>NC_045426.1:536815317-538084067 GCF_902635505.1 Sarcophilus harrisii
CTCTTTTCTCTCTCTTTCACTGTATATATATATATATATATATATATATATATATATATATATAATGAGAGATGGTTAAATGCTTTTCAGAAATTCAGGTATGCTCTATCTACTACATTCTCTGATTTTACCAATATATTCTGCCCCAAAGGAAATAAGTTTGGTTTTACTCATTTTTGAAAGATCCATGTGGCATAGGGAACTCAGTTTACTTCTCTAAGGGATTACAAACTATTGATTTGATAATGCTTTCTGGAACTTCACCAGGAATTGATGCCATGCCCTGTAACCCATCAAAAGAATGATTTGACTGACTCCATTCTTTTGGTACTTCTTCCATTCTCCATATTGTTTACAAAGATTATTGACATCAGCTTAAGCAACTGTTTATATTTATGTGGGTTCTTTGGGCATATAGGATATAATTTTCTATGTCTGGTGACTTAAATTTCTTGGGTTTTGCCAGGCTTTTTTTTTAACCATTTCTTTACTATCTTGGTTTTCAGTTATCAACTAATTATTTTTGTTTCTACTTCTTAATCTAAAAATTGGGTCTGCCTTTTAAAGAAAAATAATTTGTTTTAATTATGCCATTCTCTTTAAGTAGTTTTCTTTAACCTTTTTTCCAATGTAGTTTAAAATAATTTTTATTATACTTGGAGTTAACTGCAATTGTTAACTTTAGCAATCTGTATCTCTATATTTCTATATCTATCTATCATTTATCACATGATCATGTTATTCTTTTGTGGCACTTTCATTGCTTTCCTTAGCTTGTATCTTCTCTTATATATTTACTTTTTTAATTGGTTGATGAATTTTCTGCTCAATCAAACTTGGGGTCAACTGGATAGTGCCCCCAACAGAATAGAATATGTGTGACTCTGGTCAAGTCACCTAACCGCTATCTGCCTCAGTTTACTGAATTGTAAGATGACTATAATAGTAGCACTTATTTCACAGTGAGTGTTGTGAGGAGGTATATTTGAACAGTGCTTAGCATTTTGTACCTTGCAGAAAGTAGGTGCTTAATAAATACTTATTCCTTTTCTATTCTCCATCAGGATTAATTCTATATATTTTCTGAACTGAATCATTTGTATTTATATTCTTAGGGTTTTATTCTTGAGAATAATTCATCCTTGTTATGCTGACTTTTTTTAGAATCTTAGGCCATGAGATCAACTTTTATGAACTTTGAAATAAGTTGTCCTAAGTTTGAGTAGTATATCTTTCTATCCTTGGATTTCCTATTTATATCTATTGTGACTTCTTAGATGTTCTTATTATCTCTTCCCAAGATTTTTCTTATGGGTTAGAATCAGGTCAATCAAACAATTAATTAATAAACATTGCTTAAGCACTATGTGAAAGATACTATATTCTTATTTAGACAATTTAAGAATTAATGGACAGATCTGTTTTTAGCAGAGTTCCAGAAGTCATTTAGATCACTGAAATTTACCATCATTACTGTGTTATACTTATATACATGCTTTTCAAACTTATCATCCATTTCTTTCTTCTGGCTCGGTGGTCTGTGGGATTGTTTATAAGGGAACTCAGTGCAGAATCTTCTGTCACTGATCCTAAACAAGTAATCATTTGCAATTTAAAGTCTTAGAGTATTATTTGAGGGCACTTAATAGTTTAATTGGCTTGCCTAGGATCACTTATCTAACATGTGCCAGAGGCAGGACTGGCACCTTACTTTCTAACTCCAAGATCAGCCCTATTGTATTATGACTTCCTGCCTCTCAGAGCAATATTATAACCTAATTATAATATTATTTTTTCCTTCTTGCATTGAGCCTTATTCCAATGCTTTAGTTGGTGATTTTCCTCAGAAGAGCATTATCTTTTTCATATACAATAGTAACAATTTACATACATACATATACATCAAATATATAATTTATTTCTTTGAAGTAAAGAATAACCTTCCATTGTCTTAGATTACTGACTTTCTCTACTGCTCTTTTTCCTTAGTGGTAATTACTAGTCTTTATGGTTTCTGCTTTAGTGATTATAAATGGGAAGTTTGCTCCCTCCCTTTCCATTTTCAATAGTATTCCCTTTGATTATATATGCTGCTCTGCAGGCAAACATTTATCTTCCTAGTCCTTATTGAGATAGCCTAGCTCACCAATTTTTTTCACTCTTGAGTGCTGGTTCAGATATCTGAATTCTACTCTCAAAATCTTCTTAGCTAGCTATTCACTTTATTTACCTTCATTTCTTGTCAGAAGTCTTTACCTTTAGTTACAGTGATGGAATGGCACTTAGATTCCTAGGGGCTATAATCTCTTACCCAGAACTCTGTCATCTGTGGAAATGCTTTAAAAACAAACACATAAAGAAATGCTTTCTAGGTTTGGGTTTTTTTTGGGGGGGTGGGCGGTGATATAGTATCATTAGCCCCCAAATTTTGTAAGTCTCAGTCTAATTGTTTATGTTAATTTAACTCAAGTCTCAATGTAGAGTTATGAATCACCAAAACTCATCCCTTCTTGCTTCTACTACTAACAGATTTGCACAGAGAGTAGGGTAGGTCTACCAGAACATCTGGATACATTCAACCCATACTATTTGCACAACTGAGATTAGTGATTGTTCTACCTTAAAGGCTCATGGATAGAAAGGTATTTTCTTGTGGAGGCTCTAGCTTTCCATTCACAGGTTACATTCTCTTTCTTTTTCTCTCTTTGTTTCAAATTCTTCTTCCCTCCAATATCCTTACATAATTTCCCTTTGATATTTTGGATCACTCCTTTTTTCCCCTTGATATATTTTTTCAATCCTTTCAAGGAATACTTTGCTCTTTTTTTTAATCAATCAATCAAATAACAAGTATTTATTAATGAATACTGCTCAGTGCTTTGTAGTGCCCAGCACCACAAAGACAAAAATGAAAATCTCTACCTTCAAGGAGTTTAATTTTATAGGGGGAACAAACATGTGCATAAGCACAAAATACAAAATAAATTTAGGATATTTTTTGGTGAGAAGAGTCATTAATCACTGAAGGGATGAAAAAAGATCTCATGTGTTGGCAGTTGAACTTGAAGGGAAATAGGGAAGTGAGTGAGTAAGGACTACATTCCAGACACGGAGAATAGTCTGTGGAAAGCATGGGAAGGAAAATAGAATGTTACATGTGAGTTACAATAAGAATTCCAGTTTGACTGGACTGAAGAATTTGTGAAGGGGAATAATGGATAACAAGATTGGAAAGGAAGTTGAAGCCAGGATATAAGGCTTTAGAAACCAAAGGAGTTTGTATTTGATACTAAAATTGATAGGGAGCTACTGTAGTAGTTAGTATTAGTGGTCAGATCTATGTTTAGAGAAAAATCATATTGTCAGATGTGTGGAAGATGTACTAAGAAGGGGGAATCACCTCACTAGGAGGTGATTGTAAAAGTATAGCTGAGGGGTGATGGAGACTTGAATTAGGATGCTAGCTGTATAAATAAAGAAAAACAAGACATATGAAAGGGACATATAGATAGAAAAGTTAAGACTTTTTCAGTTTGAATGTTTGAGTTGAATGAAAGTTAGAAGTTGGGGATGACTCCTAATAAACACCAGAAAAGAAGAACATTTCCCTGTTTAGCCTTTTTATGTTCATTAGGCAAACACAAACTGCAGTCTTTGCATATCATTAGCTCTTGTCTCTTTACCTTCCATTTTTGCTGAAAATTACATATTTATTTCTTTGTAATTCTTGCTTATTTTAATATCAAATTACCTTTTTGTTACATTTCACAACCTGATGGGGCCATAGAAGTAAAAATGTTTAAAAATAATTTTAGAACAATAAATTTAGAGGTGGAAGAGATTTTAGCGATTAAGGAAACTGAATCCCCCAAAGGCTCCATGCCTTTGCATAGTTGGTCTCCTGTTTCTGGAATGTTTTTCTTCTTTACTCCAAATCTCAAAATTCCTAGTTTCCTTCAGAGGCTTTATTTAAAGGCCATCTCATACATGAAATGCTTTCTGGTCTATTTAGCTTCTATCATTTACCTTCTATTATTTTGTGTTTACTCATTTATTATTATTTCTAAATGTGTACATGCTGTCTTTCCCTATCTACTGGAAACTCCTTGAAGGCAGGGACTATTTAAATTTTATCTTTGTAGCCCCCAGTGCCTTGCCCAATCTATATAAGTAATAAAATTGTTATGTGAACCTAAGTTTTCTGGTATAAAATTCAGTATATTATATTATCGCATGTCTTTTTGTCAGATTTTTTTCACCTTTTCTCATTAGCTAGTAGTACTTGTTCAAGTTTATTGGATTTTCAATTACTAGCTTCTTGCCAAGGCCTTATTATAAAGAATAATTGTCCTCTGCCATTATGTGTGAGAAGAATTTCTGAAGAAATTCAGTTGCCAGTCATTTTTTCCTTCTATTTTTTTTTCTTTCTTTTTAGTCATCAGATGTTATATACTTACCTCTCCTGTGCTTTCAAATTACCTTTTGACCTTTGATCCTCCATCTTGTTGAGGGTACATGTTCCGCAGTGTACTCTTTCCACAGCCCTGCCTTTTCTGATATTTGATGCAGGCACCTCATCTTCACTGTAGTGCAATTTATGCTGCCTCTGTTTTCTGGCACCATGGCAGTTAACTCTCGCTTGACTTTTGGCAGGAGAAATGATGAATAGAACAACGAATGTCTAACATGCCTTCATTTCTTTAATAGCTATTGTTTCACCTCTCCCACCCAGTGCAGCTCCATTACTTATAGGTAAATTTAAGGGCTCAGAATATTGTATCTCATGTCAGGAGACCAGAAAATGACAGAGTTATCAGTCAATTTCCATTCCAACTCATTGACCCTCTTGTGGTCTACTAATTCTATATCAGCCCCATTTTCCCTCCATCCTTGATCAATATAAATGGGTCAGTAGGACCCTATAGGGTAATCCAAACTGCCAAGTACATAAAAGATAAGACATGCTTGACTTGCATTAGTGACAATTTCTCTTTTCTTACACTAGAGCACATATGACATAACACTTAGAGATAGGGAATAGCCTCAGAGACATTGAAAGTTCCAGGTTAGGTGGAATAGGTCTTATATAAAGGCTCATATTATATGCATAATATAAATTTTAGTGTATGTTATAAAATAAATAAATAAATAAATTTAATAATTAAATAATTCATTGATGATTAGTGTTACAGAATTTCAAATGCTAAGAAAGAAAAATTCAGCCTGATGAAAGAACTAATTCATAAACTATATCTAACAAGAGTGAGACTCTTTTGCTGTTTTTTTCTTAAACTGTAACCTTGTAACATTGACAATATTACTCCTGCCTAAAAAGTCCTTAGCAAACATACAAACAAAGCTCCCCTGCATTATGTGGGTGGTTTACCCTTTTACTGCCTTCACAAAATCCACTGCTTAAAGTGAAACCTAATCAGTACCAAAGCCAGCTACTTTATCCAGTCCACAGTCAGTATTGCAGCTGACCATGGCTCCTGAAATAAGGCAATCTCTGATGTAATTTACCCTTGCTCACTATTTAATCTAGGTAGTAGACTACATGGTATGAATTATAGATTTTCAGGAAAGTTCCTTTTTCCAAACCATGTTCCTTCAATGTTTGTCATACTATTAGAGATCTACTATTCCATTATTAAATTCTATGACGACATATCATTTTAAAACATAAATACTGCTTTGATGGTTATCACATAGAGATACCAGTCATTTGTATTTTCATGTGAATTAGTTTGTTTAATTCTTTCTCCTGAAATTGCATAAAAAACATAAGGGGGCATTTGAGTAGGAGTAGGAGCCAAAGGAAGATAATTCCATATCAAGGATGACTGTCCCAGAATAAGTTCTATTATCTGACCTATTGATGCAACCTAAGAATCCTTAGGCCTTGCTATCTGATCAACCCCTAGGGATTTGAGGCTTTTCCATAAGCATAATAATGGAACTTGCTTTTATTTATTATTTCTCCAATTAGAGTTGAGCTGTTTGAGAGCAGGGATTGTTTTGATTTTTTATTTGTATCCTTAATACATACTTAATAAATTCTTTTCCATTCATTAATCCATCCATTCATTCATTTTGAGTTAAGAGGGATAAGATGATATTAGGGGCTCCTTAGATTAAAAGACCAAAGGGCAACTGAGAAAAGGAGGGGAAACTTGGCAACAAGAGGTGTGAACAGGGCCAAAACAAACTTCTTATTTAGCATATTTCCCAGTGAGAGTCTTGACCATGGCTTTGTCATGGAGGAAGAAGAACAGAACCCTTTCCAATTTTTATCTTCAAGACCTGTAAGTATATTACTTAAAATGGGTTTGATAATAGACTTAAACACACCTCCATATGCTTTTCTACGGATGCCATTTCTGTGATGTAACCCTTCATGTTGGGTTCTACTGTGTCCTTGAGACGTGCCCTCTGGCCACCTGAGAGGGCGGTTTGAAGCAATCGGACACTCGGGGATCACTCTGGCCTCCTGGTGTCATCTGTTCTTATCACATGACCAGCCCAGCATAGCCAGCCGAGATGAACATTGCTTTGATGCCCATGGAATGACTGGGCTCCAAGGTCTCATTACTAGGGACTTGGTCCTATCGTTTGATGCTAAGCTGAGCATGTTGCTGCCTCTGCAGCTGCTGGTCCAGATTGGCTTCTAAATGAGGTTTGAGAAATTAAATTGTAGTCATCTTCAGAAGAAATGATGAGAAATAATGGTCTGATGCACTGTATCATGTCAAGGATCATAGTGCTCTGTGGACCCTGTTACAGATGAAAGAATCCTTTATCCCTGCAGGCTAGTGTCCAGCTTATTACAAGAAAGGGTTATTTTTATAAGTTGGTGGCATTCTGTAAAAAGGCATCTGAAAGGCCCCTCCAGATTGTTTTTCAGTGGATTTTCTTTTGACAGCTTTAAAGGGCCCTTTAAAATTGCCAGGAGAGTAGACTCATATTTTTATCATTCCACCTGCATAGCATTTTAGACACATTTATATTCCTGAAAGCATAATAATACATAACATTTAGCATTTAATTTATGACTCCTGCCACATCTGGTATAAAACTCCTTCTGAAGCAATAAATCAACCCCTTCATGCCAAATTGCCATTCATTCTGTGACCTCCTCCATAATTTATGGTTTGTGAGCGCAAAATGGGAGAAGCAGCTTAAATCGAGTGGATTTTAATTAACAATCTTAGAAAATCCAGAAGAATATTTCAGTGTATTCATAAGAGGAAAAGACTTTGTTGCTTGAAATATAAAAGAAAGACCAGCCCATTTAGATGGTGTAAATTGGAATCTGTTCTCAGGGCTTCGAAACCACAACATCAAGATTTCTCTTCTTCCAGTTCAAAATACAAAGTGACTCTGATAGGAAAAGCTGTCAAAGCGTAGAGGGCAAAAATGAGTTTCCATAAGAGATTTCAAGGGAATGGAGGAAAAGGGGGGGGCATAGCCTTCTCCATCTTCTGCTTTCTGCTTAGCACAGCCTTTAACAGAGTTGCCTAGCTTCTGACATGGTGCCTTTCATGTCAAACAATTTTATTTCTAAGCTTTTCACAGTGTGTCCTAAGTAGCTTCTATTAGCATCGTCCCATCCGTTTCCTTGGCAACAGAGCTGGTCAATTTAGTCACCATTTAAGAGCTGTGGAAAAAAGCAAGAGCTAGCAATGTGATGGGCAAAATTATAGAGAATGGGTTGAATACGATTCTTGCTTGGGGAGATATATTCGTTTTCCAGGCCTGTTTTATTTTAATTAAAACTGAAAAGCTCTTTTAAACAAGGCCCAAGATTAAGCTCAAGCCGGGGTGATCTACTGTATTTCTGTGCAACTGCATGCCTTAATGTTTATCTCTTTAACCTTAATGGATTGCATGCACTTTTTCAAATAAACAAGAACAGAGAAGCTGGAGGCTATAGGGGAGCTTCTGCCTTATTCTTCTCTAGAGTAAATATAGGGTAGAGAGAACTGCTTGCTATGTTATCTGCTGGCCCTGAACACATCTGGAATCACTGGAGCTTTGTGGTTGATGTAACTTACATTGTATAATGATCCCTAATCTCACTACAAAATTATGACACATTATCTTGCCTTAGGAGAAGCAGCATGGGATAGTGATAGAAGACAGGCCTTAAGACAATAAGACCTGGATGAGGTCCTGTCTTTGACATTCTGACTGAGACTTTAGGCAAGTCATTTAACATGTCTGTGCCTGAATTTCCTCATTTGGAAAGTGAGGGGCTGCATTAGGTGCATAAGGCTTCTTTCAGTTCTAATCCTATGATCTAATGATAGAAAAAGTTTACACACGAAGAATTCTCCACACTGATGGAATCACACTTATAATTCTACTGTCTATTTGGCTTGAGAAGAAAAAAACAGCAAGCAATTGTATGCCATTTCATTCTTCATTTAATTCTTTATCACTATGAACACTCTTTCAAATTGGTGTGTCCATTTTCACTATTAGGTTCCGTTAGATCATTCAGAAAATCAAGCTCTATGGGTGGAAAGTTCACTCAACAAAAATATTTATGGAGCTTACTGTATATGTAAAAATGCACTAATGACTTATGTGTACATAGTACAGTAAAGGTTTTAAATCATTTTACATACATCATATTAGTTGATTTTTACAAGAACCGGTGACCTAGGTACTATTATTAATATCAATATATAGAGGAGGAAACTAGTCTCAGTGAGGTTAGATTATTTGCCCAGATCATATAGCTAGCAAAATTTGAAACAGAATTTGCCATTTCCTCTTTTTCTTCCTCATTTAAAAAAACCCCTCTACAATCTAGCTTTAGCATCTGGCCTCATCTTTCAATTGAAACTGCATTGTCCAAAGTTACCAATGATCTCTTATTTACCAAATTGAATGTTCTATTAAAATGCTCATTCTTCTTGACCTCTTTTTAATCTTTGACAATGTTTATTCTTGTACTTTTAGATCTTTTTTCTTCTCTAGGTTTTAATGACACTGTATTTTCCTGGTTTTCTTCCTCTCCAAATGAACACTTCTTCCCAATCTTCTTTCCTCTCTTCAGTTCATTTTTGGTGGTCCCCAAGACACTGCCCTGCATTAAGGGGGATAGGTCAACTCTTTTATCTCTATATTATCTTCCTTGATGATTTCATTAGCTCCAATGGTTCAGTTACCATTTCGATGCAGATGATTCTAAGATTTGCAATACATAACTCTAATCTTCTGATTCTTACTCCTATGTTGACAACTTCTTTTGGGACACCTCAAATGGGATTTTCTGTTTTCAGTTTTGCAATTTTAATTGCAACATGCCAAAAACAAAATTCAAAGGTTCCCTTATTCACCATTTTCCTATTATTGTTTAGAGCACTACTAAGGCATTAAACTTCTATTGCATCTTTTACTTCTCAGAGCAAAATGTTGTCAAATTTATTATTTATATATTCACAAAATCTGTTGTAAATGTTCTCTCTTCTCACACAGTCACTATCTTAGGACAGGATATCATCATCTCTCTTGACTGGCCTATTGCAATAGCATTCTCATTGATCTTTGCTCACTCCGATCTATCTTCTCATTAGCTGTCAAAATGATTTTGCTAAAACATATGTATGACAATGTCACTCTTCTGTTCATTTTTAAAAATTTTCAATAGCATTTTATTTTCTAAATATATGTAAAGATAGTTTTCAACATTTGTGTCTAACACATTCCATTTTCCCCCTCCTTTCCTTACTTCCTCCCTTCCAAAGACAGCAAGTAATCTTATAGAGATTAAATATGGCACTTTCCTATTCATTTACTTCATGGTCTCCTTATTGTTTCCTTTGGAAACTCATTTATCTGGTATCCTAAACCTGATCTCTTGATACTTTTCCAATGTTCTTATGCTCTACTCCTTTCCACATCCTCTGCAATTAGGCTACATTGGGTTTCTTACTGTTCTTCACATTTCTGGACTCTGAATTTTTACTGATTGTATTCATTTCTGGAGTACATTAATGCCCTCTTTCTCCACCTTTTTCCCTTTTGACTTCTCTGGAAGTTCCTCTTTCAGCAAGGGTCCTTTTCCAATCACTAATTCTTTCTTTTTGAGATTGCCTTCCATTTATCTTGTAAATATCTTGTATGTATCAAATTATTTGCATGTGGTATTCCTCATTATAACAGAAGTACCTTGTAATGTTTTGCCTTTCTTTTATTTCCATTGTTCATTATAGTACCTGACACATAGAGAACATATAACAAAAAGTTCTTGACCAATTGCGTCTATCCTAATCTCTATCTGGTATGCTTCACTACTCTTACAACTAGGTTTCATGATCACAAAACAATTTTTATATATTCTCTTATTTATTCCTCAATATTGTCTCTGGATATTGTTGTTGCTCTTATTTTGTTCACAATGAAGACAATGACATCATGAAGGCAATATCTTGATTTGTGATTGAATTGGATCACTCTCTCCTCCAGAGTCATCAAGAGTCCAGTGGAAAGACATAAATCAAGATAAGTGGTGAATGCCCCTCCCTCCCGGGTTACAAATAGTATAAATATTAAACTCATTTAACAGATAAAAAGTCTGAAGTTCAGAGAGATTGAATTTTGGTTATAAAGATATTTGGTTATACTTTCAACATCAGTAAGTGGAAGATCCTAAACTGATAATGAAGTCCTCAGATACTAAATTTTATTCTCATACCCATACATCAAGCTGTCTCCCAATCTCCTATACTGTTCAATGTAGTAAAGTTCTGGTGGAGACACAAAGATTAAGATATGGTAGCAGTGAGGGTTTTCTTGCTGAAGGGTTTGGAAAGTACACAATATAAGAATCAATCGAAAGAACTGGACATATTTAGCCTGTAGAAAAGATTTGTGATGATAGATATGAGGAGAGAGGACAAAATAATTATCTTCAACAATTTGAAAGCATATTCTAAAGGAAAAGGATTAGACTTATTCTTCTTAGTTCCAGACAACAATAAAAGGAGGATAATTTATGAAAATCGGAGACTGAAATTTAAGCTTTATGCCAGGAAAACTTCCTGATAATTAGAGTTATTCTAATGAGCAATGAGTTCTCTCTCTTGGTTTTCAACTAAAAATGGCTATCGCTACTTGTCAGGAGTGATGTAAAGAAGATGTTTATTTAGTTATTTGAGACAAGTGTGCTCCCAGTTGTCTTCTAACTCTGAAATAACATGATTTTCAAATTGATATGGCAATTGCTGCCATGATACTTTAACAGCCTGAATGTTTTAGTTTTGGAGCATGCCATTAAAAGTCCCATGAGGCTTAGTTTTGGGTATTGTAGTCCACTTCATATGACCCAACAGCATTTTAGTTATGTAAATTTATCCAGAATGTATTATTTCTCATATGGTGTGAGCAAAGAATGTACACAATCACAGAAACTCAGAACTAGAAGAGAACTTAGACCTTATCTAGTTTAAACCTTCATTTTATAAAGAAGGAAATTGAGATTCAGTGATATGAATGAAGAACTGCACAAAGCATTTATTAAGAACTTATTATGTATAAAGCACTGGCTATGCAATTAGAAAAGTAAAATGGTCTTTTTCAAAGAACTCACATTCCAATGGGAGAAACAGAAAATAAGAAAGATTTTAGCTACAAGTCATATTGAAAAGTCCCATCATCTTTGGGGCACAGTGTACAAAGCAGACATTGATATCTTTTTTAATGTAATGATTTTATGTCACTATTCCTAGGACTCTTGGGTACAGAATTATGGGGGTCTCCAGAGTCTGAGGGGAAATGGTAGCCAAGGGAGAAGGTGTGATTTGACTTGCTTGGCATATGTTGCCTTCTGTTATTTCCTCAGGGTGCCTTTGTGTTCTGATTAGACTGGCTTGCTTGTCCTTTGTGTAGCAATTGATTGGCAATTCATAAAGATGACTGATCCTTTTCCCCATAGGAGTTCCCATAGATGATGGCTATATAAGCTGGTTCAGAATCAGGAATGGTGGTCCTACTCGTATTGCCATTCTCAAGGTTCTTGTGCTAATCTGTCTATTGCTGAACATCCTTCAGCCTTTGTGTGTTGGTGGGATGAAGGGACTTGTACAAGTTCATGTATGAAGGAGTAGGGTTGAGACATAAGCAGAGATCTTCTGACTCCAGGGTTACTGTTCTTTCTAAGATACCCCCACACTCTTGTGGTAAAATTGACAGATTGAAACTGACCAAGCTGACATGTGGTCACCAAAACAATGCCCTATATTTGCCGCAAAGATTCAAGGTTAAGTTGCAGGATTAATTCTGAGAGCTTCCAAAAACATTTTGTGCATATGTACAAGAATTTGTTGTCTGCAATAAATGCTGTGGACTTTTAGCTCCCCTTTAATTTTAAATTTCACTTTGCTTTAAACAGAACCGAATCCCATCACCATGCATGAACCTGAACATGCTCAGAGAAAGCCAAAGAGTCAAGTGCAAGTTGTCCTTATCTTTGTCTTGCATCTTGGGCATTCAATATATTTACTTTTTTTTTTTTTTAACTATAGTAGGCTTTTAATGGAAGAGGGATAATGACAAATAGCAGGCCATTCAGAGGCTCCTTGCCCTCAAATGAGCATAGCTTAGATGAATTGAATGTCTGGGGAAGGGCTTGGGTTAATAGTGTGGGTGATATGGAGTTCCCCAGATTTCTTTGCACTGCTCCATTCCATATGCAGCAGCTTGAATCACCTTTCTGGTTGAGAGCATAGCTGTAGTTCTTTATTTATTCCAATCAGGACCTCCCTTGTGTTGAGTAACAAGGGTGCCAATTAATGCCAGTTGTGATGGGGGACAGCAGGGATCACCAGTCATTTTCCCATATGGCATGCATGAACAATTAGATACATGGGCTGACATTTCATCGTTGATATTTGCATAACACATTCCATGTCTGATTGACATCCCAGAGTTACATAGATGCTACAGTCTGACAGATTATAAGGGCATTATGTCTTCTGTCTTTCTCATTCTGATGACTATGTTTATAGGTATATCAAAGCCAGTTAACTTGTCCTTCCTTTCTCCACTATCATGTGAACATCAAAACAACTGGAGAAGAACCCTAAGGGGCTGACTTGTTGGATCTTTCCAAGGGTTATTTGGCTAGTAATATGGGGGGTGGGATAGAACTGATGATTTTGTAGGGGAATAAGTTTCTGAAGTTTTGCAATCTTTCGCACAAGAAAATCTTGTTATACTGGCTTGAGATGATGGTAATACCTAGGACATTTATATCATCAGGACTGAGTAGTGTCAAAAGACCTTTAATATCTCTGGAATTTCTTCAGAATCCTTCTCAATATCAGGTCTCTTTCCACTTCACAGATTGTTTTTCTAAGTCAATGAATAATCTTGTATAAATGACAACCTCTCTGCTTCCTGTTTTTTCTCTGTTAACTGAAGATTCCTCTACCTTTCTTCTGTCCAATGGCACAAATATTTTTGAAAAGTTTTTGGCCTCCTTAGGAATTTAAAATATACAGTCATATACAACAGTATTTTATTCTATATTACTCATCAGTTTAATTTGCTCAGGGCCTGTATGACAGCATTAACAATTTAAATGTCTCACTTTGTGTAATGTGAGTAAGAGAGAGAGGGAATGAAGGAGGGTAATATATGGAGCTATTCATTGGGATTGCAAAGTAGAAGAATTTATCATTCCTTGTGAGATACCTGTTATTTCACTTATTTGTTACTCCTTTCACCTATGATGACTGTCATGATGAGAAGTTAAAATCAGAATTTCTGATTGGCTTGGAGATGAATTGAGGCTGGGTGCTGTCCTTTAGCAGATCCAAGAAAACAGAACAAATGCTAAGTGGATTGGAAATTAAGAGATTCCTTTTGAATACTACCTTCATCAATAGATACTTATTTGACCTTGGATAACTCATCTCCTTTTTAGGGGTCTTCAGTTTTCCCAACTATAAAATGAAAATATAAAAGGCAACTTGATATGGTAGAAAGACTCCTCAAAAGCTTCCCTTGTTACTATTTTATTGCAGGCAAATCTCTTGATTTCTCTAGGTTTTGTTTATTCAGATGTAAATAAGTGAGTTAGAGGGGATGACTTTCTGGATATAAATCCATGATTCAAAGGAATTGTATTAAAATTTCCTTTAAGATATTAATATTTTGTGATAATTATGGTTGTCTTATTTTGGTTTAACTTGTCTCATATGTTTATCTTTTCTCTCTTCCTTCCCTTAGTTAGTAGACTGCTCATACCTATAACACTAATAAGTATTAACTAGTGAAGTTTGTCTATGGAATCCAAGATCTTAAAAATTATTATAATCATTGGATTGAAAAACACACAGCCAATCTTTCTCGGTCTCCTTGTCTGTCCTGTCTGTTTCTAAATCTTTGTCTCTGCTGTCTCTGAAGAGATCAACTTCAACTTGACCAAAGAGTCAACTTTGGTTTTCTTAAAAGCCCAGATTCAAAGTATGGGCCTATGTGCCAAGCAGCTAACCATATTCTATAAACATTTTACACAACTGTAACTAAAGCAGCAGGAAAGGTATTAGTTGAAATTACCAAGAGATGAAATGTTATATCTACCAGCAGGTGCCAAGGACAACGACACTGCTGTTAACCAAATTGAAAACTTTTGGAAGCTAAAGGTAAATGTCAGATGTATTTCTTATGATAATAGTAGCTGATTTTTACAGAGTTCTTGATGGTTTGCACTTGATATACTTTATGTATCTACCATGTCTTTTGGGACTAATACCAACCCAAAGATATAGGCAATACAACCAAAAAGTTAAGTAACTCATATAAAACCATTCAGTTCAGTCACTATAGCAAGGATTATAATCTGAACCCAGCACTTCTGACTCTAGGGCCTAATGTTCTTTATTCTACAAGCAAATTTCTCCTTTCTTGAAAAGAAAAATGAAAGAGGCAGTACTAGTAGTGGACCACTTATCTGAAAGAAATCTCTTTGCTTATAAGTTAATCAGTTACTAAGTACTGATTAAACACCTATTATGTGCCACAAAGACTGGAGTAGAAACAGGAGTTGTGGTTTAGTTTCTTTGGATAATCTGTCCACTTGTGGTAGTTAGTTAGCAGATGGTATTGATCATGGTGAACAAGGCTGGTACATTTCTACAGTGATTTCTCCCCTCAGTGATGACATGGGCTGCAAATAGAGTCTGTAGTTAGAAAAGTTACCAAGAATTTGACTTTGAGTCCTATACCATCTCCATTGAGATCTCAGGGGAAATGGTGATTGAGGTTGTACTTGCCTGGCATGAACTACCTTGTGTCTCTGCCTCAAATGGGTTTTGGTGGGGATGGCTAGCTTTTTCTCTAAAAGATCCCTTTCTGGATGATGGCTATGGGGACAAGACTGGAAGCAGGACTGGTGATCTGGAGTGAATTATTCTTTCCACGGTTCCTGGAAAGAGCTGTGAATTTTAGATCATGGACTATCTCCATCAAAGTAGAGGAACTTTTAGAATAGTGGTGGTAGTTTGACTTGTCTGGCATATACACCTTCTGTTGCTTCCTTTGGGTAATCTGTGTAGTGCCAGAGATGGAAGTAAGGAAGAAGTGCATTGATGGTATTTTGGAAAGCTGGTTGTCACCCCTGTGACAATTAAGTGATAGTGGATAGAATGCTTGACTTGAGTAAAAAAGATAGATTACAATCCTCTCTCAGATCCTTAGTTTGCATTAGACAGATTTTTTTTCAGCTTTAGTTTCCTCATGTATAAAAAAATGAGATTAATAAAACCCACTTCAAAAAGGTTTGGGGATCAAATTATATAATCTATGCAAAGCAATTTGCAAATCTTGAAGTGTTATAGGTCCTAATCATGCCTATACCCATAGGATGATAATAAGATTAAAATATCATGCTTGGGGCTTGGTTAAGTTAATTTAAATCACTCAAGTTCACAGTCATCAACTACATCCATATGTCTGACCAGTTGTTTCATAAATACCTGCAACTGGCTCCATGGAGACCAGATAAGAGGACATGAATGAATCATTGCAAAACCATTATCTACCCTGGAAACATTAGGTACAAATTTATGAAATCCCTATTATGTGCCAGGCACTCTGTTAGGCAATTAGGGATAGATAATAACCTGGAAAGTCCCTACCTTTTAGCCATTAACATTCTGCTACTGGCAGATATAGCATATACTCTCAGATAAGTAAATAGAAGACAATTTGAAAAGGGAAAGATTATTCATCACTAGATACTCCAACCACAATCAAGTGTGGATAGTATACAAAGGGGAAATCATATTTTTTTCTTCAGATGGGTAGATGTGGTCATGATAATAGATTTTAATCTGGAAGGGTCATCAAAGATAATATAAACATTGTATTATAAATTATAAATAAATAAAAATTGTGAGGAAACATCTGTTAAATCATATAGCTCTAAGAGGGTAAGTGATGCCCAAGGTCACACAGATGGTAACTCTTAAAGGCCAGACAGGAATATAGGTGATGAGATCATATATTTAGAATGAGTAGCAATGTCAGAGGCCATCTAGTTCATTCACCATCTGGGGAACTTAAGTCAGATGCCCAAAGTTACCTAAGTATTAAATGTCAGAGAAGACATTAAACCTCCAAATCCACTGCTCTTTTCACCATATTTGGCTTGATGTTCAATGACACACTCCTCAAAGACTATTGCTCACTATGAGTCTACTGACTTCCATGATTTTGATCTATTTAAGGATCCATGAATGATTGATTATGTTTTTCTCAGTGATTTGCTCTGAGTATCATCTTTGAAGACTGGAAAGGTTAGCCACCTCATACATTCAGAGAGTGAACCAGCATTTGAAACTTTAAAATAAATGTGCTAACACTTTAAACATTGTTTTTTTCCCCTTCACTCAGCTTTGAGTCACTGAGCTCTATGTGAATCTCACTGTTGGTGTGCCTATGGTACTTACTGATTTGATAAATTAGAATGACAAATTAGGCTTGTTCATTACTTCCAAGTGCCAGCAACACTGCCCATATGCCTTGAAATAGCAAGATGGTATAGCATGAATCATCTCAGTTTATTTTGAGTCTGATTTGCACTGGGTGATTTTTACCAGCCTGTGAGTCTAGCCTGGGAAAAGCCAACCGGAAGAACTGTGATGAATCAGTGGAGGAAACTTCACAATGAAAAAGAGGAATTTGGAAGTAGAATTGTTAATGGAAGGACAGAAAAATTATTTTAGAAAGTGACAATTTCTTTGCAGAGCTGACATTGACCCAAGTCAGAATAATAATAGAAGTCCAGTATCCTCTTACTTTGTTCTGTTTTTTTTTTTTTTCACTTTTTTCTAGCCCAACTCAAGAGGATTTGCATTGTGGCTCATCAAGATAACAGATTTAATTTTCTCTTTAGAAGGCTAATTGTGTAACAGCATGATACATTGGAAATGACTGAGTGTTTATTAATTTTCTTCTGAGGCAATATGAAACATTTCATTTCATCAAAGAGGGAAAAAAACCTGCCTTGTTTCTTTTTCTATTCTTGAACCCACTCCCTTTAGGTCTGACACCTTCCCTCACCTGATGCACTCACAGATTAGACTTCATTCCTCTCTAGGGGTGGGTGAAAGAAAGGCATTCTTTTTCCCTGTGTCAAAAACACGCCACTCACATTCCTTGGTGATGTGTTAATGACTCAGCTGCTGGAAATCATCCCACACTAGCTTGTTCTGTCCATCAAATGCCTGGGTGGGAGCACTGAGTTCATTCATGCAAATAGATGAGAAATATAGTCAGTTAGGAGATCAAGGCCAAGCATTTTTGAGTGGCTCCATTTTCTGGGCCACTGACCGAATGAGCACTCCCAGCAGTGCCCCTTAAAGAATAAGATGTTGTTTCCAACTCCCATGTCAGAATGTGAAGGTGATTTGGCTCTGGCATCTGTCACCCAATTTATTGGTAGGGCTCATTTTACTTCTTGGTTCAGTGGGTAGAACGCCTCTGCATCCCTCACTATTGTGCTTCTGTCTATAAGACATACATGGGTTGAAAAAGGTTTGAAAAGGATGACCTTCTCTGATAAAAAGGGCACATGAATAGTAAAGGTGCTTTTCTCTTATAAAATGCAAATAAGTCCATATGCCATAAACTAGGGTTCTGATATTTGAACATATGGCTGATCATGGAGAAATCTATGAAGAAGGCCACATATGATTTTTAGCATATTCTCATTTAGATATATCCAATGCTGCTGTGCTCTTCACAGATTGCCCAAGGTTTTTACTTGGGCAATACAAATGTCAGAACCATCATACACAGTTTATAGAATTATATCATTTTGGACTGGAAACAATAATCGTATTAGTCTGCTCCTTTCTCTTTTGAAATATTTTTCTAACCATTCAACTTCTTCTACTATCTTCCTCCTGAGATTGCTCCTACTTTTTTGACTTTGGATAAGTGTTGTATGATTCTTGGTTGCCTATCTATTCTGGATATTAGGAATTAGTAATGCTAGATAATTTTTGAGATGGGAACATTGGTTAGTATTGGTCTCACATATAATCATGAAATTGGTGAAATTTGCCTTCAACTCCTTATTTCCCCACTTCCTTCTCTCTTTCATTTCCCTTGCTAATATTCCTTCCCCCCCTCACTAAATTAATGTAAAATGATAGTATATTACCCATGTCATATAATATTTTGAATTCAAAAGCTAGTTTTCAAAATCTTAATGCAAAAGATTTTAGGAATTAATACATTTTAGGAATTATGGAAAGGATACGTTGGAGGAATTTTTTCTTTCTTTTTATTAAAATGTCTCTGTATAGCAGTTTTTGATGTCACACAAATCAAAACTATGTGGGTTGTTAATTCTATAATCCAAAATGATCCTCAAGGTTGCCAATATCTTATCATTCACTTCTTTCCCAAGCTCTGCTGATGTGATTCATCTCTAATCTGATTAAGATTGAATTTAAGCAAGACCATATTCAATCCTAGACCCATTCTACTTTTTCTTGCACTATTCACCTTAATGGTTTTTGCCTGAGAGGGAGAAGCTGTGTCCATAAGGATATGTGAGACTAGAAAGAATTCCTGGCATCTTTAAGCTGAATGCAAATATTATTTACCCCTGTTTTTCTCTGTCTAAGCCTTTTCACTTTCTTGGGGGAATGGACTGGAAGTATGGTCCAAAATGCCACCTTCTCATTCTGAGCATTTAAAAAAACTAAAGAGAAGAGGTAATTGATTGTGAATACACTCATGTGGCACTATGACTAAAGTAGTACTCTGCCTTATTTTATTGAAGCTTTATTCACATGGTGTAATTGGAAAATGAAACAAAAAAAAAAGTCAGTGATATCTTAAGCTTCATTAAGAATCCATGTCATGAGGGTTCTTAAGTTTTTTGGGATCTCGGGTTACTTTGGCAGTTTGGTGAGACCGATGGATCCTTTCTCATAAATTATGTATTAGATATATAAATCAAAATATATAAGCTTTCAAAGGAAGACAATTATATTGAATATTGGAATGCTTACTTACTTAACAGATCTTAATTGAAATAGAGCACCAACACAGAAAGCATGAGACCTGGGTCATACTATAGATTCAATATTTTGGTGTTGAAGCAAGCAACACATGTTCCTTCAGATTCATTTTAGTTCCAACTATTCGGCTTCCTTCACTACTTTCCTCCATTGTTTGCTCCCATTTTAAATTGATTTTGGATGGTGTTTTGTGATTCCTGTTACCAGTCTTTACTGGCTGTTTAGAATTAATGACATCAGATAATTCTTGAATTGGAAGAATTTAGTCTTATGTATGATTATGAAATCAAGTAAAATTTACCTTCAACCCTTTATTTACCTAGCTTCTTTTCTCCTTCATTTCACTTCCTAACTTTCCAACCCTTGCCTTCAAATATATGCTATGGTGTTCTCATAAAGACAATATCACATATTTTTCCTATCCAACTTCCTGGAAATCTATCCATGAACTCTTTTGGGGTCTGTAGATTATAGCCTAAGAACTACAATTCCAGAACAAGAAATTCATTGTCATGTTATAATCAGACATCATTTGGATCACTGTTTGTAATTCTAACATGGTGGATTAGTGAATATAATGCTGTCTATCATAGTACTGAAAACTAGTGTTTGAATTCCACAATAGGAACATACTACTATATGATATTAGAAAAGTGCAAGTCTCATTTTCTTTGTCTGTAATATGGAAAGAGTAAAAACACCTGTGTCACTAGGTTGTTGGGTATATCCTAATGTACTATATATGAACTGCTTTGCAAACCTATATACATGTAAACTATACTTTGTTTCTCTGGAAACTGCATTTTAGGAAGGACAAAACTGTAGGGTTTTTCGAATGGGTTAATAAAAATAAGAGGACTGGAAAACATGTCTGCTTTTTCCAGATTACTATTTGTAGAAAAACAAATTCCTGCTGTGTGAAGATGGAACTGGAAATTTCTAACCTGGAGAAGAGAAGACTTAGGGGTGTCATGATAGTTATCTTCAGATATTATAATACAGTGGTTTCACTTGTGTTTAACGTTGGGGTGCAGTTTGGAAACTGTAACCTTTCTTTGATGTAAAGAAAAAAACTTCCTAACAAGTGAAATGCACTGCTTTGGTGCATATTAAGTCCTTTCTTTTTCTTAAATTTTCAAGCAAAGGCATTACCACTTATTTAGTATATTGTAAAAGAATTCTTTTTTTCAAGGTATAGGTTAGATTTGTTCCAACTCTGAAATTATGTTTCTTTTATCTGTAAAAATATATTATCAGTAAATCTACCAACATTCATCACCATGGCTAAGGTATTCCATCTAATTCCCCCATATCACAACTTCTCCAGTTTAGGGTAAAAATGAAAATTTTGATGATAGGTCTTCTGATCTAGCCAAAATGGCCAACTTACTCTCTTCTAATTCACCTCATGTTTAGCCCTATCTCTTTCCATGGTGTTCTTCATATTTGTAATTTCCTCCTTTCTCTTCTCATTAGAATCCTATCCACTTCTTCACTGGCCCCACAAAAGAACTCTTTTACTTTTTTTTTTTTTAATCAATTTTTATACTTCTTAGGGCACTACAGTATGGAGACAAGCAATCTTCCTTCTAGTCCTTACTGCTTAGTACTTTGGTAGTTTTAGAATTGTACTTAGTTCTCTAGCAGCAAAAGATTTACTTTTTCGTATTAATTTCTCTCTTTTTTCTATCACATAGTCATCTACTTATACTTCAGAGGTCAAGGAAAGGAATAAGAGATAGTCAACAATCAAGAAAAGTATAATGTAGGAAAATTCAGGTATTCAAGTGGAAAAGATACCATATATTTTTGAAATTTTATCACTATAGGGTAAGAAACACTGACTATAATCAATTCCAAGAAAATGATAACCATTGACAACTATTTGAAAATAAAATTTCATAGACCCTTCATTTCCTTAGTTCTTCTGTGATTTTGTTTGTGCAGTTGCCATCACATTCAGCCTTTTTGTGGAAATTTGCTTTCCATTCTTGGTTGTAGCTCAAATGCCATCTCCTTTATGATGTCTCACCTGGCCCTTCAAATGAAATGACTATTACTTCCTTTAAGCTTTTGTAATTCTTAATATGTAACTCTTCTATGATAAGTCAATACATTTCTACTTCTGCATTTGTACTGCAACAACTTAGTTGTGCATTTATATTACCCCTCTAATTAGGTTGTAAGCTCGGTGGGAAAGAAGGGTAGGGAATATGCTTAAATAGCATAAGAGAATTGTTTTTCTTTTGTAAAATTAATTTTTTTCATCCAACAAAAATCCACTTTTTATACTTTCTCCCTTGCTCTGCCACTGACAAAAAACTTTTAAATAAATAAGCATAGTCAATCAAAACAATTTATTCCATTGGTCATATCCAGAGAATTTAGATCTCAATCTGTGTCCTGATTCCACTACCTCTCTGTTAGAATGTGAGTATAGTGTCATGTTTCATTACAATTTCTTTGGAACCATAGTTATGTATTGAATTGATTAATTTTTTAAGTCTTGAAAGTTTTTTTCTTTACAATATTAGTGCTGGATGAATTTTATTCTGCTTCAGTTAATACAAATCTTCCTAGGTTTCTCTGAATCTGTCCCCATTCATAATTTCATAAAACATGATAGTATTTAAATATATTCATATAATATAATTTATTCAGTTATTTCCCAGATGATAAATATTACCCTAGCCTCCAGTTCTTTGCTACAACAAATAAAATTGCTATAAGTATTTTTGTACACATGGGTTTGTTTCCTTTGGGATATAGATCTCATAATTGTATTTCTGGGTCAAAGGGTACACACACTTTGACTTTTGAGACTATTCCCATAGTTGATAATCTGTTACCCATGCATTAATGCATCTTTATTCTTATGGTCTCTTCAGCATTTGTTATGTTCCTTTTGCATCACCTTTGTTACTCTAATGGATGTGATGTTAGAGTTCAGAATTTTTTAAATTTTCTATTAGTGATTTGGAACATTTTTTTTAAAAATGTAGTTATTGGTAATTTTGATTTTATTTTTGGAGAAAATGTCTATTCCTATATTTTAACAATTTATTAGTGGCGAATAAGGTAGAGAAAGTCCTGTGCAAATGAGTCATCAATATAGTTTGGAGAAGAATGAAGATATCTTTAGCCTGGGCTTCCTCTTTAAAGTGGAATTGTTGGGGAAAATAAATGCCCATTTATTGGGAACTAATTTGTATCCTCAGTATTTAGAACATTGCTTGAGATATAGTAAAACTTTAATAAATGGTTGTTGGTTCACTAACTTAATGATTGATCAACAATCTTAAGTTTCTTCAAATTCCTGACACAATTCTTTTCTTACTGCACAATAACATTCCATATATCACAGTTGTTTTATTTTAAAAACAATTTTCCAATCAATGGAATTCACTTTCCTGACTATGATTAATGGTGCCATGAATATTTTAGTATTTTATTTCTCTCTTTGACTTCTTTGGGATACATACCACAAAGGAACATGAAAAACTAGTCATTTTGTATAAGTCCTAAGAGAAACCTAAAACATTTGGATCATTTCATAGTTTTGTCAACATTATATGTGTGCCTATCTTTCCCCTGATTTTTAAGTCAAACATGAAAGTTTGAAAAATACAGGGACTATTTTCATTGAGAGTTGTTTAAATTTTTAAGATCATCATCATTATTATTAGAGACTTAGAATACATTTTCATAGTTTCCAAATTTTCATTAGTTAGTTGTATATCTTTGATCCCTGATATACTGGGAAATGGTTTTGGTATTATATATAGATATATATGTAGTATGTGTGTGTATGTGTGTAATTTTCCTGTATTTTCCAAATATCTCCTTTTCATAAATGATTTTCAAGCCAACATATTTTCTTATTCTACAATTTATCTTATAAAATTCTTTCATTGATTTTGTTTATATATTTTAAAAATTAAGTAGTTAAAAGTGATCTATTTTATTTTTTGTAATCTATTCTTTTGTGGTTAAGGATTTTCCTGCAACCATAGTTTTAAAAGTTTGGTACTCAATCTCATTTTTTTCTGTTAAAGAAATTCATGGAACAACCTCTTATATTCATTTTAAGTAAATATTTTGAACTTAATGTGAACAATAGATGCAGCATGTTATGCTATAAAGAATATTGGACTTGGCGTCAGAAGCAAGTTCAAAGTTCAATTCCATTGTTAACTAGTTAAAAATTAAGTGAATCCATTTATTTCTCTGAGTTAGAGTTTTCTGGTCTGAAAATGGGTAGAATAATATTTAAATTACCTATTCTACAATGTCTTTTGCTGAATTAAATTAGAAGACATTTTAAAGAGGCCAAAAAGCATAAAACAGTATAAGAACAAATATATAAAATATGACACAAAACAAAAATAGAATTATGATACCATTATTATTACAACTTTACATCTATATAGATTCACTTTCCCTTAAATATTAACTATCTTACAAAACTATTCAAAATTTTCTTTGTTGTGAAATTGTTATTAAAACATGCTGAAGAAATAGAAAAGAGTAAATGATGGGGCAAAAATCTATGAAAAATATCAATTGAACTTGGTCTCAATTTCCTCATTTGTTAAATGAAACAACAGGACTAGGTGAAATTTAAGGACTTCTATAGTTCTAAATATTTTAATGATATTTCAATTCCCTTCATAGTTTCTGCTACACTTTTCAAATTATTTAGAGAAAATATCTCAATGTTCTAAGGTTAAAGGCCTACTATTTTAAACTTTCTCTGTACTTCAACAATATGGGTTGTTTATCTTTATTTGGTGTCATGAATTCTTAGAAAGTCTGATGAAGCCTACAGACCTCTTAGAATTTTTTTAATGTATAAAATGAAATCTACAGGGTTAAAAAGGAATGGGGGATGTGTTTGTCAGAGAGGATAGAGTGCTGGGCTTCAATTTAGCAAGACCCATCTTACAAAGGTCAAATCTGGCTTTAGACACATAACTAGCTGTGTGATCCTGGACAAGTCACTTAATGCTGTTTGCTTCGGTTTCTTATTTGTAAAAGACTTGCAGAAGAAAATGACAAACCACTCCAAAATCTTTGCAAAGAAAATCCCCAGATGGGTTTTTAAGGCATCAAATGTATCTGAAATCACCCTACTGTCTCTGCCAAGAAAATGCCAAATGGGGTCATGAGCAATCAGATATTAAAAACAACAGGAAACTAATTAAATTGAAATATGATTATAAAAATATTTTTAAAAGTTCATGGATCTCAAATGAAAAGAATGATGACTAATTTGAGGAAATGGCAGGATGATACTAACAACCAGATGAACATTCTAAGAATTTGAAGTTTCCAACAGCAGAGAAAGTTGCTTCATGAAATAGTAGATTCTACACCATTTCAAGCATTAAAGAGATATGAGAAGGCTCTTGGTTGGAGATCCTCTGACAAGGGAGACTATAAGTTCTTTGAGTACAAGAACTATTTTTACCCATCTCAACCCACCATTTCAAACATGATAAAGAGTCAATAAATGTTTGTAATATTAGTTTGACCTAGACAAGCATCAGACATGGTTCTGGTCTTGATGACTTTTTAAGTCCAATTTTGATTTCAGAGTTTAAGTTATTATCTAACCCAATGCCTATGGAATTAGATTCTCAGTACTAATGTAGATGCTTCTACATTGTGAGTTATTTGACTGGGGAGGGGTCATCATGATTTTCTTTATTGATTAAAATTGTCTATTTTCTTTTCTTCCATCCTTCCCTTCCACCATTGCTTCTGGATTGGTTTTTTCTTCCTTTCAGTTAGCAATGAAAATCAACCCAGCAAAGCCAGTGTCAGTGACAGATAAAGTGAAAGGCAACATTTTCTGACACATGCTTCCAGGAACACCAGACAAGGCTAGACTTAACTGTGTTTATTCCCTTTGCAGTAAGGGAATTGATTGACAGGCCTGCGTCCTGCTTTCTGCCACTGCCCACTTAATAAGTGACATGTACTGTCTTTGACATACATCTTCTACCCCCACGAGGCAATGATGTCTGGAGTCCACACCCTCTCTACCTCTGAAGAGTTTGATTTCAACTGATCTAATAGTTTACTCTTAAAATCATTTCCTGTTGCTCTTAATCTCTTTCATTTTCTCTTGTGTCTGCTCTCCTATTAACTTTAATTAAATAAAGTCAAGTAATTTCAGTTTGATAAACAGAGAAGGAAGTTTTAAATGCTTAAAGAATAATAATTGGTCCTTTCTACTGGAAGGAAACTGGGAAACAAATCTTGCTTGCAATATCCTTCTAGAATTGTAAACAATTTTTTTTCTTCTGGGATAAGCATTAAATGCAACATGTGACAGTTCCTCAGAGGATTGTAATAAGCTAATTGAGTGATATGTCTTGCAACAGTAACACTTGGTTTCAGTACAATGAGACAGAGTGAAAATTCTGAACTCTCTGACCTTAGGCTTTCAGGCAGGTATTAAAGCCCTGAGGCACTGCTTACTCTTGGTCTAAATTAGTTTAGTCTCCTGTCTTTTGACAATGTATCATAAAGGATGGAAGTAGTTTTTCTTAAAGATATATCACAGACGACTTGGCCAACATACAGGCTTGGAGAGATGGAGGCAACACCTACATAATGTTAAGCCATCCAGGTAAAAAGTGAAAGGCCATAGATTGATTTTGCATATGTTTTCTGCAATGCAATGCCAAGCTGTGGAAAGCAGTCTGGCCCTGTGGAAAAAGTGCTAAACTTGATGTCATAAATCTGAATTCAAATCCTTACAGGTATGTTATACCACTCAATTCACTGGCAAGGGTACTGAATTAAAAATATTTAGCTTTGCCAGTAAATCTGTGTTCAAATTCTGGCTGTGCTACTTAGAACCTGTGTGATCTGGAAAAATGTCTTCTCCTCTCTGGGTCTCAGTTTTGTCATCTCTGAAACGGGGAGGTTTGGACCAGACAACCTTTTTGGTCTCTTTAAATTCCAGATCAATGATTTTATGAGCTTTTTTAAAGGGATGAATGCCTGAGAATGATTGACATCAGAAGACCTTGACAGAGAAATTATCAATTTTCCAGAGAATCTAATTAACTTAGATGACCAGTTTGCTTAATTCAGACCCACCATCTTTCTTTTTTCCCCCTAATAGTAGTTTCATTAATATCATAAGGAGGAAATTAAGTTTGAATTATCTAGATAAGTGTTTCCATTATTTACTTTGCTTTTCCTAGGTAAACAATGTTAATTTCCATTTCTTCCTCTGAAAAAATAGCTAATAGTTATCATTTCTATAGCATCTATAGTTTTATGGCATATATAAAAACTATGTAGTTTTTATAGCCAGACACTGTTAAATATAGTGCTTTTGGAATTCACTCCAAAACATTTTTTTACAATATTATCTCATTTTTTCCCTTATAACAAAACTGGGAGCTAGATATTATTATTATCCTTATTTTATAGTTGAGGAAATAGGCAAGCAGAAGTTAAATGACTTGCCGAGGGTATTGTAGTTAGTGTTTCGCATTTGAATTTAGGTCTTCCTAACTCCAAGCCTAAAATTCTATCCACTTTGTCACCTGGTTTCCCCTAAAGAAAATTAGGTAATAAAAATTGGAAAATACATTCCCAAGCACAGCTCCCTGAATACAATAAGCACTTAACGCATGTTTATTGATTTATATCCCAGATGCTAACAATTCCAAACTTTGTGAATCTGCAAAAAAGGGGAAGTAGCTAGATGGCAATGGAGTCAGGGATCCTGAGTTCAAATGCAAGTTCTGAGTTCAGATTTGTATTTAAAAACTTAATAGTCACTAGTTGTCTGACTTTGTCACCTTGCCAAAAAATGAGCAATTTAAGGTCCTTATTAATTTTTATGTTTAAAATGACACTTTATTATCAAGGACCCTGCTGTTTGCAAATGTGATTCTTATTCTTGGGGAATTTTACCTCCAAAAATTACATTATATAATTGTTTATTTTAAAGAATTCAATTTTGTATTTGCATTAAGGCTCTGAAAAGATATAGTATAGGGTAGAGGTAGGCAAATGATCATAGAGTCAGGGAGCTGGGTTCATAAGGCAACCCAATATAGTGGAAAGAAAAATGTATTTGAAGGCAGAGGACCTGGATTGGTGGGAAAAATCATTTAATCTCCTGGGGAATCAGTTTCCTAAATTTTAAAATGATGGTTTTGAGTAACTGATCTCTCAAGTCCTTTCTAGCTCTGTGTCCATGATCCTCTAATCCTATATCCCATAATGTCTCTGAATAAATCACTTAAAATTTCAGTACTCCAGATAACTTTCTAATACCACAATAAGCAGAATAGCTGTGGATTTACATTGATAGAGGAATTTTCCTGATTAGAAGGTCACTGCACTTAAGATGTCACAGTTGCATCTCTCACCCTAATCTATAAATAAGCCTCTTAACTCTCATGCTTTCCTAGAAATCATCCTAGGGAATCTTAGAATCTCAACAATGGAAGGACATTCAAAGATTATCTAGTTCACCCTGTTCCTCCACAATTGACCTTGTGCAGCATTCCTGATAAACAATCCTTCAAAAGGTGCTTGAGAAAAAAAGGGTTCTACTTCTCCTCAAAGCCAGACTACTGCATTTTTATACAGCTCTAACTGGCATGTACAGTGTATAGAGTGCTGGGCCTGGACTCAGCAAAACTCATCTTCCTTCCTCAATCCAAATCTGGCCTCAGGCAATTACTAGCTGTGTGACCCTTTACCCTTTTTAACCCAGTTTTGTTGTTTGTAAAATGAACTAGAGAAGAAAATGGTAAACCATGCCAGTATCTTTGCCAGGAAAATGCCATACAGAGTCATTACAAGTTGGACATGACTGAAAAAAATGAACAACAGCAACAAATCGCTAAGAAGTTTTCATTATCTGCCTTCAGGCAACTTCCATTCATTTCTCCTAGTCTTAATTAATCTTCTATAGGACAGATGCTTAATAAATATTCATTGACTAACTGACTCATGCTTTCTGGAAAATGTAGTGTTGATTAACTGACTCATGCTGTTCCTAAAATGTAGTATTCAGGATTGAATATATTTTAGTTTTTTTTCTGACCATGGCAGAGGATTCTTGCCTTTTCACTCTATTAATTTAATTCCTTTTTAATATAGTAACTGAATTCCAAAAGCAATAAGTAATAAGTTTTCCAAAGGTAACAAATAATTCTTAAATGCTTACTATATGCCAGGCACTCTGCTAAGTACTTAGGATACAAAAAGTAACAGAAAGAAAGATAATTTTCATAAGGAAAAACAGTTCATGAAAGGGAAGTGAAAAAGGATAGGACATGATATAGAAATCCAGGCAATTAGAAACATAGTTAAGAAGGGGATGAAGGCTGGCTGGCCTAGGTTCCTTGAAAAAATGGAGGTTGTGGGAAGAAATTACCACTGGAAGAAGGGGACTAGCATGAAGAGAGATGTTCCAAGATGAGAATGGGTTGTAGAGATCAGTGGATGTAGAGACACTTTGGTACTGAGGGAATTTTCATGAGAGTTGGCAGCTAACGGGGTGGGCCAAGATGGCAGAGAGGAGCCAGGTCTTTGTCTGAGCTCTTCCTGACTTACTTTGGGTCAACACCAGATCAAAGCCTCTGAATGGATTTTGGAGGGATAGAATCCACAAATATTTGGTGTGTAACAAATTTCCAGTAGAAGGTATTTTGAAAGCACTTCAGAAAAGATCTGATTCAATCAGACACAGAAGGAGGCAACTGAGTGTAGGGATAGGACAGGACCCAGGGCAGTGTGGCCTTTTGGCCCTGGGGAAATCTATGGTAGGTTCTTAGCCAAAATACGCAGTGTTGGCAACTCTGTCCTGGTTCAGAAGCCAGTGCATCATGAGACTAGCTGTGAGACATCCAATTTAACTACAGAAAGTGAATAGAGAGCCCCAAATAATGCAGAATTGGCCATGCCCAGCCAATACAGTAAGTCAGCAGCACGGGGTCAGGGCAGCCCAAAGCTGCTATTGCCTGTAGAGGAAGCTTGGGACAATTTCCCCTTTACCCTACTAACAGACTTTAACCTTTAAGAATGAGTAAAAAAAGAGGCAAAAAGAATTCTGATCATAGACAACTTTTTATGGAGACAGAGAAGAACAGATCTAAAATCCTGAGGACACTAAAGGTATATTGTCTCTAGATGAAAACTCAAAGGGTGATATAAGTTGGTCTCTATCTCACAAGGCTCTTGGAAGAATTCAAAAAAAGGGTCTAAAAAGAGAGTTGGAAGAAAAAATGGGGAAAGGAAATGAGTACTTTGCGGGAAAGTTTGGAAAAAGGAACGCAGAAATTATATGAAGAAAACTTTTTTTAAAAATAGATATGGAGAAATGGAAAAAGCATATAACTCCTTACAAAATAGATTTGATGAAATGGAAAAAGAAACCAGCTATTGAAAAATGGAATTTGTGAAATGGGAAAAAACCCAATGAACAATATAACTCATTTAAAAGTTCAATTGGCCAAATGCGAAAGGAGATAAAAAAGCCAACTGAACAAAATAATTCACTAAAATTTAGAACTAAAAAATGGAATGAATTATTAAAGGAGACAACAAGAATCAGTTCAACAACCCTCCCCTCCAAATGAAAAAAAAAAACAGAAGAAAATGTAAAATATATCATTAGAAAAACAAACAAAAAAACCTGGAAAATAGATCTAGGAGAGACTATCTATGAATTATTGGACTTACCCATGGTGAAAAAAGAGCCTAGACAATATCTTTCAGGAAATTATCAAGGAAAATTGCCCTGAGGTCTTAGAATCAGAGGGCAAAATAGCCATTGAAAGAATTTATCAATCACCTCCTGAAAGATACCCCAAAATGAAAACTCCAAAGACTATCATAGTTAAATTTCAGAATTATCAGATCAAGAAGAAAATATTTCAAGCATTCAGAAAGAAACAATTCATATCAAGGAGCCATAATTAGCATTACCCAGGTTTTAGCAGCTTCTACTTTAAAGGATTAAAGGGCCTGGAATATGATATTCCAAAGGGAAAGGAACTTGGATTTCAGTCAGGAATCACCTATACAGAAAAATTAAGCATCATATTTCAGGGAAAAAGATGGACATTCAATGAAATTTCATTTAATTCTGATGAAAAGACCAGAGCTGAACAGAAAATTTGGTTTTCAAATACAAAATTCAAAAGAAGCATAAAAAGATAAAAAGGAAAGGAAAAAAAAAACTTTCTTCTAAAAATTAAAAACTTTAATCCCTATATGGGAAGATGATATGTTTAACTCTTGAGAACTGTATCTTTTATATAGGTATACTTAGAACGTATAGGTATAGGTATAGGTATAATTTGATTTTATTGTGATGATATAAAAAAGAAATTAGAGGTGGAAAGGGGATTGTACTAGAAGAAGAGGAAAGGGAAGGTAAAATGGGCTAAATTACTTCTCATGAGGAGGCAAAAAAGACCTGTTTTAGTTGAGGGAAAGAAGGGAAGGAGTCTGAGCATTGTGTAAATCTTACTATCATTGAATTTGGCTCAAAGAGAGGATATTAGACTTATTTAGCTCACAGAGAAACTTCAGTCACTCTATAGGGAAGTAGGAGAGGAAAGGAGAAAGAAAGAGGCTAATAGAAAGGAGAACAGAAGTAGAAGGGGAAAGAGATAAAAAGGAGGAGGGAATATAAAAGGGGAAAGCTGTTTGAGGGAAATGGTGGTCAGTCAAAACACTGGGGAAATAAACGTTTGGATTTTATCAGCTGGCTGCATTTGGAGTGATTATTACTCAGAACTGAAACTAAGGCTGCCTCCAGAATCTCCCCAAGAAACCTCCTCCCAGAGAACGATCATAATTTAGAAAAGAAGAGAACACCACAGACAATGACAGAGAGAGACCGGGGGAGGGGGGGCGCACTTTATGATTATTATCTCTTGCTTATTCTGAGTCTTTTAGGTTCTGGCAATAACTGAAACCAGAAAGTCAGAATTTTTCACAAAAAGGACTGTTCTCAAGAAGTTTCCAGTATTTTCCAATTATCTGGAAAGTGTAGGTGAAGTCAAATAAGGCTCTAAACTTCGAGTGCTTATTTCAGTGCTCCAGACACTGACATCATTTGAAGCCCACCTATGTGAAGCTTTGAAAACCTTTCTTTCCAAGAAAAAAAAAAAGAGAAAAAGCTTAGACCCCAATAATGATTTGATGATAGAATTATTTCTGTCTACTGCTAGACTTTCCTCTTCAAACCTTTTCTGGCATTCACATCCCATCTCTAGGATGGCCACCAGCATGTGCTGTCTGCAATAGAACCTTTATCATGGTGGTAAGATTGTACTGACCATAAAAATCTGGAAGTACTGATGTCATCCCCTACCTTTCCTTTTCTGAAATGTTTTTAGCCTATTCCAGAAGGCAGTTAAAGACCCACAGATGATAAATCGCCAGACTCATAGTTCAGAGTTAGTGAGAATAAAAAAAAAATCTTTTTCTTCCTGCTGGCACTTATTTCTTTATAGTGTGCTTTGCTGAGAGCTGGTGACATGAACATCAGCTGAGTGAAATTTTGAGATGAGAGGGAAAAAACAAGTCTTCAGCCATAATTGTGTGGTGGGTTTTCCAGATTGCATGAGACAATTTAACTCAAAATGAACAAATGAATTATAAAGGCATTCATTAAGTGCTTACCATGTATTACAAAAAAGAAAGGGAAATCAAGATAGTCATGCACTCAAGTAAACACACATTCTAATGGCAAGATGGGGACAACACATATAGGAGGTTTCAGCTGGAAGTCACATAAAAAGGGCCCTCTGATCTTTGCCATATACTGGCAAAACATCCTAGAATTAAGTATTTTTGGAATGAAGTAATATATTCTAAATATGGATTCATGTTGTTCAGTTGTTCAGCTGTTCTGATTCTTTGGATCATAGCATTCCAGAACCTTCAAAATTCTCCACTATCTCTCAAAGTTTGTCCATGTTCATGTTTATTATTTTCATATCACTATCTATTCATCTCATCTTCTTCTGTCCCCTTCTCCTTTTGCTTTCCATCTTTCCTAACAACAGGGTCTTTTCCTTTGAGTCTTGTCTTCTCATTATGTATTATGTACATTAATTTTGAGAACTGATATTGTTTCATTTGGGGAACATTTCTTATTGATTTTTAAAATTAATAATAATTGTTAGCATTTGTAAAGTAATTAAGTTTCAGCTTCAGCATTTGACCTTCCAGTGGATAGCCTGAATTAATTTCTTCAAGTATTGACTAATTTGATCTCTTTGCTGTCTAAGGGACTTTCAGAAATCTTCTTTAGCACCACAATTCAAAAGTATAAATTCTGTGGAGCTCAGCTTTCCTTATGGTTCAAATAAATTGACATATTAGGTATGCTTCTTAATTATATTAGCATGGTGGAATATTTAGTAGGACAATGTATATGCTGTACAATGTCTCCTGCACAGTCATTTAATTCATGAATAGTTTTAGAACAGGTCATGGAATCAAGTAAAACTAAATTATATTGCTTGATATAGAATCAAATTGGCTGATTTGAAGCTATGATCTCAAGCCCAACATAATACCAGGAAATGAAATTTTAGTTCTTCTTACTCAGATGTCATTGTATACACTATAGTTAACAGGGACTTATTTTCCCATGTTCTTCTTTTCTCCCCTTAATCTTACTCACAAAATATAACAGATACAACAAATGAATTAATAGTATTATTTCTTTAACTTAACAATAGCTCCATTTCTAGGCTAAGGTTAAAATGGTAGGAATAGTAAGAATAATGAATAGCATTTTTTGATATTAATACTAGGAAATTTCAGCTATGTTTGACCTTGAACCAGATTCAGGAAAAAAGGAACAAAATTGTCTTAACTGTTGATTGTACCAAGAGTCCTTGATATCAGCAGTTATGAAATTAAGTCTGTGTTCATTGTCTTCCCCCCTCCAATCCTAACCCCAACAGATATAATTGGAATCTTGTATTCAGACGGAATGTTGATTGAAGGTTTGATTTTTGTGAGTGTTTTCTTTTGTTTTGCATTGGTAACCTTTGCAAGAATATTCTCTTGCCAGCAACAATATTAAATCTCTAACAGTGTACGATGCAATTTATGTCAACAACCTCACTCTAGATGCTTGGCTAAGACAACAGTGCCCTAAGTGCTTTGAGCAATCATCCTTAACTTGAAAGGCTATGTTAACCACACTGTGAAATGAGTTGGTTCAAAATGAGCAGTATGGAATACAAGATGATTTAGTTGTATTATCAACATGAGTCCGAGAGGCTGGCAGAATGCTCTGAGAATGCAAAGTGTTGTTGGGAGCATTTGGTCCCCATTTGGTTAAATTCTGAGTCATTTTGTTAACAAATAATCCTGCAGGGAGTGGGAAGAACTAGCAGCCCAGGTTTGTGACAAAGTGGCTTCTCTGTATTAAGTCCCTTCCCATGGTATTCCCTCAGACAGGTAAAAATAGGTGGGGAGGGGGAGAGAAAAAGACAGAAAGAGATAAAGAGAGGGGAAACAGAGAGAGAGAGAGAGAGAGAGAGAGAGAGAGAGAGAGAGAGAGAGAAAGAGAGAGAGAGAATGAGAGAGAGAAAGAGAAAAAGAGAGAAAGAGAGAAAGAAGAAGGGAAGGAAGGAGGGAGAGGGAGAGAGAGGAGGGAGGGAGGGAGAGAGAGGAGGGAGGGAGGGAGAGAGAGAGAGTTACTTTTATTTCCTCTTAAAATATTATTACCTTATAAAATGGAGTTATTGGATTTTGCTTTTAAGAAATTCACATATCTAGGCCTCCTGGGGAGAAGAGTCCTTTTTCTAGCTCATTGTAACTGCAAATACAGTCTTCCTTAGTGATTCCTTATATGAAACTCTCCTGTAGTAGAAACGACCCTTAGTTCTTACATTTTTGTTACTCTTTGAACTTATACTTTGTCAGGTAACATTTATTCAATGGTTCTTGTGGACCTTCATTCAGAGGTGTACCAAGTGTGCCTTGGCACACTATTATCTTAAAAAAAATAAAAAAAATTATATCTCATTTAAAATTTTGTATTTCAAAGATAAAGTTTAGTTTATAATTAAAATAAGTTTAGCCACTTTTTATTTTCTTTAGTTTTATAAATTAAAAAATGTTCTTTAAAGTTTAATTGTTAGTATATTTTCACTTTTAATTTTAAAAAATCCTTGGTTGTATATGCTAATGACATGCTAGCCCTGTATTTAACAGTGGTATCAAATTCAAACAGAAATGGAGGTTTTTGAACTCTACATAAAGACCCTAAAGGCTACATATTGACTTTGAAAACAACATATGTATAGATTTCTTTTTTAATTAATATATTCACACTTCAAAATTAGATTCGAATTACAATTTGATCTGGTTTGGCCTGCACTTGGGAATATTGTGGGTTGATAGGGCCAATAGGCTACATATTTGACACCTTTGTTGAAGTGGATGATGTGAAGGAATATGGAGCAAAGAAAAGATGTGATTCTTTCCCTGCATATAGCTTAAACTCTATTTTTCCTAATGAAGAGATACTGAGGCTATTCTCTCCAAGACAAGTGTTACATAAATGGACTTTATTGTGTGACAAACCACCCTCTCTATTATCTTCCCAGAGATAAAGAGACTAGCTAAATTAGAATAATGAGGGCAAAGATATCTAAATTTTTATATCTTCCAAGCACAGTGACCATAGTATGTGGTCAATACTTATTAAAGTATCATAAAAGCTGGAAAGGATCTCCAAGATCACTGACTCAATTTCCCTGAGGACTAGTAAGATAAGAGGATTTGTCCAGAGTCATACAGAGAACATATAATATATGTGGCAATATTCAATCCATTACCAATAGGCATTTATCAGTTATTATTCATAAAGAAAATTTCATGCTGAAATCCTAAAAATTGCTGAAATAAAAATTTTGAGAACAAAAGTTAAATAGAGAGCAAGACTCACCCCCATGGAATGAAGTCATCACAACCATCACAATTCTATTCCCTTCTATAATTAGTTGTATATGTGTAGATAGCACCACATCTTTCTTCTTTACTTCCCATATGCAGACATTAAGTTCTTTTGATTTTTTTAAACTTTTAAATGTCTCTCATATCTATTTATTTCTTTTCATTCCCACTATTCCCAACATGGTCCATACTCTCAGCACCTTAAAGCTGAATTACGGAAATAACTTTCTTTCCATCTGGCTTCCTGCCTCCACTGTCTCCTCATTCTGTTTTGCATACTACTTACTGTCATAATAATCTTCCCTAATAATGGCTTTTAATATATTAGAGGTGAGGGGAATAAATATTTATATAATGCCTATTATATGCCAGGCCCAATTTTAAGTGTTTTACATATAACTCATTTGGTCTTTACAACAACCCTGTAATAAAGTTGCTCTTATTTTACAAATGAGGGAAACTAAGGCAGAACTAGTAGATGTTTGAAGTCAGATTTAAAATTCACATCTTCCTGACTCCAGGCTAAGCAGTCAAACCATGGCACTACCTAGCTGTCTTTTCTTTCTTTTTTAAAAAAAAATTTAATATCTCCCTCTACTCTCCCTCATTCATTTCATCATGGGACTCAGATGACTCCCAAATTTCCACAAATTACCTTCATCTCTATCCCAAACTCTGGACCTGAATCATAAACAACTGATTTTTCTTGAATATCACCTGAATGTTCTTTAGAAATATCAAATTCAGAATGTTCAAAATGGAACTCATTATCTTTCTCTTCAACCTTATGGACTCATAATTTCCCTTTCTGCATAAGGTACCATCATCTTTCCAGTCAATCACTTCAGAGTTTTCATAGTCAAGAGACACTGAATCTGATCTACACAAAGTAAATATTTCCAAATGGACAGTTAGTTTCATTTGACCTAAACCTTCCCCACCCCCAACTCATTGTTAGATTACTCTTCCACATTTTCAACTCTTTATTCTCTTGCATACCATATATTCATTCAACTAATTTCTAAATTTTGTTGTTCTTTTTTCAAAATCTTGTGCATTTATTTCCTCTCAACTCACATAACCACTGCTCTAGTTTAACTCTTTCCTGAACAATGGCCTCCAAATTGATTTTCCTACTTTTAATCCCCCCACTCCTCTTTGCTTCCTCTCAAAGTAGCAGCTAACATCATTTCCTGGAAGAAAAAATTTGACATGTCACTTTGCTATCTTTAGAAAAAAATATTGATTCTTCTTTTTGACTTTTAAAAAACCTTTTACAAAAATGCTCCAAGTTACCTTTCCAGACTGATTTCACATTATTTCCTTTGATCAATTCTCCATTCTAGCCATAATATCCTATTTATTATTCTCTATTTTCAGAGTTCCACATTCCTTCTCTGGATCTTTGAAGTGAGTCCCTATCATTTTTGGAATTCTGGGTGACTCTTTTGTAGAGGATTTCTTATTACAGGACATGTATAAGAGAAGCACAGGATAAGAGGGCATAGATGAGCTTTAACCTGCATCATTGGAAGAAGTAGATACAGTAATGAAGAACTGACCCACTATTCTGCATTTTTTCAGTTTAGCCAAGACTGTGTGGACACAAGGGAGGAACTTGTGTAGTACAGAAAGGAATTATATGTGAAAGTTTTTCCTCTATCTGTATGAGATAAGGAATAGAAGTACTGAGGTGTCTATATCTCTTCTAGAAAAGCCTTTTCATAGACACAACATTTACTACACTCTGGGTACTTAGTACATATTAAAATATGTATGTAGATATATGTATGTGCAAATTTTCATATCAATCTTAAAAACTATTTACCCTTACTTCTGTTTCCCTGTTTAATAATACTGTTTTTCTCTAGACTAGTTCAGCAGTACTTTCCACTTCTATTTTTTCTTTTATAGATACTGCTATCTATACAATACATATGAAAACTCTGCATAATTTCTTCTTCCTAGAGAATTCCTTACATTATAGCTAGTCTCAGAGAAATGATTGGGAATTAGTACCCTTAATGGATATTCAGAGTTCCATAATTATTTTTACACTGATTATTCTCATATTTGTTGCTATTTTCCATTCCAATGAGATCAACTGGGTTAAAATGCAAATCACCTTTCAGCAGTAAGGAAGAAAAATTCTGGACAAAAGCCAGCTTTGCCTTGACTGTCATCATGTCAATTGTATTGGATGACATTCCAGTGGAAAAAAAACTGGTTATGGCAAAAATTACACCCAAATGTTTTCATAATCAGAAACCTGTTCCTCTTTATGGAAGAAAATAAAGAGTCCATTTGGAGTTGATTATCTCCATCCAAAGAGGCCCTCATCACAGGAGCAGTATTCACACAGTGCTTGCCAAGCCAGGACATCAGATCTATTGAAGCATTCAGGTTTATTATTCTTCTTAGTCACTTTAGGATTTTGAAACAATCCTGTCAATTTGACAATTTTCTTCTCCTCTGCTTTTGGCTTCAGGTATCTCAGTTTAAAGTTTATTAATGGATTTTTCCATCTCCTTGATAAGGTCTAGTGGAAGTCTTTTCTTTTTTGCACCTCTGCTTAAAAAAATAAAGCTAACCTATAGACATAGATTTTGCCAAGAACAACCCAACTGAGCTTACAAAAAACAAACAAGCAATAATAACAATAAGAATGAGATGAAACCTTGTGAATAATCTCACAAGACTGAAAAATAAATTCATTGCTTGAGAAGTTTAAGAAATGTTCACTTGGGGACCAGGAGGCCAATGTGGTTTTTCCAGCAGCTCCTCAAATTTAAGATTCAGATCTAGAACAAATCTCCAAGATCCATCTAATCTAGATTCTTTGTTTTTACAGATAAATACACTGAGGTACAGAGATTTTTAGTGACTTGTTCAGGATCACACAGGTAATAATCAGTCTCAGAAGGAGAAGCCAAACTGAGATTCCGACTCTACATCCCATATCTTTTCTACTGACTATACTGGCATAATTTCTTGCAGGTAGCAAGTGCTCTGGGTATTTGTTGAATTGAATTGTAACACAAGTCTCTCTTCTATTGTTACATTAGTTTTGACATCTTTTTAGAATAATTAGGTTAAGCAATATATCACTGACTTGGGTAGCTTTTACTTTGCCATGAAATCATGTAGCCTTATGAAATTTATTATCAGTTCTATTCAAGCAATCAGCATACAAGAAGTATGAATAAAAGTGTTAAAATTAGGTCTTTAAACAACTACACTACAGTTTAACATCCAAATGAGTGTTCTTCCCAGAAATAATAATAGCAATAACTCATATTTATAGAGCATTTAATAGCTTACGAAGTGCTTGCCTCACAATTGCTCTTAGAGGTAGGTCACCAAAATATCATTATCTCATTTTACAGATGAGAAAACTGGGTCTCAGAGAAGTTAAGTGATAATTCTAAAGTCACATCAGGACAATAAGCGTTTATTAATTGCTCACTGTGTCCAGCACCACGCTAAGGATTGTGAATACTTTAAAAAAAGCAAGAATACTGTCCCTGACCTTAAGGAACTTATCTTCCCATGATAGAGACCACATGCAAACAATTATTTTTGGACAAAATATATATAAGATAAATTGGTGGTAATCTTAATAGGGAAGACACTAGAATGGTGGTGGAGCAGGAAGGATAGAAGATTGGGCAGTAGTGAGGAGAGACCAATTAGAATTTATAGTAATTTGCATATAAAACGATAAGATGATATCATCACATTCTAGTTGGTGATAATATATAAAGCGAAAAGGGAGTATATATGAGAGAAGAAAGGAAAGAAAGAAAAAATAGGAAGCACATACTGTGTGCTAAACACTTTGCAGATTTTGGTTCTCACCACAATCCTGAGAGGTAGGTTGCTGTGTCTGGACTAGCTCTCTGGAGGATTTTGGTACCTACCCGAGTCCTTGATCTTAAAAAAGGAATGAAGAGGTGGGACTCACATGGATGGTCAAATATGGAGTCCATTTATTCCAAATTCTCTCAGCCTTCTATACCCTAACACCCTTATATAACCATAGCACACTGCACATGCACTAATTATATACTGTGCATGTGGGACCACCCTTTTATATGTATTTGCTATTGTATGTAGCTGACTCTTTGCCACCTGGTATCACTCTGCTTTATTACAAAACAGATTGTCACTGCCCCCTGACTTCTCAGGAAGGCTGAGAGCCCTTAGGGAAGATGGGGAGCCGGACCAGACATTATCACCAAGTTCCCTCTGGACTGAAGGGTCTCATACCTCACCCAGAGTTCCCCACTATCTGTGGCCCTCTATAATAGGTGATACCCCAATTTTGCAGTTGAGGAAACTGAATTAAAAGAAACTAAATGCCATGCCCAGTGTCATATAACTAGTAAATATCTGAGTCTAGATTTGAACTCTGGTCTTCCTGACTCCAGACTCAGCATTCTAATCTCTGTACCACCTACTTGCTTAGTTGTGAAGGCAAAGGACTGTGTAATAGATTTAATACATGAGGCGAGTGAGAGTAAGGAATTGAGGAAGATAATTGAAATTGAGCTTGGATAATTGGGAGGGTACCTTTGATAGAAACAGGAATGTTTAGAAATGTTTAGAAAAAAGGACAGTTTTTTAGGAAAACATGATGAGTTCTGTTTTGGACAGGTTCAGTTTATGATACTTACAGGATGTTAAGTTAAATATGTCCAATAGGCATTTAGTGACATAAGATATAAGGTCAGAAGAAAGATTAGAGTTGGGGAAAACTGATTTTCATAGAGATAATTAGTTGAATCCATGAGAGCTGATGGGATTTAGTAGAACAGAAAAAAAGAAGGGGGCCCAGGACAACTCTTGGAGAGCATCCATGAGTAGCAGGCATGTCATGCATGAAGATTCAGCAAAGGAACTGAGACAGAGCTGTCACACTAGTTGGAGAAAAACCAGGAGACATCAGCAACAGGAAATCTAGAGAAGAGAGAGAGTATTAAGAAATAAAAGGTAATTAACAGTGGTCAAGAAGAATGAGGACTGAGAAAAGGCCCTTATATTTGGCAATTAAGAAATTATTGATAATTAGAAAGAGTAATTTCTGCTAAATAAGGTTGGAAGCCAGATAGTAAAGCATTTAGAAGAGTAAAAAATAAATGAATGAGGCACATGAGTATCAAGGTGATTGACCTAATTCCAATTTCAGTACTCTTTACATTATAAAATCCAGTTTGATTAGCTACCACATATATAAGACTGAAACCTTAATTTGTTGTTGTTCTGTTTATCAGCAGTGTCTGATTCTTTGTGACCCCATATACGGTTTTCTTGGCAAAGATAGTAATGTGGCTTGCTATTTCCTGCTCCAGAATCCTTAATTAGCTGGGCTATTTCTATCAAGATTTACCATCACCAATGAAATTCACAATAATTTGTATTGACTTTTAAGACAATTTTTTAGTAAAATAAGTTCCAGAAATATATTAAACAGTAACAACAGCATCATTATTGAATTCTTCCAAGGTGATGGCTTTTAAGATTAAGTCATCACCAAGCTGCATACATTTGGTAATGGTAGTTAAATCTGATCTTTTACCTTATAATAATAAATTGTTATTGAATTGCTGCTATGCATAGAGGCCTTTGGTAATGTTTTGAAAGTACGAAGAAATTTAAGATATAGCACTTGTTCTCAAATAACTTGCAAACTAGTTGAGAAAGACAAGATACATCAATGTGTTCAATAACCACCATAATGTATCACATTTTTGAAGGACTTAAGATAAGACAATTTGTATTATTTGTGACCACAAGAAAGAGCACTTTTCAGTGCAAAGAAAAATATTGTGGACATGTTTCTCTTTTAACTGTAAAACTAGAGATTTTTAAAAACAACATTTTGAAGAAAAAACAGTCAAATTAAGGTCTTAGGCAATATAAATGAAGGTGTTCAGAGTTATTAGATTAATGAAAATATATAAAGTAGTCAAGATAATGGAGAAGGGCAAAGTAGAGAGCAGGGATCCCTTTAGGTTTAGAACAAAATTTTTTCTAGACTTATAAGAGAGATGATCTACTTTATATTCAGCCTTAATATTTTCTTTACCAGTCTGATATGCCTATATTAAACAGATGAAACTTAGCTTTTTATCTCTGTTAAAAATTACTCCAGAGATACATTGTACACAACTTTCAAGGTTCACAAACTTTATTTTTTGTAGTTAGTTATAATTGTTAACGAATGAGTGGTGGAGTCATATTGTCTGTGTTATGGGATATCTACCATTGCATTCCATGTGCCTACTACTTCTCTGCCTGTGTGGTGATACAAAAATTTTGGGACATCTGTGTCTACAATTAAAATTAAAGTATAAAGTTGATTTTCCCTCTCTTTTACCAACTTCTTACTTGACATTTCTTTTATGGAGAAAGTTGTGTAGTTTTAAACTGAAATTTTTTAAAAAGAATAGTTAGAAAGAAAAAATATTAGATAAGTAATGTGACCCTGGGGAGCAGAATACTTGAGATATGTAGTATATAAAACCATCATATTCTCTACATTTCTTTTCCTTTTCCTCTTTCCCCTATTCCAAAAATAAATCATAAAGGTAGGATCATATGAGGTAGCTAGATAGCCTAGTCAACAGAATGCTGGTCTTGGAATCAGGATGAGCTGAGTTTGGATCCAGCCTCAGATAGTTATTAGCCATGTGACCCTGGATTTTCCAGGGTCCTCAGTTTCTTACTCTGAAAAATGAGGATAATATAACCTATTTCCCAAAATTGTTGTGGATATCAAATGAGATATTTGTAAAGTTCTTTCCAATTTTTAAAACAATATATAAAGTCTAGTAAATATATCATCTAAAGCTTAATTTGGAGGCAGCTATAAGTACCTAGATTGATGAACTTGGAGTAAGAAAGATTCTGGGTTCAAGGCTCAACTGCTATGTGATTCTGGGGAATCACATAGCTAACCTCAGGCTATGAGGCTAACCTCAGTTTATTCAAATGTAAAATGGGAACAATAATAGCATCTACCTCTCAGAGTTGTATTGGAATGATAATAACATATTTTCATAGTGCTTTTCAAACTTTAAAGTATTAGATAATTCTACTTATCGGTATAAAAATCTCTTATTTTTGAAAAGGATCAATGACATCATGGGGTGATGTCTTGCCTTGTGTATGAATTAGATTTAAATGAGACAGAGTTGCATAAAGTCATCAGCCCAAGTCCACTGGCAAGGCAAGAATCAGGATGACCTGTGATGGCTCCAAATATAGTGGATGATCTTGCTGTCTTCAATGTCTGACTAAGTTCTCAGTGCTCCAGTAGTACTTGTTTCAACTGTCTTTGTGGTCATTGAAACAATTTATTCTAATCAGCCCATTCCATCAATGGAAGTCTTTATCAGATGCTTGGGGTAGACATTACCCTAATTCACAGATAGGTTTGAGGTCTGTCAGTTATCTTCAGCCTGGTTTAGCCCATTGCTGACATAGTTTACTGGGGTATGGCCACTACATATGCTACAGCTTCTAGAAGCCACAGGTTAAGAGTTAACTGCCAGGTGGACACCCAAGGTGGATAAGCAGTACCAAAAAGAACTTGACATGTTATCACAGCAGAGGTGTTAGTCATCCCAAATATTCCATGTATTTTCTAAAGAATAGAGCCATCACAGGTGTCTCAATCTTTCTCCATTATGGAAACTATACTTGTTGAGGATATTGTAGATAGAACTTATGCTTTGGGGAAGTATTTTACTTGAATTGCTCAAAAGTATCTTCCACCTCTGAAATTCTGTATTCAAAAAGGATCCTCTATGTGTTCTTCAAGGAGCATGTAGATAGTGCAGTGGGGAGAGTACTGGATCTTGAGTCAGAAAGGCACATCTTCATAAGTTCAAATCTGTCTTTAGGTACTTCCTAGTTCTGTGACCCTGGGCAAGTCATTTAACCATATTTGCCTCAGTTTTCTCATCTGTATAATTAGCTGGAGAAGTAGCAAATCACTCCAGTATCTTTATCAAGAAAACCCCCAATGGAGAAATGAAGAATCAGACATGTTTGAAAATGTCTGAACAAAAACAACAAATGTATGGATCAAAGTTAGTGTCTTCCTGCATCTAACAAGTCCAGAGCTAAATAAAAATGTTTTCTCTCTATCTATTGAAATGGAATTGCTTTGTCACTCTTATTGCAAACTTGATCTCATGACCCAGAAGAGTCTATAGATTATTTCACTGTGATTGAAGAACATCTTGAATTTTGAGCAAATGTTAAGTCTCTAACTGAGTCATTTTTGTGCTTTTTGAAAGTAAGCAAAGAAAAAGGGCTGGCATTTTGTTCATGATGCCTCTCTATACAACACTTCTTTCTTAGTCTCTCCTCAGTTCCCCAGTAACCATTTTCTTCTTCCCACCTGAAAAATGTGTCCCATCATGGCATTTTCACAAGGCTTTTCCTGCTGATCCTTTGGTATCCTCATTTCTTTTAGAATTTAATTGTGCTGTGTGTATCATTTTCTTTAAGGATTTTGATGTGACTAGATAATCTAATAACTATTTCAGAATAAGATTTTTAATGGCAGATAATTACAAATGAGAAATAATGATGTAAGGCCATTCTAAGGAATTGCAGCTTAAAACATCCTGGAGTACTACTAAAGAGACAGAATTATCTAAATTTGATTTGATGAAATAGGATGAAATTGGAAGATTATTTGATACATGTATTGCTCATCAGTTCTTTTTTGTAGTCTTAAATTTCACTAGTCAGTGCTATATGGTTTGAAAGAGTACCAGATGAAAAATCAGAAGACCTGAGTTATATTATGGAATTTCCCACTTATGAGCAGTGAGTTACTGGGAGATTTATTTACCTCCCCTAGCTTCAGTTTATCTGTAAAATGTGGGATTTGGGGGGTGATTCAAATATTCTTTCAGTTTGAAACTGCCTTGAATCCTATGAAATGTTTCTTTCAAGGAAATGTTTTATTAGGTTCAACATCTTGTTCCAAGGGATGAATCATAAATAGTAGAATTTAAGTTTGTATTGACACAAACTTTTGGTATTCTTCAAATCACTCCATACAAGAGGCTTCTTTTTTATGGCCTCACATAAGACCAACTCCGGTTAGAGGAGAAAGTGGAGGACAGGGATCTTGACCATCAATCAGGCAACTGAGAGGCAATGAGGCAGCAAATGAGAGAGTAAGATGAATAGCCAAACCATTCTCTCATTTTGAAAAAAAAAACTAATGTAAATGGTTTGTTTGATACTTCCCTGGGAAACATGGAATGGTTCTTCCCTGAATGGCTTTTCTAAGACAGTTTCCTGAAATGTTTGTTGGGACAAAGATATTTCATAGTTTAGACACAATACTCAGAACTGTGTGCTGTTTTATTTTGTCTGAAAACGTTTTTCTCAGTTTATGAAGACACTGACTTAAATGTCATAACCCTAACTTGATTCATCAAGTAGCAAATGAGAGCAATGTACAGCAATCAACTGTAGCATATTTGACAATTTATTTTAAAATAATGATCTCATATCCTAAAGGGAAATGGCCTCTGATATAAATATTTTTGCTTATTAATGGCCAAGGACGTGGTAATGTTTATTCAGTTATTTTCAGTACTTCCAAGTGTAAAGATAGGATATTGCAAAAAAGAAAAAAGATAGCAAGGTGGGTCAGAATTTCCTGAATCAAGGTTAACATAACAGGTTTGTTTCTATATTCAGTCCAAACTTAATTCACAAGTATTCAGATGACATTCATTAATACAAGATTATATCCACTGAGACACTGCATGAAAAATTAATTTTGTCATATTAATGGATATCTTGGAGTGGCAGTTTTGGTGGACGTATTCAAGGCTGTTGACTCAGAATGTATATGTACTCAGCCTAATGGTGTGTTAGTTTTTAAAGGCAAGCAGCCCTATGTACGTGGGAGTGAAAGGGAAAACACCCTTTTATAAATGGATTTTGTTTTTATTCTTTCTTAACAGGAGTACTTAATAAACAAATACTGGAGTGTATAGCTGAAAAGCAACATTATAAAAATGGAAGCAGTTTTCAAGGCATTTCCCATTGTATATTTTAGGCAGAACACTGAGGATTTCATTATTCTCTAGGACCCCCAAATCATCTTTTATTCAGTGTCTTTCATTGTGTCTAGTGACCATGAATGTCAGATGGAATGGAATTTAGAATGTATACAGTTGGTCTCTGCTATAGCTAATGCATCTAACAATATTTCCTAGCATTACTTTTTAATGTCTCCCATGAATTCCATTTTTTAAAAACTAAGTTTTTCTCAAGCTGTGCTTTCTTAAGCGTAAAGCTGTGCTTTATAAAGCCTAAGTTAGGGTTGTAGAAAGAATATGGGACTTAAGGGCAGGAAAGATTTTGGAAAAATCAAATAAATATTTATTATGGGTCACTTCTGTATATGGCACTATGTTAGACTCTATGAATACAAAGCAAAATTGAAACAGTCTCTGACCTGAAGGACTTAGATTTTCTCAGGATATAATATGAACTCAGATAAGAAAATAAATAGAATAGTGAAGAGGAATAAAGAGGCAAATAAGTGCCCACATACTGAGTCCTATACTAAGTACTCTTTACAAACATCTTATTTGTCCTCACAATAACCCTGGGAAATAAGTGTCATTAATATCTCCATTTTTTAGATGATGAAACTGATGCAATCAGAGTTTAAGTCATACATTTAGTAAATGTTTGAAGTCAAATTTGAATTCAGGGCTTCTGACTCCAGGGTCAGTGCTCTGTTATACCACTTTGCTGTTGCATATGTATATTTTGCGATGTGACATAATAGTAGCATGCAAAGTTAGGTAAAATAATTTCAGCAGTAAAGGAATATTAACAATTAAGGGAACTAATGAGAACCTCACTCAGAAGAGATTTTCTGAGTTTGCTTTGAAGAAAGCTAGGGATTCCAAGGAGGCTAAATGAGAAACGAAGGTAATGAGTCATGGAGAAATAACCTATGTAAAGTCACAGAAGATGGGAACAGGAAAGAACAACTACAGCGAGTGAAGAAGTGCTGAAATAGAAAAAAAATGGCAATCCATGATGCTGGGTCATGCCCCAAACAAGCTTTAATATTTTATTTTAGAGAAAATAGCGTGTTATTGAAGGTTTTAAGTAAACAAATTATGTGGTCATACTTATGACAGTGTGGAGGATGGGTCAGAGAAAAAAGAGAATGGAGGTAGGGATTAGATTATGGGTATATTCCAGGCAATATCTTCTGAAGCTAAGTGTTGAAAACCCAGAGAAGTGGAGAGATGTGAAAGAAGTTGTTGGGTTAGAAATAACATACTTTGATTGGATTAGATTGGATTGATTGGATCAAAGTGTGAGGGTGCTAAGAGAAAAGGGAGATCTGTCCTGTGAATTTTACTGAAATGAAGGATTATGAAGTTCACACAAGAGTTTAAACCTTGTTATATAAAGATGAAAGTTCTCTAATAAGATCACCAAAGGTGATGAGTATGTAGATAGAAGGGGGTCCAGTATAGAATCTCGCCGCTGATATGATCTGTGTGATAAGTATTAGTTTTCTCATTTGTGGAATGAAGACAAGGATGTCTATGGTTAATGTCCTCATGGGATTGTTTTAAGGATCAAAGAAGATATTACATTTGAAATCTTATATAAATATAGACTTTTATTAATATGTTATGTTTTTCTTGTATACCTGAACATTATAAAATTCATAACAAAGGAATAACTTGAAGGGTATTTTTGTAAATTGTGTAATTTTTGGTAGGGCAATTTTCTCACTCTCCACAAAGATTTTTGAAAGAATTCTCCCAGATGATTGTGATAACTACTATCACTTTGTAGATTTGGCTTTCCAAACCTAACATACCAAAAGTTATTATTTCTTCCTGGGTATTTTGTCTGCACATTTGGTAAACTGTCATCACTTGGTATTGATTTCATGGTCCCATTAGCTTACCATGGTTAATTGGGGAAAAAGTTTCATATTCTGCCACTTAATTATATTTTGTCTATATAACATGTCATTATTTTCAGAGACAAGCATCAATATTAGTAAAGCAGTTAGGTGGTGCCAGTAGATAGAGAGCTAAACCTGAAATCAGGAAGACAAATTTTCCTGAGTTCAAATCTAGCCTCAGCTTTTTCCTAGTTGTGCTACCTTGAGTGAGTCACTTAACCCTGTATGCCTCAGTTTCCTCCTCTGTAAAATGAGCTGAAGAAGGAATGTGCAAACCACTGTAGTATCTTTGTGGAAAAAAACCAAATGGAGTCACAAAGAGTCAGAAATGACTGAACAATTTGCTTACTAGCTAATATTGTAATATATTGCAAATATATAACCCACAAATTATTTGCAAAACAGAAATGAAGGCAATCAGAAATAATTATTGTTTCCCACTAATCTGCAACATTTATAAATTATTTCTCAATATAACCAGTATTCTCAACCCAGATATAACTAATCCCAAACATATCTTAGAACTGTCATTGGCAACCAAATGGTTTCTCTACAATTACGACCAGAAACCATCCTTTTATTATACTCGAGATGTTAGCTAATGAGAAGAATGACTTGTTCAGCTATAGGATCACTATCATAGTGTTCTCTCTTCCGCTATTTATTTTCTTTCAACTTAAGTGAAGCATAAAGAGAGAAAAAACTTTTTCATGTAACTATGCTATTATCTTGGCCCATCTAGGGCTCACTCTACCCTAGGCTCACTCCCCAATCAGGTGGTTGTTCAGTTCTTTCAGTCATATCTGACATTTTGTGTCCCCATTTGAGATTTTCTTGGACAAGATACTTGAGTGGTTTTCCTTTCCCTTTTCTAACTCATTTTATAGATGAGGAAACTGAGGCAAATACAGTTAAGTGACTTGCACAGGATCACACAGCCAGATTTGAACTCATGCTTCCGTATTTCAGGCCTGCACCATCCAGGTGTCCAATCATACTTTTCCTTAATAAAAACTTCTCCATTTTTTAATGTTAGCTCTGTGCAATGTCTGCCACTTTAAAAAAAACAACAGTAAGGTTCCTCATCTGTAAAATTAAGGGGTTTAAACTGTGCAACCTCTATAAGCTCTGTCTACTATTTTACTACTTCACAGTTATCACTCTAGAAGACTTCCATCTTTTTGTGAGCATAATTCTGGTTGAGTTTTTTTTTTTTATTTGTAAGAATACAAAATATAATTTTAAACCATTTAATTAGGATAAGAAAAAAGTGTTTCAAACAGAACTATATGAGCTCTTCAAAGTGACATATCTCAAAGTATCTATAAGAGAATTTCTATATCTATTATCTATGTAGTTTTACTGAAATGTTATAGGTAGAGGAATTATAGGTAGACTCAGAGATAGGAAGACCTAGTTTCAAATTCTACTTATGACACCAACTGTGTACCTGGGAAAATCAGTCCATCTCTGTGTCCTTATTTGATAAAATGAAAATAATCATAATCATATCTTCCTCACATGTTTTTTTGCTGGGTTCATACAATAGTATGCACCTTGAAATCCAAGGATCATAAATCAGTATGATCCTTGCAATACAAGGATGCATACTATAATATATTTGGATAGTATATTAGCATCTTTCCTTTGTAAAACATTTTGCTAATGTCTAAGACCATATAAATTTGGTCTATTATTTCTTCTGATGGCAATTATTTCTTGGGTGTGTATGTATTGAGGGTGGGAATAAGTGGAGAAATTTTAAGATTTCAGAATGTAATATTACAAACTTCCTGTGATGTTCAAAGGACATTACTTATCAAATTGTAAAGATATACTCCAATCCAGCAGAGGAGGAGTGCTTTTTATTATTCAGGAGAAGACAAATAGACCAGAGTTATTTTTTTTCTACTTGGCTATAATTCACTTGGAAAAGAAGCATTTCCTCCCATTTCCCCAGGGTACAGCAATGTGGCCTTCAGAGCGAGAGAGAAAAGGAATCTTTTCCTATACCAATCATTGGAATTCTTCCAAACCCTAGTAAAATAATGTGGGCTTCTATTGTTGGTTTATTTCCTGCCTTCTGACCTGTGGATGACAGAAATGTCTGGCAGAATAGCACAGTTCCTGCTTCTCTCCAAATGTATAAATTATCTCATTTGCAACATTTTGAGGGGTGGTTAATATTGCAGTAAAAACTTAAAGAATCATTTTCTAAAATAATAGACTGGAAAAGAAAGAGGAAAAGGACTTCAGAATCTATTTGGTTCAATAATATAGGATAACCACAGTCTAGCTTCATAGAGCAGAGTTTAGAAATACATGGTTTCTTCCTATTTGTCTCAGAGAAACTGCTTTAAGAGTGTCCATATACTGTCATACTGCAAAAAATGGATAAAAGTCCGAACACCATAAAAATGCTAAGCATTGCCAAGGGAAATTTTGGTTCTCAATATCCCCTACCTCCCCACCCTCCCATTTCATACTCCCTGTAATGTTTTATAAATGAAGAGCTCAATCCCAATTCAAACAATGATAAAAGCAGAGTACCATGGGATATTTGCCTGAGCTAGAATCCTAGAATCTGGTTGGTGAATTTTTTACTTACAATTTGCTTTTGCGGATATTTTCCTACAGTAAAGCTGAGCATTTTATATTGGGTGAAGACCTCCAGGTCTGGACCCCTGAGGACTCTGGAGGCACCATCTGTTCATTGCCTGGCTGACAACACCAGCAGAGTTCCTTGCCTTGTTTCAGCAAGCGCAAGAAAATGAGTCTCTCCAGTGATCAGTTAATGAAAAACCAAACCACACTGAGAGAAATACCCACAAATACATTCACTCACAATTGCTCTGGTGGAAAGCAACATTAAATATGGAAGACATTCCACTGTAATAAGCCAATGGCTATTTAGATTCTAAATTCCATCCCAGTCTAGGCCAGCAGTCCATCTGTCTTACATCTTTTTATGAGAGGTTGAAAAGCATGACAAAGGGAGAAGACACGAATGTCACCCTTTATTCTACTTTTGTGAATTTCATTCATATCCTTATTGCTATTCAGAGAGATTATTTCATGATTTAATTTCCTTGGGCTTTTATTGAGAAAGATAAGACACAAAGCTGTGTACTAGTGTAACAGAATCTTTTTATTTTAAAAGAAGCATTTCAAAAGGCATTGTATAGGAGCTGAGATGAAATGTGTTGGTGGCTTCTATCCAGATCCTAGTGAGAGGTATTAAGAAGATGTGGGCTTCCCATCAACCGGGACAGAGGAAAGTTCAAAATTTTATGGCTTGTGGAGAGTGACCTGAATTTCACTCTCTATAGCACTCCCTCCGTCTCTTGTAAATGAAAGGAGGAGCTCTCAGTTGGTTCTACTTTGTTTCTATTTATACAGCAATGATTTTTTTTTTTTTTGCTACAAGGCTGGGGAAATCTTTCCTTTGCATTTTCCTCCCAAGAATACCTCGCTAGCCTGAAGAAGTCAGCATAAAGATGCTATGGTGGAATGGAACAAGTGATAAAGATATTGCTAAAGAATCTAGGCATGAATCATTCCTCTGCTATGTATTTGATGTGTGACACTAAGAAAATCTCTTATTCACTCTGAGTCTCAGTTTCCTGATATGTGAGATGAAGGATTTGGTCCATAATGTTTCTTCTGTATCTAAATATAAAATATTATGCAGAGCAGGTTAAAAGGCTGAGGTGGAGTGGGGTTTTTCTTCTCTTCTTTGAAATTATAAGGTAGACAATGGAATAGCATTCTAGGGGCAGGATGTTCTATAAACTTCAGCCCTCTGAAAGAGCCTTCTAAAAGATCAGTCTCAGATAAGACTAAACAGCCAAGATCGACTTTTTTGGGTTTCTTTTCACTCCTCAATTCATAGGCATTTTAAAAAATATTTAATATGTGTTGCTTTATGAATCATGTTGGGTGAGAAATATCAGAGCAAAAGGGAAAAACCATGGGAGAGAGAAAATAAAAACAGAAAAAAGAAGCGAACATAGCATGTGTTGATTTACATTCAGTTTCTATATGCAGATGACATTTTCGATCCAAAGTCTATTGGGATTGCTTTGGATGACTGAACCACTGAGAAGAATCAAGTCTTTCATGGTTGATCATCACATTCTTGCTGTTACTATGTGCAATATATTCTGCTTGTTTCACTCAGCATTAGTTTGTGTAAATCTTTTCAGGTCTTTCTTAAAACAACTTATTCATCATTTTCTTAGAACAATAATATTCTTTTATCTTCGTACACCAGAACTTGTTCAGCAAATTCCCAATTGATGGGCATCCAGTTCTTTACTACCACAGAAAGAGCTGCACATGTAGGTACTTTTTCCTTCTTTATGATTTTCTTGTAGTAGAGACCCTGTAATGGAACTGCTGGGTAAAAGGGTATGCACTGATAGCCCTTTGGACATGGTTCCAGGTTGCTCTCCAGAATGGTTGGATCATTTCACAACTTCACCATCAATGCATTAGTGTCCCAGTTTCCCCACATCCCATCCAACATTTATTATTACTTTTTCTTGTCATCTTAGCTTATCTAAGAAGTGTGAAGTTTTAATTTTTAAATTTGTTTTAATTTGCATTGACTTAGAGTGTTTTTTATATCACTATTGATGACTTTAATTTCTTCATCTGAAAATTGCCTGCCCATATCCTTTGACCATTTATCAATTGCAGAATGATTTATATTCTTGTAAATTTGACAAGTTCTTTATATATTTTAAAAATGAGATCTTTATCAGAAACACTGGCTATAAAGATTCCCCCCCACCCCCCGCAGCTTTGAACTTCCTTTTTAATATTGTTTCTGTTGGTTTTGTTGGTGCACAGACTTTTTTATTTAATGTAATCAAAGTTGTCCATTTTGCCTTTCATAATGTTCTCTAGTTATTTGATCACAAATTCCTCTTTGTTCCAAAGATCTGATGGACAACTTATCCTTTGTTCTCCTAATTTGTTTACGGCATCATCCTTTATATCCAAATCATATATCCATTTTGACCTTATTTTGGTAATAAGGTGTGAGATGTAGGTCTATGCCGAGTTTCTGACATTATTTTTCATTTTTCTCAGCATTTTTTGTCAAATAGTGAGTTTTTAATCCAGAAATAGGAGTTTGGGGATTATCAAATATTAGATTGCTATGTGCCTTGATTATTGTGTTATGTGTATCTAATCACTGCCACTGATGCATCCCTCTATTTCTTTAGCTTGTACCAAATGGTTTTGATGACTGTTGCTTTATAATATAGTTGTAGGTTTGGTATTTCTAACCCACCATTCTTTGTATTTTATTTTCATTAATTACCTTGATATTCTTGACCTTTTATACTTCCAAATTTTGTTATTACTTTTTCTAGTTTTATAAAATAATTTTTGGCAGTTTGATTAGTATGACATTGAACAAGTTGACCAATTTAGGCAGAATTATCATTTTTATTTTATTATCTAAGATTACCTATGAGTGATTGATATTTTCCTAATTATTTAGATCTGATTTTATTTGTGTGAGAAGTGTTTTGTAATTGTGTTTATACAGTTCTTGGGTTTGTCTTGGCAGGTAGACCATATAATAATCTTTTTTTCCACAGTTATTTCAAATGGAATTTATTTTTTTCTATTTCTTGCTGATGGACTTTGTCAGAAATGTATAGAAATACTGATGATTTGTGTGGGTTTATTTTATCTCCTGCAACTTTGCTAAAGCTGTGAATTATTTCAAGTAAGTTTTTGGATGATTTTCTAGGATTCTCTTAGTATATCATCATATTATCTGCAAAGAGTGATAGTTTTATTTCCTCATTGCTTATTCTAATTCCTTTAATTTCTTTTTCTTTTCTTCTTACTAAAGCCAAGATTTCTAGGACAATGTTGAATAATATTGGTGATAATGAGCATCCTTGTTTCACCTCTGATCTTATTTGGAATATATCCAGGTTCTTTCCATTAGAAAATAATGCTTGCTGTTAGTTTTTTACATAGATACTACTTATTATTTTATAGGAAAGCTCCCTTTATCCCTATGCACTCTAGTGTTTTTAATAGGAATGGGAGTTATACTTTGTCGAAAGCTTTTTCTGCTCTTATTGAGATCATCATATGATTTCTATTGATTTGTTCTTGCTATTGTCAATTATTGTAATATTTTGCCTATTATTGTACCAGCCCTGCATTACTGGTATAAATGACAATTGGTTATAGTGTATTATCCTGTTGATAAGTTGCTGTAATCTCTTTGCTAATGTTTTATTTAAAAATTTTGCATCAATATTCATTAGGGAGATTGATCTGTAATTTTCTTTCTATGTTTTGGCTCTTCCTGGTTTAGGTATCAGTACCATATTTGTCTCATAGAAGGAATTTGGAAGGACTCATTCTTTATCTATTTTCCAAATAATTAGGTAATATTAGAATTAATTGTTCTTTAAATGTTTGGTTGAATTCACTTGTGAATCCATCTGGCTATGGAAATTTTTTTCTTATGGAGTTCATTAATGACTTGTTCAATTTATTTTTCTAAAATGGGACTATTTAAGTAATTTATTTCCTCTTCTGTTAATCTGGGCATTTTCCTTAAAAGAACAGGCAAATTTTTGTAAATATTCATTCATTTTGGTTAGATTGTCAGGCTTGCTGCCACACAGTTGGGTAAAATAATACCTAATTATTACTTTAATTTCTTTTTCATTGGTGATAAATTCAACCTTTTCATTTTACTGATGGTGATTTTTTTCCTTTCCTTTTTTAATCAAATTAACCAAGAGTTTATCTATTTTATTGTTTTTTTTTCATAAAACCAACTCTTAGTTTTTTCAATAGCTTGCTTAGTTTCAATTTTGTTAATCTTCCTTTTGAGTTTTAGAATATCTAATTTGTTCTTTAATGGTGGATTTTTGTAGAGGGCCAAGTGTATTGAAACAAATAATTTTACAAGGTGTTAACTCAGTAGAATTAAGATAATGATTCTCTAGTTTACATGTACTTAGTACTTAGTATATAGTTCTACAAGTTGACATATGAAGTGATGGGCAATATATTGGTTTTGGACTATCTCTTGTATGCTGAAGGAAGTCTATGTATGATTGTTATTTATATACTTTCCTTCTAGGACTTATGGACATATATAATTCCCCATATTGATTCATGTTGTTTGCTATGTCACTACTAGCCTGTGTTATATTACTATGTACTTGTGTAATACCTCCCATGCTGATGGATTTATGCGCACCTGTTTCAAGAAAGACCCTTAAGCCCAGAGTAAACTTGCTAACAATATCTGGTTTGGTGTTTTTACCTCCCTTCCTGAAAAGTAAGGGTGTGATCACCTCTTTTGGGGTTCCATTTTTCATTTTTTAAAGTTTCATTGATTCTTGCTGTCTAATAGAATCACTAGCTTCCATTTGCCTTGTTCTAGTTTTTTAATATATGATTTTCTATAGTTAGCTTTTCTCTCTCTTTTTCCACTTGGTTACTTCTACTTTTGAAGCTATTGTTTTCTTCAGTGGATATTTTTTTTGCATTTGACCTACTGTATTTTTTAAGGAGTTTTCTTCAATCAATTTTTTCCTTTCCCTTTCCCTTCCCACGCTGTTGACTCTTATGCAGACTTTTCATTTCTATTCTCTTTTTTCTTCTATCTCTCTTATTTGCCTTTTAAAGTCTTTTATGAGCATTTCCAAGAAGCCTCACTAGGCTCTGTGGAATTTCTTCTGTGGACAATTTGTCCATGTCTCACTTAGCGTTTTGGTCTTCCCTGTCACCTGGCAGGGTAGCTTTTTAAGATCAAGGATCTTTTCTGTTTCTTGCTCATTTGCTCATTTTCTTTCCTTTTTTGGTATCTCTTCTTCTTTTTTTTTTTACTTTTTTGGTTGAGCTCTGCTCCTGGGCTAAGAGTGATGCTCTTCCAAGCTTCCTGTACAGCTCTGAGCCTTGGCTATAAACATAAGAGCCCCATTTGTTTACAGTGGGTAGCTTTGCCTGTTCTTTTAAGGAAACAGCCTGGTTTCCCAGAATTTGCCTTCTGAGCTGCAACTAGAGGCTGCTCCACTGATCTGCTCCTCTAAGAGCCAGGACTAAGGGTCCGTAAATCCCTCTCACTAGGTTTCCCATAGCTGAACACTCTTTTCACCCCAGGGAGACTGATATTTCTTGAAGTCTATACAGTCTATCTTGAGCTGAAGAGTGGTTTTGTTCCATCAAAAAATGTACGGAAGATTGGTTTCATTGATTTTTGAGGGAAATTGGGAGAGCGTGGGCAGCTTCCTGGCTTTACCTCCATCATCTTGGCTCTATCTCTAGAAGTGTCCATTCATAGATGCTTAATTTTTTTCAGTTTATTGAATAAGACAAGTATTTCCATAACTACAAATCTACTATTCACATCTTGCTATTCCTTCCAAATATACAACAACATTATTGTGTACATTTAATTTTTTCCTTTTTTCTTTCCCCATTCTTTGCTTTTCTTCTTCAGGGATGGTTACCATTAGATACAAATGGATATATAAATGGAAATTGATTTTGAACGTACTTTTACTTATCAATTTTTCTCTGGACATCTTCCAAGTGTCTCCCAGTTGACATGTGATGAGGACATACATGAATATGTTTGACCCTACCCATCACTTTTTTAAAATCACATTCCTTACTTGGGAATCTACCCATTAAACTTCAGTAAAGGCAATTATACCATATTATAGAGATACTACCATCAGTTAAAGAAATAATTTATATTCATATAACACTATATGGTAGATATTGTGCCTAAGATTTTACAAATGCTTCACAACAAGTATGAGAGGTATATACTTTTATTAACCCCATTTAACAAATGAAGAAATTGAGGAAAATGGGGATTAACTGACTTGCTCAGAGCCATAAGCATGTAAATTTCTGAGGCTGTATTTGTACTCAGTTCTTCCTGACTGCAAGTCTAGCATTCTATCCAATGTGCAACCTAGATTCCTTAAAAATATTTCAATGAGACATGTGTGGGGTAGTATTACAGACAATTTTGGAACATATATTTACATAATACAAATTCTTGTTTTTCACATTTTGGATAAAAAAAGAATCCTTAAGATTATAATTCTTATACAGAATCTTGGTTGATACATGTCTTCAGGACACTAGACTGTCATAAAATCAAAGATATCCTGGTAAATGTTTAATAATTCTTTTCAAGAAAGAAAAACTATACAAGACATACTTTCAATTTAATCTTTCCATTCTCCATTACTTTCTTTACTCTGGAAAATCAACAAAGAAATAAGTCACACTGTGATTTATAGCATTTACTGATTCTGAAAATTTAACCATCAACTCTCACAAGTCAGTACAAACCGGCTCTAACATATCACTGTGGAGAACATAGTCTATGAAATGTTGGTTTAAATAAAAGCTTGTAATGTACTGTGCTGACATATTAAAAGTTATTTCTGTAAGGCAAAAAGTAGATAGACATTTTAGCAAAGAAGGGATAACAAAAAATAAATTTAAAACAATTTTATTTGCTGCAAGCACACCTGAAACTTGGGTGATTTTACCATAAGACCTTGGTCAAAAAAGGACTATAACAGTTGAAAATAAAATATTTGCTAGGGACAGTATTGACAACTCTTCAGGTCAGAGAAGTTTTTTGATTTCTTTCAAGTTTATGATAATGAGTTAAAATTTCACCTTATTTTGTATGATATTTGAGTAGTCAATGTAGGTAAGAGTGAAGAACCATGTCTCAGATTTTTAATTTATTCAGCAGAATGTTGTCTATAAAATCCAAATGGAGATTTTTAAGTCAGTCTATATGAGATGTTGTCGTAGGATAATCTAGATATTATTTTTTTGTTATCACTAAGACTTCATCTTGAACAAAAGAAGTTTCTAGCTTCCAGATGTGTCCAGTCTTTGGGGGATGTTAAAGTGTCCAGTTAAAATGAGGACTGCAATAGCACTGTTTAAGAGCACTTGCCTGTTTGACATCTTCTCCATCTCTGTTTGTATTTAAGGTCTAGTTTGGTTCTTATATTCTTTCCTTCTACCTGAAATGGCATCTTCTAAGTCTTTCCCTTCCAATATTATCATTGCTTTGTTAATCCAGTCTTCCTCATTAGAATCCTATGGGTACTATTCTATCAACCACATGAATTTTATGACTTTCTCCATCAACATTTATTTCCTAGGCTAGATGCTCCCAGAGAGTTGCCCTATTGCCTAACTCACTTTGTAAGCACTATGGCCCAGTCCAGACCCATTAGCATTAGTTTTTTGTTGACAGGGAAGATGAGGAGGATTTCCCATAAGAGCTAGTTTTTTTTATCATATGTGACAATGAATAGTCCATCATTGTATCAGTGCCAATCGGTGTACCTGCTGTGGAAACGAGGTGTGACAACCTAGCACATCCCCCAGTGGTGGGAGAGATCCCTATTAAATAGTTGTCAGAACCATGAATTTTCAAGACTTGCTATGCATACCTGCTATAATCAAAACCAGGAAGGATAAAAACAGTGCCTTTAGGGATCAATGAAGTATAATAACCTCAAGCAACATGGCATAGCTAGGGCTAACAGAGAAATAGCTGAAGCCAGCATACCAAGCTGGCTTTTGTGTCTTTTATGTGCATGGTATAGAATTACAGAATTTCAGAGACAGAAGGGATCTAAGATGCTATCTACTCTAACCTGTACCTGAACCTATTCTTGAACAGACTCTAAGTTGTCATCAATTATTTGTCTGAAAATTTCTAGTGAAGGGGAGCCCATCACCTCTAAAATAGCCCATTTCCCCTTGGCATAGCTCTGATCATTAATAATTTCAGCTGAAATCTCTTCTTCTCCCTCTCTCTCTTCTTCTCCTTCTTTCTTTTCCTCTTCTTCTTCCTCTCTCATTTTCTTCCTCTCTCTTTGTTCTCCCTCTCCTCCTTCCTCTCCCTCTTCTTTTTCCTCTACCTTTCTCTTTTTTCCTCCCTGTCCCTCTCCCTCTTCCTCTCCCTGTCCTTGTCCTTCCTCCTCCTCCCTCCCTCTTTTTCCTTCTCCCTCCCCCCCCCCAACTTCAGTTTTTATAGGTTCATTTCCTAATATCTTTGAACATACCGGAGTCTCCCCATCTAAAAACTAACGTTCACTAGAATGTACTGTCTTTTTGAGCTACACATATTTCTTCTTCCTTTCTCAGGCAACTTCCTTGAGAAAACTATCTATACTTGCTGCCGCTACTTCCAATATTCTGACTCTTTCCTCAACTCTTCACAATAAACTTCTGATCTCATATAGCTCTCTCCAATGCTACTAGTGATCTCTCAAAGACCAAGTTTGATGATCTTTTCTTCAATCTTCATCATTTTTGCTCTACCACATCTGGTACTATTGAGTATCTTCTCTTTCTTCTGTGTAGACCTTATCACGTGTGTCCTCTACTCACTCAATCCCATATTGCCCTACTTAGTATACTCAGTCAATCCCTTATTGCCTGTAAGATAATCTGATCTTCTTCAATAAATTTTTAAAGTCCTCCACAAGATGACCAAAAATATCTTTCCAGACTATACAGACATCATGCCCCCTCCTATATCCAGTGATGTAGCCAGAGAGATTTTTGTCTCTTTTCCTTACACAATATTCTCTATCGCCTGTCTCTTTACTTTTCTACATTCCTAGAGTGTAGAAAATTCTGTCCAACAATTTTGGATTTTGTGTGAGAGACAGAAATAGCTCTGAAGAGGAATAGCTCTGAAGAGGAGGGACATTCTTCATCTCTGAGAAAAGACAAATTGGATAGACCAGTGGAGAGAGAGGGCAGAATATGGAAATCAGGGACATAGTGTGAAGTTAGATTTCTCCTGTTCTCTCTTTTTTGATCTTTTTTCCTTTCTTTCCAAGTGTTTCTCCAAAGAGAGTATGGAATCCCATTTCTCCTCTCTGAAATTAAGAAGGCAGAAAATATGTTATTTTTCCTTCTACAGCTCTTGAGCCTATTCTACTTTTCCTATGAGAGTTGAATTGTTATTCTATCTATTAGTGAGGAGAATCTAATGTAAATACTTTAATCCAGGGCTCCATATCCATTTATATTCGTTCACTTCATGTTTATACTGTATATATACTTTATATATATATTTTACATAAGTATATATATTTTCTACCTAAGAACAATATAACTTCCTTTTCAATAATGTTTGTTTTAGTTTCTGTGCTTCTATCTCACTGTATAGCACAGCTTTTTTGGCAAATAGTAGGCACTTAATAAAAGTTTGCTAATTAATTGAATTAATAGCAACAAATTCTTGTTGAACAATATCCTTTATTGCTTAATATGAAACCAAACCATTGGCCCTGTGGTGGGTTGTAAGATAATTATTTATAGCCTTTTTGACTGCTTTTGAGCTTACAATAAATTCCAACAGATTAATCTTGGCAGCCATTATAGTTTGTCATGAAATGCCATATCATTACTACATCATGAAGTATTGACCTTGTATTCTATGAGTAAAGCACGATTGTGAACAGCCTGATCTTCTCAGCATCAATAACTTCTCTGGCTGATATTTTAATTTTTAGCCCAATGGACATTTTCAGAGTTATGATTAATTACAGAATCAAGTACCTAAAATCATTATATAAGGCAATTCTAGCACCTGTGAGTAGAAGTAGAGGGCAGAATGCAGAGCATTCCCATTAGATTTGGCTCTGTCTTAAGGTTTACTAATTAATGGGATGGGTGAACTTCCAAGCTCAGCTTGGGATTATTGTTGAAAGAGAGGAACAGATGATCTCATAAAACCTATTATAGACCTATTTAACAGGATTTCTGTACCCCAGGGCATAATATTGGTATGCTTCTTCTGCATACAGTCTAATAAAATTATAGTATCATAGAGTTAAAAATTGCCTTAAAGACCATCTTTTCTAACATTCTCAGTTTTACAGTTGAAGAAACAGAGGTCCAGGAAAGTTGTGATTTCACTAATTTCATTTGATTTGGAATTGAGACATCTAGGTTTAAATCTGGCCTTTCAAATTTACTAGAAGTTTGATCCTAGGTTAATTATTTAGCACCACTGTCTTCAGTTAGTCATCTGTAAAATGTGTATATTAATTGAACTGCTTCATAGGAAATGTGTTTGTAAATCTTTAAATGTTATATGTGTGAATTATGAACTCTTGATTTCGATCTTTTCCCATTATATTACTTGGTACTCTGGCTTTCCCTTCCCTACTTAACCAAATTGATTTCATCTTTTGGTTTACTCTTTCTATCTCTGCTCCTCATAACAGAGGAATTTTGTATCCATAAATTAGCTATTATATTAGGAGGGAGGAAAATTCTAACATGCTTGTGAGAAATAAATTTTCCTGTTATTCTATCTCAGGTTATGCATTATTTACTTTTTCTATCCTTTACTCCCCTCTGTCTTGCTAAAGAAAATCTCAAACCAAACTAAATCAAATCATCTACCATTATATTACTATGAAGTTGGACATTTGCCCACTGAAAAGCCTTCTAAGTAAGCCAGTGGTCACTAAATTCAATCCAAGTCACTCCATGATTTGTCCTTGATCTCTCTTTATAGCCTCATTTACTGCAATTCCCCTCCATATGACCTATATTCTAGTCAAACTGGAAGACTTTCTATTTTGTAAATACATGCCTTTGATCATGTTATTCTCTTTTCACAGAATATCTTCTTTCCCTGCCTCCATTTGTACAATTACTTCCCATTAAGACTGTGAAAATATTCCTTCTCCATGAATTTCACTTTGATGATCCTCCTTCAAGAAATTATTTCAAACTCTATTGAGTTTTCACTTTGCTTTAATGTAAAGGATTTGTTTATATAAACCTGACTGTGTCATTTCAATGCTGAAAAATCTTCCTTGGCTCCCAGTTGCTTTTACGATAAAATATAAATTCAGTTTGACATTTTAAGTGCTTTACAATATGATTCAAGCCTATTTTTCCATTTCTAGACATTTCACATTGCTTCCCTTTCCACAATATTTTTTCAGTCAAACTGGCTCTGTTACTTGGTCTCTGAATTTAGCTTTTCATCTGCTATCTCCTGAGCATGAGATTCTCTTTCATTCATGGAATGTGGTTTCTCTTCCCCTATACAAGCAGAATCTCTGACTTCTTATACAATTTAGCTCATGTGCCTTCTACAGAAAAAAAAATCTTTTCTGATTTTCTCACTTAGTTCTCTCCCTCCCTTCTCTCTCAGTCTTTTTGTCTCCGTAGGAAAAAAGTGAACAGGCAAAGAAGAAAGAACCCAATGACAGAAACTTACTATGGGGATAAGGAATACTGGGCTTTATCTTCAGAGGACAGTACCCAAGAGTAATATTAAATGGCTTCCTGACTAGAAAGTATTTATAGAAGAAATCAAAAAAGACTTTGAAAATCAAATGACAGAGATTGAGGAGAAAACTAAAAAAAATTCCAAAAAAATGTAGTTGCATGTATGTATGTATATAGATATATGTGTATATGTGGGTGGGTGTGAATATATCTATCCATATCTATATAGATATGTAAATTTATATAAATATAAATATATTTATGTTTCACTGTAGCCTGCTTGGGGAAGGTGGGGCACATGAAAGGTGAAAAAGAATAAAGCAAAAAGTGCTCAGCATAAAACAAAAGGGTGACTTACAAGGAAGCACAGAAAAGATGGACACTCATGAATACAATCTCTTCTACTATTATATAATTTTCTTGAAAGTTGTTACTTATTTTGAGTGTTCCCTGATATTCTGCTGGACACATTGCATTTTTAAAAAATTCCTTTTCTGTCCTTTTCTATTCTGTTTTTCTTATTTTGTATTTTGTTCAATTAAAAAAAGTTAAAAAAATGCATTTGTTTCATAAAAATATTTTTGTCACCACCAATATTTAATAGAAACACAAGAACACTGTTAATTTACATGAATTCAGAACAGTGTTGCAGAAATGATAACCGTTATTCAATTGAAATGAATTTTAAGGATTGGCTTCCCTCTCCAGTTTGATGGATTATTAATTTCTAACAGATAGTGTACAGGGTCTAGAATTAAAAAGATGAGTTCAAATCTAGCCTCCGATACTTATTAGATGTAAAATCCTGTGCAAGGCACTTTTTGTTTATTTGCCACACTTTTCTCAACTGTAGAATATGGATAATGATAACCTCCACCTACACCAATTATAAGGAGGATCAAATGAGATAATATTTGTAAAGCATTTAGCATAGTTCTTGGGACACAGTAGGCGTCTTTCTCTCCTTTCCTGCCCTTAGGTGTATGTGTGTGTGTGTGTGTGTGTGTGTGAGAGAGAGAGAGCGAGAGAAAGAGAGAGAGAGAGAGAAGAAACTGCACTCTTCTTTGTATCCTTAATGACATATAGCACAATATCTTGCACATAATAGGGGTTTTGCTATTTTCTCTTAATTTGATGGGGTCAGTGTTCAACAAGATGCCTTATATGGACTAAGAATTTAATAAACACTTTGTATTGCACTGCATTGTATTGTATTGCATTGTGTGCAGAAGATCTCTTCATTGAGGATAATATGCTTACTTGAAGTAAAAATATACTTACTCTTAAGAGTTCTTCAAATTCTTAACTAAGCAACTTCTATCTATTTTCTCCCACTGGATCTATGCTTACTTGCTTATAATACTTGAGTGATTTTCTTTGGTATTAGTCAACTTTCCCTACACTATATCTTGTGCCTTGGATATTCTCACTATAATTTACTTCTTATAGTTGTAAAATGACATGGCTCTATTTCCCTTCCACTCCTAGGAGAATTATCTTGACCCTAATGAAGTCTTTTCTTAATGATATCAAATGATTATTGTTCTGTGATTCAGTCCAAAGGGGAAAATGCCACTTTTAGCTTTGGTGAAGGAAACAAGCCAAAAAAATTTCCCCCTCATATCAATTTACCTTTGTCTCTTAGGCTCATTAGCTTCCTTGAAAGTTCAACTCAAAGTCTATATTCTACACATTTTTTTCCCTTTTCCTCATAGCCCCTTAAAAGAAATCTAATTGATATCATGATGGAACTAGAAGGGATTTAAGCAGTCATTGGTGAAGTGAAGTGAATGGAGGTCCAGAGGAGTTAAATGATTTGTCTAAGGAGACATAGGGAAGTAGAATGTCTAGTCTTCTGATGTCCAAGGTCACTTACTTTCATGCTTCCACATTGCCATTTTTTTTTCTTCTATTTTATTTTGGTTTTCCCCAGGAAGACAATGGTAGCAGTATGGTACAGTGGAGAGACTTGACTTTGATACCAGAGAGAACTGAGATAAGTAACATATACTCCTCACTCTAACACATACTGGCTGAGTGATCTTGGACAAGTCGCAAATTTTCAGTGTTCTAGATAATTCTCTAATATCATAAGTTGCTGAGAGGTGGCAACCTTCTTTGGAAGAGGGAATTTCCCAAAAGGAGTTTTCTCACCTGGGAATTCCTTGTGCCAATATAATCACAAGTTTGGCTCCTATTTCTAGAACAGAGATTTAAATGCCCTTCTTTTAATTCATGTTTTGGAATTTTTCCAAAGTTCCAATTCATTGAAAATAATCTTGGGGGGAGTTTAGATTCCACAGGTACAAATAATGACAACAGCATGTGGCCCCACATTTATTTCATTGCATCATTCCAGAAGTGCCTTGAACAATATTTTCCTAATTTTAATTGTCACAAGATAAAAATCTATCTTGAAAAGAAAATTCTCCATTATATGAACAGTTAGAGGTTACTCACCAGAAGTCTGGATGCAAAAGGAATTTATGCAACTGAGCAAAATTTGTTATGACAATTCTAAATACAATAACTCTAGGATTGGATCACAACTGTAATGTGAAAATGAATTCTGGGGCAGAGTGTGGTGCAACAGGATAAAATAGAATTATCTATCTCCATTGCCAGATTTAATTCATACTTTCCCTTTTACAAATACAAATGGACAGAATATCATTAGAATGAGACTTGGTCATTAATGAGGTCATTAGGTTCTCTGTACCAGGATCTTTTTGTTTTGGCTAGCACGAAAGGACAATATTGTAAAGAAAATTTTTATATGGGATTCAGAGGTGAATAGTTATTTTAATTCTTCTTTTTGCAGATAAGGTTATAAAGACTAGATAATCTTGATCTCTAACAGCCTAATTTAGCATGCTTTTTCTGTTTCAATTCAACCCTACCTGCTGTGGATGGAAAGTTTTAAGTTTAGAGAGATTTTTTAAGTTGACTTTGAGATGTCACTTTAGTCAGACTGTTTACTTTTAGAAAGTTTTGAAAATTATTAGGAATGTGGCACTTTTAGGAGAGAGAAACTTAAAGAATTCATTTAAAAATAATAATATAGTGACTTTTAATGTTCTTTAAACTTGGTTTGATACCTTCTGACTTGGAAATTTTGACAGACTGGGCTAATCCTTGCTGTAATCTGTTATCATTTTCACTGGGGTCTTGACATTTAGAAAATATGATTTCTTTTTTTTTTAAATCTTTTTTTTTTACTTTTGGTATTTTTAATAAGGAGAATACAACCTAGTTCCCACAGAAAGTTTTTAGCTTGGGAAATCAAATGTCATGTTAATGAGATTGGGTATTATTAGTCTGATGCTCTTCCTTTATATTGAGGATGAGGTCAGTGAATTTATGTCTAGGAGAGTAATTCCTATATGTATTAAACAGTTTTATCTGGAAAATAAAAATTCATTACTAAGTTATACTAAGATCACATTTTTGTCACATTTTTGGACAAAAATTCTGGGAATCCCTCTGGATTATGAATTGATTAAAATTGCATGAAAATTTAGATATTTACACATATACATACATGAACACATGTGCAAACAAAGAACCTCTAATCTCTAGTCTCTTTATCTTTGTCTCTGTCTTTCTGTCTGTCTCCCTCTCTCAGAAGAAGAAGGAACTAGGAAAAATTTCAGATGACCACATGTATAATTAATAAGAATTTATTTGTAAGTTCCCTTATTCCCTAATTTATGAGGAGCAGCTAGGTGGTGCAGTGGATAGAGCAGCAGCCCTGAAGTCAGAAGGATCTGAGTTCAAATCTGAACTCAGAATTCCTGGCTGTGTGACCCTGGGCAAGTCACCTAACCACAATTGCCTACACACACACACCCATACACACGCACAAAAGAACTTATTTGTTTAGCCTTTTCCTCCTAACAAACCCATGAGGTTAGTAAAATGAGCGTCATTATCCTTATTTAATAGATGAAGAAATAGACACTCAAAGAAGTTAACTGATATGCCCTCTTGTGCCCCATCAAAGGAGAGATTCAATATTTGAGCTCAATTTCAGTTGTATTTTGTACTATATTTCAAGATGCTGTTTGAGAGGGAGGGAGAGATACAGAGAGAGGGAGGAAAAGAGACAAGAGAGAGAGACACAGAGAGAAAGCCAGAGAGAAAGGAAGAGAGAGAAAGAGAGAGAGAGAGAGGACGAAAGAGGGAGAGAGAGAGGAAGAAAGAGGGAAAGAGAGAGGGAAAGAGAGAGGAAAAAGAAAAAAAGAAGAAAAGGAGGAAGAAGGAGGAGGAGGTGAAAGAGGAAGAGAAGGGGAAGGAAGAGTGGGAGGAAGAGAATGAGGAAGAGGAAAGGGAAGAAAGTAAGAAAAACAAAAAAGGGAAGATTTTTCCTCATTCTCTTTTTGCTTTTAATAAACTCATAAGGAACCATTATGATATAATGGAGAGAGCACTGGATTTAGAATCAGAGAACTCAATTGAAGGCCTGTCTGTTCCACTTACTGGCTCCATGACCATCAGCAAGTCTCAGCTTCTCAGGATGGTCCTTTACACTCTCTGAACCTCAATTTTCCCATATATAAAATTATAAAATATTAGGATACTCACAAAGTGCATAGCCCAAGTATGACAAAGTAAGCAAAAAGATCTTTCAAAGAAGGGAGAGGCTCTGTAGCTATCACATAATTTAAAAGCTGATACAGTGGTACAGCAATGCTTAAGATAGACCAGGTGCTCATTCATATATTGCCCAAGTTGAATGTTGACATTAGCTTAGCTGTCTTTTAAAAGGATAATGTGAAGGAAAGAAGATGGGTAACTAAAGACTGGAGTCGAATGGATCTGGTCATGGCCTGAAAAAAAATTCTAGTTCTAGCAGAATTGAGCTTCTGCCCTTTCATCCTACTTAGAGTTCCCCAGTGTGCTTTGCCCCAGCTGTGCATTCTTAGAATGCAAGGAACATAGTGACTCAGCATGCATTGGGGATTGTGTATATAGCAGAAAAAGATGGAAAATAATTCAGGGAGACCTGGGGAGTTTAGCATTTATAGGCTGGGAATACAAGGACATTCATTCTCAAATAACGCAAACAAAAACATCAAGGGAATAAGAATACTGAGCCTACTAGTCTAGTCAGAAGGAGGGAACTCGACCCCAGTTGTAGTAGAAGTCGTCTCTAGTGAGCAATATTCATAAACATTCTAAGCTACTACACAAAGTGATCTTTATTCAGTGGCTTAAGTCTGAGGAAACCATAGAATGAGAGGCTTTAGCAGACAAAAGCAAGATCAGGTCACAATGGTGCAGGGAAAATGAACTAGTTGTATGACCCGATCAGTGTCATCAGTGGGACAACTATTTGTTTTCTTCCTTTCTTATTGTTCTGATTCATTCTCGCCACCCTTCCTCCCAAATTCTTTTACTCTATTATTTAAAATATTTCACCTGTTCTCCCGCTATAGATGCACTGAAGCTTTAGGTGTCCTTGGACTTTTTTGTAAATGCAAAATATATCTCATTTGTCACCAATAGATGATTGGCAACAATGCCAGAATTCAGATAGAAAAAATATCCAATTATATTTCAGGGCATTTCAGGTCTGTAATAGACAGAAAAATTCAGGCTCTTATCATGCTGTAATGAAGCTATCTTCTGCCATTGACAGCTTGGCTTGGGGAACCTCATCAGATAGCCCTAGCAGGTCAGGTTCTTCAATTGCACACTTAGAGACTAGGAGCCTATAGGACTCAGGAAAAGGTTTTGAACAATTGAGTGTAATCTCTCTCTCTCTTTTTTACTGTCATGCTTTCCCCAGGATAACACCTAATTGCTTTGTAAATGGCTGGGGATGCCTGGACTATCTTGTAGAGGGAGGCAATTACAGATGTTTTTTGTCTTGTGAAAAGTCATTTCTTAGGTCTGGTTTTATTGACTTTTATTTATTTTTCCCTGGTTATAAAGCTTATATAGCCTCAGTTACTTATGAACTTATGATCTTCAGGTTTTAAGGTTTCATCTTTTCTGATAAGACAAGAGTTAACCTAGAAAAGTCCACGGCACCTTGTGATTTCTAAGGAATGATATGGAGCAGTTCCTGATTCATGTGAGGAAACAAAAGAGAGACTCATATATTTCTAATTTAAGTACCTGCTAATGTATTATTCCAGGGTGTCCAGCATACTTGCTAGTTCTGATTAGAACTTCATTTCCTCAGAGATGGTAAGAGCCTTAAGGTGGTAAAAGAGTTTACTCTGAGGAAGGAGTGAAATGTAAGAGATGCAAGATTATTCCAGAAATTGAGATCTCACTTATTCTTTAAACTCTGGGCCCCCTGAAGCTTGCTTTCCAAAACAAAACCAAAACCAAAATGCTCTTAAGAAATAATAGTATTATTCCTACAGGAGCTCAGAGATTTAGAACTAAAAGAGTTCATCTTGCCTTTTATACAGGGCATGAGCTAAGCTTTTCAGATTTATGAGTAGATAGCTTTCCTCTTCAGAATCTGAGTAGAGCTTTCTCTTTCTCCTCTTAGGTCCCATTCTTTTTATTTTCCATACCAGGATTCTTTCCTCATTTTCTAATAATTATTGCACCAGTCCTTTCCTTTAGAAACCAATTTACTCTTTTTCTTCCTCCTACTGTTCCTTATATTCATGAATCCTAATTATTCTGCCTGAGTTAGATCATCTATCTGCCTCTGATCCTGTCTTTTATTATTTGAATAGTTCATGAGAAGTGGTTTTTCTGGGCCCTGCCTTTGTAATTTAAAAAGCACCTGGGAAATTATATGCAAGCCATCCTTGCCTGCTCTTCAATAAAAAAATAATCACTGTGAAAAATAATATTTTTCCTATTTTCTGTGTTGTTGTTTAGTGGCAGCAGTGGTACTTATTATTTTTTAATAATTTGTATGATGAGTTTCAGAGGAAAAAATACTTTCTTACCCTAAGAGCTGCTGCTTTCTAATTTCTATAGCATATTCTATTCATTCAGATAACAAGGTAAAGCAGTCTTTATGAATTCTAGGGAAATTAATTTAGTTTTAAGACCTCCCTGCTTTAGGTACCCTTACTAAACTCATATAGGATTTTATTCTGATAGGAGGGTGAAATGATTATCTCTGTTGGTTGAACATATCCATCAAGCAATGGACTCACAAACATTTTTAGGCACTTGTAATATGCCCTAAGGGTGCTGTTCTAGCTGTCATACAAAGCCAAAAATAAAACATTTCTTCTGCTGGAGAACTTACATTATATTGTATGAGGTGATATATACATAAGGAAATATGAATAAAATATATACAAAATAAATAGAAGGCAATTTTTAAAGAGGGGAGGCAGTAAAAGGCAGTGATAATCATTAGCATTTATGTGCTACAGATATTATCCCTTTTTACAGATGAGGAAACTGAGGGTCCAAGAAGTTAAGTTGTGTGCCAAGGTCACATTGTTAGTATCAGAGGCAGAATTTAAGCCCAAGTCTTATTGGCTCTAAATCCAATGCTCTACACCAGATCTGAGCATTAATCTGAGCAATTGGATATTGGACTTTTAGACCTTGACTGTGCCTCTAAGTTGCATTATAACCTTGATTAAACCATTTAACATCTTGGATCACATACTTCTCTTTTGTAAAATGAAGGATATCCCTTAATGCTTAAAGTCCTTCCCTGTTCTGTCAGTGCAGTACAGGAAGAAAAACAAAAACCAAACCCTGGATTTGGAATCACAGATATTAAGTTTAGTTCTCTGCTTTACTTTCTGTTACCTAGATGACCTTGGGCAAATCATGTTATGTCTCAGCACCTATTTTCTTGTCTTTGAAATAAAGGGGATGGATTTGCTGACCTACCAGCACTAAATTCTATGATTATATGTGTTGTAACTCCTCCAAACTCACTCGCCCAACTTGAACTACCACTGGCAGGTTGGGACCCCAGAGGAGGAACTCCAGAGTTATAATAACAGTCCTAATAGATATTGAGCTCAGGTTTATTCTGTCAAAGAACAGTAGGAAACTGTTCTTTTACAGAAGAAGGCTTAGCAAGCAAGGGAGGTACATTTTCCTTTAACTCTTTCACTTAAAAAAAATCTTTGTTTGAATTTTAAACTCAAACTTTCTCCTGCAACATCATTTTCATATAGATAATATAACAGAAAGATAGGTTTAGATATGAAACCATGAATTTCTATTTTTACCATTTGCTTTTAAAATTTTTAATTATATATTTGATGTGTTATTTTCAAAACTGTCCTTGTCTTTCTTTTTCAACTTCCTTTTTCTATGCTTTTAAAATATATTAATGATAACTCATCATTATTTTTTTTTCATTGCTATTGCTATTTCTATCCCTCACCTTCCCTCCTAGAGAAAGTAGGAAATATAACCTTGTGACAATTAGGCATAATTAAACAAAAAAAAAATCCACACTATGACAATGTTCATGTATGTCTCTAGATTTTTTATCTATCATCTCTGTACATAGTGATTGGTAGCCTGCTTCATTATAGGTCCTCTAGAAATACGATTTGTCATTGATTTGATTGATGTGCATAAGACTCTCAAAGTTATTTTTCTTGGCAATGTGTTCTCCTTGTATAAATTGTTCTTATGGTTCTGTTCACTTTACTCTACATCAATTCATACTCTCCAGTATGAGAGAGCTCTTGTCAATGATTATATTTCAATAATACTCTAAAACATTTAGATACCAAATTTGTTCAGCCATTTCCCAATGTCCAAAAGTCAATCACAATGTAAAATGATGAGTAGAAAAAGCACCAGAAAAAAACAATTACAGCACAGATACATATCTGTCAGTGTCATCTATTCTTATACATCATGGGTCAAGGTCATCTGAAGTGAGGTAGAGAAGAAGTCATAATTTCTTACCTGCAGCTAGGATCAATGTTGGATCTCTGTGTTACCTGCCTAAACCTCCTTCTTCTTCAGGTTGCCATTAGAGAGATGCCAATGTTTGTTCTTTTAGAGGGAAAAGGGGCCAGTCCTTTCTTCTTCAGGGATTCAGTAAGGACTCTTACTCACTTTCATCATAGATTTAGGATTACTATCTTGTTAGCCAAAACACTTCCTTTCTTTCAAGTAAATTTAAATATTTCATAATAATGCAGAAATAGCAATTTCTAGTGTTAACTCCTCTGTGCCATTAGAAAATAAGGCATTTCCCTAAAATTCTACCCCTTTGTCCCTCGGGAATTTTCTGGGAAGAAATTGTCTGAATTATCAGAAAGGAAAGGAGGGCTGCCAATTTAGGAGGATTCCATCCATTTTCCTAGAGTAGGAAGCCCTCTGAGGGGCTAGGGACCTTGCAGGCCTGGGGGAACGTGGTACTGGGGATGGGATGAGAAAGGGTCACAGAAAGTCAATCAAACCTGTACCTAAATCATCAAGAAGTACTGGGATTAGAGAAACCTCTCTCTTCCTTACCCAGTCCAGACATGGCTTGTGGGATGTTGATCACCCATTCCTGGTAGTGAAGAGAATAATGATAAAGCTGTTGTTTTAGGCTGATTCTGCATTAGTCTTTGTGAGGGTGATACTCTGAATGTCATAAAGAACTCCAGTTGGCACAAGTAGCTACCTGACCATCACAGGGATTCATACTCCTCACATGCAGATTGACAGTTTACTCACTTTTTTATCTTTTCCCAGAGGGGCATTAGCTTAATTATGCATATCCTTGATGGGTCCTGACATGAGCCACAAAGCACTATGTGTCAGGGAGAACACTGGCAAAATTCCTCTATTGTTCCCAATCCCTTTAATTGTCTAGTTCTGTTTCCTTCGGATCTTAGATAAAGATCTTATCCATCCTATTGTGCAAAGCTCTTTAATATGTCAGTCTTGCAGTATTCATCCCAGCTTTCTGTAAGCACTAGCCAAGATCTTTATCCCACAGGGGATCCTATTACTGTATTGATAGCTATGTAGGGCCAGTTGAACATACTTTTCTTGTAGCATTAGGAACCACTGGTGGCTGAGGCTAAAAAGCAATTCTCAGGAGCCAGGTTTCACAGGCAGGGGTCCAATGAGATAGTAGAGGAAGGAGAGCATTGGAACTGAGACTAGATGCCATAGCTTCTGGCACTTGCAAACAGCTAATGAATATTGCCAGCAATTTCAGCAGGGATACAACATTAATGCAGTTGGATCCACTTCTCTTCCTTCATTTGCCAGGGTAGCATATTCAGCCAACAGAGCGTACCAGGTTTGAGAAATCTCAGCCAGTTCATGTACTAGACTTTGCACCCTAGGAACCTATGTGAGTCTTGTGAATCTTAGTTCCTTGGACCAATTAGTCATGAGAAAGTTTTCTCATGTACCTTTTAAGAAAACAAAAACAAACAAATTATGTCTAGACTAGCTGATATGACAACCATTTATAGATGTCCCTGGGATTTTATTTATTGAGCATGAGATTTGACAAAAGAATCCTTAAGTTCATTCAAGGCAACTTTCGAAGCAAAGGTTCTTTGATTCTATTATTGGATCTAACTTGCTCATTTTCTTGATGAAAAAAAAAAAAACAGGATCAGAAAAAAGAAGTGACATGTGCAAGGTTACATAGCCATTTATCCACCTTGGGGCAGAATGAGAACTCAAACCTACATCACCATCACCAGAATTCTAGTCTATTGAGATGCCTTTTGCCCAAGAGAGCATTGCCTTCAACCCTGAAGGACGCCATGTGCTTCAAGCGAGTGAACCATTTTCTGAATTTTTTTCTTAGTTGGGATATGAAATTTGCAGTTATCCTTGTATGTTTGGGAATTTTTACAGGTTCTGATTCTTCTGACTTGTTTTGAAGCAGATAATATCGTTCCTCCTGATCATTATGCTGCCATTCTGTTCCACCAAATCTCAGATTCACTTTCTATATTTCTTGGCCCCGGGGCATATTATTTGACATTTATTTATACTTATCTGTGTTTTCCATCTTCTAAGCTCATGTATAACACATTGTGATGTAAATCCTTCGTGGCTGGGTGGCATTTTGGTTTTTTATTATTTACTGTGCATCACCTCCTAATTTTAATGTAATCTACAAATCTTGCTTTCAGTACAAAATCATTTGTATGCATAATTAGAATGTGCAGACCCTCTAAAGCCTGATCATTGTCATTGCTTTTATATTTAGTTCCTTTTAAAATAAAGCTAAGCAGACCAAGATACCTGAAGATTCCTTGATTCTTTAAAGTCTGAAGCATTCTAGAATCTTTAGGAAATACTTGATTCCTCACTACTGACAGATTTTCTTTTTAATGAAAAGAATTCAGAGCTAGTAATTATAGTGAAAAATATATTCATGGCTCATGTGTGATGGGTAATCATACCTTTTGTCTAAAGACCTTGGAACTGGGAAGAATATGATTCAGCTTTGTATGAATGGGTTCTGTACACTAGAGGGACCCATTTTCCTTCTGTGAAATATCAAAAATGAGCCACTTCTGGTTGAATGATGAGATACAAAATGAACCAATAACTTAATTGAATGGGGTAACTGAAGCTGGGAACTAAAGGTCTTTTGGTACAGAGAGTCAGTGGGAGTGAGTGACATTCTTAATCATTTATTGAGAAATTCCTTCTGGTAAGCCGATAAGCAACTGAAAGTCTGCACAACTTCTTTTTTACTTATAAATTCTAGGACTTGGATTAGGCATATTACTATTAACAGTAGGGCCAGGCTTGATTAAGATTGGGTTTCTTATAATTTAAAAAAAATGCTAAATATATATAGTTAAGGTGCAAATACCTGCTAGTAGTTAAAAAACGAAGCAGAAAATCTCAACCTCTATAGATTATAGGGAAAATTGTGGGGTGACATTTATTTATTGTATAATGTTCTTATTCTTGATAGAGCCAAATGAATATTTGTATTCCAGGTGTAGGCTAATTTCCCTCTTGGAAAAGTAAGAAACTTAAGGAATTTCTCTTCATGAATTGAGGCTTCAGGGAGAAAAAGAAGAATATGAGAAAAGACAATCATCTTCTTGTTATTAAGGAGTAACAGAGTTTTAGGAAAGGGAAAACAAAAGACAACTGTATCCTTGGATCTCCAAGAGAGAGATTTAAGACTCTTCCTGAAGACAAGGAACCTAGATGCTCTGAGGAGGAAACAGCTTCTTGTCTTCCTAAGAATTATATCAAGATACAGAGACATCATCCAGTAATAGTGAGAGTATGAATGGAAGTAGTATTAGTAGTTGGTAGGTTCCTATTCACAGGTATTGAAGCATCCATTTGCTATTCTGATAATGATGTTAGAGATGTCCATTGACTCCCTAGAGTATCCTAGACATAACTGAAAATCTCCTAATGCATCAAAAGAGATGCTGACTACCTATTTCTGGGATTTCACATGTATACAAATAATACATTATAAGAACAAGAGGGAGGGAAGATATATTTTAATAGTGTTTACTATGTGTCAGCTATTGTGTTCAGTGCTTTTTACAGATATTATCTCATTTGATTGTTGCAAGAATATACAAATGTACACACATACATGTATATATGTTATATACATACATATGTATATGACAGAGGTTAAATAACTTGGCAATTAAAGCTAACAATTAAAAAGTGAAGACAGATTTAAATTTAGGCCTTTCTGATTCTGGATTCAGTATTCTAAATACTGCCTAATCAGCTACCTTACTAGATGGAACCCTAAAAGGTATTGGCAAAGATTATGAAGCTACTAGCAAGACACTAAAAAACCATAAAGATATATTGTATTTTTCTCACTGGCTCTCATTGAATAAGTAATTTTTAGAAAAGAAAAAGTGATTTAGGAAGTGAATAGCAAGAAAGTGACATTTGAGAATGTGATTTGGATTTCTGTATCACAATTTAAAATAAAAGTGACAGATTCCTTACCAAAGATGGAGTTACCTGACAAACACTAGCAAAAATGTATTTTCTTGTAAACTTGTAAATCTAATCAAAAGATCTGAAACTAGAAAGGAGAGAGTAAAACAAAGAAGACTGTCCATGTTTATTGCCTAAACTAAATTCCACAGAGAGGAGCTACAATGGATAAAGGACATAATCTAAAATATCTGGAAGGTTACAAGAGATTAAACTTAAGAAAGATGCTAGCAGTAAAATCCCTGACTTCAAATGTCTCTATACAAATGCTCAAAATTTAGATAATGAGAAAGAACTAGAAGTTCTAATTCAAGGAAGAACATTTGACTTCATGATGATTATTTAGCCACTGGGATAAGATAAATCATTGAAGAAATCCAGAAAGTAAAAGGATTAAGGGTGGTGGAGAGAATTTGGCTGAAAATCAATAGAGGTAGAAATGTAAAGGATTGTGTTATTAGAGTATACTACATAGCAGTGATGTCAAATTGAACTAGAAATAGGACCAATTAATCCTTATATAAGAATCCCTATGGACCACACATTGACTTAATTTTAAAATATAATCTTATCTATGCTTTATTGTATTTTTATTTATTTTGTTAAGTTTTTCCCAATTACTTTTAATCTAGTTCAGGCTATTCTTAGGAGTACTGAGCTGCCTGTGACTTTATGTTTGACATCTGTTATATTTCTTTTGTATAAAAAGAAAAAGTTACATAAAGAATTTGATAATAGTCTATAAACCTGACCCAGAAGCACATGATATATTAGTGATAGGGAGCTCAGACAGTACTGAAAATCTTGCTCAACTAAAGGCCGAAGGGCTAATAAGTTACTTTTTCCTAACAAAGAAACTGTATTTTATTGACTGATTCAACAGGATTACTGTTGAATAATACTGTGTGTCCTCAGGGATACACAAGGAAGGGGGCAGAGAGAGGCCTGGGCCCAGAATATAAAAGTTATAAATAAGGGATGCTCAAAATGGCAATGGACAAGGGACAGTGCTGGGCTTTGAGCATTCAGACGTGATTGGCACAGTTCTGGTTAGGGGCTAATGATGGTCAAGATTGATGATGGAAATCATTTTTTAAATAAAGTGATGAGTCCCTACTCCCTGGAGTGGGAAACACAAGTGGGAATGGAGGCCTCCACTGAACATGGGGAGGCCCTGAGGATGATCTGGGAGGCTAAAGTGAGACTTCAATGGACAGGGGATGGGTGTGGAATTCATTTTCTGAAGTGGGCCCCTTCACATTGGTCCACCGCAGTCATTCCCAACTAATAAGTTCTTGATTTTTCCTAATGATAATTTCATTCTTCAAAGGGAGAGGGAATCAACATGGCAAAATTATACTCTAGATCTAATATCAGGCAAGAAATGTTTTCTAGAGTGAAAATGATTGGAATGCTGATGAGAACTGACTGCTTCTTCCTAGAATTTATGAAAAAGGAAATACATAATCTGGTACAAACTTGAGATTCTGGGAAAGTAGATTTCAACATATTCAGAAGAAAGATGGACAGGATTTCATGGACTAACATTTTTTGGTGGAAGTTAGCTCCAGAGGAATGGAATTTTGAAAACACAAAGATAAACAATTCTAACAAGAAGGGAAAAAATAGGATCTATTTGAAGATATGTAGGGAAGTAACTAACACATATTGATTTAAAAATAAATATACAAGAGACAGAAGCAGAGTCTAGTAATGCAGGATAAGTATGAATTTGGCATAATCTTTGCAAAGTGTTAGAAGTGCTGACGGACTGAATGAGCTAAGGTTGGTGAAAAAACATAAGAACAGTAAAAATGTACACATGTGCATATTCATGAATGTGTGTGTATGTTTAGATATGTTGGGAGAAAAAATGATCAAAGATGCACAAAACTTTTTCATGAGGGAAAATTTGATGTTGACAACATATAACAAGGCAAAGGCAGTGCTGGTGAATTTTTATTTTATTTCTCTATTCTTGGCCTAGGAAAATGACCTTTGCCCTCTATATGATGGAACCCAAATGGCTTTGTTGATAAGAAATGGAAGCATGGAGGGAGTAACGAGTACCTGATTGATCTCATTGAATTCTGATCACCTTGTCCAGATGAACCACGTTTTTAGGCATTGAAAAAACTGGCAGATGTGACTACTGAGTCACTGTCAGTAATATCTGAAAGACTGAAAATTAAAAGTAGTATCAGGGGTGGAGAAAGGTAAATATTCAATTTTTAAAAGATAAGAATTGAGTATGAAAACTGAAACCAATGAACTTGAATTTGATTCCTTGAAAAATTATAAGATAAGTCATTAGAGAGATTGTGGGCAGACATTTATCTAAGAAAAGTGGTATTTATAGAGAGGCAGCATGTGTGCATCAGGAAAAATTATGATAGTCTCACTTTCTTTCCTTTTTTTTTTAAGGTAAATGTAAATGCTGTAGATATACAGTTTAATATGCTTTGATTTGAACCAAGATTTTATTAAATATCACAAACTATTCTTATATAGGCAATGGAGGGATTATACTCCACTATGGTTAATCACACTGAACTATAGTTTCAGAACTGATTGAAAAATCATATTCAAAGAGTAGTTATTAATGGTTTAATGTCGGTGTGGAATGAGATCTCCAGGAAGAATCATAGGAAACTGTTCTTGCCTGTATTCTGTTTAACATTTTTATCAATGACTTGGATAAAGATATACATGTAATGATCTTAAAATGTGCAGAGATTACTAAACTGCTAGGATAGCTAATACACTGGAAGACAGAATCAGTATTCAAAAAATCTTTATAAAATTCAGTTTTGGAATGAAGTAGATGAAATACAGAAAATGAAAAAACCTATAATTACATTAAAAAAATCAATATCATAAACTTAAAAAGAGGGAATAATGGTTACCTGAAATTTGTTTGAAATAAAAAAAAAAGAACTAGGCATTTTATTAGATTGTAACCTCCATGAAAAAGGAAGAAAACATTTAAGTTCTTACTCTTGTCAAACACTGTACTATGTACAGTTCATTTGAAACTCACAATAATCCTGGAAGGTAGGTGCTATTATTGTTCCATTTCTAGAGTTAAGAAAATTGTGAAGGATCATGCAGGTAGGAAGTGTCTGAGGCTGAGCTCAGGCCTTCTTGACTCCAGGCCCAGAACTCTATCTACTCCCCCACATAGCTGCCTTTGAAGCAGTAAGTAGTATATACCTCAAAATGCTGAATGAGGAGGAGTAGAGTGATGATAGTCCTACTGAATTTTGCTCTCATCTAATTACCTCTGGGGTATGATGTTCAATAAACTGGAGAGAATGTAGAGAACAACCATGATAGTAAAGAGATGAGTTCATGTCATATGAGGATTAGCTGAAAGAAACAGAAACATTTAACCTGATAAAGAGAAGATAATAGGGGAAAATAGTTCTGTTAAAACATATGAAGGGGTCTAAAGGGGAAAAACTAGGGTAATGGGTGGGAATTGCAAGGAGAAAAATTCAGGTTTATTGTTATCAGGAAGAAAACCCCAACACAAACTTCCCCAAAATTAGAATGGTCCCAAAGTGGAATGGGCTGATTAGAAAATGGCTGGATGACCATTGATAAGGTATGGGACTGAAGAATTTCTTTACTATAATGATAGAACTAAAAGACCAGGGAGGTTCTTGCCAGTTCTAAAATTTTGGGATCTATGGTCTAAATTTAGGAGCATTGGGTAGGATTCCCCAGTTTTAGTACTTTTTCCTTGTCCCCCTCCCAACCCTTTGCTTTTGTATTTCAGAAATAGCTTGAACTTGAGACAAAGGATGTAATGATCTTTAGAAATGGTAGAACATTTTAATGGAAAGACCAATGGTTGGCAATAGGAAGATTTGTCATTCATTCTATTAATTCTGACTGCCAAGTATTACCTGAGTAGGAAACTTTAAACAAGTTACTTATTCTATTTGCATTGGTTTTATTTGGGTTAAAACATTTAAATTTCATTTACTTAAAATTACCATTTTAGCTCCTAGGTTCTCTTGTTTGGTCATGAGTTTTCCTTGTATCTATAAATCAGATAGGCAGTTTATGATAGCACTCTGCTATGAACCATTTAATTTATTTTCTCCCTTACTTCCCCCACACCCTGAACAAAAGAAGGCTACAATTAGACTGTGGGTGATCAGACCAATATGAGCTTAGAATGCTCTGCCACAGGCTGGACATAAATAGTTCCTGTGAAAATTTGGGGTTTTCGGAAAGTATGCTGCCAAGGTAAGAAAATTTATCCACAGCATTCAAAAATGTACCTTTTACTCTACGTCTGGATGATGTGGTTCTGGCTGATGGAGGATGTTTTCTTATTGTAAATTGTTAGACCAGAATTAGCTTAGAACAAGCAATAGAGAATTGATCCATACTTTGGTTCATCTTAGTTTCAGAAGCTACAATGAATGCACAATCATCTGTAAAGAAACCAAAAAAAAAATGCCATGCACCAACATTCTTTTCACTTTAGTTTTGGCTTGTAGCCTTTTCAAGTTGAAGAATTTACCATCAGGGTGGTAGCTGGCTTAGATTTCATGTCTATCTTCTTTGAAGGTGTTAGACAACATGGCTGAAAACATCATGCTAAAAAGGCATGGAAGCAAGCACATGGAAAAGATGGCTTGTTTCACTTCATTAGTGATGGGGAAAGTTTGAGAGCATTGCCTATTGCCCAGAACTCAGGCAAGTATGCCATCATGAAATTGGTGTACTATATATGAACTTTTCTGGGCAACTGAATTTTGACATAAGTTTTCACAAACCTTCATGGCTAACAGTATCAAAGGCCTTGGTCAGATCTACAAATGTTGAGTACAGACCTCTGTTCTATTCCTGGAATTTTTCCTGAAGTTTCTGGGCAGTAGACACAATATCGACTGTTCCTTGGGCTCTTCTGAAGCTGCACTGTTTCTCAGGTAGATGAACATTTTCTAGGTGTAGGATCAGTCTTTTAAGGAGGACTGTAGCAATGACTCAGATATTCCCACTCCCCCCTGCCCTTGATTGTCACAGGGCAATCTATTTCCTTTACTTTTATAAAGATGGAAAGTGGGGGAATCTTTGAACTCCTAGAGCATAATTTCCTCTTGTCATATAATCTGGAAAATTTATGAAAACTGTAGTCAGCTTTTGTATAAGCAATGGACCCCCTATTAGTTGAAATAGAATAAGCATTCAATGCTTTATCATATGAAAGTAACCTAATGGCATTTAAAACCTCTCTTGCAGTTAGAACTTGACCTAGGGAGTGAGTGATTGATTTCAACTTTTGGTATGGTCAATAGCTTCAACATTGATTGATGATGGTCTTTTGAGAACACTATGGAAGTATTCAGTCCATCTATCTGGAGCCATATCCTTATCAATAATTAGCACTGAGTAGATGAGACATACCCTATGTCTTTAGACCATAAATAGTCTTAAATGCATCACAAAACTCCTTGGATTGCTGCTATCAACATAAAACTGAATTTTATGTGCCTTTGTACTGAGCCAAGAATCCTGTATTTCTCTTTATGTTTCAATTGTAGTTTACTTTTGGTGGAACTGAATGCTACCTTTTTAGAGGTGGATTAACTATTCTGCTGTCACACCCTATGGAGTTCTCATTTTTCATTTAGCAGCTTTTGAATTTCCCCATCACTTCCAGCAAACCAGTTCTGATGATTGTGAGTGTTCTGACTCAGATAACCAAAGGTAGTGCTATACACCAAATCTCTGAAAGCTATCTCCTCATCTTTTGTTCCATTGTTGCCAACTGTGTGTTGGCTCAACTTACCTTTCAAGTTGGCAACACATTGTTCCCTCTCAGAGAAAATACTCTAATCAGTTAGCATTAATTCTTCTAGTAGTCTTTTTTGCCTTGGGACGCTTTTGTTGAATGTAAATATTGAACATAGAGAGGATAAGGCTATGATCAGTCCAGCACTGTGCTGCACACACTGTCTTAGTCACTCTCACATTCTGTTTGTCTCTTTTTCTTACAATTACATAGTTTATTCAATGCCAATGTTTGCTGCGAGGATGTATCCACAAAGTTTTATTGAATTTTGTAAGTGAAATACAGTATTGGTGATAACAAGGTCATGAGATACGCAAGTGTTCAATAATAAATGGCCATTGCTGTTGCTGTTCCTGACTTCATTCCTCCCAAGGACTCCCTATCATGGTTGATAGTTTGATCCTTTTCTAGCGTTGATGTCACCCAGAATTATAAGCTTGTCCTATTTTGGCATATTGATATTAATGTTTTCCAAGTATTCATAATAAATAAATGGTGGGAACATAGGCACTGATGATGGTAGTATGATGTTTTCCTGCAAATGACAATTGCATTGTCATGAGCCTATCATTTGCCCCTTTTGGAAGGCATGTGAGCTTGTTTACTAGATTAGTTTTGATTGCAAAACCTACATCAGCTTTCTAGCACTCCCTTTCACTGTGGCCACTCCAGAAAAAGGGGTGTTCAGTTCTTATTTCAGTAAGCTCTGCTTTATTTGCTAACCTTGTTTCCTATATGGCTACTATTTGGATGTGATATCTGGTGAATTCTCTTGCAACAAGAGCCATTCTTTCAGAACAACTAGATTTTGGGTGGTCTATAAGTGTTTGCACAACCTATGTACCAATGGTGAGAGTAAACAGCTTTTCAGAAGCTTTTGTGCATTTTTAGTGTCTCACTTATAGAGTGAGATCCCCACCTGCCACAGTAATCAAGCAAGAGTTGGGCAAGCAGACAATTTTAGGGCACCTTCCTGTGAAGATCAAGTTAGCACCCTGGATACCTTAGAATCAGCTGGAGTCAGGATAAGCAAAAGTCCTTGGTCTTTATTCTTGGTCTTTAGGGGTAGAAGTGAAGGGGATGGATGCAGGACTTTCTTCCTCTCCCTCTAACACCAAAGTGACTCTGGCTTGTCTTACTCCACCCTCTAATCCTTCCTACAATTTTCTGTATACACCAAAAGATCGAACCAGTATAGAATAGTGGGAAGGGCCAGTTTCCAAGCATATGCTAATAGAGTATTGTCCAATCAGAAATTATCCTTAAGTGCTTGATTGTCTGACCTCAGGGCATTAATTCAAGTTTCAGCCCTTTACACCTTTCTAGCCCTTTTCTCATACATGGAGGTGAGCAGTGTGATCTGTAAAAGGCTTTTCAGACACCTAGGGGGCTTCCAAATACCACTGCTACTTCCAGTGAGAAGATGACCCTGTGGCCTTGGTCACCAGTGTGCAGGATTGTGATTACAACTCCTAGTGTAACCATAACTGCTGCTTTATCACTTGCCTATCCCCACGGGGCTTTGAGATAGATAGAAATGGTAAAATGGTAAAGTGATATTTTTTGATTTGTGTGTAAATTGGATTTAAGTGAGGCAGAATTGCACAAAGTCAACAACTTCACTCTCTCTTCTAAAGCATCATTGTCCAGTGGCATTTCAGTCAAGATGACTCTGATAACTCAAGATGCATTTGATGACCTTTGAGTCTTCAATGTTTAACCAAGCTCATAGCACTCCACATCACCTGCTTCAGTTGCCTTCATGGCCATTGGAACAACTATTCTCATCTGCCCATTCCACCTGGGTAAGTCTTTAAATGCTTGGGGTATATACCCCTTAATTCACCGTACCATTTAAGACCCTTTGGTTGCCCTCTATCTAGTTTAACCCATCTGCCACGAAGTGTGGCTACTATGCATGCAACAGCTTTTTGGAGCCACAGGTGAGAATTAGGTGGATCAGGTGCACACCAAAGGGGGGAAAGCAGCCCTATAAAAGGTTCAGTAACCTTCACATCAGAGATACTAGTCTTTTCTGAACATACCTTACACATTTATGTACTATAATTTATTTAGTCACTTTCCCACTTGATTGGCATTTATTTTGTTTTCAATTCTCAACTGTCAACTGTCACAAAAAGGGCTACTGGAATTTATGAGGACTTTTATGAGGACTTTTTTCCTATTGATGGCTTCCTTGATTTTCTTAGATTGCTTTTTCCAACTTTTTTGTTCTTAATTTCTTTTATTTGATTTTAAATTCCCTTGAAATTCTTCTAAGAATATCTGGATAATTTTCCTTGAAAATTTCCTAAAATATAATATTTAAGCACTTTTTGGGATGGTTTGTTTTTGTTCATGGATTTTGGGTAGACTAATGATTGGTCACATTTCTCCAGGCATATTTTTCATATCCAGCACTTTATTTGGTACTGTGTAATAAAAGAGAAAAAAAATAATCCACACTAAACTTGAACTGGGTTTATAATCTAAAGAAGAAGACAAGATATAGCCCAATAAAACAATGGTTAATAATAATTCACTTTATGCTGGTTTAAATTTGTGCTTCAAAATAAACTCTATCAAATTATATTCTCAATAGATTTTTTCTAATAGATTAGATTAATGAATAATTAATCTGCTAGATTAATTAATCTAATCTCATAGATTAGATTTTTCCTAATAGATTAAGGAAAAAGAAGAGACTCAATGAAGTTAATATGATAAATTAACTACAGAGCCAGGTCTCCTGAAGTTGCATTTCCTACTGCATGAATAATCACAAAATGGTTTTATCAGCAAATACAACATATAACACAAAGTTAATATCTAAAATATGATAAGAAAGAATATGAAGGAGTGAATAAAATCAGTTGAACATTGCTCAAGGGAACTTCTTGGAGGAAATGAGTTTTGAATCATGTTTTGAAAGAAATTGTGGTAGTAGGAAGGATGGTATGAGTAGGAAGAGTTTCTAAAATGAGGAAAGAGATTGAGAAATAGGTATTTAAGGTTAATCTAAGTATATCTAAGGTATCTAAGGTATCTAAGGTGTCTAAGGATAAATGATACAAGATTCAAGAGGAGTAGTAGGGCCAAGAACAAAAAATATGAACTAGTAGGGGGAACAGAAGCAAAAGAATGATTGTAGAAAGAACTGTGGTATGATATTACCTCAAGGGACATTCTACCCTTTTTTTTAAACACATAGCTCAACCAAGGTTTTCTCATCATACTCAGATTACTAATTTATAATCTAGTTCACTATATCTTTAAAGATTTAGTTCTGGAAACTCTGTTTCTTGTTAAATAATATGGTTACTACACAATGTTTTGTGATTTATGCAAACAGGTGGGAATGTGTGAGGCCGGTGAAGCTGGTCCCTCGGGTTTATAATTTTTCTTACCTACATTTGGCTGTTGCTGTTTCTACTCCCCTTTACAGAGGTCCCTTAATTACTCCTAGAATATACTCATATTGAACTAGTGATTTAAGAGACTATTATTTATCTCAAGCTTTCCCTTGGATTCTAGTTCTAAGATCCTGCTATTATATATTTCTTTTTTTTCATTTTCAGCCTATAGGCTTTTTCTTTTGTTGGAAAAATGAGACTCTCCTTCCATCACTATTGTCCAGTTGAAAAAACAAAACAAAACAAACAAACAAAAAAAAACTACTGCCTCATGAATATCATCTCAGGTCTGAAAAGTACTCAAGATCATGTTCATTCCTTACCTCCAGAAAAACTGCATGAAATCCTTTCTTTACAGATATTGAAAAGTGTCTCTTTAGTTTCTCTTGGTTATTCATCTTGATTTAACCTGGAGAAATTGTTTTTATGCCTTAATGTCAGAGATATGTTGTTGTTCAGTGGATTTTTAATTGGGTATAACTCTTTATGATCTCATTTAGGATTTTCTTGGCAGAAATATTGGAGTGATTTACCGTGTTCTTCTGCAGTTCATTTTTATCAATGAGGGACTGAAGCAAACAGGGTTAAATGGCTTGCCAAGAGTCCTACAATTGGTTTTTGAGGCCAGATTTGAACTCAGAAAAATGAATCTTCTTGACTCTGGGCCTGGCACTCTAGTATGATACCTAACTGCCCACCAAATATATGACTTAGGACAAATAACATAAGAGATATGATTCAGAGCAAATTACTTAAATATTCTAGACCTTAGTTTCCTCATCTATAGAATATAGGGGATGGGCTAAATGACCTCTGAGGTTACATTCAGATGAAGTGCTATGATACTATAGCTTTACCTCAGTAAAACATAATAATTAGTGTTTCCTTTTCCTTTTTTAAACCCCAGAAACAATTATTTTTAAAAGAAAAAAGTAGATTCCTTTCTTGACTCTGAAGATCATGCGCCAGTGGAAAGAACCAAACTTCCCTAACAGTTGTCATTTTCTTGCTTTGATTTTGTTTGAAAGCATTCCCTGACCTCATTCCTGGACCTTTGCAATACAGTTGGAGTCTGCTTTATCACATATGTTATACTCTGTCATACTACTGTTGCAGCAAAACCCCATTAGATTCAAATGTAATTGAGAAATAAAAAAAAAAAAAACACAAAACACAATACAACATAGACAATGCTAATTTGTACTTTTCTAAGACAATTCTAAGGCAATATGCCTTAGAATGTGGAAATAAATTTCTATTTGACTTTAGATCCTAGATACTAGGATGATGTCAGGAGAGAAAGGGAAGTGAAATCCATATACCTACACATGGAAGAAAGATTTACAATTCCAATTTTTCCTCAAATAACCAATCTCTTAATAGGACAGTTAAAATTTGATGGACCAAAAGAGAGATTGGACCAGCAAGGATTCTAGTTTATTTCTATTACATACTAATTATAAAATCATAGACAGGTAATAAAATATAGTGGTTGCATGTATTTAAAATCTCCCTGGAATACGATCAGTGTCATGAAACAGAGGAAAGGGATATTAAAATACTCCAAGCATTTGTTACCATTTTTGAAACCAAATTCATGACTGACTCCTAAGGGAAAGCAGCAAGACCAATGGCTTGGTTCCTCAAATATTTTATCATTGGTCCCTCATAATTGTTTTGCTTGGTGTATTTAACATTGTAGTAAGCTCTTCCTGATTTTTGTTTTTCATGTCACAGGTGAATACTAGATTCAGTATTCTGGATACAGATACTAGACTGTATATCATACCTATCTGTTACTAAGGAGAAGTGGGGACCACTTTTCTTTGAGTTATCATCCCTTTGGTTAATTATGTATCTTAACATTTATGTCTTAAATTTAAAGTGCTTTAAAAATGGTCGTCAATTGACAGGGTCCATTACATATACTTACTGATGATGCAATTTAGTGTCCATTCTTGTTCTTTTTAGAATATTGTTTTCAGTTTGGGTTAGAGAGGAAAAAAAAGATGATTTCTCATTTTTAAAAGAAGCAGTTTGTGAGAGAATTAGGCATGGAAATATAGTTTAAGGTATGGGTAGGAGGAAAGGGAAGAGATAAATGGTATGTCAATGAAGTTTGAGAAGTGAAGGTAACTTATGGTATGGTGACTTCATGGTGTTCTAGTGGTGATAGTGATGCACTAGAGAATTATTCCTTTTTGATTTCTATTTCAGAGGAAATTCAGAGGCTTATGAGAGTTAGCAGCTGAAGGACAAGAGGATGATAGGAACTAGGGACCAATAGGAGAAAATGACTCTTGGTGGCAAGGAAATGGGAAAACCAATGGCAAAATGTACTCCTTTGTGGCTCCCATCCCAGATTCCCAGCTTCATCCCTCCTATTCTCATTGTTACTCTGAACCATTATCATTTCCCTTGGGGATATGCTACTACCAGAAATTGGAAGCTCTATGGTTATGAACAGAGTCAGTTAATAACAGAAAGAATATTTTGCACTGAACTAGCTTCTGTGAGGAGGGAAATGAAAATTTAGAGAGGGTTTGATTCTTGTTGTATAAGATATTTCTTGTTTTATATGGGAATTAAACAATAGGTAGGTATATTATGAAATATTGTATAGGCTCATGAAAGGCACAAAACAAATTTTTTATGAAGTCAGGCTGAAGCTGTTAATGAATGAAAGGAATGGGGAATGTGGCTCCTTTTCCTTTTATGGACATTTCTTCCAGGAAAGAAAGAACTGAAATGCCGCTGGGACTAGAAAAAATTCCATTTGAGGAAGGAAAGGGATCATTACAACTCCCTAAGGATTGTCCAAACTGAAGAATCAGGAAAAAGTAAATTAAAAAAAAAACACCCTTAAAAATTTCCCAGACATTGTCCCTCTTTTGACCCAATTTGTATTCCTCTTCCTCACCTTATTGTTGGATGTTCTTCCAGCTGTTACCTTTTCCCATCTGACTTACCTCCCTGCTGAGGTGGACATTTATACCTGAAGCCCCTGGCATGTCAGGCTTGGTACAGCAGGCATATCTGTCTCAACTTAAAATGCATCAGTATTGAGATATATCAGGGACTTGGGGAGCCAAAACTATAAATTTAAATTGGTGTATCATTTTTGTCTTTCTCTGACCCTGTCTGCCCTACCTCCCTCCAACCTGCAAATAAGGGGAATTAAACTTTGAGCTGTACAAATAAATGGATTAAATTCACAATTCTAAAGTACAGGCAACTTATTTACCTCAAATACTGCAAACAGAAACAAAGGTTTCAAATTCACCTTCTTTAGAATAGAGAGATATGAAAAGCAATTTATTTCAAAATAAATGATCAGTGAAAAGCAATATAGTCATAAGCCTACTGACCTCCATAGAGGTGGAAGAATGATGTTAATCCATTTCAAGAGGAAGGGGGAAATTATACCTTCCCAGTATATTATTCCATCCTTTGAGACCCAAAGGGGAGAATCTAATTGAAGATAAATCATATACACACACACATATATGTATATATGTGTGTATGCATATACATAAATATGTAGTAATTATACAATAATGATTTAAAATTATGAATACCTTTGAAATATATACTTTTTCAGACTGATTTCATTAGTGTAGTAAGCACCTAGTAAAGAATGCTGTCTACTGCTACAGATAAGCATCTTATCTGAAATTTATAGTCATAGAAATATGTTTGTGACCTTGAGATGTTAAATGATTTACCAAGGATCATACAACCGGTATATATTGAAAGAAGGGATTAAGCCTAGGTCTTCCTAAATTGATGACAGTGCTCTATTCTCATGCTACTCTGCCTTTCTTGAAATACTGGTGGTAATGACAAATTGCCTAATAATTATAATCATCCTCATAAGCTATGTATATTTGTAGCTCAGCAGTATATTGGGTGAAATGCAAAAATGGGTTTCAAATGTCCCAGGGGTTTAATGAACAACTTATAATTATTTAATAATTATAGAATAAATGCTTTAACAAGTATGATGGCCTTTATTAATTGAAAGCTTTTGATTCAGTTTCATACTCATGACCTAATGCAAATATATTAAATAGATCTGAGTAAATTTTAGTATACTATAACATATTATGACATATAATACAGTATATAATATGATACTACAGTACTGATATGATATTATATATATATATATATATATAAATTATATTATACTACCTTGTTATGCTATAACATTTTATAGTTTATTATTGGTTATGTTATATTTTATTATATTGAATTATTCTATATTATGCCATACTATATAATTATATCATATTAATCATCTCATATTTTATTATAATATTGTATTATATTACATCATGTAATATACATAGTGTCTATACATCAATTGATATCTATATAGGAAAACACTTTTTCTCTCTCTATGCAACCAAAGTCATTATGTCATGAACAATTCTCATAAAACATGACATTTTTCAGGAGCTTATCTAAACCTTTTATTCTTTGCCTGGCCTTAATCATATTATGATGTCACCTAAATTGAATTAAGCATAGTTTCCCAGTTAAATGAGTCAATGGCTAGATATATGTGGATAATAGTAAGCCTTATAGCTTCATTAGGGGAAAATAATAAACAACATCTTCATTTTCCAGAATATTTTTTCAGTGATATAAATATATAATTTGGATGTGATGAATATAAAATTCTTAACATATGCCCAAGGAAGCTAAACATTGAAGGCTTTGAGTTTGAAACTGTAGGTCATATTGAGTCAATATATGAAGGGCATAGCTACCTCTGACTGCTTCTGGCAAGAGACATAAAATCCAAGGATGTCATGGATACCCTATACAATATCTGGTGCACTGTTGAACACATTAAGAAAATTACTAAAGCAGCTCTTTTTGTGGTAAGAATTGGAAAATGATTAGTTGACCATCAATCAGGCAATGGTTGAATAAGTTATGATATATGAAAATAATAGAATATTACTGTTTTATAAAACATGATGAAAAAGCTGATTTTAAAAAGACCTGGAAAGATATTCATGAACTGATGTTAGTGAAACAGACAGAACCAGGAAAACATTGTACACAGCAACAGCAAGATTGTGTGATGTTCAACTGTGACAGACTTGATTTTTCTCAACGGTTCAGTGATGCAAGGCAATCCCAAAAAAACCTTTTGATGGAAAACACTATTTGAATCCAGAGAGAGAACTATGGAGACTGAATGTAAATCAACACATGCTATGTTCACTTTTTTTTCTTGTTTTCCTTTCTCTTATGGTTTTACTCTTTGGTTTTGATTTTTCTCTCCCAATACGATTGTTTTTTTTTTAATTTTTATTATTATAGCTTTTTATTTACAAGATATATGCATGGGTAATTTTTCAGCATTGACAATTGCAAAGCCTTTTGTTCCAGTTTTTCCTCTTCTTCCCTCACCCCCTCCTCCAGATGGCAGATTGACCAATACATGTTAAATATGTTAAAGCATAAATTAAATACAATATTAGTATACATGTCCATAGAGTTATTTTGCTGTACAAAAAGAATTGGACTTTGAAATAGTGTGCACTTAGCCTGTGAAGGAAATAAAAATTGCAGGCAGACAAAAATAGAGGGATTGGGAATTCTATTTAGTGATTCATAGTCATCTCCCAGAGTTCTTTCATTGGGTGTAGCTGGTTCAGTTCATTACTGCTCTATTGGAACTGATTTGGTTCATCTCATTACTGAAGATGGCCACGTCCATCAGAATTGATCATCATATAGTATTGTTGAAGTATATATAGTTGAAGTATATAAATGGTCCTGCTCATTTCACTCAGCATCAGTTCGTGTAAGTCTCTCCAGGCCTTTCTGAAATCCTCCTGCTGGTCATTTCTTACAGAATAATAATATTCCATAATATTCATATACCACAATTTATTCATCCATTCTCCAATTGATGAGCGTCCACTCAGTTTCCAGTTTCTGGTCACTACAAACAGGGCTGCCACAAACATTCGTGCACATACAGGTCCCTTTCCCTTCTTTAAGATATCATTGGGATATAAGCCCAGTAGTAACACTCCTGGGTCAAAGGGTATGCACAGTTTGATAACTTTTTGAGCATAGTTCCAAATCACTCTCCAAAATGGCTGGATGTATTCAGAATTCCACCAACAATATATCAGTGTCCCAGTTTCCCACATCCCCTCCAACATTCCACATTATCTTTCCCTGTCATTCTAGCCAATCTGACAGGTGTGTAGTGGTATCTTGGAGTTGTCTTAATTTGCATTTCTCTGATTAATAATGACTTGGAGCATCTTTTCATATGGCTAGAGATAGTTTCAATTTCTTCGTCTGAGAATTGTCTGTTCATATTTTTTGACCATTTATCAACTGGAGAATGGCTTGATTTCTTATTAGAGTCAATTCTCTTTATATTTTCCCAATATAATTCTTAAGGAAATATGTTAAAAATGAATGTACTTGTATACAAAATGTTATTTTTATGTATAAATGGGGAAAATGAAAAGAGAAAAAAGAAAAGAAAATTACTAACTTTTTAAAATCAAAGCTGTATAGGAAGAACATATTTAAAGCACTCTATAGAAACAAAATTCTAGAACTCTAAAATGAGCCATTTATCACAATTGCATAATACACCAACCCACACTTGGGCAACTTCAATATTTGTTGGTAGCACATAGAAACTTATCACTTCAAGGCAGATAGAAAAAGATCAACATTTCCTAGCCAATAAAGGAGGAAGAGAAGAGGAAAGAAGGAAAAGAGAAATCTTACAAATGTAAGATTTACAGAATTATTTTTACATAAAGTAGATGTCATTTGTTGAGCAATAATAAAGGTTTATAATATGTTCAAGCCCTTGTGCTTGTTGAATATGACTGAAAGTAGTTTACCTCTGGATGGAGCTTATAAAATGAATGAGATACAAGAATGTAATCAAAAGAGTCTCCAAAGGCAATATTCACATGAACTCAGTCAACAATATGTTGAAAGAGAATCATTAAACAAATACTTTAGTCACATGTATGTACAAAGGATTTTTGATGGGAAGTCAGGATCAGGTCATTGCCACCAGAAATTACACTGGCTTACTGAAAAATTCAGATCAGACAAGAGAGTGGGAGAAACTATGCAACATATCACTGATGATCATTCAAATTTAACATTTGCCAGGTATTGTACAAAGCAAAACATGTCTTGGTTAATATAAATTAATCCTCATACCATGCAAAGACCTTAAATATTCTGAAGAACTTGATCAATTTAACTAATCAACTCTACTGAAACAAGACTACACTGGCCTTTTGACCCAAGTCACCTCGATTGTAATATGGATCCATAAAAATTTAAGAATAAAATTTTAATAGATGCTACCATTTCATATAGTAATAATCTCCAAGATAAATTGAATGAAAGTACTCTCTCAATACAGAGACCCAACAGGGGAAATAAAAAATGATGTGGGAACTGAATTGGGTATATATTATTTTGGACTGAAGTTTTACTGACATTTTACAGAAGATACAGATTACAGATGACTACATTCTAACAGTTTTATTCCAAATACAAAAATCAACGATTTTAACCACCTGGGCAGTAAAACACAGAATACAGAAAAATAATTAAGATAGAAAATTTTCCTGGAGTTATTTCTATATTAATCTCCTTGGAAAAAGATAATAATTGGATGAAGAGTGAACCTGTCTCGATGAACACTTTCCAAATGGCTACCTTGAGACTGAGTGTGGGAGTTTGAATACAATAGCTAGGGATTTGAAAGGAGCAAATTTGACAATGGACTTTCCCTGATTAAGAGATGGTCACAGTAAAGTACTAAAAGATTTGCTTCTAAAGTATCAAGTAGAAAAAAGAGACATGTGCATGCCCATTTATTCTGAAGGGAAAGTCCTAGCTTTGGGCTTATTTATCTTATGGGTAACCTCAAATCTGAGTTCAATAGATCAGTCAATCAAATAGCACCTATACCAGAGATTGTGTTAGATATTGGGACTACAAAGACAAAAATCAAATTTTCTTTGCTTGCAAGAAATTTACATTCTTTTTGAGGAGACAATCTGTACCCATACAATATAATATGGACAAATTAAATATAAGGACCTCATGTAGAAGGTAATGTGTGACCTGAGTCTTGAAGGAAATAAAGGTTCTAAGAGATAAAGATGGTAAAGGAATGCATTACAAGTATAGATTATGTCCAGTGCAGAAGCATAGGGATGAAAAATAGAGTGCCATGTATGAGGAATAAAGAGAAAGCCTATTTGTCTAGATTGTAAAGTGTGAGGAAGGAGATTAATATATAATGAAAGCAGAAGGATAAATTGGAGTCTGATTGAGGGATTTTAAGAGCCAAAGGAGATTAAATTTTTTCCTCAAGGTATGAGGCAGTTAAAGGAGTTTATTGAAAGAAGGGTAACTTGGACATAGACATATCTGTGATTAGAGGCAGTTGTGCAAAAGATGGATTGGGTTATGGAAAGATTGAATCAGGGAGTTCAATTAATAGACCAGCTGAGTGGTGATGAAGACCTGAACTATAGTATTAGTTATATGAGTAGAAAGAAGAGGTCAAATAGAAGAAATGTTAGAGAGACCATTGGCAAATTATTCAAGTACCAATGGAGATATTAATTAGCTATCTTTTGCATCATTTAACCAGTCCTAAATTAAAATATAATAGTTATTTTTTTAGAATGTGGATTTCATATGTGAAGAATAAATATGAAACTTAATATCCTCAGTCTTTTTCAGATATTCTGCTTTTTGGCTCCAACATAGCCATTCTGGAGAATTTAGATATGGCAAGATAGTATCTCCACTTCTTCTCAACACCATTACCCTTTCTTCCACAAATGATTTTGATTTGAACATTTTTTTCTTCTTCTCATTTGCTCTTTGACTCTCCCAACTTAATATTTGCGATACTCATTAGAATATTTAGAAGTATATGCAGCAATCTGACCCCAAAATTTAGAAAATTAACCATCAACAGGCTGGGTAAGAAGAAGTCTGGTATAAAGTTATATTAGTGATTGATGATTCAAGCATTATTGGATTGGTTCCAGAAACTTAGCTCAATGGATTCAACTTGAGACTACTTGCATTCTCAACAAGGACTAAAATTTTAGAGAAAGTCCCCTTCAGCAAAGCATCAGAAATTTAGAGCAGAAAGAGATCTTAGACATAGTTTCCCTAATTTTTCATATGAAGAAATGAAGGCCTATTGGAGAAAAGATTTATGTAAAGCTTGATAATGAGTTAGTCACTGTTGTGGACTCTTTGTCCTCAAAGATGACCAATGATATCACAATGATGATATCTTGACTTGCGCATGAATTAGATTTAAATGAGGCAAAGTCCTCAGTCTCATTTTCTCCTCCAGAGTCACTAAAATCCTACTGGGAAGATGACTGCCTGTGGCCCAATGGGTGACACTGGCTTTTCTAAATTATAGTTTCCCAATTCTCATCTCAGACAAACTGAATAAATTAGTTGGGGAGAGGAGAAAGAAGCTACAATAAACACAGAGTACTTAGAAGTTATGCTTTCTTTCCCTTTCCTCCTTTTAATTTTAATACTATTAGTGTTTGTTTGTGCACATGTGTGCATTTACCTGAATTAGTACTTTCTGTTCTTTTAGTTGTTTTCCTTTGTGAGTTTTCTTTCAGAAGACTAAAAACCATTAAAATTTACATATGGGATGAGATCAAAGTAATTGTTTCATTTTCTCCCCATGGGAGGCACAACCCCCCCCCCCCCAAACAATTTTTATCTTATCTTTCCTTTCAGATTTTTGTAACCAATCCCACAAAGCAGGCACTATTGTGATTTTTATTCTTATTGTATATTGAATAAAATTAATCTTAAATGGAATTGGTTGCATAAGGAAAATAAAAGCTTTTTATAAAGCTGATTTTATAAAGTCACATAATTACTCTATGAAATATATTGCCCTGTACCCCAATTTGGGCATTAAGTTCTTTGACATCTCCTCAAATTTTCTTCTATTTCCATCTGTCATTCCTTATTTTAAAAAAGCAATCTGAAAACCTTCTTCATTTGATTGGCCAAACTCATGTTCCCAGATTTTTCTAGGAGGAAAAAGAATACATTTAAAAACATACTATCCAGTTCCATAGAAAGATTTTGATTCTCTGCTAATGTTATAGAATCATACCACTAAAGCTTTAAAGGGTTGTAGAAAATAACTTTTTTTTTGGAGGGGGAAGAGACTAGAGATGATGAAAACCAGTATAGTTAAGTGAGATGTTCAATGTACCTTAAGTATTTAATATTTTATTTTAGAAAACAATGCTTGGAAGCAGGTTTTTATTGGTTATTAATATTGAATTACAGTATAATTTATTTTCTTTATTTTTAAAAGCCCATATTAAATCTTATCTAAAACTTTATTTATGGACTGAATATAAATATACAGCAGAGTAATTTGTCAGATTATCAGATTTTGACTTAGGAAAAAGTGAAACATGGTTACTTTAGAGAATATATATTAAAATATTTCAATGCATAGGATAAACATTAACTGACTAAGTTAACTCAGAATTATAGGAAAGCAACATTTTTTCTTCCTCTCATTTCCTCTCTAATCTCTCGACTTAGTATTTTCAAATAAGCAAATTTCACAGGATATTTCTAGAAAATTCAATTGCATCTAATTTTTATTCCTGCTGATTTTAGTCTCTCTCACTTTCAGAATAGAGTTTCACTTGAGACCTCCCTCACTCACTCACTCTTCCCTGAAGAGTTATTCTTACTTTTCTCTAGCTAGCTGTTCCAGATCTAAGATGAACTTCTCCCCAGAAAAGTTGCACTATTTTATTACAAACTTTACTAAGGGAAGGTAGTTGGGGAACAATTCAGTTCCCTGGGATCTCCTAGGATGCTAGGGAATGTTAGCATTTGACTAACATACTTTGCAGAGGGCTGAATCTCAATGAGAGAGAGAAGACTTTCCTCTAGGGAGACAGGGGTAGTTAATGAGGACTGACAAGCAGAGGACTTGAAGGGAAATTTCAGACTTAATAAAAATATAAAATCAATTGAAAATATCTTCTATAAATTGTGCATATAATTGTTAATAATAGTCATTAAAATAATAGTTTACAGCCTGCTTACATTCACCAAGTATCTCTCTGTGGTCCTTTGTGTGAACTGATATTTTAATACTATGGAAGCTGTGCTATTCCAAGCTTTGTTGTCATATGGGATTGCCTGGAGAATATTAGTGTTTTAAAGAAGAGCCTTTGTTTAAGGAGGAAGCCTGGAGTCATTGAAATGACTTTGTTTTTCTGAATACAAACCAGCTTATTCCTATCCTATTATAGCACTGGCCATACTCATAAGCATGCAGAAAGCATGAGCTGGGTGTGTTGGTGCATCTTTGGCTCACATTACCATTGACCTTTCCCCTAGGCTTTCAAGCATGTTATGTCTTGCCCATCCTAAAAATCTATATCTTTCATTCTCTCCTGAACTGTATTATATACATCCTTAGCCTACTGATGGCTACTTCTGCTAGCGTCTAAAACTCCGTGTGCCTCAAACAGAACTCATCATTTCCCAGTAAAACCCATGTATTGTGTGATAAAATGTGAACTGATAAATTTGGAATTTAAAGACCTCAAGCTTATATTTCCAGGCTAATTATAAGCTATATTTTATCACATGCCTTATATTCTAAAAAAAAAAACTGGTATATTCCCCCTCACCTTCTTTTCTCTGTCTACTTTGACCTACTTTTCTGTTTTCCATATATGACTTTGATAGGTCTTTCCTGGGAACTTTATTTGTTAACTTTCCTTCTCCCATAACATTAACAATCTATTTTGTCTAGAATATACATTTACTGATTAATATGTTGTATCTTTTGGTAGTTTTTGAGGGCAGGTTTGTTTCAGTTTTGTATTCATATATCCAACAGTAGCATACTGTTTGCCTTATAGCAGGTGCTTAATAAATACTTATTGACTGATAAATTGATTGTCTTCTTATTCTTGTGCAGGGTTTTTGCTTCTTTTTTTTTGCTGGGCAATTGGAGTTACATGACTTGCCCAGGATTACACAGTTAGTAATTATTGGGTATCTGAGGCTGGATTTGAACTCAGATCCTCCTGATTTCAGGACTGATGCTCTATCCACTCTGCCATGAAGCTGCCTTGTCTTCTTATTCCTAAATTAAACTGCTTCCATTTGAATTGTTTTAGGAATATTCTGAAGATCACCTGGCAAGATTATACCCTTCATTGAGGTCCTTTCCCTAGCCGAACTGTCAAACATTGACACTGTATATAGAGAATTGAACTCTGATGGGATAGTCATAATATTTGAATGACAAATATAAATTTTCCTAAAGAACTATTTTATGAGAACTCACATAAGGTAGGCACTTACATGGTGCTCAGAATATAAGGACATTTACAAGGTCTCTGAAGAACTCTGGCATCAAAATTGTGAGATATGGAAGTACTAGCCCAGAACTGTCCAGCACGATGATCTCCATGCAAGAAGACACTGACTTTATGAGAAAAGTAGAATTGTTTGTATATTTATTCATTTATTTGTTTGTTTATTTTTGTTTATTTTTGTTTTTTGGTTATTCATATATTTATTTTTTAAAAGCATTTCTTTATGAATCGTGTTGGGAAAGAAAAATCAGAGCAAAAGGAAAAAACCATGAGAGGAAAAAAAAGAAAAAGAAAAAAATGAACATAGCATGGTAGACACAATTTTATGGTCCTTTGGACATAGTTCTAAATTGCTCTCCTGAATGGTTGGATCATTTCATAAGTCCACTAATCATACATTAGTATGTCAGTTTTCCAATAGGTGTGATGTGGTACTTCAAAGTTGTTTTAAGTTGTATTTCTGTAATCAGTAGTGATTTAGAGCATCTTTATTCCTATGACTATAGATGGCTTTAATTTCTACATCTGTAAATTGTTCATATACTGTGGCCATTTATCAATTGGGGAATGACTTGTATTCTTATAAATTTGGCATAGTTCTTTATATATTTTAAAAATAAGGTCTCTTTCAGTAATACTGGCTGTAATTTTTTCCCCTAGCTTTGTGCTACCCTTTTAATTTTTTTGTTGGTTTTATTTATGCAAACACTTTCTAATTTAATGTAATCAAAGTTGTCCATTTTGCATTTCATAATGTTCTCTGCTTCTTCCTTGGTCATAAATTTCTCCCATCTCCAAAGATCTGATAGGTAAACTACCTTTGCTTTCCTAATTTGCTTATGATATCACCCTTTATGTCCAAATCATATACCCATTTTGACTTTACTTTGGTATGGAGTATGAGATGTAGGTCTATGTTGAATTTCTGACATATTTTTCCCAGTTTTCCCAGCAATTTTTGTGAAATGTGAGTGAGTTTTTATCCCAGAAGCTGGAGTTTTGGGGTTTATAAAATACTAGATTACTATAGTCATTGATTATTGTAACATGTGTGTCTAAACTATTCCACTCATCCATCACTCTATTTCTCAGCCAGTACCATATGTTTTTGATGACTTTTGCTTTATAACAAAGTTTTAAGCCTAGTACTGTTAGTCCACTGTCCTTTGTAATTTTTAAAATGAATTCCTTTGATATTCTTGACTTTTTATTCTTCCAGATGAATTTTTATTGGTTTAAAAGAAATATAATCTTGAGCTATTTCTCTCCTAAATAGGAACATGGACTATTTATACCTGATCTATGATAGAATCTTCCAACCTTGTATTGGTAAGATCACAGCAGCGGACACAGTGTATTTTTTTCGGAGGCAATTGGGGTTAAGTGACTTGCCCAGGGTCACACAGCTAGGAAGTGTTAAGTGTCTGAAGCCAGATTTAAACTCAGGTCCTCCTGACTTCAGGGCTGGTACTCTCTCCACTGTACCACCTAGCTGCTCCAATAGAGTGTAGTCTAACCTCAACATAATGATGTCATTTTGATCCTTTTCAATCAAGGGACAAACAACAGTACAATGCACATAGTAGGTACTCGAAAATGCTTATTGAATTGTTGAATCTATCTTCTTCATGGAGCTGTGTTAGAGGGGAATCCCTAAGGAGAATTGAAATAAAATACCAAAGAGATATATCTTCTTGATAATTTGAACCGTCCTTTGTCTTTCTTTTTGTCACAGGACTTAGCACAGTACCTGACACATAGTAGATAAACTAAGTAGTAGAGCTAGCACAGTCTCAGGTAATGAGATGCATTAGATGTTTTATAAGTGCTTGTTATTGTTGTTGACAATCAAATGAAGAGGAGGAATAGTCATATAGTAAGACAGAGGGATGACTGATAGTCATTTGTATCTATATAATCTTGAGAGAGCTAGAGAAAGGCCATCAGTGTGTCAGGCAGACCTAGTAGAGAGCATTTACGGGAGTCTATGAACAAAATTCCCACAACCTGAGAAGACATGCTTATTATCTATAATGCTGGAAGGAGAAAACCCCTTGCTGAAATCTATCAAAGTAACAAAATAATCTGTAAGATATAAATGCACACTCACATTCCTGCAATATGGATGAAATTATATTTCAAATCCACATGCTTCTCCTTGGCCCTCTTTAGCTCATTTGACACAGGATGATATAGTTTAGTAGATTGAAAAGAGAAGGAAGGAGGGAGAAAAGGAACTGAATGACTGGCAGGTCTTACAGAGAGAGAAATGTGCATTTGGACCACAAGATAGATTGACAGCTTACCTGATAGATAATAAGAAACTGAGATGTAGTCACAATCTTGGCAGGGAATATGAGAAAAATATGGCCTCCTCTGATTGATGGCTTGGCAGAAAGAAATATGGCTGTAGACCTAGCAGGAAACCAGAATTAGAGAGGACATACACCTTTTTTATTGTCCATATTACTCCTGTTCTAATAATGTCAACTATAAAAAAAATTCTGAAAAAAATACTTTTAACATTGTTAGAAACTCTATAGCAGGGGGTCCTCAAACTTTTTAAATAGGGGGACAGTTCACTGTCCCTCAGACTGTTGGAGCACCAGACTATAGTAAAAACAAAAACTTTGTTTTGTGGGCTTTTAAATAAAGAAATTTTATAGCCCTGGGTGAGGGGAATAAACATCTTCAGCTGCTGCATCTGGCCAGTGGGCTGTAGTTTGAGGATCCCTGCTCTATAGTACACTTCTAAATTCTCCCTGAGGAATGGAAGAAAAATTGCATGCTTGTAATTTTTCAGATCTTAAACTCTACCTCAACAGATATTTATTAGACAAGCATTATTTAGGCTTGAATATACTTAGGAAAATATGCAGCTCCAGTTCGAAACAAGAAACTTGCTTCAAATAGAAAATTTAATTCTTGTACAAATGCTGCAGCTTCCAATGATTTGGTTAATGAATCATCAATAGAGAAAAAAGTGGTATACACGTATGTATAGGTATTTTGATTGGATTAAGAAGATATTCTATTATTATTAATAGGGTAGGACTCAGGTATAAAGGGCTGAAACTCTGAATAGGTGCACTGGAATCAGACACTGAGCACTTAAGGCTAATTACCTATTGGACAATATACTCTATTAGCATATGCTTGGAAAAATGGTCCTTCTCACTATTATGTGCTGGCTTGATTTTTTGGTGTATACAGATAATGGTAGGAGGCATTAGGGGGTGGAGTGAGACAAGCCAGAGTCACTTTGGAGGAGGATGAGCAGAAGGGAGGTCAGTCAATGGAAAGCGTGTGGCAATTTTGTCTATCCCCGGCCTCCAGGGAGCTAACCCAGACTTCACACTCAGGGAATCCTAAATTATCCTGTTCTTCACTAGAGATATTTATTTAAACTTATTGGAATATTCTAGATTTAGTGATTCTCAGATTAATTTATTTTAGGGATGAACACTTTTTTAAAGGACAAGATAGTTTAGTATTCACGAAGTCCTACCCTATTAATAACAAAAAAGTATCTTCTTAATCCAGTTGTAAAGGTTGTTTCCCCCCTTTTAAACACTTAATATTTTTCTTAGATAAGGAGAAGTGAGATGGGAATGACATATTCTTCACTCTATCTTTAAACTCTGAAGAAAATGAAAGGCAGTGAAGTGAGTTATCTAAGATCTCTCAGGCAATAAATATTAGACAAGTATTCAAAACCAGGTCCTCTGACTTCATATTCACTTGTGTTTTCAGAAACCTAAAGAAATATACTCCTGATGGATCTCTGGGTAAGAATGGGAGAATTAATGTCTTCTTCCCTTAAAGAAGAGAAAGTATGTCCTGTATATATGTAATCTGTATATAACTTGTTTATATATATTTGGTTGCTTTTGTTTAGATTGTGAAGTCTTTGAGGGCAAGGACTATTTTTTTTGCCTTGTTTTTGTGCCCACAGAACTTAGCATAATTCCTGGCACATAGTAGGCACTTAATAAATGTTTATTGACTTACTTAGAGAAGTCTTTTCCTTTAACAGATGCATTTTTGGCATTTTCCTAAATTTTTTATAAAACAGTACATTTTAATAAAGGTTTATATTATGTAATTATATAAATTTAAAAACATTTAAAATTAGTCATTTTGTTAGCTCAAGATTTAAGGAGAAAAAACACTGGCAGATTAGTGGGGATGACAGTGGAAGGAAGATGAGTTTTTAAGGAAAGATATTACAAGATGGTTTAAAAGTGAGTCAGTATTTGGCAGAAGTAGCCTTGGATTCTGTCCTTTAACGTGGTCCAGACCTGTTATTTCATCACCATAGGCCACTTAGTGAGGAAACACCCTCTAACGAGGAACATAAATAACTACTCTGTAATTTATTATTTTAGATAGCTTCCTGGGTTATTGAAGTATTATGGCACAGAGTTATACAGCCAGTATAGTTTAGAAATTGAACATGAGCCCATTTATATAACCCCAAGACTAGCTCTGTATGCATTTTGCCCTACCATTTATAAGCTCATACCTGTAGACCAGAAATCTTAGGCCATTCAGAATGCTTTTTATGGAGCCCCATATTCTGCTTCTTAATGCCATGGATACAACTAACGGAAGACTATAAGCATTATTCACAATTAAGAATTATATCTAGAATTACTTACAAGATCTAGCAGTGAGGGAAAACTGAGGATTTCAGTTAAAACAAGTATGGAAGGCAAGAATTTTTCAATAACTTGCATGGAATGTGCTTGCTGTGTTCATGTTTTTGCCAATGCTAAAAAGTAGCTATTGTTGAATTGTTTCAATAGTGTTTAAATTTTTGTGACCCCATTTGGGGTTTCTTGACAAAGGTCCTGGTGTGGTTTGACATTTCCTTTTCCACCTCATTTTACAGATGAACAAACTGAGGCAACCGGGCTTAAAGGACTTGCCCAGAGTTATATAGCTAAGTAAATATCTGAGGTTGGTTTTGAATGCAGGTCCTGTTGATTCCAGCCCTGGTGCTCTATCCATCTGACTACTGCTGCCAAGTAACAGCTATATGTGAACAAAACAACAGACTAATCTCCCTAGTGGGAGAGATGCTGAAAAAGCCGGATGAATTCTTATCTACATTATAAATTATCAGAAAGAAGGGTCCCATGAAATAAGGGAACAAATTTCAGAGAAAAGAAAATGGGAAAAAAAAGTGTGAAATGGAAGGAACGATCCTAACCAGTATCAGGAGATTGGAGGCTAGAAAAATATGATATAGAGAAAGTTCGAAAGACCAAAGATCACTGAATTTTTTTAAACTATGAAATAGGGTCAAGGCTTTTCCCTTAGAAATACCCAGAGGAGGAAACTGCTTTGTTCTCCTCCTAAGAATGGAGATAAAGTTCTACTGGTACCCAGAGGTCAGACAATAATGATCCAAGAAAGAAGCGCCAAGCTGTGGCAACTCCTAACTGCTGAATATGCTAGTTATTTTACAACTTGATGGGAAAAATAGAGATAGATATTGAGGGTCAAAGCAGCCCACACTCTCTGATATCACCTCTTTCCAATCCATATTTCAAATAGGTGTTCAATTGATATTCCTAAAACATAAATCTGACCATGGCATGCCCCCATTAAAAAATATCAATGGCTCCTTTTCTCTTTGGACCTATTATTTCACTGGTCTAGGAAATCCTCTCAATGAGAAAATTCCTTCTATCAATACAGTTTGAGTCAGTACCTTTTCTACAACTAATAATCTTAGAGAATGTACAGAGCATTAAAAAGTTAAATGATTCGCTTTAACTCACACGATCAGTCAGTGTCCAGGTAAAATTTGAACTCAGATCTTTCTGGCAGCAGAAGGAATAGGAAATGAGAGAATGGGTCTTGGAACTAGGGTACTGAATGTATGGAAGGTCACTGACCCAGAGAGCCTAGAGACTTAGTGACCAAGATGCTTAAGGATTTACTAGTACTGAGAAAGCTTCAAGCTGTAGACTATTGCAGTAAAATTAATATCATCAAATTAATGCTGGAAGGTATCTTGAAATAAGCTAGTCCAACTTCTTAATTTGGTGGATGAGGAGACTGAGTTTCAAAGAGATATAGTGACTTGTCCTATGAGCCAAGATGATGGTTGGCTGAATAGCAGTTTGAACCCCCATACTCTGACTTAAAAAATCTAGTACTCTTTCCAACAAATCACATGGCCATAGATAGCTTGTCAAACTTTAAAAAAATATTGAACATTATGAGGTATGTGCATATATTATAGAACCAAGGAATTCCTGGTTACATTTAAGAGATAATTTTACTAAGGGTTATGCATATTTTCTTATTTTTAACATAACATCCATCAGTGAAGAAAGTAGGCTTTTGGTGATCACTAATAAGCTTTGAAACATTTTAGGTGCTGATAGGTGATAGTGAATAGAACACTGAGCTTGGAATCAGGACATTTTAGTCTGTCTAGTTTTAGACATTTACTTTGTGATTCCAGATGAGTCACTTTACTCTGTTTACCTCAGTTTCTTCATCTGTGAAAATGAGCTGGTGAAGGAAATGGAAAATCACTCCAGTTTTTTTTTTTTTTTGCCAAGAAAACCCAAAATGGGATGACAAAAAGTTGGACATGATGGAACAAAAATTTTTTTCAATCACTAAAGCTTTTGAAAGTGTATATGATCATAATATCTAATTTTACATGGGATTATAGGCTTTGTAAAGTACTTTACATATTTATTTCATTTGATCCCTACAATAACCCTTTTGAGGTAGGTCCTATTATTGTCTTCACTTTACAGAAAAGGAAATAGAGTCTCAGATATTAAATGACTCTCTTAGGGTCATACATCTAATATGTGTCTGTAGTGAAAGTCAGTTGCAGGTCTAGAGACTTCTTCTCTGCTCTCCTCTACTTAGAAAAGATTATTTCATGAACAGATTTCAAAGAAAAGACACAGTATAAACTCAATGCAAGACTCAGTATAAGATTGACGAACTGTTCTATGGGATATAGCATTTTCTTAAAGATTTAAATGTGATTGAACCAAAAAAGAACTCAGGCTTTTCTGAGAAAAGGAACAAGAGGAGAAATGTCCTAATAATAACTTTTTGAGGGGAAACAAAATTGCTCCTACCAGTCAGCCCTCAACACCATATCTGGATTCCTATCATAAATTTGTTTGACAATTCTTTTCACCTTTTCAGAGATGTTTAGTTTACTGGATAGAATGTTTTAGGTCAATAAGCCTTCCAATCTGGCATAGCAAAGGATTAGAAATCTTGAACAAATTATAATCAGCTTGAAAATGAGGTTGCTAGTATTAAGATATGTTGTAGTGATAGGTGGTTAGAGTGGGTGTTGTGACTTCCAGGACATTAGAGGTAATTCCCTTGCCCAAATCGATGAGTATCTTACCAGCTCTGTTGTGCTCTAAATCTTGCAAAAGCGTAGTCTCACTGCTTTGACTTGAGACTGACCTCTGTTTATTAACAAGGACTTAATATACATCCACAAAATGCTTAGCATTATGCTAGATACAACAAAGGAAAATGATGATAGCTGGTGATGATAATTGGTATTTATGCAGTAACTTAATGTTTATAAAGAACTTTCCACACATAATTTCATTTGAGTCTCATACCAACCCAATAATTCTCTTCCTTGCCATTTATAAATGCTATATTCTCTGACTTCACTCTCTGTTACCAGGAAAAGAGTACATTTAATGAAAAGGACTATGAGACTCAGTTTATTCCCTCTTATTTCTTATTAAGTAACCCTAGTAAATATAAGGAAAATAGAGAGAAACAGATGGAGTAGAGGAACATCGAAGAGGTAAGGAAAGGAAATGAGAGAAAAGGAGAGGAAGATGGAAGAGATCATAGTCTTTCTCATAGAGCCAGGAAAAAATGTAGTATGTGACCTGGCTTAGAAGCCAGTGAATAATGAACCTGACAAAGAACTATTATGGGCTACTCTCAAGTTAGATCTTTAAAGTGTGGAATAAAAGGGAGAATTGGTAACATTTAGTGAATTCCATTTGTGCATACAAACAACCTGGAAAATTCAGAGAGAAAGAATTCTATGGAAAATTTTATTTTCCTCTCCGTCCCACCCCAATTCATCAAAATTGGTTATCTATCCACATTTCAAACCCACATGCAATTTCCAAATCTACTTCACTGTGTGATTTGTGGAGCAATCTACAAAGATTTTGTTTATCATATGTGGCTGGTTACTATACCTGCAGTGCAGTATTACCCAGGTGGGGATTAGGAAGAACAACATTGATATTAATCCTAAAGTTGCTTTCAGCTGGGGGACAATTCTCCCAACAATCCTTCCAGCAGTCTGAATTAGTTTATTGCCATCTGGATTCAATTTTTTTGTCATTGGTAATAATTGCTCATTGAAAATTTATTCTGGCTTTAATGACAATAAGGAGGCAGGGTTAGTGGAGAGAGAACTGGATTTTGAGCCAGTAGATCAGGAACTATTTGGGGCTCTGCCACCTACTCATGTGGGCCAGAACCGTTTTTGGGGACCTGATTTTCTTCCTCTCTAAAGTAGATTTTCCTTAAAGATTCTTGTAGTTTTACAGTTTATAATTGTAAAGTCGAATAAGAGACTTCAGGGTCCACAAGTGAGTTCATAGTTATATACTTATTTCAAGTTTGGGTCAGGTTCTAGAAAATCTTTTGCTGATGCTGACCCTTCTACCCTTCTGGAATGTATAAAATGCTCTCCTAGGAAGTCAGAAACAAATATTAATTTAAAATCTAATTATATGCCTTTCTCATTTTTTAGATTTCTTGTGGCATTATTGGAGCATCCCAGAATGTCAAGTTAGGGCTATTTTCTGTGGAAAACAAACACCCTTATTTATGTCCTTGTTATTCTTGTTCTGAGGCCAAGTTTAAGCAGAGGTTGACATAAAAGGGTAAAAAGAAGATAATATGGGCCCCCTGGATGGGCTGCCATGGTAGGAATAGCTCTTTTTCTCTTGAATTTCTCATCTCCCAGCTGCAATGACTTCTGCTCCTCAGACTGTCAGCTCAACAACAGATCCAACTCACTAGTGTTATCCAGGAATTTCAATCACTCTGGCTCCTTTCCTGCTTGTCAGCTGCTATGATAACAAAGATGAATAGGAAATGCCTCTATTGCACTCCTAGGAATGTATTAGGTAAAACACTTGTATCAAAAGAAATTTCCTGTTTAGCTAGAAGAATTTCCTTTGCCCAATTTTTAGAAACACTTTAAAATTTTCCAGGGCTTGCAATTATATTTACTCAGGACAGTAAGATTTAGGAGTCTTTTTGGCTTTTGCTCTAACATACAGTTCAGCAAATTTCGCAAAATCTAGGATTTTAATCTGTTCAAACTACTTCTGACTCTTAGAGATGGAATAGAGGGTAAGATAAACACAGTTGGTTACCCACCTGGTCCATATAATTTCTAATGCCTGTCATTCTTTTCAGGACCTTGTTCCTCAGGGAAAAATTGGTTCTGTGTGAAAATCCCAAGAAAGAGAATGCTTTTTCATAAACATCCCAACTTGTGTTCTGACTATGAAAGAGAAAGTGAGAAAAAAGATAGAACCATCTGTAATTGGAAAAGTTACTGAGCAGCTATGTAGGAAGAATGAGAAGCAAGAGGTGGGCAACCAGGCTGGTGCATTTGTACCTATAAGGTATTATTTAAAATTGCATTGAGTGGATGTTTTATGGAGTTTGTCTAGGAAGATACAGACAAGAATTACATAGAGTAAAACTCTAAGAAGATTTTGAGTTGAAGGAGGAATGGTAACATGGATTAAATCACATGCAACCTAAATAAATTCTGAGGATATTTATTCCAAATCTCACTATCACACATGAGTATCAGTATTTGCAGTAAGGCTACATCAAGGCTATGTTCAAGGAACTGGAGGTATACCTCAAGAACTAGGTGAGATTCTCTAATAACATGAATGTAAGCCCCCTCCCAACAGCATGGGGAGATCAATGTGATACTCAGTTGAGAATTAATTTGGTCTGATAATCTTATATAAAAGGTGGTGTGTGTGGATGCTATTTTGTTGTACACATGTACATTTTAGGTATCCATATGGGTCTGTCCTGATGTGGCTTAAAAGGAAGCAAGAATAAATATCTCTAGTATCTCCTCTTCCCACTTTTATCCAAAGAGTTTGATTCTTTTCAAGAAGGGAGAGGTTAAACCACTTTTCTCTCTTCAAAGAGATGGAATATTGGCCTAGAATTGGATCATTTTGCTTCCTTAAATATTGCTAATCTTGTAGAAATAATTTTAGGTTTTATTCCTGCCTTCATATGATATTTCTTATAATTGACACTGTATTCTGATCTCACAGTTTTTTTTCCAAACACTGTTCCATCTCCTGAAACTTTTTCTCTCCTCATTTTCTGCCTCTTGAAAATCTTAGTTGCCTTCAGCTCCAGCTCCATGTCTTTAAAAGGACTTCTTTCCCCTCCTCTTGTCCAATTTCTCAGTTGCTAGTGCTCTTCTCCCTGAAATATTTTTCACATATTATTTTTTAGTATAAATTCTGTATTTAGCTGTAAACATATTGAATCCTTTAAGTAGAATATTGTAGAGGGCTGGAACTCTAAAAAGGTGTACTTGAGTCTAAGACAGCAGAGACTGTCTTAGCTACTTACCTACTCAATGTGAGATAATGGTTCTATAAACATATACTTAGATGATATGGTAATGTGATGGCTCTCCACATGATTGGCACCTGCTAAATGTGTGGTGGTGAGATATGCTGAGGAGAGACTTCAGACTCCAGAGTACAGGCTCCAGACTCCAGAGTCCAGAATATAAGCTCCTTGAAGGCAGGGACTTTCTCACTTTTCTATTACATATCTGTTCCCTAGCACAATTCCTGGTATATAGAAGGCTCTTGATAAATGACAACTGATTGATTGATTATTTGATTATGCTACTAAAGAAAATCTTGGTGGATCTTCATAGTTTACTGAATAATGTGTAAATTCTTGATCCTGTTGTTCTTTTTCATTAATATGTCTCCATCTTTGCTTTCCATCTTTCTTTTACACTGTTACTCTTCCTGGACTTCATGACTAAGTCATATAGATTATTTCATTTCTTCATGCTTCCATATATTTAATTTCACTCACTTGATGTTCTTTTCTGGAATGAACTCCTCAAGTCTGTCTGATAGAAATATTCCATCTTTTAAGACCAAATCAGGTGATGTCTTCCATGATGCCTTATCTAATATCATACCCTCAATGGTTTCTCCCTCTTTATTTTGTTTGGAAACTCATCTATTCACTGATCACATCTTGATTTTAATTATAGCTTTTTATCCATACCTTTCATTTTTTCTATTAAATTCTAAGTTTCTTAAGCAATGGAACCATATTTTGTCAATTTCCACTACCTTTACCTAAAATAGAAAAGAATAAGCATTAAGTCCAAGAACAGAGCCTGTCTTTCAGAAGGAAGAGGGCTTCAAGGGCTCTCTATTACCACATTATCATTTACCAGATTCTGAGAAAAGTGTCCCCCTACTATAGTGTAGCTGAAGTGAAAATGTCTAAAGCTAGGACTGACAAGCTTTTTAATATGCTTTTATGTCAATCACCACTTAGCTAGCCGTCCAGAACCAGTTGTACAATTGGTATTCTTCAGTCTCTCCAGAGTCCTTCACTTACACATCATTACAACTGTCTTGGAAGTGACTTCCCAGATTCTCCATGTGGGAAGTTAGATCAGTGGAACAAAATGATGGGATATGTGCAAGGGATAGATCATAGGTATACAAGTAGATGCAAAATATACAGTTATACATATAAGATAGCTTTTAAGGGGAGGATTTTGGAACTTGGGGTAGGGGAGATCAGGAAAGATTTTATACAGGAGGTGACATTAGGACTGAGACCTGAGGAAAATTAGGTCTTCCAATAGACAGTGTAAGAGTGTACATTCAAAGCAATAAGAACAGCTACTGCAAAGGTTGGGTGACTTCCATTCTGTTTAGCAACACTTGGGGAGAAGTGAGTTTTCTGGGGTTGGGTAAAAGCCAGAAGATAGAAGTAAGATAAGAAATCTAAAATGAAGGGAACTTCATTTGCTACAGAGAGGAGTTCCATGGGTTATGGTAGAAAATATGAATAAATATTTAATTGGACATTTATGGCGAAGGGTTGAGGTCCCTGGCAATTAGAGCAAGGGGAGTAAGGGTCAGAGAGGGACATGTGATTTTGGCTATTAGGCATTCAGTATCACAGGGAATAGGAGAGTAAGAGAGTAGGAATCCAGTAACCTTTAGTAATGAGACCAGGGAAAATATTGGATGGAAAAAGTTCCGCCTAATGATAGGGGATGAGAAGAATGTTTTAAGTTTCTTCTTGGTTCTGCTTGAAATAATTTAATCTCATGATTTACTGCTTAAAAGTTTATACTTTTGGGAAGTTAGATTTTTGATTTTAAGTGAATGCATACCCACAGAATACTTTGAACCAGGAGTAAATTGTCTAAGGGAAATGGGAGATGGATTTAGGTGTAGATAAAGAAGCAGGTGACATTATAAAAGTGATTTTGACAATTATGTACTGTTAATTACATTCATCAAGCTTTTAATTAATTAATTACAATTAATAAATGTAGTTACAATTCCTTATAATGGTAGGATAGCATGATGCGAATGAGGATTGGAAAACCTTTTATGGAGGCAATATTAGTAGTAAAAGTGCATTTACATAGATTTTTAAGTGTCACGAAGTGCTTTTCACTCAACAATCTATGAAGCAGTTAGTACAAATATAATCATTCCCAATTTTACATATGAAGAATCTGAGGCTAATAGAGATTAAGGGATTTTTGTTCATGCTCATGGAGCAATTAGTATCAGAGCTGAGATAGACAACTTGCCAATCACAGATATAGTCCTGACTGTGGGCATATTTCAAGCCAAAGCAACTTAAAGACTTTCTTCTGAAATGTACAGATAATAAATGTGAAGACAGTTATTTTTTTATCCTTTGAGTTCATTTTGAATCTGATAAGCATAATAGAAAAAGCAAGGGATCTTTGTTCTATGAATCAGAGATTTCTCTGTAATCCCCAAATTAAAAAATATATAGGATTAAAAATTGTGAATGTTAGTCAACTATGGGGGACTTTCCTTATCCTTCTCAAAAGAGAGGTATTCTTGTTCTATGTTATCTTTTACTACCTACTTTGGCTTTAAAATATTTATTTTTTCCTATTAGGTCAGTAGTTCTTAACTATTCTTTTGGTCTAATGGATTCCTTTGGTGCTCTGATGAAGCCTATGGGCATCTTATAAGAATATTGTTTTTTTTTAATTAAATTTATTTAGTATTTTATTTTTGCATCAGTTTTCTAAAATTTAAAGTCCCAATTTCTCTCCCTTCCTTGTTTCTCACCCCACCCCCAATCACTGAGAAGGCAAGCAATTCAATACAGGTAATGCATGTTTAGTCATGCAAAATATTTCCATAATAGTCATGTTCTGAAAGAACATATCTAACAACTCCCCTGCACCTACCAAAACAATAACAACAAAAAAAACCTCAAGAAGAGTAGTGAAAATATAATAAAAAAGTCTATTTCAATCTGTATTCAAACACTATCAGTTCTGTCTCTGGGGATGGATAGCATTTTTCATTCTAAGTCCTTCTGAGTTGTCTTTGATCATTGTATTGTTGAGAACAACTAAATCATTCATAACTAATCATCTTATAATATTGCTGCTACTTTGTACACAATACATTCCACTTTGCATCAGCTTATGGAAGTCTTGCCAGGTTTTTCTGAGAGCATCCTGTTCATCATTTATTATAGCACAATGATATTCCATCATAATCATATACCACATTTTGTTCAGCCATTCCTAAATTGATGAGCATCTCCTTAATTTCCATTTCTTTGCCCCCAGAAAAAAGATACTATATTTGTACCCAGGCATTCTTTCTTTTTAAAAAAAGTTCTGGTGGGATACAGACCTAATATTGGTATTGGATAGTATACCTGGTTTTATAGTCCTTGTGGCTTTATTCCAAATTGCTCTGCAGAATGGTTTAATCAGTTCACCACTCCAACAATACTGCATTATAAATTCATCTCCCCCTCCCACATTTCCTCTAATATTGATCATTTTCCTCTTCTGTCCTATTAGCCAGTCCAATAGGTATAAAGTAGTACCTCAAAGTTGCTTTAATGTGCATTTCTCCAATCAATAGTCAGTTAAAGCATTTTTATAAGGGTTTGGCTTGCTTTGATTATTGCATCTGAAAACGTAAATACCTTTTGATTTTTTATCAATTGGAGAATAATTTTATGTATTTGACTCAGTGCTTCATAAGTTTAAGATTTAAGACCTTTACCAGAGAAAATTATTTCAAAATTTTTTCATAGTTACTATTGCTAATTTTCTTTTCCTCCATCCTATTCCCCCTTTTATTCTATTTTTCTCCTGCCCCTCCTCACTTGTTTTTCTTCTGACTAACTCCTCCCTAATCTACTCTATTCTATTATCCCCACTTCCTTCTCTTATGCCTTTTCCCTCCTACTTTCCCTACAGAGTAAGATATATATTTTTTTATTATAGCTTTTTATTGACATAAAATTTGCATGGGTAACTTTTCAACATTGACCCTTGCAAACACTTCTGATCCAACTTTTCCTTTCCTACCCTCCACCCTCTTCCCTAGATCCCTAGATGCAGTCTCATATTAAACATGTTAAAGTATATCTTAAATAAAATATATATTTACTTATTTATACAGTTCTCTTGTTGCACAAGAAACATCAGATTTAGAAAGGTAAAAATAACCTGGGAAGAAAAACAAAAATGCAAGCAAACAATAACAAAAAGAGTGTAAATGCTATGTTGTGGTCCACATTCATTTCATACTGTTCTTTCATTGGGTGCAGCTGGTTCTATTCATCATTGATCAATTGGAATTGAATTGGATCCTCTCATTGCCAAAGAGGGCCACTTCCTTCAGAATTGATCCTCATATAGTATTGTTGTTGAAGTGTATAATGATTTCCTGGTTCTGCTCATTTCACTTAGCATCAGTTCATGTAAGTCTCTCCAAGCCTCTCTGTATTCATCCATAACATTCATATACCACAATTTATTCAGCCATTCTCCAATTGATGGGCAGCCACTCAATTTCCAATTTCTAGCCACTACAAAGAAGGGCTGCCACACACATTTTGGCATATAGAGGTCCGTTTCCCTTTTTTAATATCTCTTTGGGGTATAAGCCCAGTAGTAACACTGCTGGATCAAAGGATATGCACAGTTTGATAACTTTTTGAGTATAGTTCCAAATTTCTCTCTAGAATGGTTGGATCCATTCATAATTCCACCAACAATGCATCAGTGTTCCAGTTTTCCCTCATCCCCTCCAACATCTGTCATTATCTTCTCCTGTCATCTTAGCCAATTTGAGAGGTGTGTAGTGGTATCTCAGAGTTGTCTTAATTTGCATTTCTTTGATCAATAATGATTTGGAACACCTTTTCATATAAGTAGAAATAGTTTCAATTTTATCATCTGAAAATTGTCTATTCATATCCTTTGACCATTTATCAATTGGAGAATGACTTGATTTCTTATAAATTAGAGTCAATATTCTATGTATTTTGAAAATGAGGCCTTTATCAGAACCTTTAATTGTAAAAATGTTTACCTAGTTTATTGCTTTCCTTCTAATCTTGTCTGCACTAGTTTTGTTTGTACAAAAGCTTTTTAACTTGATATAATCAAAATTTTCTATTTTGTGATCAATAATGATCTCTAGTTCTTCCTTGGTCACAAATTCTATCCTCTTCCACAAGTCTGAGAGGGAAACTATCCTATAGTCTTCTAATCTATTTATAATCTCATTCTTTATGCCTAAATTATGAACCCATTTTGATCTTATCTTTGTGTATGGTGTTAAGCATAGGCTTATGCCTAATTTCTGACATACTAATTTCTAATTTTCCCAGCAGTTTTTGTCAAATAGTGAATTCTTATCCCAAAAGTTGGGGATCTTTGGTTTGTCAAAAACTAGATTGCTATAGTTACTGACTATTTTGTTCTATGAAGCTAACCTATTCCACTGATCAACTAGTCTATTTCGTAGATAATACCAAATGGATTTAGTGACTGCTGCTTTGTAATATTGTTTTAGATCAGATACAGCGAGGCCACCTTCATTTGATTTTTTTTTTCATTACTTCTCCTGAAATTCTTAACCTTTTGTTCTTCCAGATGAATTTTGTTGTTATTTTTTCTAGGTCATTAAAATAGTTTCTTGGGAGTCTGATTGGTATAGCACTAAATAGATAGATTAGTTTAGGGAGTATTGTCATCTTATTACATTCTCTTGGCCTATCCACGAGCACTTAATATTTTCCCCATTGTTTGGATCTGACATTATTTGTGTGGAAAGTGTTTTGTAATTTTGCTCATATAGTTCCTGACTTTCCTTTGGCAGATAGATTCTCAATATGCTATTGACAGTTATTTTAAATGGAATTTCTCTTTATCTCTTGCTATTGGATTTTATTAGTGGTCTATAAAAATGCTGAGGATTCATGTGGATTTATTTTATATCCTGCAACTTTGCTGAAGTTGTGGATTATTTCTAATAGCTTTTTAGTAGAATCTCTGGGGTTCTTTAGGTATACCATCATATCATCTGCAAAGAGCAATAATTTGGTTTCCTCATTACCTATTCTAATTCCTTTAATCTTTTTTCATTTCTTATTGCCAAAGGTAGCATTTCTAATGCAATATAGAATGGTAATGGTCATAGTGGGTAACCTTGTTTCACTCCTGATCTTATTGGGAATATTTCCAGTTTATCACTATTACATATGATGCTTATTCATGGTTTTAAATAGATGCTACTATTTTAAAGGAAAAGTCCATTTATTACTATACTCTCTTGTGTTTTTAATAGGAATGGGTGTTGAATTTTATCAAATGCCTTTTCTGCATCTATTGAGACGATCATATGGTTTTTATTAATTTGGTTATTGATATAGTTAATTGTGTTAATAGTTTTCCTAATATTGAACCAGCCCTGTATTCCTGGTATAAATCCAACTTTGGCATGTTGTATTATCCTGGAGATGATTTTCTGTAATCTTTTTGCTAATATTTTATTTAAGATTTTTGCATTAATATTCATTAGAGATATTGGTCTATAATTCTCTTTCTCTGTTTTTGTCCTACCTGAATTTAGGTATCAGTACCATGTTTGTGTCATAAAAGGAATTTGGTAGGACTCCTTCAATCCCTATTTTTTCAAATAGTTTATATAGCATTAGAGTTAATTGTTCTTTAAATGTTTGGTAGAATTCACTTGTAAATCCATCTGGTCCTGGGGATTTTTTCTTAGGGAGTCGATTAATAGCATGTTCTATTTCTTTTTCTAAAATGGGACTGTTTAACCAATTTAGTTCTTCCTCTGTTAATCTGGGCAAGCTATATTTTTGAATGCATTAATCCATTTCATTTATTTATTGGCATAAAATTGGGCCAAGTAACTCTGCACCTGAACTAACTGTCCCTGCCCATGAGCAAAAACAGACCTTTTCTGGAAAATTTTGAAATTATCTTCTGTTAATAATGTGTTGTACTCCCAATATTTGTGGGTTTTGACAATCAAGCTCTAAATTCTGTGGCTGTTTCATAAAAAGTAGTCTAAGAGTAAAAGAGAGCTTAGAGAGACATGTGTGTCCTCTCCGCCATCTTTGATCCACTCTGAGTAAGATAAATTTCTATACCCAATTGAGTTGTATGTTATTACCTCTTTGGGACAATTCTGATTAGAATAAGTTTCAGTCCCTCCCCCTTATTTCTCCCTCTTCCCCACCACTGTAAATGCTTTCTCTTGTCTCTTTTTTGTGAATAATTTACTCCATTTTATTTCTCTGTTTCCATTTCTCCCAATACACTATCTCACTCTTTATTTTATTTCCTTAGGTATTGTTCCTTCAAATTTAAGTTACATATAAACTCTGTTTTTATAGATACATTTTAACTTCCACAATAATAAGAAAATTCTTATGAGTTCCAGATATCATCTTTCCATGTAGAAATTTCAAAAGTTTAACTTTATTAAATTCCTTATGATTTTCCTACAATGACAATTATAATCAGGACAATTTTCTGTGATAATTTCTTAAAAAGATGATTTTAGGCTCTTTTTTTTATCATGGCTTTCAAGTAGTTTAAATATTTTAAAACTATCTTGAATGTATTTTCCAGGACATTTGTTTTTCCAGTGAGATATTTCATAGTGTCTTCTATTTTTCAGTCTTGTGGTGAGTTTTATTTTATTTGTTTCTTAACATCTCATAGAGTAATTAGGTTCCATTTGCTCAATTCTTATTTTTAGGGAATTATTTTCTTCAGTGAATGTTTATTTCTTCTTTTCCATTAGGCCAATTCTACTTTTTAAGAGTTTTTCTTCAATAAATACATTTTATGTCTCACTTTTTATTTGGTCATTTCTGCTTTTTAAGGCATTCTTCTCACTGGATTTTTGTGCCTCCTTTACCATTTGGCTTAGCCTGCTTTTTAAGTTCTTATTTTCTAGATTATCTTTTTGTTTGTGTGTGTGCATGTCTCCTTTGCCAAGTTATTGACGAATTTTTCATGATTTTCTTGTATTATACTCCTTTCTTTTCCTATTTTTTCTCTACCTCTTTTACTTGATTTTCAAAGTATTTTCAAAGCTCTTCTATGGCCTGCAATTCATATTTTTCTTGGAGGCTTTAGATGTAGGAGGTTTGATTTGGTTATCTTCCTTCGAGGGTTTGTTATCATTTTCTTTGTCACCATAGTAACTTTCTAAGGTTGATTTTTTATGTTGTTTGCTTATTTCCCCATCCTGTTACATGACGTTTAACTCTTTGTTATAATAGGACTCTACTTACAGGGTGGAGAGTACACTGTCCAAAGCTTAAGGGGTTTTATTCAGTTAGTTTCAGAAACACTTCTAGGTACCTGTAAGTTTTCTGAGGATCTAAGAGAGATGTTTACTACTCTTTTGTCCTGTGCTTTGGTCCGTGAATGACCATAAGCATTCTTTTCTGTCCAGGGACTCTGAAGAGCATCCCCATTCCACTGTAGCCACAAGCTCTGGTTCGCTGGTGCTCCTCCTTTTTCTGGAACTGCCACCCTGAACTGTGACCCAGATCTGTGTATGGGCAAACACCTTAATCTTATTAAAGAGACCCCTGTAATCTCTTTCTGACCAGTAGTTTGACTCTTTTAGTGTCTGTGAGCTGAGACCTCTGAAATCAGCTGCTTCTTATTCATTGGCTCCCGAAAATCTGCTCAAGACCACCACTCTCACTTTAGTGAAACAGACCTTTCTTGTCAACCTTCTAAATTGTCTTGGACTGGAAATTGGTTTCATTCCATCTTTTTTATGGGCTCTGTCAGTCTAGAATCTGTTTGGAATAATTATTTAAATTTATTTATTTAAAAATAATTTATAGCCCAATGTAGCAGCTGGAGGAGGAGTTGCAATAGTTTGTATTTTAAGGAGTACACATTTTACTGTAAATAAATACTTGGCTTATTTATTGCTCGATAAACCAAACTAAATAACTGGAAAAGCATTTGGTTATTTCCTTTATTGGTATTTAGAAGGGTTTTGGGGAGTTCAGGTGAGTTCATCCTCCATCTTGGCTCCAATGTTTTTTAAATAAGTGAAAGAAAGGCTAAATTTAAGAGAGAGAATAGTAAAGATAAAGATGCATTAAAAACTATTCTAAGTTTATAGCCCTCATAGAGGTATGTAACAAGTTGAGTATCTTGGTTCCTGGGATTAGATTTATGTATGAGGACCCTGGTTCTCAAAGGAGGTGAACAAAGGAAGTGATCAGTTTTTCCTGACATTTTTGATAGAGGAAGAGAGGAAAGCCAAACACAATCAGAAATGTATTATGGATTTTGGGAGAAATTGCAAAATATTTCTAACAAAGATAGGCAAGGAATCATCATGGATTAAAGTTCTTTAGAAGAAGTCAGAACAGCAAGATTGGTATGCTTTCAGTCATAACATTCTAAAGACAAAAGAGACAATTCTGATGAGGAAAAATGATAATTGTTCAAAGAGATTGAAGTAGATGTGGAGATAATTCATAAAATTATCTTAATTCTTCACTTAGAGATAAGTGAAGAAGGTGGAAGTATGGGCAATTGAAGAATATATTTAACATGAAATCAAGATACATTAGTATAAGAATAATGAATAATGTCAATAGAGTTAAAGGTCAACATGAACTGTGACTATCCAGCAAAGTTAAGGAAAATAATAAAGATTTTTTTCTCTATTGGTGAAAGAAGGAAGATCAGAGAAAGTACAGAAACATTTTCTTGATCTGGGGATCATGAATAGATGTCAGAAGATCCCTGAGCTTGATTGGGAAAAGTTATGTCTTTATTTTTACTAGACTTTAACTGAAATTTAGCACTTCCTTCTGTGACAAATGTAGGTAAAAATATTATCTGAGGAATCCATAAAAATTATTAGACCATCAAAAAGTTCAATAATTTTTTTTTAAAAAAGGTTAAGAACCACTGGTCTACCTACACCTCACACTCCATAACAAAATAAGGTCAAAATTGATACATGATTTGGGTATAAAAGATGATATTATAGACAGATAAGAAAGCAAGGTAAATTATCCTATAAGATCTTTGAAGAAGGGAGGAATCTGTGACCAAAGAAGAACTAGAGAACATTATGCAAGTCAAAATGGACTACTTTAATTCCATTAAATTAAAAAGGTTTTGCAGAAACAAAATCAACACAAACAAGATTAAATGGAAAGTACAATCTGGGGAAAAATCTTTATAGCCAATGTTTATGATAAAGATCTCATTTCTAAAATATATAAAGGATTGTCAAATTGATAAATAATCAAAGGATATGAACCAGACAATTTTCAGATGACAAAATTAAAGCCATCGCATGAAAAAAAATGCTCTAAATCACTATTGATTAGAAAAACACAAATTAGAATAACTGAGGCATCAATTCACACCTCTCAGGTTGGCTAACATGACAGGAAAAGATAGTGATAAATGTTGGATGGGACATGGGAAAACTGGGACACTAATGCATTGTTGGTGGAGTTGTGAAATGATAAAATGATTTTGGATAGCAATCTGGAATTTTGCCCAAAGGGCTATTAAAATGTGCATAGCCTTTAACCTAGCAGTTCCACTACTGAGTTGGTATCACAAGGAAATCATAAAGAAGGGAAAAGGACCCACATGTGTAAAAATGTTTATAAGCAGCTCTTTTGTGGTAAAAATGAATTAGAAAATGAGTAGATTCCTATCTGTGGGAAATGGCTTGCTAACCTGTGGTATATAAAGGTAATGGAATATTAGTATTATTCTATAAAAATGATAACAAAGTTGTTTTAGAAAGTATTGGAAAGATTTACATGAACTGATACTGAGTGAAACAAGAAGAACCAGGAATACATTGTATATAATAACAACAAGAATGTGCAGGGATCATCTTTGAAAGACTTGGTTCTTCTCAGTGGTTCAGTGATCCAATGCAATCCCAATAGAGTTTGGACAGAAAATGCCATCTGCATCCAGAAAAAGAACTATGGAGATTGAATGTAAGTCAATACATACTATGTTCACTTCTTTTTTCTGTTTTTTTCCTCTCCCATTATTTTTCCTTTTGTTCTGATTTTTCTCTCCCAACATGACTCATAAAGCAATGTATATTAAAATAAATAAATTAATTTTAAAAAATTAAAAAAGAATCCTGGTCTAAATCTGAGGGTTCACAGTGGCAAGTAATGGGAGAGAGTAGGGAGGTAAATGTAATAGAGAGTTTTATTCAATCCTACAAAACATTAGGAGTCACTAAAATTTATTGAGTGAATGATGAATCAGAAATGCTTTATGATTATCATTTTGCCTATTATTTAGGAAGGGAAAAGGTGGTGAATAAGTATTTATTATGTACTATGTACCAAGATAGGAGGCAGCTAGGCTATGTCGTGGATAGAGTACTGAGTCTGGGGTTAGGAATATCTGAATTTCAATCTGAGCTTAGATGCTTACTCTTTATGTGACTCTGGATAAGTCAGTTAACAAAGTATATATTGAATAATTTTTATGTATATTTATATTTATATCAACATATACATATACATACATACATACAAATACACCCATTGTGTTTAATGGTAACCATCTCTAAGGTTAAGGGGAGAGGGAAGAAAAAGAAAAAAATAGAAAGTAATTACATTGTAAATTTATCATATAGTTAGAAAAAATAACAAGTTTCTTTTTTTTGCTGTTTTCATGTTCAATCATCTTTTTTATTATTTTACTACATTATTGAGATGCTTTAATGGAAAATTAAATGAACAAAAAACCATGAGCAGTATGATCCATGGAGTCATATAGAGTTAGACTTTACTGAGCAATAATAATGTGCCAGGCACTGTGCTAAATGTCATTCGATCCTCACAATAATCCTGGGATTATTTATTTTTGCTGTTGAGAAAACTGAGGCAGAGATTAAATGACTTGTCCAGAGTCATACAGATAGTAGATATCTGAGCCTGGATTTAAATTCAAGTTTTCTAGATTACAGGCTCTAGGCCCAGTGCCCTATTCATTGCCCCAGCTAGCTTTTTCTGAAGATAAAGACAATAGTATCCTTATAAAATTTTCAGGTCACAGAGCTAGGAGGCACAGTTAACATGCAAGACAACAGAACTATCCAAAAATGGAATTTATTTTTGAGAAGTGACTGGCTCTTTCTCATTGGCAGTTTTCAAGCAAAGGTTGGGGAACCATTTGGCAGATTTGTTACTATAAGGATTCTTGAATTTTGATTACATTAGGAAGCTTCTGAACTCAGATTTGATGATTTTTGGTGATTCTGTGAATCTTCTCCCTTTGTTGTTTATGTGCTTCCTTCTCTTTTTCTTTAAATCTGGGAAGATTCTTTATGCCAATCCCTCTCTGTCTGTCTGTCTGTTTGTCTGTCTGTCTGTCTGTGTCTCTCTCTGTCTTTCTCTCTCTCTCTCTCTGTCTCTCTGTGTCTGTGTCTCTGTCTTTCTCTTTGCCTTTTTTTCTGTCTCTGTCATTCCTCTCCTCTCTTTTTTACCTTTTCCTAATTTTGAAAATAGATAAACAACAGATCTGGCATCATGTAGCTGCCTTTGTGCCCTGTTCAGGATTCTCTCCTTTATGAAGTGCTGTTGTTTACCATGCCATGGTGACTGAATCTTACCTCTTTAGCTTCTGGGAGAGGTGAAAGAACAAGGTTCTCCTGAAACCTGGATGTGGAGATTAATTTTTTATTCCATCAATGCAGAGCAGTTCCCCAGCTAAATCATAAATTTATAACTCTTCAGGAAACCTTATTCATGTGTTTAATTCCTTCTTGACATAGCAAATAAAGCAAGCCACTTGCCTTGATTTGTTTTCTCTAAGAATGCCTATTAGTGATTCAGTGTGATTACTTTCTCTATTCCTTTCTTATAGAGCTAGTTACATAGCTTTCCTGAAGACTTTTCCATTTCCCTTGCAACTTTTGTTTCCCTCTGAATTATGGGATGTAATTCAGTTGGGCCCAATGATTTGTCAAATTGAGTAGTTATAATTACCTTATTTGCAATGGGAAAAATCTTTTAATATTTCACTATACCTTTCATGAAATTGCATCTCTACCTTGATGACAAATCCCTCTCATTTGTGAATAATGGGATGGAAATAGTTTTTATGCCCTCAGTTATCAGGCTCATTTTCTTTTCTCTGTTTTTCTCTTTCTTTCTCTCTTTCTCCTCCTCCCTCCCTCCTTCTTTCTCTCATTTTTCCCCTTTTGCTTCTCTCTCCTCTTCCTCTTCCTCCTCCTCCTTTTTCTCTCTTTCCCTTCCTCCCTCCCCGCTCTGCTTTTCTTTCCTCTTTCTATTTTCCTTCCCTCTCTACTTTTTTCCTACCTCCTTTCTTGACAACCCTTCTTTCTTTTTTTTTCTTCTTCTGTCTTTACCTATACTCATTGGACTATTTTTTTTAAACTTACATTTGATTCTCAATTCATTCCCTTTCTTCGCTTACCCCATTTTTATTGCTTCTATGTATGTCCATTTTAAAAGTAAAAATGGACATATTACTTCATATATTTAATTATAATTTCTTTCTCTCCCTACCGACTGCTTAAAGATGAAGGTTTAGCTCCATGAACTAATCTAAATGTCACTAGCATTTGAGGATAATTCTGTGGAAAAGAGCATTGTTTAGTGAGAATCATATTACATTGTGAATCAGGGACCTGATTCTAATTTGGGCTTTTCTAGGTTAGTGACTTTGGGCAAGTAATTTCACTTTCAGGGGCTTGAGTTTTCTGTAAAAGAAGAGTTGAATATAATCATCCCTTTTTGGGTCATGAACCCCGTGGGCAATCTGATAATCTATGAAATCCTTCTCAAACACTGTTTATTTTATTTTTATTATTTCATCCTAAAGTAATATTATTTTAAAGTTATATTTATATTTATTATTTTTTATAATGGAAGGAAATGCTAAACTTAAGTTAAAGTTTGTCAAAAATTAAAAAAAATGCTTTCTCATCCAAGCACAGGAACTGCTCAAAAGCTCTCCATGTACCCATTGGAGGCAAATGAACACCAGGTTAAGAACCCCTACTTTAGATACTAATCTTTAAGGTGGTTAATGGATCTCATATTCTATGATTCTACAATCTTCCATCTTTTTGTTTAGTAAAAAGAAGCAATTAGTTCTGAGATTGTGTATTAATTGCTGTGGATTGGTTCATTTAGAATTACACATTACACTTAGAATACACACATTGTATTACATTTTTAGATTCACAAAATGTTTTCCTCACATAAATCCTATTATATTTTGTATCTATTATTATCTCTATCCTTTAGATGAGAAAACTGAGTCAGAGAAGACCATAGTCACAAAATAAGTAAATATTAGAAAAAAATGATATGAGTTTTAATCTCTCTCTACTTCATGATTAACTCTTTTTCAGCCACTATGAGTGTACTGTACGCATTTGCTAAGTTATGTCTAATAATTATATTCAATAAATAAAAGAGATTTATTTCCTGTTAGACTGGATGCTTTGTTTTTCTGTGAGTATTTCTTCTTGTCCCATGTTCTTGAAATTAAATAAAGGCAACTTGAAATTAAATAAAAGATATCAGTTCCTCTGAACTGATATCAATAATAATTTGTTTTTTTTTAAAGAAATACTTTTTGTCTCCCTACTAAATCTCTACATGTTCTTCCTCTCACCAGGTTAAAAACTTTGTCTTATGCCAGATTACTCATTATTTTTCAAATGATAATGAAAACAAGAGCATTTTCAAGGTTTTTCCAGTTTCAGTCCAGTCATAATACTTCCTGCTTCATGCTTAAATTGAACCATTGGAATTGTAGGAGCATTTTAACCCTAGAAACAAAGAATTATACACATATTCAGTTCCACTAATGTTAACAAGTGCCTGTTAGTACTACTTAAATTTCATTGTCCCTAAAAGAATATCTTTGCTCTGTATCTTTCTTCTGGTCATTCCTAAAATGTTCCTTTTATCTTAAGACTTGTTGCAAACTCTTTAATTTTAATAGTTTCCCTTTCAGGTTTTTGTTGCTATGTCTGCTGATTCTTACTTTTTCCTTAGTAATATTTTCTTTCTGACCATAATGGGTGCTTAGTCTTCTATGATAGAAAAATACTTCAATTTTATAGCAGTTATATAACTGCTCAATTTCACTTCCTAATTTTTCCTATGTGATATGCCTGTTTAAATCTCTTGCTCAGCATTTCAGAAACACATTTCCATACTTGTCATTTACTTTGCATTTCCAATTGCTATTTTAATTCTGTTAAAAACCCTAATGTTTATAAAATTGAAACTTTTACAGAATGAAGTAGATTCAGTACTTTATACATCTTTGTCATTCCCATAGCATTTAATATGGTGCCTTTTACAAAGAAACTGCTCAGTAAATATTGTTGATGATGACAGCTGTTTGCATGATGGTGTCAGAGCAAGATTTGAACTCAGGTTACCATAATCTAAACTCATAGTACTTTCTACTACTGCTCTACTGCCTCATCACTATCAAACCACCATCATGCCCACAGCTATCATAATCCCAGATTCAAATTCTATTTTAATAAAATACTACCCATATAATGTTATACAAGCCATTTAACTTTTATGAGATGCAATATCCTTATGATGCATATGCAAAATGAGATTAGACTAAGTAATCCCAGTTAAAATAAAAATAAATAAAATACTTTGAACTATTAAAGCAGAAAAAATCCCAGGTCCAAAATAGATACCTAGAATAAACCAGGGACAATCACAATTTATAAAGATTATAAATGCATTTATTGTTTAAGAAGGAGGTTGCAAGTGAGACAATGTCCACATGTGTTTAAAGGGGATTTAGAAAGAATGAGGTATTTTATATTTTCCATACAAGGGAAGGCAGGAAATTGGGGAGAAAAACAGGAATTGGGCAAGTTTAGAAAAGAATGAATCCCCATTCCCAAGGGAATGAGAAGACTCAGGATTCAGAGAGAGTGAAGAATTCCAGGTATCAGATCTGTGGCCCTTTAAAACACAAATCAGAAGACATTCTTGATGGTCACTAACCCTGACAGTTCCAGACTTGAGCACAAACAATAAGATAAGGGGGTGGCTCTAAAAACCATAAAAAACAAGATGTGTCCAAGAGTTAACTTGCAGTTAGAACAGTCACTAAAGATAAGGATATCTCTTGAAGGGCCATAATTCATCAAATGGCTCAAGGTTTACTTTAAGGATTGTATGCTTAACTGTCTTATAGTGCTGATTTTCTACTCATTCAATTGGGCTTATTCTCAGATATTGCAAAGGATTGTTGGTATGTCAAGCTACTCTGTGTTTTAGCTAATACTCCTAATCCTCATATAGCCTTTCTTGGTTACCTGCATAATTTTGGAGGGAAAATTAAGGCAAATCAAGATAATTAGCATATCCATTTTCATACCCCTGAGGCCCTTTTTAGTTCTAAAATCTGTTATCATTAGATCCAAAAATCTTTGGATTGATAAAGAAATCCATATTTAGTCTCTCCCTGTTTCTACTTTTCTCTGTCTCTCTGCTTCAGTCTCTGCCCTTATCTGACTGTCACTCTTTTTGTCTCTGTCTCTTTCTCTGCAGGAATACTTAAATGTTTCTTTTCTGATTGAAGGTTAACCTTTGGTTTCAGCTTTGCAAAATATGTTGTTTTGGGCTACAACTTGACTTTTTCTCCTTTTTGGAATATTATATTTCATTCTTGTTCCATTTTTGTTTTGTGGATCCAGAATAATTCTGAGGATTCAAATCCACATACTTTTACAAGCCCATGGGAAGAGTACTGATCTCACCTGGATTTCTAGTTTTCTTTCCTTTGGGCATCAGTGCTCTTGAAGTTTCAGATCTTCCTCACTCTGCTTTATAATTCAGCCCCCTAATCCAACTGTAGTCATTTTCCTTCAGATAATTGATGAAAATCTGTGTCTTCCATTTCTTACAACTGAGGTATGGGAGTGGGATCAAACTGGGATTTTTACTTGGGGAAAACAGAGAAGTAAGGGATCTCATGTTCAGACCCTGAAATAAAAACTTTTTAGGTTTTTCATACTGTCTGCCCAGTCCATGAGATGGTCAAGGGGTAAGTACATTGAATAAGGGATCTAAATATTTCATTTCTATGTCATTCATGAAATTTTGATTTTGTGAGGTATTTCTATCTTTTTGTCTTATACAATCATCTTATTTAGTTATTCTAGCTTTGTTGTACATCCTCTTTCTTTTGAGATTGTTCATTTGAGTAATATGAAGAAAATGATTATTCTACCATCTTGCTCCTTATTTCTGTTTTGAATGTGTATTCTATCTGTGTAGTAAATGTCTGACTTTTGTTTATCCAAATGATGAGCTGCTACAGCATCAATTCAATCTGTTGCTTTGTCTACAAAAAGCCAGATTTCTAGTTTATTTTCACAAGTGTCTATTTCCATTGACACAAAACTAATACGTGATTTCTTTTTACTGTTATACTACTTTCCTGATAGATCTTCAGTTACCTTCACTTTCTTCCATAAAATCCATGAGTTCCTAATCTTTTTGTTTATGCCATGGACCACTTTGGCAGCCTGATGAAAGAAAAACATTTTAAAAAAGCATAAAATAAAACATGTAAGATTTCAAAAGAAGTCAATTATATTGAAATAAAGATGTATTTTCTTTACATCTAAAAAGACAGATTCCTCTCCTCCAAATATATTCACATCCCTAGGCATTGCATATTTGTCATACTGATATTTTATCTTTTAAAAGAGTTTTTGTAGTTAATAATTATATGCTTATGTAAAGTTTGCAAAACAATTAATCTATAATACCTCATTTGATTCAGCAAACCATGAGGAAGGCGTTATTACTCCCATTTTACAGATGAGAAAACTGAGAAATTAAATGATTTGCTTCACATCTAATATCTAAATTCTCTAAGTCCAGCACTATATCAATTAGTTTCATTTTTCCTATGTGTCAATGATAGTAACAATTCCCTTCCATATAATGCTTTCAAACTTGAGAAATGCTTTCCTCAAAACAACTCAGGGAAGAAAATAGTACAATAATTATCCCCATTTTCAAGTGGTGAGACTTTGTTTTAAAATGATTTGCCATTCATATAGCACTATAGTCAAATATAATATGCATTCATTAAATGCCTACTATGTATAATTCACTGTAGTAAGCTGTGGGAATACAAAAGAAGAAGATGAAAGAAGAAGAAAAAAAAGCAGGAGGAGGAGGAGGAAGATGAGGAGAATAAGATTAATAATAATAATAAGAAAAAGAATACTACTAATTATGAGAAAAATTAATAAGAAGACAAAGAAAAGAAAAAAGAAGAAGAAAGAATAAAGATATTCTCTGTTCTCAGGAAGCTTATAATTGGGAATATAATATTTAAAAAAAGAAGCTGAAAAGAGGGTGAAAGTCCACCAGAGTTTTCCCAGCTCATGGGAAGGATGCTGGTGGAGTTGAAACCACATAGAATAGCTAGTGAGAAATGAAGAACTGGCTGGAAATTTTGAGCTCTCAATAAGGAAGCATTTAGAAGGAGTTTTTTGTTCATTCTCCAGGTTTACAATCAGAGAGACAGAGGCCATTAAGGGTATTAATGAGATGGGAGTACCAAAGCTGAAGCAATTTCTGTGATGATGAGTTTCCAGTTTGTCTTGGGGAGGCCATGAAGTTGAAACCAAGCAAAACAACTGGTGGGTGATTGGGAAGGCCCAATCTAAACCCACTTGTTCTGAGGCTAAGTTCTTCATTCTCTGTTCTAGCCACAGGCCCACTAATCAAGGCATGCCTTTAATCACAGAATCCTCTGGCCAAAGTCTTTTAATGGTTTCCAATTGTTTACTGTATAAAGTACAAATTCCTTGGTAAGGTATACAAAGCCACTGACCATCTGGCACTATCAAAGCTTTCCAGTGTTTCTTCATGGCTGTCCCAATTGCATATTTTATGTTCTAATCAAAATGTGAGTAACCCAGTTTGAGTGGATTCAAGTCATATATTATACTTATATTTCAGTTTTTATACAGTGCTCTCAGTGGAATAAGCAACTTGAGGGCAGGTTGTTGTCATTCAAATTCATGATGATAAACTTTTGTTCAAACTTTTTCTTTGTTTGGATTGCCTTTCTTCAGTCCTATTCTCCACATTTGCCAACCTGCTGAATTGCTGTCCATCTTTGAAGTCATCTTGATTATCATTTCCTACAGGAAGCTGTCCCTTACTCTCTTAGTCTTATGAATATTGGAAATTTAATGAACATAGAACTTTGTTAATATTCATACATTCTGTAATACTATATATATATGTATATGTATAAACATATATAAATCATTTCTATTCATGTAAGATACTAGAAGCTAAATGTAGTCAGAGATTATGTTATTACATGTATACATCTTGGTTAGTCCTAAACTCTGCAAATAGCAGGTACTTTTTTGTTTGCAAAGTTGGATTGTTAATTTATACTGTTCTATGACTGACATATATTGTCATTATTAGTAAAATCCCAGGCATTCCTTGTATAATTAACAAAAGCCAACTCTGATTAACTTAGATTGTATCTTATCCTGATTTTAAATAAATTATACTGTAATCTTTCATTTCATGCTTCTGGACCACACGTTTGAACCTCCTCCTTAAAGAGAGGGAAGCAGAAAGAAAGCAAATTTTTATCCCCACTGAAGTCTTATGCAGTCTATCCCCTTTCTAGGCAAAAATCGTTTTAATGGGTTCTGAAGACATCACCTATTAATTAGTCTATTTATAATCCATAATTCAAGGATCCCATCATATGTGTTGTCACTGGTTCATCAATGCCTATTGATCCTCTCCTGTCACACCAAATGTAAATGAGTTTCTAAATAGAGCTCTGTGGCATAGATTTAAATTATCCCTCAATCTTCTTACCAAACAGTCCAAACCTACTTCTACATGTTGATTCTAACACCATGACTCAAAAACATAGGTCAAAATAAGATTAATTTGAGAGCTCTAAAAAGATGGGGTTATTGTAGTCTCAGATGAGATGTCCTTCTCATTGTGTCCTTGTCACCAGACATGTTCTAGTATAGATGATTTCTCCTATCACTTTCTCTCAGCAGTGTTCACCCTCTGCTTTCAAGAGGTTAATGGATTTACAGCTTAATTTGCATATGTATGTATAGATGTAAATATGTAGGTATGTGCCTTCTTTTCTTCTTTCCTACTCTTTTTTCTTCCCTTTCTTTTCTTCCTTTTCCTTCCTTCATTCCTTCTTTCTCCTTCCTTCCTTCCTTCCTTCCTTTGTTCCTTCCTTCCTTCGTTCCTTCGTTCTCTCTCTGAGCTCTTGACTTCCAAATCTAGGCTCTTCAACATACCAAATTATTTGAAAACAGCCTTTTTCATCTCTACAGGCAAATATAGTTTCTCCTTGGGACCATACTGCCATTTTAGTGAGAACATGTTTTTGCTTACATGTCTAAAGATGACTAACAATGCTAGGGAACATAGAAATGATTAACTATAAGCTAGAAAGTATAATAAATTCATACAGTTAGAGCTTACACACTTGAAGTAAATAGCAGCATATTAGAAGCTAGGGAATGGAAATCTATTGGGAGTTCAATGATTAAACATTTTATATCATGATATGTTTTCAAAGCTCTTTTAGATACTTTTCTGTTATTCTTCAAAACTATCCTTTGTCATTGCTTTTAATCAGACCTGTGTACATGTTTAACAATTGGCTTTCAGACAGATAACCAAAAAACATAGACATAAGAAGCTTTTAAGTTCAAACTGCACTATTAACATTTTGTCTCCCATCTTCTTAGTGCTGGAAATCTGGTTTTGATTGATAGCATTTTTAGATTTCCAATGTGTTAATGCTCACACTGGATATTTAACAACCAGGTCTCATGGATAGATTTGCCTCCAGCACACCCTCGCTTTGACATGAAGGAAGAGAGGAAAGAAGAGAAAGAAAGAAGGAAAAAGGAATAAAAAGAAGAAGGAAAGAGAAAAAGGAAAGGTGGGGGGAGGAAGGAATAAAGAAGGAAACAAACAAAATTTATTAATGATCTACTATATACAAGTCACTGTGCTAACCACTTTACAAATGTCATTGCATTTGAATTTCACAGCAACTCCGGAAGGTAAGTGCTGTTCCTTATTTACAGCAGAGGAAGACATTATAAGTGTTAGGATCAAGCAACAAAGGCTGAGGCTGGATTTGAACTGAGATCTTGACTTCAAATCAACTTTTCCTTCCTCTTAGCTTTTTCTAGAATCTCTTACTCTAGTCATAGTTACACTCTCCATGAAAAACTTTGCTGTTTTCATTGCAAATTGATTTCCACTTCAAAGGAGGGGGATCTCAGATTCATAGCCCATAGGCATATAGTTCTATATCCTATCCTTTTTAGCCAGGGATTTTCTGTTTCATTGTAGGGCCTTTTTTTTTTTTTTTTTTTTTTTTTTGAGTCCAAAATCTATAAACTCAACAAAAGCTTTGGGGCTCTTAATAAAGTCCCGGGAATACGTTAAGAAAACTAAAGGTATGAAAGAAAAATGGAAGTAATCAGACCAAGCTGAAAAACCACCATTTCTGGAGCCCCAAGAGGCTAGCTATGACCCGACCCCCTTTCTCATAAGTAGCTCTCTTCTTTTAATGGATATTGCAGTAGATATATCCTGTTGCAACTTGTAAATTATTCATGTCTTTTTTTTCTTTTTAGTCCCAAGTTTGGGCTTGGAAAATTTTTATGATTTTAACAAGGGGACAAAAAACATCTGATTTGTGATTATCAGTCAACTAGCCTGTCAGAGTTTGAATTGAAAAATAGAAGATCTGGACCCTTAGTATTGTTGAATGAAAAATTTGTTATTTGGCCTCATATCTATACTTTTCACTTTTCATTCTCTCTATTTTTTGAACAAATAACTATGAATATGATTTGCCAGTGATGGCAGGATCTGCTTACTCCTTGCCTCCTGCTTCCCTCTTTTCTATTACTAGAAAGGAGTATGATGTGGTAGAAAGAGGAATGAAGTAAGAGAGTGGCAGCCTCAGTTAATGTTCTTGGTTCATCTTTGAAAAAACAACTTGAACAATTTAACCTCTCTGTGTCTCTTTCCCCTCATTTTACAAATGAAAAATTTGGACTAGATCAAAAGTGTCAAACTCTGTCATTTGGCATTGAGTGGTCTACAAAATTCTTGGATGTGGCTTGAACATGGCTAAAATATAACTGAGAAATGTTTAATAAAACCAATTAACATACAATGAAACGTGTGTGTGTTTGAAATCTATATGTGGCCTGCAGGGATCCATTTTTATTTGAGTTTGAAAACCAATTGGATTAGATAATCAGCATAGAGTCTTCTCTGAGTGTTTTGTATAAAAATCAATGAAAGGTTAAGGATAATGACTAAATCTGTGATTTGATTAGTTAAAGATACTCCAAATTTGCAGTGGTGCAGTGGATAGAATGCCAGGCCTGGAGAAAGACTTATCTTCTTGTGTTTAAATCTGCCCTCAGACACTTACTACAAAAAAATAATTTAACCCCGTTTGCCTCAGTTTCCTCATCTGTAAAATGAGCTAGAGAAGGAAACAGCAAACCACTCCAGAATCTTGGCCAAGAAAACCCCAAAAGGGGTCAGAAAGAGTAAGACATGACTGAATGGTAACAAGAAAACTCTCATTATCAATGAAATGAGATACTTGTCTGTGACATAGTTTCAGAAAACAGAAATTCACTGTCCTTCATGTCCAAGGTCATTAAGGCACTTTATATAGGACCTGTATCTTTAGATTCTGAGGTAAATGTTCTATATGCTATGCTATGGAGGATAGATTCCAGTTTAGTTCTAAACCTTAAATACACTTGATGTTTCAACCAAAGTAAATTATTCAGAGACCATCCTGCCATCTCTCTTTGCTATGACTTTCTATGGCCTATTCCCTATACCTTGAGTACATTCCCTTCATGTAAAATATTTTACTTCTTACAAGGCACAGCTTACAGGACCTGAGTTTAGATCACAGCTCTGCTACTAATCACTCATGTAACCTTAACCAAGTCTTTGAATTTCAAGGACTCCGTTTTCTTAGCTACAAAATGATGAGTTTTTATTAAATATTTTTGGTAGCTCTAAATCTATGATCAAGTCTTCCCTAATTTCCCCAGATGAAAGTGATGTTTCCCTTCCCATATTTTATTTTTTAAAATAGGAAGTATTTATTTTTTATTAATATTTAATTAATTAATTAAAGCTTGACATTTTATTAACATAAATATATATCTTTCAGTACATAAAGAGCCAAAAAGAAGATAGCAAAAGAAATTATTAGTAAACTCATAGTTATGTGAAGTCTGATTTTTTAAAATGCATCTATTCAATTCAATATAGTGGTAACAAAACTTCTCTGCTTGTCCAATTCCCTTGTACACTTTTTTGTGTTTTCTTCTCTACTGATGCTCTTTTCTTTCTTTTAAGCAATTAGGTGGGATAGCAGATAGATCACTGGAACTAGAGTTAGGGAGTCCTGAGTTCACATCCTACCTCAGACATCTTGGGTAAGTCATTTAACTTGTGCTTCTGTTTCCTTAACTGTAAAATGGGAATAATAAACTACTTTACAGATTTGTGAGGCTCAAATGAGATAATATTTATAAAGCACTTAAAATAATGACTGGCACATAGTAGGCACTTAATAAACGGTTCCTTTCCCTGCTTTCATTTATCTCTTTTAGCACTTGTTCCCATATAACCCTCATTTCCTATGATTAAATTCTACTTTGTGTCATGTATGCATGTCATACCCACCCATTCTATGATAAATTCATTAAGAGTACTCTGGGGAAAATACAGATAAGTATTCTTTGCTCAAGTGAGTCCTTACTCATTCTGTTGAGCCATAAGAACCCCTTGATTAGTTTTTTAGAGACAATGTCAAGGAGACGGAGATTGTTGAAGAGATGTAGACATTCTACTATTGTCTCCTGTTTCTTTAATGATTGACCAAAATTTCCACAGCCTTGTTTAAAGATTCCTGGGTTTATCTGTGAACCTATCTAAGGACAAAGATATGTATGCAGCAGTGATTCTTGCCCTTTCTGAGAACTCACCTAACATTCTTTACTGAGAATACTTGACATGGCTGGCTTATATGTGAAAAAAATCTCTCCCTCACACTTAAAAAACATATCAGAGAACCAAGTATAATCTTTCTAATACTTTTTAAAGATAGTCCTTTTAGATACACACTTCAAATATCTACAAAAATCTATAATCTATAATCTAATATATATGTGTACATACACACACACACACACACACACACACACACATATATATATATATATTAAAAAAAAAAGATCTGTTCTTCTCCAGCTTCTGATTTCCTTATATTCCTTTTTAGTCCCTAGTTGTGTAGGTAGGTGGGTATTCAAAGGGCTAATTTACCTTGTTATGAAATAAAGGCTCTTGATGTTTGAGCTTTTAAGGACTGAAAAGTTCATGTTTCATCTTGTTCTTCTCTTCATCTAATTTATCATTCAGAATTTGTTAGAAGGGATTCATGTGTTTTTGTCTTTTCTTGGAACTCTTCTGTAGTGCTACTATAACTCTTTGCACCCCCCGACCTCATTTCATATTTCTAATGATTACTTCCTTTCACATAAATGGTGCATTATCTCTCTCTCACTTCCAGGGGAAAATGGGAAAAATCTCTATTTTCTATTTTTTTCTTTGTTGCATAATGATCATTAATGCTATGGAGGTCAAAAATGCCTGCTAATGGCAGGAAGGGTAGAGGACCCATCTTAAGGGTAAATGACATCAAAAGAGTGAGCCACAGACTAGAAGGAAATAAATGTCTTTTGTTGCTGCTTGTATCAGTGTTGTCCTCAACCCCAGTCTCATGCACCTTTTCTTTTAATAATAGCGGCTACTTTTTACTCATGTAATCATCATCCTTGTTAAGGTCCTCATCACCTCTCACCTGGACCACTTTCATAGCCATTTAATTTGACCCTTACCTCTCTAATTTATTCTATACATGGCTGAAAAGTGGATGGTCTTTAAATGCAGATCTCACCATGTCATCCCCACTCTTTTTGAAAAGTTTCAGTGACTCGTTGCTGCCTCAAGGATGAAATAGAGACTCTTTTGTTTGGTATCTTAAAAATCCTCAATTTGCCTTGAGCTTATATTTTCAGTTTTACTTCATATTGCTCTTTCTTTATACACTCTGTGATATAGTAGAGCTATTCTATTTTCTGCTCCTTATGTAGTCTATCTAATCTCCATATCTTTGCACTGGCTGCACTTATACCTGGAATGTACTCTCTTCTTCATTTACCTCTGCCTTATCATGTTTCTAGTTTCCTTCCAAATCATATTTTAAATATTATTTCTTACATGAATTCTTTTCTGATCCCCAAGTTATTAATGCTCAATGAAATTGTTTGAATTATCTAGAGGTGCACATGTCAGCCATGTACAGAATAGATTGTATTATTCATTCAGTAAGCATTTATTAAATACCATTAATGTGCCAAAATTACAGTACTAGCTTTGAGAATATAAAAACAGAAATGAAACAGCCTTTGCTAATAGAACATAATCTCCTTGAGAGTAGGGGCTGTTTCATTTCTGAATGAATAATAGAATAGCCGACATGATACTGTCCTTTATAGGCTTCAAAGAACATGACAAATATCGTATTATCTGATCTTCACAATAAATGTGTAAAGCAGGTAGCAAAAATACTATGATCCCAATTTTGCAGGTGAGAAAACTAAAATCTCAAGAGATTAAATTAGTTTACTTGGTGAGTAAGCAAGTGGTAGAGATGAGAGTTTTAATGTGAATGATTCTAATCTATATAACAGGAAAAGAATATCTGTGGAAAATCAAAACATGTTCCTTAGTTATTGCCACTGTACATGCTCCTCCCTTCATATGTTGAATTCAGCTATGTCTAGCTTGGGATACAACTCAATAAAGTACAACAGCATTCGTTAAATGCCTACTTTGTTCCAGGCACTATGCTAAATGCTAGGAATACAAACAAAGGTATAAAATAATCCCTGTGTTTAAAGGATTTACTATCTAATGAGGAAAAGTATTGTGGTTCAGTTGTATCCAGCTTTTTGTGACTTCATTTGCAGTTTTCTAGGCATACTGAAGTGGTCTGCCATTTCCTTCTCCAACTCTTTTTACAGATGAAAAAAGGGAAGCAAACAAGGTTAAGTGATTTGCTCTGATCATAAAGCTAATATGTATCTGAGGCAGTATTTGAATTTAGGAAGATGAGTCTTTTTGACTTCAGACCTAGTATTCTATTGTGCCAACTTTAGAAAAAAAGCTGAAAAATAGAGTTTGGGAAGAAGAGAGCTAATGGATGATGAAATTACATAGCCAGAGTAAGAAATAATGTAAGAAAGTGTGAGTTTCTGAATTGATTTCATCTTGCAGAATGATGAGTTTCTGGAAAGAATAAAGTCCAGTAAAGTTGTTAGGTAGGAAATCAATCAATCAGTAAACACTTATTAAGCACCTCAAATTGGCTTACATAGTCAACCACTATATCCACTCAATGTGTATACATAGAAGAAACCCTAGTCAAACATTCAAGAAACACAATTTGCATTTTGGTGGTGTGTGATGGTAGAATTCACCAAAAACCATTTATAAAATTTTTCTTTCCATAAGTTTTCCTATAACATGAAAAAAAACCACCCAATTGAAGTCAGGAGGCTAAATTAGATCACCACAATTGATGAAACTCTTGGGCAGAATTGATTTGGTGCTAGGCACTATATAAAGAAACTCATACTTTCTTACATTATTTCTTACTCTGGCTATGTAATTTCATCATCCATTAGCTCTCTTCTTCCCAAACCCTATTTTTCAGCTTTTTTTCTAAAGTTGGCACAATAGAATACTAGGTCTGAAGTCAAAAAGACTCATCTTCCTAAATTCAAATGCTGCCTCAGATACATATTAGCTTTATGATCAGAGCAAATGGTACATATTTTTTCCTTTTCACTGGAAAGGCTAAGAAAGAATCATAGACGTGGATAGTACCGATTGGAAAGAATGACTACTTTTAATAACACATATGCTTTGATTTGGAATATTATAGGAATAATTACAGAGAATTCTGTCAGTACTTGAACGAACTGAGCCAGAATGAACTGAATAGAATGAAGAAAATGATTTCTACAGTGGCAATGACATTAGCAAGGTAACAATTTTGAAATATGGAAGAACTCTGATAAATATAATGATCAGTGAAGACTGATGAAATATACTACTAACCTCCTGATAGAAAAGTGTTGGACTCAAGATGCAGAATAAGACATATGTTTTTGGATATGGATAATATAGAAATTTATTTTGCTCAACCATACATATTTATTATAAGGGTTTTGTTTTTTTTCTTTAGTGTGAAGGATGGGAGAGAAAGTAAGTGCTTATTAATTAAACTTTAAGTTTAATTTCCTTAAAAAAAAAAGGTATTCATGACCAGACTCTTGGTTAGTTCCTTGGTTTTCATGATGGGGTGTAGTTTGTGAGAGTAATTGGGTCAAAACAGATTGATTAACTGAACCATGAAGAACTGCTCACTCAATATCAATGAAAGTCACCAATATGTTAATTTCAAAGAATAAAGAGCCCCTCTTTCATCTGAGAATCCATTTTCATCCAAGAAGCTCTTCATTCAGCCAAAGGGCCCAGTTTTGGGCTTAAGCAGAGCAAGGAAAGTCCTCATTAGAAAAACCTGGTTGTCTCTCTTTGGTTAAGGGTTCACCAGATCATCCATACATTCCTTTTAGCAAGAGGTCAAAGCAGTAAATTGATGTAAGTGCACACTCAGTCGCATTTCCTCCCAGTTACAGGAACGATTTTTGCTAGAGAGAATATAAACATTAATCCTATGCATCAATTAACAGTGAAGTACTGTATTTAAATTAGTAGAGAGTAAACACTGAAAAATAAGCTGGCCAGCAGGACTGGTACTATGCAAAATTTCAAAGTAGTCAAATCTTTTTTCCCACTTCCCCAGCCTCTCAGGTACTGACTTTTACTCTTTTCAGGGGTGCCTGTCAAGCACTCAGTTTTCTCTGATCTATTTCTATCTTCCCAGTCCTTCCCCTTTCCACCTCTCCTTCCTCCTCTCCACCAAACAAAACAACCCAACCTATAAAATTCATTTTGAGGAAAGAATGAATCAACTTTTTCTTATCAACTTTTGTTATTGATAAGATCTAAAAATATCACCTGTCCTAGTAGATTTTTTTTTCTTTTAAACAGGAGACTCAGCTTTATACCAAGGAAATAAAGTTCTAATGGTTGAAATTCACACACTAGGTTGGAGTGAAAGGGTTATAATTTTTGGTAACAGGACTCTTCTAACACTCTTAAAATCATGTCATATAGGTAGTTATTTATGCTGTTCTCATGTCTCCTCTTCCTGTGTGACTTTGGAAAAATCAGTAACTTCTTTTGGCTTCAGTTATCTAATCTATATAATGAGAGGGTTAGAAAATGACTTTTAAATTCCTTATTCATGATACTGTGATTTCTTCCTGAGATGCTCAGATGGGTACCTCAGATAGGTCTGGTCAAACTGTGTGATTGTTTAAATAAATGAGCATCCTGTTGTTCCTTGCATATAGTTGACCCTCTGCCTAAGTATTTTTTAACTTGTGGACAGTTAGGTGGCACAGTGGATAGAGTGTCTGCCATGTCTTGAGTCAGGCAGATTCATCTTTCCAGTTTAAATTTGGCTTTAGACACTTCCTAGATGTGTCACTTTGGACAAGTCACTTAATCCTGATTGCCTCAGTTTCCTCATCTGTAAAATGGGAAAAGGAAATGGCAAACCACTTCCAATACTTTGCCAAGAAAACCCCAAATGGGATCATGAAGACTTGGGCATGACTGAAAAATGACTGAAAAACCACAAAAATTGTATTCCTTGATAATTCAGTATTTAGGTTAAGTCTGCTGGTTTATCACTCATGCATGTTACAGGTTGTTAGCTTTCTATGAAGGAAGGGGGAATCAAATAAACAAGTCCCCAAATATTCTCTGACTCCAGATTAATTTGTTAAGAACACTGATTTTTTTTTTAAATAAAATGTGACTTTTTCTCAGAAGTGAAATAATCCTCCTTGAAGACAAGACACATAATTATCCTGTAGGTCATGTCATTCATTGTTAAGACCAACAAGGATTGTACAGTTTTAATTACTACCAACTACTAATGCTTGGTCCTAATACTTTGTACTGAGATCAATCTCATGTTTTGTTTTAAGAAGGTAAATCTCAATAAAATTCTTCTATGAATGAACAAAAGGCCTGTTAAGAAGGGACAAATAGTTGCTTTTAAGAATGTAGGGCTGCCTTGTCCAGATAAATGAACAAATAGCTCTCCCCACTTCCAAAAGTATAAATAACACACTTTTAAGTTTCATCTGCATTAACATTTTCTCCTTCACTTGCTTAAGTCCAGAACAATTTTTAAAAAAGTAATAAATCAATCCTTGATTTGTAATTTATGAATTTCTGAGATATAAATACTCTGAAAATTGAATATTTAACATTAAAAATTTAAAAATAATTTTCCATGAATTGATTCAGGCTGCCTCTTGCATACCTCTTCCTTACTAAAAGATGATCTCATTTTCAATATCTTTTCAAAAACGTACATACTTACACATACACATATAATTATTTTTCAGGTTAATTCCTAGTGCTAAAAAGCATTAGAGACCCAAACATAATCATTGCTTGTTTTTGTCTAGATAAAATACAAATGACATTATCTAGAAGTCCATTGTAGTAATCAGTGCTTCTAATATCTTTTTTCATTCTCCACAATAACCTCATTTTTCTTGAATCTTTTTCATTGTAAATATCCTCATTAAGATGATTTCAAAAACATATATTGAAATGGGGAGAAAGAGAGACAGGGAGAGGAGAGGGAGAGAGAGAAAGAGAAGAGAGAGGAGAGAGAGAGGGCCTGGAGTGGTAATCAAAGGCTGGCACATTCAGATGGAGAAACCAACTGTTGGTGAAATATTCTTCCTTGTCTGTTGCCCTTCTCTGCCACAAGGAGTGGTCAGTTTGAATGGTTGTTTGACAGCATGTTATAGGTAGTCTGGTTGATTGCAAGCCCTCATTTGAAGGCTTTTTGATGGGCTTATGGAATTGCTTTTGCTGGGCAGATTCAAAATGGAATTTGAAAGATTTATCCCTCCCCCACCAACTGCATCTTCCATATGTGTCTTAGGCTGCTTGGCTACCTTTTATATTAATTCAGCATAAGCCATTCTTTTGCTGAGGGTCTAATTTGGTTGTAGTATTAAACTCAGTTGTCAGACTTCAGATGAAATAATGGAGTCTGACAGCTCTGGTTTTTTTTTTTTAAATATATAAGCCACGTATATACATCTCTATATGAAGAAATAACATAGTATTCTCTCAGTGGAATATACTACTGCTAACAAGCATCTATGTGCACTACCATTTCCATATAAATGTGAAATTTGACATTTGGCAGGGGTCAGTGATGAAATCAATGCATTAAAATTCTAGGAGAAGGGTAATCTTTATCTCAAAATCTCTTGAAGAAGCAAGGTACTTCTCACTATACCTTTTCTCCTATTCAGCCTATCTACTTTCATTCTATCTTTTTCTTTAAAGTTGATACTTCTCATGCACAGCACCTTGAAAAAAACATACTCACTTGTGCATGTATCCACTGTGTCAAAAGAGAAAACAGGATTTAAATGTTTCCTATGCTTAGTGTAATCTTCTGTGCAAAAAGATATTTGCTTTTATCACATGGAATGTCCTTTAGAATGTGACAAGCAAAAGAGTTAAAAATCCAACTTAGTTGAATAAGCAATGTTTTTTTCTCCTCTAAGTGGAAAGGATATTCCAAGGTCTTTTAGAATTGCCTCTTTAAATGCTGAATGTAGAAACCCTAAGAACTATTTTCTTTGCAATGCCAGAAGAATATTTTCCTGAATAGAAGGGTTAGAAGTTTGCTATACCTCCATACCAGGTTTGAGTTGCTAATTTCAAGGATTTGAGGAGTGAGCAGTCTTTCTAGTCCATTACCCAGCATTTAGCAGCAAATGCTCTCTAAATAGTTATAAAAGTGTTACTATCCAAAGGATAAAAGCAAAACCAAACACACAACTCATATATTCTAGTGGGTTTATTAAAGGAGATGGTTCCGCTAAATTGATTTTGAAAGCACAGCAAGTATAGGAAATATGATTGTTCCCTAGGGTTGTGCTCTTAGAGGCCTCCAAAGTTTCTAGCCCCATAGCAACTGCCAGAACATAAATATAAGTAATAACAACTGTATAATGGTTGCAAGATGTGAATCTTTCCAGTGTCACTTATCAATTCTTTGATCAGCATTGAAGGTTTGAGGACTGCTGATTGACTAAAGTTCACTGAGTTTGTGGACAGTGTTTCTGAAATCATTATGGGTTTTTTGGTCAATGTAACTTTGGCATATATTAAGTACCATTAGTAATCTCATATATAGGTGACTTAGCTGGATGTGAAATATATTTTATGCAATGTATTTAGTAGCATTGTCTTAGAAGTATGTTTGTGTATGTGTGTGTGTGGTGTGATGGAGAGAGGGAGAGATGGAGGGCAGGGAGGGAGAGGGAGAAGGAGAGGGAGAGAGAGAGAGAGAGAGCGAGAGCGAGAAAGAGAGAGAAAGAGAGAAAGAGAGGAGGGGGAGAAAGAAAAAGAGAGAGAGAGAAAGAGAGAAAGAAAGAGAGAAGGAGGAAGAGAGAGAGAGAGAGAGAGAGAGAGAGAGAGAGAAGGAGGGAGAGAGGGAGACATAGAAAGAGACAGAGAGACAGGGGGGAGAGGAAGCACTTTGAAGGAATGGGGTGATGAGTATGAACTTATTACCAAAAAATGACAGAAGGAGAAAACACTGTTGAGCTTTTGTATTTATCAATAATTATTCTTCAAAGGAAATCATTAACTTATAACATGTAATCAAAAAGATTCTGATAAAATATACTGTAATAGAAATGAAGTAAATCTCCCCAAGTGGGAATTGCATTGGTAGTCTGTATATAATAAACAACAAATGGATTTCAATCCCTGGAGAAGTCTTACCTTGTTAGAAGGTAAGAACTTTTACCTGCATAAATTCAACCATCAAGCCTTATTTCTTCCTCCCTCTCCCTCTCCCTCTTCTTTTCCTTCTCCCTCTCCTCCATCCCTCCCTCCCTCCATTCCTCTCTTTCTTTCTCTCTCTCTCTCTCTCTCTCTCTCTCTCTCTCACACACACACACACACACACACATCATGTGAGATAAGAACTAAAGATATTATTTCCATCTCACAGGTACTCAGAGAGGTTAAATTACTATTAAAATCACACAGCTCATAGATATCTTCTAGTTTATCTACTATAGATAAAGATATAGATATCTACTATACCATATGTTTAACGACTAGCTCCTACTACAGATACTACTCAACACAGATAAACATATCTAAATCTATATTTTCTTTATACTTATACCTAATGTCTATATTAAAATCTATACCATTATCTATCTCTATGTCTTTATTTATATATATAACTTTCTATATCTGCCTAGTTATTTTTCTCTCTTGATTTTTCTATCCACCCATCTTTCTCTCTCTCTCGCCATCTGAATGTCTGTCTGTCTCTGTATACTAGGAGAAATATGGGAAATTGTGATTTGCATGTATGTTAGCCATAAAGTCATGAAGCTTATTTTTGTGTTTAGACTATAGAATCAATCTGTTTCTTTGTAGTCACACTACATAAACTTAAATCAACACCATTATTGCTATTAGAAATAATTCATAGTCCCATGGCTCTATTCATAGTTTTGTAGATCCAAAGTTAGAAGGGACTTTAGAGGTCTTCTAGTTTAGTCCCCTCATTTTATAGCTGTAGAAACTGATAACCATAGTGAATGACTTACCCAAGTTAACCAGGCAGTAAGTGGAAGAGCTGAATTTGAATTCAGATCCTTGGACTTGTTTCAAATATCCAGTCATAGAGGAGGAAAGTGGGAGAATTGGGGTGGTCAATTAGACCAACAATAAACTTAAGGTTTATGATCCTTTGCATATTATTCCTGTCATGGGCTCATAAACCTCCTTTGAGGTTCTGGCAGTGGGTGCTTTTAAAGGATAGTGAAATGTGTGTAAATTGTGAATAGTGCAGCAACTAATTGGACCCTATTGCCTGAATAGTGCCAAAAGTACTAGCCTTATTTTATGAACACAGCCTTTGTGTCTGTGTGGGTGCTGCACAACCATTTCTGTTCTTTTTAGTAAAGACTTGTTTAAATTTAAGGAATTTAAAGTTAAAACAATGTCTTTAGGTGAAGTAATTGATGAAATTTTAACATCACTTCAAGATCCTGAAGTCTTTCAGTATGGACAGGGGAGGATTAGTCCTGTATTGTTTTATTGATGTGATCTTTGATTGCCAGTAGGTTTATTTCATCTTCCTTGTGGAGGCTGATCTGCAGAGGGAAACTCTCATAGACGAAGCAGACTTTAGGACAGAGAAGTCAGAAGTCATGATTGGTATGCACTTTCACCTTCTCTTTTAAGTAGATAGGAGTCCCTTCTTCAGCCTGATGCTTTTGAGGACGCTGCCATCTACAAATTCCCATAAGTTCCAATTTAGAGAGATATTCTGAGCCTTGATGCCAAGGGGTACATCTGTTCACAGGTTAATGCTGCATATCTATTTACCGATGGGCAGCCCAGAAGTCACAAAGACAACTGATTTTCCCCTCAAACACTAATTAATTGTCTAGTCCCTAACCACTAATTAATCCTAGGAAGAAAATCTTAAGGCCTCTTAAAGGTAATGGAATTCCCCTAGGAACAAGAGCTTGGAAGGATTTAAGGAGATGAAATACTTGATTTTAAACTTAATATGTTGACTTTACTTTTTGTCAGTCTACTCAAGCTTCTCTTAAATTTCAGTAAGTATCTAATAAACATTTGTTGATTGATGGATGGATTGATGATACATTTCTTCTAGAAAATGTCTATCAGCAACTTCTTTGCAATTTAGAGTTTTCCTGAGTTGATTGGAGGGTAAGTGACTTGTTCAGAGTCAGTTAGCCAGCATATGTCAGAGGGAAATTTGAATCCAAGTCTTTGATGTCAGGCCAGTTCTCTAGCCAATTCATTTGTGAATATTACAATGTTCATAAAGGTCAGTTATCATTATGATCATGGTTAGTAGCCCCTAAAGGATAATATAGGCCATCATCTACTCTCTGGTTGGAATAATCTTATGTAGACAATTATACAAAGCAACCAGCTTGCATTAAAATGATTAGTTTTTTTAGATTACTCAGGGGAATATATTAGTATGATGTTACCAAAGGATTTGGTAAGCTTTACATAATTTAGGCCAAGAAGAAACAGAGAAGCATAAAATACCATTTTAAATCTCAGACTGGCCAAAAATTTGGGCCTTACTTTATGATAAAGAAAAGCTTGCCTCTCTCAGTGTATATTTACTCACTCTAATACCTTATTAATCAGATTAAGTATGATAATCATGAAAGAATTCTTTCTTTTTTCTACTTACCACTGTCTTCTTTCCTTCCTTTTGCCCTCTGTTTTTCTTTTTCTTTCTTTCCCCTCCCTTTTAGTTCACATGCTCTTTGAGAGCAGGGAGAATGTTTCCTCTAAACTTGGAATCTTCTGCAGTGGCACCATGGACAGTGCTCTGAACACAGTAGATACATAATACACCCAGGCAGGAGACAATGGATTTAGAAGGGAGAAAGAAGGCACACATGGAGAAGGAAATAGACTTTTTTTTAAAAAAATTTTGCTGAGGCAATTGGGGGTAAGTAACTTGCTCAAGGTCACACAGATAAGCAGTATTAAGTGTCTGAGACAGATTTGAACTCAGGTCCTCCTGACTATAGGGCAGGTGCTCTATCCGCTGAGCCACCTAGTTGCCCCCAGGAAAAAGATTTTAAAAGCACTTAGAAGAGTTAGCTCAAATTAAGAAGATCATAAATTTAGAGTTGGAAAAGATTTTACAATTAACACATAATATTTCTACTCTATAGTAAATGGCACTTGGGTCAAAATAGATTTGCCGTTGCTCAGTTGTTTCTGACTCTTTGTGACCTCATGTGGGGTTTTATTGGCAAAGATACTAGAGTGGTTTGCCATTTTCTTCTCCAGTCCATTTTACAGATGAGGAAATTAAGTAAGGCAAACAGGGTTCAATGACCTGCCAGGGCCACATAGATAGTAAATGTCTGAGGCCAGATTTGATCTCAGGTGCTTCTGACTTCAGGACTTCAGGCCTGGTGATTGTACCACATGAGAGATTAAGTAACTTGTTAAAAGACCATCCATAAAGTCTTGTACCTAGGTTCTCTAATCCCCATTTCACTGACCCCTTTCTCCATTGCACCATGTTGTTTCTGATTTAGCTTTAATCTCATTCTTTCCCCTCCAAGGCACGTAGGGACATGCCACCCTGAATGGTTAGAGATTCTAAAGAGAAAAATAGACCCAGCAACTCTGTGTATTTGTTCTTATTCACACAAAAGTAAAACACAAAATAGGATTCCTCATCATATTGCTCCAAGTCCTTAAACAAATAAAACACACACATAATCTCCCTGATTGCAGCTGGCTTCACACAGATATGTGGTGGCTGAATAGCTCATCCTCATCATCTGATTCAGCACATATCATTTAAATCCAACCATGTGGTGTTTGCTGAAAAAGTGGCCTAGAAAATTTGCACAAGGAGAATAGGCTCACTGATAAGCCAGTACTGTTGTTATGATTATACATTTGTTGATCTCTAACAGTGTCTTAGAACATTAAAAGAGGGTGTCCCTTGTCCTCAATAGCCTCAGCATTTTGCATAAAAAGGTACTAATTCATTTGCACATTTCCAATCATGATTCTCTTTTGATGGCAACTATGTCCAATTCCTTTCATTTATTCCTAAACTAATAAACACTTTGCTTGGGATTGGGGAGTGGGGGTACAGTCTGTTTTTGTACCTAGAGAGGACTTGACACACATCCTCCCATATCAATTAAGTAATTAAATTTAGATTACTTTAACCTGCTTTGGGATTTTAGAAATTCATAACCCCAAGTTATGTTTTATATCCCATATCTGAACGTGCTTTAATGTCAAAAGATTTAGATTTCTTTAATTTCTGACCAAGATATCAGGATTCTCCTTGTGCCTCTGATACTGTTTATACTATAAGCTTGAGCAAGTCTCTGGACCTCTATTTTTACATGTATAAAATGAGGATATTGGAATAGAAAATCTCTAAGGCTCTCCTAATGCTAAATTTCTCTGAAATTTATTATGTCAAAGACCATGAATTTACAGAATCACAAAATATTAAGTCTAAACTATGATGTATGAAAAAAATTGCTTTAGTCTGCTTAGGTTGCTGAAGTAATCTATGTGTTTTTCTTTCTAATTGGTCAATCTGTCAATACATGAATATTAAGTGTCTGTTATGTATGAGAAACTATGCTAAGGACTGGGTGATCTGATATATTAGGGAAGAGCCAGTTTGAAGGATAATAAAATTTATATAGGGAATCCAGACCATATTCCTATAATTGGGCCACCAATTTTGTACTAAAATTTATAGAAATTATTGGGATCTTTCTTCTTTCCCTTTGTTCCATTAAAGGATTTAGAAAAATAATGGTGTACTCTGGCTTAAGACTTCTAGAAATTCTCAACTTAGTTGGGGAAGCTATAGTTAATAGCCTTGGTCAATTTGAATAGATGAGCTTATTTAGGAGCATTGTGGTACTTAATCAACTCCTGAACAAGTACCTTCTCCTCTAAGTATATTTCCTATAAATATCAATATATTTTTCCTATTATTTGGTCAGCTGTTCCCCAATTAAGGGGAAATTTGGTTTCTAGTTCTTTGCTAACATAAAATTGGTATATAAATGTGTTGTGCCATAACAAGTGATGAAAGAATAAGTTCAGAGAAACCTGAGAAAACTTGTATTCATTGATGCAGAGTGAATTGGTATTTGTAGAAATATATTTTTAAAAATCTTAAATAGATAGAGGTTAATCAAAAAGTATCAGAGTTTTCATTAAAAACACATATTTTTTTTCAATTTGAGGTCAGGCCATTAACAATGTTACTTAGAGAAAAATCAATCTAATATCTTGCTTGACTTAAAAGATCATCTCCAATTGTTTTGTATTGATACACATATTTTATTTGTAACCCTCATTTGCTTTTATAGATTTAACTGATGTTGCTGCTAACACTATTTATTTTTGTATTAAACTGATAAATTAAGTGTAAATAAAGAAGATTGGCAGACCATAAAGAGCTTCATTTTACTATTCAATCTTTCTGATTACAACTCTCTCTTTGTTAACTCCTTTCACATGATCCCACAAGCAGAACCTAAGCCTTTTTGGAGGGTCGACAATAACACGAGGACAGTGGGTATTTGCATCCCCTTACTCATCTTGTGCCAGTCAGCTGCTGGCTTTAATTAATATGTGCCAACCACATAGTCACCCAGAGATGACTATTGAAATTACAATGTTTCATTTGGGACACCCACAGAGAACTTGGGTCAAAAGAACTCTTCATAGGTTCCTTATTCTGGTGAGAAATTTCATAACTGTGTACTATTTGTCTTTTTTAAATTACGTACTAGTTTTAAGCTTAGGTATTTTTTGACCCTGGCATTGCTCTTCAGATTTGATATTCTTTTGGTTTTTGGATCCTTGCATTTCTGAGGAAATTTAAGATGCTCTTGTCATATAACCTAGAAAGTAAAACAAAGTTCTGTTTTCTTCACTCTCCCTTTCCCTGTCTTCTTTTTTTTCTCTTCCTATCTTTCTTTCTTTTCTTTTCTCCCTTTCACTAGCTTCCTTTCTTCTTTTCTCTCTTTTTTTCTGTCTCTATTTCTTTGTATTTTTTTCTGTCTCTCTATCCCTATTTCTTTCTCTCTCTCTTTCTATTTCTCCTTCCTCCTTCCTTTTTTTAGATAGTCATCAGATGAGAAATAGTCTCAGAGACATTGTTTCATGCCCTGATCACAGAGCTAGTAACCTGACATCATTACACTAGAAGCCACACATTTTGTGGCACTCTAATTCTATTTTTCTTTTGGCTTTAGAAGGGGCAGGCTATCTATAGAAGGCAATGATGTATATACCACAGGGTGTCATATTGTTGTAGACAATGGGTTTGGAACCAGAGGACATGAGGTCAGACTTTAATCCTGCTATTTTTATTGTCTGTGTGATTTTTTAAAAAGTCACTCTGTAGATCTCACTCTACATAGAGTGGTATATGTATATACTCATATGTAAAATGAGGAGAGTGGACTGGAAAACAGTCCTTTTTTTTGTTTGTTTGTTCATAGAATAATTTTTGTTTTAGCAGAGAACTGGAAACAACGTAGATATCCATCCATTGGGAATGTCTAAATGAAGGATGGTTCATGAATATAATAAAATATCATGTCACAAGAAGATAAAGAATTCAGAGTAACATGAGGAGACCTTTGAACTGAGATAGAATGTCATTAGCAGAACCCAGTAACAACAATGGAAATGGAAAAAAACAAAAAAAAAAACAAAATATAAACCCAAACAAATTTGACACTGCAAGATTATACTGATCAAGTGTGGCAATGGAGGAAAGATGAGAAAATGCACCTTCTCCACTTCTTTGAAAAGATGAGAGATAATGTTTTTGATATATTGCACATAATGTCAGGTCCTGTTGATATGTTGTTTAGTTTACTTCACTAATTTTTTTCTCATTATCTTTAATAAAAGGATTCCTTGTGGTGGATTGCTGGGAAGGGAAAGAGATATATTTGGAAATGAAGTTGCTGCAAAAACAAAATGTATCCTAAACAATCTTTTTCAAAAAAGTTTGTTGGATTGGATTGGACTGGATTGGGCTGGATTGGGGAAGGGCCAACTAACAACACCATTCTCACTATGAGTACATAGCAGGTCAAGGAACTTTGTTTCTAAGGAGTAGGAGAAGCCCTTGGCAAACAAGACTCTTAAAAGTCAAGTCTCTACACCAGGTGGGAAAGATACAAGCAAATGTCACAGAATCTGAAGAAAGTAGATATGAAACCAGATTTTCTAACTTGAATCATGTTTATTTACCTGAAAAAAAATTCTTCACTTTGTGTTTCCATATACAGGATTATTTTAAATAATTTTGAATAACACAAATTATGATTCTATTTATGAAAAGGTTCTTTTTGACTTTGTTTTGAGAAAATTTATGCAGGGGTCCTCAAACTTTTTAAATAAGGGGCCAGTTCACTGTCCCTCAGACTGTTGGAGGGCCAGACTATAGTAAAAACAAAAACTTTGTTTTGTGGGCCTTTAAAGAAACTTCATATCCTTGGGTGAGAGGGATAATCGTCCTCAGCTGCTACATCCGGCCTGCAGGCCATAGTTTGAGGACCCCTGTATAGGAAGAAAAAAAATGGTGGGTAATGAAGAATATGAGTATACATGCATGTTATTATATATTCTGATGGTGGACAAAATGACTAAACCATTCTTTTTCTTTCTCTCTCATTCCTTCTTTCCTCAAGCAACTCATCATTGAGAAATCTTATTATGCTACAAGATTAAATCTTCTTTGAACTCACACTTCATCAGTAAGCTCAGGCACTCTGACTGAACCCTATGACTGGGGAAAGGACTGTGGGTTATAGAACTTCTATTTCAAGATGGGGCTCAGATGCTGATTTTCCATTAATTGCCTCTCCTCCTCCACTTTTGTATGCTGTTATTATATTATAAACTTCTTCTATTACATCGTAAACTCTTTGAGAACAGGGGTTGTTTTTCTTTTTATTTATATTCATATTCCTGATACTTAGTACACTGCCTGACATATAGTAGGTGTTTAATAAATGTTTCTTGATTGACACTAGTGCCAATGAATGATATTTTAACTAGGCTTTGGGTACTAACTGATATGGTCATATCTGGCTTTATGAATCTTAGATTCATACCCCACCTCTGATACTAGGTCTATAAGCAAATGAATGAACATTAATAGGCCTTATTTTCTTGATCTGTAAATTAAAGATAATAATATCTATGTTTAGGTAATTGTGTAGAAATTATAGTATAAACTTTAAAGTGCTATGTAACAAGAGCTTTTATTATTGTAACTTTAATAGAGCCATAGGTGAAAATATTACTCAGTTACACTTTTTGTGATACCCAATATACTGCTCTGAGAAAAGTCCCATAACTGAAAGCAGTTCTCAGTTTATTTCAACATTAAAGTCTATTTCTACAAAATGTAATTTTTTTTGGAGAGGAGGCAGGAACATGTTTTCTGAAAAATTCCTTCAAGTGTATGACTAAAATGTAATATAATAGCTCTTATCCATGACTGTATCCTTGGAGATTATATTTTTATATGAACATTATATCCATGCTATGGTGTTGATATCTAAAATATTTGCATCATTGCATATATTCTCATGCAAACAAATAAAAACAGAAATAAGACAAAGAAATGTAATGAAATGAAAATGATAACACTGTTAAAGAGAAGAATACTATTAGGTAAATAGCACCAAAGTGGAAGCTTAAAAAATTAATTTTGGAGCAACTAGGTGATGCAACGGATAGAGCACCAGCCCTGAAGTCAGGAGCACCTGAGTTCAAATCTGCCCTCAGACACTTAATATTTCATACCTGTGTGACCCTGGGCAAGTCACTTAACCCTAATTGCCTCAGGGGGAAAAATTGATTTTGCTAATTCACACTTTGCTATTTATTGCTAATCTGAGCATGACTATGTCCTGTAATCCCTCTGAATCTTAGTTTCCTCATTTGTAAAAGGAGCAAGTTATATTGCATGATTCTGAGTTCCACGCCAGCTCTAAATCCTACATTCTTATGAAAGACCTAATCATCTTCAATTCTTCTTCTCTGCACCATAGGGAATCATTTGAACTGAATATATTAGTTATGTCAGTCAAACAACAGTCTAGTTTCATTTAACATTTGGGTTCCTGTGGTCAAATAACAATTGTCCACAACTGATTTGACTGGGATGATGTCACTGACCACTTATATGAGTGAACTCATGTCAATTTAGCTGAAATAGTTGAATTAATTTTGTATGCAGGTTCTACTTTCATCTCTTAGTACTGATGAAGTTGTTGTGGTGGTTAGGTTGTTTCAATTGTGTCTGATTCTTCATGACTCCATTTGAGATTTTCTTGGAAAAGATACTGGAGTGGTTTGCCATTTCCTTTACCAGCTTATTTTACAAATAAGGAACCTGAGGCAAATAGAATAAAGTGACTTGTCCAGCATCATGCAGCTAGTAAGTGTCTGAGGTTGAATTTGAACTTAGGTTCTCCTGACTCTAGGCCTGAAACAGTCACCTTGATTCCAAGCCAGAAATTCTGTGTTTGAATGTTGGCTCTATTACTTGGTAGCTAAGTAGCAGGAACCACTTAATCCATCTGTGACTCAGTTTACTTTGGTGTAAAATGGAGAGAATATTATGATATCTGCCCCACAAGACTGTTGTGAGTGAAAGTGAATCATTATAATTGTTCTTTTTTCTCTGCCCTACAGTTTCCCTTTCTGTGAAATGGGGATGCTAATGGTCCCTGTCCTCTTTAAAAGGCTGTTGTGAGAATATGAGATAATAAATTTGAAAGTGCTTTGAACTCTTTAGGGGACAGCTGAGGTAATATATTATCATAATGGGTTCATCTTATTTGACATATTAAAAATAATTGTGACAGTAGGAGGGCAAAGCTGTCTCATTACTGGATATTTAATATAAGCCTTTAGCGGCCTGTTGGCAAAAGAAGCATATTAGCTCAATATGACGCCAGTGGGGAATTGTTTAATTATAACAGAACGGTAGCACAAAAGATATGATTATTGCCCAGGAGCAGTTTGAGATTCAATTCATTCTTATGGTTTTCCAGAGCTGCTTTTAGCCTGTCCTTCCCACTGAGGTTTTGCAAACTATGGAGGGGAAAGCAAATGCTTGAGTTTATCTGAAAGATAAAATAGCACATTGAGCTGCAAATGCTTCATGCATCATTCCCTTTTCTGTGACCTCCGACTCCTTTACTCCTTCCAGTTGACCTGTTTTCATCTGGCAGTTTTTTTTTTTTTATTGTGTGTGTGTGTGTGTATGTGTGTGTGTGTGTGTAGAACATTGATCTTGAAAACAACACAACTTTTCATATATATCAGCATCCTCAGAGCTTTGGGGATACTTGGTTGCTTTGCTCTGAATACCTGGATGCTATTTGTGCTATACCAGTAGAAAGATGCAAATAGACTCTATTATAACCCCCAAATGCTTTCTGAGCATTTGAGAAGGAAATGGAATATTTAGTCCCCATATTTAATGGAAAAAAAGAAGAGTGTAAATAAATGAAGAGGTGCAGTATAGTCATAGTAGAGAGAGGAGTCTAGGAAACTTGAGTTCAAGATTGATATTTTGCTACTACTACTAATAATAATGAATAGCATTTTTATATGTTTTGTGATTTTCAAAGCTTTTTCCATGTGTTATTTCATTTGAATTCCATAGCATTTCTTGGAGGTAGATTCTATCATTAGCCCCATTTTACAGATATGGAGACTGAGGGCTGAGAAAGTTTGAGTGAATTGCCAAGAGTCACACAAGTAGAAAGTATATGAAGCAGAAATCAAACCCCCATCTTCTTGATTCCAGGTTTAGCAATTCACCAACAACACAATTTGGCTGTTACATGCTGACTTAGTGATCCCAGGTGAGTAATTTAATTTCTTGGTATCATCAAATAAGTCTCTAAAACTAAAAATTTTTGATGAGTTCCTATCATACTTCCCCTCCCAGAAAAAAGAATATGATAAAGCAGTGAGGGACATAATGGAAAAGTGATGTTATGAATGTGTAGTTTAAGTAAGTATATACTTTGAGTATAGTCTGATTATAGTCTGTTAGAGTTCTGTGATCTTTTTGGAGGTAAACATTTTCTAATTCATTACCTTGACTACTAGCACTAGACTCAGGAAAGAAAAGCAAAGGTTTTGTTTTCCTTTATGATGCACAACCCAAAAAGCTGTCCCTATTGGCCAAGCATAAGTGACATTAATTATAAAAACAAAGAGGGGAGAATAAATGCCCCCCAGATCAGGTCACGATTCAGAGAATCAGTAAGAAGCCAGCTATTTAGTTTTAATACCCTCTTGAGGGCAGGTCATTTTAAAAAAAAAATTTACAAATACATATTAAAATTGCTCTTCCACAAATTATGCTAATCTGAGGCAAGGTTTCTTTCTTTCTTTCTTTAAAAATACCCCTGGGTTTGCTGTCTCATTAGTAGAAAGTGCATATATTGTCTGAGCTGATAGATTATTTTCATTACCCAGTTTCTTTTAAGGCAATTAAAAAAAAAAAAAAAAAACTAAAGGTTGTATCTTCCTAATGAGGTTCCAATGATCAGAATGGAATCCTTTGTCAAGGTGTTTTGGTGTTTGATTTATATCTAGCCAGCCCAGGTCTACTCTGGAGGCTTTATCCTTAAATCATTTCCTATACTCTCTAGCAACTTCATGACATCATATTCTTGGCAGCATTTCTACCATTTATTTTCATCTCTATAGGAAATGGGGCTTTTGCTTCCTGGACACTGACTGCATTCTGGCTTCATTCCTTCTGCCAAGTCAGAGATTATCAATTGGACTAGATAGGGTACAGCCAATTATTATGACTTAATGTTTATTAGAGATTGTTTTCATCTGGTGAATAATTGGAGGATGTTGGGAGCATAGTGAGAAGAACAGATAATGACCACACTGCTTGGTTAGCCAAGCTAAGCAAGAACCATTGACTCATGCAATTGAGAAACCTTTTGATATTTTTCCTGATGCTTTATTGCAAAGACATTTTGCTTCTTCATTGGAAATAAGCAGGCTCAAAAATATCTTTGATGCTTTCAATTCTCTTTCTACTGTTGAGGGAGTGCACATTCCTAGTGGGAAGGACGTCATGATGGTGACAGTCCTTGAAATGCCTTTTTCAATGTTAAGACTATTTGGTACCATATATCTTTATTTAGAAGTCATCCTCGATCAATAGTTCCACCTTCCCCATGTTGGCTATAATAGCATCTATCCTTGTTTCAAGCTGCAAGTACTCTGCATTTATATTGCAGTTTTCATCAGAAGAGATAGGATGCAGCACCACTTTTAAATAATGAATTCTCATGCCATTTTGGATAGAAAAAGCCATTCTTATATTTGTTTTTTTTCAGATAGGTAAAAGAACATACATGGAGAATAAATTATCTGTTCAAGGTTAGACAACAAGTCATTGACCAATCTAGAAATAAAACTTAAGTTTTCCTTAACTACTAGATATTCTCTGAAATCACTTCTCTGAATGAAATCTATATAATTAATTAAAAGCCATTAAATATGAAAATTAACATGATTCCTTCACTACCTGATGTGTATGGATGTGTGTGTGTGTGTGTGTGTGTGTGTGTGTTCCAAATGGATATGTTATTATTGCACCATTGGTTCATAAGATGAGTCTCATTTTACAGATACCCACTAATGACTCAGGGAAACTCGATTAACTAACATTAGCTACCCTTCACTGAGAAGGAATAGAGCTCCAATCAGGCTGTGAGATGTCATGGAAGAGCAGAAAAAAACAAGAGAAAAAAGCAATTCTAAGTTTGTCATTTCCAAGTTCCTGTCTATCCTACTGATTAATTATGTAATCTTGGACAAGTCTCTTAAAATCTAAGCTTCTGCTTCTTCACCTGTAGAATGCCTTCCTTTTTTCACAGGATTAATATGAGAATCAGATGAGAAAATGAAGTTCGAGTCTCTTGTAGTAAGTAAAGAATTATGTGTCATTGTATCTGAGCTGTTTGAAAATTGTTCTAGATGACCGATATACAACAAAAAAGGAGATAATTGAATTAATGAATTAAAAATATTTACTAATTACTTCCTATATCCAAAACGTTGTGGTAAGCATTGAACATATCAATAGAAAATTCCCTACTCTCAAGGAGCATATATTCTAATAGGGATAGGCAAAGTATTGATTAATGATAGAGATGGTGATGGTGATGTGCTGTGGCTTCTGATATGCTCAGTTGTGGAAAGCTCTATACACCAAAGAAATCACAGGCCTAGACTTCACAAAGTTATAACAGAAATTTTCATCAACAGAGGAATTTAAATTTGGCATTCTTATTTTTTCTTATTTGAGTTTCAGAACAACCTCAAAAGGCAATTATAATAGCTTTAGAAATGAAAGGTACTCCATATAATTTGTCTAGTTCAAACTTCTATTTTTTAAAAATGAGGAAACTGAAGTGAGGTGAAATGATTTGCCCATGGTCACATTTTTAGTGGATTGTGAAAGCTATAAATAAATCTAAATAATAATAAATTGAAAACTATAAGCATCAGCAGATTTGTTCTAATTCAATCCTAGTTGTTTTATTTCTACTAAAATGATCTAGATTAGCTATCTATGACTTTGAACTTTTTTTGTTAATTTTCTCCTTACTTTTGGCTATTTTAATGAGGTGAATGGGAGCATGGAATCATAGATTAAGATCTCAAATGTATTTTAAGAGGGTGTCCAGTTTAATACCCTCATTTTATGTATGGGAAAACTGTTATCCAAAGGAGGTAAATTACCTGCTCAAGATTACATAGATATTAATATATCAGAGATGAGATTTGAACTCAGGTTTATTGACTCTAAATTCATTTGTCTTTACATTTTATAGTAATATGTAGTCTTTTGTATTCTCCCTTCTCATGTTTTGAAAATAGGCTCTTAGATGTTAATATCCTTGTTTTTCTCTACTAGATGTGGCAGAGCATCTGTTGAATGAAATGATTTTGGATGTGTTCTATTTATTGTGGTGGCTACCTTGTATTGTAATATGTTTATTTTTTGTCCATTCTTCCTTCTCCAAATTTATTTGAAGAAAACAGGAATGAAGAAGAAAGGAAGAAAGAAAGAAATGAAGGAAGAAAAGAAGAAAGGGAAGGAAAGAAAGAGGAAGGGAGAAAGGAAAGAAGAAGAGAAAGAAGGAGGAAGAATGAAGGAAGGAAAAAAGAGAGGAAAGGAAGGAAAAGAGGGAAGAAAAAAATAAAGAAGGAAAAAAGGAAGGGAGGGAAAAAGAAGCAGAAATTAACAAATAGGAAAAAGGGGAGGGAAGAAGGAAGAAGGAAAGGTGAGAATAAAGAAGGGAAGAAAAGAGGACAAGAAGAGGAAAGAAGGAATGATAAAGATAAAAGGAAAGAAAGAAGAGGAAGAGATAGAGTATATATATGTATATATATTTCATTTGGGCATTAGACATCCATATTTCCTTTTATTCTAATAGCAAACATGCCTATTGTTTTGTTCAAAGCTGACATATCATTTTAAAAAGTTGGACTGGAGATTCTTTAATAACACTAAATAACACTGATATTTTCTCATCTTTAAGTGTTTTTTAAATTTGTTGCTGACTTTGAACTTTGATCTAATCATATAATGATCTGAATACACATATGAGTCTGAAATGAATGCTCCATCTATAATTATCTATTTCTTAACAATTGGTATCAATACTTTCATTATTATCCTGTCATGGAGTGCTTGACCACATCCAATAATTTCTGACTCTTTTCTTGAAAAAAAAAAAAGCTCACTTTTCAAGACATTTGCAAGGCTTTGGATTTTTTCCATTTCTTTAACTTGAAGCATATTTTAAAGCAATTTTCTGTCTTCTTTCCATACTATAATCATATTAAAGCCATCAAGTATCAAGATATACCTTGACTTTGTTTTGATAGATTTTGCCAAGTTCTTTTTCAGAATTTCTCAGCTTCATTCCCTACAGTGTATGTTGACACATGAGCATGTACTCTGATCTATTTGCTTAAGCTCATCATGACCCATATAAGGTCAGCTGAGTAAGGACGAAGTGTCCCCATGTGGAATGATACTTCTTGTTGCCTCTAGGCACGCAATGAAACCAACTTTGCCAGCTTTTTTGCCATTCTGAGGAGAACTTAAAGGTCATCCTTGCATTATTCTGCAACTTTCTTATCTTTGTTTTTATTTATAGCAAATAGAGATGGGCTTTATTTTCTTCAGTGGTGCATCAACTTTTCTATTATACAAAAACTACATGTAAATATAAATTAAATTCCTATTTGTAGATGATCTAAGAATTGTATGATTTTTTTTTAGTACCTTCTGCTCCTTTTGTTGTATCTTATCCTACACATCAGTTTCAGAACAGGAGCTATCAGATCATGGAAGCAGAGAAGACTATAGTAAAGGTTGACATCCAATTTATATTTCCATCTATTTCACCGACTTTCCCCCAACCTGGTGACTAACTTTATCAAGCTGAGCCACTCTCTAAACCTTATATTTTTATAAGCAATTTGGCTTCTTTTTCATTTACTTCATTCTTTTTCCTCCTTCCTCTGCTCCTAGCAATTAGGGACATTTGGGGCTACAAAGTCATGCAAAGCAATCAAGTGGAAGCTACAATGGCATATTTAAAATTTTAATATAAATAGATTGTATAGTCAGTCTAACTATCTCTAAGATCTTCCCTTCCCTCTTTCCATTCCCAACTGCTTTTGCAGCTGGCATAAAATGAAAAAAAAAAAAAAGAAATCTAAACCAAACAAACATTGAGTTTAGTATTCTGGAGACTTTGGTTCCATAATCAATTCCATCTCTAACTGGTTGCCTTGAGTTTAGGCAAGTAAATTAACCTCTAGTCTCTCCCTTTCCTCAAATATAAAATGAGGAGATTGGATTATGTTTACTCCTAATTTTCTTTCAAGAGACACATGATCTCAAATGTGTACTTGATGCTTATCCAGCTAGAATTTAAGCTTTGTTTGCATAATCTTGGAGAATCTAGGCTCACCTACAAGTCACAAAGAAATTGAGAATAGAATTTATGGAGAGAATAAAGAAACCTATGTCATAATTGTCTTAAGAAGTACATTTATTGCCATCTACACCCAGAGAGAGAACTATGGGATCAAAGTGTGGAAGACAACACAGCATTCTCACTCTCCATGTTACTATTTGCTTACATTTTGTTTTCAGTCTCAGTTTTTCTTTTCCTTCCTTCTTGATCAAGATAACTGTGCAGCAAGATAACTGTATAAATATGTAAACATATATTGGATTTACCATGTATTTCAACATATATAACATGTATTGGACTACATGTATTGGGAGGGAGTGGAGAGAAGATGGGGGGAATTTGGAACAAAAGGTATTACAAGGGTCAATGTTGGAAAAATTTTCCATGCATATGCTTTGTAAATAATTAAATAAATAAATGATTTAAAAAATACTTCTGTTCTATTCTTCCAGCATCACTAAATAATCACATTTATTTCAAATATAACACTAGGCTTTCTGATGAAAATTATTATATTGCTATTTGCTTCCTCTATTAGTGAGAAAATGTTTAGAGAAAAAAAGTTCTCTATTGCTTCTTTCTATATTAACCAATTTGCTCTCATAAGACTATTCATCTACTGGTCAACAGAATGACTATAGTTTGAGTGCCATGGTGATTGGATCTAATGAAGAGCTGGCCATAGATACAATTAAGCAGAAAATAATGTTTTTATTGTTGACCAGCCCCAATGGTGCCAAACTTAGGTGGAAAGGCCATATATTGACTAAGAAAACCACAAACTAGTATTATCTAAGTTGCATTATATTTTTATTTTTTAAACACTTCCCAATTACATTTTAATCTTATTTGACACACAGGGGAAATTTTGTCTGACACCTAAGGCTCCAAGTTTGACACCTCTTTCCCTGTCTTCCCCTTTTCTACATTTTGTCCTTTACCAAGACCTCCTTCTCCTACCATTTGTCTGTTACGCTAGTATTATGCAATCATGTTCTCTGTCCCACTTTCTTTCTATCAAAATTTCATTCATGTGAAGGCTCATCTGTTAATCCTGATTAAGAAAAGCTCAATAAAGTCTAATATATTATCTTTTCCAAGAATAATTTGCATTTTTAAGGAGACAAGAAACATTTGATTGTTAAATGTTATGCCATATCTAATCTAGTGTGAATCTATGTCTACAGAGGAAAAAGACTTTGCTGATATTTTTAAAATTATGCCATATAACAAATTTCCTGTTCTTTGTAAGAGCATTTCAACTCTTCCCCAAGATAGCCAGGACAAAGTGAAAAGAAAGAGGATTTTATTTTGTTTCTAGTTTTGTCCCTAATTGCTTATTGTATGAATTTGATCTCATCATTTAATCAGTTTGTCTCCCAGTTCTCATTTATATGTAAGGAAGCTGGACCACTTGCCTCTAAAGTCATAAATCATTGTAGAGTCACATTGAAACTATCCCATTTATGTCCTCATACTTCACCTAAGGAAGACCACTTTTCAAAATATGTCATTAAATTAAACAATCAGATCTAAGTATAAAAAGGGTCTGTATACCTCTAATCTGTCATTAGCATGATAGACTATGTTATGGATTAGCAATACAAAAATTTTAAAATATAGCAAAAAAAGGAAGAAACTGTCTCAGAATTGTAGCAAGAGATTCTAAAATCTAGATTTCATAAATTGGAGAGTAACATTTCTAACATCCCCTAAGGAAAAAGGGAGGATTGAATTATGGCAGTCATATACTAAACTCCTCAAGAGGATTTGTGATTTCTACTTAAGTTCCTCAGAGAACAGACCGCATGAAATCATCAAAAGTTCCTATTGGCAATGAGCAAGATGAGCAAAATCAATGAGAGGGGAACAGAATTGTTTTTAAGTAGAAAATTTTATAAAGTTTTTCTGTGATTCTTCAGTGCATCTTTGAAAGTGACATATTTTCAGTAATAAGTAAAATGTCAGGGTGACCTGGAAATAATGAATATCATGCTTTTTGAAGGTCATTAGCAATCATGATGCCACCTTTAAGCTATAAAGGGCTTTCCAGGCTTACACAATGTGCATTCGTTCTCTAAGTGAACTTAGATTTTTTTATCCCATTAGTTTGAGACCAATTTCTAAAACTATTCTGTCTGTACTTTTTTCATTTATCACATGATAAGGAGGAATTGAAAGTCTCAGAGTGTTTTGTTGTGAATATTTAGAGAAACATTGTACCTTATACTATATCCACATAGCCCTGCTGAATGTACTATTTTTATTGAATTAATTGGTTAACATAATTCAACTTTTTGATTTTAAGAAAGAAAGAATTTTGGCATTATTGAGCTATAGAGACTGAATTGACTGCATACCTAGAATATGTTAATCTAAATAACCACTTGTAGCATGTTTCACCTTTGTACTTTCAGAATTTTCAAAATCATTAAGAACTGTGTGGTTGAGCCTTTTAAAAGAAAGACAAAATTAAAAGAGACAGAACACTCCATCTATTGACTCTGTGCCTTTTCATGGTTAACCCTCATTGCTGAAATGGTATAACTTCTTATTTCTGATTGCTACCTTCCCTATACTCATTCAAAATTGAGCAAAAATTCTAGTTTCTACAAGATTCCCTTTATTGGACTCTCCCACTGCTAAAGCTTTTAATCTAAGATCACATCTCATTTACTCCATGCAAATCTTACATTTGCATAATTGTTTACCTGTTTATTTTCCTCTTTGAATAAGAGTTCATATCAATAGTCACATGGGAAAAAAACCTCTAAATCACTCGATTAGAAAAATGTAAGATTAAAACAACACCGATAAGATTCGCTAATATGACAAAAAGGAAAAGAACAAATGTTGGAGGACATATGGAAAAATTATGCCATTGTTGGTAGAGTTGTGAAGTTGTCCAACTATTCTGGAGGACAATTGGTAATTTTGTGCAAAAGATTATAAAACTATATTATATACCCTTTGAGACAGCAATATTAATACTAGGTCTATACTCAAAAGGGTCAAAGAAAAGGAAAAAAAAGGGTCCTTTATACAAAATTATTCATGGCAGCTTTTTTTTGTAGCAGCAAAGAATTGGAAATTGAGGGGATACTCAATAATTAGGGAATCAAAAAAAATTGTGGTATATGATTAAGATGGAGTACTATTGTGCTATGCAAAATGACAAGGATAGTGTCAGAAAAACCTGGGCAGTTTTACATAAATTGATGCAATGTAAAATAAGTAGAACTAGGAGAAGATTCTACACACCAACAGCAATAATGTAATGATGATCAAGTGTGAAAGACTTACCTATTATGATCAAGACAACGATTCAAGATAATTTCAAAGACCCTATGATGAAAAATGCTGTCTACTTCCTAGAGAGAACCAGTAAACTACGGATGCAGATTAAAACATACTTTTTAAAAACTTTCTTCATTTTTCTTGTTTTTGTGTATATATGTTTGTTTTTTGTAGCATGAATAATATGAATTTTTTTTATGATTTCATAAATATATTTGATATATTGCTTGCCTTCTCAATTGGTGGGGGAGGGGCAGAAGTGACAGCATTTAGAAATCAACTTTTAAAAAAATGAATATTAAAAAATTGCAATGGTAAAATATTACTGATATAAAATTAAATGAGACAACAGTGAAAAAGTATGTGGGACTTTTTCAAGTCAGTGTTTTTGCCTTTGTATTCTTAGTGTTCAGGACAATGCCTTGAATGTAGAATGTGTTTAGTAAATTCCTGTTGATTGACTGACTTATTGATTGACAACTGAGAAAGCATTGTTCTAGGAATAAGGGTATCTGAACTCAAATCTTTCGATGCACATACATATGTATGTACATACTTATACATATGTATATAAAATATGCATATATATTCTATCAATGGGACATGCTTCTACATATAAATTTAATATTCACTTTTCAGATAATAAACTGATAAGAACATATGTTACAATATCCTCTCTGAACCTGACTTGTTGATAATATGTGGAAAATATCATTTAACAGTTATTTACATTGCAGAGTCATTGTGAGGAAACTACTTGGGAAATGCTATGCCTGAAATGAATGAATTTCTTATAAGGAAGAGATTTTACAAATTAAAAGCAGTACAGAAATATGAATTATTGTTAAGACTTATTTTCTGTTATAAAATTTATGTTCTCAATAGATTTTTTAAAATTGTACTAATAAATATTAATTGACACTATCAATTAAATTATTTTAATATCAACACAAAAAACTTAAAATTTCAATGCAGGTAAAACTTAACGGCCAAAGATTTAGATTCAGAAGGGATCTTAGGTATTATCTAATCTAAACTTCTTATTTTATAGGTAAGACTTGGAAAAGTAATGTGATTTGCAAATGGTAACATAGGGAATAAGTGGCAAAGCTGGCATTAAATACTGCTCTAAATTTATGCTCAAAATTTGCCTTTTTATTTCACAATACTGCCTCATAAATTTCCACTTTTCTTATTATTAATAAATAATAGAAAATATTTTGTTATATATGTTCTCAAAAACCATATATAATTATGAATATGTATATATGTGTAATATATGTAGAAGTAGAATTATATATAAACATAGGTATGTATATATATATAGTTAGTTAGTTAGAAAATGTAACTTCTCTCTCATGATTGCATCTTTGGACTAACTGTTGTTCAATTATTTCAGTCATGTTTCTTTGTGATCCAATTTGGAGTTTACTTGGCAAAAATACCTGAAGTAATTTGCCATTTCATTCTTCAGCTCATTTTCCAGGTAAGGAAACTGAGATAAACAGGGTCAAGTGTCCAGGGTCATATAGGTAGTAAGGATATGAGGTCAGATTTGAATTTAGGTCTTTCTAACTGTTGTTAACAGTGATCTATCCACTGTGTCACTTATCTTGAGCTAATTACCATAGAGCTCTGGTTAGCAGTTATGTTAATATATATGGAGGACTCAAGTTCTTTCATTTGTGCTGTAATAGTAATCCATAATAAGCATTGGATTGAAAAATGATCAAGAAACCAAAGAGAAAAATTAATAAATGCTTCTGTGCAGAGAGAACCAAAAGGTATGAGTTATGCAAAAGGGATCCTCCTAGTAAAGGCAACATGAAGGCAGGAAAATAGGCCAGAAATCCACTAGAGTATTGCAATTAAGGAAGGCCAAGGGGAACAAAAGTCCCTAGGGCTTAGAAAGCCACTTAGGTTTCAGAAACATATGGCAATACCCTTAGAGTGATTCCTAAAGGGGGAAGGGAGGATAGATGTTTGTTGCTCAGAAGAAAAATTCATAAAAAGAAATCAAGTCCATGATAAGTAGAGCAAAATCTTTGGGGGAGAGAAGGGGGAGATTATCAATAAAACATTAAAAAAAACATTTATTATTGTTCAGCCATTTTTCAGTTAGATCTGACTCCTTGTGACCCCTTTTGAAGTTTTTTTTTTTTTTTTTTTTTTTTTTTTTTGTGGCAGAGATGCTGAAATGATTTACTTTCTCCAGTTCATTTTATAGATGAGGAAACTGAGATAAACAGTATTAAGTCACAGAACTAATAAGTGTTTGAGATCAGATATGAATTTAGGAAAATGAGTCTTCCCTACTCTAGGTGTGGTACTTTATACAAGGAACTACCAAATTGCCCTAAAAAATAAAACAGAAGAAAACAAAATGACATTTAGAGGTGAAATAGACTAAATAGACAGCTTTTGGAATCAATGTGTTGAATTTGACGTGTAATTAAAAAAAACAGATTGGTTTATGCTTTTATGTGCATTACTTTTTTGGGGGGGCATATTGATATGTTCATATATTTGTTTTTTTTTTTGGTCAAGTTCAGAATACTAGTAAAATAAAATTTGACAGTAAATTTCACAACTGTTTTCTTTTTTCTCCTTTTGTTGCTGTACTTAATTACAAGGCATTACCTCTAAGGGAAAAAAAAGAGTGAAGGTTTAAAAATGTATAAAATATTCATAACATCACTTTTTGTCATAGCAACAAAGAACTGGAAATTAGCAGGGGGGCAGATTTCAGCTGAGAAATGGCTGAACAAATTATGGCATATGACTATAATGGTATTTTATTGCTTTGTAAAAAATAACGAAAAGTAAAAATTCCAGGAGAAAAATGATAGTGAAGTGATTAGAATCAGCAGAACAGTTTATATAATGACAATTACAATATAAAGAAAACCACTTTGATAGACTTAAGAACTCTGATTAATTCAATGGCCAGCCATGGTTTCAGAGGACTCATGAAGGATAAAATTTCTTATCTCTTTTCAAAAAGGTGAGAGACTAGAGGTGCACAATGAGATATATATTCTTGGATATAAGTATGTGAATGTATTTTATGTGATTGTACTAACTTGTCATAAGGGATGGTTGTTTTAATTGGGGCTGATGATAATGAAAAAAAAGAGGAAGAAGCCATTTAAAAACACAGAAGGCAACAGTGTGAACTTCATAAAGGAAAAAAAGAATGTTTTGGTTTTTGAAAGGTTACCTCACAAGTGGAATTACTGAAACCAGAAACCCTATTTTTAGATTCCTAGTTTAGTTCTATCCTTCAGTAAGCTGGCTATAGATTGAGAAAGAAATACAAAGTATTGATTAATTTTAAAAAGTCGAATGACATTAGGTAGAAAAAAGAGGAACAAATATTTTAGTCCAACGTTAGACTGAATGGAGCTAAAAGATGGAAGTCATTAGTAACTTGGACGAATTCTAGGTGAAAGATGACAAAGGCAGACTTAATGAGTATGAAGTCACTTCCTTTTTCAATAGTGTTTGTTTAATCAGTTTTGAAAAAAATTTATAACCAAGAAATCTACATTTTTCACAATATTCTATATAAATAGAATGCCTAATTAATATGCTTTTAAATGCATTAGAACACTGTGGTTAATTGCTAATTCTACTGACCTTACACCTATTAAGTATAAAATGAAGTTAAAATGGTTCGATAGAGCACATGATAATATAGTTCCAATTTTCACAAGGAAAACTAGCAAACCAGTCACCTTTTCAAAGGAAACTGTATTTGAGAATTGAAGATGTGGTAGTGAAGTTACTTAGATCTTGAAAAACAAAGACAAATCTCCCCCAAAACCATTTCCCAGTAAAATTACTATCTAAGCAGGTAGCTGGCACAAAGAAACATGTCTCTCATTAAGGCTGTAAGAGCAGGAGAATAACAGGTTATGAAGAACAAAATGATCCAAGTATTTGGGGACAGTTATGTAACAGCACAGCTTTGTTGTTGCTTTGAGCAGCCTTTTGCCCTCATCTAAAACATTAGCAAATATCGAATACTGTCAAGCTCACTCATTAATGTGAATATCATCACCTTTAGGGCATTTGAAATGTTTCTTTTACAATGGTGGGAGGCAAAACAAGCACTTAAAATCATTTTCTGGATCCACTGTTCTAAGTGAGAATATATCTTTACTGGAAAATGAGTTCAGAACTGTACAATTTAGATATCTCTGAAGTACATTTTATTCCAAAGTATTTCAATGATTTTCAAATCAGATATTGTATCTATGTTGGACACCTATTAAGGATATGACCTTGGATTATAAATGCCTTCTTTCCCTGAGTTGCTTTATTTATATGTCACTTGGAGTGTGAAGCTTCTATTGATTATTCCTTCTGTACTGAAGTAATTTGTATTTGCTACATTTACATGTTTTTACATTATTTTAGTATACATATTTATATGTATATGTGTATGTATGTGTGTATACACATACACACAGACACACACATATATAAAGCTGTTTGTCTAGTTAGGCAACTATTCTTTGTGTAACTTTAAATTTTATTTTGGATAGCCCATGACACCTTGCATTCATTTTTTGGAACTCTTTTTGTCTCTGTCTCTTCTCTGTCTCAGTCTCTCTCTTTTTCTGTCTCTTTCAGCTTTTTTCTGTCTCTCTCTGTCTCTGCCTCTCTTTCTCTTTCTTTCTCCCTCCCTTTCTCTTCTTTCTCTCCTCCTTCTCTCTGTCTTTTCAGTCTCTCTGTCTATCTTTTTTCTTTCTCTATTACTTAAGCTTTTTTGTAGGCCAAAAGAATGACAATAACAATGCTTCTCCTTAGCTCTCATACTATTTGTATTACTTGGTCAACTTAGTCTACTTTTCCTCTCTTTAGAGAAAGAGGGGAGCTTCTTAAATTATTTTCTTAGGTTTGTACCCTTACCCAGGGTTTCACCCATGAGTATTAGAATTTAGATCATATTTCAATTTTTATGGAAAAAATAAAAGGAACTTCATTTCTTTATAAGCATTCATATTAAAAATACATCATACAGGAAAAAAATTTATTTCATCAGACAAAAAATTCAAATACAAGTGATTTATATCTGAATCCATTCAAAGTCAATGTATCTCCCTTTACCTATTTATTGAGCCCCACCTATCCCAAGGGCATATAATCATCCAGTCCTATAACAATAGATTGTATTAGGGAACTCTCATCCCATTATCAAAAAGTGAAAACACTCAAATTTACTAGTGCGACAACCTGATTACTTCTTTTCTTAACCTGTTTAGTCCAAATAATTAACAATATCAATGAAGGACATGGTCTATTGCTTTTCTACATAAAACAATTCTGCATTTTTGCTCTTCCTTGGCTCTGATTCCTACTTCTTGCAAAAGGCCTTCACCTAGTCTAACAACTAAATGTTCTACAGAAATGATTTTTCCTCTTTTGTAGGGAACTTTACTCCAGAATTCCTTTTGTCAGGATTTCCTTGTTTCTTATCTACAGTCTGGTTATTGTGGTGGGTATTTGGTTCCTCAAAGATGGTGCAAGGACACACAAGTCTTTCTAGAGTACTAAAATCTTTCATGTTACCTCTATCTCTTTTCTTCTTAGGCTTTCATTCTCTCTCCTTTACCATCTTTACCTAGAAAAAGCCAATTTTAAGAGTGTGGGTCAGGTATGCACTGCAGTGACTCATTCAAACATCCTCAGTGTGAGATAAATGGACTATAGAATATGAGGGGTGGGGTGGGGAAGTATTTCTCAGAGACTCTGAAGGAAACATTATCAATGCCAGAAACCACAAATATGTTATCAATGGCAAGTTTATACCTCTTAGAGGCTATGGAGGCACTTTCAATATCAAGCTGAAGGTATCATTCTATAATCTTGTTAACTTTGTTCAGACTCTCCACTCATTCTCCACCTTTATAATGGTTGGAAGAAATAAGAGGTTAGTTTGTATTGAACTAGGAAAAGGCCATGTAAATCCCTTTTGGCTTGAATAGGATAGGGAGCAGGGCCCAGTCCAGAATCACATTATTACCTGAAAGTGGTTATTTAACCTTTGCATACTTTTGACATGGGAGATTTGGGGGAATTATTCACATAGAATTGACAGTTAAAGCCAATAAAATCTGAAGAATTCATTGTGAAAGAAGGAATACAAAATTTCTTCTGTGAAATGTTATCCTAATTATGCTGATTTATAATAAAGCAGTATTGTGATGATTAAACCAAACAACAAGGTTGTTGTTGGTTCTTGGAAACATAAAAGTGTTGTAGAGATTAGTGAGTCATAATGGTCAATTATAGGAAAAGAAGAGAGGACAGAGTAGAAAATGATGAAGCAGGATGAGAACCTAGGTGAAAGGTTAAAGAGGAGCCAACAAAAGAAATGTCCAAGGAGTAATTTGAAATGTTAAAAGTAAGTTTAGGAAAAGATAAAATTCCCTTTAATAAGGGGAGCAAAATAATGATAACAAGGCTAAAAGTGGGTACCCTCCTGGGCTTGAATGAAGACCCAGATCCAATTCCTATTTCTAATACATAATAACAATTATATGACCATAGACAAGCCATTTAGTCTCCCTGAGGCTCAATTTCCTCATCTGTCAAAATAGGATAATAAAACCCGTAGAATCAACCTCCTAGGATGGTTAAGGTTCAAATAAAATAATGTATGCAAAGTACTTTGTAAAACTTAAATAGCTAAGAATGAGTTTAGTATTTGAACAGGTGAAGGTGATTAATGATTGAAATGAAAGTAATACTAGTGGAAATGGGAGATGAGAGTACACTTTTCAGTGTTTTTAAGAGGTTTTTATAAAAAGGAAGTAACACTACATTATCAAGGAGGCAATATATTTAGTGAATTTGAATGCTACAGAGAAGAGCTATCAGCTGAAAAGGCAAATGACACAAAATGCATTTTGATTTTGAGATACACAAAAATTATGTGTATAAGGGAGGTTTTTTAATGTAATGTAACGGGATGAGGATATGGACATTAAATAGGAAGGGGGAAAAAAAGGAACTCAGGAATGGAAAAAAGCTCATTTCCCCAGCTCCTACCTCATACAATGCCTGGCTGGAAATAGGTTTTTATTAAATGCTTGTTGATTGATTGATGTATGGAATAGGATAAAGCAGTTACCATAAGTTATTTTATTAATAGTTAAAAGAAGATTTCAGTAATCAACTCAAATTATAGCTGCTTCTCAATCTATAATCACCTAGTTTATGAACATCCTTATATTGAAGAAATGCTGGCTCTCTTCCTCTTTTTTATGCTTCTCAATATCTACTTTCCATTTCCAAACCAGATAAATAGTGAAATAAGCTGAATTTGAAACCAATATACAATTGTAAAGGTCATTAGTCAAAAATAACATCGTGGCTATGTGCAAGAACATGATAGGCAATGTTTAAATAGCATAATTTTTAAAAGCAATACCAATACAGATGTGTTAATAAAAAATGGGGAAACTTAGAGACAGGTCAAAGGAGTATCATCAATTTATCAATCAATAGGCATTTGTGATCTGCACCTTTCTAGGGTCCAGGAACATACAAACAATTAAAAAAAAAGGTTTATATTATTATAGAGAGATAAGAAGTAGATATTTAAGCATGTACAAAAAATATAAAAAGAATGAATATTAATAACATTAGAATAAAAAAGTCTCTACAATTGGAGATTTTACCTTAAAAATAGTAACTGGAATTCTTGTACAAAAAAATGTGAAAGTATTCATACTTTTTATACCTTAAAGAAAGTCAGACCTAAAATGAAGCAACCCTTAAAATTATTTTGTAACGAAGACATGCAGATGGACCAATAGTCTTCTGGGGAGGGTGCAAAGACCCCACACAATCTTTCATTTAACACAAATGCTAATGAAGTTTTCATAGATGATCACCCCAGAGTCATAGCTTAAGGTATTTTAATTTCCTGCCAACTTGGTGGTACAATTTCCCCCTTTCTATTTTTTACTATTGGCTGCCATTTGCTTGTATTGTATTTCCTGGCAGTACTTGGCCTGGATTGTGGTTGGGCAATTTTGCATTGCTAGCTCACACACTCCTTTAAAAAGTTTCCAAACTCTTTAGAGAAGATTTGCTGGGATTGCAATTTCCCAGGGTTAGACAGTTAAGCCTGTTTCCCCTTGATGTGTCCATGTAAATCCCATTATGGCTGATCAGAAGCATATAAGGCATTATAAAATAGAGAGAAGACTCCCGTAGGGGATGTTTGTCTCTCATCTCTGTGATCCATTGAATGTTTTGCTTAGAAAGGATTCAAGGGACAGATTTTCTTTTCTTTTCACTTCTCTCTTCTTCCTTCCCTCTTTCTCCCTCTCTCTTCTTCCTCTCTCTCTCCTTCTCTCTCTGTCTCTCTCTCTTTTCCTCCTCCCTCCCTCATTTCTCTCTGTCTGTCTCTGCCTCTCTCTCTTCCTCCTCCCTTTCTCCTTCTCTCTTTTTCTTTCCCTCCTCCCTCCCTCCTTTTCTCTATCTCTCTCTCTTCCTCCTCCCTCCTCCTTTTCTCTCTGTCTCTCAGTCTGTCTCTTTTCTCTCTCTCTTTTTCTCTTCCCTTTCTCTCTCTTTCTCTTCTCTCTCTCTCTGTCTCTCTCTCTTCCTCCTCCCTTTCTCCTTATCTCTCTGTCTCTCAGTCTCTCTCTCTCTTTCTTTTTCTCTTCCCTTTCTTTCTCTGTCTGTCTCTGTCTCTCTTTCTCTCCCTCATTCCTTCCCTCCTTCTCTTTCTCTCTCTCCTGTTGCATCTCTTTCAGATCTGTACTTTTATTTTCACTTTGATAGTCTCTATGTGGGGGTATTATAGAGATCTGTGGAAACTTAAAAATAGGGGGGATTGTGGTCTGATTAACAAGGGAGCAGGAAATGTGGCCTTAAATTTCTTTTAACATCTTTGCTCTCAAATTGATAAGTATTTATGCAGCTTCTGTCTCTGGAGGGCAACTGAAAACATCAATCCTCAGCATCTCTGCAACATTGGCCGTGTGTTAGCCGTGTCACAGCGTTAGCTGTTGGAAACTGGTTACTATGGTTACCACCTATAAAAAGGTCACCTTCAGGAAATTCTTTCTGTATGCAGGATAATACAGGGATAATGAAACTTCCTGTAGGAGGGGATAAAGAACAGACTTCATTATACAGGCCTATAATTACCTAGGTGGTTTTGGAAGTCTGTTTATTGTAATCAGTGTTCTATATGTCTACACTTAGAAATACATCACTCCGATGTACTCTGAAGGGGAGCTTGCATAACATAAGTGCTAATGTTCCTAAAGGAGAAACAAGCCACCTACAGTGAATGGAGGACTACAGTTTGCTTCTTCAATGGTGAATGTGTACTTTTAATTGTAAATATTTGGTCATCCTTCTCCATCAATAAGTACTTTTACTCAAGGTAACTAGTTTCCAAGATGGGTTAGATAAGATCTCTACAACTTTTTTGCAGGCATATTCCTATGCTGATGATGTCAAAGCTGCAACAAGAGCAGAGTGAGGGGGCTTTGCCTCAGAGCCAGGGATTTAAGGAGTTTGTTTCCTCTCCTCTCCATTTCAGCCCCTTTGGGTACTCAGCACCATGAGATTCCCTTACCTCTCACCAGCTCCTCCCAGTTGACTGCTTCATGAGGTTATTGTCGCATCTTTGTCTCATGCTGGAATTTCCAGGAAGGACAACAATTGCTTGGGCTGAACCCTATTGTGCCCTTTATTCTTCTCTTGGGGAAAACTTGTGTATTACACTGAGTACAGCAGACTTTCTTCTCCTATATCCCATCCCATATCTGGCCCCCTTTTAACTTCTCTGGACTTCAAGTTTATAACACAATCAACCAATGCAAATGATCATCCACAAATAATCTAAAACTAATGAATTTTCCCTGGCACAAGAATTTCTAGTTATGTTTCCACATTCAGTATTTTCTCAATGAAAAGGCCTTAAAACCCCCAAATTTAAAGTCTTAAAGTTCTTGCATATCAACTACCTGTATATCTCTTCATTGTCTTTCAGTTCCAGTTTATTTCCATACTTGGAAGAATTTATACCTGAAAGAATATTAGAGATCATGAAGCCTTAATCTCTAATTATACAAATGAGGAAATAGAATCCTGGACAGAAATGTCTTTCCAAAGATCACTGAGGCAGAAAGCAGTGGAGCTATGTAGTATTCAAACCCAGCTTCAGGCTTTCTATATGATTAAAGTAAGGGCATGGAGTAGCTTTTAGAATGACAGCCATAGAATCAGGATCTATCTAGGTTAAAAGCCTTTTTCAGATACTTACACAGTGTGTCATCTGAAACAAGTTCTTTAATCTCTCTGAGTCTGTTTCTTCATCTATAGAACTTGAATAATACAAGTACCTATCTCACAGAATTTTTCTGAGAAACAAAAGAGATAAAATAGGTAAATTGTGTTTTAAACTTTGAAATGCAATAGGAATATTAACTATTGTTGTTTTTATTAAACTAGACAGGAAGCCTTCTGGTTTTCTTTCTACTCTATAGTGTCCTGTAAAACTTACTCTATTTGCTTGACAGAATAATACATTTGATCACAATTAAATACCTGGATGTAATTCAGTTTTGTCTTTATGATGTGATCAAGAACCAGAGGAGGCAGCTTGAGCCCTTTGCAGAAACTCTCCATTGAATTACTGTCTCCATGCTCCAGCTTGGGCAGTGAGTGCCCATTGATCTGTCACATGAAAAATGCTATCCATCTGTACAGACTGTTTGCATGGAGTTTTACAAGACATCATTGTGGAAGAAAGGCTTCACTGTGAGTGTGGGTGGTGATAGGTTTGTGTGAAACCTGAGATTAATTGATATAACCTTGTCCTTTAGCAGAATGCATATAGCTGGATTTGGACATTTTTAATTATGTTAGGCTGCAAAATATTATGAAGTCTTTATTTGTGAACTCTATTTACTTTTGGGATACAGAAAAGGGGGAGAGTTGATTTTGTCTACTAACCAGTTTTGCTTATAATCTCTTTAAATGAGAGACAGATGCCCCAAAGCAAGACCACACATAAGGGTCTGATGCAGGTCATTTGGCAGGATTTCATTTAATATGTAATTCCTGGCTGTGGGCTATCTCTGGTACATAGAAAACAGGTATATACATAGTGCTAGTGTACACCAACAGAAAATGAAGAATGTAAGTCTATAATTCATGGAAAATAAATTTTTTCCCTTCTTTTGGAGATAAAGATTCAAGAGTAATTGGAATAGAAATGTTAAATGAAGCTACAGGAATACATGAAATTGTTCAGGCAGAGAATATAGAAAAAAGAAGCATTCATTAGGATCTATCTACCTATCATCTATCTGTCTATCATCTCTACTATAAGCAGATCTATAAAACATATCATATATATGTACACATATGTATATATTTTACATACACACACATATACACATACGCATACCACTCTGGAGGAGGTGGGGAGAAGAATATGAACCAACAAAGAAGAGGAAAATTAAACATTAAAAGATTAAACTAAAAGTTAATGGGGGTTGATTCTAAAAATTAGATCAGACTTACTTTAAACTTTACATGGAAATTTGATAGTATGTCTAACATGAACAGGCAATCCTATATACTAATAGGTTAATCCTTTGATTCTGCCCTTCTAAATTATCATATAGGCTTTTAGAACTCTACCTTTGATTTGGACTTATACTTAGCCACTTTTCTTTGTTTCTGAATGACCACTTATAGTTGATAATCCATTTATTCTTAATCTTTCCTAACTTGCATAATATAACACTGTGAAACTCTCAACTGAAACCTTAATCCATAAAATTCTGAGCACAATTCAGGGAAGCAGCTGGGTAGAGAGGAAAGAGTAGTGACTCTACAGTCAGAGGACTTAGGTTCAAAAATACCCTCTAATGATTAATGCCTTCTAACTTGGACAAATCTCTGGATCTCAGTTTCCTCATTTATGATTTAAGGGATTTGGCCTAAATGTCCTTCAAGATTCCTTTTCTTTCTGTATAAAAAATTTAAATTTGACCTTTATCTAGTGGTATTTTTGGGGGTCTAATGTTATTTGGTGGGATATTGTGGAGGGGGAAATTGCTAATGGAGAAGATGCGTGGGGAAGAAAAGGTTTCAGAACTAAAGCATGGAATACATCGTCCAACTTTCTCATTTTACAGTCCAGCAAACCAAGATCCAAATCGTTAAAGGACTTTGACCAAGGTTATTAGATGACTTCTCAAACTCACTCAACTAATAAGTTAGTAGATCTGGAAATCAAACTCAGCTTCTTTGACCACAAATCTAGTGCTTTTTTAGTGGTGTAAGTTAATAAAATATTTGAGGAAAAATATGCTTGATTTAATATGTTGTCTCATGTTTTCAGCATGATCATATTTTTAATAATAGCTCTTTATTTTCAAAATACATGCAAGATAATTTTCAACATTCACACTTGCAAAACCTTGTGTTCCAAATTTTCTCCTTCCCTTCCTCTCACCCCCTCCCCTAGATAGCAAATAAATCAACATAGGTTAGATATGTGCAATTCTTCTAAATATATTTCTACATTTATCATGCTGCACAAGAAAAATTAGATCAAAAAGGGAAAAAATGAGTAACAAAAAAAAAACCCAAAAAGGTGAAAAATCTATGAATGTCACATTGAGTCCTTATATTCTTCTTTTTAGATGTAGATGGTTTTCTCCATCACAAATTTATTGGAATTGGTCTAAAACACCTCATTGCTGAAAAGAGTCAAGGCCACATGATCATATTTTCTATAGTACCTTTAACACCTGATAAAGTGGTTCATTACCTTTACTGTTGTAGTACTTTTGATGAGGAAGGAAGTGTCAGGAGGTAAAGGGAATTAATTATTCAGTCTTAGAGTAAGCAGAGACAATGCAAAACAGGACCTACTATCTACCTACATATCTAAAGGTATGAGTATTTCTCTTACATCTTTTACATTCTAGGTTTCCACACTCGGCAAACCCTAATGACAACATAAGAAATAGTGGTGGGGATTTTGCTAGAAGTTTTTGAAGTTAAATAATAGCAAACTACAGCAAGATACACTAGAGATGTTTCAGTTTTAATATTGATTACTCCAGGAGGGACAGATTCAGGCAACTGTCTTAAGTTCTTGGCTCTGTTCCCTTACTAGAAGCTTCTGTCTTTGCCAATATCTTTAGTCTCTTCTTTTAATAACTAAGGATCATCCTTACAGCAAATGTTTGTCTCATTTATAATCTTTAGACTGTATTTTAGTCTCCAGACAAAAGCAACAAAAATTTCCTTCCTGTTGCTCTTTAATCTTCTTGTTTCTCCTTTCATTGAAAAACATTTTTATATAGTAAAAAAATTGAAAACACATAAAAAGAATCCAGAATGAGGTTAGTATTTTAATGTGTAAAGTTTTATATTTTCAACTTTCATTGACAGAACAACCAATAACCCACAAATATTACTATATAATAGTTATATATGCCTTTGAGTCTGCTCTGCAATCTGCCTGGAATAATAAGAGATCTGTATTATATTGTATCATCACCATATTGCATATTTACTTGCTACAAAAGTCTTTTCATTTTTTTAGCTAGGATATATCCACTTTCCAGATGGCTAGAACATTGCTTCTTTATTATGGGGGAGGGATTATCCAAAGAAAGTGCTTAATGCTATGTTTTTTACACTGATTTGGGGGAAATAAAATATCTAGATTTCTATATTTCTATGAATGAATGAATGAAAGCATATTTTTTAAGCTTACTACATGATATGAGTTACAAATATAAAAAGCATTGTTATGTTCAAAGACCATGCATTTAGGGGAATGATAGCCAAAGGACTGCAGTTTATTATCTGAGAATTCCTAGTATGAATAGTAAATAGGGCCACAGAGCAATTGATTTGCATATCCTTTGCAGAAATGGTTGATAGTGTTGATTTGATTAATACTCTTTCCAGAGTTAGAAAATGGAGGTAGGATGGGATTAACATAGTATGAAGTTAACCAGATTCATTTCCCACTTTCTTCAGAATGACAACTTTATAACATTCTCTAGAAATTCACCATCCTGAAGGATCCAGATCTACTTCTTCTTCTACTTCTTCAGCCACTTTACATATATCATTACATTTGATATGAAGTATTTTCACTAATCCTGAGCTACAAAACTAAGCTTTGATTGGACATTACTGTCTACTAAATGAATGTATTAATGCTGATGACCATTCACTAATTGTTATTGATTTAATAAAACCAATATGAATTGAAGCATTTCAAGTAACCTTTGAAAAGTTTCTTTTTTGCTAAATTACATCCAAGACTCTTGAATACTCAAATGGATCTGTGACCTCATTGAATCAAGTTCCTTCCAATAATAATAATTCATCTACTTCTGCCCCTTTTGTGTGACTTTTATGCATATTTTCTGATAATTTCCCATTATGTGCTGGAGGTCTTTCTTACTTTCTTCCATGATCACAAAAGCACCAATTGTCCTATGGTTGTCCCATCTTCTTTTCTTGTAATCAATCTAATACAAGACAGATGGGCAATATAGTGGATAGGCTTCTGGACCTGATGTCAGGAAGACTTGAATTCAAATCTGACTTTAGGCACCTCCTAACTGTGTGATCCTGATCATATCTGTTTCCTTCAGATTTCACATATGTAGAGTGTTATAATAATAGCAACTATCTCCCAGATTTGTTTTGAGGATCAAAGGAGATAATAATTATAAAGCACCTGGTACATAATAGGTACTAGAGAAATGTTAGCTGTTATTATTATTATTATTACTACAATTATTTGATGGAATCCTTTATTTCTTCTTCAGTTATTTGTTACTTATTTGCCCTCACCATGAGCTTCTCCATTAACTTCTGAATGAGGCACTCAGTTTTAACAATTCAGAAACAATGAACCTCTAAGTCTCACTGCTGTGTAACAAAATCTAGGACAGAATCACAAAATTTAAATGAAAATTAAGCAGAATATCAACTACTGTAATAGTTAAAACAGGTGCAGTAGTAGCAATAGCAGCACTAGTTACTGACATTTAAATAGGGGTCTAAAATTCACAAAGTGCTTTATAGATCTTATCTCACTTTATTCTCACAACAACTTTCTGAGGTAGATGCTATTTTTCTCCCCTCTTCTTCAGTTACCCTAAATCAAGGAATTGAGGCTCAAATGTGAGAAAGGGAGATCAATTAGAAGGCTAATGTGATAGTAGTTCTAAGGAGAGGGGATGGATCTGCTGGGAAATGAAATGAAGAAACTCCATTGAGAAATCCAAGTCAGCTCCTTTGCTGCAGTTTACAATCTTAGAGAAACGCGTGCAATACAGAAAAGCATCTAGTTGGTGCAATGGATAGAACTCTAAGCTTGGGATAAAGAAAGCCTGAACTCAAATCCAGCCTCACACACTTAATAGTTGTGTGACACTGGACAAATCACAACACTGTTTACCTCAATTTCTTCATCTATAAAATCTATAAAATGGAGAAGGAAATGACAAATTACTCCTTTATTTTTGCCAAGAAAAATCCTCAAATGAGGTCTTTGACTCATAAGAGTCAGACAGGACTAAATAACAACAAAGTGATTAACTTATCCAAGATCACAATGCTAGTATGCAACAGAAGCTATGCACAGAGGTCTTATCTACCCACAACCTAGAACTATCTGACTTCAAGGGCAATGTGTTCACTATCCTTTTTACCTTCTCATTTATGTAATCATCTAAATGCAAAATGATGAGAATAAACTGAGTTGGTGGCTATGTGAGTGAAGAGAAAACTAAACATTCACTTAACAATTTGAAAACTCTCCTGAAATTTCATAAAATCTAAAGTTTAAGCAACTAATCTATGATCACACTGGTGTTATCTGAAGTGAAACCTCCACTTAAATTTCCTCACTTCAAATCATTAGTCCATCATATCCATATGCACAAACACACACATAATACTCTGTGATTGTTTTTCTATACTTACCTATGTTTTGAGTTAGTATGTTTAGAAAGGAACATTTTGAAAAATCTGATTTTTCTAGTAAATATAGAAACACACTAGTCAATAAGATAAGATGGATATGATGGACATGTTAATCAGAAGTATTATTAATACCCTCTCTATGTCAGATTCTGTGCCAGGCACTGGAGACATGAATACAAACTTAAAACAGTCTTTTTCTTCACGGAGCTTATTTATATCAGGGGAAACAACACATTTGCATATAAATCAATACAGAATACTTATACAGAAAAATCAAAATTATATAAAGGGTGAGGAGTGGAAGCTCAGGCTACCAGAAAAGGTCTCACAGAGTAAATAGCACTTGAGATAGGTTTTGAAGTGAACTATGAATCCCAAGAAGTAGGAATGAACAGGGAATGTACACCAAGCATGGGGGATATAGCCTGGGGAAAGGCATGAGGATGGAAAATATAACTTCATTTAAAAGATGCGTTAAGTAAGTCAATTTGACTAGGATGAAGAGTCCATTAAGGGAAGTAAGGCATGATAAGGATAACATAATAAGGATAAGGAATAAGATAGAATTAGATGTAATAAACAGAGGTAGGTTGGAGCTACACCTTGAAAGTCTTTAGATCACAAAGAAACAAGCTTGTATTTTATTCTAGAGGCAATAAGAAATCACAAGAGATTTTTTCAAGTAAAGAAGTCTCATGCTTTAACTAACTTGTGTCTTAGACAAGCATTTCTGAAACTTTTTTCTACCGTAACACCTTTTCACCAGAGAAATTTTTTATGTAATAATTACTAAAGTGATATTTGCCAGCTTCTAAAACTATGGGTCACAACCCTCTGTGGGATTTGTAACTGAATGTGGGGATCACAAAATTATCAATTATTATCAGTAAATGTTTGATTTATACATGTGTTTTATCTGCCTTTACACCCAGTGTTACATAATTATATTAATATTAATAATATGATAATACAAGAATGTATCAATAATAAATATAATGTGTAATATAATAATATAGTAAATGTAATGTAATACATTAATTATAATTGAATTAATTGATGGTTTATTTTAAAATGTAGGGAATTCTCAGATGAGCAAATTTATTATCAGTTCAAATTATCATCTTTTCTGCAACTTAGAGACTTGCAGAATTGCCAGATAGCAGTCAGTGAAATAAAAATTAAAATGATCTGCCTAGGGTGACAGAGCCAGGATGCGTCAAAGGAAAGACTTGAACCTAGATCCCTTTCTGCTTTAACTATGACACATTGTCTCTCCCACTGAAGTGGTTCAACTGGTGCTAACTGATGAGGAGCTGCATTAGTACAGAGGCTGTGTGAAAGGAAAGAAAAGTTAACACTAATTAAATAATTTATTTGAAAATATTTCCTTGAATATTATAGAGCACAGTAGTTTCTATGACCCACTTAACTGGAACACTCGTTAGGAAGAATTTATCCTTTCTCTTACTGCCATGCCCACTCAAACATTTGGTGTGTGTCAAGTCGACAACTCTCAAGTGTGCTTCAAGAGCAACTAAGTTGTCACAGCAATTGTTATTAATGTCTGCACACACTAGTGTGATGCAGGAAATGGAAGCACCCGCTGACTTCAGATTTTAGGCTCAATCTGGAGACTATCTAAATTTTATTGTAGGACAATGTTCAGAATTAATCTTTGTCTTAGAAAAAGATAATTAGTACTTTTGGAAAAAAGCTACTCAAACTTCCCTCAAATTGCAGTGTTACAATGTATTAGGTTTAAAGATCTTAAAAGCAGGAATCATCTGTGATCGCTAGAACAAATATGCATTGGGGAGAAAAAAAATTAGTCTCCATTCTACCATCAGGCTTTACTTACAGAGTTACCTTTCAAAGACTAGTCTGCTGTTTTATCTTAGTGAAAATTACTTTTATGTTACGGCATCTGAAAGTATTCTATTTGTACAAAGGGTAATGATCCTGGTAGTTAAAGATAACCATTTCATTCCATCCCAAACTTCCTGTAATCTGGAAACAAAAGGTATGTCCTTAGACTTGATGTCATCAACATTCAATATAATACAGTATCATAAAAGACAAACAATAAACACCATCTGTGTGCCTGGCATTGTGCCAGATAATGGGAGAGACATAGAATTTGTATAACAAGAAATTTCTGTTCTCACTCTAATCTAATGAAGGCATGAGTCAAGATAGAGTAGTAGATAGAAGGCTAACTTTGGAGACATCTAGATTTAAAGTTTTGCCTTTGATTCTTATTGGCTGCATGACTCTGGGCAACTCACTTAACTTATTAGTGTTACAGTCAATTCTCTAAGACTACAAATTATAAAACAATTGCTGATCTTTATAAGCAGAATCTGGCCTCAAACACTTACTATTTAACTTTGGGCAAATCACTTAACCCAGTTTGCCTCAGTTCCTCATCTTTAAAATTAGCTGGAAAAGGAAATGGCAAACCACTCCAGTATCTTTGCCATGAAAATCCCAAGTTAGATCATGAAGAGTTGGATATCAATGATAACTGAACAACAACATAGGTAGAAATAGTTTATACATTCTGACTTTCTCACACTAATGAAATGTTAAGCCATTATCAATACATTTGAAAGAGCTTAAAAAAATGGAAGACATATTACAGAGCTAGAGAAAGGTGAATGTCTGGAATTTCAGAAAATGGAAAAAGCATAAAGTTTATAAAATAGAAGCTAGTGGGCTTGACTTTGATACCTGGGAAAATTCTAAAATATATTATTAAAATAATAATCAGTAAACCATCTAGTTAGGAAATGGTAAGAAGTCAGCAGGAATTCATCAAGAATAAGATTAAACCATACCAGATTAAACTCACTTTCCTTTTTGACAAAATTCCTTAAATTAGTAGAAGGCAATACTTGAAAATGGTTTATTTAGATTTTAGTAGATCTACTAGGCAAAGTATCACTATTCTCATGGAGAAAATGAAAAGATATGGTTTAGATGATAATATAATCATATGGGTTTAGAACTGTTTGATGCCAAACTTAAAGCACAGTTGTGAATGTTTTAATATTAAGGTACCAAGTGTTCTCCAGAAGGGTATTCCAAAGATCTGTTCCTGTTTCTGTGCTCTTTATCAATGACTTGAATTCAGGCATATATAGCATGTTATGCTTGTCCTGTTTGTAGATATTATAAAGATGGGAGAGGTAGTCAGCATTCAAAAGGAGTTTATAAGGGATATTATTGGGATGAATGTATTAAAATAAAACTCAACATAGACATTTGTAAAATTATGCATTTGGGTAAAAAAGTCCTCTTTGAAAATATAAGATGGAGGGCAGCTAGATGACAAAGGGGAAAGAACAATGGCTCTGGAGTGGAAGATCTGAGTTCAAATCCTGCCTCAGACACTTGTCCAGGTTTTTGCTCTCATCTGTAAAATGAGCCAGAGAAGGGAAAGGCAAACCTTTACAAAGCTTTTGCTAAGAAAATCCCAAATGGGGTCACAAAGACTGGGGCATTATTGTAAAACGACTTATTGACAATATAGGAGAATGGGGAGGAACAGAGGACAAGCAATAGACTCAGTAGAATGTTGGTTTGGAGACTAATGCCACCTGGTGGCTAAATCATAGACTCGTCTCCCTAACTGCTTAATCCATTAAGAAATGAAAGGAATTGGCAACCTGCTTTTCTCTAGGTTGAAGAATGCAAGGAAATGACCCTAATGTGGGCAACTGTTGATCCAGCAGCAAATACTCTTATACTCCTAGCACTGTAACCTGGTAATATTATAAGCACCTTACGGTTTATAGAGCACTTTACATGTTTTCTCATTTGATTCCCCCACATAACTCTGAGAGGCAGATGCTACTATTAAACCCATTTTACAGATGAGAAAAAGGTTGAAACATTAAATGAATTACCCAGGCTCACTCATCTAAGGTATTTGAGGTAGGGTTTGAATATAAACTCTGTTTAGATTCTAAGTATAACACTTTCTTCATTATCACTTACAGGCTACCTCTTTTACAGAATAAATTCATCAGAGTTAAGAAACAAAATTTTATATGAGTACTTGAGGCTGAGGTGATGGAATTTACAATCTGAAGGATAAGAGAAGGAATATGGAAAGTCTGGAGGAGGCTACATTGAGCTTCAAAGAATGGGTAGAGATTCTCTGCATTTGAGGCTAAGGTGACTTTTAGCTCTAGTGATCTGTGAGTAGAAACAAGATTTCTTGGACATTACTTTGCCCTCTCTGTTTATGTAAACAAACACAGAATGCATGAGGTGAATATGAGCCTGTGCATGTGTATGTGGAAGTTTTTAACAGCAGAAACAGGGATATGGATCTATAACTTTTAAGATAATCTTTTTTATTATTTAATAATTTTTTTCTCTTTTTTTTGTTGTCCAAGATCTTATGTCAACTTATTCTCAGATTGGTTAAGGGTGATTCCCTTGCAAATCCATACCTTTTTCTTATACAGCTCAATCTTTCTGGCTGTAGCACTAACACCTCCATTTCCATTTCTCCTCTAACCTGACAATCTTGGCTGGGACACAAGAAAGGACTTTTGCTTACCTAATGAGAACTCTTTGCCCTGTTGTCTTACAGTACTTTGTTGTGTTTCTGCATGTGTGGGAAAGATGTCACAGACCATTGCAAATCACTGTAGGGGTGGGGAAACCTCCAGGGAAGGACGACTTTGCCTGGAGAAATCAGTGACATTAAAAGAGTTCTCAATTTGTTGGTTGTGGCCAAAAGATTTTGGACTAGATGAAAGATCCTTTGAGAGAAGGTTGTTGGGTCAGGACTCAACTAGGAAAATTAAAATAGAACTGCAATACAACTTTCTTGGAAAGAAGGAATGTGAATTCACCCACACCCACACATACCCCACACACCCACACACCCACACCCACACCCACACCCACACCCACACAGGTACATATGGACATATAAAAAAGGCAGTAACTTAAGCCTGGGACCATAGCCATTTAGGACTAGGCAGTGCATTGATACTTTCCATTATGATGACTCTAATGTCAATATGTAAGTTCTTCTATTCTCATTGTTCATTATATATGTCCCTCAAATATTTATATACTATCCAAATTTTAGATGCATACCCTTCTCTAGGGCTCTCAACTCTTGTTATGAATTATCAAAAACTGGACCCAGGAGAATCTGAATCCAAATCCAGCTTTTAATACTTATTAGGTGTGGGATCCTAAACAAGTCACTTAATCCTATTTGCCTCAGTTTCCTCATTGGTAAAATGAGCTAGAGAAGGAAATGGCAAATCACTACACTATCTTTGCCAAAAAAAAAAAAAAAAAAAAAAAAAAAAAAAAAAGCAAACCCAGATGGGGTCAGGAAGAGCTAGACATAACTAATAGACTAAAAAACAACAATGAAGAACAAGCAAACACAGTCAGGATTGGTTTCATAACCAGTAGTCTTAGTGCTTGGATAAACTACTGGAAAACAAACATAAAAGCCCAAATACCAAGTTTTTAATTCACAGCAAGGAAGCAATACAGATAGTCATTAAGACCAATTCAGATCAAGAGATACAGTAGCATGTAAGCATCTTAAACAATATTGCCCCTGTCAAATTTCTACGCCTTGAGGCAAACCCCAAACTCTACTTTGGGACTTCTCAGATAGCTAGCCCTTACTTGCTAGGATGAAACTACACTGAATGAAGATGTTTTGAGAGATAGAGTTCAATCTTATTTTATCAAGGGAGGTCTCAAATTCCAGCACAATTAGATTTTAGGGTTTCTAAAACCCCCAAATACTTTATACTATTCAGTGTGATTTGTTTATGTGGTCACTAGGATTATGAGTCAGAGGAATGAATTATTTTTTTTTTCCAACTACAGCAAAAACAAATAGGTCTGGTAGAATTTCATTTATTATTAGAATGTGCTTTAATATATTACTGCCTGGCCATCTCAGTTGGTAGTGCATGAGACTCTTAATCTCAGGGTCATGGGTTTGAGTCCCAGGTTGGGCGCCAAAATGTAAAGTATAGGGTAGCTCCCTGGAGGCCTCAGGAACAGCTGGATTCAGGACAAGTAAAAGTCCTTGATCTTTAGAGACACAAGTGAAGGAGACAGACAAACTGGCACAAGGCTCCTGGATTCTCGACTCCAAAGTCACTAACCTCTCTCCTCCTCATCCTGCAGCCAAGTGAAGTCTGGCTTGTTTCAACCTACTGCTAATCCTTGCCTAAGATTATCTGTATACACCAAACATTGAGTAAGCATCAATGGTGAGAAGGGCCATTTTTCCAAACACATGCTAATAGAGTCATTGTCTAATAGTTAATTAGCCTTAAGTACTTGGTTGTCTGATTCAAACACACCTTTTAAGATTTTCATCCCTTTACATAAAATAATAACCAAAGACATAAAATTTATATTTTGGAGATATGATACTTTTCAAAAGATAATGTATAAGTAACATACCTTATAGGATGTTACTTTAAAATGGATAAAAACAGCAAGATTATATAAATGAATTATTTAAAAGGAATTTACTAAGTATTTACTATTGTGGAGATATAATTATAAGCAAATAAGACAGACAGTTTATAGCCTCAAAGAGCTTATAGTCTATTGGGGGGAAATGCATAATTGCAGGGAGAGCATAGAATTCAGGTAGAGTACACTTGTGGTGTCTGGGATATATCTGCAGGTCTATTTTCAGGGTACTGGCTCAAGAGAAAGATCTAGGTCATTCTTTTGTGAAAGGATGGAGGGAGATGAGTAAAGGAATGGTGTCATAGACGAGAAGTGTCTGGGAAATAAGATTACAGATAAAATAATGCAAAAAATTATTTGTTTTAATTCAGGGACTAAAGGGCAAAGTATAGAGACTTATCATTTACAAAGTGACTGTTTACATATTACTTCATAAAAGGCCCTATAATGGGCAGAACATTCCCATTTGATATATGTGGAATCTGAGATTTAGAGATGTTAAAAGCATAGCCATTGGCGGATCCTTCCTTTCATGGGCTACATAACTTTCACAGCTAGTTAGTGATAGAGCCAAGACTCAAACTTTTATGTTCTGATATATAGTTTTCTGTTCTTTGCACTAGGAAAAGAACTAGCATTTAATATTCTTTTAAGATTTAGAAAGTGCTTTTCAAATATCTCAGTTTAATAAGTAGTATGACAGTGATAATGATGCTGTACTATATGATTATATAAATAAATAGGTATACAATATAGATATATGTATATATAGTGTGTACTTATCTTTCTATATATATTGCTTATATTGCACTAACTCATATATGTATGTGTATATATATATATATATAGATAGATATATCAATATATTGATCTATCTAAAACTTGAAGACTGCCCTCAATATTATATATATATATATAGATAGATAGATAGATCTATATCTATATATCTACAAACATACATATATATATATACCCATATACCCTCAATATTATGTATGTATATATATATATATATATATATATATATATATATATATATACACACACATGCACACACACATATATATATACCTTCGGTATTACATAATACTGAGGGTAGCCTATTGGTTCCAAGTTTGCATAATTAGGAAATAGAACTTTACTGATGTGTTTGAGGTTCAGAACCAAATGATGAGATTCAGGAGAGCACATCAAATGTTGGGGTTTGATCATTTGAAGAATTCACAGTGGCTATTTATTCACTTTGGTGAATTTTTGCAAGAGTTTACAGAAAAAATGAAGAACTATAATAGATATCTGGGATGATTGAGATGAAATAGATTTGGGAGCAATAAAGTTACGAAGAAAAGAATTTTGGAAGATTCTGTTATAGGGATATGCCATGAGATGGGAGTACTCCATTGACTAGCATGTTAAATCCCTATAGGGATTTAGCACCCTAAAGAAGTTAGTTAGCTATAAGAAGGAAGAAGTGACCATAAGGCATGGGGGAGTGATGAAATGGAAGTCATCATTAGGCATGGGAGAGGGATGAAGATAAAGGCACCAAGAGGCAAATTGCAATGGCAGACTTAACCCCAAAGGGATTCAGCATAGATGGTGTGGGTCATGGACAGATTTATAGGGGAAATTTTACTTGTGGGGTTTGATATAACTTGGATTTCTGACTGGACATAGCAAAGGTGGGGCTACCCATGACTTCCACAGAGACTGTGACTATAAGGTTAAACTGACCCTCATCAATGATCTTCCCTGCTTACTTCAGGAAGTAATTTTTATCAGTACTTTAGGCCCTCTCTGGCAACCCCACCTAGTAAAATGAGGACCTCATCATTTGTTACTTCATATTCTGCCTTCTTTTAATAGAGAAATTGAATTCTTAATTGAGAATTAAAAACTATAAGGACCCTTATTATCATCCCTACTAAGGAAACTAATAATATTTTGTTTTTGCTGATAGTCTAAAAATTCAGATAGATATACAGATAACAAATAAATAGAATTTATTAAGTACTTGTTATGTATTACAGACAAACACAAATAAGCAAAATGGTCCCCATCTTCAAAGAAAATATTCTAATAGGAAAGACAATGAGGAGAAGTCTAGGTTCAAATCACACTTCTGACATATTCTGTTAAGTCACCCAGAATATAACTCTCTGAGCTTTGTTTCTTCAGTTGTAAAAGAGGGATAATAAGATCTATAGCACTTACTGAGTTCCTATGAGATTTGATTGAATTAGCACATGTGAAATGTTTTATAAATGAAAAGGTGGCATATAGATATATTCTGTTTGTTTTTAACAGACCTGTTGTTTCTTTGCTGTAGGAGATTCTGGTAAGAAATTTTCTTCAACAATGAAAATGGGCATCTTTGTCTGAATTTCTAGTCATAGAAAATTTCAGAGTGTAGTGTGGGGCATGTCTGGTATTAGGCAAAGGAGATACATTGAGTTAATTACCCAATGACAGAACTATGGTATGTCTTTTGACTTGCCCCTGCTTTGACTTGAACCCATGTCTTCCACTGCCAAACTTAAAATATCCTGTCAAAGAAAAGGTACTGACAAATATTGGAGGGAATATGGGAAAACTGGTACACTAATAAATTGTTGGAATTGTGAACAGATCCAACTATTCTGGAGAGAATTTGGAACTATACCCAACAGGCTATCAAACTGTGCATACCCTTTGATCCAGCAGTGTCTCTACTGGGTCTGTATCCTGAAGAGACCATAAAAAAGGGAAAAGGATCCACATGTGCAAAAATGTTCGTGGCTGCCCTTTTTGTAGTAGTGAGAAACTGGAAACTAAGTGGATGCCCATCAAGTGGAGAATGATTGAGTAAGTTAAGGTATATAAATACAATGGAATATTATTGTTCTATAAGAAATGATCAGCAGGATGATGTTAGAGAGACCTGGAAAGACTTACATGAATTAATGCCAAGTGAAAAGAGCAGAACCAGGAGATAATTGTACACAGCAATATCAATATTATATGACCATTAATTCTGATGAACATGACTCTTTCCAACAAATGATGATTCAGGTCAGTTCCAGTGATCCTGTGATGAAAAGAGCTATCTATCCCCAGAGAGAGGACTGTGGGAACTGAATGTGGATCACAACAGAGCATTTTCACTCTTGTTTTCTCCTTTTTTTCCTTTTTTGATCTGATTTTTCTTGTGCAGAAAGATAATTGTATAAATATATATATATATATATATATATATATACAAATATTGGATTTAACATATATTTTAACATATTTAACATGTATTGTATTACTTGCCATCTAGGGGAGGAGGTGAGGGAAAAGGAGGTAAATTTGGAACACAAGGTTTTGCAAGGGAAAATGTTGAAAAATTATCCATGCATATGTTTTGAAAATAAAGTTTTAATAAAAATATCTTGTCACAAAATCAGCAAACATTTTTAAGTGCCTACTATATATCAGACATTATGCTAAAGGCCAGAATATTAGAGCATAGAGTAAATGAAGGTGTGGAGTAAGAAAAGGAATTTGGTCTTATTCCTACAACCTGTAAGATAATGGACAAAAATCTATGGCCAATAATCTGCTCCAGATCTGCTGTCCTCTATTGCTAATTTCCGCAGAGTGGACACTAAAATGATAAGAGTAATTTAATATTTCTCTCCAATCAAGCTGCTTCTTGTGACTTTTTCCCAAGAAACTAAAATGTGTCTGAAAGGATAACACTTTCCTAGAGTAACCTTCTGAGCTCAATAATATAAACTGTCTTTCTAAAAGGATAGCAAAACTATATTACAACCACTGCTGATTGTTATCTATTTCTGTGAACTTGGCTGGAAAGACTGTGTTGGTATTGCCAGCAGTCAGCCATAAGCAAGTCAGAGCTGAAAGAAGTTATGGAGATCATCTAGTAGCAGCCTGAGATATAGATACTGGGGGGAGAGAGTATTTAAAGTCACACAATTAGTTACTTATAGTACTTATAATAAATAGAATTGATGAATGTCCTCTCACTTGTTGCAGTAGTACTAGTTTCTAAAGCCTATGATCATTTGGTCACTTATAGGCTTGCCTTTGACACACTGTCTCTATGTTTCTGTCTTTTTCTCTGTCTCTCCTTTTTCTGTTTCTCTGTATGTAATGGGTAGCCACTGGAGTTTACTGAATAGGAGGATAACATCATCCAAATTATTTACAGAATAGCTATTAGATTGATTCACTTTTCTTTCTCAAACTAGGCACATTAATAGTATAGAGTTTAATATATAATGTATAGGGAAGCTCAAAAATTACTAGAAATTTAAAATCAGTTTTAACTTGCTTCAAGTCCTAGATCATCTGTTAGTCATATATAAGCCTAGGCCAATAGGCAAGTAACTTCTCAGGATTTCAGGATCTTTGTCAATAAAGAAAAAAAAAACATTTAAATTCTTTATGAGCAGAAGGAAATCTGAGACCAACAAAAATATATTTTTTTAAAAATAGCTATCCTTGGGAAAATAGTATTAGAGAAAGCATAAGACCACTTCACAGAATATTTATAACAATGATAACAGACAATGTAGAGCAGAACAGAACTGCCCAATTCATAATTGCTTTTGTTTTCTCATTTAAAGAGAGTAATCTCTGAAGACAGCAAGGGACAAACCAAAAATGACTAAAAGAATTGGAGAGTGAGAACATTTAGCTTCCTTTGATAAATTCAGGTCACTAAGTTCAGATGAGCTATTCAAATCTTTCTCTCCAAACCCTCCCTCCTTCTAAACTTCCCTATTACTCTAAGCATCCTTCTGTTTCAAATTCGTTTCTTGTGAACAACATTTTGTTGAATTCTGGTTTCTGATCTATTGTACTGCCTTCTCCTATTTTATGGATGAATTTATCCTCATTACACTCACAGATATGGCTATTAATTATGTTTTTCCTTTTATTATATTCTCTTGTATCTTTCCTTAACTTTATTTACCACTTGCATTTCAGTTTGTTTTCCTTAAGATTAATCCCTCCCCAAATCTCTTATTTCGCCCTTTCCTTTAACCCATTTCCTTCCTGTTTTTCTGTCCTATTTCTGTACCCCCCTGTTTATATATGTGGATATTTTTCTTCTTGTTAACAAGTACAGTGTTACTTCTTAACAGTACAGTGTAGTCCTCCACTTTTTCCTCATTGTTATATAGATTTCTCTTTGCACATAATTAAATATGATAATTTTCCCTATCCTTCCTCTTCCTTCCCTCTTCCCAGGGTATTTCTCTTGAACTTCCTTTCCATTATTCTGTTAAGATAATCAAGATATAAACAAACTACTCCCAAGCTTGCTGCCTAATTAGTATCCATCAATGACACCTGATTATGATAAAGTTCTGAAAGGTTATCACTCTGCCATTTTAGAATTTAAGTTTAATGTTGTTTAGTCCTTGTGATTGCTGGCTCATTTTCATTTTTATGCTTCTTAACTTTTGTATTTTTATTCCAAAGTTTCCACACAGTTCTGTTCTTTCTATAAGGAAAATTGAAAGTCTTCTGTTTCATTAAGGATCTATTTTTTTTCTCTTGTGAAATTATACTCAATTTTCCTGGGTAACATTCTTAGATGTAAGCCTAGAATTTTTGCTTAATGGAATGTCATATTGCAAAGTACTATATGGTAATGTTTGCAATATCTTGTGTGATCCTGACAGTGGCTCTTTAATGCTTGATTTTTGTTTATTTGTTTCTAATTACTTGTAATACACTCCCCCATATATATATATATATATAATCTATAATTAACATATATGAAATATATATATAATTACATATATAATATATATGTAATCTGAATTGAATTTTTCCTATTCCCTAGAGTTTTCTTTTTTTTTTCTTTCTAAGAGATGACTGAAAGTTTGGAATCTCTCAATTTCTACTTTTTTCTTTGGTTCTCTTCCCTAGTCAATGTCTATAGATCTGTCTGCCTGCTTCCTTCTGCTAATCTGGGCTGGAAAAACTCACTCATTGTGACTGCTTTTTGGATTTTCTAATGAAATATGCTAAAATTCCTAGTTCTTTGAGCATGCTTTGTGAAAAAGAGCTTGGCTCTACTATTTTCTGCTATTTTACCATTTTGATTACCATTCCCCTATTACTATTAAGGGCACTACTGTCTTAATTACTGAGGCCTGTAAACTTGGTGTCATCTTTGATTCTTCACTCTCTCACCCTCACCCACATTTTCAATCTATTGACAAGGACTGTTAATTTTATCTTCCTAAAATCTCTCATATATGCCCTCTTCTTTCTACTGATACTGCTACCACCCGATACAGGCCTTCTTACATTATACCTGGTCTTTTGGTTGGTCCCTTTTCCATAATTTTTTTCTCCAGTCCAGTCAATCTCCCAATCAATTGTCAAATTAATTTTTTGAAAGTGCAGATATGACCAGATCATTCCCCTATTCAATAGAATCAAGTGACTCACTATTGTCTCCATGATCAAAAATAAAATCCTCTTGCAGCCAAAACTTTTCACAATCTGTACTGTTCCTAACTTTCCAATCTTCTTATACCAAACTTCTTCACATTTGAGCGTCAGCATCCAGTAACATTAGTTTCTACTGCTTCTCAAAAAAGACACTCCATGGCAAGAAACTGCAAATTGAGTGGATGCCCATCAATTGGAGAATAGTTGAATAAGTTATTGTATATGAATATTATGGAATAGTATTGTTCTATAAGAAAAGATCAACAGGATGTTCTTAGAGAAGCCTGGAGAGGTTTACATGAACTGATGCTAAGTGAAATGAACACAATCAGGAGACCATTATACCCAGCAACAACAAGTTTATTTGATGATCAATTCTGATGAAGGTGGCTCTCTTCAACAATAAGAAGATTCAGGCTAGTTCCTTGTGATGAAGAGAGTCATATACATCCAGAGAGAGGACAATGGGAACTGAGTGTTAATACCAACATAACATTTTCACTCTTTTTTGTTGTTGTTTGCTTGCATTTTATTTTCTTTCTCATTTTTTTTCTCATTTTGATATGATTTTTCTTGTGCAGCATGATAATTGTAGAAATATGTATAGGAGAATTGCACATGTTTAACATATATTGTATTACTTACCATTTAGGAGAAGAGATGGTGGGGGGAAGGGAAAAATCTGGAACATAAAGTTTTGCAAAGGTCAATGTTGAAATATTATCCACGCAATATGTTTTGAAAATAAAAAAGCATTAATAAAAAACCCTATATTTTCTACTCTAGAAACTCAAAAAAAGAGTTCCTTCCTAATTCTGGCCATTTTTTTTGGCTATCCTTCATTTGTGAAGCTTTTTCCTTCCTCATCACCTTCTAACTTCCTTGGCTTCCTTCAAATGCAAGATAAAACATAATCTTCTATAGGAAGCATTCTCATTTCCCTTTAATTCTGATGCCAGCCCTCTATTGCTTATCACTAGCTTATCTTATATTTAAGGCAAGTAGGAGTCTCATTGGATAGTGTATTGAACCTGGAATAAGGAAGACCAGAGTTCATATCTGGACTCAGATATTTACTAAATGTGTGATCTTGGGCAAGTCATTTAACCTCTATGTTAATCCATTCAAGAAGGAAATGGCAAACCACGGACAACATTGATGTGCTGTGGTCCAAAGCATCATGAAGAATCAGAAATGACTGAATGAATGACTAAATAACAACAAATCCTAAATATGTTGTACTTGTACATAGTTAATATCATGTTTTGTCTTCCTTTATACCATGACCTCCTTGAGAGTAGGGACTATCTTTTGTCTTTCTTTTTTATTCTAACATGTAGCACAGTTAGACATTTAATAAATCCTTAATTATTGACTGATTTCCTAAAGTACCGAAAGGACTGGATCATGTTGCTGATCTTTAAAAATTTTTATTTTGTTTTAATGGTATATTATTTTTCCAATTACAAGTAAATATGGTTTTCAAAATTCATTTTTGTAAGATGTTGAGTTTCATATTTTTTCTTCTTTCCTTCTCTCCTTCCCAAGACATCAAGAAAACTGTTACAGGTCATATATATATATATATATATATATATATATATATATTCAATTACCTATTTCCATTGAGAAAGGAAAGTCACATTGGGAAAAAGAAAAAAATGAGAAAACAACAAGAACAATAACAAAAAAGGTCAAAATAGAATGTTTCTGTCCATATTCAGTCTTCATAGTTCTTTTTCTGGACGTGGATGAATTTTCCATCCCAAGTCTATTGGAATTCTTTTTGGATCACTGTATTGCTAAGAAGAGCTAAGGCTATCATAGTTGGTCATTACACTATCATTAGTGATCTTTAAAAAGATTTTGGAGATTGGATAATGTGCCACTGGACAGAAAAAAAAGCAAATTTGTTTTTACTTATAAAAAACCTAAATAACCAAAGAGAAGTTTATAGCAGTGGATTTTGATTCTTCACAAATTTCTGGGATGTACTATTGGTTAGTAAACATTTAAGAGGGGAAGCAGAGACAAGATAATCTTATAAAAAACACATGCCAAAATACATTTCCCTTTTTACAAGGCTACGATATTTGTAAAATTTGACAATCTTCTAAATATAGTTTAGGTATATTTTATTGTATTTAATTTAGAAAAAAGTGAATTTTATTTTTGCCCTTTGTTTTTTATATCATAGTCATTTGTGTCTAAGCTATTTTACCCAATCTTGTCTCTTATAATTCCGTCCCTGGAATCAAACTTTCCTTGGTTTACCAAGTTTTTAATAAACATTTTTGTCAAAATCTTTCTTGTTATTCCTATGGAGAAGTAACGGGATATTGCCTAGATGATAGTATAGTCATGTGAATTCTAAACTAGTTAAAAGCTGGGACACAGAATAGTTATATAATTGTTCATTGTTATTTTTTTAAGTAGAACCTAATGGAATGGAACCAGACCATTCTGTATAGTCCTGTGCTAGTGGACATTTTTAGTAATGACTCAAAGAATGTTCCAGATAATATGTTTATTAAATTTACATATGTAAAAAGTTAGGGTTTATCTTATCTTCAGGATATAAAGAAATCTTTATAGGCTAGCATTTGGGGTCAAATATAGTAAGATGGAATTTAATATGGATAAAATTAAAAATTAAAATTTGGTTAAAATTAATTTTATAAATAGAAAATGAGGAAGACAATGTGAGACAACAGTTCAGCTGATAAAAATCTGGTGGTTTTAATGCACCATATACTCAATGTGAGACTAGTGTAATATGAAAGTCAAGAAGGCTAAAGGAAACTTAAGTTACAATATGAAAGGTGTTTTTAGAACAGGGGGTAATACTAGCATATTCTTCCCTCATTAAACCACTTTTTTATATCATATGCTAGAAGAAGTATTGATAAACTTGAAAATGAGGAAAAGAAGGAAACTAGAATGATAAAGGGTCTCAATATCATTGGAGATGATCTTGACAGACTCAAGAAGACCTCTATGAAAACATAATGGTGCTCTTCAAATATTCAAAGAGTTGCCATCCAATTATCTTGACCTATATCTTGCCACTGAACCCAGATGACTCTGAAGGAGAGTGAGACTGGTGACTCTGTAAAGCCCTATCTCATTTAAATTCAATCATTTGCAAGTCATGACTTCATCTTCCTGATATCATATTCCTATTTGAGAACCAGCAATATAGAACAAATAGCAATAACTACATTTAAAAAGAAGTATATTTGTTTTTCTTGTTTTCTATAGGCTAATGTAGACATAATGGATAGAGGTTGCACAGACGAACATATTAATCTTAATGTCAAGATAAAAAGTCTCTTGTAATCATTATTTCTTTTAAAAAGTAGAACAGTTCCTTTGAATGTAGTGATGACTCATTGGTTATTTTAGAGTTGATTCATATTCAGATATTTCAGATATTGGTTTATGGATTCAGCTAGTTGACCTCTGAGGTGTTCTCAGAGTGGTGGTTCTACTAGATAATGCACTAAAATCTAATTTGACAGGATAGAGTTTATTTACCCATCATCATGAAAATTCTATTATGACTATCTTTAATTTTTTAATTGTTAAAATTAGCCACCTAACATAACTTTAGCTCTTTCTATACTTGGCTAACTTACTTAATGTCTAACCATAAAAACTGGAGCCAATTTCCATGATTTTATTTGTTTTGTTTTTAAAGATTTTTATTTTCAAAACATATGCACAGATAATTTTTTGACAGTGACCCTTCCATAGCCTTGTGTTTCAGATTTTCCCCTTCTTCTCCTCACCCTCTCCCCTAGATAGCAAGCAATCCAATATATGTTATACACATTGAAATACATGTTAAATTCAATATATGTAAACATATTTATACAAGTCTCTTGCTGTGCAAGAAAAATCAGATAAAAAAGGAAAGTAAATGAGTAAGAAAACAAAATGCAAGAGAATAACAACAAAAAGAGTGACAACGTCATGTTGTGATCCACTTTCAGTTCTCACAGTTCTCTCTTTGGGTCACAAGAGATAACTGTCTTCATCATAAGATCATTGGAAATGGCATCAATCATCTCATTGTTGGAAAGAGTAACATTCATCAGAATTGATCATTGTATAATATTGATGTTGCCATGTACAATGATCTCCTGGTTCTGTTCATTTCACTTAGCATTAGTTTGTGTAAGTCTCTCCAGGCCTCTCTAAAATAATTCTCCTGATGGTTTTTTATAGGACAATGATATTCCATAATATTTATATACCGTCACTTATTCAGCCATTCTCCAATTGATGGGCATCCACTCAGTTTTCAGTTTCTTGCTACTACAAAAAGGGCTTCCACAAACATTTTTGGATATGTGGGTCCCTTTCCTTCCTTTAAGATCTCTTTGGGACACAGGCCCGTTAGAAACACTGCTGGGTCAAAGGATATACACAGTTTCACTTTTTGAACATAGTTCCAAATTGTTCTCCAGAATGGCTGTATCCATTCACAGTTCCACCAACAATGTATTAGTGTTCCATTTTTCCCACATCCCATCCAACATTTTTCATTATCTTTTCTGGTCATCTTAGCCAATCTGAGAGGTGTGTAGTGGTTCCTCTGAGTTGTCTTAATTTTCATTTGTCTGATTGATAGTGATTTAGAGTACCTTTTCAGATGATTAGAAATGGCTTTAATTTCTTAATCCAAAAATTGCCTGTTCATAGCCTTTGACTCATTTGTCAATTAGAAAATGGCTTGAACTCATAAATTTGAGTCAATTCTCTATATATGTTAGAAATGAGGCCTTTATCAGAATCCTTAAATGTTAAAATGTTTCCCCAATTTATTGCTTCCCTTCTGATCTTGTCTGCATTAGTTTTGTTTGTATAAAAACTTTTTAACTTAATATAATCAAAATTATCTACCTTGTGTTCAATTATGAATTCCAGTTCTTCTTTGGTCACAAATTCCTTCCTTCTCCACAGATCCGATAGATAAATTATCATATGTTCTTCTAATTTGCTTATAATATTACTCTTTCTGTCTAGATCATGAACTCATTTTGACCTTATCTTGGTAGGTGGTGTTAGGTGTAGGTCAATGTCTAATTTCTGCCATACTCGTTTCCAATTTTCCTTATTTTTGTCAAATAGTGAGTTCTTATTTCCAAAGCTGGGGTCTATAGGTTTGTCAAACACTAGATTGCTATATTTATTGACTATTTTATCTTGTGATCCTAACCTGATTGACTACTCTATTTCTTAGCCAGTACCAAATGGTTTTGATGACCGCTGCTTTGTAATAAAGTTTTGGGTCTGGCACAGCTAAGTCACTTTCTTTGGCATTTTTTCCCATTAATTCCCTTGAAATTCTTGTCCTTTTTTTTTTTCCAGATGAATTTTGTTATTTTTTTCTATATCTGTAAAATAATTTCTTGGGAGTTTAATCGGTATAGCACTAAATAAGTAGCTAATTTAAGTAGTATTGTCATTTGTATTATGTTTGGTTGGCCTAACTATGAGCACTTGATATTTTTCTAATTGACTAGATATGACTTTATTTGTATGGAAAGTGTTTTGTAATTGTGTTCATATAGTTTCTGACTTTCCCGTGGCAGATAGATTACTAAATATTTTATACTATCACCAATTATATTGATTGGAATATCTTTTTGTATCTTTTGCTGCTGGACTTTGTTGGTAATATATAAAAATGCTGATGATTTATGTGCATTTATTTTGTATCCTGGAACTTTGCTAAAGCTGTGACTTGTTTCTAGTAGTTTTTTAGTTGATTTTCTGGGGTTCTCTAAGAAAACCTTTGCATCATCTGCAAAGAGTGATAATTTGGTTTCCTCATTACCTTCTCTAATTCCTTTAATCTCTTTTTCTTCTCTTATTGCGAAAGGTAATATTGATAATACAATATTGAATAGTAATGGGGTTAGTGGGCAACCTTGTTTCATTTCTTATCTTATTGGGAATGGTTTTAATTTGTCCCCATTACATATGATGCTTGCTGATGATTTTAAATAGATGCTACTAATCATTTTAGGAAAAGTCCATTTGTTCATGTACTCTCCATGTTTTTAATAGGAATGGATATTGGATTTTATCAAATGCTTTTTCTTCACCTATTGAGATCATTATATGACTTTTGTTAGTTTGGTTATTGATATAGTCGATTATGCTAATAATTTTCTTAATAATGAACTAGTCCTGGATTCCTAGTATAAATTCTACTATAAGTATTATCCTGGGGATGATTTTCTGTAGTCTCATTGCTAATATTTTATTTAAGATTTTTGCATCAATACTCATTAGATAAATTGGTCCATAGTTTTCTTTTTCTCTTTTCACTCTATCTGGTTTAGCTCTCAGCACCATAGCGGTGTTATAAAAGAAATTTGATAAGACTCCTTCTTTCCCTATTTTTTTCAAATAGTTTATGTAGTATTATAATTAATTATTCTTTAAATGTTTGGTAGAATTCACATGTAAATCCATCTGCATAATTTTTCTTAGGGAGTTGGTTAATAATTATTCTATTTCTTTTCTAAAATGGGACTATTTAAATAATTTATTTCCTCTTCTGTTAACGTGGGCAATCTATATTTTTGTAGATATTTCTCTATTTCATTTAGATACTTAAATTTATTGGCATGTAGTTAAGTAAAATAACTCCTAATTATTCTTCTAATTTCCTCTTCATTGGTGAAAAGTTCTCCCTTTTCATTTTTGAAACTAACAATTTGATTTTATTCTTTCCTTTTTCTAATGAAATTAACTAAAGGTTTTTCTATTTTTTTTCATAAAACTCTTAGTTTTATTTATTAATTCAATAGTTTTCTTATTTGCAATTTTATTAATCTCCCCTTTTATTTTCAGAATTTCAAATTTGGTATTTAATTGAGGGTTTTTAATTTGTTGTTTTTTCTAGCATTTTTAGTTATAAGTACAATTCATTGATCTTCTCCTCTATTTTATGCAAGTAACCATCTAGGGATGTAAAATTTCCCCTATAACTGCTTTGGCTGCATTCTACAAATTTTGGTTTGTTGTCTCATTATTGTCATTCTCTTGGATGAAGTTATTGATTGTGTCTAGAATTTGTTGTTTCAACCATTCATTCTTTAGTATTAGATTATTTAATTTCCAATTAAGTTTTGGTTTATTTTCTCCTGGCCTTATATTGCATGTGATTTTTATTGTATCATGATCTGAAAAAATGCATTTACTATTTCTGCCTTTCTGTTGTTGATTTTGTGGCTTTTATGCCCTAATACATGGTCAATTATAACTTTCATGAACCATTGAGAAAAAAGTAAAATTCTGTCTCCATTCAATTTTCTCCAAAGATCTATCATACCAAACTTTTCTAACATTCTGTTTACCTCTTTAATTTATTTTTTATTTATTTTGTGGTTCAATTTATCTAGTTTTGGGGGAGCAAGGTTGAAATCCCCTACTAATATAATTTTTCATCTCTCAACTTCTCCTCTAGAAATTTGGATGCTATATCACTTGGTGCATATATGTTTACTATTTATATTGCTTCATTACCTATATTACCCTTTAGTTAAGTATAGTTTCCTTCCTTATCTCGTTTAATTGGATCTGTCTTTGCTTTTACTTGATCTAAGATCAGGATTGCTACCCTTGTTTCACCTAGAGCATAATAGATTCTGCTCCAGCCCTTCAACACTGTATATATCACTCTGCTTTAAATGTGTTTCTTATAATCAACATATTGTAGGATTCTGGTTTCTAATCCAGTCTGCTATTTGCTTTCATTTTATGGGAGAGTTCATCGTCTTCACATTGATGGTTAAATTAACTAATTCTGTATTTCCTGCTATCTTACCCTAAGTTGTGCTTTTCTCTTTCCTTCTCCCCTTGTCTCCTCCCCAGTATTTTGCTTATGATGACCACCTTCCTCAAACAGCTATCTCCTTTTAGAGCCCCTTTCTATTTTTATACCTTTCCCCTAATACTTCTGTTTTCCCTTCTATTAGTCTTTCCTTTACTTTTCCCCTTTCCCCTCTCACTTCCCTTTAAGGTGAAACAAGTTTCTCTGTGAAAACATATATGTCTGATATTCTCTCTTTGAGCCAAATCTCACTAGAGTAACAATAACACAATGCTCATCCTCTTCCCTTCCTTTCCTCAATTGTAATAGGTCTTATTTGCTTATTTGTGAGGTACAATTTCCCTTACTTTACCTCCTTTTCCCTCTTTTTCCAGTATGATCCCCTTTTCACCTCTAGTTTCTTTTTCATATCATCATAATAAAATCAAATTATACCTGCACTCTCTAAGTATACCAATAATAGAAATGTAGTTCTTAAGAATTCTTTCTTTTTCATCTATCTATGCTTCTCTTGAGTTCTGTGTTTAGAGATCAAATTTTTTGTTAATTTCTGGTCTTTTCATTAGAAATAGGTGAAATTCACCTATATCATTGAATGTCCATCTTCTTTACTGAAAGATAATGCTCATTTTAGCGGGATAGCTTATGCTTGGCTGTAATCCAAGTTCCTTTGCCTTTTGGAATATTAAATTCCAGGTCCTTTGATCCTTTAAGGTGGAAGCTGGTAGGTCCTGGGTAATCCTAATTGTGGCTCCTCAGTATTTAAATTGTTTCTTTCTGACTGCTTACAATATCTCTTCCTTGGTGCGATAGTATGGAAATTTGCCCACAATATTCCTTAGGGATTTAATTTTGGGGTCTCTTCCAGGAGGTGATCTGTGAATTCTTCCAATGGCTATTTTACCTTCTGATTCTAAGACATCAGGGCAGTTTTCCCTTATAATTTTCTGTAACATAACGTCTAGATTCTTAATTTCATCATGGCTTTCAGGAAGTCCAATAATCCTTATATTGTCTCTCCTAGATCTATTTTCTGGTCACTTGTTTTTCCTAGGAGGTATTTCATATTTTCTTTTATTCTTAATTTTTTTTTTGTTTTTGTTTGACTGATTCTTGAGGTCTTATTGAGACATTCACTTTCATTTGTTCAATTCAATTTTAGTGTATTATTTTCTTCAGTTACCTTTTTTTTAGCTCCTTTTGTATTTGGTCAATTGAATTGTTTTGTGTATTTGTCCATTTCACAAATTTTGTTTTTCAATGCATGTATCTTTTTCATATTCTTTTTGTAAGGCATTACATGCCTTTTTTCACTTCATCAAATCTATTTTGTAGGGAATCAAATCCTTTTTCTATCCCTTCTTGCAAAGATCTCATTTCCTTTCCCCATTTTTCTTCTAACTCTCTTTTAAGATTCTTTATGCAATCTTCCAAGAAAGCCTTGTGAAATGGTGACCAGCTTATATCTCCCTTTAGGGTTTCATCTGGAATTCATTTACCTTTAGGAACCTCAGGATTTGAGGTCTTATCTTCTCTTGCTACATAAAAGATGTCTATGGTAAGAGTTATTTTTGTTTTATTTGCTCATATTTTAAGGCTTGAGGTCTGCTCAATGCAAAGGAGAGACAGATGCCTGGGGAAGTTCTGCTGATTGACTTCCAATATTGGCATCTTCCCCCTCTTCTCTCCCCTCTTAGCCCCTGTCCCCTGGTTCTCAGTAGTTTACAATTTGCCTTTTGTAGCAAATCTGCCAAACTAGTTGCTTACAAACAGGATGGAATAGCCTAAGAGGCTCACAAAAGATTCCCAGGTCGGTGGAGATTAGTCATTTCTGCTCTCCACCATCTTGAATGTGCTCCTGAAAGTCAATTTTCATGGTTTTAAAAGTGAGTTTTGATAACTTTGTTGTCTTTGTGGTATGAGCATAGTAAGCATCAGTGAAAACCAGAAATATATTTGGACTGTTATTCTAATCCCCACCCCCTACTTTAGCTTCCTCATCTTGCCTTGTGTAAAGAATCAAAAAAAAAAAAAAAATCCCAGCATTTTTGCTGATAGGAAAAACAAAAACCACAATACTAAAAAGCTCTTTCCTATAGTACTGTAAAGCCAAATTATATGCCCAGAAATATTTTGTGAATTAGTGCTAGGACAGAATATCACTAAAGAGAACATTCTTCTAGAAATGATGCTGATAAGGCAAAGCAGCCTACAGAAATAGAGGATAAGGGTACTAATCTAATAGAAATTTTTTTTTTAAAACATACTGTTGGAATTTACCAGATGTGACTAAGCTAGCATCTGGAGACATAGTACCATACTGAAAGGATGCCAGTGAAAATATGACAGCAAAAAACAGGGACTTGGTTAAAGTCATCTCATACAAGGCATACCAAAAATCTATAGTTACAGTTTTTTAGGTAAATGGAACTTGTAGGGATTGTGACCTAAACTTCAGTGGAGAGATCCAATAGGGCTGGGGATTGTGTTATCATCAGGAGCACTATCTATTATCATCTTTTATTTTCCTATTTTTATATATCTTGCAAAAAATTGCTTTAAATTGAAATGCCCCAGTGGACTGATATAGCTCAGAAAAAGCTAAAAACATAGTTCAGATTAAATTGTTACTAATTAGACTTTCTGACTAGTCTTTGTCTTTGAGAAACGTTTTATAAGGAAAAAGTCAGGAAATGTGGGGAAAAGAATGCTCTGGGTTGCTCTTGGAGGAATTAGATGTATATTACAATTAATCTTTAGCCAGCAAATAATAACTGTTTTGAAGATTGTGTGACTTAGAATTTGTAAAATTCATTTTATTTAAAGGGGAGAAAATTTCATATTTGAATCTTATAAAAGGGAAGCCAATTATGCACTGTTCAATTTTTCCTTATTCTCTTTGTGTCTCTAAAAATCAAAAAAAGAGTAGTCCTGTGTCTGTAACAGACCCTTAAAAATGTGGTCTGAAGTAAATTGAACTAAATGTAATTATGATTTTAATGAATATTTCAATGGTAAAATTTGTTTCTTTTTAGTGGTTAATTTTACAACATACTAAACCATATTTGGTCATCTCTGAACACCAAGGAAAATTATCAAACACTTGGTTTTTTTATTTTATATAACATCTTGTTTAAACTCACATTAATGTGCATGATTATTGTCAGTCAAGTGTGTCCCTAAGGAGACATGTCTTTGGTTAGCATAATTATCTACCATTTTGTAAACATGACAAGAAAGTCTGAAAAAGCAGACATTCATTTGATTGAATTCTATAATAAATTAACTTTTCTTTTATTATCAGAAATTCACATTAAGAAGAATCTCAAACTTTAAACATCTGCTTGTTAGTAAATGTCAAACTCATGATGTTGAAATGTGTTTCAAATGTGCAATAAATAGACATCAATCATTTTAATTTTACAAAAGTTATGGGATTTCTTTACAGTATATATTTTCTGTGGTAAAGGAATCTGTCTCTACATATAGTTTTATTAGAGCCCTTTCTATTTGTGGCCATTATTTTCTAATCATGCTGCATTATGAGGGTGGCAAGGTCAAAGTAAATCTGTATACTGTTCTCCATCCTCTGATAAATTCAATTTATAAGGCTTAGGAATTGGACCCAGCCAATAAACAAATATTTTCTATGAGTAGATCTTTAACAAGGTCCAAAATTTTTATTGCTGGATATTTGGCAACATTTACTGATACTTCTTTAATCCTCTCTGCCTAGAAGTCATGATGTCCTTTGTGACATAGCTTGGAAATCTCGGAAAGAAAGATACATGGAGGTGATTATAGGAGAGAGCTGATACTTGGAGTCCAAAAAAGGTTTGTTCAAATCTTGTCATAGACATTTGTCACTTATCTATAAATGAAAAACATTTATGAATAGATGTATTTGTTGTAATAGTCTGTAATATGAATTCATTGGACTTGACCTTCAAAGTCTCTTTCTATTCTAATTCTGTGATTATATTATTTTTCTACTTAAAATGTATTTTATTTATATCAATATTTTCCAATTACATATGGAAAGATTTTTAACAATCATGTTTTAAAAATTTTGCATTCCAAATTCTCTTCTTCTCTCCCATCTCTCTCCCCTTCTTGAGAAAGCAAGCAATATATCAATTACACATATGAAGTCATAAAAACACAGTTATATTGTAGCCATGTTGCAAACACACACATTAAAGCAGAAGAAACAGATTAAAAAGTCAATAAAATATGTTTCCATCTTCATTTAGAAATCATTGATAGGGGTAGATAGCATTTTTTGTTATGGGCCCTTTGAAATTGTTGTTGATCATTGTATTGATCCGCATAGCTGATCGTACTTACAACATTGTTTTTACTGTGTACAATGTGCTCAGGTTCTGTTAATTCCACTTTGCATCAGTTCATGTAAGTCTTCCCAAGTTTTACTGAAATTTCCTGTCCATTTCTTTTTTTTAAAAATAATTTATTGGATAAAATAAGCATTTGCATTACAGAATAATAATGAAAAATAATTATTGTTCATGAAATTTCAAATCTACTATGTACCACTTGATATTCCTTTCAAATACACAACAAAAATTTTATGTAAATTTATTTTTTCTATTTTTTTCTTTTCTTTCCTCCCTCTGTCCTGGAGAAGGCTACCATTAGACACAAATACGTATACATTTGTAAAATTATTCTATGTATGCTTCTATTTATCATTTCTTTCTCTGGATGAAGATACTGTCTTTATATGCCCTTAAGAATTAATTTGGGCATTTACGATAGACAAAATAATTTATTTGATCAAAGTTGTTCTTCTTGTTACTATGACAATATTCTCTTGGTTCTGCTCATTTTATTCTTTGTTACTTTGTGCAAATCTTTCCATGTTTTTTAAAATCATTGAGCTCATCTCAATATAGCTCAATAGTAATCAATAAAAATCATATCCCATAACTTGTTCAACATTCCCCTGGTTGAAAGGCATCCTTTCAATTTCCACTTCTTTGTCACCACAAAGAAAACTGCTACAAACATTCTAAAATATACAGAATCCTCTGTCCCTTTTTCCCTAATCAACTTTGGAAACAGAGAGAGAAGTGATATTTCTAGGTCAAAGGATATACGTAGTTTAATAAGTCTTTGGACATAATTCCATATTATTCCCCATAATCCATATTACTGGATCATTTCACAATTCCATTCACAATGAATTAGTGTCCCAATTTTTCACACCCTCTCCAGTATTTGTCTTTCCCCCCTTCCATCATTTTAGTCAGTCTGGTAAATGTACAATGATATCTCAATATTCAGTCTGTAATTTGCTAATCAATTATGATTTAAGGCATTATTATATGACTAAGTTGTTTTGCTTTCTTCATTGGAAAATTGCTTGTTCGTATCCTTTGACTATGAGTTGGGCATTGATTCATATTCCTATATATTTGACAAAGTTCTGTAGATAAACCATCTACAAAATTTCCCTCCTCCCAATTTATTTTTAATTTTATTTGGATAAGACATTTTTAATTTAATATGATTAAAGTTATTTATATATAATTTTGCTCTGTTTCTTGTATATTCATAAATTATTTATCTCTCCATGTCTGATAAGTTATATTTCTCACATTCCTCTAATTACTTTGTAAAAATTTTTCTTTATATCTTGGTTATGTATCTATTTTGACCTTATATTGGTTAATGGTACAAAATATTGACTTATGCGCAGTTTCTGCTATACTTAATTTTCCAGTTTTCCTAGCAATTTTTAAATTTTTTTATCTCAGAATCTAAAGTATTTAAAACTAAAGTCAAAAACAAGGCTTTTATGTTTATTTGGTGATACATATGGCATGTAAACTTTATTACATTAATTGACCTTTCGATTTATTAGCTAGTATCAGTCTTGATATTTATTGTCAGATAATATAGTTTAAATTCTGTTACTGCTAATCCTCATTATTTACACATTTGTTCATTATTTCCTTTGATATTCTTGACTTTTTATTATTTTTTTTTCTAATTCAGTAAAATATTTTTTGGTAAATTAATTGGGATGACATTGAATATGCAAAGTAGTCTGAGTAAAATTGTCATTTTTATTATATTAGCCCTATCAACCAACGAGTAATTAATATATATCCAATTATTAAATTTGATTTTATTTGTTTTAAATTTTTTTAAAAATAATTTTGTTTCCATAGTTTTTAGATTGTTTTGGTAGGTGTACTCCCAGGCCTTTTATACTATTTAAGAGTCATTTTAAATGATTTTTTTAAACTATCACTTATTGCAGAGCTTTCTTTATGATATATAGGAATTCTGATTACTTGTAATTTTGCTTTATATCTTGCTTCTTTGCTAAGATTATTATTTCAATTAACTTTTTATTTGACTTTTAGAATTTTTCAGGAATATCATAATATCATCTGCAAAAGTGATAGTTTAATCACCTCATCCCTTATACTTATTCTTTCAATTTCTTTTTCTTTTCATTATTGCTAGGACTTCCAATACAATATTGAATAATATTGGTGACAATGTGCATTTTTGTTTTATACCTAATCTTACGGAAGAAGTGTTTAGTTTATCTCATTACATATAATGTTTGTGAATGGTTTTATATAAATGATTTTTAATCAATTAAAGAAAAAATCCATTTATATCAGTACTTTAAATTGTTTTTAATAGATATGTTGAACTATATCAAAAGCCTTTTCTCATCTATTGATATAATCATGTGATTTCTTTAAATATTCATTATTTATTAAATTTATTAAAATCTATTAAATATTTATTATCTATGCATTTCTGTTCATAATTTTAAAAAGAACAATAGTATTCTATCACATCTTATATTATAATTTGTTTATCCATTTCCCAATTGATGGTCATAACATCAATTTCCAATTTTTGAATCCATGAAAAAAATTCTATAAATATTTGTGTACAAATACATCTGTCATTTTTGAAAATTTCCTTTCAGTATTTTGAGATATTGACCTAGTATTGCTGGATCAAGGAGTGTACACAGTTTTATAGCGCTTTGGGAGTAATTACAAATTCTTCTCTAGAAAGTTTGGAATATTCACAACTCCATCAATACTTCATTAAAGTCTCAGTTTTTGAACAAGCTCCTCAGTATTTATCATTTTCCTTTCCTATAATGTTAGCCAATGTGATGAGTTCAAAAAGTTATCTTGGTATTGTTGTAATTCCCTTTCTCTAATCAGTAGTGATTAATATATGTTTTTCTTATTCAGTTTTGATTTCTTCTTCTGAAAATTACCTGTTTATAACACTTGGCCATTTAACAATAGGGGAATTACTCTTACTTTTAATAAATTTGGCTCATATGCTGTTCAACTCCTCCCCTTGTCCATTTTCTATTTTACTTCTAATTTTGGTTACATTAGTTTTGTTTGTCCAAAAGCTTTTTAACTTCATGGTATCAAAATTATACATTTTACTTCTTGTAATCCTTTGTATCTCTTCTTTGTTTACAAATTCTTCCCTTATATGTAATTTTCCCCATGCTTCATTAATTTGCCTATGCCATCACTCTTTATGTCTAAATTATGACCTCATTTTGACCTTATCTTAATATATGGTATGAGATTTTGGTCTATGCCTAGTTTCTGCCAAACTTCTCCAATTTTCTCACCATTTTTTGTCAGAACTTGAATTCTTACTTCAAAAACTTGGATCTATGGATTTCTCAAACAACAGCTTATTATTATATCTTACTACTGTGTATTTACTTTATCGATTCCTCTTCCATTACTCTTATTTCTTAGCCAATACCTGATTATTTTAGTGATTATCACTCTTTAATATCGTTTGAAATCTGGAATTGCTAGGCTGATTTCCTTCACATTTTCTCATTTATTTCTTTGCTATTCCTAACCTTTGTTCTTCCAGATGAATTTTTGTCATTATTTTTCTAGTTATATGAAAAACTTCTTTGGTAGTTTGATTGGTTTGGCACTGAATGAGTCCATTAACTTAGGTAGAATTGTTGTTTTTTTTCATTATGTCAACTAAGTCTGCTCATGAACAACTAATATTTCTCCAATTGATTGCATCCATCTTTATTCATGTGAAAAATGTTTTGTAATTATGTTCATATAATCACTGGGTTTGTCTTGGCAAACAGACTCACAATTATTTTATATTGTCTGGAATGGAATGGAATTAAATGGAATTTCTCTATCTCTTGCTACTGGGCTTTGTTGGTTGTATAAAAAAATGCTGGTGATTTATGTGGGTTTATTTTATATTCTGCAACTTTCTTAAATTTTTAAATTATTTTAACTAGCTTTTTAGTTGATTTTCTAGGGTCCTCTAAGTATAACATATCATTTGCAAAGAGTGATAGCTTTGATTATTTACCACTTATTTTAAGTTCTTCAATTTCTTTTTTTTTATTTTAATAAAATAGTTGACATTTCTACTGCAATATCTATTAATAGTGGTGATAATGGATGTCCTTACTTCACCCTTAATGCTCTTGGAAAGGTTTCAAGTTTATCTCCATCATAGGTAATTTTCCTATAGGATTTAGATTGATTCTACTTTCATTTTGAGAAATATTATATTCCTATGCTTTCTAGTGTTTTTTTTAATAAGAATGAGTATTATATTTTGTCAAAGGCTTTTTCTGCATATAGAGATATAATCACACATGTTTTTATTGGTATGGTCAATTATGCTAATAGTGTTCTTAATATTGAACCAGTCCTACATTCCTGGTATAAATCACATTTGGTAATAGTGCTTGATCTTTGATATATTGTAATTTTCTGCCTAGTATTTTACTTAAAATTTTTGCATCAATATTCATCAAGGAAGTTGGGTATAATTTTCTTTCCTGTTTTGGTTTCCTTTGTCCAGGTATCAAAACAATATTTGTGTTATAAGTAGAAATTGGTATGGTTCATTTATTAAACCTAGTCTTTCAAATAATTTATGTAGCAATGAGATTAATTGTTCCTTAAATATCTGGTAGAATCACGTGCAGATTGATCTGGTCTTGAAAACATTTTTTAAAGGAATTTATTGATGCCTTGTTCAATTTCTTTTTCTAAGATGGTGTTATTTTGGTATTTTATTTTCAATAGTTCATATTTCTGTAAATATCTATTTCATTTGCATTGTCAGTTTTACACACACATAATTGGACAACATATCTGTTAACAATTATTTTTATTTCATGTTCATTGGAGATGCATACAGTCTTTTCATTTTTGGTAGTAGTAATTTGTTTTTCTTTTTTCTTTTGTAAATCAAATTGACCAACGAAGCATTTATTTTATTGATTCTTTTTCATAAAATTAGCTTCCAGTTTTATTTACTCATTCAAAACTTTAATGTCTCTTTGATTTTCAGAATTTTCATTCTGGTTTTGAATTGGGGATTTAATTTTTTTAAATTGCATGCTCATTTCATTAATCTATTTTTTTCTCTCTTTTAATTGAAGTACACAATTAGAAACAAATTTCTTTCTAAGTACTTCTTTGGTTACATTCAATAAAATTTGGAATGTTGTCTCATTTTCTTTAAAGAAATTATTTCAGTGAATTTTTAATCTATGCTTCCATTGCTTTTCCTTGAATGCCCTTTTTATTGCATTGTGGTCTGAAAAGGGTACATTTAATATTTGTTTTTATCTATTTTGTTTTGAGCATTTTATGTCTTCATGCATATAATTCTTGTGAAGATTCCATGTACAGCTGAGAAAAATGTATATTCCATTCTATTCTTATCGAGTTTCCTACACTCTCCTACCCAGATTTCTATCATATTTTACTTTCTAAGATTCTATTAATCTTTTTATTTGATTTTGAAAATAATTTCTAGTCATCCTGGGAGTTCTCATTGGACTCACTGTCCAATTTACATTTTTCTGTGAGACTTTGCTAGTACATATTTTGATTTAATTTTCTTTTGTGTCTTTGATCTTTATTATCCTCATATTATCTTTTTACTGATATGTGCTTTTTTGTTGTTTGGTAATTTTCCAACCTATTTCTTGATTTAGAACTGTGTTTTAATTTTTGGCTCTGTTGTAGGATCACTGTTTTAAATTTTGGAGTTTTTATTTTTTACACTGCTGTTTCCAGAAGTAGTTTGGAAGTTTTCAATCCTTCTTGTCCCTTCTTGTCTGCACTCTAGGTCTTACTCAGGAAAGACTCTTGCTCTCTTTCAAATGTAATCAATATTTCTTTTTAGAGGGCCCATCTCTTGGGACCAGAAATGATTCTATTTCTCAGGGCCCCTGATACCTTATAATGAAAAGTGATGCTACTCTCACTCTCTCTTAACCAGTAGTGGTCCTCTCCACCCTTGAACTATGATCCAGAAGTAGGTATAGGCAATGGAATTGTTAAATGGCATCCAGTTCTGCATCCAGTGCTAACAGAAAATTGTGCTGTAATCCACTTCTGACCATTTGCCAGATCTCCTTAGCATGTCTGGCTTGAGGGCTTCTGAAATTGATGCTACTTCTTTTGCCACTACTGGTGCTGCATGGGCATGAACTCTGGACTAGCCTTGATCCCCTATGTCATAGATTTCTCTTTCCAACCTCCTATATTCTTTGGTGCTGGAAGAATGTCTTTCTGACCATTTGTTGTCTCTGCCACTCCAGAATTCAATTTGAGGTATTATTTTAAAGTTGTCCGGAGGGGAATATTGGGAGAACTCAGTTGAATCTTTTCTCTACTGTGTCATATTATCTCCATACCCAGAAGTCATTACATTAATTTACATGAACTACTTTCATTAATTCAGGATGAAAAAAAAAATCACCCTTTCAAATCTTTTTTCCCTATAAATATAGCTTCTACAAAACACTCTATTTTTCTAACAGAATATTAATTCTTTAAGTATATAGCATGTTTGTTACAAGGCTATTGCAGTACCTTAAACAGCCAATAATGAGGTAGTAGCAGAACATAGAGAGGAGAGCAGATGTGTTTGAGATACAGTGTAGATAGAATCAACATCATTTGGTTACTGACTGGATGTGAGATATAAAAAAGAGAGAGGAATCAAAGAAGATAACATTTAGAGCACTGGGCAAATTCAAAAGACAGAGAATGGATTAATTCTAAACATAGTGATATGGCTTAGGAAGATTGTAGCAATAATTCTGGCTTTGGGAGTGATGCAGTTGGAAATGATATATTTCTTCCCTTAGGTTACCTTGCTCCAGTTTACTTTGTATGACCAGGATGCTGAGCCCACAAATATTGCTGGCTGTCAGATAACAGCCTGTTGTTCAGTGGTGACTGGGTTTCTGAAATTAATAAGCAACAATGAGGTACTTAAAGTTAAAACAAGCACAGAACAAAATTGGGTGTTTATCACTTAATCTAGTGATGTTTCATGCCTTAAAACACAACTCTGGAAGGTTTCTTCTGCCCTCTTGGAGCTCTGCCCAGAGAACTATGGACGTTGCACCTGTCTACAAAGTCAGAATCAGATCACTCCTCAACCTCACTTCTAAACCATAAGATTAGCATATCAGAGATGGAAGCACCTGATCTCTCTAATGTTTCCATATTGTTTTACCTTTCTGCTCCTGGCTCTTTGCTAAGTTCCTTTGAAATGTGGTCTCATTTATTTAATTGGTGTTAAAAATTATAATAAACTTTGCCCCTTGACTTGAAGATGAGTCTGGGCCTGTGAATTATTTTGAGACCCCTTGCAACACCAACTTGAAACCCCAACATTTTGGGAATCCCTTTTGATCCCCAACAATAGGGCACAGTATGAACAAAAAAGGTGGGAAATTGTAGGTCATATATTTTCAAATATGGAAAACTGCATGAAATATGTTAGGGAGACTCGAATTATGTCAAAAGACAGAAACAATATCAGATTGAAGAAATTATTGAAGAGGAAATTGTAGTTTGCTTTAAAGATAATATCGAACTACTAAAAAGTTTTGAACAGAGGAAAAAATGAAGCCAAATCTAAATGCCTAGTGAATGTAGGTGCTGGTAGATCATGAAGGACACACAGTAATCTGTCACTAATCTTGTACTCAACCTCATATCTTATGCTGCCAAATTCCATGGTTTTTTCCCACTGTACCATATTGGAAATTGGAATGTTTAATGAACAGATGAGGATCTCAGGAAGTTTGTGTTATTGCTACTGTTATTTCTTAAAAATGAATATTATAGTTTGAAACTAAGAAGGAAAAGCAGAGATAGTATCCAAAAAGACCCCAAACTCCTTCAGATAGGATACAGTGATTTATGTTTGATCAAAAAATTTAAATTTCATTAACTTGTGGACAACATTTTAATGTTTGAAAAGAACTTTATGTATAATGTCTCAACAAGGCTCACAGTAGCATTACGAGATAGGTACTATTTGGAGAAATACTCTGGGGAAACCTGGTGTTAAGTGATTTAACACTGAAACTTGATTTTCCCCTCTAATTTCTAGTCCATTCCTCTATTTTGCCATACTTGTCCTGTCTCCCTCTAAATGTTTTTGGGGAGATAGAATAAGAGAGTGAGAAAACAATCTTTTTAGACATTATAGCAGAATTTAATTTTTTAACTTTAATTTACTTTTTTTAAAGTAGAATCTTTAAAAAGTGACACATATTTGAGTACTTTTTCTTAAATAATAGTTTATATTCAGTTTAGAACTACCTGTTTTATTTTACTGCACAGCTTACTAATTCTCAATTAGATTTGAAAATGGGGTAGGATTTTTTCAAAAAATGCTGATTACATAATTTAAACAAAAATGCTTCTTCATGCAAAAATACATAATATCTTTTCTTTGAAAAGATTCAGTTTTCATGTCAAAATATTCACACACATATACTAGGCTCAAAATATACTTTACATATTTAATCATTTTGTTTTGCAGGTCAGATGTTTTACTTTAAAGGGCTACAATTTTTATTTGGGAAAAGTTCTTTGGGATTCATTATTTCTTAGAGAGATCAATAAATAGTTGACTGTCTCCATTCTGCTGCAATTGTTAAATCTTGGTGATTCTTGTTATTTTTTTTTTAATTCCCACCGCTCTTGGGTAAATGTCCACAATTTTCATTTGCAGTCCAGGAATGGTTTGTTTGATCTATTCATCATTGAATATACCTTGTATACTTAAAACCAAATGTGAATTTTCTTGCCTATGTATTTTTCCTATGAGGTAGCATAGCTGATAGAATGTTAAGTTTGCAATATGGAAGACCTGAGTTCAAATCTTGCTTCAGCCAACTTGTAAACTTATGTAATCATAACCTGGATCTGGGAATGGTCAATGTACTCTAAAAAATTTTCACTGTCAAACTCCCTAGCTGAATGATGATACTTATTTTGCAGAATTTTTGCTTATTGTATATTTACATATCCTGAGTCTTAGTTTTGATAAGACTGGGTAGAGGGAAGCTGTTTTAAGGCCATAATGACTATCCATTATTATCAGAGACTTCCCTAATGGCATCTGAATAATGAATAAAACCCTTAGGCTAATTTTATATTATTAATACTACACAACATTAGCTGTTTTACACAAAGAAAATGACTTTAAGTGCCCATAGCAAAATCAACAACAAGATAATGACTTAAATGGACCCATAAAAACATCTGTACAGAATAATAATATTAAAATAGTATGTTAAAAGAAAAATAGTGTTTCCTTTAAAAATCCTATTTAAATCCTTCTGAGCATATATTAGGAATCAAGTAGAGGTGAGCCTTCCCCTTATTTGACTCTTTGGCAAAAGTATTACTTGGGCAGATCATCAAGATAGCTTCTTCAATAAATCAATCAATCAGAATTGATTAAATGCTTGATTAAACATGTCCTAAGTACTGGGGATTAAAATACAATAAATTTAACAATTTCTGCAAGCATTCTTTCCCTTACATTCTCCACCTTATTTGTTTTAAGTTGTTTTAGTAATATTAACTAAGATAATTATGACAATAGCTCAAATTATTATGCCTCAACAAAAACTTTTTGCTCATAGGACCCTTTCGAAAGAGATGGTAAAAATAAGTTTTACCATTTCTACACTAACAAGAATGCATTTGACCTATGATTACTTAATTTGCCCACCTTTATATTGTAGAGGTGACCAGAATAAAACAATTGATTCTCAAGAGTTCTATGTTAGACTTGATAGAATCCACTGGATCCACCACTGGATATGTAGTTATATCAGCCAGAAAATGGTTTGATCTGTTTTCTATCTTTGGACTAAGTTTCAGTTGCATTATTGTCTGATAGTTGAAATACTTAGAGATGTAAATACAAATCTTTCCTAAACTCCATTGGACCTCTCTTTGGAAATAAAGTTTATGATGATGAGAGTATTAGCACTCTATATCTCTCTACCAATTTAAGGTTTTAGAAAATATTTTTATCTCAAGAATTTCTGACTGGGTCCAAATATTAATATCTCTATTTTATTGATGATGTAATCAAATAAAGCAAGACACACATGAGGAATAAAATGGAAAGATTTATGATTGCCTAAAGTGTTCACAACTGGGTTGGAGGAGATCTGGCACAAAATCCAAGTTAAAGAGGAATTCCCTGGGGTGGTGATATCCTCCAGATGCTTTTGTTTATGGATAACATTGTGCTGCTGATTGCATCAAGTACTGGGACATTTCAGAACCTCCAGGAAGGCATCTGTCATCATTCCAAAGAGTTTCCCTGCTTGTCAAAACAAAGAATGTCTATTGTCCTCATATGACTGTTGCAGTACACAAACCTTGTCCCCTAGTGTGTACATTTATAATAGACAGACAATGTAATGAGTACAAGGATGAGCAAAAGAAGGAAAACAGGTGGGATTTTTCGGAAATTTCGGTGTTCTTCTAATGGCACCAAGAAGCCCATGAAAGCTGAGGGCAGCTTTACTTTATATGTTTTTAAAATTAGTAACCATGCATTTGTATTGATCTCCTATGTGCCCTGTCCCCAAGCAATAACAAAAAAGAAAAAAAAGACTTTGTAACAAGCTTGCATAGTAAAGTAGAGAGAAAAATATTTCCCCATTGCCATTTCTAAAAATATCTTATTCTGCATCATATTATTTAAAATATGTTTATTATTCTGCATTTCTCAACTGTCATGAAGGTAAGTACCCTTCTTCATCACCGATCCTCTAGAGTCAAGATTGGTAATTGTGTTGATCAGAGTTAAGTATTTCAAAATTCTTTATTTTTACAATGTTGTTATTAGTATATAAAGTGTTATCCTGGTTCTGTTTCAGCTTAAACAAATATTCAGAAGTTTCACTGAAACCAGATATTTAATTATTTCTTATGGCATATTAATATCACATTACATTTGCATCCCATACTTCATCCAGCTATTTACAAATTGATGGGAACATTCCTGTTTTCAGTTCTTTGCCACTGGAAAAAGAATTATGAACAAATAGCTTTGTTTATATTTGGTGCATGACGTAATATTTGTAATGCACTTTGTAAAACTTAAAAACTTTGCAAATTCCATTATTATTATTATTATTGTTAGTTTTACTTTGATTTATTGGGATGATGGTGCTGATAAGTCTAGCAAATGGCATCATGGGGTCTAAGTATATGTGATTTAGTAACTTTGGGGATTTAGTTTGAATTGATTTTAAAATGTCTTTATCACAGTTGCTTTCCTGTATCCCCTCCAACATTTTCCCCCTTTTCTGTCATTTGTCAATCTGAAAGGTGTGAGGTAGAAATTCAGAGTTATTTTAATTTGCATTTCTCTTATTATTACTAATTATTTTACTTATGTAATCAAAACTGTTCATTTCAACTTCTTCTGGGATGTCTTGATCCTTTTCTTAGTCATGAATTCTCTTCTTATTCATTTTTCTGAAAAGTGTTCCAGGTGCCTATTACTTTTTTAGAGATCCCCAGTCATGTTATATATCTATTTTGATGTTATTACTATATGGTATGAAGAGATGTATTAAAGCTAATTAGATTATTTTATAGGTTTCTTCCAACCATTTTTGTCAAATAGTTAGTCTATCTATTTAATTTAATAATGATGGCATCTTCAGATTTACCAAATACCAGGAAAGCAGTTTTGTTTATATGATATGTGCCTAATATGTTCCATTTATCAATTCTACTTTTTAACTCATACTAAATTGCTTTGGTATTGACTGCTTTGTAGTATAATTTGAGATATGCTACTATTAGATTGTCTTTCTTTTCACTTTTATTTTTAATAGTACTACTTTGAGATCCTTGGCCTGTTCCTCCAAAAGAATTTTGCTATTTTTTCTAGTTTTCCAAAGTTTTGAAGTTTTATTGGTATGGAATGGAATTATTTTTGAGAAATTTTAATAGTTTTACATTTTCTCAGCCTACAAATGAGCAGCTAATATTTCTCTAATTATTTACATTATTCTTAATTACTATTGAGTGTTCTATAGTTGTACTTATATGGTTTCCATTCACATCTTGGTAGGTAGACTCTTAAGCATTTTATATGTTCTATAGTCATTTTAAGTAAAATTTCTCTTTCTATTCCTTCCTTTTAGGTTTTATTGTTAACATATAGAGTTATTAATGATTTATGTGGATTTATTTTATATCCTATTACTGCTAACTTTATTTTTTCAATTAACTTTTTAGTTGGCTCTCTTGCATCCTCTAAATAGAGGATACAAATACAAAAAGTTTCCACTTTTTTGTACTATAATTATGATTATAGTACCCAAAAATGAAAACCTTCTTTGGGCTTTGTTTGTACTTGTTCCCTCAATTTCATTTTCTTGTCTTTTGCCAAAACTAGCATTTATCACAATATATCAGATAATAGTATTGGCTATATATATTTTTTCTTTGTCCTGATCTTATGTGAAACACCTTGATTTTTATTACATATAATGCTAAATATTTTATTTTGTATAGATACTACTCATCACACTTCTTTTAGACTTTTGTTTTCTAGCATTTTTAAGTAAAAGTAATAGCGTTATCACTTGTAATTAATATTTTTGTTTCTCTTTATTGCTGTGAATATATTTTATCAGATATACTTAGAAGTATCTGTTTTATTAAAGATTATATATGTATATTTGTCTTTCCAATATCATATTCTATATTTTCTACTTTTTTATATAGTGGCAGTACCAAATCCTATGTGATTTCAATGATAATTCCTTAATACTTGAACTCATCCTTACTGCTTGCAATATTTTTTTCTCTGATGGAAAACTCAAGCTTTTGCTATAGCAATCTTGGGAGTTTTCATTTTGAGGTTTCTTTCAGGAAGTAATAGTAATTTTTTAATTTTATTTTTCATTTTACCTCTTGCTAGGATTGCCCTGATTTGATAAATTTGGCTTTGTGATCAGAATGACTATACTCCAAGCCCTTTCCTGTTAACACATTTCCTATCCTTGTCACAAGCTGGTGGACTGCACTTTTGTGTGCTTTCTCCTCAGATTTTCTAATCCTTACACAATCTGGAGCTCCCCTTACATATATATTGGAGTATATCTGGAGGCAACTGAGATGCACTATTTCCTCTTATTTTACTATTTCTTCTGATTGTCCTTGGCATAGCTTTTCAAAGCCAAAAAAGGGTTTTTAATGGGCAACAAAATGAGATTGAACTGTCTGCAAAGAATTAATGTTATGAAGAAAGCAATGGAAAGAAGCTATATTATGCTATAAAATTAATGAAATAAAAACATCCATTCAATTGATGATATTGGATTTGTATATGAAATTCAAGGGTGAGTTAATTCATGAAGATTATAATCACATAAATTATATTGTGATTAACAAATTAAAGATTGAATAAATAAATAAGTTTAAAAATTTAAACTAAACATCATATGTTTATTTATAAATACAAAAAAACAAAGTTTCAATATGATCAACTATTTTAAACAAAGATGGCATATTTTATAATGAAGACCTAGTGGACATAACTAATAAGTCATGAAGTGGTAGAAGAATGCCTGCTCTCTCTCTCATTATCTGGCTAAGGTGAGAAATAATAGCAATATCAATAAGATGAAGAAAGAAATGAATTTAGGTAAGTAAGAATAATTTTTAAAAAAACCTACTAGAAAAATCCACAACTTTAGCAAAGTAGCAAAATAAAGCCACATAAAACATCAACATTTTTATATGTTAACAAAAAAGTCCAGCAGCAAGATATATAAAGAGAAATTTCATGTAAAATAACTATAGAAGACATAAAAATATTTGGGAATCTACCTGTCAAGGCAAAGTCAGGAACTATATGAACACAATTACAAAACACTTTCCATACAAATAAAGCCAAATCTAATCAATTGAAAAAATATAAACTGCTCATGGGTAGGTCAAGCTAATATAATAAAAATGATAATACTATGTAAATTAATTTACTTATTTAGTGTCATACCAATAAAATTCCTGAGAAATTATTTCACAGAGCAAGAAAAAATTAATAACAAAGTTTAACAAAAGGTCAAGAATTTCAAGGAAATTAATTATAATGCAAATGAAGGTATCTTAGATGAACAGATCTAAAACTGTCATAAAGCAGGGGTCATCAAAACCATTTGGTAAGAAATAGAGTAGTTGATTGATGGAATAGGTTAGGTTCATAAGACACAATAGTCAATGGCTATAGTAATCTAGTATTTGATAAACCTAAAAACCACAGCTTCTGGGATAAGAACTCACTATTTGACAAAAATTGCTGGGCAAATTGGAAAATGGTATGGGAGAAACTAGGCATTGATCCACACCTAACACCCTACATTAAAATAAAGTCATGAATGAGATATTAAGAGTGATACTATAAGCAAAATAATAGTCTACCTCTCACATTTGTGGAGAAGGAAGGAATTGTGGCCAAACAACTAGAGTACATCTTGGAATGCAAAATAATTTTGATTATATTAAGTTAAAAAGGTTTTGTACAAACAAAACCAATACAGACAAGATTAGAAAGGAAGAATCTACTGGGAAAAATTTTTACCTCCAAGGATTCTGATAAAGCCTCTTTTTGAGAACTGACTCAGATTTTAAGAATCTAAGCTATTTTCCAATGGATAAATAGTCAAAGGATATGAACAGACAATTTTCAGTCACATGAAAAAATGCTCTAAATTACTAATGAACAGAGAAATGCAAATTAAGACAAAAATCTGAGGTACCACTATACACTTTTCAGATTGGCTAAGATGACAAGAGAAAAGATAATGATCAATGTTGGAAAGGATGTGGGAAAACTAATACATTGTTAATGGAGTTGTGAAAGGATCCAACCATTTTGTCAAGCAAGATGGAACTATTCCCAAAGGATTATCAAACTATACATAATCTTTGATCCAGGAGTGTCTCTATGGGGTCAATATCCCAAAAAGATCATAAAAAAATGGAAAAGGACCCACCTGTCCAAAAATGTTTGTAGCAGTTCTTTTTGTAGTGGTCGGGAACTGAGTGGATGCCTATCAACTGTAGCATGACTGAATAAATTATGGTATATGAATGTTATGTAATATTATTGTTCTGTAGGAAACAATTAGCAGCATGACTTCAGAGAAGTCTGGAGAGATTTACATGAACTGAGGGTAAGTGAAGTGAGTGGAACCAGGAGAACATTGTACACATCAACAGCAAGATTATTCGATGATCAATTCTGATGCACGTAGCTCTTTCCAACAGCAAGGTGAGTCAGGACAGTTCCAATGGCCTTGTGATGAACATAACCATCTCCATCCAGAGAGAGGATTATGGGAATTGAGTGTGGATCATAACACAGTATTTTCATTTTTTTTGTTATTGTCTGCTTGCATTTTGTTTTCTTTCTCATTATTTTCCCTTTTTGATCTGACTTTTCTTTTGGACCAAGATAATTGTGGAAGAACATAATTCTATAGAAGAATTGCACATGTTTAACATATATTGGATTACTTCTTCAATCAGATGGTTTACTTCAGGAATACTAAAGAATAAATAAAAAATTGAGGCATTTAATAGCAATTAATAGTAATAATTAATAGACAAGTATCAGGTTAAAAACAAATTGATTCAGCTTTTCTGTTTATGAATGACAAAGCCAAGTAAGAAGAATTAAGAAGAGTATATTGATTTAGGATAGCTCAGAATGTTCTATCTCAGAGTTAACTTACAGATATAGATAAAAAATATAAATAAGCTACAAATTAATATTTGTAGAAATGAAATATGACCTAAATATTTGTAAGGTTTTAATGTTTATAGTGAGTGCACATTAATGCAGTAAAAAATGATGCAACCATCATCTATAAATTTAATGCTTTAACTATTAAATAAACAAATGGATACTTTGTAGAACTAGATAACAACAAAATGTACTTGGAGGTATGAAAGTTCAAGAATATTGAAAGATACAATTAAAAGGAAAGAAATAATAAGAATATGGCATTGGTCTTATCTAAATCAATATTTTAACTTTGTATTCTTGAACCAAAAATAGAACATAGAAAAAGGGAAGTCATAAGAATAGATTAAATACACAAGAACTAGTAACAATCATACATGTAACTTATTATCTGATAAATCTAAAAAATATAATAAACTATTGGGTTTAGACCAACATGTTATTCCAAAAACTACAATCAATTTTAATGTATAAAATGATTTAATAGACATTTTACATCTTTTAACAATTTTTTAAAAATCCAGAGAATAGAAGATTGTTTTTTATAAGAATAGATTATTTCTAGGGAAAGATTTTGTAATTAAACATGAGGTAAAGAATATTATATGAATTTGATTAGAGATATGTAAAGGTATAGAGATAGCAATAGAATAAGAATAGATTTTTTGAATAGGAATGGTGATAGGAATAAAAAAAGGGAATTGTGTTTTCATTAGTATAGAGAATGCCTATCAGAGAAGACTTACCCTACCATTTCAGGTTGTTACTTTCCCTTCACTTTAAGGTGCTAAAAAGTTGCCTAGAGCCCTGAGAGAATAAGTAACTTGTTTAGGATCACACAGTCAATATGTGTTAGAGAGAAGATTGAAATAAAGTATTTCTAGTTTTGAGCCTAGCTTTGAATCCAAAATGCCACTGTCTTTATTATGTAAAATGTTTTTTTAATATTCAAAAAAAAGAAAATCAAAACAAATAGAATCAGACATAAAGCTATAAATTGTAGAGGAGGATATCTTTGTACTTAATAATATATCTCTGAGAAAAATCTGCCATCCAATATTCATAATAAATTGTTATAAATATAGAAGATCGAGTCATTTTCCAACAGATAAGTTGTCAAAGAATATAAATCAACAATATTCCATAAAGAAATGCAAACTACTAATGAATATTTGAAAAGAAAATTGTCAAAATTCAATAATAAGAAAAATGTAACTGTAAAGAATCCAAAAGTAGTTTCTCATATGATTAAGTTAGCAAAGATTATAAAAGATGAGAAAATTCATTTTTTAAGTCCTGTTGAAAATCTGACATGTTGATTCACTTTTAGTACAGCTGTGAATTGATTCAAGCTTTCTGGTAAAAATTAGAATCCTGCAAGAAAATTTTCTTAATTGTTCTTACTTTTTAACTCAGATATTCACTTACTGGGACAATATTTCAGTGGGATTATTGACAATTAGAAAAGACTGATATAAACAAAAATGTGCACAGTAGCATCATTTACAATAATAAAAACTTAAAAACAAAAGATCTTGCCAAAAATTGGGTGATGGCTGAATTCTTTGTGTTTTATAAAAGTTTTGAGAACTTTTGGGTCTTAAATATCATTCTATCAAACTTTATAAGTACTCACCTCAAACTCTTTTTCTAGTTCTCCCAACTTTTGCATCTCTGCTTACACAGAGATGCTTCCAACCTTAGTGTTTTCTTCAGTTAGTGAGTTCCTACCAGGAACCTCCATTTAAGAAACTACTCAGGCCAGCCATACCACTTTTCCTTCCAGCACTGCTCCTAATTCTACAGATTCATATGTGTATTTCCTTCCTTCTCCCTCATTTTCCAGCTCCTTTTTATGGGCTTCTGTTCATTCTATTGATAGAATGATAGCTTTTGAGGACAGAGAAAGTCTTTCCCCCCCTTGTATTTAGATTCCCAGCACCTAGCACAGACCTGGAATATATGAATTTCTATTTCTCTCTGTGTAGTCTCTTTGTCCCATATTCTCTCTTTCTCTCTCTCTCTTTCTCTCCATTTCTTTATTATTTTGATTATTAATAAATTACAATAGTGGTTGTCTCATTACCAATTATGAACTTGGGTGGCTTTGATTAGCTGTTCATGAAGAATGTGCTTTGTAAAAATATTTATTTGGATGTTTCATATTTAAATAAATTGTTTATGTCAAAAAATTAAAGCTTAAAAATACTGAAATAAAAATTATATGAATGAAGTAGGCAGTGTATTTGTGTGTGTATGTGTGTGTGTGTGTGTGTGTGTGTGTGTACATCAACCAGAACTTAATGTGGACTGAATAATGCAGTGTGATAAAAATGAAAATAGAAAAAAATCCATTGATCATCATTTAAAATAAAACCCCAAATTAAAAACTTCAGAATTTCATTGCCAAAGTTCAGAGTTTCCAAGTCAAGGAAAAAAAATTATAAGCACCTAGAAAAGAGTTTAAGTACCAAGGCCTAAAAAGAACCAGAAAAGATTTGGCAAATACAACAATAAAGGAGAGGAGATCTTAGAATATGATATTCTAAAAGGGAAAGCAGAAAGGCTTATTGTCATGAATAATTTATCCCACAAAACTGCAGACAATCCTTTAGGGGAAAAATTAAGTTTTAATAAAATAGATGACTTTCAAATATTGCTGATGGAAAGTCTCTATCTGAGTAGAATCTCTGAAATTCAAACCTAAATAAAAATTAATCGGAAATGGTAAATGCATTTGTCAAAAAAACCCTTAGTATGTTCAAGGCTCATAGTGGAAATGAAATAAGATTATCAAAATACGTGGGGGTGCAACTATTCCTTATCAATCCCTATAATGTAAAACAACAGAGAAGAAAAAGGAATATGATAATGAACAAAAGGAGGGAGAAAGGTAGAACTTATTTCTCATAATTAGGTAAATGAGAATAACATTCAGACATGGACAATAAACTCAAGGGAGCAGGTGTCACATAAACTTTATTTTTTTTAATTAATATTTTTTTCCAATTGCAAGTAAATAAAACTTTCAACATTTATCTTTATAAGATTTTAAACTCCAATTTTTCTCTTTTTTCCTTTATTTCTCCCCTCCCTAAAGTAGCAAGAAATCTTCTATATGTTGTAAATGTACATTCATTTTAAACATATTTCTGTATTAATTATATTGTGAAAGACAAATCAGAACAAAAGGGAAAAAAACATGAGAAGGAAAAGCAAAGAACAAAAAAAAAAAAACAACCCCGTAAAAATAGTATCCCTTCATCTGCATTCAATTTCCATAATGCTTTCTTTGGATGCAGATATTATTATCCATTCCAAGTTTATTGGAATTGTCCTAGATTACTGTATTTCTGAGAAGAGCTAAATCTATCATAGTCAATCATTACATAATCTTGCTGTTACTGTGTACAGTGTTCTTCTGGTTCTGCTCACTTTACTCATAATCAGTCCATGCAAGTCTTTCCAGGCTTTTCTGAAATTAGCCTGCACATCATTTCTTGTAGAGCAATAGTATTCCAGCACATTTATATGCCACAACTTATTCAGCCATTCCGCAATTACTACTACTGAATCAGAGAACTAAAGATACAGACTGAACATAATTTTTTTTGATATGACCTGTATTATTTCACTTAGCTGTGAACATTTGATTTGTTTTTACATTATTAGTTGTTTTTTTTTTTTTTAATTTGGAGGAAAGATTTGGGTGGGAAGTGTGGAAAGCAATGAGAGTTATAAGAAAAATAGAATAAAGAAAAATCAAAATACTTTAAAATAATGAACAGAAGAATAAGAAATCAAGAAAGATTCAGATAAATAAGACAGGTAATAAACTAATATGTGGAATTTATTATGTAATTTTGGAAAGAAATGCTAGTTGTATATAAAGAAGCTAAGAAGTTTTGCACACAATCCTCTCTTTCTGTTCTTTGTATATGGAAAAATTATATTTCTCAGTGTTTGCCAAATTAAAAATAACATAACAAGAATAACTCCTCTTTCTACACCTAATTTAACATACACTACTGCCAAGTTTATTATTTATATGTAGTGATTTGGTAATAGCACTGTTGTGAACTTCAACAGCTCCTTATTGCTTAAAGTATACAATTCCTTAGCCTGGCATCCATGATTGCCATCTTTTAACTTTCAGTATGATGTGATACTCTAACTTTGTAGTCTTATCTCCTGCCATTGCCCATTGCATAATCTATGCTTCAATCACACTGGACTATTGATGTCCCCCTTTTGTTCCATATGCTGTAACTGGAAAGTTTTCTTTTGCCTTTGAATCTTCCTATATTTCTGTCTGATTCTTAAAGCCCAGCATAAATATACTACTTTTGGATAATCTTTCCTTATCCTGTTAACAGCTAATGACCTTTCCTTACTTTATATCTCAGATAGAATTATCTTTATGTCTCTCATAAGACATCATGTCATATGGTGAATCCCATGGTACATGGTGAATATCCATTTTGGTTATAAGGCTTTCCATGAGAGCAGGAACTGCATTTTGCCTCAATTTTGTTTTTTTCCTATTTCCTAGAGTATCAGATGAACTAAAAATGTTCTTGAAATTGACTTAAATCTCAATTCTTACATTAAAGATATTTTGGGGGAAATTACTCTTTTGAACCTATTTATCTATGGTTGAAATTTACTTTCTGGCTTTTAGGTAAATTGGATTAAAAGGATTTTTCTGATTTTGAAGAAGGATCTTCAGTAGTCATCCAACCATCTTTGAAATCTCTGACTTTGGGCATTTGGTATCATTTGTATGGAATTTGAATCCTTCTTTGCACATACAAAGAGTATACTTCCTTACATAAAAGCTTTGCCTTCTGTTTTGCAATTGATGTGTATTAAATAAAAAAAAATGTGACTGAGGCCAGATCAATGAATAGTTTCTGGGAATTTTTATCATCAATGCACCTGTGTGGAAAATTTTCCATCTAATTAAAAATGTTGAAATCCATCGGTATCTTTTCAGTTGAGTGTTGCAATGTACTTTTTGATTGATGTGTGCAAGATGTGAAATGTAACAGAAGCAAGAATATCAAAAGTCACTGTTTATATTAAGACCAATGTGCCATGAGCTCTTGAATTAGAAATGCAGTATAAATTGTAAGCATAAGTATGAACATATTTTGTATTCTTTTCCCATCTTTTGTACCCCTTTGGGGTAGAAATTTCCTTCAGCTGCTTATTAGTATTAGTGATGACATCATGTCAAAATACATTGTAAATATTGCCTTTACCTTCTATCATCAATCACAATTTCATTTCTTCTGAATATTTATTGGTTATCATCTGCTTTTCCAATTATTAAGAATAATAATTGAATAATAGGGTAATAATGAAGATCAATTTTCTTCAAAAACTTGATAAATATGTAACTGCTCTAGCCTCAGTTCATATTGTGGCTATTCATTACTTCTACCATATTATGGCTTTGGCAAGACATTATTCTTTCTCCTGGAAATAATTTTCTCTGTTCTCTCACATTAGTTAATGTAACAGTGACTTCCTGTTTGCAAGCCAAATAATTAATCCTCCCTTGATTGGGTCTGGTTTAAATTAAACATGTTAATCCTTTTGCAATTTTCAAGCAGGCTGTGAGACTTCACCTAACAACTAATGAGTTTCAACAGCAACTCGTGAATCTCACAACAGGAAGGAAAAGGAAACTGAAGGCTTCTTTTTTCTCTTTTTAGTCTAGGCCTATAATTTCATGAATTCAGGGAACTTGCAGGGTGAAAATTCCTTTTATTGATGCAGAATCACAACTTCTCTTCAGCTTCGAGTTGCTCAAGAGAAATGAGAGGTTAAATGACTTATCTTTGATCACCCAGCTAATCTATGCTAGAAGCCTTGTATGGCTGCCTGACATTTGTCAAATCTTCTTGGGTCTAGAGCCAGTTCTCTATCTGCCAAGAAAAGCTGCTTCTTGATACATGATTGAGCATTGCTTAATATAGTTGTTTTTAAAGAAACACCACAGACTCCTAATAAATAGTGTTTACTATACCTTAAAAAAGGCATGGAAAAGTTGAAAGTGTTTCAGGGAAAGTGATAAAATTACTTTTATATATCTATAGTGCCACTGGAGGAATATTCACTTTGAAAAGAGAAGTCTAACTTCTAAGCTAAAGGTGTATTACTATTTCCCAAAAAGTCTTTCATTTAACCATTGTCACAAGATCCAAAATTTACCTTCTTTCTTTATCAAAAGTGTCCTGAATATGACATGGCAAAATAATTCATGATGAAGTAAATATGGCAGATATGAGTTTATTTTGTTATCTTTTCCAGATACGTTTGCATAAAGAACTTTGTAGAAATTATGATTTAATTATTGTTCTGTAAGAAATGACCAGCAGGATGAATACAGAGAGGATTGGCGAGACTTACATGAACTGATGCTGAGTGAAATGAGCAGAATCAGGAGATCATTATATACCTCAACAACGATACTGTATGAGGATGTATTCGATGAAAGTGGATTTCTTCAACAAAGAGAAGATCTAACTTAGTTTCAATTGATCAAGGATGGACAGAAGCAGCTACACCCAAAGAAAGAACACTAGGAAATGAATGTAAACTGCTTGCATTTTTGTTCTTCTTCCCAGGTTATTTATACCTTCTAAATCCAATTCTCCCTGAGCAACAAGAGAACTGTTCGGTTCTGCACACATATATTGTATCCAAGATCTACTGTAACCTATTTAACATGTATAGGACTGCTAGGCATCTGGGGGAGGAGGTGGAGGGAGGGAAGGGAAAAGTCTGAACAGAAGTGAGTGCAAGGGATAATGTTGTAAAAAACTACCCTGGCATGGGTTCTGTCAATAAAAAGTTATTTAAAAAATTGTGATTAGCAAAAGTAAGGCATTTTTCATTGACAGAATTTTAGGCACTATGGCATTAGAATGGGTGAGATATTTTTACTCAAAACAGCTTGGTAAGAGACCCTCTAATTACAACACATGTTGTTCAGTTGTTTTCCAGTTCTGTCCAATTACATCTCCAGCTCATTTTGGAGACAAAGAAACTGAAGCAAACAGAGTTAAGTGATTCACCAAGAGTCATAGAGCTAATAATTATCTGAGTCTGGATTTGAATATCACAAAACTAAGCCTTCCTGATTTTAGGTCTAGTGCTTTTAGCCACTGCACCATGTAGCAAATTAGCACCCTAATTATAGCACATAAGACATTCTTAATCTCCGTGTTATATTAGCTCAATTAATAATTCTTCCTACCAAGTCAATACAAATAGCATCTTCTTCAGGAAGCCTTAGTACTCCATATGCAGCAGAATAGATATTTGTATCATCATTGAATGACTGAAGTACATAAAAGTTTGTTATTATATTCTAGTATTGGCCAACGGTAGTATATATGATGATAATAGAAATATAGTTTAAGTTGAGTTCTTTGATCAATATAAATTCTCATAAGTAGTATTTCCATTTTTCCAAGGACAGAGTGATAGTTGATGACCTATGGTGTTACCAAGGTTCTCTATAATCCATAGATGTCTTCCAAGAGGAGTGACAATAACATTATTTTCAGGATAGTTGCAGTTCTAAGCATATTTTGTTGTACTTCTTGGAGTAATCTCTTCCTTGGTCATGCTGAATAGCAGACAGCTTTCTGTATATAGAATTAGTCATCATTTGGATCCTGCTGGAGGAGTCTGGACATTGATGTGGTTTGGTGCCAGTGTTTATATTTCTCAATCAGTGAGGATGTTTATGCATGGTTGTGGGGCATACAGCTTTTGGCTTCCGCATGTCCCTTGTGCTTAGGAGTTAATTTGCATCTACTTGCAAGTCTTGGAAAAATCTTTTATTATCCACTGGAAAACACAAGTCTAGAACACCTGAATTGCTCAGGGTGATAATATTGTAACAAGATAGGAATCTTTTTCTTCTAGAGGTCCATTGTGATTTGGTTTTATTTGTTTCATTTTTCAACATCTAGCTGCCATCTGGTAGAAACTGAGAAACAGTCAAAATTGAAATGGAGAACAGTTAGTGGAAGGAATGGACTGGAGCCATACTTCTATTACAGCTTGGGGAAGTTCTGTACATAGTAGCAATGAGCTGATGGTTCTGACCAGGATTTAAAGGACAGAGAAACATAGCTTTAAATGTCACCTCAGGGTAAACAGCCATGTACTTTCATAGAACACAATTACAGTTGATGACTACAGATGCTGTAGCTCTGTTAGAGGAAATAGAGTGTAGAAACTTTCAGGAGAAAAAAAAATAAGTTACAAATGAAAGGTGGAAATTGAGAATTTATGATATATTTTCTGTTTGATTGACTGGGAAGAGGTCAGTGAAGTTCCTTTTAACCTGATACAGCATATCACTGGGGAAGGGGGTAATGTAGTCTGGTTAAATGCAGTCTGCTGTGCTGGGACTTTCTACGCCCCTGAGGAATGGTATTGGCAAATACAGCTGTTGGCAAGATTTCTGTTTTTCAATCTACCAGCATATTTCCATTGTTGAGATGTGTCTGACAAAGAATTCCATCTTGGAACTTGCCAAAAAAGATGATAAAGATCTTTGACTTTTTTCCCCTCCTTAAACACTGGACTCTTTGAGCTTTGACTATTATTCCCCAAACTAAGAATGTCTGTTACAGAAGATGAATCACTTATGAATTAGGCAGACTTCATTTGCCTATTATTTTCAAGGAAATGTATAGAATACTGGTGAATCTGCTGATCTGAAAGGGGCAAAAGGCAACTTCATATAGTAGAAAGAATATTGATTCTGGATTTAAAAGGCCTAGGTGATCTTGGGCAAATTATTTAAACTCATTGGCTCTCAGATTCCTCTTCTATAAAGCTAGGTACTTGTTAGATGACTTTCAAAGTTGTTTACAACTCATATCCTATAATCCTGTGATCCAATGACCAATGAGTTTTAATCATTCCTACATTGTTGATATTGGACAAACCTCTCAGATTCCTTAGGCTTCATCTATAAAGGGAGAAGGTTGGATTAGATGGACTCTGATAATGCTCAATTTCTAGATCTATGATCATATGAAACTAAAATTAAAACTATAAGATTAAAATTCCAGAAACATAACAAGAAAATATGTGCTTCTAGAAAAAGTGATAATAGCAATCTTTAAGAAATGGATCTGTCATTAAGACACAATGAAGACTAGGTCTAAATGGAGAAAACAACTTTTTTTTTTTAATAAAAAAGTTACATTCTGTATAAAGATGAGTCAATAAAGTGAAATATGTGCCAATCTTTCTTTCTCATTTACTATACTGAGATTGCTATTCTAGAATAATAAGGCACAATTTAAAAAAACAATAGCTGAATTGTATATGGTGGTTAAAGTTGCAACATATTTTGTAGACATCTTTTTGTTTAAACCTTGCCATAATCCTTCGAGGTAGGTTTGTTATTCCAATTTTTCAGGTGTGGAAACTAAATCAGAGAGTTTTGGTGATTTATCCATTGTTCTTAGATAATAAGTTAGAGGTAGGATTTGGGACAAATTTCCCCAATTCCCAATATAGCTTTCTGACTAATATATCAGGCAGCCCCTTATTTAATAACTCAGAGCATATTATAGTTAGATCTTTTCTAGAGCAAAATTCATCATTTGGAACTTAATGTTAATTCACTTCAAGCAGGCTGTCTCCAAGTAATGGCAAGTTACTCTGGCCCTGCTTAGTACTTACAACAAAGGTTAGGCAGGGACTCCTAGTAACACATCTTTCACTTGCTTCTGGAAAAGCTTCTTGCTCAAATCACTTATCTCTGTACTTGTTATACCCCACTCTTACTTCCCTTGTCCCTCCCTGTGAAGTTAGGGTCTGTTCCTTTTTTGTCTTATCTTCAGTGCTAGCAGAATGACTTGGCCATAGTGGGTGCTTAATAAATGTTGGTCAAGTCCAGTATCTTGAATCTTTTAGAAATATGTGACACTGTCATACCCTGAGAAGGTGATTCAGTAGAAATGTAAGAGTCTTGTACTTATCATGGCCTCAGGTTGTGTGTGTGTGTGTGTGTGTGTGTGTGTGTGTGCGTGTGTGTGTGAATTTAAATTGTAAGAACTTTGAAGGCAAGAATTATAGTTTTCTTATTTTCGTATCTTAGCATTTAGCAAACTACAGGACACTTAGTAGGTTCTTAATAACTAATTAATGAATACAAATAAGTTGCTGAAAAAGTCACATAGGCAAGAAGATTAAATGGAAATCCTGGCTTAGTTGTAGTGTTCTTGTTGGTTTTCTGGAAGTCTTGGAGCAGCCTTCATTTCAATAGAGTAAACAAGAATAGCCAGGTATTAAAGTCCAAATTCTTTATTGTCTCCTTGCCTGGGGTCCCATTAGCTTTTTTGAGGCCCTTCAGATGGCCTTGGTCTCAGTTGGAGCAACAGGAGGACAGGCCAGCCACTGTGAGTCTGATGAAGATGGAGAATGTCACTCCTTGACTCCAACAGCTTGAGCTCCTGCCCCCAGTCCTTTGTCTTCTCCCAGTCTGTCTGGGCCAGAACTCTGAACTTGAAACAAAGGATTCTTACAAGGTACTAAGTCAGTGGAATTGATAGAGACAATAGTTATCTAATTTACCATGGTTCAGTATGATCGATTTAATCCTACAAGGAGAAGTTATGGGTCAGAACTTGAAACAAGGCACTAAGTGGAATTGAGGAGACAATGGTTAAATCTAGTTCAGGACTGATTTAATCCTATAACAAATAATGGTTTCTTAATGATATAATGATTGCTTTTTACTCAGTGTGGAGCATATAAGGAGAAACTCTTAGGGCAGTTAGAGCATACTAGAAGCTCTTGAAGCCTCAGCTAGGATTCAGTTGGGGAGATTCAGAAGCCAGAGAAGGCAGGCGGGAGTTCAGGCTCTCAGAACCAAGGAGAGAGATAGGCCTCTAAGAAAGTTAACCAGGCCCCAGGAAAGGAGACAAGACTTGGAAAGAGACAATAAAGGATTTGGACTTTAGCTCCTGGCTGCACTTGGGGTGATTACTGGAGTGAAACGAAGGCTGCTTCCAGAGACCCAAAGGAAACCCCAAAAAGAGAACTTTACATTTTAGAGAAGAATATTACATCTGTTTCTGAGCCTCTCAGTTCCCTAGGAGAGCCACCAGGAGCCTGATCAAAGATGGAATGTCTCTGGCTGAGTTTATCCCACCTTATATGCTCTATTTTAATTACATCATCATAGGTATGAATCTTGTAGAATGGTTGTCAATTTTGTAGAACTATATTAAGTACTAAGTACATCTACTGAACTAGAGAACTATTAATCACCAGGCTAAACTAGATAACCATTGTTTTTATCAATTCCACTGAATTAGCACCTTGTAAGAATCCTTGTTTTAAGTATAGAGTTCTGACCCATAATACTTAATACCCAGACTTTTACCTATATATATTTACTTTTGTGAGTTTATATAGTTAGAAATTGTTGTTTTTATTTCACATTAAGATTTATAATTTGTCACAAAAATTGTGTGAATTTATCTTTCAACCACATACAATTGTGACAGTTTTAAATAAAACTCAATATATAGTATTCCAGTCTAGTTACAAACAGATAAAACTAAAAAATGATAATTTTTAATGCAAAAAAATCTTTATTTTACAAATGAATTAGAGATTATAAGAAATTAGCCTTGCCTAGTTAAGTGTTTACTTCCTCGTCACCAACTTGTTGACAAAAGTTAGTTGAAAGATAGAGAAAGAATGTTTGTGCAAAGAAATTAAAAATAATGTATTTAGAAGCCACTACCAACCGACCTGGATTTCTCTGGTCTGAACTCAGATCATGGAGGACTTTAATCATTGAACAAATGAACCATTAATAGTGGTTGCACCATTTGAATGTCCTGATCCAGCACCAAAGTCATAAACCCTAATTTTCGATAATTGATGATCAGTGCCAAAACACAATAAAGCATCTCTGATATGACTTAGAAAAATAGGTTAATGGTACAATTTAAGAAGTGTTCCAATCAACGGCAGCATGCATAGTAGAGAGAGAACTGGCTTACAAAAACTTGAATTTAAGTCTTATCCCTGACACAACCTAATTGACCTCTTAGTGCTGGGCCTACGCAAATTTCTGACTATAATTTCCCATTTAAATAATAAAGATATATAGATAATTCTTGGTATAGCTGTTATCTCTTCCTAGCCTTGGAAGGAAACCATCCACAGAGGAAATTACTGAAAAATCCCATAGTTCTTATACTCCCAGGCTCCAAGTAAAATATGGGGATGAGGAAGAGAGAGTTTTTTTCACTTAAGAGGTCTCAATTTCTGCCAATGAAATCCTAGGTCTAGGTTCTATTTAATAAGTACAGGTTTTAGGAATGGTATTTGGCATGTAAGGACATAATCAAAGCCATAGAAGCTACAAAGTAGTGATAACACCTGCACAGTCCCTGAACTAAGCTAATGATCTGGAATTTTAGAAAAAGTCACAAGCCAGAGCCAAAGATCATTAAATAAACAAGGCACAACAATCAAACAGACAGAGATGTCATCTTTAAGCATCCACTAAGTATCTACTATAAGCCAGGTACTGTACTAGGCACTTCAGATACAAAAAACCAAAACAAAACAAGACAGCTCTTGCCATAAAATGGTTCACAATTTAGTGGGGAAGACAACTTGCAAACTATGAACAAATAAACTTGAAACATACAGATAAATTTGAAATAACTAAATGAGCAAGGATCTTAAATTAAGGAGAATTGAGAAAGACATTTTGTAGAAGGTGAGGATTTAACTGGGAAGTCAGAGAAGGCAGGAGGGAGAGCAATCTAGGTATGGGAGATGTCTGAAGAAGATGTTCTGTTGGGATGGAGTTGTTTAATTGAGGATCAGCAAAGTGGTCAGTGTGAATATTGTTAACATGTAATCACAACTTCATAAAACTTATGTGAAACCAAATGATTTACATGGAAATGTGTTTTGAATGACTACACATACATACCAAATTGCTTGCCTTCTAAATGGGGGGAAGTAAAGGAGAGAATTTTGCATTCAAAATTGGAAAAAATAATAATGCTAAAATTGTTTTTATATGTAATTGGGAAATGTTAAATAAGAAAAAATATGAAAATAGGTTTATTAAAAATAAATATCAATGTGGAAACCAAAGAGTTCACAATCCACACAGAAGTTTGCATGTTTACAACAATAGCACAAAGGAAGGAGGAGAAAACAAATATCTACATAAAAGAGGGGTGTCATGGGATGGGGAAAGGGATAGTAAAGATGGGAAAAGGACAAAACTCTTTCCAAAGGGGAGTTGGAAGATAATGGCAAAAGCTGTATTCTTTTCCCTTGGGAGCTGTTAGATTATGAAGATGGGATGGTCAGCTTATCTCCAAGGGGCTCATGTTACACAAAGTTTCTCAGCCTAGTCTAGACTGACTGAAGTCTGTTTTGACTCCCAAGCATGCACAGGGAGTCCAGTTTGGGCAACTGTGAATGCTTCATCTTTGACACATTTAGAACCTCCTGTGTGCTCTGGATCCCTTATTTCTGGAAAATACAGCAACTTAGAAAGTACAAATTCAGGGAATTCTTTAACAATCCCTAATATTCCCCCCATTCCGTTAGTCAAAAGCATAAGAGTATTATGCTAGGAAGAGAATGTTCAGGCATTGTCCTAGGTTCTCCTTGTAATCCTTTGATGAGACTTTTCTTCTGGCATTGATGAAATCCTCCTGTATTAGGTACAAATGCCCTCCTTATTTCAAATCACTGAGGATGATTAATAAAGGAATAGTCACACATCCGAACTTGTCCTTTGAAAGGGAAAACTAAAATCAGACAAACAGATGGAAAAAACCAGAGCTGAGAGTGACAAGTAGGAAAAGAGATTCACAGGAAGTGATAAATGTAGTCCTTTCTTTTCTTTGTATCTCAATTGGGCTTTAATTTCCTTGCTTCATTTGCAACCTGAACAGGTCTGCCCTCCTTTTGGGATGGCTGCTCCTGAGGAGACCCTGATTCGCTTAGCCTACTTTAGGTCAAAGCTTTCAAGTTCAAATCATTCAACAAGTTTAGCTAACAGCCCCTGCCCTCCTCTCCTCCATTCTCAGAGGATTTTTAAGCATACAGCACTGAGCAGGGCTCTCTATGATTTTCAAAATCATTAATAGGAACTCAAGGATGACATCCACCAACTTTGAGCTATGTTTTGTCCTGTGGTTGTGTTTTGAACTATTTTAGAGTAGCTATATTGTTTAATACTATCTTTTCACTTATCTTGCATTTTTATTCCTTATCAATTATTTTTGTCTCAACTTTGCTAACCTTCAGATTCACTGAAAAGATAAGTGAACATCTATTATGTTCCTACTTTGTCCTGATAACTATGCTAGGTAGTGGGTATACAAAAATGAGAGTGAAACTTTCTCTGCCCCTGAAAGGCTTACAATCTAGCTAGCAGAAATGATTTTTATATATGTAGATACATACAAAATAGATGTAAGATGGGTAATGGAAAACCATGTGTGAGGAATTGTAAGAAAGCCAATTTGTCTGGGTGGTTAGGTTGCATGAGAGGAAACATGAAACTATTATTTTGTAAAGGCAGTATGGGACTGGGTTGTGATGAGTTTTAAACATTAGACAGATGATAATGGGGACTGGAAGTGGTTGAATAAAAGTATGATGTTTTTTTAGATCTAGGCTTTAGGCAAATTTCTTCAAGTAAAGAAAATGGAACAAAAATATGATTTGACTCTGTCTTGTCCTAATAGTACCTCTAGTACCTAATGATACCATTCCTTTTTTCAATCATTCTCTTTCCCCAAACATCACTTAAAAACACTTTTCTTGCCCCTTAGCAGTCATTTGCAGCCTGCTTCATTATGGGTGGCAGTACTCTTAATACTTTTATGTACAATGCTATTATTTTAATTCAATCTCTTTTATCTACTCTGGTTCCTAAATTCTAGAAATACTTTTATAAAATCTGGATTTATCCAAGAGTTCCTTGTGCATCCTTTGATAGCTTCCATACTTCTCTCTTATTGATGTTGTTTGTACTTGTATGCTAATAATTATCATATGAACTTCTCATATCTGTCCATTAAACTATTTTCAAGCTATTTAGGTTGGGGATCTCACCTTAATTTGAATTAAGTCCTAATGTATGATTATCCAGTTGATCTGTTCACATTCTTTAAATGAACAGTATGATTTGCTTTGGGATACACTTCTGGAAAACTTAGGAAATCCCATGAATATGGTAATAATATAATCAGGGAGAAGTAGTTTGGTGTTTCAAGAGGCATAGGGCCAGAGGATTTGGAACTATAGAGGCCCTTAGATGTTATTCACTATAAATCCTTCATATTTTTAAAATAAGGGAATTTATATCTAGCTAAGTTTAAAAAACTGACCAATATCAAATATCAAGTAAGCCAGACACCTGAAATTTGAACCCGTATCCTCTGACTTCAAATTCAGTGTATTTTTGTCCCATTATATAATAGTTCTGGGAATTCATCAGAAATTCATCATGTAAAGTTGCTAATTTTCAAGAATCCAATGACATTTCAGAAACAAGCTACCTTTATGTTTTTTTTAAAATGGTAACCCATGAAAATATATGTAGAATCACAAGAAGATTCATGGCATATCTAATCAGTTTGACTGATTACACTAATCGGTTGATACCTTTCTGTTGGCTGAAAGGGTCGTGTCTAGGAGATGTGGTAATGTAATAAATCAATTGTAAAATTTTAAATCCCATTGCTTACAAATAAAAAAGGATAAGAATCACAGATACTTCTGTCTATAATATTGGTTCAGAATTCCCTTAAAATAGATAATAGATTATTGTAATCAATCATCTACTATAAAACCAATAGCATAAAGAAGAAAAGATGTTGGCTGAATGATTAATTAATTGTTTTTTTTTGGATGAGACCAGTATTGATTTTTGATAAGTCCTAATATTAGAGGAAGGTAGATGGCACTGTACCTGGAATCAGGATGTCCTGAGTTCAGATTCAACCTTGGACATTTATTAGTATTGTGATTCTAGATAAATCATTTAACCCCTGTTTGCCTTAGTTTCCTTATCTGTAAAATGGGGATGAGAATTGCACTTGCTTCCCAAGGCTGATGTAAGGATCCAATAAATTAAGATTTGTGAAGAACTTGGTGCATAGTAAATACTATTTAAATGTTAGCTATTATTATCATTAATTATTATTATGTAAATGCAGTAGTTCAAAGGTAGTCTTCCTAGGGCAGAATACAAAGTTATATTATATATTATTTTAGACACTAAGACATTCTTAGTTCTTTTTGGATCTACAAAATTGTTGACAGATTTGGCTTACTATTAACTAAAATCTCTGGATATTTTGCCCCACATACAAACTTATTAATTTAATTTTTCCAGTACTTTTTAATTTAATTTTTAGAACCCAAGTATAAAACTTTACATTTTCTCTATTAAAATTCACCTTATTAGATTTCTAACAAAGTTTTAGCCTGTCAATAACTCCTTAGATCCTGAATTGGTCATTTAATGGGTAATTAGCCTTCTTTGTTTTATGTTACCTGAAAATTTCATAGGTACATTAAATATCCAAGTCCCTGATAAAAATGACAAATAGTTTTTGGTGGTAACATGAATATTGTTAATGCAGACATGTTCTACATTACCACCAAACTGTTAATCGTTAAAGTTTGAGTACATCTGTTGAACCAGTTGTTCAACCTAAATGTGTTGTCATATAGCTGACAAGTATCTTCTTGTTCACAAGAATAGCAGGGAAGAGTTTTTCAAATTCTGTAAAATTAAGAGATTTTAGTAAACATCAATGGCATTTCCTTGATGTTTATTGAAACTGTTAAAATTTATTGATATTTTTGAGGTATCATCAATTGTTAAAATAGGAAATTAAGTCAAACATTGATGTTGTTTTATTTTTCTTTTTTAAAGAAAAAGTTGATTTAATTTTTAATTGACAATAATTTATTCATCCTTCCTTATTGGGAACCCCCTCAATTCTATAACAAATATAGATAGTCAAATAAAAATAATTTTCCATTGACCATGTTCCAAAAAATATATGTCAATTATATTATCTCTCTGTCAAGAGAAAAGCACATTTCATTTCAGGTCTTCTGGAATCCTAGTTGACCCTTGCATTGATCAGAGTTTTTAAGTATATAAAAATTGTTTTAATTTACAATGTTGTTAACGCACAAATTATTTTCCTGGATTTGCTCATTTCATTGTATATCAATTTATGCCTTCTTTGGTTTCTATGAAAACATGCCCATTATCATTTCCTACATTCATTTTCCATAATTTGTTCAGGGATTCCTCAAATAATCGACATCCCCTTAATGAGTGTAGGGTTCTATTATTTGCACATAGATCTCAAAAAGAGAAAATGAAATAGACCCAAATCATCAAGTCTGTTTCTTGGGTCACAGGGCCCAAGAGGAGAGGAAGATGACTTCAGGTCAGACCAACTTACGACATGGTATCCCCAATTAAACATTTACAATTGGAGGTAAAGGAGAGCCTAAATATTTATAGAAAGCATTAAAATTCATTTTATGATGTTTTAATAAACATTATTTTATAAAATGATTTTCAATATGTGAAATATGGGAAGGGTCAGTGATTACATTCAACTGGGAAACTCCCAACATGAGAAATTACTGAACCATCCCAGGTCTCAATCCATCTATGACTTATTAAATAATTTGTAGGATATTATCTATGTTTATGATTAAGTAACATAAGCAGTAAGTATCAGAGGTAGGATTAGAACGAGGTCTTTTTGACTCAAGGCCTTGAATTTCATTCTCTATGCTACACATCCTCAAATTTATACTATGAATAAAAACTGTTACTTGTGTGTTGTTGTTCAATTGTCATATCCTGCTCTTTGTAACTCAATTTGGGTATTTCTTAGGAAAGATACTGGAGTAGTTTGCTCTTTCCTTCTTTCAGGAAGATAATTCTTCCTGATTTTAGGCCCAGCACTATCTATTGTGCCACCTAACTGCCCTTGTTACTTATACAATTCTACTTTTCTTAGAATTATGTTAAAATTACATTATTTGACATTTTGAAAGATGACAGTTAAGAAAAATACTTTGTGACAGATGGCAGTCAGTTGAGACTGATAATTAACAGTCAATAATTATCAAAGCAGAAAAATTTCATGCAGGTCATTGAGAGTTTACTGTTATTACATATGTATAGACATTACTGAATTACCCTGGTGACTAAACTAGATGTAGAATATGAAGAAATGTGTTGATGACAATTATAATAGAGAAATTTTCATAATCCAAAGAGCGTCAGTATTGTAAACCTTCAGGATTATTCTTGAGATCTCACTCCAATAAAAATACTATTGCTATTTGAGACCTTGCTTTTAGGTATGTATTGAAAGAAAATTTGTACCTACCCATTCATAGCTTGTCCTTATACAGACTTGCAAATGAATACCTAACAATTTATCAGCCAACATCCCTTTCTACAGCCTACCTTTCCCTAGGAATTATACATATAATAAAATCAATGAAACAAGTAGTCTTTAACACTTGCTTTGGGTTAATAATTACTAGCTCTGAGCCAGGAACTAATTACAAAGGTATAAAATGTTATAGTTATATAGTCTACCTCTCCAGACCTGGTCATGTATAAGAGACATTTGTGCCTTCATTCATAGTGATGAGAAATAGTATCTGTGTAATTGTTTTTTATGGAGAATGATTAGTAGTAAACCAGACACCTGGAAAGGAACCAACAACATTAGATCAACCTGGGTGAATAAATGTGTCACTACTCATCCGGTACATCCAAATGGAAAAGGAGTATGTCAGATGGCTGCAGAAGAGCGAAACAACAGTAATTTAGGAGTGTTGCTGACTTTTAAAATGTATCTAACAACTCCATTAGACACCATATTGGCCTCTAAGGGAATGTTAATGGGTCACAAACTGCATACCAAACTTTCTTCCCTGCAAACCACTCTGATTGTGACCAAAAGTGGAAGGAAGAGCTTTTATCCACTATGAGGAGAAAAATTCTACATCAAAAAGAAAGAAAAGTGTAACTTTGAAAACCATCTGTGTTATTGAATATTTGAGCAAAAAGTTTTTGACAAATCTTCTTTTGGTTTCCCACCAAAATGAGTAAATAACATAGAAATAAATTCTTCAAAAATATGAAGTCTTAAAATATATCAATATAATGGTTACGATTTTTGTAGTAGCAAAGAACTGGGAACAAAATAACTCTCTCTCTCTCTCTCTCTCTTTGTCTCTCTCTCTCTCTCTCTCTCTCTCTCTCTCCTCTTTTTCTTCTCTCTCTCTCTCTCTTTGTCTCTGTCTCTCCTTCTCTGTCTCTGTCTCTCCTTCTTTGTCTCTCCTTCTCTCTCTCTCTCTGTATATATATATATATATATATACACATATAAACATACATGTATATATATATATTGATTAATGAATGAATAAACAAATTTTTGTATGTGGATGTAATGGAATGTTACTTTGTTTAAAAAAGTATGCATATGAATAACAAAGAGTAACATGTGACGACCCATATATGAACTGATGCAAAGTAAAACATACAGAATGAGGAATACAGGATGCACAATGAGGACAATATATTATCCTGGGGATGATTTTCTGTAATCTCTTTGCTAATATTTTATTTAATATTTTAGCATCAATATTCATTAGGGAGATTGGTCTATAATTTTCTTTCTCTGTTTTCAACCTACCTGGTTTAGGTGTCATAAAAGGAATTTGGTAGGACTCCTTCAATGCCTATTTTTTCAAATAGGTTATATAGCATTGGAGTTCATTGTTCTTTAAATGTTTGGTAGAATTCACATGTAAATCCATCTGGACCTGGGGATTTTTTCTTAGAGAGTAAAACACACTATGTTCATCCCCCTCCATTCTTTCTCTTGATATAATAGGTTTCCTTTGCCTCTTCATGAGATGTAGTACCCCCATTTTACCCTTTTCCAGGTATAATTTCCTTTCCACCTCTAGTTTCTAGAATAAAATATACATGTATTCTTTATATATCTTTATAGCAGAAATATAGTTCCCAAGATTTCTTTTTACCTTTTTAAGTTTCTCTTGAGGTCTATATTTGTAGATCAAACTTTTTGTTTAGTTCTGGTTTTTTCATCAAAAATAGGTGAAATTCGCTTATTTCATTGAATGTCCATTTTCTTCCCTGGAAAAAGATGCTCATTTTGGCTGGGTAAGTTACTTTTGGTTGCATACCAAGTTCCTTAGGCTTTCAGAATATCATATTCCAGGCCCTTCAATCCTTTAATGTGGATGGTGCTAGGTCTTGGGTAATCCTTATTGTGACTCCTCTATATTTGAATTGACTTTTTCTAACAGCTTGCATTATTTTTTCCTTCATCTGATAGTTCTGGACTTTGACCACTATATTTCTTGGAGTTTTGATTTTAGGGTCCCTTTGAGTAAGTGATCAATGAATTTTTCAATTTCTATTTTACCCTCTGTTTCTATAATTTCTGGGCAGTTCTATTTGGTAATTTCCTGGAAAATAGTGTCCAGGCTCTTTTTTTCATCATATTTTTCCAGGAGTCCAATAATTCTCAGATTGTCTCTCCTAGATCTATTTTCCAGGTCTGTTATTTTCCCAAGAAGGTATTTGACATTTTTTTCCATTGTTTAATTTTTTTTTTTTTTTTTTTTGGTTTTGCTTGACTGATTCTTGGTGTCTCCTCGAGTCTTTCAATTCCATTTGTTCAATTCTGATTTTCAATTAAGTATTTTCTTCACTCACTTTTTTATATCTTTTTCTAATTGTCCAATTGAGTTTTTAACTGAGTTGTTTTGTTCTATGGAATTTTTTCTGTTTCGTCAATTTTATTTTTTAGAGAGCTATTTTCTTTTTCCAGTTCACTGATTCTGTTTTTCAAGGATTTTATTTCTTCATCCACTCTGTCTTTAAATGAATGGGATGACTTTTCCAGACTCTCTTGCCAAGCTTCCTTTCCTTTTCCCCCTTTTCTTCTAACTCTCTTGTGAGAGCCTTTTTAATTTCTTCTATGAGAGTCATCTGTGTTGAGGCTCAAATCATATCCTACTTTGGTGATTCATCAGGAGACAGTCTGTTTTTAGTCTCCTCAGGATTTAAAGTTTGCACTCTATCCATATAGAAGCTATCAATGGTTAAAGTCTGTTTAAATTTTTTGCTCATTTTGTCCAAAAAGAGTTAAAGAAAACAAAGTAACAAGAAAAACAAATGGTATGCATTTTTTTGGGGTGGGGGTGTGTGGATGGTATTACCAAGCTTCCTCTACAGACTGCAAGGGGCAGCAGTGAGGCACTAGCAGGACAGTGATGGCTGTGCTGTGCCTGCACTCTGAGACTCGGAGAGCGTGCTGAGACACAGTGGGTGGGTGTGGCCAGGTCCCAAGAGACCCTAGCTGTTTGGGGTTGTATTCTTCACCCCTTGTGTTTTTAGCTTTTCTGCTTGTTTACTGGCTTGCTGCCAGGGCAAAATATCCAATACTGTAGTAAAGCTTTCCCTGCAGAGATGGCTAAAATCACACCCCACCCCACTCCAATCTGCTCAGCCGTGAGCTACCTGCTGTGCTCTCACTGCTGCTGCCTGCTCTCAGCCTGCACCCAGTCTGCCCATGAGCAAAAACAGACCTTTTCTAGCGAATTTCAAGGATGTCTTCTTTTGGTAATTATTTGTGTTTTTTTTCAGTCAAACACTAATTAAACATGATTTGGATTTGTTTTGGGATTTGTTTGTTTTTGTCCTCCTCTCCTTAAAGATCAAGAGTACATTAGATAAATTTGGGGAAAAAATGAGAGAGAAGTCAGTCAAGTCTTGAAACTGAAAGTTCTACCATTTTACTGGATCTCTAATTAATAATGCATTAAGGCAGGCAGAATTTGAAAAAAAATAAATCTATTCCCCATATGCACCACAAATTTCCCTTTGGAAATTGCAGAGAGAAATGTATGGAGTAGTATATCATCAAACTTAATTAATGTATTGGTTAGTTTTGAAAATTTTTCTTCTATTATTTAGGAATGACTTGGAGTCATTCCTAAATGAGTTGAGGAGGAATATATTTGTAAATTAAAGTGTTGTAAAAAATAAAGGATCAATATTTCTTTTAAAGAAAAACTTTTGAGAATAGCCAGTGGAGGAAGATCATAAAGACACATTTTTATATGCCTTGTAAACTAGCATCTTCTCAGAAGAATCAAATGGAGAGAATGCCTTCATTTAAAGCCCACTATTATAGCCAATGATCTTCATCTGTGCAAGTGAAGTTGATAATTCAGAATTCTTATCCTGGGAAATTTGTGGTGCATATGGGGAATAGATTTATTTTTTTCAAATTCTGCCTGCCTTAATGCATTATTAATTAGAGATCCAGTAAAATGGTAGAACTTTCAGTTTCAAGACTTGACTGACTTCTCTTTCATTTTTTCCCCAAGTTTATCTAATGTACTCTTGATCTTTAAGGAGAGGAGGAGAAAAACAAACAAATCCCAAAACAAATTCAAAAACATGCTAAGGTGTTATAGAATATTGCTTTTGAAGAGATATGGGGATACCAAGTAGATACTTTACTCTCATTAGGTTTTAATTCACTCATTAATAGTCAAATCTTTCTTTTATGAAGATTTCATTTCATATACTGTATCTATAATTTCATCAGTCAACAAATTTGCTACTTAATTAACCATAGTTAAGTATATAGTAGTATATTTTAGAAGAAATCCATGAGGATAGTACTTTTTCTGGTATGAAAGAACCAACTCTAAAGATGTCATTGCATCATTTGCCAATTCTCCTTTTATTTCTATTACTCAGTAATCTCTTCTTCTTTGAGATTCACTTAATTCATATCTACCACTCAAACAAAAATTATGTTAATTGTTATTTTTTGACTTTCAGGAGACTCCTCTGCTTTCTTTAGTTCAGTGTCTGACTCACCATATTTGTCTCCTCCCAAACACCTGCTTTTGTAATAGGGGACTTTAAAATAGACATTCTCTCTTGAATACCTTACCTCCCAGTTCCTCAGCTGGTTCAATTCCCACATCCTGTTTCATCATCTCACCTCAGCTATCTACAGAAATTATCATATTTGTTATCTATCACTCTCAAATGTTCTACTTTCATGTTTTTGAAATCTGAAATTAATTTGCTAATCACAGTTGATTGACATTCCACTTCTTCTTCTGCCTTGTAGTCCCAAATGCTATCCATCCTTTCAATGACTGCTAATCCCTTTGATCTTTCTCAGGCCATAAACCTAGACTAGCTGCACATTCCTCCCTTATCATTTTTTAAACTTAAATAAAATCAGTTCTACTCTAGTTGTCTTCTTGGATTCCTTCTTTATCGCATTGCCAATAGACATACCAAGATTCTGCCCTGGATTATTTCCACTGTTTGTTGCCTACACTCCTACTCCTATGTTGCCAGATAAATTTAGTGAAAATCTTAAAAACCACATTGACTGAATCCATTATAAGTTTCAGTTACATAATCTCAACTGGGCAGGACAATCCCATCATATCTTTTAAACTAATTCATCATGCCCATTCACCACAGTGAGGTTTCTAAATTTTTCTTTATCTCAACTAAAATCTACACAGTTGTCCCTCTCCTCTGTCAAGGCTGAGAACCTTGCCTCATATTTTACTGAGTAAGCTTTTTTACTGAATAGCTTTCAAAAACTGGGGACAGCCTTCTTTCCCCAAAACCTATTATAGATCATCTTCTCTTATCTCAAAACATTATTTTACTTGGTGGTTCCATTAGCTGTCATGGATCCAAATTATTATGCTGATGATTCTTATATTTATTTATTCAGTTCTAACCTTTCAGCTGATGCCCAGTCTCACATTTCCAATTGTCTATTGGACATTTCACACTTGATATTACAAAGACCATTACACAGATGTTAAATAGACAATTTTAAACTGAACTTGCCTACAATTGAACTCATTGTATTTACCTTCAAATCCTCCTGGTTTAAAAAAAATTTCCTATTACTATAGAGGATGCCACCATGATCCCAGGTAACCAAGGTTTCAACAAGGTGTCACTCTGGACTCATCGCTCTCCCTCAATCCCCATCTCCAACCTGTTGCTGAGGTCTGTTGATCTCATCTTTATGATTTTTTTTGTAAACTCATTATCTTCTCTGGTACTTCAACCAAAGTGGGAATGCAGACATCATCACCTCATATCTGGGTTTATTGCAATGGCTTCTTATTTGGTTTTCTTAACACAAGTCTCTCCCTATTCTATGTCATCCTTTACTCAGCTGCTAAGGTGATTGTCCTAAACCTGAAGTCTGACTATGTCACCTCCTACTCAATAAATACCAGAAGCTCATCTCAGCTTTAAGATCATGTGTATCATGTGTAGGATCATGTAGGACCTCTGGCATCCAAAGACCTTTTTAACCTACTTCCTCACCTTCCCAGTCACCTTTTTACTCTTTATACTCATCCCATGTATTTGTGATCAATGATACTACTCTTCTTACAATTTCTTGCACAATACTCCATCTCCTAACATCAACCATTTTCACTGACTATCTCCCCATGCCTGGAATACTATTCCTCTTCTTTTTTTTTTAAATTGTTTTATTTTAATATTCATTTCTTTATGAATCATATTTGGGAGAGGAAACTCAGAGCAAAAAAGGAAAAATCATGGGAGAGAGAAAAAAACAGAAAAAAGAAGTAAACATAGCATGTGTTAATTTATATTCAGACTCCTTAATTCTTTGTTACCACAAAAAAAGCTGCTACAAACATTTTTGCACATGTGGGTCCTTTTTCCTCCTTTATAATTTTATTGTGACACAGACCCAGTAATAGCACTGCTGGTTCAAAGGATATGCACAATTTGATAGCCCTTTGGGCATAGTTCCAAATTGTTCTTCAGGATGGTTAGATCATTTCACAACTCCACCAATGAGTGCCCCAATTTTCCCACACCCCTCCAATATTTATCATTATCTTCTCCTGTTATCTTAGCCAATCTGAGAGATGAAGTGGCACCTCAAAGTTGTTTTTATTTGCATTTCTCTAATCAATAATGATGTAGAGCATTTTTTCACACAACTACAAATTAATTCTGTTATCTGAAAATTGTCTGTTCATATTCTTTGAGAATTTATCAATTGGGATATGATTTGTATTTTTATAATTTGACAGAGTTCTTTATATATTTTAGAAATGAGAAGAATCAAAATTGTGGAGAGTAGACACTACTTTCTATGATCTTCTGTGACCTTCTCTCAAACCAACAGCAGATTAAACCTCTAAACTGGTTTTGAAGTCAAAGAACCCACAAATATTTGAAGTACAATACATTCCCAGAAAAAGATATCTTGAGAGAACTTTAGAACAGGTTTGCTTTAAATGGGCAGGGGACAGTTTGCTGATTCCAGACTGCAGCACAAGGAGACCAGGGCAAGGAGTTGGGTAGGGAGTCAAACCATTGCAGCTTCCATGCACCAGGGAATCTTCTGTGAGTCTCTTGGGTTATTCTGTCCTGGTTGCAAGCAGGTGGTTTGGCAAATTTGCTACAAAAGGCAAATGGTAAACCACTAAGCCCTGGAAGAATGCACTGCCTAGCCACAATTATTCAGCACCAGAAGTCAATCAGCAGAACTGCCCCAGGAAAAATTAAAGCAGTTGTCACTCATTTGCATTGAGCAGACCTCAAGCCTTAAACATCTGATTATAAAACCAAAAAGAACTCTCACTCTAGACAGTTTTTATATATAAAGAGAAAAACAGATCTCAAATCCCAAGATTCTAAAGCAACTCCAGATGAAGCCCCAAAGGAAGCTATGAGTTGGTCCCCATTTCACAAGGCTCTCTGGGAAACTGCATAAAGAATCTTAAAAGAAATTTAGAAGAAAAATGGGGGAAAGAAATGAGATTATTGCAAGAAGGAATGGAAAAGGCATATAATGCCCTACAAAATAGATATGACAAAGATACCAATTCACTGAAAACCAAAATTTGTGAAATGGAAAAAAATGCAATGAACAATACAATTCAATTGGCTAATTATAAAAGGAGCTAAAAAAGTAACTGAAGAAAATAATACACTAAAAATTAGAATTGAACAGATAGAAGTGTCACCTAGTTGCCCCTTCAAAGGATCTTAAAAGAGAGCTAGATGAAAAACGGGGAAAGGAAATGAGAACTTTACAAGAGGGTTTGGAAAAGGCCACACAAAATATATTTAGTAAAATGGAAAAAGCATATAACTCATTAAAAGATAAATTTGACAAAATGAAAAAAGAAAACAACTCCCTGAAAAATAGAATTTGTGAAAAGAAAAAAAATCCATAGAACAAAACAATTGATTTAAAAATTCAATTGGACAAATAAAAAAAAGAAGTAAAAAAGTAAATGAAGAAAATAATTCACTAAAAATTAGAATTGAACAAATGGAAGTGAATGATTCCATAAGACTTTAAGAATCAGTCAAACAAAAAAAAAAAGAAAAAAATAGAAGAAAATATGAAATATCTCCTAGGAAAAACAACTGACCTGAAAAATGGATCTAGGAGAAACAATACAAGGATTATTGGGGGGGGGGGAATGAAGCCAAGATGGCAGAGATGATACACATTTCTTTTTTTTTATTAATAACTTTTTATTGACAGAACCCATGCCAGGGTAATTTTTTTACAACATTAATCCTTTCACTCACTTCTGTTCTGATTTTTCCCCTCTCTCCCTCCACCCCCTCCTCCAGATGGCAAGCAGTCCTATACATGGCAAATAGGTTACAGTATATCTTAGATACAATATATGTGTGCAGAACCGAACAGTTCTCTTGTTGCTCAGGGAGAATTGAATTCAGAAGGTATAAATAACCCAGGAAGAAAAAGACAAATGTAAGCAATTTACATTCATTTCCTAGTGTTCTTTCTTTGGGTGTAGCTGCTTCTGTCCATCCTTGATCAATTGAAACAGTTAGATCTCTTTGTCAAAGAAATCCACTTCCATCAGAATACATCCTCATACAGTATCGTTGTTTAGGTATATAATGATCTCCTAGTTCTGTTCATTTTACTCAGCATCAGTTCATGTAGGTCTCACCAATCCTCTCTGTATTCATCCTGCTGGTCATTTCTTACAGAACAATAATATTCCATAACATTCATATACCACAATTTACTCAACCATTCTCTAATTGATGGGCATCCATTCATTTTCCAGCTTCTAGCCACTACAAACAGGGCTGCCACAAACATTTAGGCACATACAGGTGTCTTTACCTTCTTTAGTATCTCTTTGGGGTATAAGCCCAGTAGAAATACTGCTGCATCAAAGCATATGCACAGTTTGATAACTTTTGAGCATAGTTCCAAATTGCTCTCCAAAATGTCTGGATGTGTTTACAATTCTACCAACAATGTATCAGTGTACCTGTTTTCCCACATCCCCTCCAACATTCTGCATTATCTTTCCCTGTCATTTTAGCCAATCTGACAGGTATGTAGTGGTATCTCAGAGTTGTCTTAATTTTCATTTCTCTAATTAATAATGATTTGGAGCATATTTTCATATGGCTAGAAATAGTTTTAATTTCTTCATTTGAGAATTATCTGTTCATATCCTTTGACCATTTATTAATTGGAGAATGGCTTGATTTCTTATAAATTAGAGTCAATTTTCTACATATTTTGGAAATGAGGCCTTTATCAGAACCTTTGACTGTAAAAATATCCTTCTAATCTTGCCTGCATTAGTTTTGTTTGTACAAAACCTTTTCAATTTGATATAATAAGAAGTTTCTATTTTGTAGGCAATAGTGATCTCTAGTTCTTCTTTGGCCATAAATTCCTTCCTCTTACACAGGTCTGAGAGGTAAACTATCTTATGCTCTTCTAATTTATTTATAATCTTATTCTTTATGACTAGGTCATGAACCCATTTTGACCTTATCTTGGTGTATGGTGTTAAGTGGGTTAATGCCTAGTTTCTGCCATACTAATTTCCAATTTTCCCAGCAATTTTTGTCAAGTAATGCATTCTTATCCCCAAAACTGGGATCTTTGTGTTTGCCAAACACTAGATTATTAAAGTTAATGGCCGTTTTGTCCTTTGAACTTGACCTATTCCATTGATCAACTAGTCTATTTCTTAGTCAATACCAGATGGTTTTAGTAACCGCTGCTTTATAATATAATTTTAGATCTGGTACAGCTAGGCCACCTTCATTTGATTTTTTTTTCATTTATTCCCTTGAAATTCTTGATCTTTTATTTTTCCATATGAACTTTGTTGTTATTTTTTCTAGGTCATTAAAATAGTTTTTTGGGAGTCTGATTGGTATAGCGCTAAATAAATAGATTAATTTAGGTAGTATTGTCATCTTTATTATATTTGCTTGCCCAATCCAAGAGCATTTAATAATTTTCCAGTTCTTTAAATCAGACTTAATTTGTGTGGAAAGTGTTTTGTAGTTTTGCTTCTAAAGTTTCTGATTTTCCCTTGGCAGATAGATTCCTAAATATTTTATACAATCAATAGTTACTTTAAATGGAATTTCTCTTTGCAACTCTAACCATTGGGTTTTTTTTAGTGGTATATAAAAATGCTGATGACTTATGTGGGTTTATTTTGGAGGATACACATTTCTTTCCGATCTTCTCTCACAAACCTCAGACTAATGAGCAAATCCAGCTTCTGAATTATTTCTGGACTGACAGAATCCATAAATATTGGGAGTGAAACAAATTACCAGCAGAAGATAATTTTGAAGATTTCCAAAAAATGTCTGTTTCAATAGGGCATGGAGGGAGGTGGATCAAGTGCAAGCAGGCCAAGAAAACAGGCAGCTAGACTGTAATGAAAACTCTTAGCAACAGAGAATCTATGGGGAGGAATCTATAGCAGTGTTGGCTACTCTGCCCTGATTTCAAGCCAGTAGATCATCAGAGAAGTTATAAAACATCCAGCATAATCATAAAAGGTAAATAATGAACCCTGAAACCCCAGAATCTCACTGGACTTGGCCACGCCCATTCAGCACCCGGAGTGAATCAGCACTGACCCAGCACAGCCACTGCCACTTGTAAAGGAAGCTTGGACAACATCCCCTGCCCTAAAAGCAGACCCTAATTTTTTTAATTGAGTAAAAAAAACAAAATGAGGTCTGACAATAGATAATTTTTATATGAAAGAGAAGAATAGATTTCAAACCCTGAGGACACTAAAAGCAGATTGTCTCCACATGAAACTCCAAAGAGTAATATAAATTGGTCTCTATCACACAAAGCTCTCCTAAAAGAAATTTAAAAAGATCTTTTTTCCTGAGGCAATTGGGGTTAAGTGACTTGCCCAGAGTCACACAGGTAGGAAGTGTTAAGTGTCTGAGGCCATATTTGAACTCAGGTCTTTCTTACTTCAGGGCTGATACTCTATCCAGTGTTCCATATAGCTACCACTAAAAAGGGTTTTAAAAGAGATCTGGAAGAAAAAATAGGGAAAGGAAATGAGAACTTTACAAGAAGGTTTAGAAAAGGTAACATAAAATAAACTTAGTGGAATGGAAAAAACACATAATGCACTAAAAGATAGATTTGACAAAATTGAAAAAGAAAACAACTCCCTGAAAAACAGAATTTATGAAATGGAAAAACTAATCCATAGAACAAAACAACTGATTCAAAAATTCAATTGGACAAATACAAAAAGAAGCAAAAAAAGTAAATGAAGAAAATAATACATTAAAAATCAGAATATTTTAAACAAATGGAAATGAATGACTCAATGAGATATCAAGAATCAGTCAAGCAAAACCAAAAAAAAAAGAAAAAATTGAAAAAAATATGTAAAATACCTACTTGGGAAAACAATGGACCTGGAAGATAGATCTGGGAGAGACAATCTAAGGATTATTATAACGTCCTTGGTCTTTAGGTGTAGGAGTGAAATGGCTGGTCAAAGATAGAGTTTGGAACCAAAGGAAAGTCAGGAATTATATGAGCTAAATTACAAAAAACTTTCCACACAAATAAAGTCAGACTTAAACAATTGGAAAAATATCAAGTGCTCCTGGATAGGCCGAGCAAATATAATAAAGATGACAATACTCCCTAAACTAATCTATTTATTTAGTGCTATACCAATCATACTTCCAAGAAAATATTTTAATGATCTAGAAAAAATAACAACAAAATTCATATGGAATAATAAAAGGTCAAGAATCTCAAAAGAATTAATGAAAAAAAAATCAAATGAAGGTGGCCTAGCTGTACCTGATCTAAAACTATATTATAAAGCAGCAGTCACCAAAACCATTTGGTATTGGCTAAGAAATAGATTAGTTGATCAGTGGAACAGGTTAGGTTCACAAGACAGAATAGTCAACTATAGCAATTTAGTGTTTGACAAACCCAAAGATCCTCACTTTTGGGATAAGAATTCATTATTTGACAAAAACTGCTGGGATAACTGGAAATTAGTATGGCAATTAGGCATGGACCCACACTTAACACCGTATACCAAGATAAGATCAAAATGGGTCCATGATTTAGACATAAAGAATGAGATTATAAACAAATTGGAGGAACATAGGATAGTTTATCTCTCAGATTTGTGCAAGAGGAAGAAATTTGTGACTAAAGATGAACTAGAGACCATTATTGATCACAAAATAGAAAATTTTGATTACATCAAATTAAAAAACTTCTGTACAAACAAAACTAATGTAAACAAGATTAGAAGGGAAGCAACAAACTGGGAAAACATCTTCACAGTTAAAGGTTCTGATAAAGGCCTCATTTCCAAAATATATAGAGAGCTGACTCTAATTTATAAGAAACCAAGCCATTCTCCAATTGATAAATGGTCAAAGGATATGAACAGACAATTTTCAGATGATGAAATTGAAATCATTACCACTCATATGAAAGAATGTTCCAAATCATTATTAATCAGAGAAATGCAAATTAAGACAACTCTGAGATACCACTGCACACCTGTCAGATTGGCTAAGATGACAGGAAAAAATAATGATGAGTGTTGGAGGGGATGTGGGAAAACTGGGACACTGATACATTGTTGTAGCTGTGAACGAATCCAACCATTCTGGAGAGCAGTCTGGAATTATGCCCAAAAAATTATCAAACTGTGCATACCCTTTGATCCAGTAGTGTTTCTACTGGGCTTATACCCCAAGGAGATACTAAAGAAGGGAAAGGGAGCAGTATGTGCCAAAATGTTTGTGGCAGCCCTGTTTGTAGTGGCTAGAAGCTGGAAACTGAGTGGATGCCCATCAATTGGAGAATGGTTGGGTAAATTGTGGTATATGAATGTTATGGAATATTATTGTTCTGTAAGAAATGACCAGCAAGATGAATACAGAGAGGCTTGGAGAGAATTACATGAACTGATGCTAAGTGAAATGAGCAGAACCAAGAGATCATTATATACGTCAACAACGATACTGTATGAAGATGTAATCTGATGGAAGTGGATTTCTTTGACAAAGAGACCAAATTCAGTTTCAATTGATCAATGATGGACAGAAGCAGCTACACCCAAAGAAAAAAACACTGGGAAAGGAATGTAAACTGTTTGCATTTTTGTTTTTATTCCCGGTTTATTTCTACCTTCTGAATCCAATTCTCCCTGTGCAACAAGAAAACTGTTTGGATCTGCACACATGTATTGTATCTAGGATATACTAGGACATATTCAACATATATAGGACTGCTTGCCATCTAGGGGAGGGGTTGGAGGATGGGAGGGAAAAATAGGAACAGAAGTGAGTGCAAGGGATAATGTTGTAAAAAAAATTACCCTGGCATGGATTCTGTCAATAAAAAGTTACTATAATAATAATAAAAAAAGACCATGTGATCTCACTGCAAAACATCTCTTTAGAAATAAAAGGTGACATTCTATATTTTTCACTAAAAAAAAAAAAAAAAAGATGGAGTTTGGAATACTGCATCATTTCTTGTGTCTGTGGCTGAGAGAGCATTCCCAGTTGTCACAGCCATTAAATACTTCAGTACAGTTACATCACTATATCACACTGAGCACACACCAGCTGTAAATCATTACATCATTGTATCACATTAAGTACCATGATAAGTATGTGCTTAGCTAGAGAATCATTATCTTATCAATCATATGGAGTCTTAAGTATACCTTTTCAGAGTTCCTGCCCTCTACATTAGTAAAGTTAGGTATGATAGATTGATGGGAAAAAAATGAATGGAGACAGAAAGAAATTTACTTTTTTTCAGTGGTTTGTGGAACCTATACAAAAATTGATGATGTATTAGGGCATAAAGACCCCAAATCAAATGCAGAAAGGCAGAAATAGTAAATGCATTTTTTTTTCAGATCGCAATTCAATAAAAATTACATTCAATAAAAGGCCAGGGGAAAAATAGACCAAAAAATATTTGGAAACTAAATAATCTCATCCTAAAGAATGAATGGGTGAAACATCAAATCATAGATACAATCAATAATTACATCCAAGAGAAGGACAATGAGATAGCATTCCAATATTTGTGGGATGCAGCCAAAGTGATAATAAGGGAAAATTTTATATCTTTAGAGGCTTACTTGCATAACATAGAGAAAGAGAAGATCAATGAATTGCATTTACAATGAAAAAAGCTAGAAAAAGTACACATAAAAACCTCTTAATTAAATACAAAATTTGAAATTCTAAAAATAAAAGGAGAGATTAGTAAAATTGAAATTAAAAAACTATTGAATTAATAAAGAAAACTGAGTTGGTTTTATGAAATCAAACAATAAAATAAATTTTATTGTTAATAAATCTTTAGTTAATTTGATTAGAAAAAGGAAAGAGAAAAATCAAATTGTTAGTTTCAAAAATGAAAAGGGAGAAATATTCATGAAAGAAGAGTAAATTAAAGCAATAATTAAGAGTTACTTTGCCCAACTTTATGCCAATGAATTCGACAACCTAAGTGAAATGGAAGAATATCTCCAAAGTATAGATTACCTAGATTAACAGAAGAGAAAATAAATTACTTAAATAGTCCCATTTTGTAAAAAAGAAATAGAATAAGTTATTAATCAACTCTCTAAGAAAAAATTCCCAGGAACAGATAGATTTACAAGAGAATTCTATCAAACATTTAAGGAACAATTAACTCCAATACTATATAAACAATTTGAAAAAATAGGGAATGAAAGACTCCTATCAAATTCCTTTTATGATATAGATTGTAGAGGGCCAGAACTCTTGAAAAGTACTTGAAGCAAAAATAGTTACAGCAGGGTGTTAACTCAATATGATTAATGAAATGATGGTTCTCTAGTTCACATATAGTTAGTATTTAGTATGGTGATGTAATGGTTCTACAGTTGGCTATAGTGGTATAATTGTACTAAGGTTTATAAGGGCTGAGAGGACTTGAAATGAGCAGACTCAAGACTTGAGAGAGACTCAAGTGTGTGTATGCTTGAGCTATGTCTCAGACACAGACACAGGGAAGACTCTGGACATTACAACAGACTTGATACTGATACCTAAACCAGGTAGAATGAAAACAGAGAAAGAAAATTATAGACCAATCTTCCTAATGAATATTGCTGCAAAAATCTTAAATAAAATTTTAGCAAAGAGATTACAGAAATCATTCTCAGGATAATACACCATGACCAAAAGTTTATTTATACCAGGAATGCAGGGCTGGTTCAATATTAAGAAAACTATTAGCATAATTGGGTATATCAATAACCAAATTAACAAAAACCATATGATTATCTCAATACATGCAGAAAAGAATATTTGATAAAAGTCAACACCCATTCCTATTGAAAACACTAGAGAATATAGGAATAAATGGACTTTTCCTTAAAATAGTAGCATTTATTTAAAATCATCAACAAATCTCATATGTAATGGGGATAAACTGGAACAATTCCCAATAAAATCAGGATTAAAACAAGATTTTCCACTATCACAATTACTATCGTAGAGTAGGTCATGAGGAAACCAAATTATCACTCTTGCTGATGATAGAATGGTGTATCTATAGAACCCTAGAGAATCAATTAAAAAAAACTATTAGAAATAATCCACAATTTTAGCAAAGTTGCAGAATAAAAAATAAATCTGCATAATTCATAAGCATTTTTATACATCACTAACAAAATCCAACAGCAAGAGATACAAAGAGAAATTCTATTTAAAATAATGGTAGATAGTATAAAATATTTGGCAATCTATTAAGGGAAAGTCAGGAATTATATGAGCAAAACTACAAAACACTTTCCACACAAAAAGTAAGATCTAAACATTAGGAAAAATATCAAGTGCTCTTGGATAGGTCAAGCAAATATAAAATAGATGCCAATACTACCTAATCTATTTATTTAGTGCTATACCAATCAAACTCCTAAGATGCTATTTTACTAACCTAGAAACAAAATTGCAAAATTCATCTGGAAGAACAAAAGGTAGAGAATTTCAAAGGAATTAATGGAAAAAAATCAAATGAAGATGGCCTAGCTCTACCTGATCTAAAACTATATTATAAAGCAGCAGTCACCAAAACCATTTGATATTAGCTAAGAAATAGACTAGTTGGTCAGTGGAATAGGTTAGGTTCACAGGACAAAATAGTCAATAACTATAGCAATCTAGTATTTGACAAACGCAACGACACCAACTTTTGGGATAAGAATGCACTATTTGACAAAAACTGCTGGGAAAATTGGAAATTAGTATGACAAAAACTAGGCATTGACTCACACTTAACACTGTACACCAAGATAAGATCAAAATGGGTTCATGATCTAGGCATAAAGAATGAGATTATAAATAAATTAGAACATAGGATAGTTCACCTCTCAGATCTATGGAGGAAAAAGAAATTTGTGACCAAAGAAGAACTAAAATCATTATTGATCACAAAATAGAAAAATTTGATTATATCAATTTAAAAAACTTTTGTACAAACAAAACTAATTCAGACAAGATTAGAAGGGAAGCAACAAACTGGGAAAACATCTTTATAGTTAAAGATTCTGATAAAGGCCTCATTTCCAAAATATATAGAGAATTGATTCTAATTTATAAGAAATCAAGCCATTCTCCAATTGATAAATGGTCAAAGGATATAAACAACCTATTTTCAGATGAAGAAATTGAAACTATTTCTACCCACATGAAAAGGTTTTTCAAATCATTATTGATCAGAGAAATTCAAATTTAGGCAACTCTGACATACCACTACACACCTCTCAAATTGACTAAGATGACAGGAAAAGATGGTGACAAATGTTGGAGGGGATGTGGGTAAACTGGGACACTGATACATTATTATACTGTGAATGGATCCATCCATTCTGGAGAGCAATTTGGAACTATGCTCAAAAAGTTGTCAAACTGTGCAAACCCATTGATCCAGCAGTGCTACTACTGGGCTTATACTCCAAAGAGATATTAAAGAAGGGAAATGGCCCTGTATGTGCCAAAATGTTTGTGAAAGCCCTTTTTTGTAGTGGCTAGAAATTGAAAATTGAATGGATGCCTATCGATTGGAGAATGGCTGGGTAAATTATGGTATATGTATGTTATGAAATATTATTGTTCTGTAAGAAATGACCAGCAGGATGAATATAGAAAGTCCTGGAGAGACACATGAACTGATGCTGAGTGAAATGTGCAGAACCAGGAGATCATTATATACTACAACAACAATACTATATGATGATCAATTCTGATGGAAGTGGCTATCTTTAACAATGAGAGGATCCGAATCAGTTTCAATTGATCAGTAATGAACAGAACTAACTATAACCAATGAAAGTACACTGGGAAATGAGTATGAACCACAACATAACATTTACACTCTTTCTGTTATTGTTTGCTTGCATTTTTGTTTTTCATTCCAGGTTATTTTTACCTTCTTTCTAAATCTAATTTTTCTTGCGTAGCAAAACAACTGTATAAATATGTATACATATATTGTATTTAACATACACTTTAACATATTTAACATGTATAGGACTACCTGCCATCTAGAGGAGGGGTGGAGTGAAGGAGGGCAAAAGTTGGAACAGAAGTTTTTGCAAAGGTCAATGTTGAAAAATTACCCATGCATATCTTTTGTCAATAAAAAGCTTTAAAAAATATTTTTCTAAGGGAAGGGTCACTGGATGTAGGGTGAATCTGAGCAGCAAAGGAACACAAATATTAAAAAATGAATGTGATTCAAAAACGAATACTTAATAAAAAGCAAATGCATTTCCCTGTTCAGGAACTTCCTTGTGCAAGTCCCTTTATCTTATATTCATCAAAGATTTCCTTCATGTTTTTATCTTTTTTTCCTCCTAACACTTTTGTACAGATTGGAATGTAAGTTCATGGGTCAATACTTATTGATATTTCTTAGTCAATATTTACCTCTCCTGATTTTGAGAATTAGTCCCTCAATGCTCTCAAAAATGTGTTGCCTCTAGCATAAACCTTTTCTGTATTTACTTTTTTTTTCTTTCTTCAAGAACTGCTGCTGAATCCACAAAGGCTAGGACTCTATTCCCCTATCCACTAAGGTGACCCAGGCATGTGCTTCATATTGGGTTCAGTCATGGGAGAACTCACCTCTTTTTTTTTTTTTTTTTCCTTTTTTTTTTTTTTTATTTAATAGCCTTTTATTTACAGGATATATACATGGGTAACTTTACAGCATTAACAATTGCCAAACCTCTTGTTCCAATTTTTCACCTCTTACCCCCACCCCCACCCCCTCCCCTAGATGACAGGATGACCAGTAGATGTTAAATATATTAAAATATAAATTAGATACACAATAAGTATACCTGACCAAAACGTTATTTTGCTGTAGAAAAAGAATCAGACTCTGAAATATTGTACAATTAGCTTGTGAAGGAAATCAAAAATGCAGGTGTGCATAAATATAGGGATTGGGAATTCAATGTAATGGTTTTTAGTCATCTCCCAGAGTTCTTTTTCTGGGCATAGCTAGTTCAGTTCATTACTGCTCCATTAGAAATGATTTGGATGAACTCGTTGCTGAGGAGGGCCTGATCCATCAGAACTGGTCATCATATAGTATTGTTGTTGAAGTATATAATGATCTCCTGCTCACCTCTTATGAGAAGGGAATAGTCTCCTTGTTCTTATATCTGTGAGTTTATTAAGTTCCTTCCCTCCCCTCTACAGAAATGATTTTACTTCTTTGTTCACATTAAGAGACTATCCTCAAATTAAAGAGTATTTTTAAGTATTTAAAGTACAATATAAATAAGTATGGGAACTTAACCAAAGGACTTATAAGTTTTCACTAAAAGAAGAGAATTCAATCTGTTAACTTAAAACTTCTTTGATTTGCAAGAAAATTACTATTCAGACCTTATCACAGCACAAAGAAGTTTGTAAACTTGCCAAATAAAGACATTACATTTTACCTGAATATTGCCAAGTGATCTTGAAGAGCTCCTGTAATCTCCAAGGGTGCTAACTTAATCCCAGCACTATCTTGCATATCAGGTGAAAATAACTCCATAACACTAATGATAATTTTTACAAGTATAATGATAACAATTAGTTTTTCATGGATTCTTTAATTCAAAGATTTACTTATAAAGTATGCTTCCAGGCCAGGAAACAGTTTTTAACAGGGATGGAGAGGAATAGAAGAAATCCAAATATAAATGCAAATAGAATTTAGTTCTTATAAGTGCTTTGAATTGATTATTAAACCACTCACTCAGTGATACTAGTGATGTGACTGATGTAGCACCAAATCTTGGAGTCTGGTCATGTGAAGAATTCACAATAGCCATTCTCTTTGGCAAAAGGCAGTTTACTTAGGGAAGAGGATACAGATAAAATAATAGAATACAATAGACACCAGGATAGGTAAATATGAAATAGAGTGGGAGAGCATAGAAAGAGGTTTTAATAATTAATGATGTAAAGAGCAAGTTCTTTCATGGAACTTGACATTTATCAGGAAAAAGAAAACACCCCATGAAGTTGGAGCATGACCTTAGCTGCCAGGCCAAATCCTGAAAGGGAAAGTATCCTAGAAGAGTTAATTAGCTATGAAGAGAAGTAGGGCTAATCATAGTAGGGTTAGGAGAATACTATGCAGCATAGGGGAGGAGTAACGGAGAACACATGACCAGGAAGAGTTCCAGTGGTAGACTGACCCAGAGGAGGGCTATAGGGAAGCCATGGTCCATAAGCTGTGCTGTGGGGAAATTTTCTGACTGGATTACCTCCACAGAGAGTGGGTTTAGCTCCACAGAACTAAGATGATTTCAATTATCAAAGCTTTCTTGCTGTGCTTGCCCCAGAAATAATTTAATTTTTATCAATTCTTTAGTTTTTCTCTCCCCAAACATCTACCATTCAGCATCTCATCTCTAGGAAGGCCTTAGTCGCGAAATATCCACATTTAGGTCTAAAGACAGCATTGTATCAAGAGATCACAATGGGGGGAATGTTACTTTGTGAGAGATGGAAAACTTTGAGTAGAGACTTAAGGCACTTGCTTACTAACTAGTCAAAAAGCCACTTCTCGACAGAGTCATTGCTTTGAGTAATTTAAGCAAATTAAATGTTTCACCCAGGATACATCACAAGTTGCAGACAGACGATAGTGGGAGAACTGAATCTTTAGAAATCCCTTCTCTTCTCAGGATACACATGGATAGAACTTAACCTCTATTTCAATCAAAAAGACATAACACAGAGACAATTCATGCCAAAGGCTAATATAATTATTAGGCCGAATTTCTGATTTAGTACCAAGTCACTGTTCTGAAAGTAAAGAGGTCCTTCTCAGAATCATCAACACATTGTTATAACCAGTTTTCTTATGCCTTGCAGTGCCCCTTAGCCTCCATCTCATATATTTTTTGATCTAAAGACATTGGCATCCCGCTATTATGACATGAATTTTTGTAAAGATTAAGATCATTTAAAGATCTTTAACAGTCACAGAACTTTGACTTAGAAACTAAACAAAGAAACTCAAAATATATATTCTATTGGGCAGCATCATAAATTTTCATTTGTAAATGAATTCTCTCAAATCTATGCATTTTCACTGGCTGTCCCTCATACTAGGAGTGCTTTCCCTCATCATCTCCATCTCCTAGTTTCCTACAAATCCCACCTAAACTCCTACCTCCTACAGAAGTCTTTCCCAATCTCTCCAAATTATAGTGTATTCATTCTGTTTTATGTATCCTATTTGTTTAGCTTGTTTCTACATAATTATCTGAAGGTTGTTTCCCCAATAGAGTTTAAAATTCTCAAGGATAGTAACTGTTTCTTGTTTTCCTCCATATGCCTCTCACCCCCATCGCTCACTTAGTACAATCCTTCACTTATAATCTTTGTAGCATTCCTACCTTTTCATGACATTTCTAGGAATTATAACAAAGACTATGTTAAATCCATGCCATTTTGTTTTTTGATAAAAAATCTTACATTAATAAAGTGTTCCATTAATAAATAGTTGATGAAATATATTCTGCAAAACAATGAAAACGCTCAGAAGACCATGGAAAATTATTTAATCTCAATGGCTTTGTTTCCTATTCCAAAAATATAGGGATAAAAATACTATATGATCTCCTTCAGAGGATTGTTGTAAAGGAAGTGCTATAAAATATGAATTGCTTTTATTATTATTATTATTATTTATTACTCACTCCCCAAGTTGTTGTGAGAAAAGTACTTTAAATTTTAAACCACTATGTGAATGTAAGCCCTTATTATTATTGACATTTTTCCAATAAGAAAAAATGCTTTCCAATAAGAAAAGAAGCTAAAGTTTCCCCGTTGTCATACCATTAATAAATATGAAGTAGGATCTGAAACCAGGTCTTTGGGGCTATTTTCTGGACTGACAATTTCATTTTTTGCCTCTGAGAATTTTCAAAAAATGTTGTTGTCTCTCCCTGGAATGACTGATCTTTTCCATCTCTCAAAATCTTAATTTTCCTTCCTCACTTTATAGTTATCTTTCCTGTGACAATTTGACAGAGCTTCTCAGTTAGGGGGAAAAAACTCTCCTTAAAATTATTTACATGTGCTTAAGTTGTATTTTCCTGGCAAAATGTGAGCTCCTTGAGGACAGGAGTTGTTCCCTTTTTTGTCTTTAAATCACCCACCCAATCATATGTATGTTTATGTCTGTGTGTATATATATATATATGTGTGTGTGTGTGTATGAACGCACATATATATTCACATATTTCTTAAGTTTGTGTATATATAATATATGTTACAAAATGTATATAGATACATGTGCACATATACGAACATAATTTTATTATTATATTCATCAATAAATAATAAATTATTTAACTATATAATGGATTATTAATAAATTTGATTAATAAATTTATTAAACTTTACTTAATTAAATTGTATTTTAGTCTGTATTCAGTATTCTTTCTACTTCATTATGCTTACAGTTAGTCTTGACAGTATATAGGTCTGAGATTGTTCTAGCTTTATTGAAGTCCATATAGACATGCCTTATTTGTTTCTTTAATCCTGTCTTTGGGCTTTTACTCATCTGAACCCACATCTTTTTGTAATTATGATTTTATCATGTTCTAGTTTATACTGTTTATTTGTGTATATGTCTCATTTACCCTAATAGTATGGTAAGGGAGCCAGTAATTTCATTGAAAACAATTTCATTACTCCCTCTCTCACCTGGAAAAGATCACTGAATGTTGGAAGCACCAAGTAAATTTGTGTTGAATGGATGAAAGGATGAATGTTACCAGGATGCAATATAAATTGATAGATACAATTTGTTCATTGCTAGTCTTTTATCATATTATTCAAGAAAAAAAGATACTATACCTAAAATTTTAAATAATTTTACCATTACAATATTTATATTACCATATGGAGATTTTGTCCAACATGTTTTAGTTTTCAGTTATATCTTGACTCTTTTTGATCCCATTTGGGGTTTTCTTGGCAAAGTTACTGAAGTGATTTGCCATTTCCTTCTTCAGTTCATTTTACAGATGAAGAAAGTGAGGTAAACAGAATTAAGTGACTTTCTCAGGGATACCACCTTGTAAATATTTGAGACAATATTTGAGTACAGATATTCCTGGCTCTAGGCCATTGCTCTATCCACTGTGTTGTCTAGTTGCCCTACTTTGAATTACACATACCTTGTTTATACAAAATACAACTAGTTTTTAGGATAGTGGATATGTTTTGTACTATTGTTCAAATTATCAATTAAAATGAGATATTTAAGCAAAAATTTTAGCACCCACAATAAGTAAATTTTGTCTATCTGTTTATTTCAAATTAATTTCTGAATTTGTTATGTGATTTGCCCATGTCTATATATAAAGCATAATGAATCTTGATGGTTTAAGTCCCTTCTTGAGTTTTGATTGATTTTTGATGACTAAACCATCTTTAAGCTCAAACTAGTTATATATAGACACAACCATCGTGGTGCACTTATTTTAAATATCATGGCATAAATTTGGGTATTATAAGAAACAAGACAGGTAACCCAATTCATGTATGACTCTGCTTACGTGTCTGAATTTTCTACTTTGGTCATTTCAAAATAGTGTTCAGGACAATAGCATGAGAATTTCCAAGGAATTATTATCCTTGCTGTTATTATAGGAATAATGGCTTTATTAAAATACTTAGTCTAGTAAAATATACAAACAAAAGATCTAGGAAAGACAATTTGTCATCCAATTTAACACACAAAAAATGTTCAACATAAAGGGAATGTTAGGTAACACTCTTCTATTTCTCCTCTTCCTAGATATATTTCTGCCCTCTACGGATAGCTTTTCTGTGATTTATGGGACCTAATGCATAGCTTCTAATGCCTCTTTTCCAAACTTGGTGCCCAACTAGTGTTTAATGTACTACAACCATTCCTAAATGTCCCACAGTACAGTGTATTCAAATGACATTACTAAGTTCACAAACTAAAGTTACTTTTTTATGTATTATCTAGTTAGTTAGCAAGGTCCTCAAGAACTTTGTTAGTTTTGGAGTTGATGCAAGGCTAGGGAAAAGAAATAAATCAAATTATTTCTTAACAGTTGGAACCTTTAATGAAATGATAAGTACAGTAGAGCAAAATAATGCTGCAAAATATGGTTTAAAAGCAGCAAATGAAAAAGACCAAAGATTTGCTCACTAAATTATTCAGAAGCTTTATATATGTGTAAGATTTATTCTTTAAAATCAAAAAGCGAAAAATGAATTTGGCTGTAGTTTAACATAAATTGATCTTTAATGAATATGAGAATCCTTTAAGAATTGACTATTTGAATCAACTTGCTAAAACAAAATTTAAAATAAATACCAAATTGAAAAAAAATGTGTAAAATAGCTCATCCATGATCTATTTGAGCAAGTGAACTATTGATCCAAAGTGAAAATAACTACTCTGTTATCATGTTTTCTAGAATAAAATAAATGGCATGAAAGAATCACCAAATTGAGGAGACCAAAAGAATGCATACCATAAGTGCTCAATCAACAAGCATTATATTATCCTACTGGGAAGAGAGATATGATGGCCAAGGCTAACAGTGGCTTAGCTTGCCCAAGTTTTTAAACCATGAGTCACAATCCTTTATGGGATATTGAAACAGAGTATAAGGATTGTAAAATTATAGTTTGTTAATTATGACATTATTATTAATATTGTTTATATTATTATCAGCAAATGTTTGATTTGTATCTCTATTTCATATACATATATATCTAAAGTCATATAAAAATTTATCAGTCAATGAAGCATCTCAAGTAGAAGAAGTTTAAGAAGTCCTGGTTTAGATTATATGTTTATTTGCAAAATAATATGGAGAATAATAATAATAACAATAATAATAACTAACATTTATAAAATATTTCCTTGTTCTGGATAATGTGCTAAGCACTTTAAAATGATTATTTTTTGACTCTCACAACTCACCTTAAGAGATAGATACTATTATTAACCCCAAATAAAAGATAGGAAAATTAGGTCAATAAAAGTTGTTATGTCCAGGGTCAGTAGTTAATAAGTGTCTAAGACCAGACATGGATTAAAATCGTTCTGACTCCAGGCCTAGTGCTCTATTCACTGTGCTCTCAACCTATCTTGAATGATAAACTATTGTATGAGCAATATAAATTAAACAAAGAAGGGAAAGTGTTTAGAAAGCTTGCCATGAAATCTAAATGATGTCATCCCATTGGCATTAATGAATGAAACTAGAAGGAGGAAACCAAATGTTACTGGTTCTATCAATGTTTTAAGAGAGATATAATTATCACAGACAATTATTATTGTTCATCCTTTGTTTAAAAGAAGACCAATGATATCATGGGATAAAGTTTTGATTCATTCATAAAATGGATTTAAGTGAGGAGGAGTTGGACAAAGTTGTCGGTCTCAGTCTCACTCTCTCTTCCAGAGTCATCAAAGTTCAGGGACAAGACAAAAATCAAGTTGACGGATGATGGCCCAGATGTGATGGATGATCTTGGTGTCTTCAATGTATGAACCAGCTCAGCATGTTTCACAGTGCCTGCTTCAGGCACCTTCGTTATTTTTGGAACAATTTCTCCTTATCTGTCCATTCCAAGGTGGGATATATTTTCACATGTTTGGTGTAGATATCTCTCTAACTCATTAAGGGGTTTGAGTCCTGTCAGTTAGTCTCAATCTGGTTTAGCCTTCCTGCTAAGATAGTTTACTGGGATGTGATCACTGCCCAGGCTATATTTGTTGGAGCCACATGCAAGAATTGGATTAAGATGAAAGTCAAAGGTAGATAAACAGCCTTCTATCCAAGTGCTAGTTCTTCCTGAACAAAATAGAACTGCTATATAAGGAATTTTAATGCCTCAGAACTCAAAGAAATTGAAATAATATTTAAGAGAATGAATTCATGAAAGTGAATGGAACTAGTCAAATACACATAAGGGTATTTGCCTCCCATGGAAGGTAATACAATTTCTATTTAGTTTTTCTAATATATCATAAAAAAGAAGGTTCCAAAGAAAATGGAAAAAATGACAAAAGTGTTATTGCCAAGAAAATGTGACTGAGCAAACATCATTAATTACATCATTACATCCAACTTTTTCATCCGTATAAAATCTTTGTAAGAATTATCTATGCATATTATAAAAATATCACTGATAACAATGTGATATTTGTTGTTGTCAACAGCATAATTCAGTTTTTTCAGAAATGCTTTTCTATTCTTCACATCTTCATAGTCACACAATTGAGTGAGAGGTTTAGGGAGTACAAAGTGCAGTGATGTTTATTACATTGATTACAAAATAGTTTTTGATTCAGTACAATAAAACCTTAAAGCTTTTTCTACATAGGATATCAACACATGGGAAGGGCATGCCGTATTTCTTGATAGATGCAACTAAAGAGACAACTATTTGATGATAATCTGAATATCAGTCTCAAGAAAAATTATAATAGGAAGATTCATGCTTGATCAAGTTATTTATCAATATCTGAAAGTCTTAAAAGAAGAAAGATTACATATAGATGGAAGAATCAGTTAGATGTTTTTGTTTACAGATTATAGGAGTTGGTATTTCTATATACCTTTAAGATTGCAATGTAAACAAGGCTGCTTGTAAATCTAAAACTCGGGGTTTACAATCTTTAACCCAAAAGGTTGTCAATATTGTGAAATGTGGATGATTTTTTCTTGTTTTAATTTGAAATATAAACAGAATTATAGGAAGGTCTTAAGCATGTTGGATAGATGCTTTGGAGAATTTACGAGAGAATAAGGTCAAGAATCACAGACAATTAGAAGGGATGGATAGGATGGGATTTGCACTGTTGGAGGGATGTCCACATTAATGAGATCATAGATATATTGAGATCTTGAACCATTGACTCTTTCTATGGTAGCATGTTGATTATGTACTTATGGCACGATGGGAATGGCACTAGAAATATAGTAGACACCTGTGCTTGAAAGCAGGTTTCATTCTTTGTTAAGTGTTTTGTTGTTGTTGTTGTTGTTGTTGTTGTGGAGCTGTTTCAGTCTATCTGACTTTTTGTGATCCCATTTGAGTTTTCTTGACAAAGATACTGGAATAGTTTGCAATTTCCTTTTCAGATAATTTTACAGATAAAGAACTGAGGCAAATAGGGTTAGTTTAAATGATTTACCTAGGATCACACTAGATAAGTGTTTGAATCTGGATTTGAATTCAGAGCCTCCTGATTACAGGGTCAGTGCTCTATCTAATGCACCACCTAGCTGTTGAAACAGGTCAGACTCTTGGAGCTCAGCTATTTCCACTGTAAAGTAGAAGTAATAATACATGTATCTGTGATAGGATCATTAGGTAGCTTGAATGAAAAAAAACGTATATGAAAGCACTCTGAAAACTGCAATGTACCTTATAATAGTAAGCCATTTGCAATTTTAAATTTTATCTTCTTATGATAAAAAAGTTAAAGATATACAATTTTGTTTTTCTAACTTTCTAGATCATATTTAAAAACATATGGACACATACATTACATTAAATTTATGAAATAAAATTATTTTGTAGGCACATATGTAAATATTTATATCTATATATGTTTATGAGAGGCAGCATGTCATATTAAATAGAGCCAGTCTTGGAGTCAGGTAGAACTAGATTGGAGTTTTGCCTCTGACATTTACTGCAAATGTGACCCTAATCAAGGGTCTAAGACTTTATGGGTCTGAGAATATGCTAGTTATGTAATGGTAGACACAGTGTTGTTGTTGTTGTTGTTGTTGTTGTTGTTGTTGTTGTAATTGTTGTTGTTGTGACATGCAAGTGAATTGAACTGGGAGCTCCCTATATCAGTAATATCTCTCCTTCAGTTAAAAATATACACAAACAATGCATATATATATCTACATATAACAGCTAGCTACTGGGTCTTTACACAATCTAGTCACAATAGGGTATTGCGAATCCAAAATTAAATTGGAGTTTGCTATTAGTACATTTCATATTTTTATAACCAAACTCTTAATACTAACTCATTATGAGCTTTCTTGATAATAGATCAATTCCCTGGTTCAAATTGTTCTCAGTATTACCTAGAATTATAGGACTATAGTGGGTAGGACTATAGTCTATAAATAAATAGGGATATTTATTCATGTTCTCACCTGAGATCTTTCAAAAGATGACTGTTGTTTCAGGTATTAGTTTAGAATAGAAGATCATACTGTAAAAAGAAAGATGCAAAGGACATTCCCAAGTCAATGCTTCCTAAGTACTTTTTTCAGGTCTAAAACTGAGTTAATAATATATGCTATTCATATTTTAAGGTTAAAATGAAGGGGGAAAAGGGTGACACATAAAACATGCTGGTCTATGCTGTTCAGAATTCAATTTTTATCAGCAAAAAGAAGTTAATGTTTTAGCAAGTACCAGATAACTTTTTAAAATTCATGTACATATTGGTATGGAGTCTAAGAATATGATGTGTGATGTTTATGCTAAAGAAATAGCTCTCATAGCTTCTTTTCTTAGATATTTCCTTGGCTAGGCTTTTTTGGATGAGATAGTATGTGAAGCCCTACTTAATTTTGTCCTGCTGACAACTCCAAACAATGATTATTCTTCCTTTGAAAGAGTACTTTTTTGACATCTGTTTTTAATATACTTTAATTTGTTTCCATTTCTTATATACTCTCTCAGATGTTCAGCTTGACCTAGGATGACATTATCTATTCTATTTATGATATTTTTTACCATGCAATTAAATATTTCTTTTTGTCTCTTTCTTTAATCCTTATTGGTTTTGCCTTAATCTTCCTTCATAACTCACTTTTTAGATGTACCCCTTCTCTCTTCTTTTGAAGTAATGAAGTTTATTATTTTTAATTTTTGTTGTAGATGGGAAAAAAAAAACCACAATGCCTCTTGGAATGCCACTAGAACATATCTCACAAATCTCCTCTTTGTACTTGGTCAGCATTATTTCAGCTAAACGACCATCTAACATTTTCCATTTTCTCTTTTGTTTCCTTTCTTGCTTTATTTTTAGACAAGCATTTCCAAATGCCTTCTTTTAAGAAATGTTGCTTTCAATTAAATTTTACTTACTGTACAAGTCACAGGTTTTGCAAACAGCTCTCTTTTTCATTATTGTATATCTTTAAATAAATTTTTTCTAGTCCATGTGAACATGTGAAAAACAAAGGAAAGCAACAACAAAAAGAATCTTTTTAACACAAAAATTTAGTTATTTGTCAGCATTATCTTTGATTTTGTCTAGTCCTTGAACTCTAATTTTGCCCAGAGCACGTAGAGCTCATTTCTGATTGTACTGGTCCTTTGACTAACATTCCAAAGAAAGATTACTGAAGTCAATGCTGGTAAATCGATGGCTATTTTGTGAGTTGTTTTGTTTGGGGGTAGCCATTAATCATAACATATTGCTACAGATAATATAGTGAAGTGGGCCTTGCATGCTACTTCATATAACTCAGTGGAGATGGTCATTTGGCTCAGACTACTTTATTTATAACCGCACATTGCCAGACATATTAGTCAGTTAATACTGGACAATAGTTGGCACAAAACTAAGGAACTCAGCCTCTTTCAATGTTGATTTAATTCTTTCTATTCTTCACATTTAAATAATCAAAGTAAAATATAAAATAAACTCTCATTTACTTTCTTTTATTATTCTGTATATACTATATTACAAACACTATTATTTATTGGTGTCTTTAGTTTACTTTCTCTTAATCCTGTGTTACTTATGATTTAATCACCTGTTAAGGGAGGCATGTTCCCTTTTCCTTAAGTTGGTTTACTTTCAGAAGACTGGCTTAATAGATTAATGGATACAACAGCATACCACACCTACAGAGAAATTGAGAAGTTTCTTAAAAATTGTTTTTTTTTTCCTACCTCAGTAAACTTGTGATCATATTCTAACCTTGCTAAGCAACCTCTCTCACTAAAATTGGTATTTGAGAATATGGAAATAATAACAACAGCAATAATCAGAATAGTAATAATGATAAGAACTCAATTCTCATAAGTGAGAATTCAAATCATCTTCAAACAAAGAACAGGAATATAGCTATTATCCTAGAAGAGGGGATAAATGACTGTTGTCTCTCATATTAGATTTGTTTGTGTGTCTTTTACCTACCCATTCATCTAAGGTAGCTAGGTATCTTAGTGGATAATATCTGAAACTTGTATTTGAGAAGACCTGAGTTTGAATCCTGTCTAAGATACATTTAATAGCTTTTGGGGCAAGTCATTTCTTGTACCTATTTCAAAGAGTCACTGTGAGGATCAAATGAGATATAAAGCATGTTGCAATACCCAACACTATACAAACAATAGCAATGATTATCATATATAATAATCTATATCAGAATGAAGGTTTGGAGATGAAGAAATGAGATATATGGAAGCTCCAAATCCTTGGCAGTGATTGGACAAGCAGCCCCTATATATAGCATTTAGCACCAGGTAGAGTCTAGCAGTCTAATCTTCAAAGATTAAAATCAGAAAGCGACGTGAATACTTACCATGAGGTAGTATGAAGACTCTTGATAGAAGCCAAGACCCTTGCCCGAGAAGTGTGATTTAAGGACAAGATTAAGACAGAGAGAAATACTAGCTGAAAGGATTTTATCTTCTGTTTTAATGAGCTTGATGCTGAATCAGAGAAATTTGTGATGGAGATATCATTCTATGGAAGACTGTAGAAAGAAACAGACAGGCCACATTATAAAGGAAAAAAAAAAGTACAAGTATATACACATCTATCTATTTGTCTGTCTGTCTATACACACTATACACACACACACATATATGTATGCATATTTACACCTATATGTACATCTCTGCCTACCATCCATGTAATTATCTATCAAGCTTTTGTTGTTTCTCTGGCTAAGGTAGGGGCTGCCTCAAGCAGCCCAGCATTTTCTTAAGCATTATTTCTATAAGTATTTAAAAAGGGTTGGGGATGGTACAAGGCATATATTCTAAACCAATCAAAGAGAACAAAGACAGAAAATTATGAAAAAATATTTATATTAGCATTTTTCATTGCACAAAAACCTGGAAAAATACGTGGGAAATCACCAAACAAATAATGCTTTATGAATAATATGGAAAACTTTTTGTGCCTAACTTAAAGATAAGAGAGACCTGGGAAGATATATGAATTGATAAACCTGTTCATTTCCATGGGTTTACACACACACACACACACACACACACACACACACAGAGTTATTCCTTCCACATCACAATTTTTCCCACTGTGATATATCAGGTGATATATCATGAACTCACACAAGAAATTAAGTGGGATTTTTTTTGGGGGGGAACTTTGTGGAAGCCACAGATGACATTGAAGGATAGTAGATGATGTAGAAAAAGTATTTTTAGTTAGTACTGACCTATATATAACTTATAACCAAATAATTTAGCAAAATTTTACAAAAAGATACTGCAAAGACCTCATAAAAGAAAAAGAAAAATTCAGACTTCTTTGTCATGAAAAGAAGGCCAAAATTTTTTATTTCATTTTTTTTTGCAAGGCAGTTGGGGTTAAGTAACTTGTCCAAGGATATACAAGTAATAAATATTAGGTTTCCAAGACCAGAAGTACTTCTGATTTCGGGACTGGTGCTCTATCCATTGTGCTATCTAGATGCTCCTGAGGCCAAACATTTTTAATCTGTATTTTCCAGATCATGGGGATCCCACACTCTTAATCTCCATGATGTGGAAAGAATAACTCTGTGTGTGTGTGTGTGTGTGTGTGTGTACACATATACACATACACACATGCATGTATTAATGTCAGTGTATGTGTGTATATGTACATATATAAATGCATATATACATACATTCTATTATGATATTATGACCAATGATCACATATATGTTTGTGGGAATGTATTCCCCAGTTTGTGGGGGACATTTTTTTTATCATTCTATTTCATTAAGTGAATTGCTTTGATATATGTTCCCTAAGACTAAGTATCAAAATTAAATATATTGATTCTGACAAATTTTTGGAGAGGGTATAGAACCATAAAATGTCTTGACTCTGGGATGGCTTTTTTTGGAGGACTCACTTTTTGAATTGTAGGACATCACTCACTGATGCATTTAGTTAATACTTCCTGAAATAATGATCTATAATAATCTGAAGAATTGAGGGAGAAGCACTGACCCCAATAAAGGAACTCTCAATAGCATTCTTCTATTTTTCTTCTGGCTACCACTATGGATTTTGAAGTGTGTGTGTGTGTGTGTGTGTGTGTGTGTGTGTGAAAAGGTCATTATGAAGATAAAAGGAGATAATATATAGAGAACACTTTGCAATGTAGTTTCATTTCTTCAGACATGAAAAGGATGTTTAAATTATTTATTTCAATATCTCATTTGAGAAATAGATAAAAATCGCTCTAAAGGAGTAAGGTTCAAGATCATATAAGTCATAAGTGGAAGACATGAGACTCTAGTTTTTTTTTTTTTAATTCTGAGTACAATCACTTAAAATAATTTGACCATAATATTCATTCTGACCAAGAGAACATTGTACATAGCAACAAGAAGATTATGTAATGACCAATTGTGATGGACTTGGCTCTTTTCAATAATCAGGTGATTTGGGGCAATTTCAATAATCTTGAGTTGGAGAGAGCAATCTGCATCCAGAGAGAGGACTATGGGGACTGAATGTGGATTACAACATAGTATTTTCACTTTTGCTGTTGTTGTTTGCTTGGTCATTTCCTTCTTTCTCATTTTCCCTCTTTTGATCTCATTTTTTCTTGTGCAGCATGATAAATGTGGAAATATATTTAGAGGAATTGTACATGTTTAACTTATATTGGATTACTTGCTGTCTAAGGGTGGGGAGAGTTGGGGAGAGAGGGAGAAAAATTTGGAACACCAAGTTTTGCAAGGGTAAGAGTTGAAAACTATCTTGTAAGTATTTTGAGAAATGAAAAGCTATTATTATAAAAAATCATTCATACTAGAAGAACCAAATAGACAAACATGCCTATTGTCTAGAGTATGATAAGCTGTCAGAAAACAAACAAACTAGTTTCAGAACTAGTTCATACCTCAGACAGATTCTGCCAATAGATAATGAGTTGGGTCTAGAATTAAATAGGTCAATGAGAGCAGGCAGTATTTGTTGCTTAGATATTTCAGTCATATCCAAATCTTTGTGACTCTCTTTAGAGCTCTCTTGCTAAAGGTAGTGGAGTGATTTGCCATTTCCTTCTCTAGCTCATTTCATAGATGAGTTAACTGAGGCAAGCAGGGTTAAGTGATTTGCCCAGGGTCACATGAGTAGTGTCTGAGACTGGATTTGAACTCATGTCTTCCTGATTGCAGACCTTAAGGTTTATTCATTGAGCCACCTACGTGCTCCAAGTCTTAATTAATTATGTATAGAAAATGCTTTTTAAAATTCCATATTTGAAACATGATATCAATATTCTTCCAGGATTTCTATATGGTTACATATTTTATAGTTCAGAATTAAGTTGTAGGTTACCTAAAGGGCAATGAAGAAAAGCAGATGGAAATGACTCATTTGCAGCATATTGTCAAAAAAGAAATGTACAGAAATAGCATAATAATGCAGGTTATCAGAAAATTAATACTGGGGATGAAAAGGGAGCTAATTAGAGTGTTTTAGAGTAATGGGCAACCAAGAACTCCATTGGTATCCATATAATAGAAAGAAATACAAATTAACACTCTTGAGTGAAAACATCCTTTTTATTTTATTTTATTTTACATTTTTATTAAAGCTTTTTATTTACAAAGCATATACATAAGTAATTTTTATCAACATTGACCCTTGCAAAACCTTTTGTACCCAATTTTCCCCTTCTCCCTCCCCCCTCCCAATCCCTTCCCCTAGCTGTCAGGTAGTTCAATACATGTTAAATATGTTGAAATACATGTTAGATCCAATATATGTATTCATATTTATACAGTTATCTTGTTGCACAAGAAAAATCAGATCAAGAAGGAAGAAAAAGAAAAACTGAGAAAGAAAACAAAATGTAAGTAAATAACAGAAAGAGTGAGAATGCAATCTGGTGTTCCACACTCAGTTCCCACAGTCCTCTCTTTGGGTGTAGATGGCTCTCTTTGTCACTGAACAAGTGGAACTGGTTTGCATCCTCTTGTTGTACTTTTTTTTTTAATTAAAGTATTTCATTCACAAAGCATATGCAAGGATAATTTTTCCAACATTGATCCCTACATAACCCCCTGCTGCAAATTTTCTCCTTCTTCCCTCCATCCCCTCCCTTACCCAGCAGGCAGTCCAATACATGTCAAATATGCCTAAATACATGCCAGATCCAATACATATTCACACAGCCATCTGGTTGTTCAAAAAAAATCAAATCAAGAAGGAAGAAAAAGAAAAACTGAGAAAAAAGAAACAAAATGCAAGCAAATAATAACACAGAGAGTAAGAATGCTATGCTGTGTGCCACCCTCTGTCCCCATGGTTCTCTCTTTGGGTGTAGATGGTTCTCTTCATCACTGCACAAGTGGAAGTGGTCCGAATCATGTCAACATTGAAGAGAACCACATCCATCAGAATTGATCATCATATAGTCTTCTTCTTGCCATGTATAATAATGTTCTGGTTCTGCTCATTTCACTTTGCATCAGTTCATATAGGTCTCTTCAAACCTCTCTGAAATCATCCTGCTGGTCATTTCTTACAGAACAATAGTATTCCATAGCATTCATATACCATAATTTATTAACCCATTCTCCAATTGATGGGCATCCATTCAATTTCCAGTTTCTTACCACTACGAAAAGGGGTGCCACAAACATTTTTGCACATGTAGATCCCTTTCCCTCTTCTAAGGTCTTTTTGGGATATAATTCCAATAGAAACACTGCTAGATCAAAGGATAGGCACAATTTGAGCATAGTTCCAAATTGCTCTCCAGAATGGTTGGATTTGTTCACAACTCCACCAAAAATGTATCAGTGTTGAGTTTTCCCACATCTCCTCCAACATTTGTCATTATCTTTTCCTGTCATCTTAGCCAATCTGACAGATGCGTAGTGATATCTCAGACTTTTCTTGATTTGCATTTCTGTGATCAATAGTGATTTTGGAGCACCTTTTCATGTGGTTACAATTTAATTTCTTCATCTGAAAATTGTCCAATCATATCCTTTGACCATTTATCCATTATAATGGCTTAAACTATTATAAATTTGAATCTTCTCTATATATTTTAGAAATGAGGCCTTTATCAGATCCTTTGGATGAAAAAAAATATTTTCCCAGTTTATTGCTTTCCTTCTAAACTTGTTTGGATTTGTTTTGTTTCTACAAAACTTTTTAATTTTATATAATCAAAATTATCTATTTTATAATCAATAATGATCTGTAGTTCTTTTTTGGTCACAAATTCCTTCCTCCTCCACAAATCTGAGAGATAAACTATCCTATGTTATTCTAATGTGTTTATAGTATCATTCTTTATGTCTAGAACATGAACCCATTTCAACCTTATCTTGGTATACGGTATTAGGTGTGGGTCTAGGCCTAATTTCTGCTGTTCTAGTTTCCAATTTTCCCAACAGTTTTTGTCAAATAGTAAATTCTTATCCCAAAGGATGGGGCTTTTTGGTTTGTCAAATATTAGATTGTTATAGTCATTGGCTCTTTTGTTCTGTGAACCTAACCTAATCCACTGATAAACTAGTCTATTTCTTAGCCAGTACCAAATGGTTTTGATGACTGCTGTTTTATAATATAGTTTTAGATCTGGTACAACTAGGCCACCTTCATTTGCTTTTCTCTTCATTAATTCCTTTGAAATTCTTGACCTTTTGTTCTTCCAGATGAATGTTGTTGTTATTTTTTCTAGTTCAGCAAAATAGTTTCTTGGGAGTTTGATTGGTATAGCACAAAATCATTTTTATTATATTAAATCAACCAATCCATGAGGATTTGATATTTTTCCAATTGTTTAGCTTTGACTTTATTTGGGCCAAAAGTGTTTTGTAGTTTTGCTTATATACTTCCTGACTTTCCCTTGGCAGACAGATTCCCAAATGTTTTATACTATGACAGTTATTTTAAATGTAATTTCTCTTTGTATTTCTTGCTGTTGGATTGGGTTAGCGATATATAAGAATGCTGATGATTTATCTGGATTTATTTTTATACTGCAACTTTGTTGAAGTTATAGGTTGCTTCTAAGAGTTTTTAGTTGATCCTCTTGGGTTCTGTGAGTATACCATCATATCATCTGCAAAGAGTAATAATTTGGTTTCCTCATTACCTACACTAATTCCTTTAATCTCTTTTTCTTCTCTTATTGCCAAGGCTAATACAATATTGAATAGTAATGGTGAAAGTGGGCAACCTTGTTTCACCCCTGATCTTATTGGGAATGGTTCCAATGTATCCCCATTGTATATGATACTTGTTGATGGTTTCAGATAGATGCAACTTATTGTTTTAAGGATAAGTCCATTTATTCCTATACTCTCAAAAGTGTTTTTTAATAGAAATGGGTGTTGGATTTTATCAAATGCTTTTTCTGCATCTATTGAGATAACCATATGGTTTTTGTTAATTTGGTTATTGATATAGTCAAATATGTTAATAGTTTTCCTAATATTGAACCAGCCCTGCCTTCCTGGCATAAATCCTACTTGGTCTTGGTGTATTATCCTGGGATTGCTTATCTGTAATTTCTGATAAAATTTTGTTTAAGATTTTTGGGTCAATATTCATTAGGGAGATTGGTGTATGATTTTCTTTCTTTGTTTTGATCCTACCTGGTTTAGGTATCAGTACCATGTCAGTATCATCAAAGGAATTTGATAGGAGTCCTTCATTCCCTATTTTTTCAGATAGTTCATACAGTAATGGAATTAATTGTTCTTTAAATGTTTGGTAGAATTCACATGTAAATCTTTCTGGTCCTGTGGATTTTTTCTTAGGGAGTTGATTAATAGTTTATTCTATTTCTTTTTCTAAAATGGGACTATTTAAGTAATTTATTGCCTCTTCTGTTTATCTGGGCAATCTATATTTTTGTAGATATTCCTCCATTTCTCTTAGGTTGTCAAATTTATTGGCATAAAGTTGGACAAAGTAAGTCCTGATAATTGCTCTAGTTTCCTCTTCTTTGGTGGATAGTTCCCCCTTTTCATTTTTGAGACTAACAATTTGATTTTCCACATTCCTTTTTCTTATCAAAATCCTAAAGGTTTATCTATTTTGTTGTTTTTTCATAAAACCAACTCAGTTTTATTTATTAATTCAATAATTTTTTTAGTTTCAATTTTATTAATCTCTTTATTTTTAGAATTTCAAGTTTGGTATTTGATTGGTGGTTTTTAATTTGTTCTTTTTCTAGCTTTTTCAGTTGCAAGCCCAATTTATTGATGTTTTATTTCTCTATTGTATGTAAGTAAGCCTCAAGGGATATAAAATTTCCCCTTATTACTTTGGCTGCATCCCACAAATTTTGATATGCTGTCTCATTATTGTCATTCTGTTGGATGAAATTATTGATTGTGTCTATGATTTGCTATTTCATCCATTCATTCTTTAGGATGAATTTTCCAATTTCTTCTTGGTCTATTTTTCCCTGGCCCTTTATTGAATGTAATTTTTATTGCATTGTGATCTGAAAAAAAATGCATTTACTAATTCTGCTTTTGATTTTGAGATCTTAATGTCCTAATATATGGTCAATTTTTGTATAGGTTTCATGAATTGTTGAGAAGAAAGTATACTCCTTTTTATCTCCATTCAATTTTCTCCAAAGATCTATCATATCTAGTTTTTCTAGTATTGTATTTAGCTCTTTAAATTCTTTCTTATTTATTTTATTATTTGATTTATCTAGTTCTGAGAGAGCTAGGTTGAAATCTCCCACTATTATAGTTTTGCTGTCTATTTCTTTTTGCAACTCTCTTAACTTCTTTAGGAATTTAAATGCTACACCATTTTGGTGCATACAAGTTTAATATTGATATTGCTTCATTATCTATGGAACCCTTTAGCAAGATATAATTTTCCTCCTTATCTCTTTTAATCAGAACAATTTTTGCTTTTGCTTGATCTGAGATGAGAATGGCTACCCATGCTTTTTTTACTTTACCTGAATCACAACAGATTCTACTCCAGCCTTTTACCTTTAGTCTGTATGTATCACTCTGCTTTAAATGTATTTCATGTAAATAACATATTGTAGGATTCTGGCTTTTAATCCAGGCTGCTATCTGCTTACATTTTATAGGAGAGTTCACCCCATTCACAGTTACAGTTAAAAATACTAATTCTGTATTTCCTGTCTTCTTATTAACTCCAAATTATACTTTTCTCTTTCCTTTTCCCTTTTCCCTCTTCCCAGTATTTTCCTTATGAGTACTACTTGCCTCAAGCAATCCTCCTGCGTTAGAGACTCTCCCCCTTTCTTATACCTTACTCCTACTATTTCTCTTTTCCTTTCTACTTATTTTACCCTTTTTCTTTTCCCCTTTTCCCTCCCACTTTTCTATAAGATGAAAGATAAGATAAGCATTAACTGAAAATGTGGGTGGTAACATTCTCTTTATTTCTTTCTTTGAAAGGATAATAGTCAGGCACATAATTGTGATTTAAGGGTTATATCAAAGGAAGATTTTGCTCTGAGATTATTCTAGATTTTTTTGGAAAAGGAGTTTTTTTTTCCATTTGCTTTACTTATAGACCATAGAATCATTATCCTATTTAACTGTTGCTCTCTATTAAGTAATTTTTATTTAGTACATGCCATGAGTACTAAGTTTATTTGTTTTTTTAATTAAAGCTTTTTATTTTTGAAACACATAGATGGATATTTTTTTCAACAAATGACCATTGCAAAACCTTGTGTCCCACTCCCTTCCCTAGATGACAAGTAATCCAATATATGTTAAATTTATTAAAATATTTTTAAAATCCAATATATGTCTAAATATTTATAAAATTATTGTGTTGCACAAGAAAAATCAGTTCCAAAAAGAAAAAAAATGATAAAGAAAATGCAAAACATAAGCAAACAACAGCAAAAAGAGTGAAAATTCTGTGATCTACATTCAGTTCCCACAGTCCTCTCTCTGTCTACCAACAATGTATTAGGAGCACTAACTTTAAATACATTATTTTCTCATTCTCATTAGTAATGTCAAGATAAATTATCATTTATCTGCATCGCAAAATAAAAATTATTTTAATGGCATGTCTTCTTACACAGTAATATATAAAAATATAAGATTATATCTTATGATATCTTAGGAATATCAGCAAAAGAAGGCATATCAAAAAATCAAGCTTTTGTAGGCTAAATAAACTTTAAGATCAATGTTAGTGGTAAGAATTTTTATATTAAAACTAGATACAACAAAATTATAGCTAAAATTCTTTAATGAACATATTAACAAATTAGTTTGTGATTTTGAAGCAGAATCATAGTCTAAGTAGATCTTTTAAAATTTCAGAGAGTGTTGCATTTAGAGAAGTGTAGGAAGTAGAATAATATGATGAAATAATTTAAATAATCAAGCAGGCAATATAGATGGGCTAGTAGCAAGAAAATAAAATAAAATAAATTAAATTTGGAAATTAATGCTACAAGATTAGAAGACATACACTTGTTTTTCCCTCATTGGGATTTCATGAGGATTTCTCTCATGCAGATTTCCATCTGCAGTTATATAAGCAAATTAACTATGTATATCCTTTGAACCAGAAATCCCACTAATGGGTATATATCACAAAAAGCCAAAGACAGAAACAAAAGTCCAATGTGACCAACTTGTAGCAGTTTTCTTTACATTATCAAAGGACTAGAAAGAAAGCAGGAGCCATAGACTTGGAAATGGAGAGAAAAACAAAACAGGTCATATAAATTAGGTAGAAGGATGTGAGTAATTAATGGAAAAATATTCACATAATTTTATGTATTCATTCAGATGTAAAATGATTCAAAAGATTGATCTGTACAATGACTACAACAATTTAAAAAAAAAAGATCACTAAAAGAAAGCTGAATACTTAGTGAAGGAAAAACTTAATTGTCCTGAAGAAGAAATAAAAAAACATAGCTCATCTCATTACAGAAAGTTGGAACAATACAGCAGTGGAATATTATATACATTTTTAAAAGAAGGATTCTGTGCTGGATTATTTTCTTAACTTTTTTCCTTAAATAATAGTCTACAATATGAGAGTTGGTGGGAAATGACTACAATATAAAGATAAAAACATCAATAAAACATATTTTAAAATAAAGATTTAGGGAAAAAAAATCCAAATATGGAATAAGTGATACTCTGGAGATCTCTCTTAAGCAGCTTCAGTTTTGTCTTAGCTTTAAAAATTGCTACTTTTCCTTTGTACTGCTATTGCTTATTAGTAATGGTAACATTATTTCATTCTCTTTAATGCAAATAACACTTTCTTAGGCTTCAGTGTAGTTGCTTAGTAATAATTTTACTACTGGCTTGCTGTAACTGGGGATTATATTTCTCCAACCCTCGGATACCTGATGAATTTATCAAAGTCTGTCATTTTAGGGTTTTGATATAAGCAAGATTTATAAATTTATCCCAGGATGCTTCTCAAGAACAGCAGAATTATATTTATATACTGTTATTTTAACAGATATTTACAAGATAGAAATGAATAGATCATAAGAAGAAATGACAGAGCATTTTTTAAACTCATTTTTACTATCTTTGTGTGCCAGTGCAATGATCAAAAGGGAAAGGAACATTGATATCTTTCATACCTCATCATTTTTGAAAAAAAGCATTCATAAGTACTAATAGAAATTGTTTTGTGTTTACTTTTATAGTAATTGACCTACTTGATACAAGGTAAAGAAGGTTGGCTGATGGGAACATTCTTCAATATATTGATGAAGTGATGTCTATGTGAAGAGTCTTCTATCACTCCACTCCTCTATTCATTTGTATGAATTACAAAAGAGAGTATCACCAAGATACAGAGATGTGTGAAGATTAGCAAAAGACAGGAGTAATGAAAAAATTTTTGCAGAGATAAATTTTGGCATGAAAGGAAAAAATGAAAATTAAAACATAAAAAATGAAAAAAAAGAAAATTATTGCTGGAATTGACTTCTCCATCAATGAATGTCTTTATTCCAATTTTTAATTTTACATAAATTTATACATTGTTTCCATTCAGCTCCACCTCCCTCCACTCAATAACAATTGTAGCAGTGCTAACAGTAGTAGCAGCAACAAAAAAGAAAATTCATAAACGAACAGTTTAGAAAAAAAACTCCAAATTGACACCCATTTCTGAAAAAACATTCCTCTCTTATTCTGTACTTTAATCATCTCTATAAATGGAAATGAGTTGTCTGTTTCATCTTCATTCTTGTGGATTTGTGGTTTATCATTTCATCATGAGATATTTAAACTATTTCAAAGTATATAATATTATTCTCAGTATGCAAATCATTCTAGTCCTGCTCACTCTCTTTTGCATCTGTTTATAAAGGTCTTCCAAGTTTCCTTTGAAACTTCCACTTCATTATTTCTCACGGCAAAATAATATTCTATAAGATTCATACATGATCACTTGTATACCCATTTCCTAAGAGGATAACATTTCCTGAAGATTTAATTCTGGACTAATTTGAATAGACTGCTATAAATAATTTTGTGCATACCAAATTATTTTTCTCTTTATTTTAAAAATATTTTAATAGCATTTAATTTTTTCAAATAAATGCAAAGATAGTTTTCAACATTCATTTTGGTATTGCTTTGTGTTCCAAATTTTTCTTCCTTCTTTCTTTATCTGCCCCCTCATTATCATTATACTCTTTCAAGTATATAGTGCAGCATAGTTCTATATTGCTTTCAAGAAGGCTGGACTAATTCATTGCTTCACATAGTGCACAATTTGAAGGTTTTCCTGTAGCTCCCCAGTCATTTTTTTTCTCTTTTGTTTACTTTGCTAATGGGTGTGAGGTAGAATTTCAAAGTTGTTTTAATTTGAATTTCTCTAATTACTAGTTTTTTAGAATAAGAAGGAAATTGGTTTTATTTTGATAGATGCCTTGGATTTCAGAAAAATCAGATTTAGAAGAGTTCAGAGAAAGAATAGATGAGGTTAGAACAGAAGATTTCTGGGAACCAAGATGGTGGAGTAAGAAGTAAATCGCCATAACTTACCCATATTCACCTTCAAACAATGATATAATGGCACCCTGAAATAAATTTTGGAAGAGCAAAACCAGAAAAAATAGACTGAAACAATCTTTTAGCCCCCAAAAGAAGTCTGTTTCACTCAGGCAAAAGGGAAATACAGTCCAGGATGGGAACCATTCCAGGAGGCTAGGAGCAAGTCTCACTTCAGCAAAGCAGTAGGAGATCCTGTGTCCCAGGGCTGTGGAGAAGGCAAATATCAACAACAGGACTCCTACATGCTCCGCATAACCAGAGAAATGGGAAAACTCCAGCTTTGAGAACTAGCAAGTGCTTCAACATAGTCAAACACAAACAGGCAACTTATCCTAATCAGACCTCCACTTGCTTCAGTATAATTTAGGGCAAATAGGCAGCCTCCAATGGCCAGAAAGCCAAATATTTTAGTGTACCTAAGATCAGAAACATCAGACTAGCCTCAGCACACACCAAACATCAGTATTAGGACCCTAGTTCAGGATCAGCTGCCAGATCCCTGTAGCCTCTAGCAGCACCATTGATTATAATAAGTTAAAAATATTTCATATTCCATAATGCTCTCTCTCCCCCCTCCCCTCTCGTGGTCATGAACTTGTGACTCATGTAATTTCTCTTTTAATAATTTCAATGCTACAACAGCACCAGTCACTTCCCACCCTACTGTCTCAGCACAGCACCAGACAGACAGGTCCCTGTTGGGCCTCAAGGAAATATCAGTGTAGCACCAGGTAAGCTGCCATGACATACAGCCCTTGGCTAAGAAGTCTGAGACAATAGCCCATCCCTTATCTCTTCCCCCTCCACCAGAACAGAGATAGGAAAAGCTTTTGCATAAACAAGACCAAAATTAAAACAGCTCTGAGGAACTACCTCATTCCTATGAGATTGGATAATATAACAAAAAAAGAAAAGGATAAATGTTGGAGAGGAATTTGGGATGGCATTAGTGCATTGTTGGTGGACTTGTGAACTAATTCATCTATTCTCCAACTGGAGAACAATTTGGAAATATGCCCAAAGGATAAGCAAACTGGGCATATCTTTTGATGCAACAATACTACTACTGGATATTTACTCCAAAGAGATAATAAAAAAAGACATTAAAAAGAAGATTAAAAAAAAAGAAAAAAAGACAAAAAAAGAGAAAAAAAATAAATGTGCAAAAAATATTTTGAGCAACATTTTTTATAGTGACAAATTGAGGAAGTACCCACCAATTGGGGATCATCAAGTTATTGGGAAGTCTGAAAAATTAAATTCTGAAGAAATAAACTTGAAAAGTTTCCAATTAGGAAAAATCAGAAGTTATTTAAATAATATGGCTCCTGAAAGAACAAAATAACACATAACATCTAGAAAATATAAGCAAAAGTGTATAATAAAATGTAAGTACAAAAGACTTTTCAGGAATGTCAGTCGGTCTGAAGGCAACATATCTTACAGTATTAAAATATTTTCAGCAAATATGATTATTGATTTGCTAGTGGTTTTTTTTTTGAAAAACATCACTGAAAATAAGCAAGATGCTATATAACTGGAAATGTGCATTACCTTGATTTTGAAAGAAAGTAAAGAAGTTTGGGAGGTTGGGAGGTTGGAAGGAAGGAAGGAAGGAAAGGAGGAAGGAAGATAAAGAAAGGATGGTAGATGGAAGGAAAGAATGAAAGAGAAAGAAAGGAACAAAACACATATGGAAGAAAGAAAAAAAGGAAGAAGAAAGGATGGAAGAGGGTAGGCTAGAGATATGGAGTCTTCAAACTATAGGATAGTGAATTGAACTTTAATTCTTGCAAAATCTCATAATGTATTATTTAAAAATATACTTAGTAAGTATTTAAAATAAAAATAGTGATCACTAAGAGACAGCTTGACAAACTTTCCAGATTAAATGAATTTACTTTTTATGACAGGACAACTGGAAGAGTGTACAAGGGAAAATACGCAGATGCAATAGTCTAGCTTTAAATGTACAAACATTTAATAAATATCTTATGCTATCTTTGTGAATAAATGGTTTGATGTAATTTGGGTTATAGTTAAGTTAGGTATTTTTAGAAGTCTATAAATGATCCCAAGAAGTAACGAATCTTTGTCTCATAGGATGTTCCTCAGAGTGCTTCAGGTGTCTGTTCTTGGCTCTGCATGGTTTTTTTTCTTAATCATTTGCATGACTTTATAAAATTCTGGCCACATTTATATTTTAGATGACACATAGCTGGAAATAAGTTAACATTGGTGTAAGAAAGGCATCTACATCCAAAAATATTTCAACAGACTAAAAAATGGGCCAAATCTAATAAGATGAATTTGAATAGAGATATATGTAAAATCACACATGTACTCAAACAAGAAATTTTACCAAAAATGGAGAAACATTTCTAGAAAACAGCATTTTATAAAAGCACAACTGTCCCGGGATTTTGGTGAACTGTGTCCTCAATGATGCATCAATGTGGTATATCAACCTTATAATCTAATGGAATACATAAAAGCAATAATAATGACAAAAATAAAAAAAAACAAGAGAATTGATTATCTTAATGTACTCAGCCCTTGACAGTTCACATCTGGAATATTGCTCTTAGTTTCCTGTCCCATATTTTTTAAAAAGGCACTGAAAACCTTCAGAAATATCATGGTATCATGGAAAGGATTTTAAAGTTAAAAGAACTGTAACAAATTCTGTTTCTTTTACCTCTTACCAATAGAATTTTAAGAATATCATTTGAGTTCTCTAGAGTATGTGATAGACCTTTTCTTACTATTCACACATTAAACCCTACTATAATTATAATTCAATCCTCATTGACCATTCATCCTATTTAATTGTTTTGACAGATTTATTTTGGCTCCAAATTATTTCCATAAATTTTTAACCCTCTACTAATCATTAGTAGGTAAGAAAAATACAAAATATAGAATATTCTAGGTGTACAGAAGTAATAGGGACACATTCATTTCCCATTTAAAAGTCAGGGTCATAGGGCTATAAAGAAACAATGGGCACTTGGAACCAGTATGCACAGATGGTCACGTCTTGTCAGCCTATCCAGCAATAACTTAGATTAAGGAACATAAAAGAACATTGACTGCATCAGAGAAGTTGGATGATCTAGATCATCATTTAGCTGCCATAATATATTATTAAACTGACAAGTGTTGACTGACTTTTGGCACATCTTTAGATAATCCTTACAACTCTCACCAATTCTTTGAATCTAGAAAACCCTCATGGATTCAATACAGTAATATTTCTACTAATCAAGTCCAAAGCTTGGATCATGAATCCTCTTAAATATGAACAACCATTGCACCCAGTCCATCCAGAGATGAATAACCAATACCAAAAATTATAAACTTTACAAGGTATCTAGAGGTTAATGCTGGCATATATCCAGTTTGCAAAGTAAGATGGGATACTTTATAAACATAAGGCTAGCCAAATATAGTTTAGAAAAAAATCCTCTTGAGAAAATTTGATTGCATTTTTTACTCAGCTTTCTGTTCAGCAGACTGGCTAAATAACCACATTATGAAATTTGTATTTTATTTTATTTATCAGATTAATTTTAGTATGTATAATTTATATGTATGTTTAGAATGTGAAATACCAATTGTCTTAGAATTATTTATTTTCTTCTTAGGAGAAGAAGAGCACAAATGATGCTATGTTGCTTTCTGTCAGCTTGTGTTGATTTTGATCCATATTGCTTCACCCAAATATTATGTGGCTCTCTAAGTCTAATAACTTAGAACTCTAATCTAATGACTTGGGACTATAAAATGGAGAAGCCTAATGTCTCTATAAGGTTCATCTTTCAACGTCATCACATTTACTTTTTCATTTTTGAATTGTCTTTTACCCATCATTTACATATATATGCATATTAGTGCTCATCAATTATAAACGTCTAGGATGTCAAATTAATTATATTAATTGCTATGATGTTCTGAAGTTTAATTCAAGCTGAATATGCAATGTCTTCTCAAGAAAAAATTTCCCCTAGGTTTTTTTTTTTCTGGAAGCTGTTCTGGTTATAGGAACAAAGTAGAGCTTGGGTGAGAAGCTACTTGATGAACCAGATGATGATTTCCCTGGGAATGAAATAGAATTCAGTCGTTTTATGTAAAGGATGAGACCTTTCATAGCATAAATTAACACTGAGGAATTTTCTTTTCCCCAAAATACATCTACTTATCTTACTCTTCTAGTGGCAAATATCACCATTCAGAATTTGTTCTTCTGGGATAAGAATTACCAAGTTTTTTAAAAAAAATTTCTTTGTGAAAATGCAAATATATTTGGCACAGGGTAGCTACTATTAGCTTTTCACATAAATTTATTTATTAAATAACTTTTTAATGATTACCATAAATTCAGAGTTGACTAGAGATTAGATACAAACTAGATAAATTCTGATAGGAGGGCATGGACCATTAGATATTACTTGGGGTAAAAGGAACACAAGAAGGGACCCTAAAGAGCCTGAAGACATATAGATACTACTGTCCTTAAGGTGACTCATGAGAGTGTGAGAGACTCTCAAAAAAGAAGTAGGAGGATACCAATTACCAATTTTCTTTGTGTACTATCAATTCCTTGTAGGATTTTGGTACTCTCTTTGAAGAAACATAATATTGTACCACATTAGCTTTCCCAGAGTCTCATAGACAAGTTCATAATAGGGAAAGTGAGATGATATTGACACAAAAAGTATGTAGTCAATGATCTTAACTTATTATTTTTTTGTTTTCTCCTAAAGTTTGGTCTAATCCTGAAGCCCTAGAGGTTAGTATCTTGCAGATAAATGGAAAAGATGATTCCATTTTTGTTTAGTTGACTAAGAAACTTAGTACTATCGAAAAATGAATGACCTGGGTTTCAGAAAACAGGTAAATAGGGGATCTTAGTCTCTAGTGGCCAGTGATTGGATATGTAAGGATTTAATATGCTTTGGAGGTGATATCTGCAGGTCAGGGTCGGAGTTGTTCATAAGCAATTAAACAAATGAATTTATTCATATAATTGACATTGGCTTTATCAGTCTTTAATTCAAAATCATTCTATCTATTACTTCTCAGGCATATCCATGTTTGTATGTATACATAAAAAGAATGAATCAATCAATGAAAAAATCCATTTAATACCTTCTATGAGCATGTACCGTGTTAAATGCTGGGAATAGGAATAGGAACAAGACCCATAATTTCATTATAGTATGGAATACCAGAGTGAGGAAGCTTCTACCTTCTCTGTAATTTATAGTTAAGATGAGCTTAGTGAACTGAGGGGTTAAGTGACTTGTAATGTACCATGTAACTAAGTATGTATCATAAGGAGACCTTGAATCCAAGTTTTCCTGAATTCAAGATTGTCTCTACCCATTATGCCACATTGCCTATAAGAAGTGGATTTATAAATACAAAAGCAGTAACCGATTTCAAACTTAAGGAGCTGACATTTGAACGAGGACAACAATGTGCACACAGACAAACACACATACATACACACAGACATACAGAAATACGCAACAATGGTGGTCAAGGAAGGACAAATAATTCAGATAATTACAAGGATAAGTGACTACTGCAGAAGTGGTGGTGGAGGGATATAGTTACGTACACCATCCAGGAAAAAAAATGTGGAGTTGATTTAAAATCATTGTTTGTGGTTTGAAAAGTGAACAAAGGGTTGGAGCTGGGGGTTTGAGGTAGGAAGAAGAGTTTGGAATCAGTAAAATTTTGATAACAAGGCTTTTGGTAAGCTTGTTATTACAAACAAGGTTTTAGAGGAGATGGTCAGGGAGGAGAACATCAAATAAAGCAAGTCAGGGCCTTCCCTAAAAATACTATTTAAGAGAGGCATGCCATTATTAAGGATAGTGATGATCCAAGAAGTTCAATAGATGAAAAAGTTAAAACTTCCAGGACATAGGCTTTGGTATGGGAAGTAATACTGTATGGAAGCGGTATCTGAATGACTTTCCCCCTGTGGGTAGTAATACTGTGTGGAAGAGGTATCTGAATGACTTTCCCCCTACTCTTCAAATAGACAAAAGAGGAAATCATTTCTGCAGGATACAGAAACTTTGTGAGACCTTAGTGATAAGTACCTGAAATTTCAACCAGTACAGGGCAAGGCCTTGCATCTCCAGGGGTTGATGTTGGAAGAAATAAATGGAAATGTGGGGAGGGTAGAAGCCTGGGAAATCATTCAAAATTAATTTGAGGAGCTAATTAAATGTAATTGAATGTGTTGCTATGCATGCATCTCAATGAGCTTTACTTTTCTCTCTTTCTTTCTATTTTTTAAACCAGATTCTCCTCAGAGATGCTCCCCCAGCAAATCTGAAGTTAACTTGTCCAACACAAGTTAGTATATTTGAATATAATTTAATCTCTGCTGTTCTCTCAGGTAGCCTCTCTCTGGGTCAAGTAACAACTTGCACACACAGAATTACAAAATCAGAGTAATAGAAAGGACTTTGGGAAGTCATCCAGCTACTGTCAAATCTTAAGCTTTTCTAAAATTGATTATAGGTCACTTTTTGTTACAGATTTATTTTCTAATGTGTTAATCTCCCTCTGCATTCCTTGCCAGCTTTCGTTTACAAATATAATGATCATCCTCTCTTTTACAACCAGATGATGTTATTTAGCTATCTGCTTGCCCTATGAAAATTCTGTGCTCCCTGACTTAAATTTTAAACTTCTAGAAGGCAGAAAATGAGGTATATCTATGCATTGTGAAAATAAAAACAAATGAATACTTATAAGCTACTGCAATCAGATTTGGCCAGGCCAATCTGTAGAGGTGGAAGGTAGTAGTAATGTTAACAAGACATCTGTCTACCTTTTTTTCTTAGAAGTTCTTTAGAGTCAACATATAAATCAGAGTAGCTTGGGTTCCTGATTCAATGATTCTAAACTAGACTATGTACTGCAGAGATTTTACAGTCAGATGCACATAAACACACACACATATATATGTATATATAATGCATAAGTATATATATATTTATATATATACACTAACACATACACACATATATACACCCAAGTACATACACATATAGAGGATAAGAACAAGATGAAAGGTTTTTAAAGTAGGTAAGAATCTTCAGAAGTTTGCTTATCTGCATGGTTTCTCCTTATGTATGTGTTCTTTTATGTTGCATGTAACAAGTGTAACTATTAGGTAATAATTGGATCTCTCAGGACCTCAGTTTGCAGGTCCTGTAAAATGACTAGATGGGACTAGAAAAACTTTGAGGTGCCTCCTGGCTCAGAATCTATGACTATGATTCAGGGAGAGAAATCACAGAACTTAGCCACTGTGTATTAAAACATGACTCCAAAATATTCCTTGATACTATTTTTTTTTATCTAGCCTTGTGGGCTAATGACTAGAAACTGCAAATGCCATGAATGGGGATGAAAATTTATTAAGATGATTTTCTGTGTTCACGTGAAAAGAGCTACATTGATTTTTTACAGTTTTAGCTAGCTGGGGCAAGTGCAATTTCCATTTTCTTTTCTTTACCTTTTGGACTAATTATGTCTATGGAGACTAGTCACTGCTCCCTCTTTAACTTACAAAAACAGTGCTCCAGAAGGTGTGATTTCCTTCCTTCTGTCATATACTTGGTAGGTGTTAGCTCTCTTTCTCTCTCTCTCCTTCTTAGAATTTAAAGGAAAATATTAGAATAATATACAAAATGTTATATATCTGTGACTCAATGATGATGGCATTAGAGGTGGAATCTAGACAGAGAGCAGGATTTTTTTAAACCAGGTATAACTCCTACTTGGCTGGAGGATTGATGGTAGAGTATTTGAACTGAATTTAAACCTTATAGTTTTTGAATTTGTATCCTCTTGACTAGAAGTGACTCCATGGTTCTCCCCCAACAAAAGCAATTCTGAAAAACCAAGAAGAGAAATCTGAATGGCTCTTAATATATCAAATAGTTCTTATAAAACAATTCTTTCATGTTATATACTAAAGATAATAATGCACAGATTAAATTTCCTCAGAGACATTTCTACATCAACTGAAGAAAAGGGAGGACATTAGAAAAAACTCCTCTTGGGCTTTGTTTATTCCCAAATGCATTTTAAATAAGATGAAAACAAAACTGAAAAATAGACGTTTATCAAGTTCAAAAGCAGCATGTCTCCATCTGTCAAAAAACCGATTTTATTTCTTTATTTTTTCCTTATTGTCTTTACCTTGATGCCTTGAATATATGTCACATCACTTTATAGTTCTCTAGGCAAATGTAAGATTATGGGCTACAGAGAAAGTATAAGCATATTCATAGAAGGATTTGCTAAAATTAAATCTCAGATCCAGTCCTCATCTCTGTTTATCTTATTATCATACAATTAATCTGTATGTTAACTATTGATCATCTAATTAATTCATTTTTTATCATCTATCATATATTATCCTGTTTGTCTATCCATCTACCTACTATCAAATTGATTTATCTATATTTGTCTGTGATATGTCACTTTATTTATTCCTCTATTTTTATTCAACTACCATTTAATCAATTTATCTATATATTCCTATCATTTATCATCACTAGCTATGTATTTGTCAATCTATCACTGTATCTATCTCCATCAACTTCATCTACCAAATTTCAAGTTCCAATTGAACATATCCAGATAATATCAAACTTATCAATAAAATAGATTCATTTGACTGCTTCCATAAAATGGTGTTCCTTCTTCATCATTCTCTGATTAGATTCCATGCTGTGGTATGTCAAACATAAATAGGAAATGTTCTGTAAAAAACATTTATCTTCTTTCTTTTCTCTACCCGTCTCATTTCTGTCATTTCTGCTCAAAATATGTGAATAAGCTTCCAAGAAGAAAATTTAATTGACCTATTATGAAAAGTTATATGACATTGCTATGGTTTTGTCTAAGGATCAAAATTATGGTTTTTGCATCACCTGACATTATATAAATTAAAGTATTACATAACACTTTAGGGAGGCTTAAACGAAGCAACACTAGCTATGTTGGACTAAAACAATCTTCATTTTAAAGTCAATTGAGCATGCACTTGGCTTTCTGGATGTCACAAATTTATCATTAAAGTTTTCTTGTAGGAAAATAAACAAATAAGCAAAAAGCAATAACACTTTTTTTTTGCAGAGAGTTTCAAAACAATTTATACTCCAATCTATATGTTTAGATTGACTTGTTGGATTTTGAAAAATTTTGTAATCTCAGATTATCTGATGAACACATAAATATCTAGATGTTTTTCTGATGCATAGCTGTCATTATGTTATTTAACTACATATACATATATACATACAGATAGATAGATAGAAAAAAGGAATCTGTGGTCTCCATGTTGATAATCTCTCTACTGATCCAAATAGCAATTCCTCCATATCTTCTTAGCTTTTGTAATTCTTATTTGTAATAATTTATAATAACTAATCATTTGGAAAAGCTTCATTTAATATTCTGTAAGATTTTCTTGGACTTTTTAAATATCTACAAGCCCTTCATATGGGATCTATTGTTTCTCATTCTTGCCATGTGAACTTATATTCTATTTCCTTCTCTGTTTATATATGTCATTGATATATAATTTACTACAATTATCCTTATAATATGCTGAAACCAAGTAATACCTACTATAATCTTTTTCTAATGTCTTAGACTAGTTTTTTTTTTAATTTTCTTGAAACACCTTGTAGAGTATCAGAATAGACAGTAATGTCTCAAAAACTGCATACACATTGCACACCCATATAACCTTACATATATGTATATATAGTATATGAATTCTGCTCACATTCACATAAAGGCTTAATTCTAAAGACAACCATATAACCCAAAGGTTAACAATTTTTTTTGCATTCTCTGATCTTAGATTTACTATCCTTTTCCCCATATTTTGTGAAATGTAGGGTACCTACCTAGGGTAGGTCATTCAGTGAATGAGAAGGTTGACTTTGGCATTAAGAAATGCCATGAGTCTGACTATGCTAGTTTTAGAATCACAGAAAAATCACTTACCCTGTTAATGTCCTCGGCAACTTTCTAAAACTATAAGTTTGGATGAATTAATGATCTTCATGAGTGTGGAAAGTTTTCACATTAGGAATTCCCTACACTTATGAAATCACAGGACTAAATCATCCTCCCACTCCACGAATCCAGATTTTTTTTTAACAGAGCATATATATGTGTACTCTGTCCTTTTCTGTAATAACTAGTTACTACGTAGCATTTCTCCCCAATACTTAGGAATTTTTTGGCAGAGGTTCCATTTGTTTTTCTTAGAGTCTTAAATTACCTTGAGGATTAATGGTAGGGGAAGAGAACTTGAAGCTTTTTGTCCTCATTTACCATATCTCCTTTCAATATTTCAAATGTACCTTCTCCCCCCTTCTAAAATTTAATATTGAAATTGTATTACAATCTAACAAAAGCTTTGCTTCCTCTGTTGTGAGAGATTCTCATTGAAAGACATATATACATACATACATATACACACACACACACACACACACACACATATATATATACACATATATATTCAACTTTGGGCTACAGTGAAATATTTCTTTATTGTAACATGAGCACTCACCCCTCACGCAGGGCTAATATAAACTATTATACACCATATGGCGAACTTCAAACAAACCCATTAATGAAGCTAATCCTACATCTTTAAATAACTGGGCCAAATTTTTCTAAATCCATCTTACATGTTATCTCAGAAATAAGTTTCCCTTTCATGTCCAGCTTCATCCATTAATTCAATATATCCCTAGATAAGATTCATTCATCTGGATCTTTATTGAACCTCTACTGTGTATAGTATGAGTCATAGAGAATGTAGGATTTTCCAAATAATTTTCCTTTCAGTAATCCTTATCTTTTAGCTATTAGATATAAACATTGAAAGTTACCCTGTGGTTTATGGTTCTAAGATGTTGTGTTTTATTCATTAAACCTACTAATAGATTTTAGAGGTCTACTGCCTCATTCAGTGAAATTGACCTTGACCAATACTTTCTTTAAAAAGCACAGACTAGAAAATAAGCTTTTAATATGTAAATTATCCCTGTGCTTTCTAAACCTTATGTAGTTACTATTGAGCCTAAGACTTGGGGGCAACTAGGTGGTATTATGGACAGAACACTGGTCCTGGAGTTAGGACAACCTAAGTTCAAATCTGGCTTCTTACATTTGACACTTACTGTGTGTAATGCTAAGCAAGTCACTTAACCCCAATTGCCTCAACAACAACAAAAAGAAAGAAAGAAAGAAAGAAAGAAAGAAAGAAAGAAAGAAAGAAAGAAAAAAGGAAAGAAGGAAAAAAGGAAAGAAGGAAAAAAGGAAAGAAAGAACGAGAATATTTATCCTGATTATTTCAGGAACAATTGGCAGAGTCAGAAATAAAAGCCTGGCTGTGACAATATTCTTAGATGTTGGATCTCACCATATCCTGATGGAAGCTATTTCAGACATTTCCATTAATTATAAAGTCTTTAGTTTATTACTTCAGTTTTACCTAATCTCATTCATGGGACATTTTATGTTATTGGTGTATTTAGAAAATACTCAAAAACAAAATTAAGGAAAGTTTTGGTTATTCAGGTTAGGATAAATATGTTCATTGTATTCAGAGTAGCTTTTATTGGCATGTATTTCTACATGGAGAAAAGGGTAATTGAAGCTTCTTAAAATGATGTGATCTTTCATTGTGGCATATTAACTTGTGGCACAAGTTAAATTAAATTAAATTTAAACTCATTTCTACCACCTATCTACTTTCATCTTATAATTGTAGATGAATTTTTGCTTCTAGTGCTGCTGGTACTGAATATGTAGTGTTCATATGATTTATACATACATACATATATACATATACACACATACATATATATGTATACATACATATATACATATATATACATATACATATACATATATATGTAATGTGAGCAAGAACTCAGAGATGAAGAAGTAGAAGAAAATAAAATGAATTTAAGATCACCTAAAGGTTAGATGGTACTTAATAACACTTCAAACTAGGTGGTATGAGGTATAAAAAGAAGAGCTGTCATCATTTAAAACAAATTGCTTAATAGAGGGATCCATGGTTTCACCAGTTTGTCCTTCCATGGACATTATAGTTTTCCTTTCCCTTGATAATGAAAAGGTGGTCATATAATGGGAGAGGAGGCACTTTAGAGATTTTAAGTGTGGTGACACGATCTTCTATAAAACCTCTTCAATGAATTATTAGTACAATGTTGCATGAGTTTTTGAAAATACTATGTCCACTAAATGGATTTCAACTAGAAGGTTATCAACTTGAAAATACATTTTTTACTGATTTTTTAAAAATCTGTGTTAACTACTGTGGAACATACAGAGGATGCATAAGACAAAGACTTTGCCATTTATTTATTTAACTATTCATTTATTCACTTATCTATTTGTTTTGTTGTTCATCTATTAATTTATTTTGTTGAGCAAGTATTTATTAAATTCCTGACATATGTAATAAGGGTCAAATAGATGGAGCAGTTGATAGAAAACCCTCCCTGGAGTCATCGTCCATATTTCAAATCTGGACTCAGGTATTTACTAGCTATGTGATTCTGGACAAGTCACTTAACTCTGCTTGCTTCAGTTTCCTCAGATGAACGAAATGGAGAAAGAAATGGCAAGCACAATATCTTTTCCAAGAAAATCTCAATGACGAGTCAAATATGATTGAAAGGACTTAACAAAAACAACAAAAATATGCAAAGTAGTAGGCACAAAGGATATAGAAAATAATATTTGGTCTCAAGAAATTAGATTTTAAACAATGTTTTCTTTTATTTTTGGCAGCATTGTCTTAAAATATTTTATTATGAATTTAATAAACATGAACATTTCAATATATGAAGAATAAAAAGCACTCTGTATCAAACTATGAATAATACAACTTCTATTTTCAAACAAAATTATGAAATTTAATGTGATTGTAACAAAACATTTCCCTTCCGAATTTCTTTTTTGTTTTCTTCTGTGTACTTTTAATTGTTGTTACTTTTCTCCCCTTTAAATCCTTTCTCCACAGAGTCTCTTACTCTTCCCTATTTGATCTCAATATGTTAGCTGTTCCAGATATAGTATAGACACATAATAAGATTTTAGCCTACTCTTATCAGAAATTTCAAACTCAAATGATTCATCAGCCTCAGTTTCGCCAGTTCCAGGGCTTATGGATATACACCAAAAATATCTGATTATTTCCTGTTGCTGCCTTTACTCTGACATTTTGGCTCTGTATTTTCCTAATTAGTCAATCTATTTCCAAAAAAGAGTTTTTGTTAAATAGTAAGACTTTTGTCATTCAACTGGATCTATCAATCTCTTAATTGTCATAGCTAATGTTATTTTCTCAAACTCAATTTTCTGGATTTTTTGAGAATATTTTGATACTGTTGATCACTCCCTTTTCCTAAATTGCTAAAATTTCTCTCCTGATTCTTTTTTTGCTTGTTTTTTCATTTCCTCCCTTCTCCTTCCCCTTTGCTTGTTCTTCATTCAGATAATCCCTTAACAATTCCCTACCCCATGAAAGTGTAGAACCCTCTTCTAGTCTCCCTCTTTATTTTCCCATTTGATGATCTCATAAACTCTCAATGGTTCAATTATCTCTATGCAGAGATTTAGACCATTGTAAAGTAAAGATTTAATGGAAGAAATGGACATTGAATAACGCCTTTATGGATGGGAAAGGGTTTAGAAAGACAAAAAGAAAAAAAAAACTAAGTGGACAAGGATAAGTAATGTCACATACTTAAGACTCAAATATGACACAAAACAGAAAAAGTCAGAAATTTTATCTGTTTTGATGGGAAATTACATGCTTGGAAGTCATAGACCAGGTATTATATACATTTTTTGATTAGCAAACTGGGGTTTTAGCAGGATAAATGACTTATTCAAGGTCATGTAACCAATGATACACAAAAGACTTTAAAGCAAAAGTTTTCTGATTCCTAGTCTAGAACTCTATCAATCAAAATGTGCTTATTAACCACTTAGTATATGTCAGGCATTATGCTAAACACTGGGGACACAAAAAATGCCAAAACCTTTTACTTGACCTCAAGTTCTTTATATAAATGGAAAGGACAACATGTAAATTAATTTTTATGAATAAAGTATGTACACAGTACACAAAAGGAAATCTCAGAGGGAAGGCACTAAATGCAAATGGAGGGATTTGGAACAATCTTTGCTTTAAGCATTTGGTCTAAAATAGAAACGTTAATGTCAATACATCATATTATGTTTTATTGACAAGAGAATTCTCAGCACTGACATGGGTTGCAACCAGTTTATAGATGGTTTAAGCTTTTAGTTGCCTAAGGACTATATAAATTAGGTGATATCATACAATTAGTAGTGTTAGAAGTATACTTAGAGTTCACTTCAAATATGGCACTCAAGATATTATTCCAAACTGCCTTTCTATGGGATGACTATTATACCTCAATTATAAAAAGAAAAAATCCATAATTCTGGGTTTTGCCTGAAGGAAATATTATGAGAATAGAGATGTCTTTATGGCTAGATTCTCTTGTGTTTGATGCAAAATCAAAAATTGTCTGAGTTTTAAGGTCTGGTTTTGAGGTTGATCAAATTATGACAACCCTGATGGTTGAGTTATAATGAGATACCTATAATGACTAACAAACTTTGAAGCCATCCCTTCACTTGTATCTTATTCACTACAGTGAGTGTGCTGAGTCTTTCCATTGCTCAGGTTCTATTCAATTTCTGTCCTTCAATTATTCTTAAGAGCAATCCAAGACAACACAATCTGTTTCTATGATTTGAATGACTAATATTCTTATATACTGGTTAGCAAAAGTAGCAATATGATGAAAGAACTCTTTATTCCAAATTATAGGCACCAGAATCTATTACCATCATGTTTCTAATTTTCAGTGTTTTGAAGACCTCTTAGTTTAAAAGAGAGTCATATTGAAACTCAAATGGCCCAGAAAAGGTACATAACTCAAACCATTTCTAACACCTTATCCTTATTTTGATTTATCTATTAATAGAAAAGACCATAAGTAAAAATGCAGATGAAGCCATACTAAATAGAATGCTTGATAAAATTCATTTTATCCTCACAAAAATGGATTTGACTTCAGGTCTAGCTGTCTCCAAGTCCAGCTGTCTATCTACTGTGCTGCCTAACTACCATGACTGCCCAAATAGAAAATAAACCTGACATATTCTTAACTTCTAATATTAATTGATGACAGGGGAGAATAGCATACCTTCCCAGAGAAATAATTTTGTGTCCTCTTTTCTTAAAGGCTAATGGAAATGAATTATTTGCTAGTTCACAGGTATAAATAATAAGCTAATTATGTATGTATATAGAACTATTTGTCATAATCTTACAAAATATGGTTAAATAACCTTGCCACATTACAAGCAAAAATGTATATGCATATATACATATATATGAAAAAATATAAATAATATGTATGTGTGAATATGGGTGTATGTATACGCACATATATAATTTATAAATATGTACATAAACTTTTGATTTCACTAGGTTAGGGAAATTATAAGTTCCTTTTAAGTAGAGATTGTATCATTCTTTGTACTTTTATCCCTTGCATCTACCATGATGCCTGTCACCTTATAAGCATTAGATAAATACTTGCTGGTTAAGTGATTGATTGATACCAATATGAATATTTTCTCAGCCAATATATATTAGCAACCTATCAAGAACATATTAGTAAGTTATCTGAGGCATTGAGAGATCAGGTATTTTGCCAATTATCTCAAAGCTTATATGTGTCAATCCAAGTTTTCCTGACTTTAAGGTAAATCTTCTGTCCACAAGATCATGCTGCCTCTGATACATTTCAAAACTTAGCAGAGAACAAAAAGGAATGGGAAATAATATGGGAGATCTGGATGTGAAAAGATAAATTTCAAGAGGGATGAGAAAGAAATAGAAAGGGCAAATGGACCTTTGAGAGACTGTCAAAGACAAACTCTATTTACTTTCCACATTTAGAGAAGTTCAGCTGATTCTGACATGACTTATGATTTCACATCTGTTAATCTTTCCCATTTCTTATAGGGGACAGTGTTCTCTGGGTTCCAAGTCTTTGGATATGATTAAGATTTCATTGCATTTAATTTTTCTTCCATTCTCTTGTTTGTACAAGGTTTTAAACTCTTTGGGGGGGGCAAGAAATGCTATTATTTTGATATATTCTATTCTACTTTACCACACTGGTCATTAAGTTATAGCAATATCAAATGCTGTTATGAGGTAGTTTCCATTTCTGACTGAGTAAATAAACAGCCTCTTGACCTTAAGAAATTAATCTCTGTAGTTTATTTTCTTGGAGGAATTACTAGAAACATTGGCATTGCTGTATGAGACCAGACTTGTGATCCATTAGCCTTTAAGAAAAGAGGAAACAAAATTACTTCTCTGGGAAGGTATGCTATTCTTCCCTATCATCAATTAATATTAGAAGTCAAGAATATGTCAGGTTTATTTTTTCTATTTGGGCAGTCATGGTAGTTAGGCAGCACAGTGGATAGACAGCTGGACTTGGAGACAGCAAGACCTGAATTCAAATATAGTCTCAGGTTTTTGCCAACGGTCACTTCTTTTTGCCTCACTGTCCCTATTTGTATATGGAAGATGATAACCGCATATACATTGCAAAATTTTTGTAAGGATAAAATGAAAAAAACATTTATCAAACAGCTGGCACATAATTGGCACCATATAAATATTTATACTTTCTCTTATTTGTCTTATCTTTACCCATATGTCTAAATTTTAACTGAGTTTACTTCCCTTTCTTGCTTTGATGGCAAAGAGTTTTAAGCTTTAATTGTGCTTAAAGTTCAAGGAGCATTATAATCCAAATATGCAGTCATGTTTGCTTCCTGATTAATACATGGCAAAATAAGGTGCTATAAACTTTTTTTAATCCAGAGGATATCTTATTAATGCCTTCACACAATTTTGATTCTAATATAGTCCAACCCAGCAAGTTAATAGTAAGCATCTACAATGCCCAAAGACACAATGATAGTCACTGGGGAACAAAGACAAAATAAAAAAAAATAGCCCTTCTCTTCAAGAACTCACTGGGGCAACATTAAATCACTTATATTGATTCCTAAAAATTATGGAGTCAATTTCTCTTTTTCATAGCTAAATATCAGCCAAACTACAGTTACCAATTTAATTACACTGAATTTCCCTGTGCAGCCTTTCACAAATATATTTATAATGGCCTTGAATAAGAAAGGATATTGAAGAAAAGTCTTTTTAATTTTATAAGGAAGTAGGAAAAAGTTTTAAGGGAACTCAGAGCTGAAAAGAATTTAAAAAATGGACAAATCTAATAGATCACAGAAATGATTAAGACATATGTAATGCATAAATGCATTTTTTTTCAGAGAACAAGAAGCTTCTCTGAGCATGTAAGATGGATGATACATGGCACGATTTTGTTATGATGTAAGACAGTAGGTTAAAGTAACTTCACATCAACCTTCAGTGCATGTCATTTAAGTACTAAAAGGTCATTGGGGAAATACATTTATCAACATGAAATGCTGCTTGAAATATTTCCCCCCTAATTCACCTCATACACTTAAAAAAAAGATTAAGAGTTTGAGATTAAACTTGGGTTGATATGCCAGGCATCTGCCAGGACCTTTGGATAGTAATAGAAAATTCCTCTTCAAAGAATGGGACCAAATATGATCTCATGCTTATCAGCACCACTAACATGACTTATTAGCATCTTTAAGCTAAAACCAAGGCTACATCTTGCTCTTAAACATGAGTGAAAAATGGAGTGGTGTAGCCAAAAGGGAATTGAATTGGGAGTCAGGAAAAGCAAGACAAGTTATTTTATTTCTTTGAGTTTCAGTTGGCTTACAGTAGATGAATTTCTAAGGTCTTATCTAGCACCAAATACTCTTTGGTTCTCACTTCATTAATAATTTACTGAAGCAAAATTTTGCACAAGAATGGATTCTGGTAGTGAACACAGCTGGTATTGATTTTTCATAGTACCTTCTATGAATAAGGATCCCAAGAATCCCCCAAGAATAAGGATCCACACTAATGCTTTGAGCCAAAACTGGAGCTTTAATTGTATCAATGTATTTAGTAACACACCTTTCAATGGATAGATAAAATTATTATTCATGGAACAGATAATTCTGTATCATATATGGTCAAAATACAAAGCAAAAGAAAGCCACTCTAGGGGTACATTATGCATTGATCAATAAGCATTTATTATTCACCTATTATGAATGTGTAAGAGTCTCTACTAAGCATCGGACATAAAAAGACATGAGTAAAATAACTCCCATCCTTAAGAAGGGGAGAAAATAACGTGTACATATATAGATATAAACAAAATAGATATAAGATGATTTATTTTGGAGGGAAGACACTAGTGTTTGGGTACCAGGAAAAGTCTAATGTAGAAAGTGATGGTTGGGTAGAGTATTAAAGATGCTATAGATTCTAAAATGTGGTAGTGAGGAGGGAGAACATTCAAGAACAGCCATGGAAGTGCCAAATGATGTACCATCTACCAAGGAACAGGAAAGGAGCCAGTTTGACTCACCTACAGAAATTGTCAAGGGAATGATATGTAATAAAGCATGAGAAATTTGTTGGGACCAAGTTGTAAAGTGGCCCAAGTCCTTGATTCTAGAAGTAATAGGCAGCCATGAATTTTAGTGAGAATGAAAGTAACATGGTCATGAGCTGTCACAAGGATTGATTGGATTAGGTAGAGTTAGGGAGGTCAAATTAGAGGCTAATGTAATATTCCAGGAAGAAGATGAGGACCTGAACTAGCTTTGGGTTTCTATGGGTGGAAAGGAAATAGATGCTAGTGATAATATGGAAGTAAATTTGACAAGATTCAGTGGTTGATTCAATAGCACTGATATAATACAGGCTAGTCAGATCTGATTTCCCTCCAAAATGTTCCCCAACCCAACCCGATCACATAACCTTATCCTAAGGAGAAGGCATTAGATTTACAGAAGCATTGCATTCAACCATAAATCAATAAAGAAATTGTGCTGACCCAGATGTGCACTAATATCTTATTTACATATAGTTAGGATCCTTGTGTGTATGGATTTTCCTACCTTTTTTTGCATTGTTGTTATGTACATGAGTAGCTCATGTACCCCTAAATATAAAGGAAGGCAAGTCCAGAGGAGCACTGGACCACTCAGATCAATTTGCACCTCTGAAGAATGCTGACCATTTCCTGGCTGCATTTTATTGTAATGCATCCCAGAAGAGTGAATAACAGCCTTGATAATAAGTGCAGGTCCTGTATATAACACATGGAGAGCATGAGCCATATTTCTGTTGAATCTCTAATTGATTCATAATGGATGAAATAAATCAAGAAACAAACAATCAAACAAACAAACAAACAAAAGCTCTTGCTGCTAATGTAGATCTGTAGTTATCTTGCAAATTGATAGTCTTAGACTGCTTCTTAGTTAAATAATTCCTAGGATTGCAAATCTAATATATGTTAGTTTCAGGATTTGAACATAGGAATTGAAGTGGATTCTCTAAGAATTATATTAGTTTATTGGATATGCTTTTGTTCACTTAATTCAAAAAACACTAAGCTGAATTCATAGAATCACAGATTGTCAAGGTTAGAATGGATCATCTGGTTCAAACTAGATGAAATCCTCTTTATATAATCCTCCATGAGAGATCATCTAGCCTTTCCATGAAGCCTCCAGTGAGAAGAGACCAAATAATTTCAGAGGCAGTTGATTTCCCTAATTGTCAGGAGTCTATTTCTTACATTAAAGTAATACCTGCCCCTATCTTCTTCCATTACTCTTAGTTTTGATCTAAACTGTGTCCTCAAAATGAAGAGTTATGACCAGTACTATGTGCTAGTTTGATCCAAAAGCACTACTGGAGCTTGCTTCTTGACCTTGCTTTTTCTTCCTTGTTACTCCAATCATAACATTATAGATCTAAAACCAGAAGGGAAACTCAGAAGCCATCAAGTCTAACCCCATTTTACAGATGAGGAAACCAAGGCTGGCAAGTTAAATGTTTTATCTAGAATACATAGTTAATAAATGTTTGTGTCAAGATTTGAACTCAAGATGGGAGTCTTTCTGACTCAATTTTGGTACCATGTGGCCACTAAGCCACACTGCTGGCTGGTGAAGATATTCTGAGTCTTGAAGGCTCAGGTCTAATTTTTACCCTTTCTTCTCTGTTGACTGACAAAAAGGGTGTAATATATGAGATATACTAGAGTGTATTTTCCCTCTTGGTAATCTTGAAGGAGAAACAAAACCTTGCTTTGCTTTAATTCTCTTTCTATATTTTGCTAGCTAGCGAGGGGATAGAATCCTTATAGGTCTGCTCCTATTTTTTCTACTTCTCTTTTGACTGGAGGTCAAATATGAAGTGCAGTGGCCCAGGAGAGATTTAGGACTTCAACCTGATGCCCTTATTTGTTGTCCTGAATGTATTCTGACAAAGCTGGGTCAAACAGAAGAAGCCTGGATTTGTGGTCTTTTTTTCCCCTTCTTTGTCTTTCATAGGAGATGAAAAGTCTACATAATTGTTTCCAGGACACTAGGGCAGGTGTCAATTATAATCCACTATAATCCTCATTAAAGGGATAATTAGGTTTAAGACTGTTCTTAAAGACTTCATTTTCTTTATATAGTTCTTCATATAGTTAAAGGATATATTTAAATCTGTGTTTATATATTTGAAAAACATACACATGTAATTAGATAAATCCTACACTTTTAATAGAGATTATTAAAATACAAAAATATAGATGATTTTGAAATTATATCAATTAATCATTTTAAAAGCACCTAATATGTATTTGACTATAGGTGCTAGGGATACAAGGACAAAAATAAAACAGCTCCCTGCCCTCAGGGAGCTCACTTTTACTGGCATGTGTAAATGTTTGTAGAAATTTAAATACAAGATATATGATAAATAATATATTGCATAAATTAAAAATAATTTAGGCAAGGACACTAACTTCTGCTCAAAGCAGGAAATGCAGTTTATATTGGGGACTCTTGAGCTGAACCTAAAAGGGAGCTAGGAGTTCCAAGCAGTAAAACTCAGGAATAGCATAACTAGTTTAAATACACAGTTGTTTGCTTTCTGTCACATATTTACATACTTTCATTAATTAAATACACATTTATCAAGATGAACTTTACTGAGTATATGTGGGTGAAATGCTTAGACCTGTGCTTTAGGAAAATCACATTAGAGGTTGAATGGAGGATGTATTAGAATTGAGAGGAAGAGAGACTGAGGTAGGCAGACCCATCATCAGGCTGTTACAGTATGAGGTGATGAAGGTCTGCAGGTAAGAATGGCAGTGTCAGAGCACAGGAGGTGTATTTAAGAGATGTTACAAAAATAAAATTGACAGACTTTGGCCATAGCTTGGATATAGGGAATAAGAGATAGTGAGGAATCTGGAAGACTCTTAGGTTGTGAGCTTGAGGTCCAGGAAGGAGAGTTTTACCCTCTATAGTAATAAGGAATGTGTGTCTATGTGTGGAAATGCATGGGAGCTTAAGGTTTAGGGGAAAAGATGAGTTTGGTTTTGGATATATGGAGTTTAAGGTGTCTACTTGTCATCTAATTTGAAATTGAGATATCTGAAAGGCAATTGGAAATGAGAAATTGGAGGTGATTAGAGAGATTGGAACAGGAAAGCTAGAATTAAGAATTATCAGCATAAAGATGATTATTAAATCCATGGGAGCAGGTGAAATCATTAAATAAAATGGTATAGAAGAGAAGAAGACCCAAGAAAGACTTTGTCTTTAGCTAAAAATGTTCCTATATTTTGTATCTTTATGATTCCTTTTAAATATCTCTCTCTAGAACAAAATTGTGTTGTGATTTTGAGGATTTTAGCTTTATGGGAATACTAAGACCTAAAACGAAAAGCAATCTGATTCTAACTGACTACTAATGGGTCCTAAGCCAAACCACATTTGGTCACTGTCTGGGCCCAGATGGACCCAGATTGAATGTAAAAGCAGACCCAAAGGGTCTTCCCCACCTAGATTCATTCATTTATTTATTTCATTTTTTTGGACTAGGTGGAAAAGGAGATTCTTTGTCTCAATTGCTATTTAACCTTAATCACTGAATGGGTGCAGTTTTAATCAAACTGAGACCTGTTGAAGAAGGTAAGGTCTCCCATTTCATCCTGGGCCATCTCCAGTTTTCTTGATCTATATCTGACCTCCAGACTTAGATAGCTCTGAAGGGGAAAATGAGGCAGGTGACCTTACTAAACCTTCTCTCACTTGTCATGTCTCATTCATTCTTATCATGACATCCTTGATGTCATTGCCATTTTTGAGAAGGAAGGGCAGACAACAACTAGTCTAATGTAAAAAGTATCAGGAATCCTGTTATTTTCAGAGATGTTAAACTCAAATAAAAATGGGGGCTATAAACTATTTCTACAAATCACCGTGGAAGCCACATTAATTTAGGAAATCACACTTTAACATTATCTATATTTTCTTGCATTTGTACTTAATTTGTTAAATATTTTCCAATTACACTTTAATATAGCTTGGACCACATTTGGGTATGTTATGAAGCTGCAAGGTCTAAAGGCTGCATCTCTGCCCCAGACGGATGTCAGATTCAACAGCTGGTGGAAGTTGATGTGCTTTTCTCTGCCCTCTTCCACATGACAGGCTTCCAACCTCTTGAAGACAGCAATCATCTTTCCCCTGAGTCTCCCCTTTTCAGACTAAATATCCCCACTCTTTCAGCTGATGCTCATACTTCTCCCTACTCCTGTTCCTCATCATAGAGTTTTTATTTTCTTGCCTTCAGCAGTCAACTTAGGTTAAAGCATTAATGTATGTAGGACTGTTTATAAAATAGACCAGAGAGTAGTAGTCAAGATAGATTCTTGGTTCTATTTCCCTTGAGTTGGCATTGATTTATGATCTTACCTCCAGCAAGCCATGCAACATACGGGTCACAATGGGCCCAATATGAAAGGACACTGGAGAGAATGTGTGGGGCATCTGTGTTCTGAACTGCTCAAGTCCCTCTAGACCTCAAGTAATGGCTTTTAAGACCAGCACTGCGAATCATGACAGTGCTGAATACAAGCTTTCCAAAGAAAACACAAATGCTCCATTATTTTAAGCCAAATTTAACTCTCTTTTGCTCTTTTACTCTAAAATATTCTGTGGCAGGAGCAGGCTCCCTAGAAATTTAAAAAAATGATATTTTACTTTAGCTTTTTAAGAACCAAATTATTAAATCAAGGCAGCAGAATTTTTCTCCTACAAGATTATAAATTGCATTTATCAATGTAAGAATGAAAGGGTTTTTTTTTTTTGGCAGATAGGGAACTTGATTTTTCCGAGTATCCTCACACAGAACATTTATCTCCTATCCACGTACTTTTGCTCTGTTTGTTCTCTGTGTTCAGAATACACTCATTTCTTATGGAACCCCCATTTTCCTTTAAAACAAATCTCAAGCGATACCTTTTTTATGAGCCCCCACCTTCCATTGCCTCATCTCTCTGAAGAGAGCTTTGTATCTAGTTTGTATATTCCTACACACACACACACACACACACACACACACACACAGACACACATGTTTCTGGTTAGAATTCAAGCTTCTTGTAGGCAAGATGTAGTCCACAGGATCATTAGCAAAGAATGGAAAACAATCTTAAATTCAAGCCCCTCATTTTATTGATGGGAGAACTGAGCAGCAAATTTTCTTTCTTTACTTCAAAACCATTGTAAGAACTTAATTTATTGAATTGAAGTATAGTAGCATGTTTTTATTATAGTAGTAATGCAGATGTTGATGGCTAGTCCTCTGAACAACCCAGAAATTTTGCTTACTAGATTGTTTTCAGAGGAATCTTGAAATTTTTGCTTTAAAATAAAAGTACCCAATTAGTTCTTACCTAAGAACTACTAGATTGCAATGTGCCATGATAGTAAGTTTGTATGAAATAATAATTATTTGGTAATTAATTAATATAAATTATTAAAAAAATAAAACAAAAATCAATATGGCCTGCACAATCTGGATTTCCATGGCATAGCTTATCATTGAAAACAAATAGATATTCTTGCTGTATGGAGTGTCTATGCTAGAAACTTGTTATATGGCTGTAGATTTTTATGTATCCTTGACTCTGGAGGATGCTGCTATGACTTTGGGACTAATTTCCTGAATGTGAGGAGTAAATGATAAAGGGAGAATTTAGGTGTCCCTTCTTGTCACATTTTTAGCTATAGCCCTTTTGGCAACTCAGTTCAGAGTAAAAGCTTTCTTCTCTGGTGATTCTGTTCTTTTTGCTTCTCAGCATTCCACAGGAGGGCAGTCTCTCCCCAAGAAGCTCCTAGGAGCAGAAAAGAAATATGGAAAATTCAATGACTGAACCAAGATGGTTATTATGGAAGAAGGGAGACAAAAGGGTAGAAGAAAGTCATACTTGGTAGTAATTGCCACTAGAACTTTAAAATATAGCAATCAGGTGCAATACCTTCTCTGGATGATTTTCTTTTCCAGGGATGAATATCGAATTCTATGGGCAGTGAGAGTACAGTTTGAATAAGATAAAGAAAAAATGAGCATCACACATTATTGTTTCTTCAAGAGTCCTTTCTATTCTTGTGCTTTCCATCTTTCAATTTATGTTTTAGATGTGTTATAGTAAACAATGGAATTAAATTGATAGGACAAAAAAGTGTTTTTCCCTCTCTTTCCTTTGTCCTTCCCTAGTCACTCCCCCACTTTTTAAAAGAAAGGGAAAAAAACAGAAAAAATGCATTTGTTCTAGATTCATAGTTGGAACAATTTAAAGATTCACATTCAGATTGGTAAGATGCTGTCCCAATTTGAAAATTTTTCCTTTCAGATGCACAGGGAAAGATTGTGCAATGTTAGAAAACATTGTGCCATTCTTGTTTGAGCCACATAGCTTAAATGTAATAAAGATTTCTATGTTACCTCATGATGGGACCATGTGGGAGAGACTTACATGGTTTTCTCTGGCTGAAACCCTTTTCTGGAATGGTTATAGCACAAAAAGACCAGTTGTCATGTAATTAAAGTAGAAGCTGAGCTGTTGGCTTCTTGCCTGCTGAGTGAGTTGATCTATCTCAGCAGGCAGAATACCCCTTCAAAAAACACTTTTAGGAATGGCTTTACATTAATTGAGCCAGGTTTCTATCTTCAAAAGATTTTTTCTAGGTATCTCTTAAAATAGGTGAAGGATATTTGTCTATTATGGGGATAAGTTAACTTTTTGGACATAGGGTTTTATTTCTAGGCTTTTTGCCAGGAATGTCATATATATGACATTCCCAATTGATGACCAAAGCAAAAGAAGATGGGGAGACCGGGAGGACAGAGCAGTCTCAAACTTCCTATTTGGGAAAAGACCAGACTTTAGAAGGATATCTGTAGCTCTCTTTTTAAAGGCAAGACAAAAGCAGCAGGAGTTTCTTTTGGCTTTATTTAACGATACACAAGTAAGTGTACCTTATCTAAAAAGCAGTGGATTATTATCTCAAAATCCAATTCAACAAATATAGGGTAAGAAAAATTATGAATTTTGTGGAGAGCTCATTCAAACCTTTCTTGGGATTATATGCTCTGAAGTAATTAATGGAGCACCTGCTGCTGAGGTCATACCTTCTAGCATGATACAATAGAAAACATTGTTTTCAAAAGTTAAATTTACAATTTTCCCAAACCAGTTCCTCTTAATAGCATTTTATCACAGTCATATATGGTCAGCAATTCCCATTTGATGTACATTCCCTCAATTTTTTATTTCTTTACCACTAGAAAAAGAAATGCTATCAATATTTTTGTATAATGGGTCCTTTTCCTTTTCCTTTGATCTTTTTGTGATATAGACCTAGTAGTGATATTATGGGTCAAAGAGTATGTACCATTTTATAGCTCTTTGGGCATAATTCCAAATTATTCTCTAGAATGGTTGGACCAGTTCACAACTTTACCCAAAGTTTATTAGTGAACCCAGTTTTCTTTACCCCTTCTAGCATTTGTCATTTTTGATAGGGGTGAGATCATTCTTCACAGTTGTTTTAACTTGCTATTCTCCAGCCTGTAGTGATTTGGGGCATTTTTTATTTGAATATAAATAACTTTGATTTCTTTTGAAAATTCCTGTTCATATCCCTTGACAATTTATCAGTTGGGAAATGATTCTTATTTTTAACAATTTGATTCAGTTCCCTATATATTTAAGAAATGAGGCTTTTTATTAGAGAAACTTGAAGTAATTATTTTACATGGCTTCATTGTCTATGGTACTTTTAAGCAAAATGTAGATTCCCTGATTATCTATTTTATTTAGATTTGTTTTTGCTTTTCATTCTCTGTCATCCTGATTACTACCTTTTCCCCTGTGTTGTTTTTTCTTCAGTCAAAGCATAAACCATTCTATTTCACCTCCTTATTTTAACTCAGTGTGTGAGCCTTTCTATTTCAAGTGTGTCTCTTGTAAACAATATATGTTAGAATCAGGTTTTCAATTCATTTTGTGATGCTTCTGTTTTAATGGAGGGAGCTCATTCCATTCACATTCAATCTTATGATTGCAGTGAATTTCTCTCCATTCTGTTTGTCTATTTATTTTTTTTCTCTTTTTTATCCTGTTCCTCCTTTCTTTTCACTTTTGACTACTGCTTTTCTTATTCTGTCATTCCTTTTATCATCCACCCTTTTTATTTTTATGCCATTACCCTCCTGTTTATTTGTTGGGTAAGATAGACTTCTGTATTTCACTGAGTGCATGTCTATGAGTGTATCTTCCCTCTAAAACCAATTCCAATGAGATTGAGGTTTAAATATTTCTTTCCACAAACCCCTCCCAGTATTTCATTCATTATATTAATTTTTCCCTCCAAGACTTTTTTACTTCCCCTTCATCCTTCTCCCAATGACTCCTTCTTTCTTGTGCCTTCATTTTTTTAAAAATCATGGGACCAAAATCACACCTAATAATGATGATTTCCTAGGAAATAATAGTGAGTTCTTATGACTTACATGTATAATTTTCCCATATAGGAATGTAAATAGTTTAACTTTGTTGAGTCTCTTATGATTTCTCTTTCTTGTTACTTTTTTATGCTTCTGGAGTCTTATATGTGAATATCAAATTTTCTATTCAGCTCTATTCTTTTCAGGAAGAATGCTTAAAAATCCTCTATTTTTTCAAATACTCATTTTCCTCTAAAGGGTTATACAATGAATCCTCAATTTTTCATGGGAATGATATTACTAGAAAGTGACACAAAAGTATGAAATGTGAATATTCATACATCGGACTTATAGTAAATGAGGAGTTAGATTCCTGCAATTATGAAAAACTATAATCTTTTACTAGAGGTTGCTGAAAATATACTTTTCTGCATATAATTCTTTACAACAAAACATTAATTCTGGTACTATACACTTTTCCTAATACAGGAACCATGAAATAAGACATAAATTGCAGTACACAAAATAAAATTGGTAACATGCCAAACAATTTTCTTACCAGTAATTTCCTAGAGTTCTTTGGTCTTTTGTGTTAATATTTTAATAAAAATTATTTCAGATAATTTTTCCTTTTAGTAACACATAAAATTCATAGACCATAAATACTGTACAGCAAATAAAATTCTCAAAACTGAAACATTTTTTAAACTGAATCTTATCTTCTAATGTGTCAGATAGCAGTGTTGAGGGTATTATATTGCATGCTATACCACTGTAAACCTCTCTATCTTGGCCATTCTCTGTAAACTAAAAGACAGATTCTGGGACTTTAATCAGTGATAGATGCTGAGACTGGTGTGGTCCCAACATCACTCCTGACACTGTCATTTGAGGCTGGTGGATGATGTTGATGATCCTCAAGGATGCAGCTATTCTTCTTTTTGTAGATATAACAAATTGTCAGTTAACACCAAAATTGTTTCTGACAATGGTTCTAGACATTCCAATATGAAATTTATCTAACACCTTTATTTTTTTCACTAAGTCTTATTACTGACTTTGCCTGCTTAAACTCAGAGTTCAAAAAATTTATACTACACTTTGGGGGGCAAAATGGGAACCCAAAACTTGAGTTTTAAACGCAAATAATGAAGTTATGCAATAGAACGCAAGGGTAGCTCTTTACAAAGGAGGGATGACCATGACCAGTGAAGTATCTACTAGGATACCAGCCACTCCAGAAACTTGTTGTAATCACTATTCTCATTTTTCCTCTATTGCACTTAGACATGAATGTGCATAGTTGCAGTGGGAGAGTGAAAATGAGGCTGCTACTTGAATCAAACAAATGCTTGAAGTTTCAGAGTTAAATACTTTAATGTTGAAGATTGATTGTACTTCAGTGTAATAGGAAGGTTATTCTTGGCTGTAATTCTAGATCTTTTGTCTTCTGGAGATATATTCCAATTTGGTTTCTTCTGGTTTCTGGCAATATTTTCTCCTTGGTCTAGTAAATCTGGAATTTGACTATGATATTACTGAGAATTTTCATTTTAGAATCTCTTTCAGGAGGAGATTGGTGTAGTCTTTAAATTTCTATTTTGCCCTCTGGATCCAAGATATTAAGGCATTTTTCTTTGATAACTCCTTGAAATAACTGTATATCCTTTGGTATAACTGTGTTTCTACTGGGTATGTATCGCAAAGAGATAAAAAAATGGAAAAGAATCATATGTGCAAAAATGTTTGTAGCAGTCATTTTTGTAATGGTAAGGAACTGAGTGCCCATCAGTTGGATAATGGCTGAATAAATTATGGGATATGGATGTTATAGGATATTATTTACTATAAGAAATGATCAGTAAGATGATTTCAGAAAGTCCTGGGGAGACTTGCATGAACTGATGCTAAGTGAAGTGAGTAAAACCAAGAGAACATTGAACTCAGCAACAATATCATATGATCATCAACTCTGATGGATATGGCTCTTTTCAACAATGAGATGATTCAGGTTAATTCCAATAGACTTGTGATGGAGAGAGCAATCTGCATCCAGAAAGAGCACTGTGGGGACTGAATGAAAATCACAACATAGTATTTTCACCTTTTTTGATGTTGTTTGGTTGTTTTTTTCTTTCTCATTTTTTATTTTTCCTGTGCAGCTTGATAAATATTATATGAACATAAAGAGAAGAATTGCATGTTTAACATATGCTGAAATTATTTGTTGCCTAGAGGAGGGAATAGGGAGAAAAACTTAAAACACAAAGTTTTGCAAGGGTGAGTTTTAAAAACTATCTGCATAATAGAAAAAAGGTATTATTAAAAACTATACAGTATAAAGCAAAGGCACTATATGAATGTAAACATAAAGCACTTTTTATACAAATAAACCTGGATCGAAATAATTTGAACAAAGATAATTTCTTGAAATATGATGACTCTTTTGATAAGGATTTTCAGATAGTTCAATTATTTAAAGATATTTTCTTGATCTATTTCTGAATACATTATATATTTTAATTTATTCAGCCATGTCCCAAATTGATGGGCAACCACTAAGTTTCCAATTCTTTGCCACCACAAACCTGCTACAAACATTTTTGCACATGTGAGTCATTTTCCCTCTTTTATGATCTTGTTGGGATACAGACCCAGTAATGACATTGCTGGAACTAAGGGTAAGCATAATTTTACATAGCCTTTTGGACATAGTTCCAAATTGCTCTACAGAATGGTTGGATCATTTCACAACTTCACTAACAAAATATTCTTTTCCCAAATTTCCCATATCTCCTTCAATCTCTATCACTATCCTTTTTTTGTCATAGTAATCAATATGATAAGTGTGAAATGGTATCTTAGAGTTGTTTAATTTGCATTTCCCTATTCAAAAAAAATTTAGAGCCTTTTTTCATATAACCATAGATGACTTTAATTTTTTTTTAACCTGAAAATTGTCTTTTTTTATCCTTTAACCACTTATCAATTGAGGAACACTTAACCTTGATTTTTAATAATAATTTATAAGCTGACACTTTATTATTAGCTTTGAAATTGGAAAACTTAATTGACAGGGTGGATGGCTAGAGTCCACTCTCCCTGTCACAATCTGATAGGCTCTAATTTATTTTTTCAGTGAGAAAAAAGAATGTGACTGTGGACCTGAAGTGAAAACTGAAAAAGCCTCTTCAGTCTATCCATTGGTAGCTATATTACATGAGCGTGTAGATAGGTTTTTGTAGTTGCAAAATACAATTATATTTTGTCAGGTCACTTATAAGGTGATAGAATTGGCAATTAAATACACAGTATGAAAAAAAAATCCATAAATTCATGATTTGGTGTTCATGCAGGAAGACAAGATCCTTTATTAAATACCTACTATGTGTTAGATTAAGCATTGGGGATACAAATACAAGTAAAAAAGACATAGTTCCTATTCTCCAAGAGCTTATGCACTAAGGAGGTAGATAGCACATAAGGGGAATTAACAAGAAGATATGATGGTGAGGGAGAAACAAACTACCTTAATATAAGTTTGATGTTCAAAGGTGGTGTCAAAAGCATAACTGGAAGGGAAATGAAACATGGCTGCCTGTGTCTGTCCCTAAAATTGGGGATCCTGGGAGTTACAACAATGGGAAGAGCAGAATGGCATGGTTGGAGAATGATTCATCTTTTGATGAGCCAGATAGAAGAGTTAATCTTGGGTCCCTCCTCCCCTAAATAAATGAGAGAAAGGAATGAGATTACATAAACATATATCTGTTCTTGATTATCTTTGAATAGATTATCCACTCTTTACAATTTGAAGGGGCTTTAGACTATATGTAGTCTAATTTTTCTTATAACAACAATCTTACTTTTAACATACCCAATAATAATTATTCAGTCTTTGCATAAAGATCACCAGGGCCAGGGAAGCTTCTACTCCAAAGGAGGCTTTTGCATAGTTCCTAGGTGGAAAGAACGGATAGGTCTACTGGTCCTGGAGTCAGGAGAACTCATCTTCCTGAGTTCAAATCTGGATTTAGATACCAAATGGTTCCGTATCTGCTTCAAACCTGCTATAAGCTTAACTGGCTTGAGAGCTGCTGATTTGTCTTCATATCCAACTGGCTTTACTCTAGGTCACCACAAAGGATAGTTGTATGTTAAATAGCCCTAGGCATCAGAAGTCCTGTAAGTACTAGTCCATTGTCTAGTTCCCCTGTGAAAAGGAAGCTCTAGCATATTTTATGGTTAGTAGTAGCATTACAGAGTCCATGTTCACATCTGAGCAACTTGGTATTTATGGATCTTCAAGAGACATCTTTACCTTCAGAGATACCCCTAATTGTTGAATATGGGGCTTTGGTTTTTGGAGACATCCATTATCTTATTTTTTTGTGCTCATGTCTTAAATTGCCAGAACTCCTCAAGAGGAATGCCTTCAGATTTCAAAGGACCACAGCTCTGATACCTGGAATTTTCACTCTCCCTGTTTCCTGAATTCCCCCTATCTTTTCAGAATTGTTCCCTGCTTCATTCCTTTATAGGACCTGCTTGATTTCATCTTTCCTCCCAGATACCATTTCTTTTTTTAACAAGCTAAATATCTTACCTTTTCCAACTCTTCCAAAGAGATGTAGATATTACCTCACTATTCCAGTTTGCAAGCTCTCTGTTAGATAATAAATTCATTTATAATCTTTGTAAATTATGATCAAATTCTGATTCATCCTAAGTCCTCCCTTTTTGGATTTGGGGTTTCTTTCATATTAACAGTTCATAAGGTTTTTATTTTAACACAGCCACTGTGCTAAGTGCTTTACAATTTATCTCATTTGATCCTTACCACCATCCTAGAAAGTAAGTCCTATTACAACCCCCATTTTACAACTGAGGAAACAGAGTGGCTTGTCCAAGGACAAACAGCTATTAATTGTCTAATATTGGGTTTGAACTCAGCTCTTCCTGACTCCAGGTTCATCAACAGCTGCTGTGCAATTTATTTATAATCTTATCAAATAGTTTTAGTCCTTGAGAAATTTAGTGATCTGTCTAAGGTCACAAAGACAGAATGCTTCAGAAGCAGCGTTTGAACCTAGGTTTTTCTGATGCTAAGGCCAGCTGTCTTAACTATTTATATTAAGCTTTCTCTCAGACTTTATATTTATTCTTATTAAATTTCATCTTACAGATTTTGGCTTTGCTATGTTATCTTTTCTTCCCCCATGACTTTTCCAAGATCACACAGATAATAAATGACAGAGAGAAATGTCTTCTCATTTTCTCTGTTTTGGATTATCTTTCCTTTTTCTTGCCTGGTTCTCAGTTTCAGATTTCCTTCCAATTCATCCTTCCGTATTAAAAGGTACAAAACAATAAATACAATATAGTTTTTTCTCCCTGCTTCATCTTCAATGACATTCATATTTCTTTAACACTCTTCTTCCCTATTGTTTTCTTTTTTTGGTTGAGCATGATCTGCTTTTTTGGTGTGGGAAATTCTAAAGTTTAGTTCTTTGACAGTAGGCATAAATAGTTTTAGGAAGAAAGAAGTTCTGGATCTTTCTTAAGTGCTTGTGCATGGAAGAGGTCATTAGTAGCTGCCTAACCACTGGGACTGAAAAAAAAAAAAACTTTAGTTTTTCCTTTTCTTTCTGCTCATCAAGGAATAGTGTATAGGAGCAGAAATCAGAAACTGGAGCAGAAATTATCTCCTGCCTGAACCTGTTTTGAATGACTCTTGTTATTGAAATTTGTTTTGAGAACACCTGTTGGGTTTTTTTGCTTTTGTTTATTGGATAGAACCCCAAAGGCAGAAGTTTGCAATTCATCTTAAAATTGGGTTTTTTCTTTCATTGGGAGGTCTTTAATAAAGACAGCATTGAATTAAGTGAAGAGAGTGCAAAAAGGTCCAAGGCCTGTGATCTAGGAAATTATAGTCAAATTGGGAACAAAATCTCATAAATGTTTCATGGATGGAACATAGAGAGAACTTGGAGGAAATCTAGTAGGCATTCTACTGTGTAACTTGCCTGTCTATAAAATGATAGGGAAGCTAAATCCCAAAGAAATAATAAATGAGCTAAAAGTCATACAAATTACAAAGGCAAAGATGCTGCCATTAGAAGGTAGGTCCTCTGGTTCCAAACCCATCACCTTCTTCAATATATCCCTTCTGATTTTCAAGGTAATTTGGATTTTACAGGTGTGTAAAGTACTTAATATGTCTACAAACTAATTAAGTTCCAACTTATGGCCTCTGATTAAAAGGGATCATTAAGTAAAGAATCAATATACACAATTCAGAATATTCACCATTTTCAAGATAATGCTTTGGCTTTGCTGACATTTAATTGTAGACCTCAGAAAATCTTAATCTGGACTTGAGAATTTATATTTCTTCAGGTAGTTTGGAAAAATTCTTTTCTTTTTCCCCATCAAACTGCTTTAGTTTACTTTTCAGTGCATTGGTCATACTCACAATATATACACATTGCACATATACTTATATAAACACATCCATATGAATGTTGTCTGTGTATTTATGCATACATTAATTTTTTATCTTGAGATATCCAGGCCAAAATAAATGAAACTGACTTTGAAATGTTGATTATATGTGAGAATCTTTATTTACAAAAATCATGAAATAGTAATGAATTATGAACTAAGTTGAAAATCACATAAATCCACCTGTTTAGTTTTATGCTCTTTTCTCCTCAAATTCCACTAAAACATAGGAGAAAAGTGAAGCAGTTTGGGAGTGGGGAGAATAGAAAAGAATTATAAAACTCCCTGAAAGCAATCTTCAAACTCCAGGGCAGATTAAGCCATAGTGAAGCTTCAAACTATGTTAAATATAAGAAATGTCATAGTATTACCCTGACCATGTAGAAAATTCCATATCATGTACCTTAATTCTTTATTTAATGGCCTCACATAATCAGGTACCTGAAAATGGAGCTTATATAGTTTATGGACATATTCAGTATAGAAAACATGCATGTCCCTCAGATTTCCTGGAAACCCAGAGGCAGGGAAGAATATTGAAAAAGAAAACGCTGGATCCATAGCAGAAAAGCCTAGGCTTGAATTCTGATTGCCACTTGCTTTCTGTTTAATAATTTAAGCAAAAATATTATATATATATAAAATACCTATATATGTACATGTATGAATTTATGTATATATACATACATACATATATATGCAAACACAAATCTTGTGTGTATGTAATACAGATTTTTTTAAATCAGTATTTCTGTGTATAATAATTAAAAAAAAAGATAGAAGGGAATGAATGTGGTGTCACAGCCATTCAATTCACTTAAAGGTCATTGTGACATTGGGCCACCCAAGGCAAACCGCTTACTCCAGAGTTAGGATTCATCTTTTGTTTTCACTTAGGGTTATAGGATGGTACCATAAGATTTTACAATGAGCAACTAGTTTTTTGAGTCCAGCTCTTTAACCAAATTTAGGGACCTGAAAAGGACTACAAAACATGGTCATGGATGCTTTTAAAGGGAAAAAAATAAAAACAAAATACAGAAGCAAAATCCCTAGCTACCATTTTTTTAAAAATCCCCTAACTCAAGGAATGCAGCAAAATAGAGGAGAGTAGAAGTATAGCCATAACCCCCCCCCCTTTTCTTTTTATTTTTTTCCTTGAGAAATGTCCTCTGAATTCTCCAGCCACTTTGGCGCCTGCCACTCCCCTAATGCTCAGCAAATTGATTCCTCCTGAGTGCAAGCAGTGTCAGCTGGCCCTGATTTGCAATGCATACACAGCAATGTCTTGCAGCCCTGGAGGGGTGCTGGAAAAGAAATGAGGGTATACGTGCTTCACCAGGAGATTGGACATATGCTCTGAGGAGACCTGTGAAATAACTACAACCTTGTACCCCGCTTCCTCTGCCTCTCCTCCCTCTCCTGAGTTTTTACATTTCTGAAGAGCACATGGGGCAATCCGATTTCCAGTAGGAGAACATTTTCAAAGATCCATTGGTCTCATCAAAAATAACACTTTGGGTTTGTCTGCATTTTGTTTGAGATGCTAGTTAAAACACATACACACACACATTATATCACTGATCTTTCATAAGTGATCCCTGAGTGGATAATGCAGCATCAGCCAAATCTGGTGGAATTAAAATTGGAATTCCTGAGCTTTTCAAATCTGGGGCTCAGGCCCATAATCATATTTGCTTTTTGATATTCTGGCCTTCCAGGTTTCAGGTGAACAGTGCAGGGTTTGCTTTTCTACATTCCACATTTTTAGGCAATTGAATGATATATTAACACATATTTATTAAATACCACTATGTACTAGACTTGGTGCTAGATAGAAATAATGAAATGATTCCTAGTCTTAATTTAAAGGGGAATATGTGTATATGCGTTTATCCACATGTATACACACACACACACAGACACACACACACACACACACACACACACACACATATATATATATATATATATATATATATATATATAACTGAGAGTATGCAATAGCATGTTTATCAACACTGAAAGTGTAATTTGGGTACAAGTATTATAGTGCTTTAAAAATCAAACAGAGGAGATTGAATTTTATTCTAGAGCCAGTAGGAAACTACTAGAGTTGGTTGAAGAGATACATAAGTATGGGCTTAAAAAAAACTGCTTAGGAGAAAATATGGAGAATAGTCCAGACTGAGGAGAAACTTGAGGCAGGAAATTCATTAGATAGCTATTGCAATAATCTTCGCAAGAGGTGATGAAAACCGGAAGTAAAGTGTAATTGGTGAGAAGAAATTATTTGCAAGTGATGTAAAGGTAGAAATGACAAAATTTAGTAACTGATTGAATATGTGAAAGAAGGATTATACCTTCAACAGAAACAGGGAAACTTGGAGAAGAAGAGACTGTAAGGGAAAGTATAATGAGTTTGATTTCAAACATCTTGAGGTTAGGATGCTTTTACAAGCTGGGCAAAATGTAGTTATCAGAAAATTTCATAGAAAACTAAAATGATTGACACATCTCCAGGGGCTTGTTGTCTGTCTCTGTACAAGGGAATCTGTGCCAGTTTTATTTTGTTTTCTCATTCCTACCAACCTGCCCTTTCAAATCAAATCTAAGTAAGTTCCATGTCTTTTCTTTTCTCAGCTTCTTAAAATGTCAATTTACCCATGGTATTATTAGAAGTGATGAGGATTGAAATTTGTAGATAGTTCAAAGGATTGTCAATCCAGTGCTTTATTTGAATGTGCATCAAATGAATTGAATGAAATGCTTTAAAAAAAAGAAATTTCAAATAAAAAAAAAAACACCTGCTTTTAAATGGCATGTGGATGTTAGTGGACAATTCATAGTGTTGTTGCTAAGTATTACTTTTGATTTTTGTTTTTTTTTTTCAATTGTTTTTGACATTTTGTGATCTCATAGACCATAGTATGGCAAGGCCTTCTATCCTCTGCTGTCTTCCATAGACTGTCTGAATTCAGGTTCATTGTTTTCATGGCACTATCTCATTATTTTTTTTTTTTTTTTGCCTTCACTCTTTCCTCAAACAGTGTCTTTTCCAATGAATCCTGTCTTCTCATTATGAGGCCAAATTATTTAAACTTCAGCTTCAGTATTTATCCTTTAATTGGTCTAAATTATTTTCTTTAAATATTGATTGATTTGATCTCCTTGCATTTTGTTTCTTATATCACTTGAAAAAGAAAAATAATATCTGTTTTCTCCCAAAATTTTATGGATGATAGGAAAGTAACTATTCTGAGATAGATGATAAAAGAATTAAACCAAGAATTGACCATGGTGATAATGATAATTATTTCAATGACATGAGATTTGATTTATAATCTTATTCAAATCCTTCATTCTATGTGACTGTGAATGGCAATGAATGATTTTTTAAATTAGCTTTTTGGAAGTGGAATGTTTTATAGTTCCTTGAGTTGTATGAACACAATACAAGGAAAGAATAATGGTCCCTAAAGTACATTACTGAATTGTTCCATTTGACAGGAACACTAGATTACATTTTAGTCTTCTCCAGAAGCTAAGTTGTCTTTACAACAATCATCCCTTCATGTGGCAGGATTAATGCTTCCTTGAAATTTGCATACCTTACAGGAACATAGAAAATGTGTAATGTATTCTGAAGGGGGTTAATATAACACAGTACCATATGTTATTGTGTTAACCTGCACTTTGCATGTGTTAGCCATTTGAATTCCTTAGACATTTGAGCAAATATATATTTGTAAAAATAGTAAGAAATAAAATTTCTAAATGAAATTAAAACCTGCCTCAAAATGATTAAGAGGGAAAAAAAAAAGAAATTCTGAAAGGGACCACCAATTTACAATAAGCAATCTGAGTCTGGTCTCCAGTATTAAATATTACATGCAGTATTTTGTAAACACAAGGAATATTAATAGCACAACAACTGAGATGCCCAGAGCACCTTGTTACCTAAGGTCTGAAACAGTCATTAATTATGAAGGAGCAGAATCCAGTCAACAAAAGAAAAACAGGCTTTATAAATTCATTGAATCCAAGGATTTAAAATGATGAAGGATGGATTAAAACAGAATGGATTATATATGGTGAAGAATATTATAGTATTTTTAAAAATTCTGTTGGAATCATTTAATAAAAATGTTCCTTACACACACACACACATACACACACACACACGCGTGGCACACACACACACACACACACACACACACAGAATCAAGATGCTAATGCTATAGCTCATTTATTGCCAGCATATTCAGTGACATTTCATAATGTACATCTGTCAGCCAGAGATATAAATGAATGAGGTGAACCATACAATTTACCCTCAGGAAGTTCCATTAGAGCCCCCAAAGTATAATATTTATGAGGTCAGAATCAATTAATCAGATAGCTGTATTTGCTTTTTAGCTCAACATGCTCAATGCACCACCAAACTGTTGCATTTGAAAATCTTTCATATTTGAGGGAAAAAAAGTCATTGTGTCCTATTGTATAAAAGATATTTTGTAAACCAATTTCTACAGTAACCCAGGATATACAAAACACTAATTCATGGAGTAAGTGTTGCTGTTGAGGTTTTTCCAACTCTTTGTGACCCAACTTGGGGTTTTCTTGGAAAAAATATTGGAATGGTTTTCCATTTCCTTCTCCAGCTCATTTTACAGATAAAGAAACTGAGGCAAACAGGATTAAGTGAATTACCCAAGTTCACACAGATAGGGAATGTCTAAGGTCAAATTTGAAATTCAGGTCCCTGATTCCAGGCCTTTTACTCTATCCAATTAACTGCCTTTTGGAGTAAGTGGGGAGAATGCAAATGTGTTCTTATCAGAAATGCTGAAAATTGACTTCCAGGGCAAAGCCAAGATGGCAAAGATGACACACATTTCTCTCTGACTCTACAACCCTCACACTAATTACAAAATCCAGCCTCTAAATTAGCTCTGGACAGGTAGAATCCACAAATATTGGGAGTGCAACAAATTATCAGCAGAAGGTAATTCCTAAGATCACCAGAAAAGGTCTATTTCAATTGGAAACAGGAGGGAGGCAGCCAGTGAAAGCAGCTGGGTACAAACGCCAGCACAGACAATGTAAAGTCCAGGGTCTGTGCAGTCTCAATATGGCAGTGCAGTTTCTACATGGTAGAGAATCTGTGGGGAGGAATCTAAAGCAGTATTGGCCAATCTGCCCTGCTTGCAAGCCAATACATCAGCAGAGAAGTTTTAAAACATCCAACACAAACACAAAAGATCAATAGTAAACTCCAAAACGCCAGAATCTCAAGGGACCTGGCCATGCCCACCCAAGCACCAGGAATGACTCAGCACTGACTCAGCACAGATGTGGCCACTTGGGGAGGAAGCTTGGAAAACCTCCCCTGTCCTAAAAGTAGACCTTAATTTTTTTTTTAAATAAAGTAAAAAAGTAAAGAGAAGTCTGACCATAGACAGCTTTTATGGTAAAAGAGAAGATCAAATATCAAACCCTGAGGAGAATAAAGGCAGATTGTCTCCAGATGAAAGCCCAGAAAGTGATATAACCTGATCCCCATCCAGAAGGCTCTCCTAAAAGAAATTTAAAAGGCTCTTAAAAGAGAGCTTAAAAAAATGGGGAAAGGAAATGAAAAATTTACAAGAGGGTTTGGAAAAAGCATATAACTCATTAAAAGATAGATTTGATAAAATGGAAAAAGAAAACAACTCCCAGAAAAACAATATATGAAACAGAAAAAGAAAATAACACCCTAAAAACAGAATTTACAAAACAAAAAAAAATCTCCTTAAAAAACAGAATTTGTGAAACAAATAAAATAACTCCTTAAAAATAATTTGTGAAATGGAAAAAGAAAATAATTCATTAAAAAAAAAGAATTTGTGAAATGTAAAAAAACCCCATAGAACAAAACAACTTATTTCATAATTCAATTGGACAAATACAAAAAAGTAGTCAAAAAAAGTAAATGAAGAAAATAATTCACTAAAATTCAGAACTGAAAAAATGGAAATAAATGACTCAATGAGACAACAAAAATTAGTTAAGCAAAACCAAAAAAAAAAAAAAAAAAGAAAGAAAGAAAAATAGAAAAAAATGTAAAATATCTACTTGGGAGAACAACTGACATGGAAAATAGATCTAGGAGAGATAATCTGAGGATGATTGGACTCCCTGAAATCCATGATGAAAAAAAGAACCTAGACACTATTCTTCAGGAAATCATCAAAGAGAACTGCCAGATGTCATAGAATCAGAAGATAAAATGACCATTGAAAGAATTCACCTAACATCTCTTAAAAGATACTCCAAAATTAAGGAATATCATGGCTAAATTTTAGAACAATTGGACAAAGGAAAAAATATTACAAGCAACCAGAAAGAAATAATTAAATACTGAGGAGCCACAATAAGGATTACTCAGGACCTAGCAGCTTCCAATTTAAAGGATTGAAGGGTCTGGAATTTGATATTCCCAAAGGGGAAGGAAGTTGGAAGGAAGATAAGAATACATTACTTTGCTAAACTGAACATTTTCTTTAGGGAAGAAGATGGACATTCAATGAAACTGGTGGATTCTATTTATTTTTGATGAAAAGATCAGAGCTAAACAAAAAATTTGACCTCAAAATAGAGAACTCAAGAGAAGCATAAAAAGGTAAAAAGAAGGAAAAACAAACCTCTTTAGAAATATTTCTGTTATGGATATACATAGAGAATAGTGTTTTATATAAAAAAGAAATGATGTGGAAAGAGGAATGTAATAGAAAAAAAGGGAAAAATGGAGGTAAAATGAGGGAAATTACATCTCAGGAAAAGGCAAAGAAAACCTATTATAATTGAGGGAAAGAAGGGAGGGCGACGAATATTGTGTAAATCTTACTCTCATCAGATTTGGCTCAAAGAAAGAATATTAGATATATTTGGTTTCACTGAGAAACTTCTCTCACATTATAGAAAAGTGGGAGGGGAAAGGGGGAAAGGGAAGCGTTAGGTTAAATAGAAGGGAAAACAGAAATAGTAGGGGCAAGACACAAGAAAGGGGGAGGGTCTCTAAAGGGGGAGGACTGCTTGAGGCAAGTAATGCTCATAAGTAAAATACTGGGGAGGAGGGAAACGGAAAAAGGAAAGAAAAAATTATAATTTGGGGTTAATAGATGGGAGCAAATACAGAATTAGTAGTTTTGACCATAAATGTGAATGGGATGAACTCTCATAAAATAGAAGTGGATCGCAGACTGGATTAGAAGTCAGAATCCTACAATATATTGTTACAAGAAACACATTCAAAGCATAGTGAAGTTAAAAGAACTGCAGCAGAATCTGTTAAGTTTCAGGTTAAGTAAAAAAAAAAAAAAAGTAGGGTAGCAATCCTAATTTCATATCAAGTAAAAGCAAAGGTAGATCTAATTAAAAGAGACAAGGAAGGAAACTATATTTTCCTAAAGGGTGCCATAGATAATGAAGCAATATCAATATTAAACATATATGCACCAAATGGGATAGCATCCATATTCCTAGAGGAGAAGTTAAGAAAGATGATACAAGCAGAAATAGACAGCAAAACTATAGTAGTGGATAATCTCAACCTTGCTCTCTCAGAACTATATAAATCAAACCACAAAATAAATAAGAAAGTAGTTAAGGAGATAAACAAAATATTAGAAAAGTTAGGTATTATAGATCTTTGGAGAAAATTGGACACAGAAAAATTTTAATTTTCTTTTGATGGTTCATGGAATCTATATAAAAACTGACCATGTATTAGAACATAAAGACTTCAAAATCAAATGCGGAATGGCAGAAATAGTGAATGCATTTTTTTTAGATCATGATGCAATAAAAATCACATGCAGGCCAGGAGGCCTGGAGAAAATAGACCAGAAGTTAAATGGAAGTTAATTAGGCTAATCCTAAAGAATGAATGGGTGAAATTACAAATTGTAGACACAATCAATAATTTCATACAAGAAAATGACAATGAGACAACATTTCAAAATTTTTGGGATGCAGCCAAAGCAGTTATGGGGGAAATTTTATAGCTCTAGATGCTTCCTTGCATAAAATAGAGAAAGAGAAGATAAATTAATTGAGTTATAACTAAAAAAGCTAGAAAAATAACAAATTAAAAACCCTCAGTTAAATACCAAATTGAAATTTTGAACATAAAAGGGGAGATTAATAAAATTGAAAATAAGATACCTATTGAATTAATAAATAAAACTAAAAGTTGGTTTTATGAAAAAACCAACAAAATAGATAAACCTTTAGTTAATTTGATTAGAAAAAGGAAAGAAGATATACCAAAAACCATGTGATTATCTAAATAGGTGCAATAAATAGATGATAAAATCCAACACCCATTCCTAATAAAAACACTATAGAGTATAGGAATAATGGACTTTTCTTTAAAACAGTCAGTAACATGTATTTAAAACTATAAGCAAGCATCCTATGCAATGGGAATAAACTGGAACCATTCCCAATAAGATCAAGGGTGAAACAAGGTTGCTCACTATCACCATTACTATTCAATATTGTATGAGAAATGTTAGCTTTGGCAATAAGAAAAGAAAAAGAGATTCAAGGAATTAGAGTAGGTAATGAGGAAACCAAATTATCACTCTTTGCAGATGAGAGGATTTTAGGATATAGAGGACCCTAAAGAATCAACTAAAACACTATTAGAAGCAATCAATAACTTCAGCAAAGTTACAGGATACAAAATAAATCCACATAAATCATTAGCATTCTTATACATCACCAATGAAATCCATCAGGAAGAGATACAAAGAGAAATTCCATTTAAAATAACTGTCAATAGTATAAAATATTTGGGAATCTATCTGCCAAGGGAAAGTCAGGAACTATATGAGCAAAACTACAAAACACTTTCCACACAAATAAAGTCAGATCTAAGCAAATGAAAAAATATCAAGTGCTCATGGATAGGCTGAACATATATATAATAAAGATGACAATAGTCCTAAACTAATCTATTTATTTACTGCTATACCAATCAGATGAAGAAATTGAAACTATTTGTAGCTACATGAAAAGGTGCTCCAAATCATTATTGATCAGTGAAATGCAAATTAAGAAAATTCTGAGGTACCACTATACACTTCTGAGATTAGCTAGGATGACAGGAAAAGATAATGCTGAATGTTGGAGGGGATGTGGGAAAACAGGGACATTGATGCATTGTTGGTGGAGTTGTGAATACATCCAGCCATTCTGGAGAATGATTTGGAACTATGCTCAAAAAGTTATCAAACTGTGCATACCCTTTGACCCAGCAGTGTTTATACTGGGCTTGTAATCCAAAGAAATCTTAAAGGAGGGAAAGGGACCCATATGTGCAAAATTGTTTGTGTCAGCCCTCTTTGTAGTGGCAAGAAACTGGAAAATGAATGGATGCCCATCAATTGGAGAATGGCTGAATAAAATATGTTACATGAATGCTATAGAATGTTATTGATCTATAAGAAACTGATTTCAGAGAGACTTGGAGATACCTACATGAACTGATGCAAAATGAAATGAGCAGAACCAGGAGATCATTATACACAGCAACAACAAGGCTGTATGATTTAATTTTAATTCAGATGATTCAAACCAGTTCCACTTGTGCAGTGATGAAGAGAGCCATCTACACTCAGAAGGAGAACCATGGGAACAGAGTGTGGAACACAACATAGCTTTCTCACTCTTTCTGTTATTGTTTGCTTGCATTTTATTTTTTTCTCAGGATTCCTTTTCCTTTCTTCTTGATCTGACTTTTTCTTGTACAGCAAGATAACTATATAAAAATGTGTATGCTTGTGTGTGTATGTATGTATGTATATATTGTATTTAACAAGTATTTCAGCATATTTAACATATATAACTACCTGTCATCTGGCGAAGAGGGCAGGGTAAAGGAGGGGAAAATTTGGAACAAAAGGTTTTGCACAGGTCAATGTTGGAAAAATTACTTATTCATATACTTTGTAAATAAAAAGCTTTAATAAAAAATTTAAAAATGCTGAGAATCTCAATACTGCTTTTTACCTGAGGTAATCTCTGCTATTCCATCTATCATGGAGAAAGTGAGTAATGGTTGATGAGAAGAAATTATTTAGAAGCCATGATTATGGCTAAAATATACAATGACCATTTGAATTTTGACTATTGAGATCAGCCAAAAGGTTACAAATATAGAAGCTCGGCTATCCAGAGCTCAGTTGGCCTGGTTGAATAAAGACCAAGATTTAACTCAGGGACTAGAATAAATATATATCACTATGTCCTTCTCAGTGCCCAAGCCTGTCTATTCAGAAAGTAGGTCTAAAATAAATCCATAATATAAATGCCTGGGGAAAGGAACTCTGGCAGCTAAACCGTAGCACTTTTATGGTATAGAAGAAGGTACAAAAGCAGGATTCATTCCTTTTTTAAACAAACTTGTAACAATGGTTTTTAATGATAGTTTCCTATCACTAAATATTTAAAAATAAATAATTGGAAGTCTATGATGGATGGGTGTAAGTGATGAGGAAGATATTGACCAGTGAAAGCTATCAGTCACTGAGACATTGTGCAAATATATTTAACAGCCATTATTATTGATTACCTATCATGGGTCCATTGTGGTGCTAGGTATTATAGGAGGATTCTGTCAATTAATGAATATTTATTGAATGCTGATTGTGTGAGGAACACTATGCTACGAACTTCAAGAGACAAAATAGTATTATATGGTCCTTGACTTCAAGTTCATTTTCAAATTAAGAAGATAAGACTAACACATTATAAGAAGCCCTAAGGAAGGTGGTAAATAGTTGATAGTTCTTGTGACATTGAAAATTCTCTAAGATGTTACATATCAGAAATATTAAAAACATATTAATTGATATGAAAATTGAAAACGTTGGTTTGCAAAATGTGACTTTTTGGGGGAAAATGCAAAAAGAATAGCTTTTATGCTCCTGTATAATCTGAACAGTTCAATAATCATGGAGATAATCTCACTTGGATGACCAAAAAGGAAGACTGAAAAAAATATCAATTTTATTTCAAGGAAGAAGAATTGGTGTAGTGATCATCACCGCAGGGCTAGAATAACCATGCAGCAAGGAGCTGAGGTCCTACAAACATCACTCAATAATTTAATCCATAATCTGGGGAGAAAGGGAGAAAATAACAGTGTTAAGAAAAGGATGAGCATCTGCTGATATTAAAAAAAAATGTAGTAAGATAACCTAGAAAGTAGAAAGCAGTGTTCAAAACATTTCAAAGTCTGATTTGACCCTTATCCATTTAGGTATTTCTCAAAAATCTCAAGGGGAAAATTCAATAATAAAATCTTATAGGTTCAGGAAGCTTTTGAGAGAAGTAGATTCTAGTCTAAAAACTATTAAATAGATATTGACTATATTTCTGTCTATCCACACCTAAACACAAACTATCATCATTTATGCCCTAATAATAATAAGTAATAATAATAATTTATATTTTTATAGTATTTTGTGGCATACAAAATGTTTTCCTTAAAATCTTTGTGAGTCAGGGAAAGCAAGTATCATTAATCTCATTGTATATATAAGAAAACAGAGGAAGCAAAGTTAAATGACTTAAAACAATTTTAACGTGCAATCACCACTTCAAATGCAATGTATCTCAAATATATCTTCCTCTATATGTCAATGCTGTTTCCATCAATAGTTCTACCACTCAGTGACCAAGCTTATACCCATGTTGCTACTTTGACTCTTCACTTTCCCTTACATGGTAGATCTGATAAAAAATCAAATACTGTTGATTTTACCTCTTTAATATCTATCTATCCTGTGCCCTCCTTTTTAGTCCCCTTGCCCCCATTACAATACTGACCTTTATTACTACTCATTTAGATCACTGCATTACTATATCCTTATCTATTTGTTTGGACTTCTTTGTTGTATTTAGCAAGATATATTTTATATCATAGTTCTTTGATTATGTATGTATAATCTATACATACTAGCCTATAAAACTGAAGAGGTCAGAATTTGTATCTCACTGAAACTGCAAATACTCTTGGCTTATTGAAGTTATTTGTAGGAAATCAGATCTTTAATAATGCCATATCATTCAATCCTTATCTGAATAGGAATCATACAACATCCATGATAAATGGGATATTTCTCTAAAGGCAAGGAATACGCTAAGGATCTATAATTTTTATACTTTGGGAACTCTTTTTACCAGTACAGATCTTAACTAGCCTATAAGTGAGTTGTTACTCTTAGACCATTGCCTGAGGCTCAGAGATGGTAAATGGCCTAATGGTCACAAAATTAATAAGGGTCGGAAACTGCAATATGAACTTAGAACTTCATGAGTCTATAGATGTTTGTTGTGTTAAATGGACTATTCCTTAGACAACTGGAATCTACAATGAGGTGATAACAGCAATGTTTTAAGAGGATTAATCTGCCTGAACGGGAGCTGTTACAGAATGGATGAGGATGGGAGACAGAGGGCAAGAGAGGCAGAGCCTGGAGATGTTAATTCATTTCAACTCCTGAAACAAATTATGCCATTAGCAATCATTAACTTACTTGTTGTGCTGAGTTTTTCTGACTTCCAGAGGGCATCTCAAGGATCCTGAGCAAAGGGGAAACAAGGCTTTGAAATGGAATGGAATGGAAGATAGATAGGAGAAATGTGACTAGTCAGATAGCCTTGAATTAGAAAAGGCAGTGGATGATCATGAACATCCATGACTTTAGATTCATAAGGTTTAGGATAGAAGTAGGAGACTGGAGCGAAAGAGAAACTAGGCAGATGAGAGGAGAAGGCAAGTGATAGAAAAGAATTGTTGCAATTTTAAAATTTTGCTAAGGATTTGTTCTAATAGGTACATGTAAATTGGGCTAGCTAGGTGGTACAGTGGCTACAATACTGGACCTAGAGTCAGGAAAACCTGAGTTCAATTCCAATCTTAGCTATGTCATAGCTATAGGTACCTGGGCAAATCACTTAACCCTGTTTGCCTCAGTTTCCTTATCTGTAAAATGAGCTGGAGAAGGAAATGCCAAGAAAAACCCATGGATAATGTTGGACTGTGCTATAGTCCACAGAGACTATATACTATTCAAAGAGATAGACTCTACTCAGCAACAACAACAACAAACATTTAACTGGTTTCTATCCTACTTAAAATCATAGGATCATAAATTTAGAACTAGAAAGAATATTAAAGGCAATCTAGTCCAACTTGGCTCCTTTTATATTTAAGAAAGGTAAGACCTAGCTAAGTGACCTGCCCAAGGCCTCACAGGATAAAATGGTATGATTTGAATTTAGATTCTCTGACTCCCAATCTAGCTCTTATAAAAACATCATCATTTGTGTAATCTATTTTTCAAGTGAATTTTGTTGATAGGAAATATATATATATATATATATATATATATATATATATTATACATATATATATATGTATGTGTGTGTGAGTGTGTGTGTATGATATTTTATTTGCTTATATGTACACACACATAAACATGTATGACTATGAATGTGTATACATATAGATATATAGATATAGATGTACACACCTATAGCCACATAATTTCCATCTTTCAAGAAGTCAAAAATGATTATAGACAACATGACTATTGCCTCCAAACAATACATTTGTTGCTGGAAAAGAAATGGTCACAAGATAAAGTAAAGGACTAAAAAGAACACTGGTTTACCGAGGTGTACCTGAGAACACTGAGGATGAAAAACTTGTTTTCTCTATTTCTTATCTTGCTGAACTACATGTGGTTTTTAGATTTTAGGTTATTTTTGTTATTTAAAAAATTGGTTTAGCATTTTGCTGAAGATATCATGTTGGGCCCCTAGAGGCTGCCATGTAGATTTCCCAAATAGTTTGAATTTAATGATTGCTTGAATTTTAATAATCTGTCTGAATTTAGGAGGCCATGGATGTTACAAAATGGCACATCAAAGTCAAAATTCCTGTTTTAGTGGTATGAGGGAAAGAAAGGTAATGATTGATTATTACCCCATTGCTATTGTTGAGTGGTTAATTACTACCATCTCAAAAATAGTAAACTAGACTCAGTTTTCTTGAGTTATCCTGACCTGTAGAAAGGTACTCACGCTTTTCAGAAAAAGGGTGGAAGATTAAGAGTTCAGTAATAATGTTTCTTCAAAGTACTGGTGGACATACTCTGTTGATGGGAAACACAATGAGGTAGAGTTTAACTCTGCCATGTTGCTCTCCAAATGAAGAGTTTGCAATGTATGGATTCATGTCACTCACTAACCCCTATTATAATAGACATACTTCCTTCTGTGACATAAAAAGACACTTTATTACCCACTTTCTTTTGTGGACCAGGATGATGATGATGATGATGATTTTTGTCATGGGAAATTTTTTTTAATTAAAGCTTTTTAGTTTCAAAATATATACATAGCTAATTTTCAACATTCATCCTTGTAAAACATTGTGTTCCAATTTTTTTCCTTTCCTTCTCCCACCTTCTCCCCTAGATGGCAAGTAATCCAATGCATGTGAAACATGTGCAGTTCTTCTCTATATATTTCCATAATTATCATAGTGCAAAAGAAAAATCAGATTAAAAAATGAGAAAGAAAACAAAAAGCAAGCAAAAAATAAAAGGGTAAAAATATTATATTACAATCCATACTCAGTCCCCACAGTCCTCTCTCTGGATGGAGATGGCTCTCTCTATCACAAGACCATTGGAACTGGGCTGAATCATCTTGATGTTGAAAAGAGCCATGTCCATCAAAATTGATCATCATATAATATTGATGTTGCAGTGTATGATGTTCTCCTGGTTCTTCTCACTTCACTTAGGATCAATTCATGGATTCTCTGAAATCATCCTGCTGATCATTTCTTATACAATAATAATATTCCATTACATTCATATACCACAACTTGTTCAGCCATTCTCCAATTAATGGGCATCCACTCAGTTTCCAGTTTTTTGTCGCCACAAAAAAGGCTGCCTCAAACATTTTTGCACATATGTGTCCTTTTTCCTTTTTTATGATCTCTTTGCAATACAGACCCAGTAGGGACATTGCTAGATCAAAGCATATGTTTAGTTTGATAACCCTTTGGGCACAGTTCCAAATTGCTCTCCAGAATAATTGGATCAATTCTCAACTCCACCAAAAATGTATTAGTGTCCCAATTTTCTCACATTCCCCCCAACATTCATTATTATCCTTTCCTATCATCTTAGCCAATTTGAGAGGTATGTAGGGGAGTGCCTCAGAGTAGTCTCAATTTGCATTTCTTTATGATCAATCATGACTGAGAGCATTTTTATATGACAATCAATGGTTTTAATTTATCTGAAAATGTTCTATTGATATCATTTGACCATTTGTCAGTTGGAGAATGACTTGAATTCTTATAAATTTGAGTTAAATCTCTATATATTTTAGAAATGTAAAATGTAAATCTTTCCCCCAAGTTTATTGCTTCCCTTCTAATCTTATCTACATTATTTTCTTTCATACAAAATCATTTTAACTTAACATGTAAACATTAATTATTTGGGTTTAATCATTAATTAATTAATTAATTAAGATATAAATTTATCCATTTTGCATTCCATAATGTACTCTAGTTCTTGGGCCACAAATTCCTTCCTTCTCCACAGATCTGAAAGTTAAACTATAATTTGTTCTTCTACTTTTCTTATAGTATCACTTTTTATATCTAAATCATGGATCCATTTAAATTTATCTTGATATAGGGTGTTAGATGTGAGTCAATGAGTAGTTTATGCCATATAATTTTCAATTTTAGCAATAATTTTTGTCAGATAATGTGTTCTTATCTTAGAAGCTGGGATCTTTGGATTTATCAAACACTACATTACTGTTACATTACTGTAGTCATTGACTATTGTATCTTGTGAACTTAACCTATTCTACTGATCAACTGCTGTATTTCTTACCCAGTATCAAATGATTTTGATGATTGCTGCTTCTAATACAAGTAAGTCATCTTCATTTGCATTTTTCATTAATTCTCTTGAAATTTTTTACCTTTTTTTTTTCTTCCAGATGAATTTTGTTATTATTTTTTCTAGCTCTACAAAATAAATTTCTTGGGAGTTTCATTGATATGGTACTGCATAAGTAGATTAATTTAGGTCATATTGTCATTTTTATTACATTGGCTTGGCCTATTCATGAGCACTTGACATTTTTCCAATTGATTAGATCCGATTTTATTTGTGTAGAAACCATTTTGTAATTGTGTTCATATAGTTCCTGACTTTGTCTTGGCAGGTAGACTCCCAAATATTTTATATTATCTACACTTATTTTAAATGAAATTTCTCTTTGTATCTCTTGCTGCTGGACTTTGTTGTTAACATATAAAAAAGCTGATGATTTATGTGGATTTATTTTGTATCCTGCAACTTTCCTAAGGTTGTGAATTGTTTCTAATAGTTTTTTAGTTGATTCTCTAGGATTCTCTAAATATACCATTATATCATCTGCAAGGATTGATAATTTGGTTTCCTCATTATCTATTCTAATTCCTTATGCAAGTAAGCATCTAGAGATATAATACTTCTCCTATGAACTGCTTTGCCTGCATCCCATACATTTTGATATGTTGTCTCATTATTGTCATTCTCTTGGATGAAATAATTTATGATACTGTTGTTGTTTCACCCATTCTTTAAGATTATATTGTTTAGTTTCCAATTAATTTTGGTCTATTTTTTCCCTGGCCCTCTATTCCACATAATTTTTATTGCATTGGGATCTGAAAAAGAAGCACTTGCTATTTCTACCTTTCTGCATTTGATTTTGAGATTTTTATGACTTAATTCATGCTCAATTTTTATGTATGTTCCATATACCACAAGAAAAATGTATATTCCTTTCTGTCCCCATTTAATTTTTTTCCAAAGGTCTATCATATATCTTACTTTTCTAAAATTCTCTTTACCTCCTTAACTTCTTTCTTACTTATCTTGTGGTTTGATTTATCTAGTTCTGAGAGAGAAAGATTGAGAACCCCCACTAGTATAGTTTTGCTGTCTAATTCTTTCTGTAACTCTCTTAACTTCTCCTCTAGAAATTTGGATATTGTACCCTTTTGTTGTCTACATATGTTTAATCTTGATATTACTTCATTATCTATGGTACCCTTTAGCAAGATATAGTTTTCCTCCTTATCTCTTTTAATTAGGTAGATTTTTGCTTTTGCTTGATCTGAGATGAGGATCACTGCCCCTGCTTTTTTTACTTTACCTGAATCACAACAGATTCTACTCCAGCCTTTTACCTACTATGTATGTATTACTCTGCTTTAAATGCATTTCTTGTAAACAACATATTGTAGGATTCTGGCTTTTACTTCAGTCTGCTATCAGCTTCCATTTTATGGGGGAATTCATCCCATTCACATTCACAGTTAAAATGACTAACTCTCTATTTTCTGCCATCTCATTTTCCCCAAGTTAGACTTTAAAGATACGGAATTGTTTAGAAATGTGCATGTCATCTTTGTGCAGGGGTCATGCAAATCTCTAATCATTTGAATTTTAATATATGTGCTGCCAAAACAAGTATCATAGGGAACCCTCAATGAAAACCTTTCCATCAAAGTAAGTTAGAAATGGCTCAGCAATTTGGACACAAATCTTTCTGTTGCCAGCTTTTCTTCTGGAATGCCACATGGTCTGCTTACAGTAGATGATTAATAAATGCTTGTTAACTCCTTTTATCTTGTATGTCTCATTAAGAGGAACGGGGGTATAATAAAAAGAATTTTAAACTCTAAACCTGAGAGTCAAAAGACTTATATTTGACTCTATTTTTGTTGTTTAATTGTGTTTGACTCTCCATGACCCCGTTGGGGGTTTTCTTAGAAAAAAACATTGGATTAATTTGCCTTTTTCTTTACCAGATAATTTTTATAGATCAAGAAACAGGCAAATAGGACTGAGTGACTTGCCCAGGGTCACACAGAAAGTAAGTGAGGCTGGCTTTGTACCAAGGAAAATGAGCTTTACTAATTCCAAACTTGATTCTGTATCTACTATATCAGTTCGTTGTCTTGCTTTATTACTTTTTAAAATATATAGTGACAATAATAACTAACATTTATGTAGCAGCTAGATAGTACAGTGAATTAAGGGCTGGTGTTGAACAAAGAAATTCCTAACTTAGAATCCTGTCTCTGACATTTATCAAGATTGTCACTCTGGGCAATAAAACCTCTCTTTGTGCCAATTTCCTCATTTTTAGATGGAAATAATATGAAGAATGCTGTGAGGATCAAGTGAAATAATTACCCAGTATATTGCTTTACATTGTTTATTTATATTATTTATATGATTTATATTGCTTAAAGCTTTACATAAATGCTAGTTACTTATTATTATTGTTGTTATATAATAATTCAAAATAGATGAGCTTTACATACATTCTTACTTTTGAATCTCAAAACTAACTCTTGCTATAGTATCATGATTCCCATTTAAATAAAGAGTAAATCAATGTTGAGAGAGTGAAGGTGATTTGATCTTGGTTCCACAGCAGGTATATAAAATGGAACTTTAACACTGATATTTCTAGACAATAAATCTCTGTACTCTTAAGCCTCAGTTTTTTTCTCAGTAAAATGGGGATTATTATACTTACACTACCAACTCTGCAAAAAAGAATCTTGGCCACCACACACACTCAATAAACATTCTTTGAATCAAATTAAATAGTTAAATTAAACCATTTTATCCATTTAGCTTTCAAAACATTTCCCCTATTCCCTTCTCATTTTAGATCCTTTCTCTTAATTTCCTTTGATCTATTTGTCCAAGCTAAATCAGTCTGGAAATATGCCTGACCTCTTGTCTTTGTCTCTTCAGTGATTCTCAAAAGCAGTCTAATAATACTAATAATGAGAATAGCATTATCATGATGTTTATAATAGGTATTGTGCTTGGTGTTAGACATTTTGTGCTTTGATTTAGTGATGATTTTAATGAGGAAGGATTTTACTTTGACTGGTTACCTCCTGTTTCCCCTTTCTCTCCACATACCTACTGGTGACTTTATAGAAGATGACCAATTCCTGACCACCATATACTTTGTTGCTGATGTAAATACTTATCACCCTTTTATTTCTGGCCCAATAGACTTGTTATTTTATAATGACATTTAGTTGCTGAGTCCTTTTTAGCCAAAAACATCACTTCCTTTCATCTCTCAGAATCAGAACAGAGCAAGATAGGGTCCATTTTGTTCACTGAAAGCTTTTCCCTTGATCAGCTAAGTATCTATCACCTGGGAAATGGGTTTGGCTTGATAATTTCCCTGCAATTTCATGTTATTTTGAATCTTTCCTGATGATTTTCTCTCCAACTCCTCCTCTGCCCCACCTCACTCATGTTAACAAACTACTTTGGTTTTAATTGTCCCTTGTTCCCTTTAACCTTCATTTAGTGACCACAGCTTATATTTCTGTAGGGTCGTGGTACTTGACCAAGAAAGGGAGGCAGCTGTAGTAAGGCTAGCAGAATTATAAATTGAAGAATAATAATCCCTTCCTCTTCCCTTCTCATCTTTCTAGAGACACATTTTTTCTCTGCACAGTTCTAATGGTCTGTAATTTTGAGATAGACTCGAAGAAACTTCAAAAGGGGAACATTCATAGAAAATGAGCAATACCATCTGCCCCCATTTTTGTTTGTTTTCTAATTCATATTTTACCTAATATAGGAAATTAGAATGAATAAACCCTTATTACCAGTCACATACCTTTCCTCTTCTTATTTAGGCTGACCTAGTTTTCAAATATTTAGGGCTTAATAAACTCAGAACTTTCTACTTCTTCAACTTTAAACATGGGTATAATATGAGGAGTTGAGGTAAATTAGTCTCTTAGGCCAAAGAATGGAGGGCAGAAGTAAATCTTGATTACATTAATGTCTGACCTATCATTAAAGATACTTAATATATAAATATCAATATTCAATAAAACACATAAGTATCTTATCATGATTCACAATAAAAATGCAAAAAAGAAGACATATCAAAGAGGTCACATTTTATGGAAATACCATGGACTATAATCTTCAGGGCAGAGGTGGTTTTATTTTTGGTTTTGTATCTCCAGGATCTAGCACAGTGCCTGCTGGTACATAACAAGTACTTAATAAATGTTCATATTAATTTATCCACTGGCACTGATTGCTGAGAAATAAAAGAGTAGACCCATATAGAGGCTGAGTTCAGAGCAGAATTTTGATAAAGATAGTAGTGAAAGGACAAAGATAAAACTATCATCTATCAGAAAACCAAATTTTTGTATACAAACAAGTATGGAAGAGCCAATCCAGCTGGTTAATAATTATAACATAGGGGTTTATAGGATGTTTAGGGAAAACTGAGACCTGTAGTTTGAGGACTTGCTGACTCTTTACAGGGCTGGTCATCTACCTTTGATGTTCACATGATTCCCAATTCTTACCTGTGTCTCCAAGAAGCTGGAGCATATGCAATGACCACACTCAGATATACCAAGCTGGAGATGGACTAAATCAGGTTGAGGGTTACTGACAGGTCCTCAGTAGAGTTAGGAGGGATATTTGCCTCAAGGATGTAAAGACAGATGTTTTGGAGCAGTTAGATTCTGTCAGACATTTATTACAGTTGTCTGGACTTCAATGATCATGAAAGACAGAATGACTTTGTGCAGCTCTGTCCTCTTTAAATATAGTTTAAGAGCAAGTCAAGATACTACTCCCATAGTATCATTGGTCCTCTTTGAAAGATGAACAACAACAATAACATAGTGTGTTGTACACAATAAATGCTTAACATAAGGTTTTGTTATTGAATTGGTTTCGCATTTGTGTACTATTTCATATTTTAAATGCTAAGGAAAATAATGGTTGACCTTGGCCTCAGTCCCTTTCTCTCACTAACTTGATACCTATTTGTATGTATTTTCAAAGATGGTCAACTAGCTATGTCATAATAATCAGGTCTTAAATATTCACCATTAAAATCTTTCCTCAAAATCTTTTATTTTTTAGTTTTTCTTTTTAAAAATATAAAAAACGCACAAATTGCCAGTCAACTAATTATGGTATTTCCATTCTCCATTGCATTATAGGCAGTGCCATGGAGCCATATTAGGAATAGGAGGATATTGAAAAGTTGGAGTAAAGAACATGGCATATAGCATTGAATGGCAGGGGTTAAAATCCCAGACATATCTTTTGGGAGATAACTAAATCTCAGTTTTTTTCAAGCAAGCAGGCAAGCAGACAAACAAAAACAGTATTTAGAAAGAAAATCTCTAGGGCCTGTTTTGACTCTTAATCTATGATCCTATGACAATATCATGCCTGAGAGAGGCATTATTAAGTGTCTTGATGGATTTGGGGAGATTCAAGGATGCTGATAGTATCAGCATCAGCAGTAAGTAGAATTCTAAAAAGAAAAATATTTTGTCACTTCTCTGTCTATTTCTGATTGCCACTATTATGGAAATAAATAGTATTCCAGAACTTGTTACCTGGGGATCATAGATTCCAACTAAACTTAAAGTAAAGAACTTGTCCTCTCACCTGAAAGGACATTTAGAGCTTGAAGGGACTACAGAGGTCATTTAATCTAAGGCCTTTATTTTATATTTGTATTTTTGCATTAATATCATATTTAAAACATGTAAGAATAAAGATTTGAACTCAGGCCCAAGTTTGAGTGCCCCTTATATCATATTATTTTACTTCCCAGAAGACATATAGGATCAACTGCTGCTAGAAGAGTCTTAGTCAATCAGAAAGGGATTAGGTAACATAGCAAATAAAGAAATTTGTGATTTAAGTTTCCTAGATTACATTTAAAAACAAAACAAAATAAATTAATATAAGATTCAAACATGTAGTTTAGTTGAGAATGAAAAAACATGAGGAAAATCACTGGGATCTGGAATTCTCATGACATACTGATGTCAGGTTAGATTCATGTGGGTTTGCTAGCTGTGGTGGTTGATTGATATGGATCTTTTGCTGTTGTTTTTTGTTTTTGAGGACTGGAGAATTGTAGAGGTTTCTTCCCCCTTTTGAAAACAAGCCAATTTTAGAAAATCAGACCTTTTTCTTTATTATCTGAAAGAATTACCAAAGTAATCTCCAGGTATTGATTTTCAAATTCTGCCAAGCTATGTATAACACTGCTATGTATAACACTTAAATTTTAGAATCAAAAAATTAGAGAGCCAAAAATCTCATGAAAGCTTACTTTATCCAATCCCTTCATTTTACAGCAGAATAAAGTGAGATCAAGCATGACTGTTTTCTTGCATAAGGTCTCACCATTGTAGATCTCTGAATCTGTAATTTGTATAAGGATGTATGTAGGATGTTGGAATAAATGAAAGATAAGTTTTGGGGGAGGAAATAAATATAAAGAATTATTTTAAAACATCATTTTTGAATGACTTTTGAATTAATCCCAGATTTATTTAATCGTTAATCTTATATATCTCCAAACAGAGAGCATCATTAGAATTTGGAGAATGTTATTTACCCCATGATAGATAGTCTATGCTACAAATATCTACCTTATAGGAAGGGGTTTTGCTTTTTACTCAAAATATCACTTAGTACTCAGTATATTATGCAGAAGAATAGTTTCAATAAGATGGTTCCAGTAATTTTCTCTTTTAAAAAATCCCTCTCCTTTGATCAATTCTGAAAGAAGAGAAGTAGCATGAAATGGTAGAGCTTTAAAACTGGAGTTAGAAGACCTAAATTTTTGACTCTCCACTTTTAGTAAATAATTTTCTAGGCCTTAGTTTCTTTATAAAAACAGAATAATGGCATTTTATTTACCTCACATAAGTTTTTTAGGCATATGAAGTAACTGATATTGGGTAATTAATTTAATCTTTTCAAACATTTGCTTCATCATCTGTTAAATGAAAATGTAGTAGGGACAATATCTACCAGTGTTCCTCACTTCACCAGACTTGTTGATATGACTTCCTGGTTTCCTGAATACACAAAAACCACCAGGAGCTTTATCTGAGCCCAGGATATATATAGATTGATCACTACAGATGATATAATGATGGCAAACCATTTTCAACTTCAACTGCGTCAATACTAACTTTATTGGTAGAATGTCCATTATCTGTTCTGGATGTCCTTTCTCTGCCCTGGCTAAAGAGATCTTCTTTTCTCAACTGTTAAGTAGCAGGTAAGTGGTACAATGTATTAAGCACTGGGCTTGGGAGCAGGAAGGCATCTTCCTGAGTTCAAATCCAATCTCAGATATTTACTAGCTGTGTGATTTTAGGCATATCACTTAACCTTATTTACCTTAGTTTCCTCATCTGTAAAAAGAAGTAGAACAGGAAATGGCAAACCATTCCAGTTTTTTTGCCAAGAAAACCTCAACTGGGGTCATCAAGAGTCAGATATGACTGAACAATAGCAGTGTTTCATTTCATTATAGTTTCAAACTTGGGATAGGTGTCCAATCTGGTCAGCACTGGTTTAGTACATGGTGGATTAGACTAGAGGAGCTACATATTCCTTTTAAATTTTCATCCTAAATTATGTAAGTGCCTTTGTAAACTTCAGAAAGCTATATTATTAAATACATCCTGAGTCAGGCAAAACATGATTTATTGTCACATGTGATCTGCCCCCAATGAGTCTTTCATTAGTTTCAGTTGAATAGTGTTTAGTAGGACAAAAATAGTGATGTTATCATGTAACAAGTGAGAAAGAAGCTCCCAGTTTTCTTTAAGCATCATTTTTGAGATACCTGCATCATTTTTGAATACCAGCAATATTACAAAACTGCCACTGAATAGATAGATATCTTGAATCTAACAAATAGAGTGCTTTGGTAGAAAAGAACTCTATTATAGAGTGAAATCTGGAACTGTAAAAATCCTATGTAATGATCCTATGAGTGGTCTGCTAGAATGATTCTAATCTCTCAAGTTACAGTTGTTTGGGACTTTCTGAGGAATGGTCAGCCCCTATGGCAATGTAACCTGTGGATCTCAGTAATGAAGAACCATCAATAGACTCAGAGGAAGATAAAACAACTGAGGGGAGAAGGGATTGCCCAAACTATGATCCATGAGAAAAACTGGATTGCTTTGCACAAATCCAGGCAGAATAAATGTTGATTGATTGATTGAATAACCTGCTATTACTAAGTAAAGCAAGCTACACAGATATCATGAATGAGAAGCCAACTAGTGGTACAAGCCAACTAGTAATCTAATCAAAAAAGGTCAGCAGTGGGAGACTCCATAAAAATAACAACTACCCATCACCATAAGGCATGAGGAATTTGAATGGTAGCTTATCTTCCCTGGCTACACCAGCAAGTCCTCTAAGATGCTATGGAGCTGGTGTTAAATTGGAGATGATGGTAGTAGAGGAGGAGAGGAGCTAAGAATAAATTGAGGTAAACCTAGCAATGAAAATTGAGATTTTTTTTAACTTTTCAATTTTATTTGTTACTATGTCTTAACCTAAAGATTGCTAATTCCATTAGATTTCTGGGTTTCAGTACAGATATGTGAATAAATATCAAATTACTCAGCTGTAATTTTGAAAGGATATTTAAGGAGGAAAAAACAACCCACCATTAGTTCAAGGAAATAAAATAAATACTTTATAATACATTTCTGAGAAGCTTAATTGTTCATCAAATTATTTTGCCTTTTAAACCACCCCAGAATGGATATTTTGCTCATATGAAGAAGGAAAAGGAAGCAAGGTTTTTTTCCCCCTTAATATGTTGGGTATCTTACATTATTTCCAGACTGGAAGCAGAGACTGGAAATTTATGCAGATTATAAAACAGACTTTAAAATATTGATAATCACACTTTATGCTTGTGTTTTTTAAATCATCATTATACTTGCCTAATGATGTTTGAATTAATTTCAATAGAATACCATTCTTCCTGTACTAGGCACTAAATAAATAAAAAAAAACCCAGCTAGGTACTTTATTTAGTTAAATACATATGTACTGATTTATATAAATATTCTTTTTATAGGACACTCTCCTTTATTGTCATATTATATAGATTTAAAATTTCAGAAATTAGTAATTTGACTTTACAAAAGCAACAAATCCTAGTAAAGGATTTCTGAACCTTCCTCCTCCCATAAAGAATTGGTAATGCATCTGTAACTTAGTAGATAAATCTTAGGGAAGTATCTGGGGCATATAGCAGTTAAGTCATATTCTTAAGGTCTCCATTCTAATCTTGTCAGAAACAGGGCTTGATCCTAATTTTTCTTGACTTCAAGCCAAATGAGTAGAACCAAGACAGCATTGTGTACAGTAAATTCAATATTGTTTTAAGAACAACTTTGAATAAATCAGTCATTTTGACTTTTATAAATATAAAATTAACTACAAAGGACACATGAAAGAAAATACTAATTGCATACAGAAAAAGAGTTGATAAATAGATGCACACATAGAATAATTTTACACATATCTCTATCTCTATTTATACCTACTGGTGCCAAATGGTAGCCATCTCTGGAATAGGGGGAGAGAAAAAAAGGGAAAAAAAGAAATGTACATGATAACTTTATTATATATTTCAAAGGACTAACAAGTTGAATATAATACATTTGCAGTTTCATATGCAATCATATTTTTATTATACTGTTATGAGATACTTATTTTATTCCATAGCTTAAAAATAAACAAATAAATCTTATTTGGCATATATTTGAAAATTCAAAAAATTAATAACAACTAAGATTTATACATTGATTTGAATTCTATGGAATATTATGCTCTTCCAGGATAAGCTGATTATATGAAATTTCATTATCATTACATTTATTCATACATGGTTTACTAACTCCCTCATCCTCCTCTGTCTTCAGATTCAAAGACTGGAGGCTAGCACGCTAAACTTTTCCCAAAATATTCTTTTGAAAAGAGGTCAGAGATCTGGACTTTCCAATTAATTCTCTACTTTGTATTTATAGCTTTGCTTGATTTGAACTCCATAGGACATGATGCTCACATTTTGGAGTAACACCATCTCTTTTTGTGTGTTGTCTTCTTGTTTTAGGCTATAAGCTCCTTGAGCACAGAAACTGGCTTTTTTAAAAAAATTTTATCCCCAGTGCTTAGCACAGTGCCTGACACAAAATAGACACTTGATAAACATTTTTTGAATGTAATTAAATTTTATTGTTCTTAGAGTTTGCAAAGCTCTTTTAAATAAGTTATCTCATTTGATCTTCAAAATGCTAATATTTCCATTTTATAATTGAGGAAAGTGAGGCTAAGAGAAATTAAGAGACTAGTTCAGGTTATGCAGCTGTGTCTGAGTTAGGAATCAAATCCAAGTCCAAAACTTTATTCACTGCTCTACCTAGCTGTGCCTGTATTGTGTCCACCATACCACCTTCCCTTGAAAATAATGAAATTTTATCAGTAGGATTCCAGTGCCATAAACTAGGGTTGGCTGCACTGTTCTGATCTTTTATTATCATGCAATATATCTAGTTTGTGATTCCAGCTCTAATTTTCCAAGTGTCCCTGAGTATATTTTATTAATCATTTAAATTAATTTCTTCCATCTTTATATATATTTTAAAACAACAAAATGTAGCTAAAATGAATTTTTCATTTCTAAATCCAAGTAAATTCTTCATCACTAACAAGCATTTTAGTTCAGCAAAAGAATTATTTCTCCATCACCAAAAAGTTATTTGAAATAATCATACCATAGAGTATATTTAAGTAATAACATTGCAATATGGAGAATCACTTAAGCAGCCAGGTGTTGAATTCCATTACTTAGCATGAAGTAATAAATTCCAAAGTATCTAGACACAGTGTATAAATAAGGTCAAAGAGAACTTAAGCTAGTTACTTAGTAGTAAATCTGAACCAGTTGGTTTGTGCACAGTGCTGATGCTGCCAAGGTATAGCTCTGGTTTCTGAATGGTTTCCTTTGGTTTTTTCCTTGTTTTGACATCATGGGTTATAGGATCTTTCCTTGGGTAGTTGTCTTGTAAATGAATAATGTGAGCCAGGAAGGGTGAAGAGTGTGATGATTTGGAATGGTTCCATCACCAGAACTCTAAAAACATTCCACGTGTAACCAGGTTATTATGTGGAGAAAAGATGGGCCCAGGTATTCATTTTCCTCTTCTCTACAAGGACAGGGTTGAAAGAGATGATGTTTAAGACCTCTCTCATCTCAAATTATATAATATTAATATTTCTGCCCTAAAGACTTATTCTGATGCCTTCCTCATAATATGGAACACTATGGAAGAAGTTCCAAGACTTCTCAAAATCCAGCAGATAATTGGACAAGTCCCAACAATTGGCAAAACTTGGGGGCTGTCCATGAGATGACTATTTTAGCTAATGTGAGTGAAGTTCTTTAGTCATTTTGGCCTTCTGAGAATGGTTTCCTGTCACAATGTCTCATTATAAAATCTCCTAAATTATGTCACAACTATACCAATGAAATCAGGGATGCTTGGCTTATTCAAGGAAATAATAATATCTTTAATATATGGAGCATTTTTGTTCTAGGATAAACACATTTCAAAAGTCCTCATTCATTTATGGTATATCAATGGTATCAAATTCAAAAAAGAAATGAAACTACTAAGCTATACATAAGGAATACTAAGAATCAATATTTACTTAGAAAACCACATAGTAACACCTGTTATATTTTCATTTTGTTAAGTATTTCCCTATTACATTTTAATCTGGTTTGACACCCCTGCTATAAGCCACTATTGGGAGAGAGATGGAAATACTGATTTTCAGTGAGCAAATTATAAGCTTGAACTCCCTCCAGGGGCTTGTAGTCACTATTTGTGACCAAAGGATTCATTAGGTTAGCTATATAATCTACCCTGGTCCTCTATGTCATAGAAGCAGACCTTATAGGTGGACTGTGACCAGGAAATGTGTCCAGATAATCAGTCCTGCGAAGGTAGATGTAAAGCCCCTTTCTTCAGCCTTCATCTTATATGGTAAAGCAAATAAAATATACATTCTACATCTGCATGTCTTCTCCTTTCCTTATGTGCAACAGAGAATAAGGGGAGGGTTGGAGATCCTATGTTTATATCCAAATTTTGTCACTTACTATCTATATAATGTTTTGCAATTCATTCTCTTGATTTCAGTTTTTCTGACTGCAAAATGCAAGGGCCAACTAAATGGCCACATAAGGGAATTCTGGCTCCAAATCTATGATCATACTCCTAGGCAAGTGTTTTCCCTTAAGGAACTAAAAATTCAAATGGGGAGATAAGGCTAATATAAGCATACAAATGCAAACATATAAAACAATTAGAGAATAAAGTAGGGCAGTTTATAAACTATACTTAATTTTTCTTCACTGAGAATTAATGCAGTGAGAATCCATTAAAATCATATTTTTATGCATTTATTGTCAGCAATATCACTATGAGGGTTAGAATATTTAGAGAAAGGAAGCAGGACTTGAGTTGTGTGAGCATTGATGTGTTAGATCAGCAGGGATTTGAAGAAAGACATTTACAGTTTAGGGAATAGTATGAGCAAAGACTTGAAGATGGAGATAGATATGTTCCATTAGGATAGGTATGGTTCAGGAGAACTTAAGGTTCAGGAGAAAACAGGAGAGATCCAATCTTCCTAGAGTGGGAAATTTGAATTAGGAAGGAGTGGGAAGATTAGAACATAGAAGAAAATGCATTTTAATTCTGCATCTTTCTCTACCTTTCAAAGTCAAGGAAGGACATCTCAAAGAGTGTTCTGCCAAAGGGAACAAATACTCCTAATGGCAATTTTTCCTGATCAGATATGTAAGTGCTAACTGTGAAGCCTTTGGGTCATAGAGACTTATCAAATTGTTAGCATGATTTGATGAAGTGAAACACTTCATTTCTGGGTTATCTAATTGCCAGCTGCTGAGTGGGTATTTGCACAATACAATGTTAATTACTCTAGGGCAGGGATTTTGAGTGAAGCCTCAATGGCTGTTAAACTGGGGAGGGTGTAAATTTTTTTTAAAAGACATTTTCTTGGGGTGTCATTCACAGTACAATAGTTGTTACAGGTCATAAACACGAGGCATGGTTTTAGTCATCTGGATTTTTCTTTCTGACAGTGTCAGAAGAACACAAAGAAGAAAAATTCCATGGAGGTTTTCCCAAAAGAGTTATGGTTGCACGGGAGCACTGATTTATCATCCGAGAGACCAGTTCATAAAATAAAAATGTAATAAAACATAATGGGGAATGGTTGCTTCTCAATCCTCTCACACAGCTCATATTAACGTTAATGGGAATTGTACGTGAGCTTGGAGAGGAGATGATGCCCCAGGAAATCCCGTGGTTTTATATTTAGGCCAATTCAATGAGAAGAGGGTCTCGTCTGCAAAAGGAAAAGACTAGGGTCCCTCTTTGAGTGAGGTGAACTTTTTGTTGAGATATTTTGATTTATGTTTTTGTGGATATGATTGCATTTGAAGATTTGTTTTTTTAAGATGTAAAATCTAATGGTTTTAGATTTAAATTCCATCATCATCATCATATTTTACAATACAACAATAATAATAAGAGGAGTGAGAGTCTTAAGTGCTTTTGTTCAACTACAAAAAGACAAAAAATAGTTATTTTATCCACCTGTTCAGTAGTCCACAGAAAATTTAAATATAAAAGACTAATAGCAGAATATTGATTTGTGTCAGAATCATTTTTATCTGAATCTTATTGAAAAAGATGAGAAGATGATGCTAACAATAACAATAAAAATGAGAATATGATAATAATAATGAAAATCCCTTGAAAGTGCTGTTATTCCTTCTTGATTTAATATACCATAGAGTATAATTTCCTCTACCCCTATTCTTGATATTCAGATAAAATGCCTAAGAGAATAAAAACAAGAAATAGCACAAACCCAACCCATCTCAAATAATGATTATCCCTTCTCCCTAATTGAATCAAACCCTTAAATCTCCCTAGCACTGATGAAAAAGATCAGATCCTCATGTGGCCAACTGTCTACCCTCACTTGGGGAGTACTGTCTGTGAAATCATAAATACTATCGAGCTAATGACAATGTCATCTTGGAAAACTTCAGATGGAATATGATAGGAAATCAAAAATGTTTAATGGCATGCTCCTTGGGAGCAAATTTAGATAGGGTAATGAAGACTTGGTACATTAGAAAGAAGGTAAACTCAGTTACTTCATCTGTAAAATGGGGACAATAGGGTTTACTCTGCTTGCTTCACTGAGTTATTATGAGGAAATTATATTCATATCTTAATGCATCATATCAATATGAATGATTATTTTTCTTGTCAAAAAGGAAAATGTATTTTTACTGGAATAATGAGAAAGCAGGATTCAATTTCAGTTACACTTGTCCATTTAAGAGGCAAATTCTACAGTGGGTGGGTGAGAGAATGAATGTCAGAGGCTCTAGTACTGAATTCACAGGAATTGATTGTTAAAGGCTGACACCATTTGTCCTATTTGAATGATAGAGAGGAAAACTTCTATTGACCCAAATGACAGATCTCTATACGGTTGGTAAATATCTGTAGCTGTGAGGAACTTTGAAGCTTAAATAAAAAGAACTATGTATTTGTTGGACTTTTTGCAGATGTAGAACTAAAGGGAATTCATCTTAATCCAAACTTCTCAATGGACAGATAAGGAAATTTGGAGCCAGAGAGGATAAACGATTTTTGCAAAGTCACACAGAGAGTAAATGGCAAAGTTGGGATTCCAATTTAGGGCCTTTAACTACAAATCTGGTGCACTTAGTACTTCATCAATTCCAGATTCCTTCATCCAGGGTGTAGAGGCAAGAATAAGCGACTCACCTTCTCAGGATGCTTCAGATCCATTCATATGTGGGGGGAGAGGATTAGTCTAACACTAAAGACCCTATCTTCTGGCAAACCTGGCAAAAATAGAGATAAAACAAATAAGGAGTGAATACTTCTGGTAAAACTGATCCTTGGCAAAATTATGAATTAAATTGAATTTGTCTTTAATGGCTTAACCTCTTCTGACACATTTTCTTTATACTTTACCTACCATGACACTCCACTACTTTCTTGCCTAGCCTTATTAGGTAACTAGATGGCAGAGTGAATGAAGAGCTGATTTTTAGAGTCAAGAAGACCTGAGTTTAAATCCTGGCTCAGATACTTTGTAGTTGTGATTCTTGGGAAATCATATTTCTCAGTCTCAGTTTCATCATCTGTAAAATGTGCAAATAATAATACTACTTATCTCCCAGTTTGTTGTAAGGATAGCACCTCTTTTTTCTCAGTCTCATTTTCCTCATCTGTAAAATAGAAGCATAATAATAGCATCTCTCTCTCAGGATTATCATGAGGATAAAATAAAACAATATTTATAAAGTACCCTGCAAACTTTGAAGCCTACATAAATGCTAACTACTACAACTATCTTCTCCCTTTATCAGAACTTGTTTTTAGGGTAGAACCTGTTAAACTCATTGACTTCTTCAATTTTAAGAGAGACATGATTTAATTGTTGGTGGTGTTCCCTCCACCATTTCAAATTACAAATTCAAACACTCTTTAGAATCTTTCATGAGTTGCTCTGATAGCTCTTCGCTTCACCAACAGTGGACTCACACTTCAGTGTTGATATCTATATTGATTCTAGTTTATTTTCAGAAAGTAAACAAAGTGTAGTATTAATTATATGGTTAGAACTCTTCCAAAGTGGGAGGGTTAGTGAGAAATTGTCCTTTTTTATCTTTGAGAACCCCAAATAATCTGGCATAGGGATGGGGTGGCAATCTGCTAAATTGGGAGAAACTAAAAAGTAAAAAATAAGATTTAGGACAATTAAAGCTTTGCCGCATAGAAATATTTATGCTTCAGTGAAGAAGGAAAAGCTTAAATAAAGAAATTCTAATTGAAGAATGTGATATATCACAAAGCAGATAAAGGACCAAAGAATTGACTGTTCTGATACCCTAAAAATCCTAGGTCTTTTGATTCAGATTGAAGAACTGTGATTGATTTATAAAATGGAAAGTCATTTGTATTACAGCAAGCTCTTGAAGTGGAGATAGCTTTGGACTTGTGTCCAGGAAGGTATGTATTAAAATCATGCCTTCAAAACTTAGTTGGAAGAGCTTGCGTAAATTACAGTTATCTAAACTTGAGATTTTTCTTCTGATAAATGGGAACAATATTAGTATCTACCTCACAGGATTAGTTTGAGGATCAAAGAAAGTAATAAAAACATGGCAAGTAAAATAGTATGCAAATATCACCTAAAGTAATTATTTTGAATAAACATAAAAGCATCTTTCTCACAATATGTAGATTTCTGATCCCCAAGCAGTTTTTAAAGTCAAAAAGAGTGAAGTGCAAATTCAGCATCAGATACTAATTGCATGATTGTGCAAATCACTTACTTTCTGTTTGCCTCAGTTTCCTCTGTAAAATGGGGTTGTTTGTGAGGGTCAGATGAACTAATAACTGTAAAAAAGAGCTTAGTACAGTGGCTGACACATAACAAGTGTGATATAAATGCTTATTCCTTCTTACCGTGTAGTAAACCATTTTCTCAGAAAAATCTGGCCCAAGATTATTTAAGTTATAATAAAAGTTCTGCCTCCTTCTTGAAAATGACATGCCTGAGGCCCCACTGCAACCCTTATCTCTGAGGAGGGCAGTAGAGACAAATAAATGATGTTTTTCACAAGCTCTTGAATTCCCCCATTGCCACCAAATTATTATCTCTGCCTCTGCCCCCTCACTGCCAATAGAACAGTGGTATCTAGGAGTTTAGACCTGCAGGCCAAATCTTTACATGTTATTAGGAATCTGAAGGAGTGTTTATATTTGTCTGTTGTTCCCATATGCATAATTGGAGTCTAATGTGCAAAAACAGAACATAGTATCTATTCCCAGGACATTTTTAACATTATATTATGAAATTTCTTGAATTATTATCTCTATTATTTTTTGTCTAATCATTGGGAGTGGATCAAGTGTTTTTTTTCAGTTATTACATATATATGTAATTATTGTATATATGTATTAAGTGTTTCTCATGTCTAGGGTGTATGTTTGATGTTGTGAGGGATAGAAGTATATAATCCATTTCTTTAGCAATTTATAATCGAGTTTCAGTGAAAATGCATCAATACAAGTTAAACAGCAACAAAAAAGCCCTAAATAATTATCCAGGATAACAATATAAAAGATATTACAAAGGATTAACCAATTATCAAATAGGACATACATAAGAAGTATGGTTTTAGAGGAGAAAGGAAATAGGATGTTATGGAATGGTGTGGGATAATTTCAAAAAGAATGATGGGTAGGATTAAAATAACAATAAGGACATTCTTGTAGTTCAGTCATGTCAGACTTTTTGTGATCCTGGAGACTACAGCATAGCAATACTGTCCATGGGATTTTCTTGGCAAGGATACTAGAGTTGTTTGCCATTTTCTTCTCCGGTGAATTAAGGCACACAGAGGTTAAATGTTTGAAGCTATATTTGAGCTCAGGTTTTCCTGTTTCCAGGCTCAGTGATCTATCCATTGAGCCACCTAGCTATTTCTGTAAAGAACCTTGGAAGCACATACTAAGAAGAACAAAAATAATAATTAGTATTTATACAGCACTTTAAATTATTTCATTTTATCCTCATTAAGACTGATAGATTGGGATTATTATTATTCCCATTTTAGAGATGAAGAAGTTGAGGCAAAGGGAGGCTAAATGACCGAATTGGGTTACACAGTTATTAGATATCTGAAGCAGGATTTACATTCCTGACTCCAAATCCAGCACTCTATCCACTGTGTACCTATCACCTAACTTGTTCCATGGGATGTGGCAGGGGCTAGTGGAAATACCCTGAAACTGAATCCAAAGCTCAGGTAATTTAAATATAAAATAGTACTTCCTGTGTGGCCTTTTCTGAATTTCAGTTATCTATCAATAAAAGGAATTTCATTATTTAGCCATGTCCAAATCTTTGCAATTGTATTTGGGATTTTCTTGGCAAATAAACCCGAGTGTTTTGCCATTTCTTTCTCTAACACATTTTACAGATGAGAAACAGAGGCAAAGAGAATAGGTTGCTTGGGGGATAGGTTGTGTCTGGGGCCACATTTGAACTCAGGAAGATGAGTCTTCCTAATTCTACTAAGCCCACTGCTCCACCCACTGCACCACCTAATTGCCATCTGATCTGGTGCGGCTGGTGTGAAGACCAAATGATGTATTGTATGTGAAAACATTCGCTGACTAGAACTGTTAAGAAGGAAGGTATGAAGACTGGGTACATTTAATAGATGCATTTAAGGAAGAGTGAGAGGAAGCGAAGTTTGCTTGTGGCACAGAGTTCCCGCAGTGGAACCTTGGAGGATAAGCCAGATAGTAGAGAGCCTTGAATGGCAGCGGCAGGCAGGGAGAATAAGGATGACGCCCTAGAAAAGGGGAAATGAGATGATCTTTTTGTCCATTCTAGACCTCTGACTCTATGTGAATGAGCATGATCAAATCAACTCCACAAAATGGACTGTATCTGTTTACGGGACCACGGGGCTTAATTTTCATTATTGCTCATAAACTACCTAACAATACATAGACGTGCCTGTCAGTGCCTCAGAGTCCATTTGCAGGACAGGGAGAAGAGGGTAATGAAGCCTAACTAATAGGAGCCTTTGGCAAGGGTCTCTGCTGTTAAATCTCTGCTGAAGGAGTGGCTGGAGACCACCAGCTTCATATCCAAGCTTAGCAGGTTTACACATGAGTGAAGTGAGAATTAACGAGGTTCCAACAAAGTCTCTCAATTCGCTGCCAAGGCAACCATAAAAGCAGAGCAGAAGCTGGGTCGCTTATTAATTAGAAAAACGTTTGCAGCTCCTGGAGACCACGGTGCTTTGTGTGTATGTCTGTGTGCGCGTGTGTATTCTTATATACTCGTAATACGTCCACATTTATTTAGTTTTATGTTTATATTATGTGCATTTGTTTTCCTGGTACATATGTGTGTGTATATATATATATATATATATATATATATATATTATACATAGGCATACCACACCCAGCACAGCACACACAATACTAATGCAAAACATACATGTGCAATACATGTACACACATACCTATAGTACACACAAAGTCCACACACACATCTGTATATGCAGATAAATACATATATGCAAGTGTATACATGTATGTATATGTGCATGTACGCACAGGTATATGTATACATATATGTATCTATATCTATCTGTTTATATGCAGTTTTTTGAATATTGTGTCCCATATGAGATTGCGAGTCCTTTAAGGTCAAGGACTCTTTTTGTCTTTCTTTCTATCCCTAGTACTTAGCACAGTTTCTGGCACATAGTACGAACATAATACATGTTTGTAGACGAGACTTGTGTTGAAATAGTCCCTGTCCTCAAGGAACTTGCCTGCTAACAAGAGACAAATATATTCAAAGGTTCTCAATCTGAAGTCCATAAATCTTTCAGGGTATCCATGTACTTGGAAAGGAAAATTTCTATCTTTCTTTTCACTCACCTTTAGTTTTCTTTACAATCTTTTCCACCTTATATTTTATTCTGTGGCTTTTTATTAAAGCTTTTTTCTTTAACTTCCAAAACATATGCATGGATAATTTTTCAACATTGATCCTTGCAAAAACGTATGTTCCAAATTTCCCCCCATCCTTCCACCTCCTCCCCTAGATGGCAAGTAATCCAATATATGTTAAACATGTTAAAATATATGTTAAATCCAATATATGCATACATATTTATATAATTATCTTGCTGCACAAGAAAAATATGATCAAAAAGTAAAAAAAAAAGAATGAGAAACAAAATGAAATGCAAGCTAACACCAATAAAAAAGAGTGAACATACTATGTTGTGATCCATCTTCAGTTCCCATTATCCTCTCTCTGGGTGTAGATGGCTCTCTTCGTCACAAAATCATTGGAATTGGCCTGAATCATTTCATTGTTGAAAAGAGCCACATTCATCAGAATTGATCATCGTATAATTTTGTTGTTGTGTATAATTATGTTATTTTATGGCTTTAAAAACATGATTCTGACAAGGATTTCATAGATTTCATCTGAATGCCAAATATATGAATGACATAAAACTGTGATATATAAATGTATATGACATATATGGAAAGGAGGAAGGTGATAATAGCAAGGAAATGGTGTGGGGGTGGGAAGGAGCTGTCAGGATAGGATTCAGGTAAGAGAGCAAGCAAGTCTCTCTCTGTCTCTCTGTCTCTGTCTCTGCCTATATCTGTCTTTATCTGTCTCCCTCTCCCTCTCTCTCTCTCTCTCTCTCTCTCTCTCCCTCCTTTCTTTCCCCTGCCCCAGCTCTCTCTTCCTCTCCCTCCTCCCTCTCTTTTCCCAGCTCTTCTCTCCCTGCCTCTTTTTCTCACAATGTCTCTGTCTCCCTCTGTCTCTGTCTCTATCTTTGTCTGTCTCCTTGTCTCTGAGTCTGTCTCTCTCTGTCTTTGTCTCTCTCTGTCTCTGTCACTCTGTCTCTCTGTCTCTCTCTATTTCTCCCCCTCTCTTCCTCTCTCTTTTTCTTGAGCTGAAAGCAAGGGAGTACAGGGAAAACAAATTTTCTCAGCTTAAAATTTTAATTCAAGAAAATTTGGAATGGTAAGTACAGTACATAGGAATCCTTGGAGAAAGGAAGAAAGATGTTTTCCAAATTTTTTGTTTTGGCCTTCTTTCTAATACCTTTTTTTTGTACCTATCTTGAAATAAAAGCTCAATCAATTGATATGGAAGATTTCATAGAAGCAGGGCAAACATAGCTGTACACATCTGGTGAGCAGCTTTCAGCTTTATTCATGACAGCTGTTCACAATGTGAGTATGTGTTTTCCCCATGGTGTTCCAAAGAATCAGGAGAATAAGCCTTCTGACAATGCTGTGAGATGCTGATGCTTCTCATACCTACATTTTCCCACAGGTGAATAAATGTTTGGGCAGAAATGCAGCTTCTCTATCTACCAGCTACTATTCTGGAATACAGTTAATGTCATGGCTTGCCCCTTGTTCAAGGACTGTGTGACAAAAAACAATTTACTATGTAACATATTCAGCAAATAAATTTTAGTGACATTCTATGGGGAAGGTCCTATGTTGTCTACCTGAGAGTTCTAATACTCATATTTATGGACATACTTTTGGAAATAGTATTGTTTTCTTTGGTAATAAGTAAAGAATCAGAGTATTTCTGGGTTGGCCTCAGAGGCCACCTGGTCAGACTTTAAACTGAATAAGAATGTCTCCAACAACTTACCTGACAAAGAGTCGTCCAATCTTTTCTTGAATCTCTTCAGGGATGAGACTAATTATCTCCCAGTACTTCCTATTTTACTTTTGAATAACTAATTGTTGAGAAATATTTCTCCTCTCACCAAATCTATTTGTTTTTTTTTTTAATGTCCCTAACCAAAACAGGGCATTCCAAATCTATAGTCAATAGATCCTTGACTTTATATTTCTCTGTACATCTGGTCTGATCAGAAATTTATGAAAATTTAAAAAAGGCTAAGGCACACTTAGTTCTTTGGGTACTCATCAGGAAATACTATAATTGCTGGGGGGGATGGGGCAGCAATCACATTTTAATAACCATCATGAGTATAATACCATAGGAAATATAAAGATAAGTGATGAAAAGTAGGGATACAGTGTTAGGTGTTATATTGACAGGGGGATGAGTTGGTGAAGAGGGGCAGACAATAAGAAGGAGAATGGAAAGGCAATGAGTCACTTTGGTAGCTGAGGAATATAGTTGGGTGCTTTGGAGCAGCATGGGTCCTTAGGAGATGAAGAATGTGATTAGGTGGAGCAGGAGTTAGTTTTTTTTTTTTTTTTAAGGAAACAGACCAGTTCCTATCACATTGAATTTAGTTAATTAACATATCCAAATCAGTTGAAAGTTATCCCTCTTCAAAATCATCATTTCAAAGTTATCAACACCTTTTGGATGTTCTACTAGTCTGGAGCTGTGAAAATCTGGATTTTGTTTGGAATTTATATGTCACAGGACTAGAGCCCTGCCAAACATCACTAGATGGTTCCTCCTGGTTAGGCATGTTTACCAGTTTGTGAGTTTTGTAAATATATGATATATTTTTGCAAAATATGCTCCTTTGATCTCTGGGAGAGTTTGTACCAAACTTCCAGGTTCTCTTGCAACTGTTTCCTCCTATTGTGTCTTTATACTGGCTACCTTTAAAACTTGATTATATCTTTTTCTGTTCTTCCTAAGAATTCCTTGCCTCCTCAGTCAATAGAAGGCAAGGAATTCTTAGGAAGAACAGAAAAAGATATAATTTTAACACAGCTTGTAGTATTGCATCAGTTTTTTCAGTTACTATAACATGTTGTTGACTGTGAACAATATATTAAAAAACCAAAAATATTTTGAGAGGAACTGATGTTTAGTCAAATCTTTCTTTTTTTTTATGAAGTGAAATTTATATTCTTCATTTGAATTGAAATGTGATTTAGTTACAGTTTAATCATAGGATTCAATGTAATTGAGTATCACTTGGTGGTTTAGTAGAAGTGACTGGCAACACAGGGCTAAGAGTTTGTTTTCATTACTAAGATAATCATCAACCATTTTGAAAAAACAAAAAGTAACTTAGGGGTTTAAGAGTTTTCATTTTTTTGTTTTTTTTTGCAGATATTTATTAAATGTTTAATTTGTTCAGCATAGTTTAATAGATGGACAAATATGGACAATGGTTCAGGAAAACTTTTATTCAAATTGTGTCCTTGAGGTATACTGATCAGAAACTTAACCTTTCATTATTCCAGACAGCTAATTTTCTAAGTTTGAGAGAAGGTATTAGATAAATGCTTATTTGCTTCCTATTCCTTCCCTTCCCTTCTCTTCCCTCTTCCTTTCCTTTCCCCCTTTCTTTCTCTTCCTTTCCCTTCCTCCTTCCCTTTGCTTCCCCCTTTCCTTCCCTTCTCTTCCCTTCTACCTTACCTTTACTTTCACATTTCTTTCCTTTCCCCTTCCTTTCCCTTTCACTTCCTGTCACTATTACCTTCCTTTTCCTTCTCTCTTCCCTTACTTTCTCTTCCACCTTGCCTTCTCTTTCCTTCTATCTTCTCTTCCCTTTCCTTTTACCTTCTCTTCACTTCCCTTCTATCTTCTCTCCTTTTCCCTTCCCATTACTTTTCTCCCTCCCTTTCTCCCTCCTTCCTCTCTCCTTCTTTCCTCCCTTCCTCCCTCCCTCCCTTCTTCCCTCCTTTCCTCCTTTCATCCCTTCTTCCCTCTCTTCCTTCCTCCCTTCTCCCTCCCTTCCTTCCTCTTTTCCTCCCTCCTTCCCTTCCTCCTTTTCTCCCTCCCTTCCTCCTTTTCTCCTTTCCTTCTTTCCTTCCTTCCTTCCTTCCTTCCTTCCTTCCTTCCTTCCTTCCTTCCTTCCTTCCTTCCTTCCTTCCTTCCCCTTTCTTCCCCCCCCCCTTCCCTTCACCACTTATGGTTTATAAAGCTCTTCTCTCCATGCTTTTGTTAAACCAAGGTGTTATTTTTACAAATGTATAGAGATAGTTTCATACTGTTTTGTGAGCTGGTCTTGGGAATCACCACATGGAAAGGTTTCAATAACTTTGTTCTTTGACATGCCAACTTTCTTTTGTATTTTCTTTCACAGCTATGTCATTAGAAGGTTTGTCTTTGCATTGGTTCACAATGCTACTAAGTTTGCTTGACATTTCTGACAGTTCTGTGTGTGTTTTGGATTACTTTCTCTTGAAAACCATTTTATTTACTAAGTTCATTTTTAAAAAAGAAAGATTTGTCAAAGAAATAGATGTGTTTCTTATCCAAGAGTCTCTTATGGAATGTGGTAATTTGCTACATATGTTTGGATAATGTAGGGAAATATGACTGTTTTGCAAGGAATCATTACATCATTAATGACTAAAATGTCCCCCTAGCCTTCTTGACAAAAGGACTTTGTGATAGTGCATTTAGAAAGGACTTTCATATGGAGAGGGTAATTTGTGTTCCCCATTGTTTTTATAGCTGCTCAGTCTTTACTTTCCCACCCTTGGGGTTAGGGTTTTGTCAGCACAATCCTTTGAATCTCCATGCTGTGGTCATGCTTTTACAAGGAAGATGAGTGTTTGAAATATATATGTATTTACCTGAACCTAAGTGCTTCTTATGAGGAAGGGTCATTTGAACCCTAAGTACAATACTATTTGAGGATTCCATATGATAATATAGAAAAAGGAAGTGCAACAGACTTCAACAGTTCATCTGATAACATGGAGCATGGACCATCAATAGCACTGCTTGTTCTGATTACTTTTCTAATCCCTAGGAACTTAATTAACTTATTTTTTGCTCGCATTTTGCAAAGATTACTACATTGTTTTGCCATTGGTCTTAATTATTCTCCATTTGTATGTTTTGCTACCTCAATTAAATCATATGAAGGGAAAACACAGGTAGGTTTTTTATTGTTGTTGCTATTGTTCATTTTATTTTATTTTGTTTTACTTTGAATCCAATGCTGTGATGTTCTAATCAAATAATTTCTCTAGCACAGTGTATGATAGGGAGTGGTTACTCATTGAATAAAGTGGTTACTGATAGAATATCAAGATATTAGAGATTACACACCTGTCAGTTTGGCTAAGATGACAGGAAAAAATAATGATGAGTGTTGGAGGGGATGCGGGGAAAACTGGGACATTGATGCATTGTTGGTGGAGTTGTGAATGAATCCAACCATTCTGGAGAGCAATCTGGAATTATGCCCCAAAATTATCAAACCGTGCATACCCTTTGATCCAGCAATATTTCTATGGGGCTTATACCCCAAGGAGATACTAAAGAAGGGAAAGGGACCAGGATGTGCCAAAATGTTTGTGGCAGCCCTGTTAGTAGTGGCTAGAAACTGGAAAATGAATGGATGCCCATCAATTGGAGAATGGTTGGGTAAATTGTGGTATATGAATGTTATGGAATATTATTGTTCTGTAAGAAATGACCAGCAGGATGAATACAGAGAGGCTTGGAGAGAATTACATTCACTGATGCTGAGTGAAATGAGCAGAACCAAGAGATCATTATATACTTCAACAACGATACTGTATGAGGATGTATTCTGATGGAAGTGGATTTCTTTGACAAAGAGACCTAATTCAGTTTCAATTGATCAATGATGGACAGAAGTAGCTACACCCAAAGAAAAAAACACTGGGAAATGAATGTAAACTGTTTGCATTTTGTTTTCTTCCGGGTTATTTTACCTTCTAGATCAATTCTCCCTGTGCAACAAAAGAACTGTTTGGATCTGCACACATATATTGTATCTAGGATATACTACGACATATTCAACATATATAAGGCTGTTTGCCATCTAGGGGAGGGGGTGGAGGGTTGGAGGGGAAAAATCAGAACATAAGTGAGTGCAAGGGATAATGTTGTAAAAAATTACCCTGGCATGGGTTCTGTCAATAAAAAGTTACTATAAAAAAAAAAAAGATATTAGAGATTAACCAACTACATCTAAATCCAGCTTCTGATATTGTGTGACTTTGGGCAAGTAACTTAAGCTCTTTGAACCTCTTGGAATTTCCTCCCCTCTAAGAAGAAACCTATTTCATGGGATTTTTTATGAAGAAAGTTTTTCTAAACTATTGACCTTCCTACATTCCTTACCACCAGGGCTTTCTTCCCTTACAGCCTTGAAATAAAGAATGCTATAAGTTAATGAGTAGGCGAATGGACAGTTCCAGTCTTCTCTCCTATCTTTTTATTGATCTTTTCTTATTTTACTTTTGTCACTTTTGTATTTATTCTTTTCTGACGCTGGATGAATGATTATCTGAAGATGCAATAATTCACCAATTCACTAATGATTTCATAAACTTGAAAAGGTTGGAAGAGCCATCAGAGGTCCCCTCAGAAACTGGATATGGTAGGTATGTGACCTGTTTGATCCACAGTAACACATAAGATAATGAGGAGATGCCATACCCTTTAAGCATCAACTCAGCTGAAGAAAGTAGAACCTTACTACAAAGTGAATTTGGTGGAAACTATACAAAGAAAGGACTTTCAGGGCAAGGAGTTACAAAATATTCCTCAGCTCTGTATACTCCCTGTATTTGTGCCTTGCTACCTTTGTGCTTTATATTTGAGCCCACCTGACAGCTTAATGCCCACTTAAGTATAAACAAAAGGAGCATTTTCAGAATGTCTATAGTTTCTATTCCTTTTTTTAGATTATCTTAGCAAGTGTTTCTTTTAAAAGGCTAATTGATATCAACTTGTTGATTGTTATTGCAGAATATAGTAGATGGGGACTTATGTATTATAGAATTAGAAACTTCATTTCCTCAGAGTTATCCCAAGAATTCCAAGTGAAGTAGTAGTCAGTATTCCTCCAGAAATTTAACCTGCCAGTGAGAATGGATATCTCTTTATCACACACACACACACATGACATACATGTATATATATATATTATATATATACATATATGCATATATGTGTTGTATATATGCATACACATACAAAACACAAATGTATACAGAAAAATATATGCATATGTACATATAAATCATGAATGAATATATATATTCTTTATAAATCAGTGTATGTATTTTTATCTTTACTATTTTCATTACAGATTATTTCTTTTACTAAGGAGTATTATTTGGGAATTGCTTTCTTGACAATAATCATATTTACAATGTTAAATTTTATTCAAGTTTGGATTTTATCAAAGAGAAGCAATTGTTTAAAATAATGACCAGAGAAAATTATTTGATTTTCCAAAGGCAAACCTGTCAGTTAACAATATTTATTAAACTACTACTATGTGCCAGGTGGTATGCTAAGCCCTTGTCATATAACGAAAGTCAAAAGACAATCCTTGTTCTCAAGAAGCTAATATTTTTATAAGGGGGAACAATTAATAAGTATCCAATGTGTGGCAAGTAGTGAGCTAGGTTCTGGGAATACAGATACAAAAAATTGAATAATAATAAGATCAAAAAATTAGAAGTTATTTAAAAGTCCAGTGGCTCTCAAAATTTTTTTCTTTGTAATATATCTTTGTACTATTAAATTTTGTATTATTAAAATTTTGTAATATATCTTTGTACTATTAAAACTTTGTAATATACATTGTAGTATTAAACACTATTTGGGATCTGTCCAAAAATGTTTTGTTTATATAGGTTATATTTATAGATATTTACCATATTAGAAATAAAAACTAATTTTGAATTTGTAGACCCTCTTAACATTTTTCAGAGACCCCCAGGATTTTCTGAACCACATTAAGAGAACCACTGATCTAGCCCAAGGTTCTCATTTTATAGATAATCCAACTAAGACATAGAGAGATAAAATTACTTATGCAAAGTCATAGGGCTAATCAGTAACAGAACTGGGATTCAAATCTAAGTTGTCTGACTTTAAATATCAATATTTTTTTATATTGAAATGTGATTTAAAATAGATTTTGTTAGTTTTTCCTCATATTATCTCATCCAAGTTAACAAAATCATACATTTAGAAGTGGAATGGATTTTAAAGACCATCTAGTACAATTTTCTTTTTAAATAAATATATGAGATTACATGATTTGCCTTAGAAAGTGGCATAACTGGAATTCAAATTCTTGACTTTGGCTACAAATCCAGGATTCTTTTCATTGTAATAAAGAATCATGAAAACCAGAAAAAGGTAAATGCAGGAAAGGTTAGTAACTTACATTATTTTAATGATATCACCAAGACTACATAAAACGAAACAATTTAACTTAAATAAGTTAACAATTAGATGTTCCTTAATTTGACCTGCTACCACCTTTCTACCCAGTTAGTCAATAAACACTTATTAAGCTCCTACTATATGCTATCTATTTAGGTAGGTGGAGCAGTAGATAGACTGTGGACCTGGAGTCAGAAAGAGCACTTAAGTTCAAGTTGTGACTCAGACATATTATCTGTATGACTATGGGGATGTCTCTTTATTTCTTTAAGTCTCCATTTTTTTCACCCATAAATAGGAATAATGTAGCACTTATTCCAAAGATATTGTGAGGATCAAATGAGATTATACATATCTAAATCTATATAAAGAATTTTGAAAATTTTAAAATGATATATAAATGTTGGTTATTATTAACTTCTTTAAATGAAACACTTTTAAAGCAAGAAGACATTTCTAATGTTGTAGTTTATTCATCCAATTGTTATGTTGTTATAATTTCTTTAAATAAAAAATCCTGTAAAGTAAGACAACATTTCTATTGGTACATCTTAAATTAAAGATAATAAAGCTGTAAGTGCTAGAATTTGCTAAATATATCTATTCTAATAGCTATAGGACACACAAAAGAGATACCATAGACGATGCTCTTGCTTCTCTTTCTAAATCTCTCTAATATTTCTATTTTTTTTAAAGCATATAGCACTAAATCTTCACTGTTTATTAACAAATAAAAATGCCTTGCTTAACTATACAGTACAACACTTGTCATGAACTAGCATACATGCTCTTCATTCAAAGCTTGTTTCACACAAGAAGCTCTTGGGATGCTTGATTCAACGAAAGACCTTCTGTCTCTGTTTTCCATGAAGGCTAAATGTCAATCCTCCTTAAACTGAGGGCCCCTTTCAACCTCATGCCCCTCCAGTGCAGAATATCCTGCTCTCCTTTCCATTTATGCTATCAGGGTGAGTTTAATGATGATGTAGTTTTAATACAGATATTCCTCCAATTGTCTTAGCTTATCCATGAAATATTTCCTAAAGGAATTAAAGAGTGTTTCTTCAGAGAAATAAAATCCCACAATTGACAAAAGATAGTTCTTTTCTGATGGAGTCTCACGTCTATTTCACATTTATCCTGTGGCAAATCATTAGGAGTAGAATTTAAATGTTGTCTGACTGGCATAGAAAAGATCCACTTTTATCCTTTCTCAGATTATAAGCCTCTTGAGGGCAACAGTGATGATGCTTGCTCCAAATTAAGTGAGCTTATAATGTACTTTACTCAGGGTGGTTAAACAACAGATATTTGCTAACAATGATATGAATTCTGAGAATCATATTCCTTCTGGTACTGGCACGAGTTCTGGGTTCATTTTTTCTTTTAAAATTAATTTTGTTCTACCAAGAAACAATTATCTTCCAAGACCCTGGGGTTTGTTGTGTTATAGCCATCACTCTACTGGAACTGAATGAAATAGTCTGGACATTTGCAAGAGAGATGCTGAAAATTATATTTGTTAAGTCATTTAGCTTTGGGGGAGTTGTGACTATACCTAAATTAAATTTCTCTTCCTTCTGAGTTATTTATGTTCCAGCCACTGTGTTTTGTCACACAGTAATCATCACTGATCCTGTAATTGTCCCTTTGGCTGCAGTTTAGCAAAGTAGGGCAGCAAATTTAATTGTGATGGTTATGACTGAGGTCTTCATATGCTTCCTGTCAGTACAGAAAGGTTTAATGTTCATCGTTTGGTAACTAAGTCATTAGTTAAACTACTTGCTGAATTAGTTCTATCTCTATCCCATACAGCCTGGATTTTGATGGCAAGCATGCTAAACACACATGTGTATGTATGTCAATACACACATTTTAGAGTTATTTTTTAGTTGTGTTTGATGTTTTATGACCCCATTTTTGGGTATACTGGGTGTTTTAGAGTGCTTTGCAATGTACATTTACAAATATATATATATATATATATGTATATCGATGCATACATATATGTGTATGATATACATATATAAGCACATACATGTGTACAAACACATTATATACATATACATACATAGAAGTGAGGATATATCAAGCTATTAATAAATATTGGCAAAGGCCTGTAAACAGGTGTCTGAAAAGCAAAGTCTCTCATATTTCCCTGTTTAACTAAGTAAATAGAAGGAATAGCATGGTAGAAATTTAAAGTTAACTATTAGCTAAATTTAAATGTCCACTAGTGAGGGATGGTTCAATGGCCTTAGAGCTTTATCTCAGTGCCAAAAAGGCAGGTGTTTCTAGATAATCAATATCTGATTGCTGAATTAAATAAACTCATTTATCAAATTTATTAAACATTTGGGTAACAATTTCCCAGCTGCACAGAGAGTCAGGCAGTAAATGTGACATGATGTTGTCAGTGCAGATGCAGTTGAGAGCAAGGAAAAAATGGCTAATAACATTATTTATTGCCATATCTGAGTGAACAGATGTCCTCTATTTTAAAAACAAATTATTTTCAGAAAACCACCAACTAGATTTGCAACAGGATGAAGTTAGTATTGCTTAGTTCAACATATGTGAAGGAAAAGGAAGTAAAGGCCACTGACTCTGGCATCAGAGAACATGTGTTCAAATCTTATATCTAATTATTATTACCTGTATGACCTTAGACAAGACTTCTTGAAGTTTCAGTTTCCTCATCTGTAAAATGACGGTGTTGGTCTTTGAGATGTTTTCCTTCCCTGGGATTTTTGGATAAGTTGGTATGAATTAGAAAATATGTCTATGGTTTATGTCTATGTCTGAAAACAAATCAGCTGGTTTAATTCTTCTGAGCAAAGAAAAAAATGAGAGATTTTAATGAATAAACTCCTTAATGAAGCAGTGTAGGATCTGCAACATTACCATAGTTTCTTCTCCGTGGAGACATTTTAAATATTGATGTTTAGTTCTGTTTTTGGTGGTTCTCTCCAGTACAGGACCTGTCATTCCATAACAAAAATGGAGCCAAGCATGGACTATATTAAAATTTCAGGCCTTATTTTTTTGAAATAGGTGGTTTTGAAATAGACCTTAACAGAATCCTCCCCAGGTGGCTAATGAAGAAAAGAAAACTACTTTACCAAAGGAAGCTAACAAAGTGTGAATGAAATTAGCTTTGATAGCCTTATTCTTGAAATAGTTGATGTTGGTTAGCATTTAAAGAGTCCCACCTACCTTTGCAGTAATATTGTATATTACATATTATATTGCACATATAATTCACATATATTAATTATTATATATGTGCTACATATTAATTAGTTGAATGTAACATTTATATACATTACACATTTATATACTATATATATGAATATATACAGATTGCATATCTTAAACATATTAAATATAACACATAACAGACTCCAGAGTCTAGACATATAGACATTGCTGCTATTCTCCAAACAAAGCCTTCTATGTCGCTTCTCTTTGCCTTTGTAATGGTTCTCCGCTATGCTTGGAATTTGCTGCCATCTCTGATTATGAGAATCTTTAGTTTCCTTCAAAATATTATCTTCTTTAGAAGACCTTTCCTTACATCCCACATCCAACTATTGATGAGCTTCTTTTCTGTATTCCTTTGTAAACCATTCTCTAAATTTTATTTTGTAGACATACATATGCATATATCCATATTACATATATATATTTGTGTATATTTGCTCTAAGAAAATAAAATTGCCTTGAGGGCAAGCCAATAAATGCACATATATTTTTGATACATGTTATATTAATTAAGGACCAAAGTTTTCACAAAAATTTGGGAAGATATTTTAATTATTTTTGTCCCAATCTGTTTTGAATACTGATGAAAAGGGAAAGAAAGTATAAAAATATCCCAAACTTTTAACTGAATACAACTGAAATTTCTGTTTTGTTGAGGTTTTTAAATTCAGGGCAAGTAATTTAACATCTTTCTCCCCCAATACAGTGCCTAGACTGTGCAAATTTTTGTTGATTCTCAACCAATATAGTTTTATAAAATGAAGGAAACTTTATTTCAATCGAATTCCTTCTAGGATGTGCTAAATTTTTTTTACCAAAAATATCTAACATCATTGTGGGAAATATTCAAACTGAATGCCAGACCAATAAAACTTCATCACATACTTTAAGGTGGGGAGGTATTGTTCAGAAACTTTTCATATTTATTGATCTTTTGATCCTTTTCTGGATACTTTCTTCTTTTTTCTCATCAATCTCCACCAAGAAAATAGGAATATTAAAATAAACAACTGTAAATAGTTTATTCCCACCCTAGTAGAAACCACATCTATTGTCTCTAATGTCTTCATTTCAAAAGAATTTATCATGTCTTTAGAAATTTACAATTTTAGAAACTTGTTATAATAGAGCATGCTCTATTATTATAGAACTCCTTGGGTAGAATTTTGACATCTCTTCTTAAATCAAAATCTTTAATATCTATGCATATTTTCTCTAAGAAAAGTCTAGTTCTGAAGCCAAATATTAATGTTTCCGCAGAATTTAATATTACCATCCACCAGGGAGTTTCTTATGGAAACTAAATATATATAGTGTATTCACTATGAAAACACCAAGTAACATCCTTAACAGTTTCCACTGGAAGTGGGGTGAAGAAATGGTGATTATGCCATTGTTGGTAAGAGATCACCTAGAAAAAGAGAAATATGGCATGTACAAATCTAGAGAACTAGAGTCTTAAACTGCTTAAATAAATTCATGAACTACTGTCTGTTTCATTGTCAAAATATTGTTCTCACTAAAACAAAATGAAGTGGCCAGTTTATTTGCCTTACCTTTTCCCTTCCCTTCCTTCCATTTCCCTTTCTTTTCTTCTTTTCACATAACAAACCTTAACTATTTCCTGTTGTGATGGTAGTGGTGGGATGGTGAAGGGGAGAGAGGTGAAAATCAAAATAATTTGAAATCATTTATTTGGTATTTAAGGATGTGTTCTTTCATTTTTACCTGTGTGTGTAACTGTTTAAATAGAACATATTTAATTTCTTTTCCCTTCATTTCTCTCCAACATAGGATTTTGAAGAAAGAAAATATACCGGTTTTAAAAAATTAATACCTCAGAAATAAAAGCATAAACTTTGTTTCCAATCATAAATGACTTGGACTAGAAGGGAATTTAGAAAACATGTCATGAAGCCCTCTCATTTTGCAGAAGAAATGAAGCAGGTTAAGCCATGCCAGTCAAATTTGAATGATAAAATAAGAAGATAAATAAATGGATAAATTTGCATTGAGTAATGTTATAACCAAGAAAACAATGTTTGACTTAAATAAAAAAAAAAAAACTTATAATCTAAAATAATTAAGAATAGTAAAACTGAATACAGGCATATCCCAAATAAATTAGCCCTGATTGTTTTATCATTGTACAACAACATTATTAAATAACTGTAAGAAAACCCACTGCAAACCATTGAACTACATATAGTATCATCTGGTCAATTATTCATTTGTAACATTTATTATGCTACCAATAATCCTGATGTTTCATTTTAAATAGATCATTGTACTTATCTGAAGCAATTAATGATTTTGTGCATTGTCCTATATATCAAAAAATCTTTTAAAGAGAAATTATTTTTAGAATAACAGCCTTCAGGTTTTGTAAGACATCCTGTCCCTCTTTCCATTCCCAGTCAGCAAAGAAAGATTCAATTATCTCTACTGAGATGAATTCAAAAGTCCAGAAAGAGAGTTAGTATATTTTAGAAACATTTTCATCAATAAAGTTTTAAAAGACTCCATGGTTTATGCCTGTAATTCTAGCTTCCATACAGGCTGATGCTGGCACTCTCTTGAGCACAAGACTATTATTCTGTATTGGGCTAAACTGATTGGTTATCTACACTAAGTCCAGCATTAATATTGTTAATCCTAAGGAACATAGGATTAATCAGTAGTGAGATGAGACAGAAGAGTGGATATTGCATTGTGAACCTGGGCAAGATAAGAAACGAAGGTTTTTTTTTTTTTTTTTTTTTTTTTTCTTTTTCTTTTTTAAAGATGCAGGTAAAAAAAGATTAAGCAGAAAAAAGCAGAAAATGTAATCCAGTAGGCAGTTTGTTAAGGAGCTATTGAGTTTAGAAATGAATAATTTGGAAAAATGAGTTCAATTGATAATTGTCTTCGTGTAAGCTTCAGCTCATTTCACCTCCCTTGTGAAGCATTTCCTGATTTTCCCAGTTGTTCATGTTCTTCTTTCTGTCTTTACCTCCCTCCTTCCTTCTCTTCCTTCCTTTCTCCTTCATTCTCTACCCTCCTCCCCCTTCACTCTCTCTCTCCTCACATAATCTTGCATTCTACTGACTAGAATACAGGTTATAAATTTATCTGATCCCAACTACTGCCCAAGCCAAGCAGATTAAACCATTCCAGTCAAAGTAAAATGATAAAATATAAGCTTCTTGAGGGTATACTGTCATTGAATACCCAGCACCCAAACAGTGTATCATGCAAAGGGAGTGCTTAATGAATTTTTTTAAATTGAATTAATCCAAAATATCATTTGGGATTATTTCATGTAAAACAGGCTGGGGCAAATACAATTCATTCAAGCATGTGCTGACTTTAGTTAAATCGAATGTGGCAAATCTTCCAATATTAATTTCATTTATGCCTTGATTCATATAATCACTAAACTAACAATATTTATTTTCTATGCCATGCAGATAATAGCTTCATATAATTAAAGTAACAAAAGAAAGAAGAAATACAGAGAAGAAAAAAAGGAGGAAATAAAGAAGAAAAGAAGGAAGGAAAAACTGAAAAGAAGTAATAAGGAGGGGCGATTGATATTCAAGGAGGTAAGAATTAGGCAAATATCAACATTTCTGCACTGTTAAGATCTAAAAAAACAAGATAAAACTATTTTGATAAACCAATTATAGTTTTGATGGAGGAGAAAGCTAGCATAGTTGTCAACCTTTGTCCAAGTATTTCAGAACAAAAAGAGCTTACAAATTAAACTTTATAATAAAGATAAAATTAACCAGTTGATAGGTATATAGTCAAATTATATTACTGTATATCTAGAAAATATTCTTGAGTTGAACAATTTTCTAATTGTTAATTCTATTTACTAATATTAATTTAAGTATCATTTTTGAAATGTAGAATTTCTTTGTGATTGGATAATCAGATTTTTCCAACAAAAGTGGGAAACAATGTCATTAGTTTACTTTACCTGTATAGATTTGAGATTTCCTCAGTATGAGTAAAATGCACATTGAGAGAAATCACAGTCCATAATAGTCTTATCTATGATCTATGAATTCTTCCTAGGATTACTACTGAAAGATTTGGAGGCCTTCTTTTAATTCCTTTAATATTTCATGGGTCTCAGGGTAGTTCTTAGTTTGTCCATTCATTATGCTTGGCTCTCAATATACTTTTTCTTCTTTTTCCTAAATTAGTCTTTTTAGGATTAGATGCTTCTTTGATTTTGTATATGTAGCATTAAACAGGTTCTGGCAAATTTGTGTTAGAGATGAAAGACAGGAAGCATTTATGACATATTTATGTTGTTCTTTGTTTTAAAATATTTGGTCTTATTGGCAAATAATTTTTTGATATTCATGGAGACATATGAATTTAGGTCTTTATATAGTATAAGATGGGTTTTGCATGGATAAATGATACCCAGTTACTCATCTTTCCTATTGCTTCTTATTCTAATATTCCTTTTTTGTTTTTGTAATGACACTAATTGGTCTAGTCACTCAGACTGGAAGCATCATTCATCTTTCATTCCTTCTGCTTCTATTCCTCAGCTCCCATATGCAAATAGTCACAAAGTTCTATCTCATTTATATATTTTAAATCTATTCTTTCACTTTTTACTCATTCTGTTCATTCTGTCACCACCATATTACAAGCTTTCATTACTTCTTCCTTTAGTAGACCTTTAATCATGTTTTCAAATTCTACTGCCTCCAGTCTTCCCCTAAACCATGTGCTGCATGATCTGAAGAAAACATTTCTTTTCTTCTACTGTGTAAGTAAAGTTCAAACGCTTTAACCTGGCGTTTAACTTCCTCCAAATGATGAGCCACTTTCATCATTTCTTGGGTATGCCCCTCATTTTCCAGCATCTCTTTATTATTTACTTTATTCCTATAATGCCTTTTTCTCTGTTCTTATTTATTGAAATCCTATCAATTTTTAAGGATTATTCTTTTTCATAAATCTTTCCTTGGTCTTATCTGTCAGAAATGATCTCTCCTACTTCATAAATTCTTATGAATTTAATAACTTTCTTCAACTCTTAGCACATTATGTGTTGTGTTATATGTATTGGTGTCTTAGCCATTTCACCTGGATAAGAAGCTCTTTAAGGATCTCAGTTCATTTTCAACTTAAACAATCATTTGATGGCAAGGTCAGTGAAGCTGATAACCTTTAGCTTTTATTAACCAAAGTTCAAAGATTAGCTTAATTACTTATCTCTGTCACTAGAGACAAGTGGTAAATAAACATAATTATAAGTTGACTTTTAGGGTGGGCCTCTTCCCTCATTATAATAGTATTGTTTAGCATTTACACATAACTTTAAGATTTGCAAAGCACTTTATAAATACCTTCTCATTTTTCCTTGCAACAATCCTGAGAAGTAGATTCTATTATAATCTCCATTTTGTGTTTGAGGAACCTGAGACAGACACTGTTTAGTGATTTGTTTATAGTTACAAAGCTCATTATCTGAGATGAGATTTGAGTCCAGATTTTTTGACATTAGATCCAGTTTTGTACTGAATATGCTATTATCTGGTTACCATTATGTTCTAATTTATCACTTAGTCCTACATCACTTGATTTTGGAAGAAGTAGCAAGGGATCAGGAGAAAAAACAATGGTTGTGTATGGTTATTCTAGAAAGGAGAAGTAGTCTAAAATCTGGCTCTGCCATTGAATCATCTCCTTCATTGTCTGTTTCTTGTCATTGTATGGTTCCCAAAACTAGGAATAGACCCTTTCTGACTAAAATAGTCTGGATATTATAATATTTAAATTATTTTTAAAAAAATAACAACTTGAACAGAATAAATGTTCAGTCTCATGTGCAATCATAGTTTTTATTACATTGTTATATGAAAATGCTTCTTTTATTGATACATTAATACATGAATTAATAATGAAATAAATATTTTTTAAAAAGCATGAACATCTCTTTGTTATCCCTATCAGATGATATGAGCTAAAAAGCTTCAGGAACACACTGGACATTTTATCTCAAATAGCTTATCTTTTGTGATTTGAAGTATGATGTCTAGCAAGAAGTGGCAAAACAAGAAAATAAAAAGGGGTGGAGGAAAAGGAGATAATTGTTTGATTATCTCATATCTAAATTTCTTTCCTACAGGGTCCACAAGGATATCAACTTTAGTTTTCCAGTGTGTTTAAATTATTCTGTGGTTCCTAAATCCATGACAGGCCAGCAGAATATTCCCACCTAGACTCAAATCAATTAGCACTCTGCTTGTCATTTGAGGAGCAGAGCTTCTGTAGACATTAAAAATGGCCATCTCAGAAACCTAGTAACTGTCTCAGAAGGAAGTGTGAAAGGCTAGACAAAATTAGCAGTGCAGTTTACAGTCTTGCATTTGGAGCTTTGGAGAAGACAGAGCCAAAAGATAGGGGATTAACATCTAGTGGAAATGAAATGAAATTAGGAAATGGAATGTGAAAGCAAAAATCGATTTGTAAAATATTAGAGCAGGATGGATCCTAAGAAGCCATCTAGTCTAACTACTTCTTTTATGGATGGAGAAACTGAGGTTCAGTGAAGTCAGGTCACATATTAATACATTACAGAAGTAATAAAAGGATACTAGAATGGGATTCAGAGGATTTGGGTTCAATTTTAAACTCGGGTTACAAATTAACTGTATGACCTTGACTATACAATCTCTCTGGGCCCCAGTTTCCTTATCTGTAAAATGAAGTTGAACTTAACATACCCTAAGGTCCTTTCCAGAGAAATTAAGATGCATTTAATAAAAAAATTCTTTCATGATTTTTATTCAGAATTCTGTGCTCCAAAGTAATTAATAGATCATGTTCAGCTGAGGCTATTTCTGGAAGCATAGTATAATGAAAAGAATAATGGTTCTAGAGAAAGGTGACCTAGAATAAGGTTCCACTTGTAATGCTCACTACCTGTATGACTTTGGGAAACACATTTAAGTTTGACTTTAATTTTCTCATTTGTCTAATGAGGGACATGGATTAAATAGCTTGAAAGAAAACTTCTCCCATGCTAAATACTAGGAATTTTAAGTTATAATATATTACAGTGAAGTGAGCCAGCTCTGCCATATTTCATAAACATAATAGCAGATCCAAAAACCTCTGAATTACCTTAGACAATGTTATTTCAATATATCCCGACCCCTCAGGCCCCCATTCTGTGGAAACTGGTTGGAATGATTTAAAGATAAGGTTGATAGTACACTTCACTCCAATTAAACCTTGAAGGATAAGATTTCTCAATTGAATCAATCAAAATTGTAAATTAGGTGCAAAGAAACCATTGATAAATATTGGAGGAATGAAGAAGTTCTTTGATCTTTGGATGGAATTAAATGATGACAAGCAGAAAATGTCTTAGGACTAGTTGAAAGAATCAGATAACACCTTTCAGCCTATTTTTATTACATCAAACCAGTTCAGGATTGGCATTCCACCAAGACAATTCTAGCACCTAGGCAGTCTGGTGAAAGTCGAAGTTTTGCCTTTGAGGGGAAAGACTGCCTTCTCTTTATTCTTTTCACATATTGAACATGACCCTGTGAACTTTGAAAGTTCAGAAGAGTTGTGTAGATAGCAGTGTCCCCAGAGCAATGGTGGCCAATGGCCTCATCTGCATTAAGAGAAACATTGAGTATAAATTGAGCACAGAGTTAAGGCACCTTCAGAACTCCAAAAAGGTACTAAATTTGAAAGACTAAACGAGAACTATACCCAAGAGGAAACTTTGGGAAGACAACAGAAAGAAAAAAAAATCAATCTTGTGTTAACTAGGAGAAAGGCTATCCACCCCATTGTCCCATATGCCCTTTAAGGTTCATTTCACTTTCCTCACAGACCCATTATGTAATAGTAGGGCTCTTATTCTTTGTATGATCTCTTAGTATACTATTTCAGTAAAAGTGGATAGAGTTCCGGGTCTGGAGTCAGGAAGACTCACCTTTTTCAATTTAAATGTGACCTTAGAATTTATCAGCTGTGTGACTAAAGAAAGTCACTTAACCTCAGTTCCTCATCTGTAAAATAAGCTGGAGAAGGAAATCATTTCAGCATTTTAGCCAAGAAAACCCAACTGGGGTCGTGAAGAACCAGACATGACTAAATGATTGAACCTCAAACAAAAAGATGGAATTAAATCTTGATTGTTGATTAATATCATGGTAAGCACACTTGTTAGGGGATCCTGAGCAACCATATGAACAATTTCAGCCTCTGAGATTTATCCCTAGAACCTTAAGAAGAGCAATGATCACCTATTCCCTGGAGACCTGACCCCCCAAAATGAATAGGAATTGAAGGAGTAGTTCTAGAGGGGTGATATATAAGAATACCAAGAAGCACACCGGCAACAGAAAACATCAACACAGAGAAACAAAAATAAAAAAAACAAAACAAGACAAAACAAAAACAAGAACAAATAGGTTGCTTGAAGTCTAATCACTTGATTTGGAGGGATAAGGGAGAAGAAAAGAAAGAAAGTAATAGAAAGAGATAAAAATTGGCTGGAAATTGAGTGCAATTTTTGTTTGCATTAGGACTTTGGCAGCCATCTACCAGCCACAGATCCAAGATGATTGAATATACTTGTGTCTAATTGAGAAACAAGATATTAAATCCTCACTACAAATAAAACATCATTCAGGAGATATTAATAAAGTGTGTGACCATGATAAGTCACAACCTTTCTGGACCTCAGTTTTTTCATATATAAAATAAGATAAAAGTACTAAATGAATTCTGTAATTCTGTGTTTTTTTATGATTTATAGTTACTTCTATTGACTGAACCTGCAGGAACAGGTGTGTCCTTGCCTAGCAAAGAGAAAGTTTACTATGGCAACCTGCCAAGAGAATTAAGTCACAAGAAAAACAGAGAACAGAGGTTCTCAGTTTCAATATGTATGTTCTCCAACAAGAAGAATTTTTCATTGACTTCCTAATAATTTAAACTATCTGAAAGTAGAATGAGTTGCCAGCAGAAGTAGTGGGCCTCTCCTCCCTAAAATTCTTATGTTGATGGCAGGATAACCATTTTAGGGAATATTGTATAAAAGAATAAGTATGGGATAGATTAGAAAACTTTTCAGTACCATTCTAACTCAGATTCTATGATTCTCTATTTCATTGATAATATGTCTGATGGCATGACCTGTTAGCACAACCATTGGTATCATGGCCTATTCTCTATTAAAAAGCCAACATAATTTTAGATTGCATTAAGAGAAGCATAGAAGCCTGAATCAGAAATGAAAAGTCCAACTTTTAATTTCCCTAGTTAGAACACATCTAATAAATTATGAACACATCTAATAAATTATCTTTAGCTCTACACATATTTTAGGAGGGGCATTGATAAGCTATAAAAGGTTTACAAGTAGGCAAAAAAAACTCCTGAAAGGATTGGAGATTGTTTCAGATGACAAAAGCTTGTAGTAATTGAGTAATTAAGCTGAAAAACTGGGAATAATGAATAGAAATAATTTATTAAATGCTTGCTTTGTGCTTAAGTTGCCATAATTATATTATGAGAACATAAATTAAAAAAATAAAATCAAAACAGTACTTCAAGGAGTTTAGATTCTAATATAGGAAGATAAGAAATATAGAAGGGTGGTGGAAAGGGAGGGGCATTTTGATCAAGAAAGTCAGAGTGAAGGTAGCTAGAAGATTGGTGCTGTTCCAAAAAATGGCAGTGATTATTTGATTAATATTCCAAGAGCTAGAAATATAAAATGAAGGGAAGAAGACAAATATGGTAGAATATGGCATGAAAATAGCTAGGGAGGATGGTGTCTTTGGGTCAGAGCTATATATATAATAAAGCAAATAAAAGACTTAGAAAGGGATGCAAGTCATATTCAAATATTTGGAGGGTTCTACTGTATAGAAGAAATTCCTATGTTCATTTGGGACCTAGAGAACATAAATAAGAGCACTAGTTTCTGCATTCCTTGGTTTTCCTCGGACGTTGGCCTCCTTATTGTTCTCCTTGATTACTAAGATCCTTCCCTATCTGCATATTTTTCCTGTGCACTTCAGACCATCTTTTGTTGAGCATCTATTCCTCCTAAAGGTGTCTATGACTTTGAATCTCTGGAAATCTTTCCTTCATGCTCTAACATATTTTTCTCTCCAATGCAGCTTGTTTGAATTATTTGCCACCCAGAAGCAAAAGGTAGTTATACTTTCTTGTGAAACTCTGCTTGTTTCCCTATTTTTCTAAGCTAGCCTTGGCCATGATAGTCATGGTATTTGAGAGAATGAAATAGCATATCTCTCCTCCTAAAGGAAGTGAAATTTTCTGAACAGAGAATTGCTCTCAAGAGTTTTATTTTTACATCTCACCCCGGTAAACTTTCATAATTTTTCAGTGTCTCTAAAAAAAAAGTCTTTAAGTGAAAGAGAAATTGTTGATCAGAATAGGGAGAAAGGATTCCTTCACTTAGTCTTCCTATACCAATTAAATCATATCTACAACAAAATTGTAGAGATAGAACATAAGTTTCACCAAGGGGAAGGGAAGAATGGTTTCTATCATAGCTTTTTTCTTCTTTGAAGGCATCATGGAAGACAGCTAAATAGTACTGTGGATAGAGAGATAATCCTGGAGGCTGGAAGATATAAATTCAAATCCAGCTTCAGTTACTTGTTAACTACATGATATCTGGTAAGTCATTTAACTTTACTCATTCTCAATTTTTCTTTTGTACTTCTAGGATTTTTATAAGGATAAATTGAAACAGCTGTGAAAAAGCAGTTTGCAAACCTCAAACATTATATTAGTGCTAGCTATTATTATTATTACTACAATACTGAATATGCATTGGGAAAACAGAAGAGAAAGTGGGTCACTAAATTAACTTTATTAGAAGTCCAGACAAAATGAGCCTCCTGAAACTAGTAAGAAAGTAATGGATTGACATCTGGTACTACTACTGGAAGTATTCTTGAGCAAGGAAGAACCTTATAATGTAGGGGAAAGCTCAGCAATTACTCATTTTGTTAACACATTCTGGTATTCTATGTGAAAAAGAAATATGTTCCTCTGTACCTCCATGTAAAAAATGTGTGATTAGAGGTATAGTTCAAAAGTCATTCTATAACCTAGTACATCAAAAATAACAAATCATATTTTTTGTTCTCCTTATTGACAAGCCAGGAAAAATAAAAGTAAGAAGACATTTTTTCTCCTTTTAGAAATTTATTCAGCTGCAAGTACTGAAGGTACTTTGGGACATGGTGGTGGTAAGAATGGGAGAGATATTTGTAGTGCCTTTCTTTACCTTTCTAGATTGAAATCTTAAAATTTTTACTTTTCTTCAAGGTGAGAAATAATTTAACTTCATTTTTAAAAAGACAAATTCATTTTTATGCTTGAATTCTAAGGATTCTTTTATTTAAAGAAAAAATTCTTTTATTTATTCAGAATCTTATTTGGAAGATTATGATATTTTATTTGTTGAGCACTAGATCACAAGGCAAATTCAATGACATTGCCTCAACTCAAAATCATAGATTTAAAATGTATCTGAACTGGATGGAAACTTATAGATCATCTGGGCTTTTCTTTTAATCCTTTGTCTCATTCTATAAACACTAGACAATGACAAGAATAGCCAAATAAATCAGTGGCTTGATTTTATAAGATATAGGAAGTAGCAATCAGAATGAAGGCAGTGTCAGATTGGCTGCCAGAGGGCAAAAGCACATATGCTCAGTGAGTGAGTGAGATTTCTATAGTCTAGGGGCCTTTTGTATAGTCCAAGTGTCTTTGCTGTTGGAAGTAGAGAAAGGGGGGGAGAGGGAAATAGAATGAAAGAGGGAGGGAAAAGGCAGTCAAATAGAGACAGAGATGGAAGAAAAGAGGAAGAGAGAGAGAGAGGGAGAAAGGAAAAGAGAGAAAGAGAGAGAGAGAGAGAGAGAGAGAGAGAGAGAGAGAGAGAGAGACAGACCAAGAGGACAGAGACAGAAACAGAGAGAGCGGAGAGACAGGGAAGGAAAGAAAAAAAAAAGGGGAGAATCATTTTGTCTATATATTTGTCAGAATGCTTTCTATCCATCACCACTTCCAGTTTAACCATGAAATAGTCCTTTCATTCTTGGAAAGCAAAATGCTTTTCTAAGATATAACATTTGCCCCCAAGTCTGACAACAATTCTCTTTGCTGTGGAAATACATTAATGAAAAAGGCCAATCTTAATTGAAAAACAAAATGAAGGAACAGTTTTAAAACATAAAATAAAAATCATGGTATCTTGTTCTTTTGAGCTCTTCTTCCAAAGTAATACAGTAATTCACCCTCTTCCCATGTAATACAGTAATTGTTAATTCATGAGGCTAAGTTGAAAGGGGGGTTGTTATGTGCTTGTCTGCACAATGGTAAGAAGCAACATTCTGTTTCCTATTACTGCCAGTTGACAAAGGCATGGAGGAGGGCAGCAGGGCCAGGTTGCCCTGGTCGCCATGGTGCTGTGAGCTGCCAGCCTGGCATTGCACAAACTGGGCTGGTCTTTGTGCTGAGGGGCTGCATGCTGCCAGCATCACTCCCAGTTGAAAAGACTAATATTGGGGCCTTTGCATGACATCTCAGAGTAAATGAGTTGGATACATGGGGCTTCTTGCTGCACCTGCTCCCAGCTCTCAAATTCCAGCTCCACCGGGGATTGTTATCTTCTCTCTCTCCTTCCTCTCTCTCTTTCTCTTTGTAATTATGTCTAATCCCACAGACACCTGCCTTAGCTTTGGGGCACCATGATAAAAAGGGAATGAAAAGACTCCTTCCCATTTATGTCAAAATCCAACAACAACTACAAAATGACTGCTCATGACTAATTAAACACCACACATCCAATGGGCAGGTGTAAGCCCCTGCAAATGTTTTAGGCATCACCTGCTCATCCTTCTTGACGTTCTGCAGGACCATCTTCATCTGGGTCCAAATTCAAAATTAGATCATCTCTTCGTTAAGTATTTTAGTTCTAAAATATCTGCTATTTACTCAATTTAGATGTTGCAATATTAATATTCTTAGAACATTTCACTACTAGTGTTTCCCCTTATTTATCTTTATTGTTATGTATAAGTATCTAGGTGCCATAGTATAGAGACTCTGGGTCTGGGGTCAGGAAGACCTAAGTTCTAGTATGACCTCAAACATCTATTAGCTGTATGATCCTGGTCAAGTCATTTTACCACTCACTGCTTAGTTCCTTCTTCTCTAAAATTGGGATAATAATAGCATCTACCTTTCAGGACTGTTGTAAGGATCAAATGAGAAAATAATTGTAATGTTCTTAGAACAATGTCTGGTACATAAATGGCACTCTATAAATGTAAGTCATCATCATCACCATCATTATTATTAGCTACAAGGTAATAAAATCCCATTAAAATTATTTAGGAGTTTCACATCTTCAGGAAGGAAAATATTTCAGAGTTCAGTTCTCTATTCCTCCCTCTAAAATGCCTTTTTAAAAAGTAATATTTGTATTTTAAAAAAATATTCAATAAAACTTTTCATTTTTTGTTATTTTTTGCGCCACCATAACCTTCTTTGAAATAAAGCAAATACAAAAGTTGTAAGCATACTATGTTTTAATCAAAATTATATTCCATTTTTAAGAAAATTATATTTCTCTTTCTCTTCTAATGGAATAAAATATACATACATGTACTTTTAATAATTATTATGTTGATGGCTAATATTTGTATAGTGCTTTTTATGTTCTATCTACTATGTGAAGCACTTGTACAATTATTATTTCATTTTATCCCCACAATAACCTGGAGAAGTAGGTGCTATTATTGGCCTTATTTTACATATGAAGAAACTGAGGTAAACAGAAGTTAAATAACTTGCATAGGAACACACAACTAGGATCTGAGGCCATATTTGAATTCAGATCTTTCTGACTGCAGAACTGGTGCTTTATCCTCTGTACTACCATTAAAAAGAAAAGAAAAATTAAGGCACAAAATAGGAACTAACGTAAGCTTGTAAATAATTTTGAGAATGGTCTAGAAAAAGTTTATCAACCTCAAATTTTCCTTACCTTTCCCCACGTGGAAGAATAGTCAAAAAGAAGTGTATATAGATTAATTTTATATATTTGTAAAATGTATACGTATTTTTCCTAACAGTATTCATCTCTAGGGTGGAGAGAGAAGGGAAAGGAAGCAAAAAAAAATGAAAAAGGAAAAGTTGCCTAGTAACTTTATTACATATTTAAAAGGAAAAGGAAGTTGTACACAATAGATTTATAGTGTGATATACATTCATCACTTTTTTCTATTCTATTATGTTATGTAAATGTTTGTTTTATTTCTTAAGGTCAGAATAAAATAAAAAATATAAAATCAGCAAAGGGAAAAATGAAAAGAACGTCAGAACAACTGTGCTTCTCAGAGAATACCACCATACCACAGCACCACTCCTGTGGCATATAATTTATATTTTTCTTACCAATCATATCTCTGTGTTTATGCACCTTTTTTCAGGCCCTGACTTTGTGGGTGCATGGGCATTTGTGTGACTTAGTCATATCAAGACCCTTTTAATAGAAGGAAGGGAATGAGTAGAGGAAATGATCCCTTTTTCCTAGATTAGGGTTCATAAATACAAAGATGAATGAAAATTAATGGAAATTTACCAAATGATTTTATCCCACCCACCCTAGTATCAGAAGCATTTTTTTTACTTCTACTTAAGCTAGATAACAATGTCAGTAAAACGGGGCAGATGATCCTTTTGGCCTCTTCTTTCTAACCACTTTTTATACCATTATACCATTGCAAAGGACTTCAGAAGTCAACTAAGCTAACTCATACCCTAACCTCTGTTCTATGGTTCACTCAGCATCATTTGGAGACCTCAGAATGTGCGAATTGGAAGGACAATCCACTATCTCCTAGAACAGAGTACATCATTTAAATCTCTCCAGGATGTGTTTACTTTTCTTAAACCCAAATCTGTCTTTTCTCAGCTAATTCCCTTTGCTTCTAGTTTTGCCTGCCTTCTAGGACCAAGTAGAACAAATCTAATCTTTCTGATAAGCTCTTTAAATATTTAGAGCTGATTCCCATGGCCCCACTGTATTCTCTTCCCCAAAATAAAGATTCTTAATTCCTTTAACTCATTCTCATATGGACAAAATATCATTGGCATTCTCTATGTATTTCTCTGGATGCCATTAACTTATCACTGACCCTGTGAAGAAGGGGTGCAGAAATTTGAACACAATATTTCATGTATGATTAGGACAGAGTACAATGGTCTTCTCTTCCCTAGTGTGGAATGATATTCTTCTCTTAGGAAAACCTCAAATGCAATTAATTCGGTTTTTAAAGATGTTATATTTTACTGTTTACTCATAGGAACAGCTAGTTGGTGCAGCAGAGACATGAGTTCAAATCCAGCCTCAGATACTTACCAATTGTGAGTCTCTGGATAAATCACTTAACCCTGTTTGTGTTAGTTACACATCTGTAAAATGATTTGGAGAAAGAAATAGAAAACCACACCGGTATCTTTGCCAAGAAAATCCCAAATGATGAAACAAACAATTGGACTACAACAGAAATTTTAGTCATATTCAGGTTGCAGTCTGCTAAAATATCAAGATTGTTTTTTTCCTCAAAAAAAGTTATGTCTGAAGTTCTGAAGTGTCAAACTCACAATCTCTCGTTGCAAAACCAGTTAGGTCAAACCAGATTAAAATGTAATTTGGATGGGGCAGCTAGGTGGCTTAGTGGATAGTGCACCAGCCCTTAAGTCAGGAAGAACTGAGTTCAAATCTAGCCTCAGACACTTAAGACTTCCTAGCTGTGTGACCCTGGGCAAGTCACTTAACCCCTTTTACTACCTCAGTGCCCCCCCAAAAAAAACAGTAATTGGGAAATATGTAAAAATATAAGGAAAACATAATTAATCTGAAATTATGTTAATATATGCTTTTTAAGTCAATATGTAGTTTCTATTTGAATTTGACACCATTAGTTTAAACAATGACCTCTTTGCAATTTTACAAGTGAAATTTATTTTTTGAGCTTAGGTATAAGACTTCATATTTATCCCTATTTCAGGTTAATAGAGTGTCTAGTGTTCTAATCTACACATATATATGTATATATATAGAGAGAGTATGGATATCCTCTCTCTTTCTTCTTATCAGTAACTTCTATATGGGTATTTCAAAATCAACAGTTTTATTGTTTCTTATACCATCTCTTCTTCCTAACATCCTTATTTCTGCCAAGATTTCACTGTCCTTCTTTCTGGTCATTCACATTAACAAATTTAGTCATCATCAACTCTTCATTCTACCTCATCCTCCATATCTAATCATTTGCAATACTTGTTCATTCTACAATCAGATCTCTTGCATCTTACTTCTTTATTCACTCACAAAGCCAATATCCTATTTCTAGTTCTCACCACCTGTTGCCTGCATTATTGCCTCTTGCCTGCATTATTGCCTCCTAATTATTCCTAATGGCTCTGCTTTTTTATTCATAATTCCACTGCCACACCAATATCCCTAAAATAGCTGCTAGACTGTATTTATCCCCTTCTGTAAACCTTTGAAAGTTTCAAGGCTTGGCTCAGAAGTCATTTCCTATAAGAGGATTTTCCTGATGCATTTCTCTTCCCACCCCAATTTTAAATATGCTTCATTTCAGAGAATGATTTTTGAATTAATTTTATGCAGACTTTGTATTCTTTTATCTATCCATAGGTTATACAATATCAACAGAATAAAAGCTCTCTGAAGGCAGGGGTAGGTCTTTTTTATCTTTGTATCTTTGTGTCCTCTTCTTTTCTCCCCCCCTCCCCACCATACACACACTTTGCACCATGCCTTGAGAACATAGTAGGTACTTAATATATGCATGTTTAATTGAATTATAATGAGTTTTGCATTCAGTCTCTATGATACTATGTTAGCAACTCCTTTCAGGTTTGTTGCTATCCACAAATTTCACAAGCAGGTTCTCTATATTTTTAATAAAGTAATTAATAGATTGCAAACTCCTTTTTTGTAGCCTCAGAGTTTGGCACATAGTAGGCACTTAATAAATATATGTTGATTTATTAATAATAATCTCAGGAGAAATCGTCTAGATAATTACCTTCTGTTGAACTTTGGGTATTTTTAAGGCAATTGATTTTAAGTGACTTGCTTAAAGTTACACAGTTAATAAGTGTCAAATGTTCTTGGCTGGATTTAAACTCAGATCTTCCTGACTCCATGGCCGGTTGCTCTATCCACTGCACCATTTAGCTGTTCACCTATTAGACTCTGAACTTCTATTAGTCTTTGTCAATTGGGTTAATTCCTTAAACCAGTTCTGAATCTACTTATTTGTATCATTATCTAGCTGAGATCACTACACCTTTCTACAAGAGGAGCAAAAATTGTTTATTATTCTTTGAGAAAAATCTAAGTAATCTGTATCCACAACATCCTCATGATATATTTATCTAAACAATCATGGCAAAAAAGAATTAAAGTTAAGTTGGAATGAACAATTCCTGATGAAGCCATATTGGCACATTGCAACAATTGCAGCTACTTTTAGATATTCATTAGATACTTTATTAGTATACTATAGAATTTCTCCAAAATCACTCACCATTCTATAGTTTGAAGAGTCCACATTTTTCCTTTTTGGGGAAATTGGGATAACATTTAGAATATGTGGTAACCATTTCATTCTCCATGATCTTTTAAAGACCATTGGCAAATAATCATATTTGGAGTTATTTTAAGAACTAAGAATGCAATTTGTCTCGTGTTTTCTTGCTGTTTCACTATTTATCTTGATATTGATTCCCTAATGGTCATTTTTGTTTATTCCTTTCCTGGCCAAAAAATAGTTATCCTTAGCAGAGAATTCAGAAGCAAAATATGGATAAACAATCTGACTTCTATTTCTTGCTTATCTAATCTGTTCTCTTTCTGATTTTTTAATTTAAATATAAAAGTTATCTATGTTTTCTGCTATATAATATTGTTTGAGATCTGGCATTTCAATATTTTCTTCTTTCTTATTGTCTTCCTCATGATTCTAGAGTTTTTATTCTTCCAAATGAATTTTTCTATTATTTCATCTAGGTTAAGGAGTTTTTCCCTTAGTAATTTTAGTGTGTCTATAAATCTTTCACATAATTCATATAGTGTTGTCATTTGCCATCCCATACAACACCAGAGGGCACTCTGAACATAATCCAAATTGTTTCTTTTTCTGTCAAACATATTAGAGAAGGAGTTTCCTTCTACCCTTGAACTCAGCCCCACTTTGTGTGGACCATTTTTCACTGGCATCAAGAGCTAAATGTTTGAGTCTCTTCCCCACCAATAAAAGTTTTTGGTTCATATGTTCCCACCTGCTGGTCATTCCCAACTACTATTACTATCACTGTTACATCATCTCCACCACCACTACCACAACCTATAACTTCAATAAATGCAAACATTTAGGTATTGTTTCAAGGATTGCAAAGTGCTTTACTGAGGCAAAGAGGGGTGAATTACTACTCCAGGGTCACCCAGCTTTACAAATATTATTTTATTTGATCTTCATAACAAAGTAGATGCTATTATTTTCCTAATTCTTAACAGATGAGAAAACTATCACAGTTATACAGCCAGGAAGTTTATCTCAGGTAGGATTTTGATTCAGATCTTTCTGTCTCTATGTCCTCTATCCATTTTACTACTTAGTGGCAATTTTGGATGTCTCTATTCTTTATGACATCACCTCTATCAATGTCACTATTTTACAAAAACATTTAAGCAAAATAATAAAGTAAATATTAACCCATTATTATCCATCTAAATGCAATGAACACCTCTCATACCCTGACCACTCCATTCACCACTCACTATTATAAATTTTCTAAGCAATAGAAAGTTTTCTGTTCAACTCCCAGAAGGAAAAAAGTGTAAAAAAGTTTTAATTCAAGAGCTTGATGATAATTGGGACTTCTTTAATGTATTTAAGACCTGAAATTTAATGATAATGTATCATGTCTCTCCCAAAGGTTATATATGCTGGGGTGAATGGATGAACCAGACAAAATTGGCTTTTCTTTCCCTTATTCCACGTGTTCCAAATTCCCTGGATCTGTGTTCTTTTTCTTTGGAGATCAGAGATACACTTCAGTCTATACCTCTGCCTCTAGTACTACTAGACGTAGTACTGAATTTCTTCACAAGATGATGCCATTTCCTACTATCAAGGTCTCTCTAGCACTGAATGCTATTTGTAGACTAATCATGCCCTATTGGTATTATTAGCTGATATTATATAGTTGCTCCAGCATCTCACCTCTGATACTTTCTGCCTGAATAATCTTGGACGAATCACTTTTCCATTATACCAAAACTATTTTCATATGGGGAATGGAATTATAAACCCTTATGCTGTCCTGCTTCTTATTTTATTATGTCATTGTAAGGTTATCATGTATACACTATTTCATTCATCTGACTCTGTGAACTTGATTGGGATTTTCTTGGCAAAGATACTAGAATTGTTTGCCATTTCCTTCTCCAGCTCATTTTTACAAATATAAATACTGAGGCAAATGGAATTCTATTTGTGAGTAGTGTGTATTAAGTGAGTTGCCTAATGTCACACTGCTAGTAAGTGTTTGAGGCAGGATTTGAATTCAGGAAGGTGAATCTTCCTTATTCCAAGCCCAGTGATCTAATCCCTGGACCTCCTAGCAGCTCAAAGTTGTTTTGAATCATTTCAATTGTCTTTAACTCTTCAAGACCCCATTTGGGATTTTTGTTCTTTATAACTAGAAAATGCTATAGATAGGTGAATTATTATTATCACATAGTTCCTATAATCTGATGGTCCAGAATTTTATTGCCATGGATTTTATACAATGTTAAATTGGTCACTTAACCATTCTGGACTTCATTTGTCCTATGTAGAAAATCAAGTTTTTGGTCACTTATAGAAGGCAGTCACAAGGGTTGGTGTACAAGTTTATTGTTGCTAGGTTTAAGTGTTTATGGCCAGTCTTCCTGAGACACGTGAGGTTTCCATATTCACTTTCCCACTGTCTGATCCTCACCTCCTCTCTAACCTTATAAGGATTGGAATCCAATAGCTAAAAGACTTATACTAGTCTGAAAAAGACAGAATATGTATCCCTTCCAAGGTCATGTTGCTGTCCAAGAAAAATCATTAGGAAATCAGCCTGAACTTTGAGTGACCCGAAATCTCCCAATAAGTATTACAGGCTGGGACATCTGGTGGACAATAAACTTTTTTTTTTATTTGTTTTTACATGAAGCAGCTGTACTTGGGCAGATGACCAGAGGCTGTGTAATCAGAGTGTGAATAGCTGAATTAGTAAATTATATTAGGCTACTTAGGCACTTATTTAAGGGCTACATGCTTCTTTTTAATTTTGCCTTATTAAGGCTTACCCAAAACATAACAGCATTGGCAGTTGGATTATTAGTGACTTATTTGCTTCATTAAAATTTATGGCACGTTTTACATTCACCATCTGGGGCAACAGCTCCCCTCCTCACTGTTAAAATGTAACCTAACTCCAGGCCTGGCACTGATAATTCCCTAAAATAAAATACTTTATAGATGGAATTCTTTCTTGCAATGCCAGGATTATTCCATTTCATTGGAACTCCATATACAAAAACGATAGCAGTAAAGGCAGTATTTTCAGACCAACCACTATTGCTTGCTGCTAGGAAACAGGGGTCATGTTTAAGTTTCTCAGAAGGGTCTTGTTCTTAGATAAGAGGGAAACTGAATTGTTAGGATATCTGTGGGGGGAAAAATAATTTTAAAACCTCAGCAAATAGCCTGGTAGTATCCAGGAGGAAAAACTTTTCTGTGTACTGTTTCTAAGACATGTTTCTTTCATGAAAGTATGAATATAATAGTATATTTAGGGTGAACAACAGAGATGCTGATGAAATAGGTAGTTCCCCAGGGCTGGACATTTTTATCAAACTTTTAGACTGGCCAGTATTAAAAATCAGGATTCTAGTAATCAGAAGCATTGCCAAGTGCCTATTCATATGCTTGGTCTTTGGGGTCCTCCAAGTCCCTATTTACATGCATTGAGCAAGTATGCTAGGGGGCACTATGGTTTACTATTTTTGTTTTATCTTCCATCTGTAGTCCTAGAATTTGCTGACTAAGATGGTTTAGGGTATAGTTGGCTAAGAGAAGATTTTCAGTAACACAGGTCTGCTTATTCCTCTCCTGTTTGTACCCAATGTAGCATATTATCAGAAAATGAATATACTTCTTGGGGGGACATGCAAAGCAAAGCAGAATAATAATGAAAATGCTAGATAACAACGGGCAAAATAAATCTATTCTGTGTACTATAAGTAGGCAACTAAATATGGTTTACATCCTGTATCCTGAGTTCAATCTGTCCTTAAAGAGATTTCTAATTCAAGTAGTTTAAGTCAGATAGCTTCTTGTTTTTGTTTGCTAAAAAGCTTTTAACCCACCTTGAATTTTTTGATACTCCATAGCTTAATAAAGCTTTGTGAATGTTTGTTGTATTGTTAGAATTAACAAATAGTCCTCATTGGAAATGTGCTGTGTTTCTGATATATGAGCTCTTTAAATTTACCACAGGATAACTTACCATCTCTTCTTCAACCAAGACCAAGATTGTTGATGGACTTAAAATAATATTAAAAGATTTACTTTTCACTTGTATAAGCAGATTATCCAGAATCATCAGCTCAGTAGAGATCAAACCTGCCCACATCACAGAGTTGGATCATGGGATAAAACATTGAAATTTGGGAAATTCTTGGGATGAATTGTGACTATATTTTGTGAGAAATTATTATTAATAACCAATTACTAATATCAGGGCATGAGAGCCAGTTTTTTTTCCTCTTTGTATTTCCTTATTTGGTTACTAGATAAAGACAGACTCTGAAAGACAGGGCTGCTAATGGGATTGAGTTCATGCTTGGATGGGACCCTACCCAAATGGGAAAGTTTAATACTGATTATACGATAAAGAGAATCTAATTTAGGTGAATTCCTGCCCATTGTTCAATTACACAGGTGATCTTGGTGGAGATGAGTCTCCTTGTCCAAAAGAACATGATCAGAGTCACAACTTAAGTCCCTCATTAAAATAAGTCCACCTATTATTTTATCTCATTAATTGTAATCAATCAGAGTTGGTTTCTGCCTATAAGGATTACTCACTCTCCCAGAGATATTTAAACACTGCATATACTTCAGAAAGAATCTTTGGTTTCTGAGAGAGCCACTGATCTAAATTTATTGATTATTTGCTAACCATAATTAATATGTTGATTATTAATTTCCAGAAACTATGTCTCTTGGCCTTTTCATTCATTGCATTTTCAAGTTCATATTCTGCTTGGAGATCATGATGAATTCCTTCAATACCTTTTCTTAACTGAGACAAATATGACTTTGAAAAATGGTCCAAGAAAAGGAGGACACAGATCAAAAGACTGCTTTATTATATGACACAGAAATTAAAAGAACAATTTCTAAGATAAATGTTATGCAAAACATGTATACATTAAACTTTTTTACATTTTAGGGGAGCTTGGAAAGTCTGAAAAAGGATGAATGTTAAAGTTATAAAACTTGAGTTAGAATCCTGGTTCCACCATTTATTAATGTGATTTTTGGCAAGTCATAACATCTTTGGCCCTTAATTTACCTTATCCCTAGCGACTGTCCCAATACTTGCTACATAGTAGGTACTTGCTAAATGATAGTTTATAGGCTCACTGCAGAAAGAAAGATTTCTAAAAGATATCTGAAATCACTTTCAAACCTGAATTTATGATTCTGTTATTCAACATACGTGCAGAGTAGGTAAACACTACTAACTCTTTTCTAGCTATAGGTTATCAAATGTTTTTATTGGAAACAAGGATATGGAGGACCAATCTTCAAGAAAAAGGGACTCTTCAAGGGAAGAGGGGATTAAAATTCCATTAAAATAACACTCAGGGACAGCTGTAGCAGTTCATAATATATGGTCACAGGTTTTCAGCAGAGCTAGCATTGGGGATGGAATCAAACAATGTATACTTCATCTAAATATCCTAAATCATACCCAGTAACCTGAATGGATCCATCCTTGGAAGACATTTCATTTGTAGCATATCTAGAAGTCAAGAAGCATTTATTAAACAAATGATGTTTCCAATTCTTTGTCACTTCCCTGTTCAATCTATTTTTCACATACCTTCCAAAATAACTATCCTAAAATACTATCTTCCCATGTCTCTTTCCTGCTCTTTAGTCTTTCTTTGTCATTTCTATGATGAAATGTGAAATCATCTACTTGACATTTAAAGGTCTAACTTTTCAGTGTTGGTATATATAATATCCTTTCATTAATTCCATACTCTAGCCAATTGTTCTATTTGCAAATCCTTATTCCATCCCCTGTTTCTGTTCATGTCTGTTCTCCATTCATGGAATGCAATCTCTCTTTATCATTACTTTCTAAAATCTCTAATTTCCTTCAATGCACAATTTATATGTCTCCTTTTATGAGAAATGTTTTTGAATTCCTGTACTTCTCCACATTCTATCCCTTCTCAAATTATCTTTTATATGCTTAGTTATTTATTCATTCTCTATGTTCATAGATTCTAAAGTTCTTAAAGGCAAGGACCATTTTTCTCTTTGTTTTTGAAATTCCTAGGAAAGTATCTAGTATAGTGCATTGCATGTTGTGCAAAGTAGATTTCTAATTAATGTATGTTGGATTGTATTGGACTAAAACTCAATGGTCTATTGAGACTGTTACAGTTACAATACGACTGCCAAGATATTCATAGCCAGTTAGTGTTTGCAGCCATTCCTTGCTATGCTTGCTGAAGGAAATTATCTAAAACTTGACCTTGCTCAAACTTAACAATATCTAATCATTGAAAATATTAGTGGAGAAAATCAAATGGCAATTCTTCATTTAAGTTATTGCTTTTTGTTGCTTTGGAATTGCTAGTACTTCACAGTGACTCTGCTTTCTAGAATTTCAGGTGATCAAGTTAATTCTGTCTCTGTCTCTCCCTATCTCTCTCTTGGTCATTCTCATGTTTATTCATCAGATCTCAAAGTAAAAAAAAATGAAATGTGAATGAGAGGTGATGATTTTATAAATGTGCATAATAAAACACACATTTCTGGATATCATTGATAGGGGAATGTGTTTTGCTTGAGTGTGCATATTTGTGAGAATGGTTTTGTTTTTCTTTTTCCAGTGAAAGGAGAGGTAGGAGGGAGAGAAATTCTTGGTAACTGAAGAAATAGAACTTGGTTTTTACAAAAGAAAAATAATAATGTCCAGTATTGCTTTCTTAAGTTACCAAATCAGTGTTTCTCATACTTACCCTATCCAAAGTAATATATATCAACTCAATGAAGTGCCTTCATTAAATTTACATCAAAATGCAAACTAAAATGCAAGGTCTAGCTTCAGCCAGCTCCAACTGTCTCCTAAGAAGCAATTCTTCAATTTTCAATGTGAACATTTGAGCCTTGAAAATTAGCAAATAACTGTAGGTCATGGTTTGATTTATTGTTCTGTTGATTGTCTAGATTTAAGGAATTTATAGGAAAATTGTTAATGAAATTATTATCTGCTGTGGGCCAGAAGTTGAAACAAGGTGCTAAATCAGTGGAATTGATAGAAGCAATGGTTATTTAGCATGGTGCTTAACAGTTCTCTAGTTCAGTACATGTACTTAGTACTTACTATAATTCTACAAAATTCACACCTTTGATAAGAGATCAAATAAGCTAGGACAAGCTCAGCCAGAATCAGAACTAGGGAAGACCAGAGAAGTGGTGGCAGGCTGTCCTCCTTCTCTTCTCCATTGAAACCAAGATCCAGAGGGCCTCCAGAAAAACTAGCCGAACCCCAAGTGGAGACAAGACTTTGAAGGAGACAATAAAGGATTTGGACTTTACCTCCTGGCTGCACTTGTGGTGATTACTGAACTTAAACAAAGGCTGCTCCCAGAGACCCCAAGAAAACCTCAACAGAGAATATTACATTTTAGAGAGAATATTACAATTATCATTATTATTTATTATTATTATTAGTTTGATGAGATTGTGTTCTTAAACATATATCAGAACAACCCAAACCAACAGCCACACAAATTCCTCAGTAGCTATTTTGTTTTCCAAGAAATGGCTTACCTACTTCTGAATTCAATATAACTTCCACATGCCATTAAGCCTCTTTAGGGATTTTTTTAAAGGATTAACTTGTACCCTCATTTATGTTTCCACAGATGCAGTTTTTTTTTCAATCTTTTGTTCAGTGCTTATTAATCAACCAACAAGCATTTATTTAGTTCTTAGTATCAAAAAATGAAATTATATCTTTTCTCATAAGGAACTTACATTCTAATTGTGGTATATGAATGATATGGAATTTTATTGTTCTATAAGAAATGACCAGCAGGATGAATACAGAGAGGCTTGGAGAGACTTATGTGAACTGATGCTGAGTGAAATGAACAGAACCAGGAGATCATTATATACCACAGCAACGAACAATACCATATGAGGATGTATTCTGAAGGAAGTGGATTACTTCGACAAAGAGATCTAACTCAGTTTCAATTGATCAATGAGGGACAGAAACAGCTACACCCAAAGAAAGAACACTGGGAAATGAATGTAAACTGTTTGCATTTTTGCATTTCTTCCCGGATTATTTTTACTTTCTGAATCCAATTCTTCCTGTGCAACAAGAGAACTGTTCAGTTCTGCACACATATATTGTATCTAGGATATACTGTGACATATTTAACATGTATAAGACTGTTTGCTATCTGGGGGAGGGGGTGGAGAGAGGTAGGGCAAAAGTCAGAATAGAAGTGAGTGCAAGGGATAATGTTGTAAAAAAATTATCCAGGCATAAGTTCTGTCAATAAAAAAGTTATATATATATTTTTTAAAAGGAACTTACATTCTACTGGGAGAAATACATTCCTCTCTAGGTAAAAAACAATTAAAATGGATATTGACACACGGAGCCATTTGATAATACACACTCCAGAATGTTGGACTACCTCCACCAAACATTTTGATGTAATACAATACAAATATTGCAAATAACTGCTCTATCTCTTTAGAGTTCCCATCTTTACTAAAATTTGACTTGTGTTTTAAATCTCTTTAGAGTTCCCATCTTTACTAAAATTATTAAATTGATTGTGGAAGGTAGATCCAATATTGATTCTTCCTGAGACACTAAAACTAGAAATGTGAGTTAACTGCTCATAAGGAATCTTTTTCATGAGAAAAACTTAAATTTTATTTAAAGTGTTCATTATGGATCACCATTATGTTTTCTTGACTCTGTCATATATTGTATATCTAGAAACTACTTCTATAAAAACATTGAAGTCTTGAAATTGTTTCTACTATTGAAAAAAAACTCATAAAGAAATACAGCAATTTAAACTGATCAATATGATGTGCCAGAAGCACTTATTTTCCCATGAGACATGACCAAGATGCCTTAGTCATTTATCCATATTGATTTTGCAGGACCATTACAAGCAGTGAGTTTCTTGATTGTGAAAGGCTCCTCAAAATGGCTCAAATTATTCTTATATCTGTTTCAACCCACTCTCCTTTCCGGATTACAATTTTGTGGAAGTTTTTTTTCTCTCCAATTTATATACATACATCACCTGCCAATCTAATTTTTTCATAATAGATATTCATTTGCCTTACTTGAAGTTTAAGCAGTTTGTGGATAGAAACGTATCTAGCTCTATCTTACTATTGTAATTTACTGTTTGTAAGCAAATTGTCAAATTTAAAGAATGGTGTAGAATACTAAGGATGTTCTAAAGCAAATTATTAGAGATTGAGCAACCAGATTTCCAAAATTTTTCCATAATTTATTTTATTTTATTATAGAAGCTAATCCTATTGAATTAGCAATGATATAACATCTTAATACTTATCCATCTGGTTCCATTCAGATAAGCAAAACTCTATACTAAAAGCTATGCTATTTGTACCTATTCTTGTTTTTGTTTCTTTTTAAATCTTTTTTAGGAACTCGAGTTGGGTTAAGATATGTTACTCCTACTATAACTGAAGTCATGGGACCTATGATATGAAGTCCAGAACTCAGAGGAGAGGATTGGCAGTATCATATGGACACAGTGTAAAGGTGTTCCATCCAGGATGACTTAATGACAGCAGAATCGTTACATGCATCATCTCTAGAGCCATCTGGCATTGACATTTTGGCTACATCTCTTGAGGATTTATTAGAATTCCAAAGGGAAGGAAGCCACAATTCTTGTTTGGCCATCACAACTGCCAAACTGGAGAACCAGGCCAGCATATAGTTATGTTGTTGTTGGTTAAAAGATTGTATCAGATAAAGGAGAAGTATGTACTGTAAGTTGGGGAGAATTTGTGAGCAAGTTATGCATAAGGCAGTTGGCTTGTTATAAGGGAAAATGCCACATGGTCAATAGAAACCCTTTTTCTAGGATTCTTCATTTTCCTTCTCTTTCTCTTAGGAGTTTAGACTTCTTTTGAAATGAGAAAGACTCGGCCACCAAAGTAGTCTTGGACTACAGGGTTTTGGCTTTATCCCTGCTACTATTGTTAGACTTCCTGGATAAAGAGAATAAATTCAGGGGCTACTTAGTGTATTAATTTCTAAAGGTTCTCCACTTTGATCCTCTCAGAAGAATCCATAATTCAGTTCAGTAGAACACATCTTTTATCTCTAAAAGGGAAGCTCTCCCTTTTATCAATAGGAAAAAAGCCCCATATTTAACAGACCTCTGCCTCTCCTTGCACCCACACATTCACAGCTATTTTTCACCTTCTCTACCAGGGAGAGATAGAAGATGGGATAAGAGAGAATAACTAGTCAAACATTCAGATCCTCCTTGGTATAAGAAAGGGAAGAGAAAGAAAGTCCTATTGTCTCTTCTTTTGGCTATTACTCAATCAGCAATGTAGAGTTCATTCGGTTCATATTTCATCTTCCAATGATTCCCATCCTTGATAATGAGCTATAGATCTGCTTACAATGGCTCCTCCATTTAGTCCATTATGATGACTTATAATTCCCTGTTCCTTACTGTGACTACTTCTCTTATGACTTCCTCCCTCCTTTTACAAACCTTTTGAAAGTTCAGTCACTTTGGTCATTTTATTTTAGGCCAGATTTTTTTCTTTTCACCATTGGTTAGTATCTTCCCTCTATTTGCACTATATTTTCTTCCCTATATTTATTCTATACACACATATCTTATATCCTTCATTATTTACACTATTATACATATTTTGTACACAGTTATTTTCATTTTGTCTTCTTGAATATCATACACAAACATATGTATATAGTTATTTTCATTTTATCTCCTCTATTAGAATATAAACTCCTTGAGTATAGGGATAATTTTTTTTTGCTTTTCTTTGTATTCTTAGCACTTAACGGACTGTCTGACACATATTTAGTGCTTAATAAATTCTTGTTGGCTGATTAAGACTCAAAAGATGGACTTCATTGTTATGCAGTTGGCTTTGTCATTCAATGTTAGTATGGTTAACCATTTTGATCACAGAATCTTAGAGTTGGACAGGACTTGAGAGACCAGATATTTCAATATATTCCAGAATAAGAATTCTTTCTACAAAACGCCAATAAATAAACATCTAACCTATCCTTGACTAAATCTAGTCATGAGGAAACCTCTGCCCATCATTACAGCTCATTTTATTCCTGAACAGCTCAAACTTTCTTAAATCAAAACTTTTACCTCAGCATCTTCTATCTAATACACAGTGGATAGAGCACTAATCTTGGAATCAGGAAGATACAAGTTCAAATCCAGCCTCAGATGCATACTAGCTGTATGACCCTGAGCAAGTCACTGTTTGCTTCAGTTCCTCATTTGCAAAATGAGCCAGAGAAGGAAATGGCAAACCACTCCAGTATCTTTGCCAAGTGAATTGTAAATGGGGTCACAAAGAGTCAGATATGACTAACTCAAAAACTTTGTATCTCCTTTTTTTCCTAGTCATCTGGCAATTGCCTAAAGACTGATAGTAATTAAAATTTTTATATTCTAACCTTGTTTCCTGATTTATTCAAGTCCAGTCAAAAGGATCAAGGTGAGAGGAATTGCTTTGGATTAAGGATATCCCAACATTGGCTTGTGATGCTACCTAATACGGAAAAAGCTTGCAATATAGCAATGGAAGGTTCTTGAATCCAGAAATAGACTTAGGTAATATAATGATGAGATTTGAGAAGCAAGAAGGATATCTATATTTTTTTGTTGTTTGTTTTTGTTGGCAAGCAAGTCACCTGTTCATACAGATTTTTTCTTTTCTTAAAGATCACATAAGGAGTGAACCTTTGACCTGCACAGTACTCCATTCTGGTGATATAATGAATGATATAAGGCAACAAGGTGAAATGTAAAGAGCATTGAACTTGAGCATGAACCAGTTATAAATACCTGGTTTTGCATCCTGCTTCGTACATTTAGTAGCTGTGTGATCCTGGGAAAAGACAAGCTCTCTGGACATTATTTCTACATCTTTAAAAAGGGGAAATAAGTATGGTACCTACTTTACAAAGTTATTATTAGGATCAAATGAAACAGTGTCTATAATTGCTTTGCATATCTCAATGTATTATATGAAGATGAAGGTAAAAATGGGGGACTATTCTCAATGACTTGCTGGGTTTGGAGCTTCTTGGTTTTTAGAATTCTATAAGTAAAATACAATTGGGCTCCTTAATACTTTTGTGTTAGGTAGTGCTCATTTTTTAGAGTTATAAGATTTAAAAATGTTATAACTGTGTAAAGTAGGTAATATAGATTATTATCTCCATTTTATAGATGAACAAATTTGGGTTTTAACATATTAACTAATTTACCTAAGGTTCCACAGCAATTAAATGGAAGGCCCTTAAACTTAAACTCAGTTCTTTTGAAAAGATTGAAGAGTCAAGGCTTCTGAAGAGATAAGATAAGAAAAAATGTAAAAGTACTTTGTAAAAATGTATAAAGTCCAACACAAGTACAAGATATTTTTTAAAGATATAAAATATTGAACTTAGAAAGAGTGTTATGAGTTTATCTTGTCTACTTTCCCAGACCTTAGCTTAACTATTTCACATGAAAAGATAATATCATTGTTTTTAAAAACCTCTAGAGAAGGGATTCCACAAATTTCTTTAGTAACCTCTTTTAGTTTAATAGCCTTCATTGTCAGTATATTCTCCTAGCTTCTAACCTAAATTCCTTATGCTTCAGTGGAAGCCCATTTACTTTCTTTAAGGGTAGAAAAAAAATCTTCAATAGAGATGAGAATAATAGCTGGAAAGGGCTCTTTGTCTATATGTCATATAGACATATGACATCTATTACATAAATACTATTTAATCTTCTTCTTCCTAGGTTAAATAATCTAAATCCTTAAATTTGTCGTTCAGAATTTATTTTCTAACCAGTGAATCATCCAATTGCTTTTAAGTTCTCTACAATTCTCTGAATTTTTGGTGTTAGTATCAGACACGATACTAGGCTAGCACTTACTCTGCCCATCACAACAACCTACACTTTTATCTCAGTACCATGTAGAAAGTCAGGACATAGGTTTCTTTCAGCCAATCCAATACAAGCTTTGTGCTGCTCCAGGAATATCTGGTTAGCAAGCGGTAGAGGAATTCCACCTCTGGCTTACCCCTTTGATCAGTTATTTTAGTGGGTTATGGAAACCCATTTCTTTCAATGTTTAACAAGAAGTTCTCAACCTTTCTGTTATGTTTCTCTGGTGACACAGAAAAACATTTCCCTCATGCTTTAGTGAGAAAATAAAGTCCATTTACAGATATCCTTCTTCTGCAAATTGACATTTCCCATTCTCTCTTCTTTTGCTCCATTCACTGATGGAGAGATCTCTTTTTTCTTTTCTTTTCTTTTTATTTTTTTGCTGAGGCAATTGGGGTTAAGTGACTTGCCTAGGGTCACATAGCTAGGCAGTGTTAAGTGTCTGAGACCAGATTTGAACTCAGGTTATCCTGACTTCAGGGCTGGTGCTCCATCCACTGTGCTGCCTAGCTGCCCTGAAGAGATCTCTTTTTGTCAATGACAACAAATACTTTTGGTCCCTTCTCTTCTCATTTTCTTTGCTAAATTGTCCTTATTCTCTCTAATCCCCATGCTCTCCCTATTTAGTGACTCATTTCTTGCTTACTATAAACAGGTCCATGTTTTTTCCATCATTAACAATGTATATATGTATATACATAAATATCCATATAGCTATATGCACACATATATGCATGTATATAAATATACATGCATAATATGTATGTTATATTTATGTATATCAATCATTCAATCCTACTTCAATTTATTGTCCTAACTCTCTCCCATCTTTCGTAGTAAAATACCTAAAAGTTATTTATTCTTAGTTTCCATTTCCTCTATTGTCTTGACTTCTCAACCTTTTGTTATTTGATTTTTCTTCTCTTCATTCCAAAGTTTTCAAGTATTCCAATGACAAATTAACCTTAATCTTTATAGCTTTTCCCCTTCTGTTTCATTTGACACTGTTCACTACTCCCTCCTTAAAACTATTTGTTGTCTGGGCCTTCATAACATTTATCTCTCTTAATTCTCCTTCTTATTTCCTGACTTCATTTTTTCAATCTCTTTTCTAGAATCATCATCAAAATCCCATCCACGGAGGTGGCAGAGAATAGAAGGGGAGGCTTAGGATGGAGAGGCCCTACTCAGGGAATCTAGTGGGAACCTCTTAACTAAAATTCAGCAGTGTTGGCTATACTGTCCTAGGTCAGAAGCCAGTGGATCAGCAGACTACCTGTGAGACCTCTAATACAACAATAGAAGGCAAATACTGAGCTCCTGAATCCCAGCATAACAGGTGGAATTTGGCTAGACCCACCCAGCCCGAGTAGAAAACTTCCAGCACCACCAGATGCAGGGCAATGTAAAACTCCTGTTGTTCTGTAGAGGAGGATTGGAACAATCTCCCACGTGCTTTAGAAACTGACCTCAAAATTTAAAAATGAACAGAAAAAGCAAGAAGAGCTCTGATCATAAATAGCTATTGTTGAGACAAAGAAGAACAAAACTCCAACCCTGAGGACAATAAAAGCAAACACTTCCAGATAAAACCTCAATGAGGGATGTAAGCTAGTCTCCAACGCAAAAAGCTCTATTGGAAGAATTCAAAAAGAATTTTAAAAGAGATCTAAAAGAACAATGGGAAGAGGAAATGAAAGCTTTGAAGGAGAGTTTGGAAAAGGAATCACAGAAATTGTCTGAAGAACTTCTTAAACTTAATTTGGTAAAATGGGAAATAAAATATATACTGAAGAAAAATCACTTCTTAAAAGTAGATTTGGTGAAATGGAAAAAGAAAACAGCTCCTTGAAAGATAGAATTGGTGAAATGGAAAAAAAAACAATTCCCTCAAAGTTATATATTAGGGTTAAGCTCTAGGCCCTCCTAGCTTTTGTCTGTCTGTTTTGCACTGGACAAGATATTTTTCTCTTTGATTTCAAAGATGTCCTTGGAGACTTAGTTAATCCTTCAGTAATGATATAGCTATCTTCTTTATTTTCCTAGAACTTTCAATAATTTTAGGTAACTAAAAAGCCTATTTTCTTTAAGTCATTTCTGTCCCAACAAATTCAATAGATATTCACTGATTTTGGTCTTAAATGAAAGTCTACATCTTCAGGTATGATTCTGTTCTCATCAATAGCCTTGTGGCTTCCATGTTAGGCACCATTCTAAAAAAATGTCTATTTGCACTTGATTGATTTCTTACAAAAAGGAACTATTAGATAAATATCTCTTTATAATTCATGGTCATGTTCCCTCTTAGACATTTCTTCCCCATTCACTCAATAAACATTTAGTGAGTATCTATGATGTACAAGACACTGTGCCAGTGATATTAAAAGTGAAAAAAAATAAAGATACAACAGACTTTTACCTTCAAATAACTTGCATTTTATTATAAAGGAGGAGATATGTGTAAACACATATGTAACGATTTTATGTATATGTTAACATGTATGTATATGTATAAAGACATATATACTTTGTATCATGTATGTAAAATAAATTGGGGGATAGTGAGATTTGGAACTAAATATTTAAGGAATAAGTTGAACCTTGAATGAGATGTCACAGTTGAAAGAGGTGGAGTGAGGTGGTATAAGATTCCAGTCAATGGAAAAGATCATGCAAAAGTTCAGGTTAAGACAATGGAAATGTTGTGTATAGGCAATAGAAAGTGGCTCAGATTGATTGGGAATTTTAAATACTTGAGGGAGATTAATGTAAAACCAGTCTGGAATGACAGGCTGAAGATAGATTGTGAGGGATTATAAATGTCAAATATAGGAGTTTTCTTTTTATCTTAGAGGCAATAAATAGCCACTATAACTTTTTGAATTTAGAAGCATAATATGGTATATGCTTTAGGATGAACCTCCAATTGAATTTCTGCTTCTTATTTGATTGATTCCTCCAGCTATCAACTGTTCTCTTCTTTTCTTTTTGTTGTTATTAGTTTTTTATTCTTTGTCTCAATTGTTCTTTATTTTTCCAAATATACATATAGTTTTCAACATTCAGTTTTTTCACTCCTATGTTTCCTCTCCCTCCTCCCCAAGACAGAAAGTATTCTGATATAGATTATACATACACAATACTAAACCTATCTTCATATTGTTATGTTGTGCAAGAAAAATCAAACAAAGGGGAAAAAAACACAAGAAAGAAAAGGCAAGGAAGTAACCAAAAAAGGTAAAAATACTGTTCCACATTCAGTCTTCGTTGTTCTATCTCTCTGGATGTGGATGGCATTTTCCATCCCGAGTCTACTGGAATTCTCTTGGATCATTGCATTGTTGAGAACAGCTAATTCTATTTCTGTTGATCTTCATATAGTCCTGCTGTTACTATGTATGATGTTCTCTTAGTTCTGATCATTTCATTCAGCATCAGTTCATGTAAATCTTTCCAGATTTTTCTGAAATCAGACTGCTCATCCTTTCTTATAGAACAGTAATATTACATGACATTCATATATCATAACTTAGCTATTGCCCAATTAAATGGGAATCCACTTTTTCTATTCCTTGCCACTGCAAAAGATCAACTGCTCTTTTCCTGAAAATAAAAAGTGTCTTCTGCTTGCCCACCAACAGACTTTACCAACTCTGATAAATATGTATAGTCAAATGCAATCGACACATTTGGTGTGTATAAAAATAAGTACCTCATTCTATATTTCTTGCCCACTACCTTTCCATCTCAATTCATGGTCAAAATAGCAATAATTTACATGTATTGATTAATGGGTTCTTTACTTGTTGAAGTTTTCAGCTTTGCAAGATTCCTTTTAATAAATTCAAACTTTATTGTTCCTTACCCTGCTCACAAAATTACTTTCTAGATTCTCATTGCTATAGTTTCAAAAGAGAAAAAAATAAACTTATAAAACAAGAGTGAGAAGCATCTTGCTAGGGGATACAATATTGAATGGGAAATTAAGAAGATGCAGATTCAAGTATTATCTTTGATCTGTGCTAGCTATGTAGCATTAGACATATTAGTTAACCTCTTTGCAACTGAGGGCAACTCTCTAGGATTTATTATTATTTTATTTTTGCAGTATAAATGATCTATGTTTTCTGGAGGGAATTCTCATGCCAGTAATCTTTGATGTATTTCCATATGATGATGATATAGTTTCTACCAATGGCATACAAAGAGGGTTGTTTCCCCCAGTACACTTTATGTGATATATCTGAAAGGTGAAGTCACTAGAGAGTTCACATAGATGCTAGTGTTGTAAACCTAATTTCTCCATTCTTTCTAGCAGGTGGAAGGATCAACCCTAAATGGGAGAAAAATCCAGATGAGTTTAGGAGATTAATTTCAATTCTAAAATCTATATTGTTATATTTTTACCAATTAAATAAAATCCTTTTGCATGCATAGATTAGAAAATTTACTGAGTAGACTTTTTTACAAGTTAAAAAAACCTTTCTTTTCTTAAGACATAAATAATATGTGCCACATATATTTATCATGAATATATTGTGTTCCTAACACTCTCTGAACTCCATGTAGGGGGAAAACACTCTGTAACTATATTTTCTTATGTGATACAAGAAATATCATAGAAGCATACTGAAAAAATTGGAAAGGACATTAGAGGGTATCTATTATATCCCTTTCATTTTGAAGATAAAAACTGAGGCTTAGAAAAATGAAATGGTTCGCCCAAAGTTGTAGAGCCAGGAGGTATCAACTCATTTTGCTACTAATCTTTGACTTAATGGATAAGTTCTGGAGAGATGCTTGAAACATATTAGATTATCCACCTAACATGGGCAAAATGAAGATTTGAATACACTATACAATATTGCTTTGTATTTAGTATTATTATTTTAAGATAAAATAATTACATTTCATAATTCTTAGATGCATTTCATATATTCTTCATGAATTTTCAAAATAAAATTGTGAAACATTAGCAGTAGAAAAGATCTTGTTATGTTATTTAGCTTACCCCTTTGGCTTGAGGCAAGATTGCATTAATATGATGCCAGAGTTGTGACTAGCAGGCAGTTTCATTTTAGACCTCTAGGTTCTATAACCTCCCTCAATAATCCATTTGAATGTGCAATATCTACTGCCAGGAAATCTGTCCCCTTTTACCTTTACTTTAAAAATAAATAACAACATATAATTGCTGGAAAGATATGTAGGATCCAAGATAGAGACTGACATTTATTGATTGAGAAAAGTACTGTCCTCATGTTTTTATAAAGCTGAAAAAGGGATAGAAAAAAGTGGAAGTGAATCCTAAATTCAGGTTTGTGTGCATTATAATAAATTTATTTAACAGAAAGTTATTTAGTAAAGTCCTGAAAATTGTCAGATGGATGTAAGGCTATTTTCTTCCAGCATACTATCTGCAATACCAATAAGATTATTTTAATGTTAAATTAATATTAATGAAAATGGGCTAGGAAGAGAAGATTCCTACTGTGAATAGGCCAGAAATTAAATTTAGCAATAGAGAGTCCATGGATAGATAGAATATTGGATAGTAGGTACTTCTCATTTATTTCTTCCTTTGCCAACATGAGTAATACAGGCTCAGCATGGTACAGGATTCCTCAAACATTTAAAATAGGGGACCAGTTCACTGTCCCTCAGAGTGTTGGAGGGCTGGACTATAGTACAAACAAAAACTTTATTTTGTGAGTCTTTAAATAAAGAAACTTCATAGCCCTGGGTGAGGGGGATAATCTTCCTCAGCTGCTGCACTTGGCCCTTGGGCCGTAGTTTGAGGACCCCTGGGCAGATGAAGTGTCATGATTGACATGAATGACTCTTTGTGACTCCATTTGGAGTTTTCTTGACAAAGCTACTGAAGAAGTTTGCGATTTACTTTTTCAGCTCATTTTTTAGATGAGGAAATTTAGTTAAATGGGTTTAAATTATTTTTCCAGGGTAATATACCTAGTAAAAGACTCAGGAAGATGAGTCTTTTATTCATTCTGCCACTTATCAACTACCTACATAGAGTCAGATCATCAAAATAATTATAAAATTAAATGTCAACATAGAGGAAATAGTAGAAATGAGATTACTGTATATAATTGGAAGAATATCAAACCCATCTACTAAAAAAGTGTCACTGTCCCTCTCCCTCCACCAGATTAAAAAAAAAACAATGGAAAGGAGCAAATACATTAACCTTGACTATTACTACCACCTGGGAAAAAATTAACCTATATAAAGCAATTGCTACAATGAGAAAGCCAGATGAGGATAGAAATCCCTTTAGCCAGCAAATCCTTAATCACTTTGCCCAGGACTGCAGTCTAGATACTAAAGCCAACAAGAATTTAGTATATTCATTTATTTGAAAAACACAGCATATGAAGATAACAGAGAAAACAAGTTCATAGAAAACTTGATGTGAGATGGAAGCATGAATAGAAAATTTTTTTTTTGAAAAAATATAGAGAGATTTTCATAGACTGCAAGGTTAATGAATCAAAAATGTGATTTTTTTCTAAAATAAAGCTAATTTTGTAATAAAATGCATTAAGAGGAATGTGGCGTCTGGAATATGGAAGTAATCCCACTTTACTCTGACCTTGTCAGACTCACCTATAGTATTATATTCAATTCTGGATATCACAGTGTAGGTAGGACATTGATAATGTGAGGAATGTCCAGAGGAGTGTTTCAAGATAATTAAGGGCTTTTAAGCCATGTTGTATAATCAAATGAAGCAACTGAATTTGTTTAGCAGATGACTCTGTGGGGGACATGATAGCTATTTTTCAGGGTATAGAAGGACTACCCCATGGAAGAGATTTAGCTATTCCATTTTTCCAGCTATTCCATATTTCCATTTTTCAAGTAGGCATAATCAGGAGCAATGGGTACGAGTGGTAGAGAAGGAATCTTAGGCCTGATGTCAAAAAAAGAAAAAAAAAGCAAAAAAAAAAAAAATCCCTAAATTTCCCAATAATTAAATCTCTTTAAGGGGAGATTGAGTTACCTTGAAAAATAATGGGTTATTTCTACTTGGAGATTTGGAGATCTTTAAGTAGAGATCCGACAACTTATCAGATATGTTTTAATGTATACTTTTGTTAGAAAATACATTAGATCTATCTATATCTATATATGTATGGATGTATATAACTATATATTTATTTGATCTATATCTATATTTGCATTGGACCTCACAAGCAGTTTGGTGAAGTCTATTGAACCCATCTCAGAATGTTTGTTGACTACATTAATAATTTAAAGAAATTCTTAATATTAGTTAGAGATTTGTAAAAATAATGTATTTTTTTCTCATCTAAGTACACAGATCCACTGAAATCTAACTGCAGACCTCTTGGGGATCCAGAGATGTCTGAATTAAAAATCCTGGATTATATGGTGGCTGAGGTCCCTTTCAGTTCTTAAACTCTATGATTTGGTGATCCAATTGTGCTAAACAATATAGCAAGGACAGTGAAAATCAAATAGATGGAAAATGGAACAGATTTGCAAATATTATTTCACATAAACATTCAATGTCACATATATATTCAATATAGTCAATGATATTAGAAATTGTACATATGCACTTAAACATTCTAATCTCCAATATATTATATAAGGAAGTGGAAATTTCAATTAAGATAAAAATTGGGAAGAATAATTATACAAAAACAAGTGCACACTGAGAAAATAATATATAGGAAGACACATAATCTTAAAAGTAGTGATACATCTCATAATTTGAGCTATAAAAAATAGCTTGTAAAAAAAAGTTATCTCAGGAAGGGCAAGATGACAAAAGAATGACAGGAGAGAAATCAAGGAAAATATAATTAATATAGATAACTGATATCTTCCAACTTATATATTTACTTCATCATCTGTATAAAATCTTTATGAGAATGATATACATATATATCCTATCAATTGTCAAAAATCATATTATTTTTGTTTATAACATCTTTTATATATGTTCCTTTTTCTCTCAGTGTCATAGCTGTCACCTCTTTCCTGTATTATTGAATTACCCTCCTAAGTGGTCTTTTTGGGGGGATCTTTTTAATTTTTTGCGGCAATTGGGGTTAAGTGATTTGCCTAGGGTCACACAGCTTGTAAGTGTTAAGTGTTTAAAGTGAGATTTGAATTCAGGCTCTCCTGACTCAAGGGCTGGTGCTCTATCTACTGCATCATCTAGCTGCTCCCTATTCGATTTTTCTTCCTAAAATCTTTTCTTACTCTAATCCATCTTCCTTTTTTTTTTTTTTTTTTTTTAATTTAATAGCCTTTTATTTACAGGATATATACATGGGTAACTTTACAGCATTAACGATTGCCAAACCTCTTGTTCCAATTTTTCACCTCTTACCCCCCACCCCTCCCTAAATGGCAGGATGACCAGTAGATGTTAAATATATTAAAATATAACTTAGATACATAATAAGTATACATGACCAAAACATTATTTTGCTGTACAAAAGAATCAGACTCTGAATTATTGTACAATTAGCTTGTGAAGGAAATCAAAATGCAGGTGTGCATAAATATAGGGATTAGAGATTCAATGTAATGGTTTTAGTCATCTCCCAGAGTTCTTTTTCTGGGTATAGCTAGTTCAGTTCATTACTGCTCCATTAGAAATGATTTGGTTGATCTCGTTGCTGAGGATGGCCTGATCCATCAGAACTGGTCATCATCTAGTATTGTTGTTGAAGTATATAATGATCTCCTGGTCCTGCTCATTTCACTCAGCATCAGTTAGGTATGTAAGTCTCTCAGGCCTTTCTGAAATCATCCTGTTGGTCATTTCTTACAGAACAGTAATATTCCATAATTTTCATATACCACAATTTATTCAGCCATTCTCCAACTGATGGACATCCATTCAGTTTCAGTTTCTAGCCACTACAAAAGGGCTGCCTACAAACATTCGTGCACATACAGGTCCCTTTCCTTCATTATAATCTCTTTGGGATATAATCCCAGTAGTAACACTGCTGGATCAAAGGGTATGCACAGTTTGATAACTTTTGAGCATAGTTCAAACTACTCTCCAAAATGGTTGGATTCGTTCACAACTCCACCAACAATGCATCAATGTCCCAGTTTTCCCACATCCCTCCAACAATCATCATTATTTTTCCTGTCATCTTAGCCAATCTGACAGGTGTGTAGTAGGTATCTTAGAATTGTCTTAATTTGCATTTCTCTGATTAATAATGATTTGGAGCATCTTTTCATATGACTAGAAATAGTTTCAATTTCTTCATCTGAGAATTGTCTGTTCATATCCTTTGACCATTTTCAATTGGAGAATGGCTTGATTTTTATAAATTAGAGTTAATTCTCTATATATTTTGGAAATGAGGGCCTTTATCAGAACCTTTGACTGTAAAAATATTTTCCCAGTTTATTAGCTTCCTTCTAATCTTGTCTGCATTAGTTTTGTTTGTATAAAAACTTTTCAGTTTGGTATAATCAGAAATTTTCTATTTTGTGATCAGTAATGATCTCTAGTTCTGCTTTGGTCATAAAGACCTTCCCCTTCCACAGGTCTGAGAGGTAAACTATCCTATGTTCCTCTAATTTATTAATAATTTCATTCTTTATGCCTAGATCATGAACCAATTTTGACCTTTTCTTGGTGTACGACGTTAAGTATGGATCAATGCCTAGTTTCTGCCATATTAGTTTCCAATTTTCCCAGCAATTTTATCAAACAGTAAGTTCTTATCCCAAAAGCTGGGATCTTTGGGTTTGTCAAAGACTATGTTGCTATATTTTTTGACTGTTTTATCCCTTGAACCCAATCTATTCCACTGATCAACTAATCTATTCCTTAGCCAATACCAAATAGTTTTGGTAACTTCTGCTCTATAATATAATTTTAGATGTGGTACAGCTAAGCCACCATCATTTGATTTTTTTTTTCATTAATTCCCTTGAAATTCTTGACCTTTTGTTTTTCCATATGAACTTTGCTGTTATTTTTTCTAGGTCATTAAAATAGTTTTTTGGGAGTCTGATTGGTATAGCGCTAAATAAATAGATTAGTTTAGGTAATATTGTCATCTTTATTATATTTTGCCCTATCCAAGAGCATTTAATATTTTCAATTGGTTAGATCAGACTTAATTTGTGTGAAAAGTGGTCTGTAATTTTGCTCATAAAGTTTCTGATTTTCCCTTGGCAGATAGATTCCTAAATATTTTATATTATCAGTAGTTACTTTAAATGGAATTTCTCTTTGTAACTCTGACTGTTGGATTTTGTTAGTGATATATAAGAATGCTGATGACTTATGTGGGTTTATTTTATAACCAGCAACTTTGCTAAAGTTGTGGATTATTTCTAATAACTTTTTAGCAGAATCTCTGGGATTCTCTAAGTATACCATCATGTCATTGGCAAAGAGTGATAATTTGGCTTCCTCATTGCCTATTCTTATTCCTTTAATCTCTTTCTCAGCTCTTATTGCTATAGCTAGCGTTTCTAATACAATATTAAATAGTAACGGTGATAGTGGGCAACCTTGTTTCACTCCAGATCTTATTGGGAATGGTTGCAGTTTGTCTCCATTACATATGATGCTTACTGATGGTTTTAAATAGATGCTGCTGATTATTTTAAGGAAAAGTCCATTTATTCCTATACTTTCAAGTGTTTTTAATAGGAATGGATGTTGGATTTTATCAAATGCTTTTCTGCATCTATTAGAGATGATCATATGGTTTTGTTAATTTGGTTATTAACATGGCCAATTATATTGATAGTTTTCTAATATTGAACCAGCCCTGCATTCCTGGTATAAATCCTACTTGATCATAGTGTATTATCTTGGAGATGATTTTCTGTAGTCTTTTTGCTAATATCTTATTTAAGATTTTAGCATCAATATTCATTAGGGAGATTGGTCTATAATTTTCTTTCTCTTTTTCAGCCTACCTGGTTTAGGTATCAGTACCATGTCTGTGTCATAGAAGGAATTTGGTAGGACTCCTTCATTCCCTATTTTATCAAATAATTTATATAGCATTGGGGCCAATTGTTCTTTAAATGTTTGGTAAAATTCACATCTAAATCCATCTGGTCCTGGGGATTTTTCTTAGGGAGTTGTTTAATTGCCTGTTCTATTTCTTTTTCTGAAATGGGACTATTCAAGCAATTTACTTCTTCCTCTGTTAGTCTGGGAAGTCTGTATTTTTGGAGGTAGTCATCCATTTCACTTAGGTTATCAAATTTATTGGCATAAAGTTGAGCAAAATAACTCCTTATTATTTCTCTAATTTCCTCTTCATTGGTGGAAAGTTCTCCCTTTTCATTTTAAGACTACTAATTTCATTTTCCTCCCTCCTTTTTCTAATCAGATTTACCAAAGGCTTATCTATTTTATTGGCTTTTCATAGAACCAACTCTTAGTTTTATTAATTAGTTCAATAGTTTTTTACTTTCAATATTTTAATTTCTCCTTTTAATTTTAAATTTCCAATTTAGTATTTGATTGGGGGTTTTAATTTGGTCTTTTAGTTTTTTAGTTGCAAGCCAATTCATTAATCTTTTCTTTCTCTGTTTTATTCAAGTAAGCCTCTAAGGATATAAAATTCCCTCTTATTACCGCTTTGGCTGCATCCACAAATTTTGGTATGATGTCTCATCATTGTCATTATCTTGAGTGAAATTATTAATTGTATCTATAATTTGCTGCTTCACCCAATCATTTTTAAGATGAGATTGTTTAGTTTCCAATTACTTTTTGGTCTATTTCCCCTAACTTTTTGTTGAATGTAGTTTTTATTGCATCATGATCTGAAAAGAAAGCATTTACTATTTCTGCTTTCTTGCATTTAATTTGAGGTCTTTATGTCCTAATATATGGTCAATTTTGAATAGGTTCCATGAACTGCTGAGAAGAAAGTATATTCCCTTCTATCTCCATTCAATTTTCTCCAAGATCCAACATACCTAATTTTCTAATATTCTATTTACTTCTTTAATTTCTTTCTTATTTGTTTTTGGTTTGATTTGTCTAATTCTGAGGTGCAAGGTTGAGATCTCCTACTATTACAGTTTTGTTGTCTATTTCTTCTTGCAACTCTCTTAACTTCTCCTTTAGGAAGTTGAGTGCCATACCACTTGGTGCATATATGTTTAATATTGATATTGCTTCATTATTTATGCTACCCTTTAGCAGGATGTAGTTACCTTCCTTATCTCTTTTAATTAGATCAATTTTTACTTTTGCTTGATCTGAGATAAGGATGGCTACCCTGCTTTTGACTTCACCTGAAGCATGAATAGATTTTGCTCCAGCCTTTTACTTTTACTCTATATGCATCCCCTGCTTTAAATGTGTTTCTTGTAAACAACATATTGTAGGGTTCTGACTTTTGATCCAGTCTGCTATCTGCCTCCTCTTTATGGGGAGTTCATCCCATTTACATTTACAGGTTAGAATTACTAAATCTGTATTTCCTGCCATCCTAATAACCCCAGATTGTGCTTTACTTATTCTTGCCTCCCCCAACCCTCTTTCCCCTTTCAAACTTATGTACCCCTCTTGTATCACGATACTTATCCTCTTTATAATCCCTCCCTCCCCCTTTGAGTCTTTCCCCTTCCTTCCCTTATTACTCTTTTTCTTTTCCCTTTTCCTCTCCCCGTTTTTAATGGGCGAGAGAGAATTTTCTCTAAAACAAATGTCAATTATTTTTTCTTTGAGCCAACTCTGATGAGTAAGATTCACACAATGTTCCTCCCCTCTCTAAATTCCCTCAGATATGATAAGTTTCCTTAGCCTCTTTGTGGGATGTGGTTTCTCTCTTTTATCCCTCCTTCCACCTTGTTCTGCCATCATCCCTTTTCCATATCTACTTCCCTTTTTTTATGTTATATCAGTACAATCAAATTATACATGTATTCTTTTGTATATCACAACAGAAATACAATTCTCAAGAGTTATTTTTACCTTTTCTGCATCTCTTGAGTTCTATTCTTGGAGATCAAATTTTTGTTTAGTTCTGGTTTTTTCTTCAGAAACAAATGGAATTCATTTGTTTCATTAAATGTCCATCTTCTTCCCTGGAAGAAAATGCTCAGCTTAGCTGGGTAGTTTATTCTTGGCTGCATCTCAAGTTCTTGTGCCTTTGAGAATATCATATTCCAGGCCCTTCTTTCCTTTAATGTAGAGGCAGCCAGATCTTGGGTGATCCTTATTGTAGCACCTCAGGTATTTAAATGTTTTTTTGGCTGCTTGTAAAATTTTTTCCTTAATCTGATGAGTTCTGAAATTTTTGCCACAATATTCCTTAGGGGTTTTTATTTTAAGGGTTTCTTTCAGAAGGTATTCGATGAATTCTTTCAATGCCTATTTTACCTTCTGATTCTATTACATCTGGGCAGTTCTCTTTGATGATTTCTTGTAAAATAGTATCTAGGCTCTTTTTTTCATCATAGTTTTCAGAAAGTCCAATAATCCTCAGATTATCTCTCCTAGATCTATTTTCCAAGTCTGTCGTTTTTGCAAGTAGAAAATTCGTGGTTTTCAGTTTGTCATTTTTTTGTTTTGCTTGACTGATTCTTGCTGTCTCAATGAATCATTAGTTTCAATTTGTTCAGTTCTAATTTTTAAAGAATTATTTTCTTCAATAGCTTTTTTACTTCTTTCTGCATATGTCCAATTGAGTTTTGAATGTATTGTTTTGGTCTGTGGAAATTTTTCCATTTCACTAATTTTTTTTAGTGAATTATTTTCTTTTCAATTCACATATCCTACTTTCTTGCGTGTTCTTTGTCTTTTCAATTCCACGGATCCTACTTTCTTGAGTTCTTTGTCTTTTCCAATTCCACAAATCCTACTTTCTAGTGGATTCTTTATTTTTCAATTCACAATTCTTACTTTCCTGAGATTTTTTTATTTTTTCCAATTCACCAATTTTGTTTCCTGCACTTCCTGGGAATTTTTAACTTTTCAATTCGTATTTCAGGAAGTTGTTGCTCTCTTGTAAGGCTTCTCTTTCCTTTCCCATTTATCTTCTAACTCTCTTTTGAGACTTTTAATGGTCTCTTCTATGAGAGCATTATGTAAAGGAGGACAGTCTGATGCATTTTGCTGTTTGAGGTCTCTTCAGGTTTGCTGACCTGCTCTTTTTCTGCATAGAAGCTGTGGATTGTTCTTTTCATCTTTTTATTCATGTTTTAAAGCCTTTAGGGTAGGTCTCTAGGCAAGGGGTTCCAGCTTCCTCTGCAGAGCAGGAGAGAGATGTAAACCGATTTCTGGCTCCGAGGTATGGGAGTGCTCTGGGTGAGAGTTTTTCCCTTCCCCCAACAGGAAGTGGATTCAGCACTGGCCGAGCTATCAAACTGCTTAGTAGGGCTGAGTGGATTATCAATTGCCCTTGGCTAGAGACTAAGTGGTGAAAGTGTCATTTCCCCAGGCTGGAGCCTCTTTTGGGACTGTGAGTATTAGCAGCTGACTGCAGAATGCAGACCGCCACAAACTCTGCCTAGCGTCTCTGCCTGATGCAAATCGGCCCTGGAAAAGCTCTATGGCCCCAAGCCGAGCTCCCCACTGCGCAGATTGGAGGCTAACCCGGACTCACGTCCTCCTGCCAGTGCAGGATCACAGCTGCCCAAGGAAAGCCCGTACTGCGGGTTGGGGCTCTGGCGCTTGTGCTGAGATCTGTGCCTTCACCCTCGGTTTGAGACTCTCCTCGGAACCTAATTTCTCTCCCGTCTGCTTGATCTCCCCTGGCCCCGGAACCAACCTTTTTGGTGAGACTGCAGATTTTCTCTGGCGGTGAGTTGTTCTACTTCTTATCTTTCTGATGTAGCAGTCAAGACTATTTTTGAGGCTCGATATAATATTGATAAAGAGGGTAAGAGAAGAGCTTAGAAAGTCGTGTGTGTCTTCTCTGCCATCTTGGCTCCGCCCCTCTAATCCATCTTCCATAAAGTAATCAAAATTCTTTTCATAAAGCATATATATTATCATGTAAATCTCGCTTAATAAACTTAATTGGCTCCCTATTACAACCAGAATCAAATAAAACTTAAGATTTTCTCTGCTTTATTAGTTTCTCTGCTAGCATTTCAAGCTCTTCAAAACATGGCTCCTTCCTGCCTTTTCAGTCTTCTTTATATATTCATCCTTTACTTGCATTCTATGTATTAATTATACTGGGCTACTGCTGCTCCCCACATATCATATGCCATTTCCCATCTCAGTGCCTTTGCATTAATTTCCCCCAATTCCAGAAATGCTTTCTCTCCTTCCTTCTGCCCATTTAAAATTTCCCGATTTGCATTTGGTACTGGCTAAAAAATAGAGTAGTTGATCAGTGGAATAGGTTAGATTCAAAAGACACAAGAGTAAATGACTATAATAATCTAGTTTTTGATAAACCCAAAGACTCTAGCTTCTGTGATAAAACTTACTATTTGACAAAAGTTATTGGGAAAATTGGAAATTAACATTTCCAATACAAGACAAATACAAGATAAGGTCAAAATGGCTTGTGATTTAGACATAAAGAGTAATATTATAAGTAAATTAGAAGAACAAAGAAAGGTTGGTCTACCTCTCAGATTTGTAGAGAAGGAAGGAATTTGTGGCCAAAGAAGAACAGGAGTATATTATGGAATGCAAAATGGATAATTTTGATTATATTGGAAGTTTAAAGTTTTTCACAAACAAAATCAATGCAAACAAGATTAGAAGAGAAGCAATAAACTAGAAAAAATTGCATCCAGGGGTTTGGATAAAGGCCTCATTTCTAAAATATGTAGAAGACTAACTCAAATATACAAGAATTCAAACTATTCTCCAATTGATAAATGGTCAAAGGAAATGAACAGACAATATTCAGATGAAAAAAATTAAAATCACTTAAAGTTATGAAATAATGCTGTAAAACATTATTGATCAGAGAAGTGCAAATTAAGTCAACTCTGAGGAACTTACCTCTCAGACTGGTTAAGATAAAATGAAAGATAATGATGAATGTGGGAAAACAAGGACACTAATACATTGCTGGTGGAGTTGTGAATTGATCCAACAATTTTGGAGAACAATTTAGAACTATGCACAAAGGGCTGTTACACTATTCATACCCTTTGATCCAGCAGTGTCTCTACTGGGCCTGTATCCCAAAGAGATCATAAAAAAGGGAAAAGGACCCTTATGTCCAAAAATGTTTGTAGCAACTCTTTTTGTAGTGGCAAAACTGAGTAAATGCTTATCAGTTGGTGAATGGCTGAATGAGTTATGGTATGTGAATGTTATAGAATATTATTGTTCTATAAGAAATGACCAGCAGGATGATTTCAGAGAGACCTGGAGAGACTTACATGAATTGATGCTAAGTGAAATGAGCAGAACCAGGAAATCATTGTACACAGCAATAGCAAGATTATATGATGATCAATTCTGATGGACCAGCCTCTTCTTGACAGTAAGGTGATTCAGGTCAGTTCCAGTGGTCTTGTGATGAAGAGAGCTATTTGCATCCAGAGAGAGGACTGTAGGGATTGAATGTGAATCACAGTGTAGTATTTTTCCCTTTTCTGTTCTTGTTTGCTTGAGTTTTGTTTTCTTTCTCATCCTTTTTCCTTTTTGTTCTGATTTTTTTTGTGCATTATGATATTTGTGGAAGTATGCATGGAAGAATTGCACATGTTTATCAGATTAGATTATTTGCCATCTAGGGGAGAAGGCGGGGAGAAGGGAAGGAAAAAAAATTGCAACACAAGGAAAAAATAAACAAGGAGCACAAAGCTGAATTTTGAAAATTATCTATACATATGGTTTGAAAATAAACAGCTTTAATAAAAAAATTCCTGATTTGCTTCAAGACTCAGCTCAGGCATTACCTCCTACATAATCTTTATCCTCCAAACCCATTGCTAGTGCCCTTATGTTCCCAAATTATTTTATAACCATTTCCTGTATATTATTTATATATGTAAATGTTGTCTTCTTACTTAAAATATGAGCTCCCTGAAAGGAAAGACTATTTCACATTTGTTCTTTGTTATCTATAAAATTTAGCACAGTATATATATGTGTGTGTGTGTGTGTGTGTGTGTGTGTGTGTGTGTATACTGTGCTAAATTACATATATATATATATATATATATATATATATATATATATATATATATATCAGAGAGAGAGAGACATCATAATTACTTCATAAATGATTATTGTTTAAATAATCAACACTGTTATTAAGGAAATATGAAAATTTATTAGGTATGCTTTCCTAAGTAATTTTCTTTATCATACCTCATAGTCTTTACTAAAAGTTATGGAGAATACAAGATTCCACCATATCACATTTGCTGAATACAAAAGAGGTTAGTAACACTGGGATAGTCTATAAATGGATATCATTGTTGTTTTTAGTTGCTGTTACAATATACACACACACACATAAATCACAAAAGAGTCTCATAAAAATTCATCCATAGGGATAGTTGTTCAATAACTAGCACTAACTTAATAGTGTTAGAAGCAAAGTGTGAACAAAGGTTTTCTGACTCAAAGATGGACCTCTACACGCTACATGACACTTCTTCTCCTGGGACTTTAGTTACTAGAAAGAAATTCTTACAGCACAACTTAACTTTTACAGAAATTCATGCTTTGGATATTAAACAAGAGAATTTGACTATCCTTCTTATTTGATTTTAAGTATTAGCTGTGTGATTATAGGTGAATCACTAGCTTTTTTTTTTTTTTTTAAAGATAAACAGGGTTAAATATCTTGTCCAGGCTTATACAGTTAGCAAAGATAAAATGCCCAAATTTGGATTTGAATTCTAATCCTTTTGCCTCCTGTATTGCACCACCTGCAAAGTTTCCTTATCTATAAAATAGAAATAATAATAGTTATCTTGAGGTTATTGTAAAGACTGATTGAGATAGCAACGTCAAAGTCAATTCATTCATTTATTCATTTATCTAATAAATATTTACTTTATCCCTTTCACATTGTGGGGTCAAGGGTGCAGTGCTCCTATTATCTGGAAAATCCACTTAAAATGTCTTGATCTTCCCTTTGTACCAGAGAAGAAGTCAGAATTATTATGGTATTAAAAGATAAAATATGTTGATATTATAAAACATTATACATGTTTTATGCATTTAAGCGTTTCTAAACTTTTTCTGTGTTGTATGCACAGAAACACCTTTGTGTGTTCTCTGTGGCTTCAGCAAAACTCCCCCCAAATTCCCATTTAATTTCTTATGTCAATCTATCATATATCAAAACTGCAAAGGGGAAAGTCACAATGTGGAAGACATAACTGTATTACATATTTGGTGTTTAGAAGACCCTGTACTAGACAATTGAGAAGATATAGTTCAGATAGGAGATGGTAACTTTTTAAACACATTTATTGTTCAGTAGAGGATAATGGCATAGATAGAAGAATTACTCCATGGGAAATGAGTCTTCATTTCATGGACATAGGAACCTCCTGGAGAAGGAAACTCCCTCCACCAGTTTAGGTAAGCAACTTCTGTGCATCTTATTATTTCACAGCCAAGTTTTTTAGGCAAGGTTATGTGAACTTCCAAAAAAGATAATATGTTGATAACTATTTCCATTCAATTGTTTTCCTTGGTTTTAATTTTTGGAATTGAAGAACAATGCTTTGAGAAAGTGTCCATGGGCTTCATCAGACTCTTCAAAGTGTTCATGATACATCTACATGAAAAATGAAGAGCCCTTGGGTTAAAGCACTATTTGGATCCCCTCAGGGATTAAGTGAAATTGTCCAGTATTGAACATGGAGGGGGATAGAACTCACATCTTACTGGCTCTAAGACCAACTCTTTCTTCTACTATGTCATACTGTTTTTTTAAGCAGTGGGATGATACAAAAGAATTCATAATGTGTTTATTGGAGAAGATCCAAATTATTCTTGGGCTGAAGAGGAGGAAAGATTGAAGGCAGAAGGTGAAGGAAGAAATAATATTGGAGCTTGGCTAATGATGGATGGGCACGAATGGATGGAAGGGAAGAGAAGGAACAAAGAAGGAGATGAGAAGGGGATGCCAGACACAGGAAGCAGTGTGAGTTATGATTCTATGAAGCAAAAACATGGATTTAGGAAATATGAATGACCTGATTGACTGGAACATAGAGTATGTTTAACAGAGTATTTTGTGAAGTAGAACCAGAAGAATAGAGAAGGGAATAAGAAGTTATAAAGCACCTGTTATGTGACAACCACTGTCACTTTACAAATGTTATCTCATTTGATCAAATGATAATTGATTCCCATTTAGCACCAAGGAAACTGAAATAGATACTATAAGTGACTTGTTCAGGATCATGGAGCTACTAAATGTCTGAGATCAAATTTGAACTCAGAACGTCTTTCCTTTAGTCCCAGTGCCCTATTCACTGTGCCATCGAACTATCTAGCATAGATAGTCCCACATTACAGAGGACCTTAAATGTTAATGTAAGAAATTTGTCCTTTAGTCAATAGATAATAGAGGACATAGAAGGGTTTTAAATATGATTCCTTCCAAAGTACTGGGTAGTATGCTGGTATAAAATTGTGATATAAAATGATGTTAGTATTTTGATACTTTTCTTTTATTGTGCTGCTGAAAAGTGTGAAAGAATCAAGTTTTTTAAATTTATAGACATTTAAATTAGTTATGGGAATTAGCATGGTGATGTATTATTGATATTTTTATAACTTGACAGACACATTAGTAGACAACTGACTATATCCAAATAAGGCAATATGGTATGTATAGTAAAAAAAAAATACTACATTAGGGGAAAGATGAAGTGGGTTCTTGTTAATTTTTACCAATTCTTTGTAATCCCATTTGGGGTTTTCTTGGCAAAGACACTGAAATACTTTGGCATTTCCTTTTCTAGCTTTTTTTTTTATACAGGTGAGGAAATGAGGCAAAATCAGATTAAGTGATTTGGTCAGGATTACATATCTAGTAACTATCTGAAGTTAGATTTGAACACACAAAGATGAGTTTTCCTAACTCCAGGCTATCACTGTCCACTGTACCACACATCTGCCCTCTTTCCCTTATTAGCTCTGTGGTATTGGGCAAATTAAGTTTTTGATCTTTAAAATGGATTTAACAATGGGTGTCCTATTCCCTGGTACTGTAAGGAAAGTTCCTTATAAATGTTGAATTGTTGTATAACTTTTTTTTTTTACAATAATAGCACCTTTCTTGTCTGCCTAAGAGCTGATTCAAATCATCCTGTAAGATCCCTTTGACCACTAATTTTTATGAACTTTCTTTCCATGTAAATTTAGATATTTCTCATTCTGTATTTGATTCAAATGAAGTACACTTATAATGTTCTCCCCTATTATATACTTGTCTTGGTTTAAACCATTTATCAATATCCTGTACATAATCCTGTTATAGCCCTCCATTATAAGTAAACCTCTTATATACCAAAAGTATATCCATATTTTAGGAAAATGACCCAAGGGTTTTGAGGAATTTTTGATACTCTGTCAATTTTAGCAATATAGAAATATCTGGAAACATCCTTACTATATATAATTCTGGAAACTGACCTTTTGAAATATTTGATCCCATGCCTTAATTCTCTGCTTCTGTCTCGGATTATAGGTATATTTACTATGAAAATTCAGGCATCTTTTGTGTTGATTTTAGAGGTCATGATGTACCAAGTTAAGAAATCTAAACAAAACCCATACTTAAGATAGAAAGTACAAAAAAAAGCAAGAAGCAGCCAATGAGTAGAAACACACGTGACTTATTTCATTGTCCTGATACTGATTTTTAAAGGAAGAGAGAATAAAAATGAACTGAAGAGTTTTCTCCAGTAGCAGGGTTTTAAACAAACATGTGCTGGGGTTTATTTTTAGACACAAAGGTACCCAGCCAGAGGTTTTATTCAGGATTTCTATTAAATAAACTCCCCTTAGGGTCTTGTAAAAGATGGTATTTGAATTACAAGTAGATGTATCCCATATTCCACATACTGTGAGCCACCGAAGAATTTTCATTGCTTGGAATATGGAGGAAGAGCTGTCTCCTTTTGGATTTCTACTGAGTTCAATCTCTATAGTAATTATGAGATTTTAAAAACATTAAAAATTTGATTTTCTTCTCTTTTTTTTTTTTAGTTCAGAAGATTGCCTCTGAAGCTCTGTTAACTCAGAAAATTTGGGAGAGCTTTTGATGCCTACATGGCTCATTAAGTAAAGGTCAAAATTGGACAATGTCCTGTTAATTTCCTTTTTCTGAGGAAATCAATATCTGCATCAACATGCATTAAATTTGACAGAAGTGAAGAAAGTTAAATGTGAAATGTAAATCAATACTGATGCCTGATAGGATTAACTGGTTGGACTGAGATTATGAAAGTGTGATTCTTTATATCTATTGTTCAAACTGATATTCCACTCAAAGTAATAATTCATTCTCTTGGGCTTTAGGGAATCTTTCTTTTGCCCTTTTGGCCCTTGAACCCTAATCCAGCTTTTGGTTTCTGTCAGCTCACAATGTATATCAATGAGAGTTGAATAAATTTTATAACTTGTAACTCATTACACTAGATAGACACTTCTTTATGATGTGAAGCTAGCAACATTTTTACTGATGAAGCTGACTGCACAAAATGCATCCTGTTTTGTGATTTCTATCCCCAAAAGCAATTCATAGATTTTACATACTTAAAACTATTGCCCATCTAGTTCCAATTAGCCAATTGAAAAAAGGTTACATTTTCTAATTTATCATCAAGGCTATTGATTTCCTATGAATCCAAGGAAAAGAAGTTCAAGGAAGTTTTATTTCTCTATCCACATCTCTATATTGCAGATTTTTCCCTCCTCTGAGACTCAAAAGTTTATGATTATAATGCCTCAGAGTTGCCATGAAGGGGCTTTAATAGAACAATGAACTCTGGCTCCCTATATTTTATTTGTGGAAGCTTTCCTATAACTGGAACTTTTGTACATTTGTGATGCAGTGAGGACTGGCATTCATCATAGAAGCAAGGTATGGCAGTTCATAGGGTGTTGGTTTTGGAGCAAGGTTATTTGGGTGTAAATTCTATTTTGGACACAGTAGCTGGATGTTATGAGTCATCTTTTCAGAACCTGTTTCTTCCTTCGTAAAATGAAGATAATATTTTCATTACCTACCTCACAGAGTTATTATATTGAAAGCAATTTTTAGACCTTTAGGTGCCATTCCAATACAATTGACTATTATTTTCAGAGATTCAGAGGTACATTTTACATAACTGGGGTAGGGGTGGGGATTAAATCACAGTCAGGATAAGTTTAAAGCCAAATGGATTTTATTTTGTCCAAATAAATTACAATATAGCAATCTATATTTGGCAAGCATCCCTCATAAGTAGACTATAATCTAACAGTGGATCTTAATTCACATTTATCAGTGGATTTTTGCCTGAACTGATAGTTGTTTTTCAGAGAAGACTAGGATAACCATTTGGCAGTTCTGTCCCCCTTCCACTTGGCTCATCATTAATGCTGGACATAAATACTCTGGTGATCTCAAGGCTTCATTGCTATGACAAGTGTCCTCTCCTCACAAGACATGCATGGTAACTCTCTTTAAAGCAGAATGTCCTATTTCCCAAATCACACCAGATGGCAGAGCATTCACTGTTTTGAAATGAATGCTGGACATTTGATCATGTGCAGTTCATCTGGATATACTTCTGTAGAAGGTTTCTTATGCACTTCTTTAGTCACAGAGTGAGTCACACTGAATTAATGTTTCAAGAGCATACCAAGAGTAGTATATTTTGGAAAGCTGTCATATTCAGAGAAAAATATATGCTATACTGTGATCATATTTTCCCTCATTTATGATGCACATATTATCATTTAAGAAGCCTATTTTGAACTACAATTTAGCTAAGGATAGTCTGTTTTGTTTATAATAGAATATAAACTCCCTGAGGGGAGACCATGTGTTTTCTGGGCTGTATACCTCCATCTCATAGCTCCTGTTATAGTTCCAGGTACCCCACAGGAGTGCCATAAATTATAATATAATGAATAAATGAATGGCTAATGGGTGAATTGGTTGAATTGCAATCTTTTGTTTGCTGGGAATGACAGTAAAATTGAGAGCAGAAGGAATCTGTATGCCAAGGATTGGTTGGATACACATTAGGGAGTTTGGATAAAATTCAGAGGAATAGTTACTCCCTCTTCAATGCCAAGCAATAGTGCCCTGAATTACGAAGTAAGAGTAGCCTTCTTCACATTATTCCTACATGTTATCCCATTGTTGGTGGCCTCTCCCACTGAAAGAGATGGACTTTGGTGGAAATATTGGGACCACTGTTGAATAATAGGAAACTTGCTTGATAGTGAATCCAGATTGCAGCACAATGGATAAATGATGTGGAGTGACTAGGAGCAATGCAGTGACAATTCATTCCTATCTAGGACAGTTCCTCAATTTATAGACCTGTAGCTCAGAAAGTGAGATCTAGAGGTTTTGATGAAGGACAAGATCATTATGTTCAACAGCTATGATATAACGGGCAAAAAAAAAAAAAAAAAAAAAAAAAAAAGCTAATGCAATTAACAGCTACGTTGAAAGGCCGAATATCCAGGCATGAAATAAGAGTGCCATTGAACTCTACCTTGGTGAGAATACATTGAAGTTTGAATTCATTTCTGTACATCCAGCTTAGAAAAACAATTCATCAACTAGAAATTATTTATAGAAAGGCAACCAGGTTGCTCAAGGGCCTTGATACATAAGATACATAGAGGAAAGGCTTAGGAAGGGCATGAGAACTACTTTGAAATATCTGAATAGCTGTCACATACAAAAAGTATTAAAACTATTCTGTTATGGTCAGATAGAAGAGGAAAAGTAGCATTGCATAAAAGCTGCCAAGAGACAAATTTAGGCTTGATGTTAATTCAAGGTTTTAAGAATTAGAGCTATGGGATGGCTGGATGGATAGAGCACCAGCCCAGAAGCCAGGAGGACCTTAGTTCAAATCTGGTCTCAGACACTTAACATTTCCTAACACTTCCTAGCTGTGTGAGCCTGGGCAAGTCACTTAACCCCAGTTGCCTCAGGGGGGAAAAATTAGAGCTATCTCCAAGTGAAATGGAATGCTTCAGGAAGGAGGAGGGGAAAATAGATTCTATTCATTGGAGTTGGATAATGACTTGTCCAGTATTTTATACAAGTACTTCTTATTTAGTTATGAGTGGGCTTAAAAGTTCTCCAAAGTCTCTTGTAGCTTTAAAATTCTGTGTTTTGGTGAATCTTATTACATCTTCCAAGAATACTATGGAAATTTTTGCTTTGAAGAGGAAAACTGGGTGTCCACCAATAAAGTCATCCCTTGGGAGTCATTGCCTGCCCCAGACACACTCAGACATGTCATGAAGCTTTCCATATCTGCCTTGCCATAGACCTTATCAGCATGTCATGGCATTCTCATTAACCTTTAAAAATAATTAGACTTGCAAAAACCTGTCCTGTTTTCAAAGCAGATACTTTTTCCCCTTACCTCTTAGTCACAAGTGTCACTTCTTTCTCATTTCAAGTTACATGTGTCTCCTCTAAAAATAACCTTGAACTGGCTTCAAATTGGATACCCTACAAAATGAGTGCCAAAGTTCCAAATCTCTAAAGACATAAACTTAGCAGTACTCTCCCTTTTGGAATAAAAGTTTGCCTGTCTACTGCCAGTATCTAAATATTAGACCCTTGATGAATTATTACAAAGACACTGAAAATGAATTGATTTCTCTCAATTTTGTAGGAATGCTGCTTACATTAACAAATAGAATGTGACTGTGGCTGAGTTCCTTTCCATTAGTCCTCAAGATAACATTAGAGATAGAGTTAGGAAATTCAAGATTCAAATTGAATTTAAAAACACTGATTGTTATTATGGTAGATGCTGTTTATCCTTTGTTTTGAAAGAAGAGCAATGGCATCACAAGGTGATGTCTTGACTTATGTATCAATTGGATTTAAGAGAGGCAGAACTGCACAAAGTCATCAGCCTCACTCTGTCTTTCAGTCATTAAAAGCTAGTGGCAGGGCAAAAATCAAGATAACTGGAAAAGGCCCAGGATGCAGTAGATGACCTTGGCATCTTACATGACCAAGTTCTAAGCACTTTATAGCATCTGCTTTAGCTTCCCTCATGGCCATTGGAACAAATTGTTCCCAACTACCTGTTCTGCCTGGAACAATCTCTACATGTTTGGGGTATACATCTCCCTGAGTCATCTCATTAGTTACCCTCAACATGGTTTAGGCCATTTGTCAAGATGATTTTACCATATATTCATTTTGTCTCTGCTGATATATATACACATTTTCTTCACCAACAAAATGTTATCCCCTTGAGGGCAGAGACTGCCTTATTTTTGTTTTTGTATCATCAGCACCTACCAATGTTTTACACATATTAAAAAGCAAACAAAAAAAACAAGTCCAAAAACAAATGGCTTACCATCTCAGGAATGAGGGAAGGAAAAGAGGGAAAGAATTTGGAACTCAAAATTAAAAAAAAATTAATAATGTTTTAAATTTAATTGGGGAAAATAAAATAATTATTAAAAATATTCAGTGATTAATTAATTAATTTATTTTACATTTAGTTAGATTACAAATGTTATTTTTACTATTAAAATATAATCTCTTGAGGTTAGGCATTGTTTCATTTTTGTTCCTATGTTATCAGAGCCTGACACAAGTGCCTTGAACATAATGACACATATACTTTTTAATTAATTGATATTTCATATATCTATATTTTGGACAGGGTAGGGACTCCAATTCCTGCCCTCCCTTCTCTCCTCCCAAGCCTTCTATCATTTGCTCCAACATCTTCTAGCATTGCTATGAGTCAAAACTTCATCCCTCTCTTACCAAAGTAGAGACTCTTATTACCCACAGGCTACTGTGAAATATCAGACGATGGAAAAACACAGTCATAATAGCTGTAATAGCACAAGAAGTAACTGTGTTTTGGAGCTATTATGAACGTTTGGAGAGAAGCAATGCATAGCGGGACTGGCAATCACTTCAGAGTCCTTTGATTTGAGGGTTGATTAAGGCAGTGGGAAATGAGAGCCCAAGAAACTTAATGGCTCTTTGATGCTGTAGCTGACCATCTCAGATCAGGTTTAAGTCTGCATCAGTAGCTTCTATCTCAGTGGGCACTAATTAGGACTGTACTCCAAGGACTCAACAGAAAGGACAGGAGACAAATCTATATTTTTGCGCAGATTTTTTTGCTCCACATCTGGTTAGTGAAGAGCATGCCCAGATATTAGCAATACTGCCCTTTCCTTCACTTAATCAGAGCATCTCAGTCTCTAGACCTGTCAGGCTAATGTCATCCAAGATCATTATTTCACTTAATAGTAAAAAAAATGCTTGCAGGAATGTAGTGTGACATTTTCCTCACTGCCTGATCTGAAAGGCTGAGAAGCTTTATAAAGATAGTGAACTTTGGTACTTGACTGAATAGAATGACTACTTTTAGGGACTCAGTAGTTAGGGTGATGTACTATGCATGTTTTCTCTTCCAGGTCCAAAATAAAAAAGCCAATATATTGGCTTAATAACTCCAAAAGCTTCAGGAAGTTGGGGCATCTTGGACCTTTCAGATATTATAGTAGTTTAGCATGCTAATTTTTACTTTGATTTTTTTAGCAGAGAAAAAATGGTATTAAGTATTTCTCTTTGGGCAAAATGAAAAGTAATAATAAGCTACTTTTCTCAGAATTACCCTCATTAGTAGATTAATAGATAATTACTCCCATTTTTGCACATGTAGAAACTGAGATTCAGAGAGATTTAAATGAGTCTCCAGGTTACAGACAGTAAGTGTTAAGAGTCAGGATTCAAATCTATAACTCAGAACTTTTTATAAGAAGCCAGTGCTTCTCACAAAAAAAGGAAACCTGGGAGTGTGTGTGTATGTGTGTCTATGTGTATGTGTGTGTGTGTGTGTGTGTGTGTGAGCATATTGAGAGACAAGCATTACCTTCTGACTTGTCTTCACATACTGTAACAACTGTGTGCATTTTTTCTTTTTCTTTATGCTTTTTCCAGGGTCTGAGAAAATTTCATTAACACTCTACAGACGAACTTTGAACTTGTTATGGCATCACTGTTACAAATGGTTACCTGACTAGCTAGTCTATCTAAAGGGGTATAAATAAAGCAGAATATCACAAGAAGTCATAGCTGGTTCCTTCCTCATGGGAGAATGGGAAAAAAGGGCATAAAGAATGTGAGTGATCTCTTGAGTCTGAAGTTCTAGATAGCGTAGGCTGTCAAATGGTATTTAATTTCTGGATACTTTCTCAAAGTTTCATAGCAATTAAAAATTCTTTCTCCTCACCAATCTACACATGTATGTAATATGTTCATGGCTATTATTGGTATTATTTTTAACAGGTCTAGGATTTCATTAGTATAAGTAGATCCCAGGGAAGGATTTCCTTTATTAATGCAAATCTGAAAAGGAAGCCTTTACTATTTCTGCCTTTCTGTGAGATTTTTCTGTGAGGTTTTTATGACCTGATATATAAATTTTTTGTGTAGGTGTCATGTACTGCTGAGAAAAAAGTATATTCCATTCTTTCTCTATTCAATTTTCTGCAGGTCTACCATATCTAGGTTTTCTAGGAATCCCATTAACTTTCCTAGTTTCTTTCTTGGTTATTTTGTGGTTAAATTTATCTGATTCTGAGAGGAAAAAGTTGAGATCTGCTGTCTATTTTTTTGCTGTCTATTTGTTCTTATAACTGACTTAACATTTTCTCTAGGAATTTGCTTGCTCGACCATTTTTTACATACACATTTAATATCATTATTACTTCATTATTTATGATATCCTTTATCAAGAGGTGCTTTCCTTCCCTATCTCTTTTAATAAGATCTATTTTTACTTTTTGCTTTATCTGATATCAAAATTTCTACCCTGTTTTTATTTTTTACTTCAGCTGAAGCATAATAAATTCTGTTCCTGCCTTTTACCTTTACTCTGCATATGTCTCTTTGTGTCAAGTATGCTTCTTGTAAGGAACATATTGTAGGATTCTGTTTTTAAATCCACTCTGCTATTTGCTTCTGTTTTATGGGAAAGTTCATGCCATTTACATTCACAGTTATCATTACCAGTTCTGTATTTCCCTCCATCCTATTTTGTCCCCTGTTGAATTTTTGATTTTCTCTTTCCACCCTGTTCTCATTCCAGTGTTTTTTTAAATCCACCCTACCCACTGCCTCATCTCCTATCACCCCTCTCCCTTCTTTCAGTAGTGTTTTTTTTTAACCCATCCCACACAGTATCTTATCTCCTATCACTCTTCCCCTTGTCTTAGTAGTGTTTTTTAAACCCATCCCACCTACTAACTTAGCTTCTATCAACGCTTCCCCCCTTCTCTTTCCTTTTTCCTTAGTGTTTCTGCCCTCCCTTATATCCTGTCTCTCCCTTTTCTTTTCCTCTTTCTCCTCCTATTTTTTATAGGATTAGTTAAGCTTCTATACCCACACTGAATGATTAAGCTATTCTTTCTTAGCGCCAAAACTGATGAGATCAAGCTTCAGACAATGCTCATCCTCTTCCCTTTTTCCCCTAGATTATGATAGGTCTTTTGCACTTTTTCATGTGAACTAGTTGTTCCATTACAGCTCTCCTTTCCTCCTTTTTCCAGTATGGAACTTTTTCAACCCCTCAGTGTCTTTTTCTATGATGTCATCGCATCAGGAACCATTCACAATCACATCCACAGTCCATGTGATGCTCCCCTCTGTCTGCCCCAGTGACAGATACAGTCCTCAAGAGTTACAGATATAATTCTCGCATTCTAGTGATATAAACTATTTAACCTTTAAATAATTTATATTTTTACCCTGTTTACCTCTCCATGTTTTTCTTGAATTTTCTGTTTCATAGAAATAATTGAAAGTCTCTTTCTTCATTGAAGCTCCATTGCTTCCCTTGAAAGAGGGTACTGAATTTCACTGCGTAGTTAATTTTTGGGTTTAACCCCAGGGACTATGCCTTTCACAATATCTTATTCCAGAACCTCCAATTCTTTATTGTAGAAGCTTCCAGATCCTGGGTAATATTGACAGTTGCATCATGATATTTGAATAGTTTTTGTCTGGCAGCTTGCAGTATTTTGTCCTTGAGATTTTAGTTTTGAAGTTCTGTAGCAATGTTCTTCGGAGGTTTTTGTTGAGGGATCTCTTTCCAAAGCTGATTGATGGATTCTTTCAATCAATATTTCCCTCTGTGTTTCTGGAATGTTGGGGCAATTTTCTTTAATGATTTCCTGTAGAATGCTATCCAGGCTCTTTTTTGGTCATGACCTTCAGGCAGGGCAATAATTTTTAAATTGTCTCTTCTGACCCTATTTTCCAGGTCGGCTGTTTTGCCAATGAGATATTTCATGTTTTCTTCCATTTTTTCATTCTTTGTAGTTTGTTTGACTGATTCTTGCTGTCTCACAAAGTCGTTAGCTTCCATTTGCTCTGTTCTGGTTTTTAATGTGTGATTTTCTTTAGGTATTTTTATATCTCTTTTTCCATTTGGTTTATCCTACTGTTTTTAGTTGTTTTCTTCAGGCAATGTTTTTCCTTCCTTTTCCAAACCGTTGACTTTCTCATGCATATTTCTCATTTCTTTTCTCATTTTTTCTTCTAGTCTTTTATGAGCCTTTCCAAGAAGTCACTTTGATCTTGACATCATTTTATCTCACTGTTTGAAATTTCTTCTGTGAACATTTTGTTTGCCTGAGATGGTGTTTTGGTCTACCCTGTCACCACAGTAGTTTCTATGGTCAGGTTTCTTTCTTTCTTTTTTTTTTTTTTTGCTTATTTCCTTTCTTTTTCTTTCTTTTTTTTTAACTTTTAAGGTGTATAATATAGGAGGATATAGGAATATAGAATATAGAGGGCACAATCCTCAGCTTCCTGTGCAGCTCTAAGCCTTGACTTTGAGCACAGTATCCCCCTTGTGTCTGCAGGGGGTAGCTTTGCCTGCTCTTTTGAGGAAACAGCCTGCTTTCTCAGAGTTTGCCTTCTGAACTGGGTCTGGAAGCTGCCCCACTGATTCGCCCCTCTACTGAGTCAGGACTGATGGTCTCAGTTGATGATTTAGTATGATTAAGATGCTCTCACCAGATTATCCACAATCTGTCTGAGCTGGGTTGAACATCCTTTTCACCCCAGTGGGACTGATATTTCTTGAAATTTTTTCTGTCTATCTTGTGTTCGACAGTGGTTTCATTCCATCAGACTCTGTTCAGAGGCTTGGTTCCACGTGGTTTTCAAGGGAAACTGGGAGAACTTAAAATAGCTTCCTGACTTTATTCCCTCTAGCTCCATTCCAGGAACTATTAATGCAAATCTGAAACCTTCACTTAGATAGTTTTCTGGAAATCCTGAGAGAGTAAATTCTGGGCCTCACCAGTATATGTTACAGAAATAGGGCTCCAAATCAGTTCCGATTCCATGTTTTTATCCACCATACCAAGAGGCTCCCCAATCTACAACCTCATGATACTTCTCCACTTTCCTGCCCGTTGCCTCTCTCCTCTTTTGCTTTTCACTCTTATCTTACCCTCCTTTCGTATTCTTTCTTCTCATCTCTTTTCCCCTCTTCTTCTTTCCTCTACTCTTCTTGCTTCCTCTTATCTCCTGTCCTTTCTTCTCCTTTTTCTCCTGACCTTTCCTTCCTCTTCCCTTTCTTTACCTTTTGGCTGATATGACTTGTGGGAAGAAGCATCAGTCATCCCACCTAAGACAACGAAATCCAGGAGTCATGGGGACAGAGATGACTCAAAAAGAGTATTGAAACCAGTATGAAGTCCCAGCAGTCATGCCAGCATGACTATGAATCTAGAATTAGGGAGGATGAGATGACTATGAAGTTATAAAAATCAGCATGAAATTTTTTTAACCACCCCTCTCCCTAGGGGAGCCAAGATGTTTATAGGTAAATTCCCATTTTAAACTCCCTGTTTCTTTCTAAGGCTTGAGATGTTTTAGCCTCTTTCTGAATGTTTATTTTTACTTCTAAGTCATCAAATATATAAAAGATGTTAGCCAATGGAAATTCTAAGGTTTTTGTTGTATTTTATTTAATACACATATACAGAAAAAAAAATGAGAGAGACAGATAGACAGAGAGAAACACTCTCTTGTTTTAGAGACAATATATTGTTTAATCAGTTTATCTGTCCCGGGAGTTAGAAGCTCCCTCCCACTCTGACTTGCCATTTTGTTTATCCCTTCTCCTTATCGTTGTCAGGAAAGGTCAGCTGCTTTTTATGCCAGTTATATAAAATAGATCACACTGGAGAAAATATGTGATGCTGCCCCTTCAAAGTGTGGTTTTGAGATGAATTCTCTGAACTTTTCAGTAAGGGCAATAAGAAATAAGAGAAAAAGGAAGACCAGAACAGAAGAAAAAAAAAGAAGAAGGTGCTCATAATCGAAGTACATGAGAATATCCAAACATGGAGGAAGGGGAGGCTAGGTTCTGAAGAACCTCAGTTGTACTAAAAAAAGAGGTTTGAACACATACAGAAACTTTTTTGTGTGTACAAATACATCAAATTGAATAGAGAAATAAGCAGAAATGGGGGATAGGGGAAGCAGGCCTAACAGAGGGAGTGTGTGGGGGGAACAGAGTTAACAGAGAAGATAATATTAGGGAGGAAATAGCTGCAAGCAAAACAAGCTTGGTTATCCTGTTAGGGATATTAAATGGGGGAGGGAAGAGTAAGAACTAGAACTAAGAGCCTACATTAGATTGCCATTAGATTGCCTCTTATGCAATTGGGGAGTGTCTGAATAAATTGTGATATGTCAATGTAATGGATTTTTTTTTTGTTGCTAAGAATGCAGAATGAAATAAGTAGAATCAAAAGAACAATTTATATTCTGACTCAAGCATTCTAAAGAAAAGCTACTTTGAAATACTTAAGATTTCTGATCAATGTATAAACCACCATAATTCCAGAGGATAGATGAAACATTATCCACTTCTTACAGAGAAATGATGCACTAGAAGTATAATATGAGACTGGTGTTTTTGGACATGGCTAGTATGTGTAATTGTTCTGCTTAACTGTATTGGCTTCTTATAAGAATGAAAATTGTTTTTAATTTTTTTAAAGATAGAGGTGGCTGGTGATAATAATGATACCAAAGGAAAAATAAAGGAGAAAAGGAAAACAGAGACCATTAGTGAGGGATTTATTTACTTATATTCATGAAATTACCAGAAAGCCTGGCCCTAGAGAAATGAGAAATATGATAGGTTTCAGTGATGCAAAGAGATAGCAACTTCAAGATGTGGATAGCAAAGAATATGGACAAAGGAAGGCAGTTTAGAATGGGTTTCCAGCCTGGAGCCAAGGATATAACATTAAGGGCACTGATCTTATATTCTTGGATATGTTTACAATAATACTCTTGAGTGGGGGAAATATAAAATATATTGAATACTTGTTTACTGATTAATTGATTAAGGAGCATAATGATGTCTTGGAAAGCTGAAGAGCATCATAAAAGAACCAGAGTAGAAAAAATAAACCTATTAAACAAGAAATATAATAAATAACAAGGCATAGTGTACTGAGCAAAATTAGAAACACCTGAGTTCAAATCATATCTGAAAGACTTATTAGTACAACTACAACTCTGGGCAAGTTACTAAACCTGGTTCAGCCTCAGTGTCCTCATATATAAAACTGAAAGACTCTATATTCCCTTCCAGATCAAAATCTATGATCCTAGGCTTTGCACTTTAGCTTGCATTACAAGGAGAAAGCACAATACAAGAAGAGCATAAGGAGACATAGATGAAGAAATGTATTACCAACTTCACAATTTATTTTAGATATTAGTTTGGTCAGACTTGATGTTAAGGTACTGAATATCTTTCTTGAGTATTCTGGAAGTTTTGGTTGTTGTATTCAAATTTGTGCTGTACTTTGAAAATTAACTTTAGTTGTTTAGGAGGAAACCTAGAGCTCATCATGTGACATTAGTCAGAATGACTTATTTTCTGGCAGAACTGCCTTATTTGAATGAATTTTTAACTCTTATTTTCTTTACAGTGAGTTGTGAATGTTTCCCTATCAAATAGTCTTTGTGGTAATCTATGAAACACCCTTTAAAATATATGAGCTCAAAATATTTCTAAAAATAAACGATTGAAATCTGCAAGCAAGTTGAAAAAACCAGAATTATCTCAGAAAGATAATTCATACATTAAACAATTGTAGAGTAAAAATAGATTCTTTTATAATTTTCCTTGTGTTATCAGTTTCATAGTTAGTAGATTGTAGCTCTTAAAATTTTTAATTTAATGTTTCCCAAACTCAAAAGATCCTAATATCTTAGGCTCAACTTGAACATCCTCATTATGGTGGGAAGAAGGAAACCTTACATTTACTGAGCTTATGTAACATTTCAAAAGCCAAACAGAGAACATTTTCCCAAAGGGGGAAAATGTTATACTTCAGGTAAGTGGAATGAAAAGATACATAATTTAATGGGAAATAATTTATTTCCTCGATTTTTTTGATAACACTCCACCATTGTATGATTTTATTTTTTTGCCTAACATAAATCTCATTAAGTCTATTAATCACAGACTGTGAGAAGTTAAAGATCACTTAATTTTACAGTTTCAACTTTTAAACAAAACTCTCAGAAAACAATATTCAATATCTCTTGCTACTAGGTAGTAGTGATGTTGTACTGAAACCATGTTGTCCAAGCAGTGAGGTATAGCCCATGAAGATTCTCTTCCAAGTTGACTACACATTTCTACCCATTATAAAAACATATTTTTTATTAAAATACTCAAATTATGAATAATCATAATGCATATAATATTTAAGAGTGTATTTTATAAAATAGAAAATAATATTAAGAGTACTGCTAAGGTATCAGTACTTAATCAATCAATATTTTATTATTTTTGCTGTATTTGGTCTTGACCTTATAGACTCTGAACAGGATGGTACTTAATATCTTATCCTGGATTATAGTTTGGTGTCAAAAGCTCTTATAGGCTTTATTGTGGTTCAGGGATTCAGACAGCCTTTGTAGCTACTATCATCTTTCTGGGTAATAACTTAAGCTAATGGAATACATTATTGTCTTTCAGTTTGCATTATGTGCAAAAGTAATCCCCCATTGATTTTAACTGTTTTCAGCTCTACCAGGAAGTAGAAGATAAAGAAAAAACTGAACCATATAGATATATTCCAGCATCTTTTTTAGAGTATCAATGCATTATGTATCTATTCTCCTCATCTAATAAGGAACTCTGGGACTCATTTTTCTTTCGTGTAAAACAAAATGATTGGATTAAAAGATCTCTGAAATCTCTTTCTGCTCCATACAAATTTTGTGATTCTGTAAGATATTCTAACTTTACTTGTTATTTCTCCCTCTTCTATCAGATTTTGTCTTCTAGAAGTGATTAGGAGTATTATTACATATCTAAAAGTCTCTTACCACTAGGTTCACAGAATAAGTGTAGAGGCAGAAGAAAGCTCAGAGACCATCCAGTCCAAAATTCTCATTCTATAGATTCCAAGAACTAAAATTTAGGGATGCTAAATGTCTCACCCAAAGAGTCTCACATATAATGATTCTCAGAAGCGATATTTGTACCTAAATTTACTTGATTCAGTAGATTATATCTATTTTACTGTACCAAATGTTTCACGATTCTGTTTTCAAGTGAACAATACTCGACTGATGAAATAGAACTTTGTTATTGAAATGTACCTAGTATTATATATATATATATATATATATATATATGAGCAATGACAACCATGTGCCTTGCTTTAAGATGATGACCTCCTCCTCCTCTTTCTGCTACTCCTTCTCTTCCTTCTCTTCAATTGTGAGTGTTCTTATACTATAAATGAAGTGACATGAAGTAGCAGAATTCAGATCCTGCTAACAGTTAGCATGGAATCTTTAATTTGCTCCATTTCTAACCCAAGTTAGTTTATTCCTCTTTAGGTAATTTGGTAGCTACCTGACTACTGTAGTGGTGCTAGACTCAACTGAGAGACCTAGCTTACCCTGCTGTAGCTCACAACTTCCAAGCTCAATCGATCCATTAATTCCAGACTTCTGGGTAGCATAAAGTAAAGGTAAACAAAAATGTATTTCAAACATTTGAGAACATTATTGAAAGGACTTATGTTGAACTAGTAGTTTGCCCAGCATCTGAAAAATGTCAAATATAGCTGTGCTTCTGAAAATTTAAAATATTCTGCTATGAGTGAAATCTCTTAGGCAGAGTGAAGCATTATTATATTCTGGGACCCCACTGTTCTGGAAGAAGAACTTAGATTGAATGGGTTTTGGGTATCAAGAACTGCCTTATGGGGTTTGTTATTGTTTAGGAAAGACAGTTATTTCTATTATGAATCTAGCTTGATATGTGACATGGGAAAAGCCAGTACACAGAATGTACAGAAATGGTTCTCCTCTGCCATGTCACTTTATGGCAGAGCCCTACCAAAAAGAAGAGAAATTTCATCTTGTCGTAAAGAAAAGGTGTCCAAAACTAAATTAGACTATCTTAGGAGTAAGTGGATCTTTAATCACCTTAGGTCTTCCTTCTGAGCTTGGTATTCATCAAGGAGGTATTCACAGAGAATTCATGTTCTAGGTCAGTTAGTTCTAAAAGTGTGGGACATTCTGATTGTTACTAAGTATTGATATGAATTAAGCAACAATGGATGTCACACTCATGTAAAATATAAAAATAATTCATCTCAGAATTTCCTTTTGAATAAAGGGCTGGAGAGAAGTTAGGGAATATATGGGAAGAATCAGATGAAGGACAAGATCTCTTAGCAATAGCAATTTATTGAAAGTCAAAATCAACTTTTGTATTCTTTATAGCCTCTGTTTGCTTTGATTTGAAGTGAGTGTTCAGTATAAAGTAGTCTGTATAAAGTTAGTACAACTTATTTTCACAATGAATCAGTGTATGTGTTCATATACATGTCCTAAATTGTTGATGGAATATTTGGGAGAGGAGGGGGAGAAAGAGAAAGAGAGAGAGAGAGAGAGAAAGAGAGAGAGAGAGAGAGAGAGAGAGAGAGAGAGAGAGAGAGAGAGAGAGAGAGAAAGAGAGAGAGAGAAGATATTTATTAGTTACTTTTTTTGGCTTTTTTTTTACTGTGAATTGTCACTCTGTAAATAAAGCTTTCAGTAGGAGTGAGTATACGATAATAGGGCCACAGCTTCACTGCTTAAGAGCCAATCATATAATAGGTCGAAAAATCATAGATTAAGTAGAAAAAGTTACAGCTTTCTTTCACCCCACCCCAATCTGTGTTTAACAGCAATGATTTATCTTTGGACTGCTTGTTAGGAAGCATAGCTTTTTTGTTAACAGAATGAAAGTCAAGAACACACCATAAGGTGTAAGTGGGTCTAGAGTTGAAATATAACCTCAAGGACACAGGGGTCATAATTCCGGGCCCAGAGTCCCATAACAACTCTTCAATCAGCTCCACTGCCAATGTGTGAAGCACTTTTTCCCTCCACTTTAACTTGATACATGATCCTGAGGGATCAAAAATTTCTGAAGATTAATGAGTTGTTAATGACCTACTTGCCTCTCTATTGAGGTAATGTGGTAATAACAGTCAAATTTAACAGAATGGGAAAAAGTTTCAAACATGTAATGGTCATGTTTATATGTTCATATATATGACAGATCTCTCGTTACAAGAGGATAAAATAAAATGTGAGAATTGAATCACCTAAATTTAATGAATCAGTTAATTGATTTTCTCACTATTTTTTACAGAAAATTCAGAAGAGCTTCGAAGAAAATAGTTGTCTTTTGATAGAATAGTGAAGAGTTCTTCAAGATGGAAAAGAAAATGACCATTTAAAAATAGTCTTTTTTACGGCCCACAGATGGTTTGATAACTAACAGTGACCCCTGAGTGATTGCACTTTTGATTTTGCAACAGATAGTATATATATTCTGTATTTCAAGCATTTTATTCTTTGCTGTAAGGCATTTGAAATTGGATTTGGGGGAAACTTTGATGTTCTTTCCATTATTGTAAAATAAATTCTTGGAAAGCTTGAGGGAGTCTACCAGCAATTGTTAATGAGGCTTTATTAACCAAGGATGATACTCCCCTGGAATGATAGTATAGTAAAATAGATATACTGTGAGAACTACTTTATTTTTTGTCATATTGAAACATTGGACTCAACATGAGGAAGTAGAAAGACTCTATGATATAGTTTACTCTTCATTTTTAAGTCAAAGACAGTGCAAAAACCAATTTTTTATGCCTTTCTTTGTATCCTTAGCTCAAAATACAGTACCTAACGCATAGTAGGTGCCTAATAATTGTTTGTTCAATGACTGTCTGAAACCTATATGGTATTATCATTCTCTTTGTTATGAACAAGTTTGGAGGGGGGTTCTAACTGATGATACCCACAGAACTTTGGCAGTTAAATCATGCAAAGTCAAAAAGAATCTAGACTGAACTGGGCATGAGAGGAAAGCACAGAAATGACAAATATGCTCACCAGTGTCAAATTTAGGAGAATTAGAGTAGAAAAAGAGAAGATGAGATGAATTTAACTTAGGATAAGATGGCATCAACACAGAGAAAGTCTGCTTCAGTAGCACGAGTTTCCATGCTGAGACTGCAATAGCAAGGCTGTACCTCTGGGCCAGAGAAAACTCATGAGGCATGTGCTGAGACAGGAGAAGCTGGAGGTGTAGCCAGAGCAGAGCAGCCTGCAGCAAGGAAATTCAACCAGAGGAGCAATCAGCATTCAAATCCAGATGGCTAGTGGCTGCCCTTGAAGAGGAGCCAGAGACCAACTGAGTTGACCTAGTTTCTGAGTTCCCCAACTGACTTGGCTTTGACCCTTTGGGAGGCTATGAATAGAAAAGCAAAAGGGGGACTATTTAGGCCATGTGTGGCAAAGCACTGTGAATGTTTCCTAACGCTAGCATTGGAAATCTTTGACTGATGGGGAACAGCTAAAACTCTCTTGAGTTTAGAGGGCACTTATAGTTATTTAAAGGCCCCTAAGTATGAGAGAAACCATGGATATTTGGTCCACATAGGGTTCTACATATATATATATATATATATTACTCTCTTCTTAATATTTCTTTCATCATTGTTATATATATATATATGTATATATATATTTAATATTACTCCCTTCTTAATATTTCTTTCATCATGTATATATATATATGTGTGTGTGTGTGTGTGTGTGTGTGTGTATATGTGTGTATGTATAGTTAGGCCTTGCTTGTGTGGCATTCCATTATGCTATGTTAACATGACTCTATTATGTTATTATGTTTATATGATTAGGGTTCATTGAATATGGTAGATCAGGGAGGAGAATTGGGTTTTCCTGATATTTCATCTGGTAAATTCACATTCCTCAAATCTACTAGAGCAGTAAGAGAGGGGAGTAGATTCTCAAAATAGAAACCATGAACTTGTTTCTTTGTTTTTAATTTTGGTAATTGAATTTAATGTAACTGATCCCCTTTGTAGTCATATGTATTTTATATTATACATTTAGAAATATTATTCTGAGAAGTGGTTCTTAGGCTTTAGCAGATGGCCAAAAGGGTCCATGATGCAAAAGAGAGAACTGGAGATAAAGGTAGAAGCTCTCTAAGAATTATAGTAACTGTCTTGCTCTCCAAGTGCCCACTACCCAAGTGCCTAAGTTGGACAGAGTGTACAATAACCAGGATGAGCATAATATTGATAACACTGGGGCACTCATGAATAAAAAGGATCAGGAAACTGGAAAAGTGACCTCTAGCAGTTAAAGATACATTTTATAATTTAATTATTTAATTTTTGGATGTGGGCTAAGAGAAGAAAAGTCAAATGGAGGATGAAGAAGAGGAGAAAATTATGAGAGTGAGAGGCAAGTGAGGAAGTAGAGCAGGAGGCTGTAAAATAGTAGTTTGATGGAATGAGGAAAAGGTTCTCTATCCATAGCTCACACCTTAGATATGCAGGCTTATGGAATCTATTTGGGTTTTTCCTATGAAGTTTACCTGGGAGCATGAGATGGAGCAAGAGAACAGTAATGTTGGTGGAAGAGGAGGTTGGGTATAATAGAGAATAAGAACATGAAAGAGTTACATGTTAGGATAAAAAGTAAACCAATCCCGAAATGGGGCATAAAATATGGGCCCTTTAACATTGCTGGACTATTCCTTTCCTTGGTAAGAATTCATTTGAATTGTAATGTGCAAGAATAATCCAGAGAGTGACTCTGTTATCAGTACTTGCCCAGACAAAGGAATTCTGAGGACTTTCTACCACCTTGAAACTTCTTCCCATTTAATGAAGACGATTGCCTTTGGGGTGACTAGCCTAGGACAGAAGCAGTTAGGGAGCACATCTGGAGGTCTACAGGGAAAATCTGAGATGCGTCTGACTTCAGGCTAATCGGCTGAAGAGCATGTCAGGTGTTATCTGCTGGGAGCTGAACATTACAGCTCCCAACAGAGCTATGTGAAGGATCGGAAACAGCTGGATTTCAAGCTGACGAGACAGTGTCATGAGTCACAGTTCAAATTCTGCACTAACTCTAACAGGATTCTTACTAGTCTCCCAAGAGGCAGCCTAAAGCTTTTAACAAACAATCCCACAATGATAAATAAGCCACTTTTGGAGAGCAGTATGATCATTTGCAGTCTTTCTAGGAAGGATTTGAACTGGTAACCAATTTAGGTACAGAGATTTTTTCCCCCTCTCTTTAAATACCATTTATTCTATGAATTGTGCATTACTGAAATGAACAGGAGATCCCATTGGGACTTAATTAGAGAAGTCTGAATTGGGAAGTGACAGTATCCATGCTGTTTTGCAATGGTGCACTAGCCCTTGTTTCTGTCTCTGGTAGCGCCACAATTAATATCCTGTATCTAGTTTTAATAGAGGCAGTAACTCTAGTAAGGCACATTATTGCTTCTTGGCCCAAAGAGAAATGTTCATGTATTTCTCTTCTTGCTGTTATCTGTCAAACAGATTGGCTTCATCTGTGCCCTGAGACATTACACATTCAGGGAAGCAGTTGTTTCCATATGTCTTGTGGGAAAACTATCATTTTTCAAAAAGGCACGAGGTGCAGGGAACCTTTTTAGGGATGGCTTTCCCTCTGCACATATTAGGTGGCAGCCATTACCACATTCCCAGTTCATACCACTGATATGGGAAATGGGGTTTCTCTATTCTGTAAGTTTATATTTATTTCTTTGGGAGACAGAGTTTGTAAAACTGTTTCCTGATGTACAACAACAGCTGCAAAACATCTGTCCAACCACCATAAGAGAACATAGCCAAGATCTAAGGAGAAAAATGGTTAAAGAAAAGCTACTAAAAGCCAAGTGGCCATTTGAAGAATAAATTAATAATATGATTCTGAGACTCATATCTTTGGTTTATTCACCAAAGGTGTCAGATGTTATAGGCAAGGCATTAACCTTTTTCATTTAATGTGTGCTAGCTATGCTTCTGCTGCCTATAAAAATGTAATAGCCCAAAGTTGCAGGTTTATGGGGTTTGTTTGTTGGCTGTGACCTTGAGTAGGCAGCATGGTGTTGTAAATAAATAAAGTCCTGAATTTAGAATAAGGAAGATTTGAGTTTGAGTTTGAATTTTGTTTCAGATATATGATCCTGTGAAATCACTTAACCTTAGTCTCCTTATCTGTAAAATGGAGATAATAATAGCACCCACTTTTCAAAAGCATTGTAAGGGTTAAATTTATATATATATATATATATATATATATATATATATATGTATTTGTGTGTGTGCATATGCATAAATATGTGTGTATTTATGTATATACATATATGTATATTTGTGTTTGTACATAAATATATATATGTATATGTATATGTGTGTACAGTGGTTACAAACCTTAAAATGTTATTTGAAGGTAAGCTATTATCATCATCCAGTGCTAAAATAATAAGTATCCATATTGAGTCGGGCAATGTAGGGTACTAGAAAAGGCACAGGAAAGGAAGCCATGGAGTCTGGGCTCTTTATCTAACTCTTCCATCTCTTAATAGTTAAAAATCTATTTAAAAAATTCTCTATAATAACATAGAAAATTGGTGAATTAAGGCATCCTCTGAATATTTAACCAGTGGGAATTGCACTTCCTATGATCTCTATTAAATATCAGCAAATGATATCCACATGACCAAATTATGCTGATTCTAGGAAACCAAAGAGGATGTCAGAAATGAAAGACAAGATATTCAATGACTGCTCAGGGTCATCCAATACCGTGAGAGCTCAAGAGGAACGAGACGCTCCCAGGAACCGCCAACCATTCCAGAAAGATACTTATTCCCAAAAAGTATGATTTCATTAGCTTGGGCTTTTCCTCTGCCTGCACAGATGGCGGCCCCTCCATGTCTTCAGCCAACAGCCTTTGCGAGCTGTTGTGGCCAAAAATATCCATCACCTGCTGGCCTTCCTTCTGGTGATGAATGTATTTGAGTTCAGTTAGACTGGTTCTCAGATGATAGACACACTCTCCTTTGGTCTGGTTCATATTTAAAGCCTGGATAATTTTTTAGGGCTTGCCAGTGATTGGGCTTCACTGGCAAAACTTTGGAAAACACAATCACATGCATGCTGCAGGAAGGTGTTGAAGGTCTAGAAAGATATTTCCTTCTTATTCAATAAATAAACTATTCTAAATTTATCTCAGTTATCTAGATCAGACCTCATATTTATAGAGGAAAATTGAGTTCTAGTCACCAGTTAGCTATGCTATTTCATTCAAAATTCAATCTTTCTGAGGTTTTACTTGCCTAATTTCTGAAATGATCTCTCTGAAGAACTTTGGAAACAGTTATTAGCACAGGGACGTACAGCATTGCATGCCCATATTAAAGAAGGTGCTGTGCTCTATGAGCAAAGCAGAATTACAATCATTCAAAAGAAACATGAGATGTGCAAATTTAGAGACATCTCCACTCCAAAAGGTCACATGCGCCTCATCTGTGATAGAGCCTTCTGAGCTATTAGTTTGATCACTCACAGTCAGACACACCGTACCTTGACTTCAACATAGTGATGCCATTTTGGTCCCCTTCTAGAATGAAGGAAAACAACCAACATAGTTCAATTCCAAGATCCCTTCCAGCTCTCCAATTAGTGATGTAAAACCAACGCACATTTTCTTCTCTATTAGCTCCGCTTGCTCCTGCCCCCCAATACCACAATTAAACCTGACCATTGATTATTCTATATGAAGATATAAGACAAAAGTCACAGATTTCTTTTCTTGTGCACAGTATAAGCTATAACTTGATCACAAGTTATAAAATTGGCTTATCAGTTGCTTACATAAAGGAAGGGTTACATGTGAAAACTAGATTCTTGGCTCATAAAACATACCCATAAACTGCATATAAATGAAGAAAGGGAATACTGGAAAAGAGTGGGGAGAGAAGTTCTATCCTGAGAGTTCATTTTTCCCTTGTAAGCAAGTGCTGTTTCTAATCCCAGTCTTTTCTCAAGACTGCTTTTCTATGTATTTTAGGACCAATTATATGAATGCAGGCATTTCCTTTTTCAATTTTTTTTCCAGGATTTTCAACAAATCCTTCTTAATTTAACTACCCATTCATAGCTTAGTATGATATCAGTATTTTTGCTCAGGGAAAGAACTGTCTTCAAACTCTGTTTTATCAGATAAAGAATATAACAATTTAGAGGGTGCCAGACCTCTGGAAACTCCTTTATATTTTAGTTGTTTAAAGATCAGATAAGGTCTGTAAATCAAATTGTATGGTTGTTTTTGACTTTTTTTTTGAAAATTATATCCTATGTTTATGCCCTTTACTTTGAAAAGCACTTTGAATATATCACCTCATTTGAATCTCACAACAACTCTGTGCAGTAAATATGGAAGAAACTTGTCCATTTTACAGGTGAAGAAACTGATACTCAGAGAAATTAAATGATTTGTACATGGTCATATAGTAAATGAAGATTGGAAGAAGACTCCAAATATAGCATACAATACTAACAATAATTTCTTTACACTATATAAAAAACAATACATTAACAAAGCAAAACAAAAACAGACTAAGTAGAACTTTGATATAATTTATAATTTTCATATATATACATATATATATATATATATATATATATATATCTTATAGCATCTTAGTATTGGAATTAGAAGGGAGGTTAAAAGATCATCTTGTTATTCAGTTGTTTAATCACAATTCAATAGACCATAGCACACCAGGCCCTTTTGTTCTCCATTATCTCTCAAAGTCTGCAAGTTTCTGTTCACTGTTTCTAATACACCATTTATCCATTTCTTCCTTTGTCATCTCCCTTTCCCTTTATATTTTCCTGTCTTCTCAATATGTGACCACATTATTTAAGCTTCAGCTTCATTATTTGACCTTCTAATGATTAATTTCTTTAAGTATTGACTGATTTGATCTCCTTGATTTCTAAAGGATCCACAAAAGTCTTCACAAACATTATGATTCAAAAGCATCTATTCTGCAGTGTTCAGTTTTCCTTATACTACAAGTCTCACAACTATACATTGTTACTGGATAAAACATAGCTTTTACTACATAGACATTTATAAGAAAGGTGATGTTTCTGATTTTTAGTATGCTGTCAAGATTTCACAGCTTTTATTCCAAGGAGTAAGCATCTTTTAATGTCATGGCTGCGTTTGCTATTTGTAGCAATCTTTGAGATATATATATATATATATATATATATATATATATATATATATATATATATATATATATAAATGAACTGAGGGGTAGTGATGGGAAGTGATTTGCCAAAAAAAATTTGTGCTTTTTCTTTGAGATTATCTCCATTTTTTTTCATGTATATATCTTGTTTGTACAGAATTGTTCGTATGTTGTATGACCTACTAGATTGTGAAATCCTTGAGATTAGAGACTATCTTTTGCTTTTCTTTGTATCCCCACATTTAGTGTTGCGTCAGGAACACAAATGCTTGTTGACATTGAAGTGAGGGAGTCAGGAGTTGAACTAATCTAATGTATTAGTGCCTATAAGTCTTGTAATCTGAGATTGATGAGTAAAATATATATGCCTTTGTTTGAACCACATAGGGATAAGAACAATCTCCAAGATCCTTCACTGGAGACCTATTTCCAAGTAGACAATGATCCTTAACAACAACTTTCTGAGTCTGGCCAGTCAACTAGTTTGGAAACTGTTCAATTGTTGGAAACAATTCAATGATTTACAGATCATGACTCTACATTTCCATAAGATTTCTATCTGAGAGTTTAGCAAATACTTTGCTAAAATCTAGACACATTCTGTTGACAAGTTTCTACTGCTCTACCATAAAAAAGCAAATAAGGTTATTTTGCCATGATTTGTTTTTCTAAATCTTTACTGGATTTTTGTGAACGCTATTTCCTTTTCTAGACTTTCACTCACCATCTCTTTAGTCATCTGTTCTAGAATTTTGCCAAATAATCAGAGCCAAAATTATTGGACTCTAATTTATTGCTTCTATTATCTTCTCTTTTGGGGGAAAATTAGGCAAACATTTTTACTTCTGTTCTCCACTGTCATTCAAATATAAGTAATAGTGCTGTAGTAACAACAAATGAGAGTTCTTTCAAGACCTATATATATATATATATATATATATATATATATATATATATAGTCATCTGGACCAAGAAACTTAAATTCACCAGGCTTGGCTATATTCTCTCCTATAATCTCTTTCCTTATTTTCAGAGGGATGAACTAGGGACTAGACCCAGTAGTTTCTTTGGTAGAGGGTAGAGAGAGGAATTTCCTTTACCAATGCAGGTTATCACTTTCATGGTAACTTAGTTTTAACCAGTTTCTTAATGTAGTGTAAATTTAAGTGATTTGCCCAATGTTACAAACACAGCCAACAGATGTCAGAGAAAGTACTTAAAACCATATCTTTTTGGCTCTTAAAAACTGTTTGCTAACCACTACTCTGTTCCACCTCTCATAAATAGCCACTATTTTCTATCCAGCTGGAGATTACTCTCCTTACTTCTACCCTTTACATTCTGAAGGGCATTTATGTTAGTAAAGAAAACAGTAGCAAGAAATAAGCTAAAAACCTCTGTTTTCTCTTTGTTATTGTTGCTTCTATTCTGAGCAGTGGGGTCTGTGCTGTTTTGATAGTTTCCTATAATATAATTTAAAAAACCCAAATCATTTAAAAATTATTCTTAGATTTTTTAAAGGGTGGGTCAGGCTATACTCATTAGTTCTCTAGCTTGTCTAAACTATTAACTAATTTTACAGGATCATTCAGTTTTTATTTTCATCCTCTGTTGTCTGTACTAATTTCTATCTTCTGTACATATCTTAAAAACAAACAAACCATTATTTGGAAAGTTCTCAGTATACTCATATTGACTTAGACTATTTTTCATCCTTACTAACATTGCTTTTTTGTCTCTTCAGAATTTCATTTTTTGAATTTTTTATCCTGAACTGATGTCCCTTTGGAGAAGATTCATCTATGGGATCCTACTTGTTCTTTTTCTGAATTCCTTAAAATATGTTTTCTTCTAATATATGATACATGTCAAACTATTTAACTATGTTCCTCCTTTATTGTAAGTTCTTGGCAGGAGTATTCCCTTTCTTTCACATTTCCCTTGATGTCTAGCCCAGAAACCAGTTCCTTCAGTTCCTTCTTGTTAGTAGTATAAGTCCAGAGCATTTTTCCTCATACATGGCTCCATATTTTGAAGGATGAAATTACCATTAAGATATGTCAAGAAATCACATTGTTTTGCTTTTGGCAATGACTGAATTCCTTTATCCCTACAATATCATGCTCTATGTCAGGCTTATAAGCTGTTCCCAAACTCATACATTTCTTGTCTAGGTGATTTGTAGTTTTCTCTGATGATAACATTGCTGCTTATTTTCCCCTCCATTGACCTTGAATCAAATATCCTCTATTATCCTTCCTCTTTCTGATTCTTGTATTTCCTTACATGAGTAAGGGAAGTCCCTCTTAATGTACCATGGTACTTCTTTCCCCCAACATCTTTTTTTCATTTATTCCATTCTTTTGATTTGAACAAGATATATACATCCAGAGGTAAAGCTAACCTTAAATTTTATCTCACCAAATATCAGAAATACGAATCATATATGATTTGCTTTCTGCTGGGAGAGCCACTCATTCATGTCCACTCACTGCCGAATCATTGTGTAAGGAGGAAGAGCCAGTTCTGAATCAAATTTGTTAAATTCATTGTCACTGAAACATAATTGAAACTATTATACTTAATTTAGCAAGTTCAGTAATTTTCTCCTAGGACTCTATATTTCTGTGATCTGGTATACTACAATTAAGTTCAAAAAGTAAATTTATTCTAGACATGGAAAACTCATGTCTAGAGAGAGAGAACAAAAACTTAAAAGTTCCTTTAACAAATGCATTTTAAAATTAAAACATAATTTGTTAAAATATAAATATTTAAGAATTTAAAGATACACATGGGCAGGCAGTTGGCACTATGGCTAGCATGTTGACCTAGATTAAGAAAGACTCACCTTTTTGAGTTCAGATCTGGCTTTAGACACTTACTAGCTGTTTGAACCTTAGCAAGTTACTTACTCTGTTTGCCTCAGTTTCTTCATCTGTAAAATGAACTGGAGAAGAAAATGACAAACCACTCCAGTATCTTTGCCCTGAAGGGGGCATAAAGAGTTGAACAAGACTGAAAAATTACTGAATAACAACACAAAGATATACACACATATTTATGTATATATGTGTATATTTATATATGTATATATGCATTTATCTGATAAATTGTATGTACATACATGTACATATGTGTAGATACATATGTATGTGTATTATAATATGCATGATATATAATATATAATAAAATAAATATCTATTCTATCCTGTACTTATACATATGATAATTTTACAATTATAAATTACTTAGCTTAGCCTAACTATTCTTAATTTTGACTCACCTATAGACCTATAAATCTTTGAAGAAAAAGGCCCAATCCCTATCTGCTGACAGATTAATAAACTCCTACAATTTTGGTCAGTAATCAAATACTTCTATTCTGCTGTATCAGTGATACTCTCACAGCTGTCTGATCACCACATAGAAATGTGCTGTTATACCTCATCCTATTCTCTTTGTTGGACTCCAGTGCCATATTATCAAGTACCTGTTCTTGACTCTAAACAAGCCATCCCCCTGCTATCTCAAGGTCAAAATGTCTAAAATGGAACTTATTATTACCTCTCTCCCTAAAATAAATCCAATCTTGACATTTCTGTTAAGAACACCACTCTCCTCATGGCCACCCAGATTTAAAATCTTAGTATGATCCTGAGAGGTTCAGTCTCCCTTACCTCTCGTATCCAATCAAAAATCATATCATATCCTTTGCATATTGTCCTTTCTCTTCATTTATATATACATATACCATTATAACCTCTTACCTGGATTATTGTAATAATTACCCAACTGATGTCCCTGTCTCATTATGTTCTTCCTGTTTCTAACCATCCTCCACATAATGCCTAAGTCATTTAAGGAAAGTTAAGTTCTGATCATTTCACATGTCATCCCAATTTAATAAACTCCAATAGCTTCCTCTAATCACCAGGGTCAAATATACACATTTTTGTTATTTAAAACTTTTAAAAAATCTAACCCTAACTTACTTATTTTATTCCATTTTACTCCTCCCAAATAATGTTCCCACAGATTGGATTCCTTGATATTGCTTAAAAATAGTGCTCCTCTCTATGCTTTTATGTTGACTATCCTATGACTGGAATGAATCTCTTTCTTATTTGTGCTTTTTGGAAACCTTGATTTTCTTAAATGCTACTCCATGCACAAAACCTTTGCACCCTCCCACTAGTGCTTTCAATGTTAACTTGTTTTTTCTGCTTTTCTTGTTTCTTTTTTCCTCTTTTTTTCTTTCTTTGTATCTTTCTGTCTATCTATCTTACTCTCTATCTATCATCTATTTATCAGAGTATGCAAAATCTATACTTACAAAGATAAAGAGAAATAGTCCCTGCTTTTGAGGAGTGTACATTTTAAAGGAAGGATATATATTGTCTCCCTTTTAACACATATTCTGCTCAAAGTTCTTCATCCTTGTATCTCTAACTCCTGGCATGGTTCGAGGTATCTAGCAGGTGCAGAATAAACACTTATGAATGATTTAAGAAAGCTATTTAAGAGTTCTACCTTCTTTCTATGTTTAGTCCTTTACATAGGACCTAAAAAAATCTTTTCCCAATGTGATGAGAATAGAAAACCCTTACAATACATCTAGTAAAAACAATTTCCTTTCCTCCATTTCCAATAGATTCACATATTATAGAGTAATATCACTCAAAAAATGGCTGATTAGCAATAAATCACTTCTTGCCAATATGAGTTTTGTGTTATTTTTAATATAACCTAATAGAAAAGTTTTAAAAAGCAGTTTAATAGAATTATAGAGGTATTACATACTAGTCAACTCATATGGAACGGTCTGATTCACATCCTTGCACATTGTTTTGAAAGGGTTTTCAGAAAATTAGCTTTTAGGTCATGATATAGAGGCCATCACCTCCCCATACTTCTCTTAGCCATGCTAGAGGCAATTTACTTCATTTATTCACGCATGTTATTGTTTTGGCATGAATAGCTCATGTTATGTGCTTACAGCACTTTTTTTGCCCATAAATAAAGTAGTTACAATCTCATTTTTATATCCTGTGAAAAACATGTTGCCCCTGGCCACCTATAGGGAAGATGATTCATTCTAAGTAGAACCAAACTGCACCCCCCTACATAATTGTCCTGTTCTTTGTTCTAATTCATTTTATTCTTTTGTTTGTGAGATAGCATTGTATATGAATAGAGAACTGGCTTTAGAGTTAGAAGGACTTAGATTAAACTCCTATCTCTTATATTTTACTGACTGTGTGGCCATAGGCAAAAACTTAACCTCTCACTGCCCTAGGGCATCTCTCTAAAATGATAACTTGCAGAGCAGATACTGATTGACATTGGCAAAGAATTTGCTCATTCGAAGTTCCCTATGAAATCATATTAAAACTGGAAAAACAACACAATACAACACACAACCACAACAAAACGCAGAGCCATTATTTTTTCCATATCTATCTATCCATCTCTGTATGTAGATGATAAATAGATAGATGGATGGAGGGACAAATAGATAGATAATTCTTTTCCAGTCATCCTCCATTTCTTTCTCACTTACTTCTCCAATATATCTCTTTGCTGCTATTATCCCTTTTCATTGTTTCTTTATCAGATCTTTCCGCCTCTCTAAAGATTTAGTCCTTGACCCCCTTCTTTATTCCTTCTCCCCACAGCTTCACTCAGTGACCTCATTTGGTTGAATGCTTTAGTTACCACAGTTATGCTGACAATTCCAGAACCTTTCCCTCCACCCTTGACCTCTGTCCCATTGTATCACTAATCTGTCAGTCACAGATCCCCTCCTGGGCATTCCAACTCAAACTCAACCTATTTAAGAAAAGATAATCTTTCCTTCTAAGCCTCCTCTGTTCCACTGCTTGGATCACTTTGGGCAACGCCATGGCCTGTTCTTGTACATGGTTTCGATGAATGTCAATATGGAGTTGGATGTCTAAGGACAGACAATTTCATAGTATGAGGTCATTATCGCAATGGGGGTTATGTCCATGTCTGGCCATACGTAGTATTAGGGACAGTTAACATTTGATTTTGGAAGGGAATAATTACTAATTATTAAAGGCCCAGCAGAATGAGTTATCTTTATAGCAACAATTTTCTTTCAGCCAGGAAGTCAAAATACTTTGATATTTTTAATATGGTCTGCATAGAATGCAGAAGGACACATGGATTATCTGTGAAGTACTCCAGGGAAGGAATTAACCCCTACAGGTCAGTTAGCTAATAGAGTAAATTAGTACTTCAGACATGAAATGGTGCTGTAGCAAACAACTACACTAGACCTGAGTTCAAATACTACCTAAAAATCACACCTCTGTCTGACTTCTTTCAAAAAACAAGGATAAAAATAATGGCATCTAACTCCCAGGGTTGTTTTGGGGTAAAATGAGTAAAATTTATAAAGTGTTTTGTTAACCTTAAAATTGACTACCTTAAATAAATCTTGTTTAGGCCTATCTCTGAAAATGAAATACATTATTCTTTTTGGTGTTGTGATGCTTTAGTGATATGATTTGAATGCCAGAGAATTAATGATGTTCTCTGATTAAAATCCTATAAATTTATAACTATCTATCTATCTATATATATAGATATGTGTTCCCAATATATTTATGTTAAAATTATATCTTTAAAAGTGATTAACAAATGGAGACATTGAATAACCATTAAAACCTATTATATATTTGGAATAAAATATTGACAGTTTATTTTATAATCCATTTTAGGGCATATGATAGTACAAAACTATGACATTGCAATCCAGGAAATGATGATTATATTTATCACTGAATGATTGGGGAGGGTATTCCTTTTCTTCAATGCAGATTTTAAAAGGAGAGATTTCTCTGGTTAAAATCCAGTACTGAAGAAGACAGAATATGGGTTTTGGAGTCACTTGGCGTGACTTTGACATCTGCTTCTGCCAGCTAGCTAAAGTTTAATACCAAACTAGTCAATTCCCATCTCTGGGTTTTAGTCTTTTCATCTGATCCATAGGAGTGGGAGTTAACTAGATGGACTTTTAGATTGTTTCCAATTCCAAATAGTATAATACACAAAAGATAATTTTTTTCTTTATGGAGTTCAAGGGAATTTAATCTTATATAGGAGATGGTGTTGAAGTCTACTGCAACTCTAATTTCATATTAATTGCACAGTTCAATCTAAATACCTTTCTGTCAATGATAATGCAGTGATGATTTAGACTTCAAAATGTTTGATCTCTTTTAGGCACTAACTGCCTTCTGTTTTAAGCTTTTAGATTACTGTCATTCACATTAGTTCATTCTTGATTTTAACATGGAGTGAAGCTAGTAGATGAATGTACAGAGACACTTTCTGAGACTCTGAAGGAATTAGAATATTCCCATTCTCTCTGGACCCCTGGTTCAACTTGTTTTTAATTGGAACCACATTGAAATTAGGGACACTTCACTCATCAATTTTGATATGTCACTATCTGTGAAGACTTAAAAGACTTCTAATTCTGGAAAAGAACATATTGAATATTGTCTTTCTTACATGTTCATATTGTCATTTTTCTATGCTGCTTCCCATCCATCTCAATGCTTTTGGTTTTTAATTTTTCCACAACTTTTTACCACTTGTACCCCCATTTTCAAAACTCTGTACTGTTCTGTTTCTGCTAATAATCTCTTCTTTTTGTAACATTCCATTCATGTCCTTTTATTTATATTGCATTTAAAAAATTCATAATGCTTTCTTTTAACTTAAAAATTCTTAATATCTCATACAACATGGGATAAAGAACTCTGTACTTAGAGGCAGAAAATATAAATTCAAATCATGACTATTACTCACTACATATGTGAGCTTTGGCAAATTATTTGCCCTTATGACTTGGAGTTTCCTTATCTCTGAATAATTCTATTTGGACCAGGTGAACTCTAAATCTATAAGGTTCTTTTCAGCTCTGAATCTAAGATCTTTCAAGTTGGGAAGGTAGGTATAGATTTTAATATTGGACATTGCAGCTTTGAATATTTCCATTTAATCTGTAACCAACATTTGCCAAGATGTAATATGATTTACAAAACAAGTCTAAAATAATTGATGAGGGAAGATGTATAAAAGTATCAAGTTAAACATTATGCATTAGTTGGATATTAGGAGCCTCGGACAATCTAAGAATCATATTAATGATGACATGATGAAAAAGGAAGAGAAGCAGGAGGAGAAGAGAAGATAATTCTAACCCTTCTTTCACACCTATAACCTCAAAAATTAGCTATTCCCTTGTATTTTTCCCTCTGGTCTACATGAAGAAAATAATAATTAAAGAAAACAAAAACAGTAACAACAGTAATAATCAGTGGTATGTCCACAGTTTTTTAAGATTTGCAAAGCATTTTATATATGTTATATCAACTGATCATTGAACTGGGAAAGTGCTAGATAATAGTAAAAAAAAGATTGTGAACAGTCATTAGCTTCTCTGGAAATTTTTAAAAGAAAGAGACAACACTTTTGGGATATAGTTTGAAATACAATATCCTTTCTTTTTCTTCCTTTTATGAGCTATTATGAACTGATTTTTGTTAAGTTCATAATTTAAAAAAATTTAATTTAAAAAGAGGTAGCATTGTGCAAATTTCTCTACTGATGTAGACTTTTCTAACTCTATTAGGAATTCACTGACTCATAAAACTTCCAGAGATAGCCTTTCTAGTGTGTAAGCTGTTGTTACTTGGTTGGGGAATGACAAAATGCCCAATGCCAGAAACACACAGTGGAGAAGCATAGGAGATAGGGAATAGGGGTTGAGGGCTGATGCAAAAATGATAAATGGTATCTTTTACCTTTGAGACCCTAGTGCTTGGGAGTGAACTCTATGATAGAGTCTTTGAGTATTCCTGCAGAAATCCACGTGGAGAAGACTAGCTTAGCAAATCAACAAATAATTTTTAGATGCTTATTATGTTCCAAGTCCTATGCTAAGAATAAGAAATATAAAGAAAGGCAAAAATACAGTCCTTTCTCTCAGGGAACTCATACTCTTATGTGTGAGAAAATGTCAATAATAATTTAATGCTGTTTATGTAATATATTTACAGAGAAGATGGAAGGTTATTTCAGAATGAAGACACTAGATGGGGGGGGGGGGAGGCAGGAAAAGTTTCCTACAGAAAGTAGGATTTTAACTGAATTATGAAAGAAGTCTGAGAAGATAAGAGAAAAATTCCATTCATGGAGGACTGCCAGAGATAAAGTCTTATAAGAGGAATAAGTAGACTAGAGTGGCTGGACCATAAAGAGAGTGATGAAGTATAAAAAAAATGCTAGAAAGGTTATGGAAAGATTTACAAACGAAATAGGGGACTTGAAATTTGATCTGATTATAATAAAACTGGAGCTTATTGAATAGAGAAGTCTGACCTACAATTGCAGGAAAGCATTTTGGCAACTGTGTCTACTAGAAATCATTGGAATGTGGAGATAAGAGGAATCCAGTGTGATTGCTGCACATTAAAACAACTTTGAAATACAATGGCATACCTAATAGATTGGCTAACATTGCAGAAAAGGAAAATGACAAATGCCAGAGGGGATGTGGAAAAATCAGGATACTAATGCACTGCTGGTAGACTTGTGAATTTGTCCAATGATTCTGATGAACAATTTGGAACTATGCTCAATGAGCTCTAAAACTGTACATACCCTTTAACTAAGCAACACCATTATTAAGTCTATATCCAAAAGAAATCAAAGCAAAGGAACCTATTTGTACAAATCCTTATAATGAAAAATGCTATCTACTTCCAGAGAGAAAACTTCTGAACTCTAAATGCAGATTGAAGTATATTTTTTTCATTTAATTTACTTTTCTTTTGTGTACATATGTATGTTTGTAATGTGTGTTTTGCAGCCATGACTAGCATAGAAAAATATTTTACATGACTTCACATGCATAATTGGTATCATAGTGCTTGCCTTCTCAGCAAATGGGGTAGGAGGAGGAAGGAAGACAATTTGGAACTCAATTTTTGATAATAGCCTTTTATTTTCAAAATACATACAAACATAGTTTTCAAAATTCACCTTTGCAAAACCTTGTATTCCAAATTTTTCTCTCTTCCTCCTCCCCAACTTCTTCTCCTACACAGTAAGGAATTCAATATAGGTTAATCACATGCAATTCTTCTAAAAATATTTCCACATTTATTATGTTGCACAAGAAAAATCAGAGCAAAAGGGAAAAAATGAGAAAAAAAGAAAGCAAACAACAAAAAGTGAAAATACTATGTTGTGATCCATATTCACTTTCCATAATCCTCTTTCTGGATGCAGATGGTTCTCCCACTCCAAGTCTATTGGAACTGGCCTGAAAAGAACCAAGTCCATCACAGTTGATCACATAATTTTGCTGTTACTATGTACAATGGAAATCAAAATTTCTAAAATAAATGTTAAAAATTCTTTAAAACATAATTTATATAAAATTTAAAAACTATTGTGATAGTCCAGATGTAAACATATGAAGGTATATACTAGGGTTATGATTAAGTGCATAGAGAAAAGGTATATTTAGCAAAATATGTTATAAAGGCTAAAACAATTAAGATTTGAGAACAGACTAGGACAGTAAAGATTTGAGGATGGCACCAAGGTGGTTAACCTGAGTGAATGGAAGGATAACGATACTTTCAACAGTGATAAGGAAATTCAGAATAAGGGAATCTTTTTTTTGGGGGGGATAATTCATGAATTCTGAGTTAATGAATCTTAGACATGTTGAGTTTTAGACACCTATGAAACTTCAAGATGTTCAAAAATTCAAGAGATCCATAATGTACAAAAGAGGTGGTGCAAGGGTGGAGCTCAGAGTTAGGATTAAATCTATTGATCTATATGCATAGAGATGATAATTGAACCCATGGGAACTCATGAGATGAACAATTAGAGAGTATAGAGGGAGAAGATAACAGAGACTATAACAGACCTTTGGAAGACAGACATAGTCAGTCATTGTGTCATTGAGATGTCAGACCCTATAGGAATGGAGGTAAATACCCCTGAAAGGGTACTTATAAATAGATGTTGCTTTATGTATATTTTTATTCCCACTGCAATAAAGCATCCCTTAATCTGCATATGAAAGAGTAATCATTTCAGAGTCACATAAATTTGGGGAAAGAATGCAAATCCTCTAGGGAGGGTGTTGTACATAAGCCAAGTAAATTATAAATTTTCATGGGATTATATTTAGACCTAGATGAAGAACCCTGGAGAGACATGGAAAAGGAAAAGGCAAGTCCAGCTCACAATGGCTGAAAAGAGATTAAAGAATATCTAGGTCCCACTAATACTGGTAAGGTTACTCAAACTGATAGCTCAAGGCTTGAAGCCACATGTAGAAGCTTACATTGATATAGTAGCCAAGTAGCTATTTAGTCACATTCCCTTAGTGCCCATGTAAGGCAAGTGCTCTTGTAAGTGGCACATACATTATATAAAATTATATAATTACTCATCTGACAAAGACAAGTGCCACCACCCTCCTGAACTGGAGAGTAAGACATAAGTCATGTCTGTTCTTTCTCCTTAATGAACCACAGCTGCTGTTATGGGCAGCAGTGCATGCTAATCGTTATTACATTTATATTTGTACCCTAATTAGAAATGGTAACTTTTATGATTTATTGTGAGTTTACTGTCTTCTTTCCTAGGAATAGAGCTGAAGGAGCCTCAAACCCTATTTTCCAAATTTGGTAAGCTTCATTTGTAGCTATTTTCATCTCCTACTAATCTAAGCAGTCTGATCTGCTCAGGCCAATTCTGTGGACTCTTATTTTTCTCTTTAATCCCTACATGTAAACAGATTAGTGGGTTCCAAGCCAGGGGTCCACAATGGTCTCTGATGGGGAATGGGTCAAGACACAATTCCCTGCAACATCAAATAGACTGACTCTGAGCCAAGATACAGGCTCACTCATACTAAAAGCAAAGGACCATGATAATAAACATTGTATGAGACATTCTAGGTGCATTTAGGTATGAAAAATCCATAGTGACTATGAAATAGCATATGATTTCTATTTTGCAATAATTTGTCCCATAAAGGCTGAAACACTTACCATTTGGCTATATATCCTTTTTAACTACTCCATTTTACCTCTCCTTATCCCCAATCCTTTTGTATGTCATCTTCTCCATTAGGATTGCCTTCCTCCTCATCATCATCATCCCCCTCCTCCTCCTCCTCTTCCTCCTCCTTCTTTTCCTCTTCTTTCTCCTCCTCCTTCTCCTCCTCCTCCTCATTTTCTTCCTCCTCCTCTTTTTCCTCCTCTTCCTCCTCCTCCTTCTCCTCTTCCTCCTCTTTTTCTTTTTCTTCCTTCTCCTCTTCCTCCTCCTCCTCTTTCTCCTCTTCCTCTTCCTTTCTCTCCTTTTTCTGTCATTGGTGCTTCTACATAGAAAGACTTTACTCCATGGTCAACATTGATTCTTCTTGAATGTAGGATAGGAGATGATGGAAAAAACATATCTAAAATGCTTTCTACATGGTTTCTCTTTTGCTTACATCCTTCCATTTTCCTGATGTATTTACATGGGATAATTAGCTCTGCTCCCTTTTGATTATTTGCTGGATATGACTTTCAATGATTGTGAAGGAGTGTCTTTATTTTCTGACAGATTTCTGTGTGCCAGGACATCTGAACAGTCGACCTATTGCCAACTTGGATAGGGAATTGCATTTTTGATGTTGACAATCCTCATCATAATTCAAAGTAAGTCCACCTTTCTCTTGATGGAGATTAGGAAAATCAGTGTTCTTTTTAGTTCAGCTTAGATGATTTAAAGTTTTTCAGAAGGAATTTTGCAAAAAAAAAAAAAAAAAAAAAACCAAACCCCTTTTTCTCTTTTTTCAGCATTCCACTAAATTATATAGAAATTATATAGAAAACATATACAATTATATAGAAAAAAAATTTAAGAATAGTTGTTTTTTGGAGGAAGCATGGAACAAAACATCTAGATTACAGGATTTCAGTTCCAGTTGTATTGCAGGCAAGCCATTCCTTCATTTTGGCACTCAAATTTTGCATCTGAGAAATGATGACTGAATCAGGTAATCTCTAAAGTCATTTCTAGCTCTGATTATCTGTAATCTAAGAACACAAAAATCAAACTAGATTTTGTTTTTGAGGTCTTAGATGGGGATAAGCTGGAGAAAAAAAATACAATTTGAGAATTGATTTCTGACTTTAGTGTCTTTCTATTTAGTCATACTTGTTGAGGAGAAGTGTGGTGTGATGGATTTGCCTCTGACAACATTGGCTGCATAACTCTGGATAATTCACTGGAAAAGTCACTTTTCCATTGCTGAAATTAGTCCTCTAGAGCTATAACATATAGGGCAGGTGCATATTTGCATTGTTGGAAAGAGCTACTTTACTAAAATTCCCAATACTAATTATTGGGACCCCCCCACCAAATCCCCCCACCAAAACCCACTAAACTTTCATGAAATTTGACTTCAAATTGGCAAGATTCTTCAATTCCCCATTATTCAGTGTTGCAATTTCATTTCTTATTTTGCACTTAATGAGAAAATAAAGTGGAATACTCTCATCATCACTTAGCAAAATGTGAGATCACTCTGCATTTTACCCTGCTAGCTCTTTTTTCCCCCCATCTTTTGTCTTTTCCTCCTTCTCCAAAAAGCAATCAGTATGACTTTAAGCTTTCATAATTCAGCATCTTTTCACACTCCTTTAATCAAGAGAAGATGATTGTAGTGTATTACTTGCCTTAGAATTACCAGATTCTGCCACTTACTAAACTTACTAATTGTTTAGGAACAGGCAAACTCTTCTTACCTGCATTGAGCCTCAGATTTCTCATTTGCTAATTATGGTTTATAATTCTTGCACCAGCTGTCTCATGCAATTGTGGTAAAGATTTATATGACATTATAAAAATAAGTAATTAATATTTCCACCTCTCTTATTTTAGTGGCTGTGGACTGAGTGACTAAGGGGTTAAATTATTGCACAGTCAAAATGGGTTTAATATTTTAAAGCTCTAACTCAGAACACCTTATGACATATCATTGCTATTAACTTCTCATGTTTCTTTAATTGAGTGGCAGAGGAGAGATTGTGTCAACCCTGTTCCTTTCTGTTTTGTAAATTACAATGGCCTTAGGGCTGCATTATTTTATACACTGTCTTCTTACTCCAGGAGGAGTTAGTCTAAACTGGGTAGAATTCAGAGCAAATCACTTAGCAATGATTCCAGACTACTTGAGGAGTCAGGTTTCTTTTGGGAATAAAAACACACTTAAATGGGAGGGGGGTTGCCCATTAAAATACAATGACAATAATTTATGAAAGTGTGAAGAGCAGTTCTCAAGTCCATTCAAGGACCCAGGATGGAATTTCTGTATTTGATCATCTAGGTTTGATCATTGCTATGAAGAAAGGTGAGGGTGGCTTTCTAGCTTTCAGCAGAAGCTGGGCTTTTTCATATAAGTTACTATGGTAATTTGGGCTAACTCTTATCTGAATCTTGAGATCTAGTCCAAGACCTAGCCTCTCTTTAGTCCAGAGGTATCAAACATGCTACCTGCAGGTGGTATTTGGCTCGGAATACTGAGAGGAGATTGAACTAAATTAAAATGTAATTGGGAAATATTTAATAAAAATTATACTACAATAGAACATAGAAATATTAATGTGTTTTTCTAAGTCAACAGGTGGTCCTTAAGAATCCTCATGCTGGGTTCAGTGACCTCTATTTCTATTAAAGCTTGATCCCACTGCTCCAGCCTACTCTTGGATTCTGATGTGATTCCTGGTTTGAACCCTCCATCTACTTCTTCTGGTCCTGCAGATCTATGATTTTACCAGTTCTTAGTGGGCAATTTCGATGATTTTTTGTTCAGATACTTGGCTATAAACATCACCAGCAAATTGAGCTGGTTCATTGATAAAATTTAAAGGTGGTATGAAAAAAAAATGGACAAGTCGATTAATACTGGTAGCAGTAAACTGCTGCTGGGTGTGTTTAGCTCACAAATGAAAGCTATGTCATTTAAAGGGATATACTTAAGGCATGAAGAAAAGCAGAGATTTAAAGATGGAAAGGACTTGGTATCCACTCCCTTTTCTGGAGGTCATACTCATTATAAGGCTGAGGAAACTGAGGCCCAATGAGGCTAAATAATTTATCCAAGGTATATACCAGTGTCAGGATTTGAAATCAGATCCTTTGACTTCAAATCCAGCATATTTTTCAAGGGATTTAACAGCTGAGTGGGTTAAAAAGTATGGTCATTGGTTACCACCAGATGAATCGGGGGCCATAGGTTCTAATCACTGTCACCAGTAGGATAAAGATGGGAGAAAGGATATATTTGGAATCCAGAGAGAGGATTTTGGTGGCAGAAAACATGGAAGAAATTCATACATGGTCTTAAGGAAACCTGCTCCCAGAACTTCCCAATTTGTCATACAAATTTGAGGAATTCTGGGAATTCCTATTATTCATCCCGCTTCATGCATTGGGGTAGCTCAAGAATACTGAAGAGAGTATGGTATTTTAGAAGGATTAGTGTGGGATTCCCCCTTTCAATCCCCTGTCCCATATAACAATGACTTGTTAAGAAGGTAAAAATCATAGAAATTATATTGACAGAGAAGTTTGGAGCCACATATTTTACAGAAAACATAAGAATTTCAAGGCAGAATAAGAAAAATAACTTTTCTATGGCTAGATTCAGCAAAATACTAAGTTTAGAAGGCCCTAAGTTTATCTGGTCTATTTCATATGCCAAATCTACCTCCTATGTAGAAATTAATCAGTGCATTGGAAATTGTTCAATAGCAGCTCTTGGCTAATTCCAAAAGTCAAGAAAAATGAAACTCATTCTTCCAAACCTTCTCTAAATCTTTTCTCTTATATTAGAAATTGTTCTGACAAGTAGCAAAGCATCTGTGTATATGTAGCAAAAAACAGTTTCCTCACACTAAAGAGCATCACCCACATTAGTTGGTGTCATGATCTAAAGTGTGTGGGTAAAGGGATAATCTAGAACTTTGCAGTGAATGGATAGACAGGCATAGCACTTTTAGATTGATCCTTCTGGGTTTGCACTTGCCTTTTGGCATGATTCTTTCATTGTGTGATTACTAAACAGAATTTGTGTCCATTTCTCTCCATTGTTCCAGGATCTATTAGAACAGGGTTGTAGTTTCCATTTTTCTAAAGGGGTCAAAATCTTTTCCCATATCTCTACCTATTACATCATTAATCATAGGCAATAAACAATGATTAACAATTAATAAGTTGGTAAAGATGTAATGGTAAGGGTGATAAAATAATAAAGTACAAAAACCAATAGTGACAATAGATTCTTTTTTGGGGGGGTAATAAAAAAGCATCTGTCTCTTGCTCCTAGCTCCAAAGACAGAATTACCTTTTCCTCACTTCAACTATTCCCACTTGTTGGTATGAAGAACAGTAGATATTTAAGTGATTTAGATAGTAAATAGAAGAATGTTCCCTCTAAGCAAAAAAAAGAAATAAGTAATGAAAACAGTGTGGCTTGATTCTTGCATGGTTCAATGCATTGACTCATCTCTTAACAATTTTTCAGTACTGCTACAATGGTTCTGGGCACTACTATTTAAACACAATGATGAACTAGAGAATATTTTGAGTAGAGAAACCAGGATTATGAGTCTTGAATCTAATGGTCATACCTATCTAGCATAGTTATTTGGTTCTAGAAGAGCAGGGTTTTGGATGAAGTTACATTATGAAGGGAAGTGATTTCCAAAGGAATAATCTTATCTATGGGAAATTTGAAAAATGATGTTGCATTGGTGAAGAAAGATGGATGATGGGAGAAAATACAATATATAGGGATTTTATGCCTTTATGTTGGAATTTGGATATATATATGTATAAAAACTGATGATATCCTGGGATTTGTAGTTCAGATGGATAAGTATTGCCTTTTAGTTACTTGAGTGATTTACTATTATATTTATCTTTGAGCCTGAAAGCAGATCTGAATTCCTATGGAGCAGCTCTTAAAACAAAGAACCAAGGAGTACAATAGTTGAACAGTAATAGCCGAAGTGAGATGAAATTTAATAAGCTAATTTGGTAAGAATTAGCATCATATGGAGAAATAATTGAAAGAAGAAACTGAAAAGGAAAAATCTAAAGGTAGATGCAGCAGAAAGTATATAGTTCAAGGTGGGCCATTCAGTCCTAAAAGTATTTTAGAAAGAGAATTCAGCCTGAAACAATTAATTGTACTTGAATTTTTCAAGGAAGTACCAAAAAATCTTTGCTACACTTTTTCAATGCCCCCATCCAATAAATGACATTAAAATCTACATTGCTTATTTCTTTTTTAAAATATATTTCGTGTATTGTAATATTTCCCTCAATTATAAAAGCTCAAGGATTAGTTAAATATATACCTAACTTTAATTTAAAATAGAATTCAATCCCAGCCTGGATGGCAGGAATTTTCCTAACTGGGGGCTATGAGCTATTGTGATTGAATTAATAGGAGTTACATAAAATAGAAGAAAAGATATTCACATAGATTAGAAACCCATTATATTGACTTCAGACTAAAAGTCATTGGTTATAATGAATTCTGGTTAATTAAATCTCCAGTGTTTGATTTGGGAAATGAAAAAGGCAGGATCAGAATATCCAAGACATAGGTGAAACAGGTGAGACCTAAATGAGGTTGCGTTTTACCTATTCCAGATTGGAGGAAGGAACAAAATAAGTTGAGTTCCTTTCTTAGCACCATATGTTGCATAATATATTAACAATATAATTGTAAAATAATGTTCACAAGAGCATTTTCTTGGGGGGTATACTTGTACTATGTTTTCTTTTCTTGTTTAGTATTTTATTTTCCATCAATTATATGTAAAAACAATTTTGAACATGTATTTTTAAAACTTTGAGTTCCAAGTTCCTTCTTTTTCCTTCCCTAACCCTCATTGAGAAGGCAAGTTTATGCTTTCAATGTGTTTTCATTGTGTGTTCAGTTTTTGTGTTTTCAATAGATTGTTTTAGGATTCATCTTTTGATCTTGAATGTTGAATCCCCTTAGATCTACTCCTCCAGTTTTAGCTCACATATCCATTCTTGTTGCAACCATTACCACTTCAGGGAAGTTACAATAATATTAAATTAATTTAAATATTAAAGAAATAGGCATACTGAAAGCAGCACAGTAAAATATATGTATAAAAGTTGAAATATTGACAAATAATATTTTCTGGTTGAAGGTTATATTGGAAATATGAAAGAAAATATGATTAGTGTTTTTCAACTATTTCAAAAGGAAATCTATTTTGTAAATTAGTAAACAAGAATCTAGTATGTCATAACATATATATTTTATTAAAATCATTTATTTTGGACATTCTTTAATTATTGTTTTTAAAAATTTGAGTACCAAATTTTCTTCTTCCTTCCACTCCGACTACATTCACTGAGGAAAAATTAAGGAAAATAAATATCAATTATATATGTGAAGTAATGCAAAACATATTTCTATATTAGCACTAAGTGCAAATAAAAGAAAAAAATAAAATCATAAAGTTTTATTTCAATTTGCTTTCAGAGTTGATCAGTTCTTTCTCTGAAGGTAGACATTATTTATTTATCATGAGGCTTTTTGAATTATCTTGGATCATTGTTTTGATCAGAGTAGTCAAGTCTTTCAGAGATGATCATCATTACATTACTGTTGCTGTGCAGAATGATATTCCAGTTTTTCTCACTTCATTTTACATTAGTTCATATAAACTTCACAGTTTTGGGTTTTTTTTTTGAAACCACCCCTCCTCCTCATTTCTTGTAGGACAATTATACTCCATCACAATCATGTGCCACAACTTTTTCAAACATCCCCCAATTGATGAGTATTCCCTCTGTTCCAATTCTTTGTTACTATAAATATTTCTGAACATACAGGTCCTTTTGTCTTTGACTACTTTGGAGTACAAACCTTATAGTGGTATTGTTGGTTAAAGAGTATGCATTGATTTAAAATCCTTTGGCATGATTCCAAATTGTTCTTCAAAATGTTTAGAATACTACACGACTGCATCAACAATTTATTAGTGTATTTATTTTCCTATGATCCCTCCAAAATTTGTCATTTCTGATAGATATGAGTTGGTACCCCGAGTTGTTTTAATTTGTATTACTCTAATCCATGCTTATTTAGAGCATTTTAAAATTTGACTGTTGAACATATGGTTTCTTCTTTTGAAAACTGTTTATTAGTTTTGACCATTTATCAATTGTGGAATGACTCTTATTTTTATAAATTTGTTTCAGTCCCCATATATTTAAGAAATGAGGCCTTTATCAGAAAAAGCTGTGGTAAAATGTTCATCATTATTTAGTTATTTATAGTATTCTTTGGCAAAATATAGTTTTTTTTCTGATTATCCTTTTAATTAGATCTACTTTTGCTTTTGCTTTATCTCAGAAGAATTATAAAGATGAAAACATGTTAAAGAAACATAATGAATGAATGAAGCAAGGAAGAGTCCTGCTGGGAATGAGATAATTCAGGGAGAGAGAAAGAGAGAGAGAGAGAGACAGAGACAGAGACAGAGAGAGACAGAGAGACAGACAGACAGGCAGACATAGAGAGACACACACAGAGACACAGACACAAAGACACAGAGGGACAGAGACAGAGAGACAGAGAGAAAGATAGACAGAGACAGAGAGAGGAGAAACAGATACAGAACAACAGAGACAGACAGAAAGTCCCAAATCTTATCTCAAAGGAAATTTCTCAAAGTCTCTAGTGTGATAAATTGGAGATGGAAACACATTCATAGTTCCAATTCACTATATGCTTACTTCTTCTTTTAGAATCCTCCTTCTCAAGATAATCTAGAATCAAGTGACTTCTTTACTCAAAACTGGAAACTATAAGACCAAGATTTCCTGCCTCCCAAGTTCTCTCTAATTCTTCTTCTTGTAAAGGCACAGAACATTAAGTAATCAATCTCCCTCAATGAGGAGATACTTATGGAAATGAGTTTTGAGACTCAGTACATTGGGGAATTGTTTTGCAAACCTGAAAGCATTATTTAAATGTTTGTTATTATTACATCTTATATCAAAGAAATTGTGGTATCCTGGATAAAAAAACTAAGTTTTAAGCCTGAAGATCTGAGTTATAAGGATAATAATTTTATAGCAACATCAATAATTAACAGAGATCAATTTAGGAACTTTAACTTCACCTCATATAAAATGCCTTTTCTATTCCTCCCTCCCGCTGGTTAGAGTTTCTTCCATTGACCCTACCAAAATATTATTTTTATTTACTTCATATTTTATTTTTACTTTTCAAAATACAAGTAATTCCTCCCATTCTAGAATGTAAGCTTCTTGAGAGCAGGGAGTGATTTCTTTCTTTTTTTAAAATGTGCATTAAATATGCCTTTCAATGTTACTGACACATATTAAGAGCTTAATGATTAAATAATCTGACAATTAATTAAGAAATTAATTTAATGTTAGTATACTTTCTTTTCTTTCTCTTAAAATAATATAATTTTCATTTATTTTGATGTTAATTTGATTTCAGCATATCCAATGTTCCTTAAAGAAATTATTCATGATACATAAAAGTGAGGTTTTTCTCTAATCCATAAGCATCTCTAATTCAGGCTCTAATTTCTTACTTCTGAACCCTGTTTTCCAATATATGTTCCATCCATCTTCACCTTAAAAGTTATCAAGTATTCAAATATACCTTTGTTTGATTTGAATGATCTTATCAATTCCTTGGGCAATTCCGCATGGAATGACAGACCTGCAATTAGGAAGACTTATCTTTGCAAATTCAAATCTGCCTTTAGACACATAATTATGTCTAAATGACCCTGGGTCCCAGTAATCCTGAGAAAGTTATTTAACCATATTTGCCTTAGTTTCTCATCTGTAAAATGAACTAGAGAAGGAAATGGCAAACCACTCTAATATCTCTGAGAAGAGAATCCTAAATAGGGTCACAGTGGCTCACATATGATTGAAACTATTCAATGACAACAACAAAACCAAGTTTCTTTTATATCTACTTGTCATGAGCTTAATAATATGAGATAATACACCTTGCAAAGATGCTTTCCATTTGTCTCCCAGTGAGCTTCAACTTCCTGTCATTTTATAGTTTCATTTGTAAATAAAATCCCAACTTTTGCATGCTTCAACTCTTCTAGTAGGGTGTTTACTTATTTATCTCTGGACAAGGATTTCTCCCTTAGAGTACCAACAGATATATTGGTGTTTATAGTTTAAAAACCATGTGATTATAAAGGTTGCTATTATTCTATTAGGCATCTGTTGCTTCACCTGATTTTGACTGCAGAGAACAAGATGTCCCTTCTCAGTCAAGCTCATCTCCTCCAGTCTTATCCCATGCAGTCCCAGACTAAGACCAGCCCCCTCAATCCCCTCTTTCTCTGATTGGAGGCTGGTGTAACAAATACCTTCTAACATCTTCGTTTTTTTTGTTTGTTTTTTGTTTTTTTGTTTTTATTTAATGGCCTTTTATTTACAGGTTATATGTATGGGTAACTTTACAGCATTAACAATTGCCAAACCTCTTGTTCCAATTTTTCACCTCTTACCCCCCACCCCCTCCCCTAGATGGCTGGATGACCAGTAGATGTTAAATATATTAAAATATAAATTAGATACACAATAAGTATACATGACCAAACCGTTATTTTGCTGTACAAAAAGAATCAGACTCTGAAATATTGTACAATTAACTTGTGAAGGAAATCAAAAATGCAGGTGGGCATAAATATAGGGATTGGGAATTCAATGTAATGGTTTTTAGTCATCTCCCAGAGTTCTTTCTCTGGGCGTAGCTGGTTCAGTGGTTCAGTTCATTACTGCTCCATTGGAGATGATTTGGTTGATCTCATTGCTGAGGATGGCCAGGTCCATCAGAACTGGTCATCATATAGTATTAACATCTTTGTTTTTAGAAGGCATAAATGGAACTTTGGCTCACTCTGCAATGCATCTGCAGCTCTACCTGGCTTCAGGTCCATGAGATAAGATGCTCTAGGATGGACAGCCCTTGGTGCCCCAAGCCCCTGCCTGTTGCCTCGCTCCTCTTGGGTGTTGTCTCCCCCTTTAGAGGGTAAGTTCTTTGAGGATAGAGACTGTCTTTATTTTTTTATCAATTGTATCTCAGCCTTCGGCAATGTGTCTGGCTTGTAGTAGGCACTTAATAAATGTTTATCTTTAACAACAAGGCGATTCCTGCCAGTGGCAATGATCTTGTGATGGAGAGAGCCATCTGAACCCCGAGGACTGTGGGAACTGATTGTGGATCACAATGTCGCATTTTCACTCTGTTTGTTATTGTTTGTTTCCTTTTTGTTTTCTTTCTCATTTTTTTCCCTTTTTGATCTGATTTTTCTTGTGCAGCATATTTGTGGAAATATATACAGAAGAATTGCACGTTTTAATATATATTGGATTAATTGCCATTTGGGGAGAGGGTGGGGGAAGGGAGGAAAATAATTTAGAAGGTAAGATTTTTGTAAGGGTGAATGTTTAAAATTATCCATATATTTTGAAAATAAAAAGCTTTAATCAAATACACAGACACACACACACACGTGTGTGTGTATGTGCGTGCATGTATAATCATTGTGGAACAGGGATTGCAGTACCTCTTTTTTTCTTTATTTCATTGGTTGTCATAGCTAAATGTTTAATTTAAAAGTTTCTAAAATATCAGGAATGAATGTTTCCATATTCAGGTAAATTAGTACTTAGAAAATGGATAAGCTATTAAGCAGTAATATTCTCAAAGTCCTTCCAGCATCATAGAACTTGACAAAGAATTCATGAACTTTTTATCACCTTTACACTGTTAGAGGTCCTACAGTAATGGGAACAATGATAGCAGCAGTTATAATAGCAAAAGTTTTCATGTTTTGAAGTTTAAAACTGCTTTCACATCATTTATTCCTATGAAAGTTTATTATCCTAATTTGACAAAACACTAAAGCGAGGCTCATAGAGGTAAAATAATTTGCTGAAGGTATTCATTGCCCCAAAGTGCATGCTGCTTCATTTAGGCTTACATGCCCATTATAGCCATTAGTTCAGAGAATTTCTTCTATGAGGATTCTGAAATGGTAGAGGTCAGATTTTCAAAGAACACAAACCATACAGTTTCTTGTCTTGGTATTATTTCATTTTATTTTTATTTAAATAAGTAATTATTGAATATATGTTTAATAAATTAAAGTTATTTTAAGTATTTTGAAATTGCATTATTGATTTCACTTCTCAATAAACCTATATGAATAAAAATGAACAGACAATCCTTTTAATTTATTCATCTAACAGAGGCATTAATGAGATCTGATGGGACTACAATTTACAGGTACTTGGTGTACTAGTTCCATATTGATTCTCTTTGTACTGTGAACTTAGGTTGGATTTTAACAGATTGGAAATTAAAAAAAAAATATTTGGAATTTACCTTTATAGAACTGCTCATCATGAATTAAGCAGGTATTCATAGGATTGTCTCTTTTGCTTTTTATACATGTCCCATCCTCATTTAGTCAGTTAAGCTTTGCTTAATGAACAGTTTAAGTTACATTCAATTGTACTCTAGTTTCCAAGAATAGACTTTCAGACTCAATGTAATCTGACTTGAAATGACCTTTCCATTCCCACCAGTGACACTTATATGATATCAAACATCTCTTTTTTATATACGGTGATAGAGTAAATGTATTATCCCCTCAAAAGAAATCTATCCTGGCTTAGATATGAGGTTAGAAACACATTTTCTCCTATACACAATCATTGAACATGAGGCTAAAAGATGGGGACATAATTTTATGGAGCAAGTTTGGAAGTGGAGATCAGAATCAATCAATATTTCAAACTACTGTCCTTCCTGCACATTTTTCTCCCTATGAGCTGAGCTTTATAGTACTACAGCTAGAATAAGTTCAAAAAGCACTGCTTGCCTGTTCCCAAATGTTCTTATTACTTTTTGAGTAAAGTATAAACCCATTAATATTATATTCAAGCCCCTTCACAGCCTGTTTCTAGACTATTTGTCCAGTACTATTTTCTATTACTTTACTCCTGAAAATTCATTCTTGGACAATATGTCTTACTCTGTCTTACTCTATGGAGAGAAGGAAAAACCAACAATGGAATCAGAAATTTGTGGTCCAAAGCCAGGTTTATTGAATTTTCTAGTGAGGGTGGTCCTTCTGCTTGGGAAGAGTCATATGGTTCAGGAAGGAGCAATGTTTTTTAAGGAGTTGGAAACCAAGACTACATATTGCCAGCAGTCAATAGGTTACGTGATCAAGAAATGTGCTATTGGTTAAATTTCAATTTTTCCATGACTGTCTATAGAATTTTGGGGCAGATCATGCTTTATATATGCTTGTTCACAGAATACAGGGTATAATGTTTAAGCTAGCTCTTAGAATTGGGGCAAAAATAGAGTATGCTGAGACTTTACTATAGGCTGTTTACAATTTCAAGCAGGAAGGGTATCAGGGAGCTTAAGGGGGAAAGGCATTAGCAAATAACAGGATAGTGGAATTAGGACCTACAATTCTAATGTACAATCATCATTTTTTTTTTTTTTGTTGTTTTTGTTTTAAACTGGAATATCCTCTCACTTTATTTGCCTAGTGAAATCTTGCTCATGCTTTAAAACCCAGTCTAAATGTTATTTTTCCATGAAGACTTCCTGATTCCTTCTTTGGGATGTTATTTCTTCATTCTTATGAATGAATACTATCTTTGAATTGAAATTGAAGCTGAAAAATACTATCTTCGCCTTATGCATTTGTCCATATATAGGTATGGATACATAGGATTACATTAGAATATCATATGTGCATGTGTATTTTCACTCATACACATGATCTTTTCTAATGGACTGAGAAATCTCTGAGAGGAATTAAGATTGAAAAGTGTTTAGAGATAAAAATAAATACAAACAAACAAAAAACAAACACAATCCATAGTAAAAACAAAAAAGGGAGAATTTTTTGACCCAGAATCATTTGATCAATTAATAAAGATTTATTACTTCTCTGGTAGTGTGCCAGGGACTGTGTATATACAGATAAAACAATCCCTTGTTTTCACAGAACTTAAATCATTCTTTTTGATTTTAAAAGATGTTTATTTATTGATGATTTTATATCACAGTTTCTGAATATTTACTTTCTATGTCCCTTACTCATCAAGTCATACTAAGAAAAAAAACAGAAAAAGAGAAAGAAAACAAGGAAGGAAGGAAGGGAGGGAAGTAGGGAGGAAAGAAAGCAGGAAGTAAAATTTTTGTTTATATATGCACTTTCTTCAGTTTTTGTTCTTGTGGTAATAGTTTGACATAAGTTAAATTCCACACAAATTTTATTATAATTGTTGTCAGTATCATTTCTTTTATTTATTTCACAATTTCTATTCTGATTTATTTGTTTAAATAGTTTAGGATTAAATTATTTGAATTGTAACCCATATCTCTTAGTCAATATGATTTTTCATTCTTGCTTTTTACTAATTCTAATCTGTGCTCTAATCAGTTGTCTGACAGCATACACAAGACTGATAATACAAATACAAATACATCTATGCACACACATGTACATATATGTATATATATATGCATCCCATTCAAATAGGCCTGTATGTATCTTTGAAAATTTATTTTTTTTCTATCACAAAGGGGAAGACTGGGAGGGGAAAAGAATCTAAAGCAAGTCTGGATATTGTCAGTCGTCAGTAGGTTAAATGATGAAGAAATCTACTGTTGATTAAATTTCAAACTTTCCATGACAATTTATAGAATTTTGGTAAAGATATTTTCCTTTCCCTTATTTTAGGGACTTATAGTTCAATTGAAATAGTAGTCTTTTCTTAATAACAAAAACATTGTGTTCATCATTTTTTCATTAGATGAGAGGAAGCTTCTCTTTGAAAAATTCACATGAGAGTACACTTCTGAAGTTTATTAGTGGGAGAAGGGTATGAGTATTTACTGAGGAATTATATAGCAGTGATTTTGCCTGAAAACCTCATTCTCAAAGTTCTATGATATAGGAAAGAGCACAGGTTACAAATGACAACATCATATTTCCTATAACTTAAAGTAACAAGCAATGTCATAGATGAATAGCTATGTACCAAAATATTTGGAAAGTGGGGAAAAAAAGGCCAATGATTTCTGAACTTCCTTTTCTTTCTGCAGTTGTTGAAGAAAAAAAAAATCTTGAAGGAAAAGAAAAAGAGGGTTTCATTGTAAACTTTTGTAGAAACCAGTTTTTTTAAATGAATTTACCATGGTATTCTAACCATGAATAATTGATATTTTTTCACTTGTTTGGATGAGATATTATTTGTGTGAAAAATATTTTGTAATCGTGTTCAAATAGTTCTTGAGTTTATCTTGGAAGGTATAACCCCAAGTATATTTTGCTGATGGGCTTTGTCAGTAATACAGAAAAACTGATGATTTGTGTGGGTTTATTTTATATCCTACAAGTTTTCTAAAACTGTGAATTGTTTCCATTAATTTTTTGAATGATTTTCTAGGATTTTCTAAGAATATCATCATATCATCTGCAAAGAGTGATAGTTTTATTTCCTCATTACCTATTCTAATTCCTTTAATTTCTTTTTCTTTTCTTATTGGTTTTAGCAATTTCTAGTACAATGTTGAATAATAGTGGTGATAATGGACAACCTTGTTTCTCCTCTGATTTTATTGGGAATGTATCTAGCTTCTTCCATTACAAATAATGCTTGCTATAGATTTTAGATAGATACTGCTTATTATGTTAAGTAAAGTTTCCTTTATTCTTATGTTCTCTACTGTTTTTAATAGGAATGAGTGCTGTATGTTATCAAAAGGTTTTTCTGCATCTATGAGATTATCTCATGATTTGTTGGCTTTGTTACTGATATTAAAGATTATGGTTATAGTTGTCCTGATATTGACGCAGCTCTGCATTGTTATAAACCACACTTTGTCATAATGTATTATTCTTCTGCAAAGTTGCTATAATCTCTTGACTAATATTTTATCAAATTTTTGGCATCAACATTAACTTTTCATTTTTATTAAAACTTTATATTTTCAAAACAGCAATGATAATTTTTCAGCATTAATCCATGCAAAACCTTATGTTCCAATTTTCCTCCCTTTCCTTCCATTCCTGTCCCTTAGATGGCAAATAATCCAATATATGTTAAACATGGTAAAAATATTGCATCAATATTCAATATTCATAATTATAATTATCTGTAATTTTCTTTCTCTGTTTTGGCCCTTCCTAGTTTAGCTATAGATGCCATATCTGTGTCATAGAAGTGGGAGAAGAGTGATTTTGCCTGAAAACCTCATTCTCAAAGTTCTACGATATAGAAAAGAACACAGGTTACAAGTGATAACATCATATTTCCTATAACGTAAAGTAACAAGCAATGTCATAGATGTTTTTCTATTTTTTGAAATAGTTTACATAATATTAGAATTAATTGTTCTTTAAATATTTGGTAGAATTCAGTTGTGAATCCATCTGACTCTGGAGATTTTTTTCTAAGGGAGTTCATTATTGATTTGTTCAATTTCTTTTTCTAAAATAGGACTATTTAAGTATTTTCTTTCCTCTTCTATTAATCTGGACAATTTATATTTTTGTAAATATTCATTCGTTTTGATTAGATTGTCAGACTTGCTTCCATAGAGTTGGATAAAATCGCTCCTAATTATTGCTTTAATTTCTTTTTTCATTGGTGGTGGGTTCACCCTTTTCATTTTTGATGCTGTTGATTTTTTTCTTTCTTTTTTCTGATCAAAATAAACAAAGGTTTTTTCATAAAACCAAACCTTAGTTTTGTTTATTAGTTCAATAGTTGTCTTAGTTTCTGTTTTATCAATTTCTCCTTTGAGTTTCAAATTTTCTAATTTGATATTTAATAAGAAGTTTTAAAGTTTTCTTTTTTTAGCTTTTTTATTTGCATGCCTAATTCAATGATCTAGTCTTTCTGTATTATATTTATGTAGGTTATATTTTATATTGCAGAAGCTGCCAGATCCTGGGTAATCTTGATTGTTGCTCCTTGATATAGGAATTGTTTTTGTCTGGCAGCTTGCAGTATTTTTTCCTTAAGATGGTAGTTTGGAGTTTTCATAACAATGTTCCTTGGGATTTTCCTGATGGGATTTCTTTCCAAAGGAGATAGATGGATTCTTTCAATGAATATTTTCCTCTTAGTTTCTAGAATATTGCAGCAGTTTTCCTTAAAGATCTCTTGTAGAATGCTAACTAGGATCTTTTTTTGGTTATGGCCTTCAGGTAGGCCAATAACTTTAATATGATCTCTTCTGGATCTATTTTCCAGGTTGGTTGTTTTGCCAATGAGGTATTTCACATTTTCTTCCATTTTTGTCATTATTTTTAGTTTGTTTGACTGATTCCTGATCTCACAAAGTCATTAGCTTCCATTTGCCCTGTTTTAATATTTATTGTGTGATTTCCCTCAGTTATCTATTGTATCTTTTCCCATTTGGTCATTTCTACTGTATAAGGAGCTGTTTTCTTCAAAAATTTTTCCTTCTTTTTTCCAAACTGTTGACTCTCTCATGCATACCTCTCATCTCTTTTCTCATTTTTTCTTCTACCTCTCTTAATTGCCTTTTGAAGTCTTTTATGAGCATCTCTAAGAAGTTTCTTTAGGCTTCTTTGGGCTCACTCTTTGAGATTTCTTCTGTGGACTTTCAATCCTTTTCTGAATTTGTGTTCTGGTCTGCCCTGTCACTATAATATCTTTCTATGGTCAAGGTTCTTTTCTGTTTATTGCTGATTTTCATTCCTGCCCTGGTCTTCTAGCGTAATCTTTTGCATCATCTTTGATAAGACATATATTAACAATATTGGGATTTATGGCATAAATTATAAAATATAAATTTCAATGGGAATGAATTTTGGACATATTGATTATATTTTTAAAAAATACTCTTCTATATTTTCCTTGTGTTATTTCCATAGTTTGGAGAGACAAATAACATTGGTCTTCTGAATTCATTTTTTCTGTTTCTTTAGATGAATGAAACAAACACAAAATTAGTCCCACTTATCCAGTAATTGATAAGAAACTGCCTCCTTCTAAACTTTTAGAAGACTAAAGATAGTCTGTTTGCCCATTTCTTTGTAAATCCTCCATAGATATCATCATATTCTGGAGTACTTAATTGTATTTTTGGTCTGTTTTGATGGAAGGTCCTATTTTCCTTATTGTATACTGACCCCGCCTTCTTGCAACTCCATTGTTTATTCTGACCCTGAGAGATATTGAAATAACATATTTGTTAATACATGAACAGATCTAAGGAAAATGCCTGAGGAATGTGTCAATGGTAGTTCAGGTACAATTTTTTAAAAAAAGAAAGAAATCTTGGTAGAAGCTGTTCTCTCTTCAATTATATCTTCATCTTTCAACCTCTGGAACCGCAACACTAGGTTAACTTCTCTTCCTTAAAAAATTTCCTGTTCTATCCTCCAGTGATTTTTCTTTTTTCCCCTCTTAGACTAGATATAGTTTACCTGACCTTTTTGGTTCTAGACACAAGTAATACAATAAAGTTAGTAAGCATAAAATATGTTCTTGCATAAAATATGTTCTTGAATACATTTTTAAAATTCATGTGTCAATAATATGAGAAATATTTATTTTGAAAAGAAGTAATTAAGGGAAATTCAGTTGAATAGGAAGGAAAATAAATTGTTCTTATGGCTCACAGATAGATACATCTGATAGCTTCTGATTTTAATTAATTATGTATTGGAGATAGATATTTCTATATTGTTGAAGGAGTAAATATACTAAAATTGACTTTCTTCACTTTTTTTGCGTTCCAACTCACTGATGTGTGTGTGTGTGTGTGTGTGTGTGTGTGTGTGTGTGTAGGAGGGAAGGAAGTATTTACCAATAGTCTGGGACCTTTCTATAGATTTGTTGATATTTAATGAGTAGCAATGTAGCACCAGGGCTATCAGTCACCAATACCTTATTCTTGTTATATGACAAATTCATAAACATTTCCATTCAGCTTTTCCAGTACTTTAAACTGCTTCCCCTGTACTATTTTCACTGGTAATATTCCATAGGTTGCTCATGTTTACCTATAAAATAAATAGTAAGTTAAAAATTATTTGTGTGTGTATTTATTTTTAATTCAACTACTTTCTACTTTGTCCTCCAGTTTAATATAGTGTAATTCTTCCCCTCACAAGAGGCTCCTTCTTCTTCCCCCTCTCCCACCCTTCATCAGAGTAAATGGCTACATTTTATTCTATAGCCTGAAGAAATGCATTAAAATAACCCTAATGAGAATGGCAGCCAGAAGCAAGGGCATTTAGGAAGGATAATTATTGCTCATATTATGAATATCAACTTTCTATTGACGTGACAAAAAAGATTACATCTTACAGGGATATAATATAAGCATTGTCATTCAAAGTGATGCTCCAAAAGGATTGCATTTACTCTCAGCTGCACTTGCAATCAAATTATGTGGGCTGTTCTTCAGGACTGAGAAGTGTAAAACTGTAAATGAGAAAATATGTAGATTTTCTCTTACATGAGCCAAATGAGAATAAGGTGATTTATCTCAGTAGAATGTGACCTGAGGCGAAGATATGTGTATTGGGGTGGGATATGAAAAAAGGAGAATTTGAGAATCAAATTATTTTAGTTAATAGAGTTTTGATCTGAAGAGAGGTGAGAGGGACAAATTACACACAAGCACACATTCATAACCAGTCAATCAATAAACATTTATTTACTGGCTACTATTTGCCAGGCACTACATTAAGTGTTAGGGATACAAAAAGAAACAAAAGGCAACCCTTGCCTTCAAGAAGGTTATAATCAAATGGGGGAGACAACATGTAAACAAATAAATACAAAACAAGCTATTTATAAGATAAACAGGAATAATGAAGAGAAAGGAACCATTGGAATTAATATGGCTTGGAAAAGGCTTTCTACAGAGTTTGAGGTATGAAGGTGGGATTTTAGTTAGAGTCAAATTTTATATTAGCAAAATAAGCAACACTTATTTTAAGTATTTGAAGTTTATCAAAAAGTCCTATCCCCTCCCCTCCTCTCTGCATCTCTTTAACAATATTTAATATTTACCTAATAATTGTTAAGTTTGCTTTTCCTCTTCTTGAAGAATTTTCATGTAGAATTTGTTGCCTTTTTAGGTCATTTTTTTAAAAAGAACAGTTCTAGTTGTTTTAAAGTTAAGCAGTTTTATCTTTCTATTAAATCAAAACCCACCTCACTTTTACTCCTATTCATCCCTTGGTTTTAGTTTTACTCTCAGAAGGCAAGCAGAATGAGTAAAGTGAAAGCAAGCTCTTTCTCAGTATTATTTCCCATAAAGCTTTGTATCTTTCCCTCCTTCTAATTTCCCTCTCCCTCTCATTATAGTTATTGGCTCACTTTCTATCTCATGTCACTCTATCTCAGCCCACCTCTACATGTGAATATAAACTCCTTGAAAAAATGATTCATTTTTTATTTTTTTGTCCCACTATTCAGCACAAGTGATCTGCATATGGGTTTTTGATGATTTCACTATTTTAAAATGATACTCAATATTTTTTGCATACATACTTAACGATAGTTTTTAAAAGGAGGGACAAAGATTGTTTTCAAGTTATTTGCTCTAATAGTAATTAGATGGCGAAGATATTTCTCTTACTTCTATTCCAAATTGTCTTTCTCCCCACTTTTTTTGTATATGTTTTCTCAACAATAAGTCTTACTAATTGCAAAGGATGCGTTGTAATGATAAGGAAGAAACAGCTGGAGATTCTATCATGTCTACAGAAAATTTAGGCCACATAGTCCTCAAGCAATTTGTATCATGTCAGGCTTTAGTATATTTTGGCTTCATTTGGAGTCTAAAGGTAAAAAAAAATATATATATATATTTAGGCACTATCCCTTTTTAGAACCAGAGGATTGATTTTTAAATAGAACCTCTGGTTCTTAGTAATGATATATCTATCCTTGGTTAAATGAACTGAGAATCTGAGAATGTTGAAGTAAATGACCTCCAATTTCTCTTTTATTTCTAAATTGAATGATCCTATGATAATTTTAAGTTTAAAATTGTAGCACTTGAAATTTTATTCCCTTTAAGAAACTTATTTATGGAAAACTTTTACTGACTTAAATTTTTAACTAAAAGTAAACTTTTACTTACTAATAATACCTGTAAAAATAAAAACAAAAAACAAAAGAAAAACCTTCTGACTTCTCTTAAGCTCTGTTTCCTGCTTTAATTTTCTTTTTACTCGTGGTTCTTAATTCCCTAACTTTAATATAATATTAAGATTACAGAGTATGGAGAAATATAAAGTAGAAAATTCAGATATGTTCACAATCAAAGGCCATTTTACTCAGTAATTTCAATGCAAATATTTTTATAGATTATGATGGCAATAAATAAATAGGAATACATAGCATGATCTATCTTGGTCCCTTGGAAATAATGAGCAAGTTTGTTATTCACTTCCTGACAGAGAAAAGTAAGAGATTTAGAGTAAAGAATGGGGCAAAATTTTTTTTAAAGTAACCAATGCAAACATTTAATATGCTTGACTATGCATATTTTTGCATATTTTCTTTTTGTTTTTTCCCTCCATTGGAGGGGGTGATGAAAGAAAACTATACACATATGCATGCGCATGTGCCCACACACAGAGTCAATTCTTGATATTTATGATAGTTATGTTCTATAAAGTCACTATGGACACTGAATTAGAATCATTTACAATTAGAATTATTAGTTTGCATAATAGTCTAGTTCCTGTCACTAAGTCTCTATGAACAAATCACTTAAACATTTTGTCTCTCAGTTTTCCCAACTGTAAATGAAGAAATTAGATTAGAGGATACCCTTCCAATGTCTTATAACTCAAAAAATTTTTTTCTATTCTCTTCTTTCCTTAAAATTATAAGTGGGATTAGTTTATATTTATATTATTGGATAAAGTTAACATTTTAGTTAAGTTTAGAAGTCTTGAATATACTATAAGGGCTTCCCTTAATCATCTTTTCCTCACATGGTTGAAGAATAAAGGAAAATGAAATAATTACATAGTTATACTCTACAGGGTTACCAAAGATGTCAGGTCAGAGCAGAGAGTTCTAATAAAAGGTGATCCACTGGAGAAGAAAATAGTAAAATGCTTCATTATCTTTGTCAAGAAAACCCCACAGACAGTATTAAGGTTATAAACCATGTAATACTGGAAGATGATTCCTTTGGAATAGAAGATGTACAACATATTATTAAAAAAAAAGAGTACTGGAAAACTAAAAGTAGCTCCAGTGCTAATAAAGTGTCTGCCCAATGCTCAAAAAAAGCACAATTGAGGATGAATCTGGTGATAAAAGAAAGTATGATGCTATAAATATCAGTACCATATAAAAAGCTAGAATGAAAGATTTAAGAATGTAAGGAAGCTAGTTGTGGTCAAAAAGGAGATGGGAAGAGTAAATATTAACACCTTAATAGTGGGTAAACTTAAATGGTGGGTATGGGTATATGGGTATTTACTTAAATTGTGGTTTTTCAAGTTTAAATGTGAGAGTTGGATTATGAGGAAAGCTGAGCACAACAGAAATCAAGGATTTCTAATTGTGGTGCTGGAGAATAATTTTACAAGTCCCTTTGACAGTGAGGAGATCAGATCAGTCAATTCTTCAAGAAATTAATTCAGATTATTGATAGGATGGACAAATACTGACGCTGAAGCTTAAATACTCTGGCTACATAAGGAAAAGTTGAGATTCATTAGAAAAGATGCTGAAAATTGAAAGGAAAGAAGGATGGCAGAAATGAGATGAAAAGATAGTGTCATGTAAACAAAGAGCATGAATTTGGACATACTTTAGGAGATACCAGAGGATAGAAAAGCCTGGTATGCTATAATCCATGGGTTCATGAAAAAAATGGTAACAACTGAATTACAAAATGTGATAATTCTCTCCAATAATCAAAAATTCTTTAATAGCAAAATATATATTTTGAAATAATTGGTATATTTTTATCTATTGCTTTTTTCTTTTTTTCTGAAAAGCTTAATTGCAGCCCTCTTTAATAAGGTATTCGGTTTGTATAGCACCCAATACACCCAGAGAAGTTAGGATTATCTCTGGCAAACAGCTGAAGTATGCCTTCCTTTTCTATAGATTGTTCAGCAATCTTTCATAGGGCTCAATATATTTTTTCTAGTAAGTTTATTTCTAATACACAATACTTTTGAATAACATTAGCAGAGAAAACTCAGAACAAAAGGAAAAAAAAAACATGGAAGAGTTAAAAGAAACAGAAGAAAAGAAGTGAACATAGTAGTTGATTTACATTCAGTCTCCTTAATTCATTTTCTCGGTGCAGATAGCATTGAAATTGCCTTGGATCATTGAACCACTGAGAAGAACCAAATCATTCAAAGTTGACCATCACACATTCTTGCTGTTATTCTGTACAGTGTATTCCTGGTTCTGTTTGTCTTGCTCAGGATCAGTTCATGTAAATCTTTCCAGGGCTTTCTAAAACCAGCTTGTTCATCATTTTTTATGGAACAATAATATCCCATAATCTTCATATAGCACAACTTCTTCAGCCATTCCCCAACTGATGGGCATGTACTTATTTTACAATTTTTTGCTACCACAAAAAGAGCTGCTAGAAACAGAACAGTTTTGCACATGTGAGGCTGTTTCCCTTCTCTAAGATTTTCTTGGAATACAGAGCCAGTAATGGCACTGCTGGGTTAAAGGGGATGCACAGTTTTGTAGCCCTTTGGCCATAGTTCCAAATTGCTCTCCAGAATGGTTGGATCAATTCACAATTTCACCAACAATGCATTAGTGTCCCAGTTTTCCCATGTCCACTCCAACATTGATCATTATTTTTTCCTCTCATCTTAACCAATCTGAAAGATGTGAGGTGGTACCTCAGAATTGTTTTAATTTGCATTTCTCTTATCAAAAGTGATTTAGAACATTTTTTCAAATGATAACAGTTTTATTGATAGTTGTGTTCCAATGTCAGTTGTTTCTTTATATTTGGCATCTAAGAAGACTGATTGCTTGAAGTGTGAAATGGAGAAGGGTATAGAATGGCAATTTGGATGGCAAATAAGATGTTTTAGGAAAGGGACTGCAAGAAGGTTTGATGCTGCTCTTCCCACAAATTCCTTAAAGTGTCATATGAAAAATGAATGGAGCTTTAGGAATTATTTACTTTAACACCTTCATTTTTGAAAGGAAAAAAAATTCCAGAAAGGGAATTTGATTTATCTGTAGTCACAATGGAAAAATTCTGTTTTTACTGAAATTAATGATTTGAAGTGGGTTCAGTTTGTCCGAATCTGGGTAAAGGGAAGGGAGAAGTTTCTTGGAAATTTAAACTATTTAACCACTAAAGAGCTTATCACTAATTTCTGTCTAGCCCTTGCTCTACTACTCTACATGATAAGTTTTAATTCCAAGAAATTTGGTAAGGTTTTGTTTCCCTCTCTGGTGTCTGGAGGACCCCCCTTTCTCCATGGGTAAATTGGAACTGTGAGACTATTGGACAGCCTCTTCTTGTCTTTCAGCTGCTTGTAGCAATTCTGTCTATTTTCCCTGATAGATTAGGCAGGATTCTGTCCCTAAAGAGAACTGTTGCTTGGCCCTGAGGAAATCAAGACGAAGGTTAGGGTCTGTATTAGACTGGAATAGAGCTTAGGTTCTAATAGTTGTGCCCTTTGCACTCTCCCTTGCCAGAGAAATCTTGGGAGAACAGACTGAATTAAAATTGCTTCACACCTAGATTGGGAGCCTGCTCTTACCTTCTTATCATGCAATCTCTATTTTCTTGGTATTCCAGAACTTGTTCTGCCCCAGCCCTAACCTTCCACCAGGCTCCTTATTTTCCTTACTAGCACGACTTCTTCCCACAAACCCTTAAATTTCTCACTCTGAGCTCACATACTTCTCCTTCAACAGTATCTACAACTCTTTGGATATCAGTAACAGCTTCTATAAGATATATATGTATACACATATATTTGGATATGACCAATTTTGAGATTTTGTTTAACTAGGGATATATTTTAAAAATAGATTCTTAGTTTTCCAATTGCATGTAAAAACAATAAATTTTTTTTAAATGTTGAGTTCCAAATTTTTTCCCTCTTTATCCCCTGCCTAAGACAGTAAACAAGTTGATATAGGTTACACAGCTGCATTGATGAAAAAATATTTTTTCATATTATTTATGTTAAAGAAAATCTATATCCTTTCCTCCTACTTCCTTACCTCAAATAAAACTGAAAAAAAAAGTTCCAATCTATATTCAGACTCCAGCAGTCTGATGAGTCCTCTGGATTTATTTTGGGTCATTGTTTTACTGGGATTAGCTAAGGCATTTCATACTTGATCATTTTACAATACTGAACTAATACTGCATTCCTGATATAAACATTACATGGGCATAATATATAATCCTTGTGATATATTAGTGTAATTTCCTTGCTAATATTTTATTTAAATTTTGTCACATTCATTTTCATTAATTAAATTCATTTATAGGGCTCTCTGTCTTCACTCCTCTTGGTTTAGATATCAGAAAAATATTTGTATCATAAAAGGAATTTGATAGATCACTTTCCTGGACTATTTTTCTAAATAGTTTATATAGTATTGAATTTATTGTTCTTGAAATATTTGGTAGAATTCAATTGTGAATCCATTTGGCCATGAGGATTTTTTCTTAGGGAGTTGATTGATGGCTTATTCACTTTCTTTTTATAAGATGGGGTTATTTAAATATTTCACTTAAATATGTATTAATCTGAGCAATTTATGGGCTTTTTTGCAAATATTCTTCCATTTCACTTAGATTTTAGATCTATTGGCTACAGAACAAAATGGCTTCTAATAATTGCATTAATTGTTTTTTTCATTTGTAGCAAATTTACCCTTTTCATTTTTGAAAATGATAATACATTTTCATTCTCTTAAAAAAATCAACCAGTGATTTATCTATTTTATTAGTTTTTTACATAAAAACAGATACTGCTTTTATTTATTAGTTTAATAGTTTTCTTACTTTCAATTTATTAATATCTCCTTTGATTTGCAGATTTTTCAATTTGGTATTTGATTGTGGATTTTTACTTTGTTTTCTTTTTAATATTTTTTAGTTTCATGTCACTTTCATTGATTTGTTCTTTCTTTATTTTGCTGTTGTAAGCATTTGGAGACATAAATTTCCCCTGTAAGTAATACTTTGGCTGCGTCCCATAAATTTTGCTATGTTCTGTCATTGTTGTCATTCTCTTTTAATGAAATTATTGATTATTTCCGTGATTTGATCGTTGACCTCCTCATTTCTTAGATTAGATTATTTTGTTGGTACTTTTGGTCAGTCCTTTCAATCATGTTCAACTCTCTATGACCCCAATTTGGGGTTTTCTTGGCAAAGATACTGAAGTGGTTTTCTATTTTCTTATCCATGTCATTTTACAGATGAAGAAACTAAGACAAATTGGGTTAAGTGACTTGTCCAAGGTCATATAGGAAGAAGTACCTGATTCATATTTGAACTCAAGGAGATAAGTTTTCCTGAATCCATGCCCAGCACTCTATCCTCTATCTCACCTAATCCCCTTATACCAGTGATCAGAAAGTCAAGCCAGTGGTCCTTATCCGACAGAAATCCTGCTTCTCTGAATAGCAGTTAAATAACAGCTAGAAGTTCTAACTTCTCTCTTCTGAATGAAAGGACCTAATTTTTTAAAATGATCTTAATGGAAGCCAGAAAATTCAATATCACTTAGATGTTTTTTCAATTCAAGTGGTTAAAAACAAAAGTGACTGACTTTCTAATAAGATTTAATAATCATTTTTCTATTGTTTTGCAATTAATTTTGCTCTTTATTTTCATAGCCCTTTATTAAACATAACTATTGTAAAAATTAATATGAAAATTATGCGTTTAATATTTCTGCTTTTCTGAATATTGTGAGATTGTTATACCCTAAAATATGGTCAGTTTTCATGTAGGTATCATGTATTAATGAGAAAAAGGACTATTCTTTTCTATTCTTATTCTATTTTCTCCAGAGATCTATCATTTTTTAGTTTTCTGAAATCCAATTCATCTCCTTAATCTTTTTGTAGTTAATTTTTCAATTCATCTTTTTAACCCTTTTCATGTTATTTGTTAGATTTATTTAATCCCGAGAGATGTTAGTTAAAGTCCCCCCATTAATATAGTTTTACTGTTTATTTACTCATGTAACTCAACTTCTCTTTTAAAATTTGGATGTTTCACCATTTAGTGCATGTGTATATATATATATATATATATATATATATATATATATATATATATATTATTGATATTTCATCTTTGTCTATGGCACCTTTGAGCAAAATGTAGTATCCTTCATTATGTCTTTTATTTAGATCTATTTTTGCTCTTGTTTTGTCTAAGATCATCCTTGTTGCTCCTGTTTGTTTTTTCTTACTTCAGCTGAAGCATAAGAGATTTTGCTCAACTCCTTACTCTTACTCTATTTGCATCCTTCCAATTTAAATGTGTTTGTGGTAAGTAACATATTATAGAATCCCGTTTTTTAATTCAATTTGCTACTCATTTCCAATTTATGGGTATTTTTCATTCCCTTACCATTCACAATTATGTTTACTAATTGTACATCTGGCCTCTTCCTCTTTCTTTTTTTTTTCTTATTCTCTTTGATCTTCTTGTTCTTGTTGTTTTTGCTGTTGCTGTTGGTCCTCCTCCTCCACCTCCACCTCCTCTTCCTCCTCCTCCTTCTCCATCTCTTCCTCTTCCTCCTCCTTTTTTCCCTCCTTCTCTCTCTTTTTCTCTCTCTCTTTCTCTCTCTCTCTCTCGCTCTCTCTCTCTCTCTCTCTCTCTCTCTTTCTCTCTCTCTCTCTCTCCCCCTTTCTCTGCTTCTCTCTGTCACTGTCTCTATCTCCCCTTTCACTCTATCCCTCCTCACAAGTGTTTTACTTTCAAATATTGCCCTCTCACTCCTAATCTACTCTTCCTTCTACCAGTCCCCCAGACTTCTCCCCTAAATCCCTACAGGGTGATATAGATTTTATAGCCAGTTGAGAGTATATATCATTTCTTCTTTGGCAAATTCCAGTGAGAATAAAGTTCAATTATTGCTCAGCCTTTCCCAGTTTCCCCACTGCAGTAATAGCTCTTTTGTGTTTCTCTTATGTAACATAAGCTGCCTCTTCTATTTTTTCCTTCCCCTCTCCCAGGGCATCCTTTTTTTCTCATCCCTTAATTTTTTGTGTGTATCATCCCATCATAGCCATCTAAAACCTGTCTATATTCCTAACTGTGCTAATATATTTTTTTAATTTTTTTAAAAAAATATATTTTAATTTTTTGACATATATATATATATATATGTAAACTTTTTAATACACACTTCTTTAGGGATCTTTAGGGATTTGGGGAAAGAAAAATGAGATCAAAAGTGGAAGACCACAAGAAAATAAAACAGAAAAAAGTGAATATAGCATGTTTTGATTTACATTCAATCTTAATTGGAGAATAACTTGTATTCTTATAAATTTGCATTTTTTTTAATTTAATAGCCTTTTATTTACAGGATATATACATGGGTAACTTTACAGCATTAACAATTGCCAAACCTCTTGTTCCAATTTTTCACCTCTTACCCCCACCCCTCCCTAAATGGCAGGATATTGACAGTATGTTAAATATATTAAAATATAACTTAGATACACAATAAGTATACATGACCAAAACATTATTTTGCTGTACAAAAGAATCAGACTCTGAATTATTGTACAATTAGCTTGTGAAGGAAATCAAAATGCAGGTGGGCATAAATATGAGGATTGAATTCAATGTAATGGTTTTTAGTCATCTCCCAGGTTCTTTTTCTGGGTATAGCTAGTTCAGTTCATTACTGCTCCATTAGAAATGATTTGGTTGATCTCATTGCTGAGGATGGCCTGATCCATCAGAACTGGTCATCATCTAGTATTGTTGTTGAAGTATATAATGATCTCCTGGTCCTGCTCATTTCACTCAGCATCAGTTACGTGTAAGTCTCTCAGGCCTTTCTGAAATCATCCTGTTGGTCATTTCTTACAGAACAGTAATATTCCATAATTTTCATATACCACAATTTATTCAGCCATTCTCCAACTGATGGACATCCATTCAGTTTCCAGTTTCTAGCCATTACAAAAAGGGCTGCCACAAACATTCGTGCACATACAGGTCCTTTCCTTCTTTATAATCTCTTGGGATATAATCCCAGTATGTAACCTGCTGGATCAAAGGGTATGCACAGTTTGATAACTTTTGAGCATAGTTCCAAACTACTTTCCAAAATGGTTGGATTAGTTCACAACTCACCAACAATGAATCAATTTCCCAGTTTTCCCACATCCCTCCAACAATCATCATTATTTTTCCTGTCATCTTAGCCAATCTGACAGGTGTGTAGTGGTATCTTAGAGTTGTCTTAATTTGCATTTCTCTGATTAATAATGACTTGGAGCATCTTTTCATATGACTAGAAATAGTTTCAATTTCTTCATCTGAGAATTGTCTGTTCATATCTTGACCATTTTTCAATTGGAGAATGGCTTGATTTTTATAAATTAGAGTTAATTCTCTATATATTTTGGAAATGAGGCCTTTATCAGAACCTTTGACTGTAAAAATATTTTCCCAGTTTATTGCTTCCTTCTAATCTTGTCTGCATTAGTTTTGTTTGTACAAAAACTTTTCAGTTTGGTATAATCGAAATTTTCTATTTTGTGATCAGTAATGATCTCTAGTTCTCTTTGGTCATAAGACCTTCCCTTCCACAGGTCTGAGAGGGTAAACTATCTATGTTCCTCTAATTTATTAATAATTTCATTCTTTATGCCTAGGTCATGAACCCATTTTGACCTTATCTTGGTGTCTGGCGTTAAGTATGGATCAATGCCTAGTTTCTGCCATATTGTTTCAATTTTCCCAGCAATTTTATCAAACAGTAAGTTCTTATCCCAAAAGCTGGGATCTTTGGGTTTGTCAAAGACTAGGTTGCTATATTTGTTGACTGTTTATCCCTTGAACCTAATCTATTCCACTGATCAACTAATCTATTCCTTAGCCAATACCAAATAGTTTTGGTAACTGCTGCTCTATAATATAATTTTAGATGTGGTACAGCTAAGCCACCATCATTTGATTTTTTCATTAATTCCCTTGAAATTCTTGACCTTTTGTTTTCCATATGAACTTTGTTGTTATTTTTCTAGGTCATTAAAATAGTTTTTTGGGAGTCTCATTGGTATGCTCAAATAAATAGATTAGTTTAGGTAATATTGTCATCTTTATTATATTTGCTCGCCCTATCCAAGAGCATTTAATATTTTTCAATTGGTTAGATCAGACTTAATTTGATGAAAAGTGGTCTGTAATTTTGCTCATAAAGTTTCTTATTTTCCCTTGGAATAGATTCCTAATATTTATATTATCAGTAGTTACTTTAAATGGAATTTCTCTTTATAACTCTGACTGTTGGATTTTTGTTAGTGATATATAAGAATGCTGATGACTTATGTGGGTTTATTTTATAACAGCAACTTTGCTAAAGTTGTGGATTATTTCTAATAACTTTTGAGAATCTCTGGGATTCTCTAAGTATACCATCATGTCACGGCAAAGGTGATAATTTGGCTTCCTCATTGCCTATTCTTATTCCTTTAATCTCTTTCTCAGCTCTTATTGCTATAGCTAGCATTTCTAATACAATATTAAATAGTACGTGATAGTGGGCAACCTTGTTTCACTCCAGATCTTATTGGGAATGGTTGCAGTTTGTCTCCATTACATATGATGCTTACTGATGGTTTTAAATAGATGCTGCTGATTATTTTAAGGAAAAGTCCATTGTTCCTATACTCTCAAGTGTTTTTAATAGGAATGGATGTTGGATTTATCAAATGCTTTTTCTGCATCTATTGAGATGATCATATGGTTTTTTGATTTGGTTATTAACATGGCAATATATTGATAGTTTTTCCTAATATTAGACCAGCCCTGTATTCCTGGTATAAATCCTCTTGATCATAGTGTATTATCTTGGAGATGATTTTCTGTAGTCTTTTTCTAATATCTTATTTAAGATTTTAGCATCAATATTCATTAGGAGATTGGTCTATAAATTTTCTTTCTCTGTTTTCAGCCTACCTGGTTTGAGGTATCAGTACCATGTCTGTGTCATAGAAGAATTTGGTAGGACTCCTTGCATTCCCTATTTTATCAAATAATTTATATAGCATTGGGGCCAATTGTTCTTTAAATGTTTGGTAAAATTCACATGTAAATCCATCTGGTCCTGGGGATTTTTTCTTAGGGGAGTTGTTTAATTCCTGTTCTATTTCTTTTCTGAAATGGGACTATTCAAGCAATTTACTTCTTCCCTGTTAGTCTGGGAAGTCTGTATTTTGGAGTGTCATCCATTTCATTAGGTTATCAAATTTATTGGCATAAAGTTGAGCAAAATAACTCCTTATTATTTCTCTAATTTCCTCTTCATTGGTGGAGAAGTTCTCCTTTTCATTTTTAAGACTACTAATTTCATTTTCCTCCTTCCTTTTTCTAATCAGATTTACCAAAGGCTTATCTATTTTATTGGCTTTTTCATAGAACCAACTCTTAGTTTTATTAATTAGTTCAATGGTTTTTTACTTTCAATATTTTTAATTTCTCCTTTTAATTTTAAATTTCCAATTTAGTATTTGATTAGGGGTTTTAATTTGGTCTTTTTTTAGTTTTTAGTTGCAAGCCCAATTCATTAATCTTTTCTTTCTCTGTTTTATTCAAGTAAGCCTCTAAGGATATAAAATTCCTCTTATTACGCTTTGGCTGCATCCCACAAATTTTGGTATGATGTCTCATCATTGTCATTATCTTAAGTTGAAATTATTAATTGTATCTATAATTTGCTGCTTCACAATCATTTTTAAGATGAGGATTGTTTAGTTTCCAATTACTTTTGGTCTATTTCCCTAACTTTTTGTTGAATGTAGTTTTTATTGAATCATGATCTGAAAAAGCATTTACTATTTCTGCTTTCTTGCATTTAATTTTGGGTCTTATGTCCTAATATATGGTCAATTTTGAATAGGTTCCATGAACTGCTGAGGAAGAAAGTATATTCCCTTCTATCTCCATTCAATTTTCTCCAAAGATCAACGTACCTAATTTTTCTAATATTCTATTTATTTCTTTAATTTCTTTCTTATTTGTTTTGTGGTTTGATTTGTCTAATTCTGAGGTGCAAGGTTGAGATCTCCTACTATTACAGTTTTGTTGTCTATTCTTCTTGCAACTCTCTTAACTTCTCCTTTAGGAAGTTGAGTGCCATACCATGGTGCATATATGTTTAATATTGATATTGCTTCGTTGTTTATGCTACCCTTTAGCAGGATGTAGTTACTTCCTTATCTCTTAATTAGATCAATTTTTACTTTTGCTTGATCTGGAGATGAGATGGCTACCTACTTTTGACTTCACCTGAAGCATAATAGATTTTGCTCCAGCCTTTTACTTTTACTCTATATGCATCCCCTGCTTTAAATGTGTTTCTTGTAACAACATATTGTAGGGTTCTGACTTTTGATCCAGTCTGCTATCTGCCTCCTCTTTATGGGGAGTTCATCCATTACATTTACAGTTAGAATTACTAAATCTGATTTCCTGCCATCCTAATAACCCCAGATTATGCTTTGCTTATTCTTGCCTCCCCCAACCCTCTTTCCCCTTTTAAACTTATGACCCTCTTGTATCACAATGCTTATCCTCTTTATAATCCCTCCCTCCCCCTTTGAGTCTTTCCCCTTCCTTCCCTTATTACTCTTTTCTTTTCCCTTTTCCTCCCCGTTTTAATGAGGCGAGAGAATTTTCTCTAAAACAAATGTCAATTATTTTTTCTTTGAGCCAACTCTGATGAGGAGTAAGATTCACACAATGTTCCTCCCCTCTCTAAATTCCCTCAGATATGATAAGTTTCCTTAGCCTCTTTGTGGGATGTGGTTTCCCTCTTTTATCCCTCCTTCCCCTATTCTGCCATCATCCCTTTCCATATCTACTTCCCTTTTTATGTTATATCAGTACAATCAAATTATACATATATTCTTTTGTATATCCACAACAGAAATACAATTCTCAAAGTTATTTTACCTTTTCTGCATCTCTTGAGTTCTATTCTTGGAGATCAAATTTTTGTTTAGTTCTGGTTTTTTCTTCAGAAACAAATGGAATTCATTTGTTTCATTAAATGTCCATCTTCTTTCCTGGAAGAAAATGCTCAGCTTAGCTGGGTAGTTTATTCTTGGCTGCATCTCAAGTTCTTGTGCCTTTCGGAATATCATATTCCAGGCCCTTCTTTCCTTTAATGTAGAGGCAGCCAGATCTTGGGTGATCCATATTGTGGCACCTCGGTATTTAAATGGTTTTGGCTGCTTGTAAAATTTTTCCTTAATCTTATAGTTCTGAAATTTTCACAATATTCTTGGGGTTTTATTTTGGGTTTCTTTCAGAAGGTTTTCGATGAATTCTTTCAATGCCTATTTTACCTTCTGATTCTATTACATCTAGGCAGTTCTGTTTAATGATTTCTTGTAAAAATAGTATCTAGTCTTTTTTCATCATAGTTTTCAGAAAGTCCAATAATCCTCAGATTATCTCTCCTAGATCTATTTTCCAAGTCTGTCATTTTGCAAGTAGATAATTAGTGGTTTTTCAGTTTGTCATTTTTGTTTTTGTTGACTGATTCTTGCTGTCTCAATGAATCATTAGTTTCAATTTGTTCAGCTCTAATTTTTAAAAATTATTTTCTTCAATAGCTTTTTTTACTTCTTTCTTTATATGTCCAATTGAGTTTTGAATGTATTGTTTTGGTCTGTGAATTTTTTCCATTTCACTAATTTTTTTTTAGTGAATTATTTTCTTTTCAATTCACAGATCCTACTTTCTTGCGTGTTCTTTGTCTTTTCAATTCACGGATCCTACTTTCTTGGAGTTCTTTGTCTTTTCAATTGACAAATCCTACTTTGTAGTGAATTCTTTATTTTTTCCAATTACGTATTTCCAGTTGTTGCTCTCTTGTAAGGCTTCTCTTTCTTTTCCCCATTTATCTTCTAACTCTCTTTTGAGACTTTTAATGGTCTCTTCTATGAGGCATTATGTAAGAGGACAGTCTGATGCATTTTGCTGTTTGGGGTCTCTTCAGGTTTGCTGACCTGCTCTTTTTACTGCATAGAAGCTGTCGATTGTTCTTTTCATCTTTTATTCATGTTTTAAAGCCTTTAGGGTAGGTCTCCTAGGCAAGGGGGTTACCAGCTTCCTCTGCAGAGCAGGGAAAGATGTAAACCAATTTCAGGCTCCAAGGTATGGGAGTGCTCTGAGTGAGAGTTTTCCCTTCCCCCAACAGGAAGTGGATTCAGCACTGGCAGAGCTATCAAACTGCTTAGTAGGGCTGAGTGGATGATTGATTGCCCTCGGCTAGAGACTAAGTGGTGAAAGTGTCATTTCCCCAGGCTGGAGCCTCTTGTGGGACTGTTAGTATTAGCAGCTGGCCACAGACCGCCACAGACTCTGCCCAGCGTCTCTGCCTGATGCAAATCGGCCCTGGAAAAGCTCTATGGCCCCAGGCCGAGCTCCCCACTGCGCAGATTGGAGGCTAACCCGGGCTGCATCCTCCTGTTGTGCAGGATCACAACTGCCCCAAGGAAAAGCCCGTACTGCGGGTTGGGGCTGCGCGCTTGTGCTGAGATCTGTGCCTTCACCCTCGGTTTGAGACTCTCCTCGGAACCTAATTTCTCTCCCAGTCTGTGCCTATCTCCCCCCTGGCCCCAGAACCAACCTTTTTTGGCGAGACTGCAGATTTTCTTCGGCCGGTGAGTTGTTCTACTTCTTATCTTTACGAATTGTAGCAGTCAAGACTATTTTTGAGGCTCGATATAATATTGATAAAGAGAGTAAGAGAAGAGCTTAGAAAGTCGCGTGTGTCTTCTCCGCCATCTTGGCTCCGCCCCCCGTATTCTTATAAATTTGAAACAGTTTTTTATATGTTTTAGAAATGAAGCCTTTAGCAGAAATCCTGATTGTACAAACTTTTTCTTAGTTTTGTACTTATGTTTTAATCTTTTTTGTGTTTTTAATTTAATGTAATTAAAGTTACCTATTTTGCATTTCATGATGTTTTTCAATTCTTCTTTGGCCATAAATTCCTTCCTTTTCCAAAAATCTGATAGGTAAACTATTTCTTGCTCTTTTAATTTGCCTATGATATCATCTTTTTTGCCCAAATCATGTACCCTTTTTGACCTTATTTTGGTATGGGCTGTGAGATGTAGGTCTATGCCGAGTTTCTGACATATTATTTTCTATTTTTCCCAGCAATTTTTGTGAAATAGTGAGTTTTCACCCCAAAAACTGGAGTTTGGGGATTTATCAAATACTAAATTACTATAGTCATTGATTATTATGTCGTGTATCTAATCTAATCCCACTGATCTACCACACTATTTCTTAGACAGTACTAAATGATTTGATGATGCTGCTTTATAACAGAGTTTTAGTTCTGTTACTACTAAGTCACCATCCTTTGTATTCTTTCCCCATTAATTCCCTTGATATTCTTTATCTTTTGTTCTTTCAAATGAATTTTGTTATTAATTTTTCTAGCTTTATAAAATATTTTTTGGCAGTTTGATTAGTATGGCACTGAACAAGTAGGCCAATTTAGGAAAATTGTTGTTTTTATTATATTTACTCAGTCTACCCATGAACAAATGATGTTTCCTATTGTTTAGATCTGACTTTCTTTGTGTACATAATAACAAAATTCCTAAGAGTTACAAGTATATTCTTCCTATGTAGGAATATAAACAATTTAATCTTATTGAAACTCTTTCCATTTGGCTAATTCCACTTTTTAAGAAATTTTTTCAGTGAATTTTTGTACTTTCTTCATCATTTGAACGATTTTATTTTCAAAGGAATTGTTTTCTTCAGTGCATTTTGATATATATATATATATATATTTTCATTTTTTGTGATTCCTATATCAAGCTTTGATTTTTTGGTGAACTCTTGCATTATTCTTATTTGTTTCCACAATTTTGTTTCTCCTGTCTCATTTTTAATCTTTTTTTGAGAATTTTCAGTAGTACTTTTTGTTTCTAACACCAGTTCACAATTGTCTTTGAAGTTTTGCAAGTAGCCATTTTGATGTCATTATCTTCTTTAAGTTTTGTTTTGATCTTCCCTTTTTTCCACAATAACTTGTATAGTAAGTTTTTTTGGGGGAGGTGGGTTGGAGGGGGGAGTGTAATTTTATATACTTGGGTTCAACTCATGAGGTGAAGGGAACACTGCCCCAACCTTCACTGTCCCATGCTGCTGTTTTCCGGTGGGGATTTAAAGTTTTCAGTTCTTCTAAGATGATATGATAAGGAGAGTATGATCACTTCTCCTGGTCTGTGTGCTGGACTGTGAGTGACTACAAGCACATTTTTCTTGTGTGCTCCTGTATGGTAGTACTCTTACTCACTCTGGGAATCTGACACATTCTGGTTTGGGGAACAGTGCAGTTCTGCATTCAGTGCCAACAAAATTTCTCCAGTAATTTCTTTATGACTGGTTATCTACCCTCCTTATTATCTGTGAACTGAGAGTTCCAGATTCAGTTGCCTCCAAGATCCCAGCCTGGGCTGTTCCATTCTCTGTTGGATTCTGCTCCAATCTCACTTAAGTATGACAGACATTTCCTGACAATCTTCTAGTAGAGATGGAGCAGCATATGGGAGGAGTGGGAAGGAGGGAAGGAGGAATTACTGTGTCTAATATGCAGGGTGATAAATGCAATATATAAATACTACCTCATTTGATAGTAGTTCTATATTATGCAGGTAAAGAGGATTTGCAACTTGCTCCATCTGTCCTGGACCCTTATGTGGTGAAGGTAGTTTACTAGGGTTTAACTTGATTTCTTCCCTTTGGGTCTGGCTTTCTCTCTGGAACCTCTTTGATTTGGAGAAATGATTTTTCTTCCAATTTAGTAAACTTTAGAAATGGAAGAAAAGTGTGATTTGGGAGATTATAAAAATTGAATCAATAATCCTCCTTAGACTCCAACTAGAAAAGTGCTTTTTGTGAAATACGATCTTAATCTCTCTCTCTCTCTCTCTCTCTCTCTCTCTCTCTCTCTCTCTCTCTCATTTCTTGTGCTCTCCCTGCTATATTTTGGTAATGATACAGATAGATCTATAATGCAATGGCTAATTATGTTTATCATAACTGGGTATTTACAGCAATGCAGTATTTAAGTAATAGAGCGTTAGGTCTGGAGTCAGGAAGACCTGAATTCAAATATGTCCTCAGAAACTTACTAGTTATGTGACTCTAGATAAGTCTGTTTGCTTCAGTTTCTTCATCTCTAAAATGAGCTACAGTAGAAAATGGCAAATCATTCCAGCACTTTTTCAAGCAAATCTCAAATGGGGTCAGAAGATCTGGGCATAACTGAACAAATAACAGTAACAAAGTTTTTAGTGCCTGGATATTTACATGTTGTCTATTTAATTAGAAAGTATGTTCCCCAAAGATAGGAACTATTATTTTAAATCTTTCTTTGTATCCCTGGCAGTTATAACACTGCCTAGCATATAGAAAACACTTAATAAATATCTTTTGATGTATTGGTTGATTATCACATCTGGACAAAGTAAATGGAAAGGTAGACCAACTTTAAGGAAAAAGAAATAAGTTAGGAAATAGATACCCACCTAATCTATAGAAAAGAGAGAAATAAGTGAAATAACCCTAGGGATGTGGGGTTTGTGTAGCATTATGTCAATCCCCAAATACCTAATCCATGATCCATACACATACATACACATGCATGTGTGTATAATATAGTGTTTGGCACCAAGGTAATCATTGCTGATGGTGATCCTTCCATGAGTTGAGTTTATAACCATCTGGAAAAGCTCCTCAGTTAAGGGACATTTGACTGCTGTTTCCAACTCCCCAAAGCCTTTCCAACTCCCCACATCTCTCTCCCATCCATCCCCTCTCCCAGGGCTTCAGTTGCTCACATTTCTTTAGATTGTTAATTCTTCCAGGCTTATCAACTTCTTCTACCTGCTCCCAAATTATAGATAATTCCTTTGGGGATTAAAGAGTTACAGAGTTTGATTTTTGCTTAAGAAATCAGACCTCTTATCCTGACTCTTTGACAGGACTGAGGCAATGTTCCTTTGTAATGAATTATGTCTACCTTTATGATATTTCTCTCTTTCTAGAGAGAAATTCTCAATTCAAAGTTGAAAAATTATTTAAACAATGGATTGAACTCAAAACAAAAATAGTAAACTTTTGGAAGCAGGGCTTATCCTTGGTATAACTTGCTATGAATTCATAATTGATTTTATGTTAGTTCAACAGACTTTTATTATATTTGCACTAATGCTATGGTAAGGGCATATTATGGCACTAATAAGTCACATTTAAGTCATGAAGAGTGAAAATAGCTCACTTTGTTTTATAGAATAACTCTTAAAAATGGTATCTCAAAGAATCTTATAGTTTAACTTTCAACTGAAAATTTCAGGAAGATAAAGCATTATCTCTACTTTCCAAATTAAAAATAATTGAAACCTTTAAGAACCACAGAATCATAAAATTTAAGAGTCAAAAAAGTCTTTAGAGACCAGTAAGTGCAACACAGATGCTAACTCTGAAAGCATAAAAACATAGAAAATGAAAAAAAAAAAGCCAGGACCTAAAAAAATCAGACCAAGACTATAAAATAACATCAAAAGGTTATGATAAGTACTCCAGAAATACAAACAAATGTCACAATGTAATTTTATTTTTGCCATTTGGGTTTTCTATACTTGTATTTGTGATTCTTCTGTCCTATGATATGAAGGAAATAAAGAAGCAATAAACACCTATTGGGATTCTATATAGATTATTGTGTCGGACAGTGTGAGCCCTTGACTAAAATGGTTACTCAGAGATTTGTTGAAGTGAAGATTAGAAGTTTTATTGTAATCTCGGGGTGAAGCAGGTGGTCCGTTCCTTGAGTATTCAGAGAAAGGAGGCTAATGTTTACAGTTAGAAGCAATTAAATAGTAGACCATAGGAACCCATGATTCCTTCCTCTTATCCAGTTAATTTTCACTGTCTGTTCAATGCTTGCTCAAGTGGAAGTAGCAAAGGTTTGCTAAATTCTAGTCAAGTCAATTTAATTGACTTTTTGCAGGTGTTTGCCTAAATTTATGGTGGTCAGTTTGTTACAATGTTTGCAAATGCTTGCCAGTGCTGATATTAACACTCTATTGTAATGTTTGTACAAAGAATTTCATTTTTCCCAAACCCATCAGACCTTCATATACTAAATTTAGATTATAGGTTCAAATCTACCCTAGTTAATGATTTTATGAGAAACCAAATAAGTAATTGATTAAACCAGAGGGGTTAAAGGTTTCTAAAATAACTGAGACTTGATTTACCTTAGGCTTTCTCAATCAAGATAGCCAGTTTGGAGGCTTCTCAATATCTCCAGACCATTAAATAATTACTTAGGTTCTTCTGTAAGCAGTTGAGTAAAGAGCAAGGGATTACCTCAGGTATTTTCTGCCAGAAAAGTAAATCTTTGCCCTTCTTCCTACAGACTAATGTATTAAACAGATCCTTGGTGCTGAGTCTTGAATTACCCCAAGTTATTATTCTGAGAAGTGCTCAGTTTCCCATTTCACTCACTATAAAGGGATAAAAGTAGGTAAGAAACTTTCCTTTGCCTGAGCATCTATCAGTCTTTATCTCTTTTTTCAAAAGATATGAGGCCTTGGAATATATCACTAAGATATATTTTAGTGTTATAAAAATGGGAATTGTCCTAGACAAAATGAGAAGTGAACTGCACGTTTTGTTTTGTTTCAGGGACCATCTTGCATCCCTTTTTGATCATCTGGTGGGTATTCCTCAGACTGCATGTCCTCAAGTTACTGATATAATTTTTACCACCACCACCTTATCTATTATTTCCCCTCAGATCTTCATGAAGACTCTCAATTCAACAGCTGTCTTTGGAAAAACAAAGCTTCCAGTCACCCACAACATTTAGCATCCCGGGAAACAATCTCTATGCAGATATAATCTGGCAAATGCTCCTACAGATGTTATAATCACATCCATTGAAAGTCCAGAAAAGAAAGTTCTTCTTTCCAAGAATTTGGCTCAAGTGGTTTAATATTGGTGGACAATCCCAGATGACCTGAAGAAAGATCCCAGGACCTGGGTTTAACTAGTATGAAATATAAACACTTCCAGACTAGCTCCACAGAAACAACAAGTGGGGAACCTTGGGGAAACTGGATTTGGAAAGAGGTTCAGCAAGAACCACAGGAACTTCCACCTACTCAACAATAGACAATGACTAATCTGGAGTCTGAGGTCTGAGTCTGGGAAGACTGAGGGAACTTCTGATAATAAGAAATGTGCCACAGAGATGCTGCCTTGAGCAAGAAGGAACCAATTTATTCGGAGTGCAGAAGCAGTGGGGCATGAATGGTGTTGCTGCAGGTATTTGCAGGAGGGTGGAGATTTTAGTTTGGAGTTTCAGGTCACAGGGGAGAGCTGAAATGAAGGGAGAAGCACCATCAGTCACCACCCAGGGATTAAAGGTACTTACACAAATAGTTCTTTTTATAAAACAAAGAAACGAACAAAAAAACCCCAACCACTGAAACTTATTATGGGAATAGGGAAGACTGGGTTCATCTTCAGAGGAGGACAATGAAGTTAAAGAAATTCTCTTCTACTAATATTAAATAGCTATCTGCCCAGAAAGAATTTATAGAACTCAAAACAGATTTCAAAAATCAACTGAAAAAGATTGAGGGGAAATAAACTTAAAAAAGATCCATCCAAGAAAAACAAGAAGTTATTAAAGACTACTTTCCTTTTCTATTTGTATCTTCAATACTAAATATGTGTTCAGTGTTTCATTCATTCATGCATGCATCATCTACTATTACCTTTTGTCAGATACCAGTTTATGGTCCAAAAAGAGGCTTCAAATTTTCCTCTTCCCCTTTGCCCCAGAGTACCAAAGGTCCATTCTTTCAGGGCAGATATTCTTGTCTAGTTTGTGTAGAGAAGGAAATATCTGATTGAATGAATTAACACTAAAGATGTGAATGGCTTGAAACTTAATAGCTTGGCTTAATGGGATAATTCTCCCTCTAGAACTGTTATTTTAAAACAATAGCTTAACAAACTAAATGAACACACTTCTAATGGTGGAATTTCCACAAAGTTATTTTTGGGGTATGGGCTTTTGCCTAATCTATAAATTAAACTAACTCCAACTACCCACAGTGCTTCAAAATATAGCAAAATATTTCTATTTAAATGTATATAAGAAAGTTACTTTATTTAAAACAATCATTTACAATTGCTTGAAGTGTGTAGAGGTCAGACTATGATGAGTTGCTGAAAGAAATGGGACAACTATCACCAATCCTTAAGGTCTTCTTCAAACAATCCAGGTCTTTTTATTTTTATAAGACAGTGAAGAGTCATGAAAGATGATTAGTAGCAGTTTATGTTAACCACTGACTTTTCTGTTTGAAGAAATTGAGTCTGAAGAATATTTGCCTCATTAAAGCATAAAACAATAATTAAAAACCCACAGAAGTTTCTGATCATTAGTTGCATAAAATTTGAACTAAGAAAGTAAAAGGAAAAGTAAGTGTGGGGAATATGAAAAGTTAGGTTTGCATAAATATTGTCAAAACATGATGAAGGGAAGGGTGAAAATATCCTATTAAGATATCTCTAACCAGTCACCTTGTGAATCAGGAAGCTAGATAAATCATAGAGTTTCTGAAAGGGTTCCAGATCTAAAGCTGACTAAAATCAGCTATAATCAATGACAAGACATAAGCTTTTTGGAAGCATGCATGCTTAATTAAGCTCATGCATATTAAGTGATATACCGGGAAGGTGAGGATAGGATGTAGATGGGGGGGTATGTTAAGAAGTGTATGTAATGAGAGTAAAATGACATGTGAGATTTCTAAAGGGTCTCCTTCTGTGGAAACTCTGAGAAAGAGGAGGAGACAGGATTAGGGTGGGATTACAAGGTATAACTATTAACTCTGATACCTATGATAATCATATGTCTTTTTCACACCTGCAGGGACCATATTAAAACGTTTAAACTGCTTCACTTATCCTGACTCTGTTCATTCACTGTTTCTTTTTTGGGGTTCAAAATATTATTCTAACTGTAAGGAGTGAAAAATTCAAAAAGTAGATATTAATGCTTGGTCATCTACTGCTTTCTGGCTGAGCGAAAGACATTCATAACCAGAACCAATTGAGGAAATGGTTCCTCAAAACAGAGAGAGACCAACCACACTATCCAATAGTTTATGAAACAATAGCACACAAATCTTGGGTCAGCCTCTCAGCTGTGGACTGAATATAATTAGAAAGCAGAAAAGTCCTCTGTGTGTGTTGTGTTGTGTGTGTGTATGTGTGTGTGTGTGTGTGTGACAGAGACAGAAAGAGAGACAGAAAGAAAAACAGAAAGAGTGAATCAAAACTAGAGCCAGAACCAGAGGCAGAGAGACACAGAGAAACACTTAGTGAGAGACACAGACAGAAAAAGTAACAGATACCATTTATTATAAAGAGTTTGAGATAGAGACTTTACACGTGATTGTATCATGAATGATATAAATACATGTCTCGTTTTCCTCTTAAGCAAGGGTTGTATATCTGTAGGAGGTTTTGTTGTTATTTTTATTACTTAATTATTTCATCAAATACCTTTTCTTTGAACTATGCCCTCTGGCTGACTAGTATAAGTAAACATAGCAGTAGGGGCTCATGATCTGTGGTTTGGAATAGATCCTGATACACAAAATCACTAGAATCTGGTATAGATTCTCTGGGGGTGAGGGAGTTTGAGCATTATAAAAATATGGTACAGTGAGTGCCCAAATTCTGTGCATTATGCTTTATGAACGATTTATTCACATTATACTTCTGGGATGTTTGATCCTGCTGGCTTAATAAACTTTTGGATGTTGGAAGACTGGATGTGAATGTATGTGTATCTGTATGTGTGTGCATGTGGGCTTTTATTTTGGGGTCTGAATTATATTTAATTCTCCTCTTGTGAGAATGACTTCAATACTTTATAGGATAGAACCACATAGGATTTCACATTCTCCCCTGCATGCTCAGGGCAGATGGTTGTATGACAGCATCTGGCTCACATTCTGGGTAAACATTCCATGCCCTCTAAAGCAAACATAAACTCAAGGTGCCCTGTCCTTCTGCTTGGACCTCTGGCTGGCCTCCAAGAATGTTTGGTGAAAAAGTCTGTCTGCTCAAGTTTACGTACAGAAATGTGTTAGACTTTATATTGGGAGGGATTCTGAATTTTTTTTATTAATGGATGTTTCAAATATTGTATGGTATGAAAACTATGCAATAGATATTACAGAGCTCTTTGCCCTAGTTTTGACAGTCATAATTAGCTGTGTAATATTAAGCAAGTCACTCTAGATTTCAGTTTTCTTATTATCAGAGATGGATTAAATGTTCCCTAAGTTTCTGTCTTGCTCTAACATTCTATGTTCAGCTTTTTCTTCATGTAAATCCAAAACTTTACTTTCCTAATACACAGCACAACATGTGAACTCTACTATAAAGGGGTGGTATACATTTATTTATTTTATAATTAGGAGTTATAGAAGAATTAGTATTTAAAATATTCATTTTTGTGTAGGTAGCAACCCACAAATGTGAAGGGATTTTTCTGTGGATAGTATGAATAGACTTGGAGGTTTTCCCTTTGTTTTCCTTTTCAATGAGACAACCTCTTTCAGATATTACTTGAAGTATACAGAGGCAACCAGGGAGAACATATTTAAGAATTAAGGGCAATTTTAGTCCTGTTCGTTCTTATCTGACCACTAGTCAATCTTTCTTGTTGGATCATCTGTCTCTAAGTGCCCAAGCTCTATTTAGGACACTCATCTCTTCTTTCTCTACATAAAAATGTTTTCCCTTGTAGCTCTTTGGGTGGAGTGGACACAGGTATTATCTTCATACAGATCAATCTGAAATTGATAATTCCAGCATTGTCTTTCTTCTGAGCTATCTGTCGATCATCTCCATCTGACCATCCCATAGGCATCTCAAGTTTATTGGTTTTAGAACTTTCCTCAAAACACCCCCACCAGTACAATACATATATTAGGATTCTCATTTTACAGATTAGGAAATTGAATTAAAGTACTTGTTTATAGTCACTCTGCTATGAAATATTAGTTTCATTCAACAAAAATTTATTAAGAACTTAACTGTGTGTAATATTCTAGCTGATGGAAGGGAGAAAATGAAACCTACAGACTTATCTTCATCATGCTATCTCAAAGAATGTGCTTTTAAACAGAACTTCAGCGTTAAAAGGGACCTTGAGCTATGCTACAGAATGAAATTATCTCAAAGGATCTGTTTGAAACAGTATGAGACAACTGTGTGGCATGGTGATAAAACACTGGACATGAAGTCAGGAAATGTGCAGTGGATAGAGGGTTCGATATGAATATGGGAAAATTTGAGTTCCCATCAGGATTCAGACATTACATGGTGCTAGCAAGTCACTTAACATCTCTGATTCAGTTTGCTCATCTATAAAATGGGAACAATGATTGTGCCTATCTCTCAGAGTTGTAAGAATGACATTTGATATCTACAATGCACTTTGTAAATTTTAAAGTCTTATTTAAATGCAAGTTATTACAATATAAGCAAGTAGCCACTAAGGAAACATTTCCTAATGTCTTGTAATAGGAAACTGGTTAAGCTTACTAGGAGTAGATTCTTATTAGTTTTGTTTTAAAGATGGAGACTCTTCAGTTTTGTGGAAGATACAGGTTTGATAACCCAAACATTAACTGATATATAAAGACCACATCAGACAGAAGTTAGATTGATTCATGTTGCTCTAATAATTGACCTCCAGATTCCTAGTTTTGACTCAAAAGTAAAGAAAGGAATTTCTGTGGCCGTCACACTCCGAAACAGAAAGTGCACCCCAAAGTGAAGCAGCTTATTTTAAGTCAAAGCATCAGGTGTCTGGAAAATGTTACAGACAGGTCTGTAAATCACAGAAACAACTGCAGAGCAAAGAGCTGTCTTTGTGGAGATGCTGAAGTAAAATTCTTCTGATCAATCAGCTCAGCATTGATTTTGGCAGTTACATCCTGTGGGGAGTAGGATCTATAAGGTTAGCACATGGGCAGTGACACGGCATTTTCTGAATTCAGAGTATTCTCACATATATACCCAGATAAGACTGTAAACATTTTGTTGTTATTTTTATTACTTAATTATTTCATGAAATACCTTTTCTTTGATTCATGATATTGTTTTTATTTTTTATTCTTATAGGGTTGAACCTATTGAAAAGGAAAGCAGAATTCAGAACCAATTCTTGTAAAACAAATTTGGAAAAAATAAAATGCAATTGAATCATTAGAGACAGCAGAGATTTACTGACTAAACTCTGTATTTCAGGATGTATGTGGGACAACTGGAGGGAACGTTGGTGAGATATGTATGGTGCTGACCCGAGTTAAGTGATCAGAAGCTTTCAGAGCACTCTGGCTTCAAGGGGGATGATTTCAAATCATTTCCCATTGCTCTGAACTAAGGTATTTCAGGGCCCACTTTCCTTTCAGATTCCACCTTTGGGAAAATGGGAAGATTTGCAATACTGTCAAATAGATGCAATGTACAGAAAATAATGGATGGTGGTGTGGGAGGGTGTGAAGGGGGCAGGATTAGCTGTGTGAGACCGCACTTCAACTGGTATGTGTCAGCACACTGTGGCTGGAAACACGTTTTACCTTTCATCTCTCCACAACCACCACCCACCCACCCACCCACTCACTCTCTTAATCTGTTTGGCAGGGATTTTAAAATTAGCGCGGCTGTAAATTGTGAGTAAAGACTTGTTGGAGCTCTCTAGATAAACACATGTAAATGAAAAGGTGCTTAAGAAAGAAACACAGGCACTCTGGAGATTTAGGGCTAAGAATATCTTTCATCTCAGCACTTCCTACAAATGGCGAGTAACTATATTACTGACCCTCTGGACAGCAGATGAGAGAAATCTAGCTATAGGAAGAGAAAAGATTGCTCTTCTTTGGGGCATATATGTCCAGCCAATTGGACTATTTTTGCTTGTATGGTGAAGGGACAACCTTCACAAAGATGCAGATGTTTCAGAATGTCAAAAGGAAGCCATCTGAAGACCCCTTTAAAGTCTTCCCTAACTTCTCATAGGCCCTGCATTTTCTTTCTTGTTTAGTTTCCTTTTATCCTGTATATAGCTTGTTTTGTATTCATTCCTTGCAAATTGTCTCTCTATTGGATTCTAAACTCCTTGAGGGCAGGCACTGTACAGTTTCTCCCCCTACTCTTTGTGTATCCCAACACTTAACATTGTGCCCGACACACAATTGGTGCTTTATAAATGTTTATTGATTGACTGTTTAATTGACTTCCAAAGACTTGAGAATTCAGATTAATGCAATGAACAGTCATGAGTCCAAAAGAAGCATGCTGCCTAATTCTGTCAGAGTAGTGATGGATTTAAGATGCAAAATGAGGAATACATTTTTGGTCAGTGTGGTCAATGTGGGAATTTGCTTTTCTGCACTATTCATGTTTGCTATGCATATTTCAGGATTTTAAAAAAAAATATTGCTCAATTTGGAATTTGAGATGGAGTCGGGGTAAAATAAATAGTTTAATAAGTAAAAAAATGTTTAAATTAAAGAAGTAGCATCCATGACTTGATAGTGGGAAAGGTTAAACCAAATCTGAATATCTTCTTTTGTTTACTTACTGAACAGAAAGATTTATTTATGAAGTAATATGGAGAGTAATACCAAGAGGCATTGTGGTTTAGAGTGTTAGATTTATAGTAAAAAAAAGACTTGAATGCAAATCCTGCCTCTGACTCAGACTAGCTGTACAATTATGGACAAGACATTTAACTTTTCTTGAACTACATTTTCCTTATTTATAAAATGGAGATAATAATGACTGTGGTATCTGTCTCAGACTCAAATGAGATAAAGTATATAAAATGTTATGCAAACTATCAAACTCTACAAATATAAGTTATACTGACCACTGCCTATTTTCCTTCCTTCTCTTGCCCTCAAGTTGCAGATGAATTAGGGTGACATTTAGAATCAGTCTAGGAAATTTTTTTAAAAATGGGTTAATTGCCAATGGTTTTTAGTAACTCTTAAATATGGTAGAAATGTTAACAGTCCACTGCATTTGGTTTTCAATTGAATTTTTAAAGAAATCAGTTTCTTGTGTTCACTTCAGAGCTCTAGCATGTGGGAGGCTGTGGTTTTGTCACATGTTGATGCTGGCACCCTCTACACCATTCTCAGTGGGATCATTGGGCTGCTTCAACAAAAGGAAGTGTGAATTCAGTCCAGCATGAGGTACCTTAAATAAGCACACTATAGTTCAGGCTTGGGGCCTTGTGGTTTGTGGCTACCCAAGCTTGCTTGTTTATTGGCCCCTGGATTTTTCCAGCTGTTTAGAAAAGCAATCAAAAGGAATCACATTGGCTTTGGTTGGTGCTGGTAAAAGCAAGTCAGGGCAAAAGAACAAGAGAGGGTAGACACTGTAGATGTAGGATCATAGACCCAGAGCTAAAAGGGATCTCAAGGTCATTCAGGCCTTCATTTTACAAATAAGAAAATGAAGACCTCACAAAATTAAGTGATTTGCCCAAGATCACATATAAATGAATGGCAGTCAGCATTTGAAAGCAGCTCTATTGACTTCCATAGGGGTACTCTTTCCACTAGATTATACAGTTTCCCTTTTAAATGAGTATTTTTAATTTCATTGAGAGGAAAAAAAAATGAGTGATTGAAGGTAACTCTAAATGTGAGGATACCATACAGGGTCCTCAGACTACGGCCCGCGGGCCAGATGGGGCAGCTGAGGATGATTATCCCCCTCACCCAGGGCTATGAAGTTTCTTTATTTAAAGGCCCACAAAACAAAGTTTTTGCTTTTACTATAGTCGGGCCCCCCAATAGTCTGAGGGACAGTGAACTGGCCTCCTATTTAAAAAGTTTGAGGACCCCTCAATGGTCTTGGGGGGAATTTAGTAAGTGGCTTTAATTTTAGGTTCATTACTATTAAAAGTCCTTTTGTTGGAGGTGAGGGTCAAAGGACAGTTTATAAACTTAAACGTGAAAATGGATCAGAATTTTTGTTTTTATATTGTTGTTTGATGGTTTTTAAATATGTGTAACTCCAAGTAACTAAATTAAGATTAGGGGAAGATTTGTCAAAATTTATCTTTTTTTTTCAGTGGCTTACCTCTTTATGTCAAAGGTGGTTATGTATTTTAGTGTCCAAACCCTCCAGTCAAACCTGCATGGAGCCTGAAATTAAGGGTAATAACCTGTTGTCACTGAGAAGAGAGATAGAGGGTCAGCTAGATCGTTCAGTGGATAGAGCCCTGATGCTGGAGTCAGGAAGAGCTTGACTTTAAGTCCAGCCTCAGATACTTAATACTTAATACTTCCTCGCTGTATGACCCTGAGAAAGTTACTTAACCCCAATTAGTTCACATAGAAAAGAGGAATGAATTTAGAATTGGAGCATCAGATTTGAAATTTTGACTGTTACTTACCATCTGTGTAATCTTCAGCAAGTTAGTAATGTCTTTGCACTTTTATTTCCTCATCTGTAAAATGGAGAAATTGGAGGAGTCAGGCAGCATGTTATAGTAGGAGAATATTGTGTTTAGAGACATAGGATCTGGGCTCTAATTAAGCTATGGAACCATTATTTAACTGTTCTGGATCTGAGTTTCTTCATTTTTAAAGTGAGGGCCTTGAATTGGATGCCTTCTAATTTGACTCCTTCCAATTTGACTCTATAATCTGATCATGGCCTTGGGATCAGGGGAATCCAAGCTTTTGATTTGGATTTAGGAGCTGAAGTGCCTGCTAGGCAAAAGGATGCTTGGGACTGGGTGGTCTTGGCTTGGCAGCCTTTCCCTGTGACGGATTAACAATCAAGAATAGTGGTTGCATATATGATGTTTGTACAACAGATTTAGAAAGGAAATTGGACAGAGAAGGGCTTTCTGATTAATTCAGATGAAAAAGCTACAACGTTTGAAAGCACCAAAATCAGGTAAAAATAAGTCTGATTGTTTTCTAGCTTCATTGGCATGCTGTTTAGTGGATGAACAATGGGCACACACAAAAAATACTTTGCTTCATGGGAATTCCCTTCAAATATATAATTCCCTTCAAAAATATAATCAAATAACGTGGCAGAAAGTTGGTGTTTACCCACCATCCTACCTCTGTTTCTCTTTTGTATCACTGGCAAAGTCTTTACCCTTGAAATTATTGTGCTCCATTTACTCCCTAGGTTGTAATGGGGTGACATTAGAACACAATAATTTCCAGATTTCCTCTAATGCTAGCATTTCTGTTCTGTCTTTATAAGAAGTAGTACTCATCTGGAGTCACATTTAGGATCACAAATATGGGAATGGAATCATAGAGATGGTTGTATGTAGAGTTACGTAGAGATGATATAGTCTAATCTTTCCATTTTACAGATGAGAAAAGTGAAGCCTAAGGAAAATTTAAGTCAGTCACAGAGCTAGTAAAAGGGAAGGACAGGCCAAAAGCTAGATTCCTTGATTCTTAATCCAGCACTTTTTCCAGCAAAGAACATTGTGTGTTCCAAACTGTCTTTATTCAACAAAGAATAAAAAATACAGTATAGGTCAGTAATTTCTGCTTTGAGATCAGAGCTCACTTCAGTCTTACTTATTTGCTGTTTTGCTATTTCTAGATTTGAAAATGCATATATTTGTAGTCTCAATCTTTGGGGTTATTTAAACTGACCTTTTCATTTTATAGATGAGAAAATTGAGTCTCAGGACAGTTGGGTGGCTTGCCTTAAAGTTGTAAGGGGGATTTTCAGGATCTAAATTCTTTCTTGACCAGATCTTTAATAGAAACTTTCTGTTCAGGACCATATCTCACAGCTAGGTCAGGAAAATTTCAGCTTGACAACTAGCAAAAGTCATTGACATGTTATACCTTTGCATGTACATTATTGGTTGAGTCGTTCCATCAAAACCAGAGGGAGAAAATCCTGATGATCCCTGTATGTGGTTGCCAGTGCTACACTCATTTCTCAGGGCATGGGTTTTGAAGCTGAAAATAGATTCTAAGAGGGAAAGTCATAGGTGAAGTCCAAATAAAGGCAATGACAACTTAGTCTTATTTTCTCAAATACTGATTGTAGACCCTAATCTCATCCTCACTCCTGACATTGAGGAGAGAACCCTCCAAAGGATTTATTATTCCAGCACATGTATGAGTTTTTTTTTAAATTTCTCTTCTTTCTTGGCAAAAAGGTGAAAGGGATATAAAATCAGGAAAAAACTGTAATAAAAGAAAGAGCAGGTCTGGTTATCTACCACTGGCCAGCAATTCTCTCCATAATTAAAAGTGGATTGTGATTATTCCTTGCTAATGCACTTTTCTTTTCCATTAGAAAATTTTATTCTTTTCTGGATGAACTTGGGTCACATATAATATGGGAATAAAGCCAGATAATTTGATTTATCCTATTGCAGTGGTTTATTTTTTTGGGAGAGAGGTAAATAGAAACATAAACAAACATTCTCTCTCTAAACTCTCTTAAAGCTAAAAATAGATGACAAAATAAAAATGAATTGTTTTCAAGTTTGCAAATACACAGGGGAACTTGCAAGCACACAGCAGGATTTTTAATTTCAGACTAAAGCATTGCACCAGGTTTATTGTCTATGTGGCTGTCCCCAAGATGAACTCAAAATGATCATTTTCCAAGGAGAATCGAGAATAGTCTCAGTATTCCTTTATCATCATCTCCAAATCTTCTTTATGCTTTTACCTCCTTAACATCAGACCTGAACCAATTCAGTTACATGTAAGAGTTAGAAACAACCCAACACAAAGTAGTATCAGATGAAATCACTTTTCTTTAAGGCAGCTGGATTTTATTAAGTTGAAAGATTCCAAAAGGCTTACCCCAAAGTATTGTTGGGAATTTACATTTGAAAATAACTCAGGAAAAATGAATGCCATTTGTTTAAAAAAAAAGTGTTGCTATTGAAAATTAAAGCTAATGTTAAAAATAGACAAAGAATTTTGTTTTATCATTTGAGGGTGGTTTGGACTTTTTTTCCTCTTGGTGGTATTGCTAAATTTGCATTACTGCTTTTTATGTGTACTATTTGAATCAAAGCAGCTGTCTTTGCTGGGACAATATCCCAATTATCATCAAGTATTTCAGGACACAACCTCAGTGGGAAGCCTATCAGTCCACATGATTGAAGTTTTTTTTTTTTTTTTTTTTTTTTTTTGAAGAGCCAGATTGTTCTAAAAATACATAATGACACTTTAGCCATAAGGTCAAAGCAACAATGGAAAGAAACCCCCTTTGATCTGAGAAGTGGTCATCTAGCCTTTGCCTGAAGACCTCCCATAGAAGTAAAACTCATTTTCTCTCAAGGCAATTCTTACATCTTTTGAGCAACTCATTGATTGAGAGGTGTTTTTGTTTGTTTTCCCTTAGCTGGAACCTAACCTGATCCCTTTGCAACTTGTATTCATTGTTCCTGTTTTTATCTTCTGGGGCCAAATGGAAAAAGTCCAATACTTTGTCCCATCTCCTACATGATAGCCTTTTGAATTCTTGCTGAAAACTTTCATGTCCTCCTTGAGTCTTCTCTTTTTGGTAAACATTTCTGGTTCACATGGTTTCAAAATCTTCCCCCTGCTGACTGATCCCTCTCTTCTGAGTTTCTACAGATGATCAATGAGCTTCTTGAACTATGGTGCCCAGAACTGATCATGCTATGGCAAATATTGTATGTCAAGTACAAAATTCTATTCTAGAATTCCAGTTTAAATAGAAAGCCACCAGAAAGATCCTCTAGACCCCTGCTTTTACAGGAGAAGAATTGAATTCCAGAAAAAGGAACTTGTCCAGAGTGATGGAATCTGCTAGTTTAGAGCAGAGACATGACTGAAATCTCCAATCTATGACTTCTAGAACAATGATTTTTATATTATGCCAGTGTGCTCTATTATGGAAACATGAAGGCTAATTTCCAGATTTGAAACTTGGAGATTTTAATATGTTTTCCACCATTAAAAAAGGAGCAACAGCTTTTAAAATCTTTTCATATTTCTAAAGATGGTTTGTTCTTTGGTGGAGTTTTACATCCTTCTTAGTTTGACACTGTATATTTATTGCCTTTTACCTTTGTCCCAACCTTTTGTTTCATAGACCTTTATCCAGTCTATCCAGAACTGTCTTAGGCTGAAATGTAACTGAGGGGATAGAACAAGTTCAATTCCCACTGGTGATATGTTCAAATAGATAATATTAATCCTTTGAGTCATCTACAATTTGATTCTTCTGAGATCATGGTGTTCCATGAGTCATAGTGATGAGTCATTGCCAGGACAAGATGAAGTTGTCTCTGATATGGAGAAATGATTTAGGAAAGCAGATTTCAGAAAGTCCAAATAAATGATGGATGTGATTTAATGATCAAGGATGTTGTAAGGAAAGTATCTGGTAAACTTTAAAGTATTATATAAGTATTAGTTATTGTAAGGATAATTTAAAAATAAAAATAGCTATATTAAGTTTTTAAGGGATGGGGGGGCATTTAAAAACAAAACACCAATAAGATTATAGTCACAAATCTTCCTGATGAAGAATAAAAGGCCAAGACAACTAAAGAAATTAATAGTTGCAAAGAGGAGGTATCTAATAAATTTATATCTAGAAAAATTCATTTATTCATTCAACAAACATTAAAATCCTAATTTGTGCAGAGAAAAATGTTAGATTTTTTAAAGGAAATATAAAATTAAAATATGATAACCTTCTTACTCTCATGTAGTTTGTAATCTCATAAAAGGAGAAAAAAATGCTACTATAATTCATAATATAAATTATAAATGCCTTAAACAATATAAAAGAAATTACTATGTGGGATCTAAAGGAGGATCAATACTGACTACAGTAAAAGAGAGGGGTTCATGGAAAAGGTAGCATTCAAGTTGGGCTTTAAAACATGGGTAGAGATTCAGCAGACACAGAAAGGATATTCTACAAATAAGAAATTATTTGAGAGAATATATAGACATGGGACAGAAGAAGACATTTTCAGAGATCAATCTTAATTCCGGTTAAAAATAATGTAATTGAAGGAAATAATAGGAGGTAAACTGAATGGGTATTATGGCGCATATTGGAAAACTTTGAACTCTAGGAATTAGAATTTAATTTGACAAGTATCTCCTGAGGAGGGCATGGCTTTGAATCATAGGTGCACCTGAATAATGAGAACAACCATAACATGGTAGCAATAACAATTTTATTAAAAATATTATAAAGATTAAATTACCTACCTGTCAAGGTTATCACAAGTACAAAATGAAATATTTCAACTATATATATATATATATATATATATATATATTTAGCTTTTTATTTACAAGATATATGCATGTAATTTTTCAGCACTGACCCTTGCAAAACCTTCTGTTCCAACTTTTCCCCTGCTTTCCCCCACCCCCTTCCCTAGATGGCAGGTAGACCAATACATGTTAAAGTATATGTTAAATACAGTATATGTATACATATATACGGTTTATACAGTTATTTTGCTGCACAAGATTAATTGGACTTTGGAATAAGGTAAAATTAACCTGAGAAGGAAATTTAAAATGCAAGCAGATAAAAACAGAGGGATTGGAAATGCTATGTAGTGGTTCACACTCAATTCCCAGAGTTCTTTCACTGGGTATAGCTAGTTCTATTCATTATTGAACAAATGGAATTGATTTGGTTCATATCATTGTTGAAGACAGCCACGTTCATCAGAATTGATCATCATATAGTATTGTTGTTGCCGTGTATAATGGTCTCCTGGTCCTGCTTTTTTAACTCAGCATCAGTTCATGTAAGTCTCTCCAAACCTCTCTGAAATCATCCTGCTGGTCATTTCTTACAGAACAATAATCTTCTACATACCACAATTTAATCAGCCATTCGCCAATTGATGGGTATCCATTATTTGAACTATATTTTGAAAGCCTTAAAGTGCTATACAAATGTTATTGCTGTACTGATCCAGCAGAATAGGTGAACTCAAACTTCTAGCAGTAGGTCTAGATGAAGTCATAGCAAAAATCCTTCAAACACCTGCTAATATTGGATAATCCTGGCGCCACAGTCTCAATCCCAATGGAGATCTCAACAAGTCATATGGGATAGGACCTTTTATTTAGATAGTTCTTGTGTAAGCAACCTAGAGAAAAAGTGTTGCCTGTATTCCTGACTCAGTAGGTATTGTGCTGCTATTAACTTTTATTTATTTATTTATTGTAGAAAGTTTACTTTTAATACACATTGTTTTAAAAACCATGTTGGGAGAGAAAAGTAAGATCAAAAGGAAAAAACATGGGGAGATAAAAAAAAACAGAAGAAAGAAGTGAACATAGTATGTGTTTATTTAAATTCAGTCTCCTTAGATCTTTTTCTGAATACAGATGGCATTTTCTGTCCAAAGTTTATTCAGATCACTGAACTGCTGAGAAGAATCAAACCTTTCAGAGTTGATCATCACATATTCCAATTGTTATTGTGTGCAATGCATTCCTGGTTCTTCTTGTTTCACTCAGCATCAGTTCATGTAAATGTTTCTAGGCATTTCTATAATCAGCTTGTTCATTATTTTTATAGAACAATAATATTCCATTACTTTCTGTACCAGAGCTTGTTCAGGCATTCCCCAATTGATGGGTGTCTATTCCTTTTCCAATTCTTTTTTTTTTTTTTACCACAAAAAGAGCTGTGACAAACATTTACACACAAATGGGAACTTTTCCTTCTTTTATGATTTCCTTGGGATACAAACACAATAGTTGTACTACTGGGTCAAAGGGTATGCACAGGTTTATAGCTCTTTGAGGATAGTTCCAAATTCTTCTCCAGAAGAGTTGGATCATGTCACAACTCCACCAACAATACATTAGTGTCTCAATTTTCTCACATCCCCATCCAACATTTATCATTATCTTTTCCTTTTACCTTAGCCAATCTGACAGGTATGAGGTGATATTTCAGAACTGCTTTAATCTGCATTTCTCTATTCAAGAGTGATTTAGGCATTTTTTCATATAACTATGATGGTTTTAATTTTATCATCTGAAAACTGTCCAAATTCTTTGACCATTTATCAACTGGGGAATGAATTGCATTCTTATAAATTTCACAAAGTTCTTTATATATTTTAGAAATGAGACCTTTATCAGAAATGCTGTCTATAAAGATTTTTCTCAGCTTTGTACTTCGCTTTTAATTTTGTTTCTGTTGGTTTTGTTTATGCAAAACTTTTTAATTTAATGTAAAGAAGTTGACCATTTTACCTTTCTTAATATTCCGTAGTTCTTCTTTGGTTATAAATTCCTCTCTTCTCCAAAGATCTGATAGATGAATTATCCTTTGTTCTCCTAATTTGTTTTTGGTATCATCTTTTATGCCCAAATCATGTATCTATTTTGACCATATTTTGGTATGGGGTGTAAGATGTAGATCTAAGCTTGGTTTCTCATATATTATTTTCCAGTTTTCCAAGCAATTTTTATCAGATAGTGAGTTATTCTTTTAGAAGCTGGAGTTTATTAAATACTAGTTTGCTATAGGCTTTGATTATTTTTTTTTGTGTGTATCTAATCTATTCCACTGATCCACCAGCTTATTTCTTCGCTAGTACCAAATGGTTTTGATTACTGCTGCTTTAAAATATAGTTTTAGGATTGGCATTGCTAAATCACCATCCTAGGTATGTTTTTCCATTAATTCCCTTGATATTCTTGATCTTTTGTCCTTCCAGATGAATTTTGTTATTTTTTTTCTAGTTCTATATAATAATATTTTGGCAGCTTGATTGGTATGTCACTGAACAAGTAGAAGAGTTTAAGCAGACTTGTCATTTTTACTATATCAGATCAGTCTAGTCATGAATAATTGATATTTTATCAATTAGTTAGATCTGATTTTATTTATATGAGATGTGTTTTGTAATTGTATTCATATATTTATTGGGTTTGTCTTAGCAAATAGAGCCCCATGTATTTTATTTTGTCTACAGTAATTTTAAATAGAATTTCTCTATTTCTTTGTGACGTGCTTTGTCACATCAGCAGAAATGCTGATGATTTGTGTGGGTTTATTTTATACCCTGCAACTTTGCTAGAGTTGTAAATTGTTTCCATCAGGTTTTTGGATGATTTTCTAGGATTCCCTAAGTATATCGTCATAGAATCTACAAAGTGATAGTTTTTTATTTCCTCACTGCCTATTCTAATTCCTTTAATTTTTTCCCTTTTCTTATTGCTAAAGCAAACCTTTCTACTACAATGTTGAACAATAGTGCTGATAATGAGCATCATTGTTTCACCCCTGATCTTACTGGGAATTTGTCCAGCTTCTCTCCATTAAAAATAATACTTGCTGGGGGTGGAGCCAAGATGGTGGAGAAGACACACCCTTCATTCTGAGCTCCTCCACTACCTTCAAAGTATTTATGAAATTCAGTCTCTGAATTAGTGCTGGACTGACAGAACCCATGAATATCAGGAGTACAACACATTACCAACAAGAGATAATCTTGAAGAGCACAAGAAAAGGTCTGTTTTGTTGAGTGCAGGCATGGGAGGAGGCTGGACCGGGCACAGGCACAGGCAGGCAGAGCATGGACATCTCATGGTGAGCAGACTTTGGGCAGGGTGTGGTCTCCAGGGGTAGAAAATCTGTGGGGAGAACTCTACCACAGTGTCAGCTACTCTGCCCTGGCAGCAAGCCAGTAAGTAGATCAGTAGAGAAGCTATAAACACAAAGGATAAAGACTATAACCCCAAAACCCTAGAGTCCCTCGGGACCTGGCCACACCCACCCAGCACAAGGAGATTAAAAGGTGAATTCAATTTATTTCTAATAAAAAAACAGAGGTAAGCAAAAATTTTGACCTCCAAATATAGAACTCAAGAGAAGCATAAAAAGGTAAAAAGAAATCTTGAGAACTGTATTTCTGGTATGGGTACACATAAAGAATAAATGTGTAATTTGATTTTACTGTTATAAAATGAAAAAGGAACTAGAGTTAGAAAGGAGATTGTACCATAAAAAGGGAAAAGTGGCGGCAAAAAGAGGGAAATTACATCTCACGAAGAAGCAAAGGAAACTTATTATATCTGAGGAAGAGAAGGGAGGTGGAATGAACATTGTGTGAATCTTACTCTCATCAGATTTGGTTAAAAGAGAAAATATTAGACATTTGGTTTACAGAGAAACTTCTCCCACCTCATTGAAAAGTAGGAAGGGAAAAGCAAAAAGGGAAGAGGTAGGCTAAATAGAAGGGTATACAGAAATAGGGGAAAGGTTTAAGAAAGAGAGAGGGGGGAACTCTAAATTTGAGTGCTATGTGAGGCAAGTGGTGCTCATAAATTTAATACTGGGGAGGAGAGTAAGGAAGAAAGGAAAGACAAAAAACATAATCTTAATTTTAACCATAATGTAAATGGAGTGAACTCACCCATAAAGCAGAGGCGGATAGCAGACTAGAACAAAAGCCAGAATCCTACAATATGTTGTTTACAGGAAACACATCTGAAGCAGGGTGATATATACAGAGTAAAGGTAAAAGGCTGGAGCAAAATCGACTATGCTTCAGGTGAAGTCAAAAAAGCAGATGTTGACATCTTGATCTCAGATCAAGGAAAAAGAAAAATTGATCTAATCAAAAAAGATAACTATATCTTGCTAAATGATACATAGATAATGAAGCAATATCAATATTAACATATATGCACCAAGTGGTATGGCATTTAAATTCCTAAAGGAGAAGGTAAGAGAGCTGCAAGAAGAAATAGACAGCAAAACTATAATAGTGAGAGATCTAAACCTTGCACTCTCAGAACTAGACAAATCAAAAAAAAAAAAAAATTGGAAAGTAAAGAGGTAAATAGAACACTAGAAAAGTTAGGTAAGATAGATCTTGGGAGAAAGTGAATGAAGACAGAAAGGAATATACTTTCTTCTTGGTAGTTCATGGAACCCATACAAAAAATGACCATATATTAGGACATAAAGACCTCAAATTCAAATGCAGGAAGGCAGAGTGAAAGAGAAGATCAATAAATTAGGCATTCATCTAAAAAAAGCCAGAAAAAGAGCAAATTAAAAAACCCCAAACACCAAACTTAAGATTCTAAAAATAAAAGGAGAGATTAATAAAATTGAAAGTAAAAAAAAAACAACAACTATTGAATTAATAAATGAAACTAAGAGTTGGTTTTATGAAAAAAACAACAAAATAGATGAACCTTTGGTAAATTTGATTATAAAAAGGAAAGAAGAAAATCAAATTATTAGTCTCAAAAATGAAAAGGGAGATCTATCCAACAATGAGCAGGAAACTAGAGCAATTATCAAGAGTTACTTTGTCCAACTTTATGCCAATAAATTTGACAATATAAGTAAAATAGAGGAATATCTATAAAATATAGATTGCCCGGATTAATAGAAGAGGAAATAAATTATTTAAGTAACACCATTTTAGAAAAAAGAAATAGAACAAGCTATTAATCACCTCCCTAAGAAACAATCCTCAGGAACAGTTGGATTTACATGTGAATTCTACCAAAATTTTAAAGAACAATTAACTCTAATACTATGTAAATTATTTGAAAAAAATAGGGAATGAATGACTCCTATCAAATTCCTTTTATGCCACAGACATGGTACTGATATCTAAACTAGATGGGATGAAAACAGAGGAAGAAAATTATAAACCAATATCCCTAATGAATATTTATGCAATAATCTTAAATAAAATATTAGTAAAAAGATTATAGAAAATCATCCCCAGGATAATACACCATGACCAAGTAGGATTTATACCAGGAATAGAGGACTGGTTCAATATTAGGAAAACTATTAGCATAATTGACTAAATCAATAACTAAATTAACAAATTATATGATTATCTCAATAGATGCAAAAAAATTTATTTGATAAAATCTACCACCCATTTCTATTAAAAACAGTGGCGAGTATAGGAACAAATGGACTTTTCCTTAAAATAGTCAGGAGCATATATTTAAAATCATCAGTAAGCATCATATGTAATGGAGATAAACTAGAACCATTCCCAGTAAGATTAAGAGTAAATCAAGTTTACCCACTATGACCATTACTATACAATATTGTATTAGAAATGCTAACTTTGGCAACAAGAGATGAAAAGGGGATTAAAGGACTTAGAGTAGGTAATGAGGAAACCAAATTGTCACTCTTTGAAAATGATATGATGGTATACTTAGAGAACCCCAGAGATTCTAGTAAAAAGCTATTTGAAATAATCCACAAATTTAGCAAAGTTGTAGGACATAAAATAAATCCATATAAATCATCGCCTTTTTTATACATCACTAACAAAATCCAACAGCAAGAGATACAAAGAGAAATTCCATATAAATTAATTGCTGATACTATAAAATATTTGGGAATCTATCTCCCAAGGGAAAGTCAGGAACTATATAAGCAAAACTATTAAACATTTTCCACACAAATAAGGTCAGATCTAAAAATTTTGAAAAATTATTAAATGCTCTTGGATAGGTCGAGCAAATATAATAAAGATAAATGAATCTATTTATTTAGTTTTATACCAATCAGATTCCCAAGAAACTACTTTAATGACCTAGAAAAAAACAACAACAAAATTCATCTGGAAGAACAAAAGTTCAAGAATTTCAAGGAACCTAATGAAAAAAAAAAAATCAAATGAAGGTGGCCTACCTATACCAGATCTAAAACTGTATTATAAAGCAGTGGTCACCAAAACCATTTGGTATTGGCTAAGAAATAGACTAGTTGATCACAGGATAAAATAGTCAATAAATATAACGATCTAGTGTTTGACAAACCCAAAGACCCCAGCCTTTGGGATAATAATTCACTGTTTGACATAAACTTCATGGGAATTTAGAAATTAGTATGGCAGAAACTAGGCATTGACTCACACTTAACACCATATACCAAGCTAAGGTCAAAATGGGTTCATGATCTAGGCATAAAGAATGAGATTATAAATAAATTAGAAGAACATAGGATAGTTTATCTTTCAGACCTGGGGAGGAGGAAGGAATTTGTGACCAAAAAAGAAGTAGAGATTATTATTGATCACAAAATAGAAAATTGTGATTATATCAAGTTAAAAAGTTTTTATACAAACAAAACTAATGTACACAAGATTAGAAGGGAAGCGAAAAACTGGAAAAACATTTTTGCAGTCAAAGGTTGTGATAAAGGACTCATTTCCAAAATATATAGAGAATTGACTCTAATTTATAAGAAATCAAGCCATTCTCCAATTGATAAATGGTCAAAGGATATGAACAGACAATTTTCAGATGATGAAATTGAAATTATTATCACTCATATGAAAGAGTGTTCCAAATCACTATTGATCAGAGAAATGCAATTTTTTTTTTATTTAATAGCCTTTTATTTACAGGTTATATGCATGGGTAACTTTACAGCATTAACAATTGCCAAACCTCTTGTTCCAATTTTTCACCTCTTACCCCCCCACCCCCCTCCCCTAGATGGCAGGATGACCAGTAGATGTTAAATACATTAAAATATAAATTAGATACACAATAAGTATACATGACCAAAACGTTATTTTGCTTACAAAAAGAATCAGACTCTGAAATATTGTACAATTAGCTTGTGAAGGAAATCAAAAATGCAGGTGGGCATAGATATAGGGATTGGGAATTCAATATAATGGTTTTTAGTCATCTCCCAGAGTTCTTTCTCTGGGTGTAGCTGGTTCAGTTCATTACTGCTCCATTGGAAATGATTTGGTTGATCTCGTTGCTGAGGATGGCCAGGTGCATCAGAACTGGTCATCATATAATATTGTTTTTGAAGTATATAATGATCTCCTGGTTCTGCTCATTTCACTCAGCATCAGTTCGTGTAAGTCTCTCCAGGCCTTTCTGAAATCATCCTGTTCGTCATTTCTTACAGAACAGTAATATTCCATAGTATTCATATACCACAATTTATTCAGCCATTCTCCAACTGAGGGACATCCATTCAGTTTCCAGTTTCTAGCCACTACAAAAAGGGCTGCCACAAACATTCGTGCACATACAGGTCCCTTTCCCTTCTTTATAATCTCTTTGGGATATAAGCCCAATAGTAACACTGCTGGATCAAAGGGTATGCACAGTTTGATAATTTTTTGAGCATAGTTCCAAACTACTCTCCAAAATGGTTGGATTCGTTCACAACTCCACCAACAATGCATCAATGTCCCAGTTTTCCCACATCCCCTCCAACAATCATCATTATTTTTTCCTGTCATCTTAGCCAATCTGACAGGTGTGTAGTGGTATCTTAGAGTTGTCTTAATTTGCGCAAATTAAGACAACTCTGAGATACCACTACATACCTGTCAGATTGGCTAGAATGACAGGGAAAGATAACACGGAATGTTGAAGGGTATGTGGGAAAACAGGGACACTGATACATTGCTGGTGGAATTGTGAATACATCCAGCCATTCTGGAGAGCAATTTGGAACCATGCTCAAAAAGTTATCAAATTGTGCATACCCTTTGATCCAGCAATGTTTCTACTCCAAAGATATACTAAAGAAGGAAAAGTGACCTGTATGTGCCAAAATGTTTGTGGCAGCTCTGTTTGTAGTGGCTAGAAGCTGGAAAATGTGGAGAATGGTTGAGTAAATTGTGGTATATGAATGTTATGGAATATTATTGTTCTGTAAGAAATGACCAGCAGGATGAATACAGAGAGGATTGGTGAGATTTACATGAACTGATGCCGAGTGAAATGCGCAAAACCAGGAAATCATTATATACCTCAATAACGATACTGTATGAGGATGTATTCTGATGGAAATGGATTTCTTCGACACAGAGAAGATCTAACTTAGTTTCAATTGATCAAGGATGGATAGAAGCAGCTACACCCAAAGAAAGAACACTAGGAAATGAATGTAAACTGCTTGCATTTTTGTTCTTCTTCCCGGGTTATTTATACCTTCTAAATCCAATTCTCCCTGAGCAACAAGAAAACTGTTCGGTTCTCTACACATATATTGTATCCAAGATCTACTGTAACCTATTTGACATATATAGGACTGCTTGCCATCTGGGGGAGGGGGTGGAGGGAGGGAGGGGAAAAATCGGAACAGAAGTGAGTGCAAGGGATAATGTTGTAAAATAATTACCCTGGCATGGGTTCTGTCAATAAAAAGTTATTAAAAAAAAAAGAACTGCTTTTGCTGCACCCCTAGGTTTTGGTATGTTGTCTCATTATTTTCATTTTCTTGGATGATATTATGGATTGTTTCTGTGATTTGTCATTTGACCCACTCATTCTTTAGAATTAGATTATTTAATTTCTAATTGCTTTTAGTCTATCTTTCCCTGGTTCTTTATTGAATATAGTTTTTATTGCATGGCAGTCAGAAAAGGAAGCATTTGCATTTGACTGTAAAGTTTTTATTTCTTAATATATGATCAATTTTATGTAGGTACTATGTACTGCTCAGAAAAAGTTGTATTCCTTTCTGTCCCTATGTAGTTTTTTTCCAGTGATCTATCATATCTGGGTTTTCTAGGATCCTGTTAACTTCCCTAATTTCTTTTTTATTTATTTTGTGTTTGATTTGTTTGATTGTGAGAGGCAAATGTTGAGGACCCCACTAGAATAGTTTTGCTATCTTTTATTTTCTTATAACTGGCTTAAAATCTTCTCTAGGAAACTGGCTGCTCACCACTTGGTGACATTTAATATTTTTACTATTTCATTACTTACGGTAGCTTTTTTCAAGTTGTACTTTCCCTCCTTATATCTTTTAATAAGGTCTCTTTACTTTTGCTTTGAGATCAAAATTGCTATCCCTGCTGAGGCATAATAAATTCTGTTGCGGCCTTTTACTTTTACTCTACATGTGTTTCTCTATGTCAAATGCATTTCTTATAAACAATGTATTGTAGAATTTTGTTTTTTAATCCACTCTGCTATTTGCTTGTATTTTATGGGAGAGTTCATCCCATTCACATTAACAGTTATGATTACTGGCTTTGTATTTCCCTCCCTCCTATTTTCTACCTTGTATATACTTTTGTTCTCTCTCTACCCTGCTCTTAGTTCTATGTTACTTTTTTTTAACCACTTCACCCACTACCTTATCTCCTGTCACTCCTCACTCTTCTCTTATTAGTGTTTTTTAACCTTCTCCATTCACTGCTTTATTTTCTATCAACCTTTTCCCCATTCTCTTACCCTTTTTTCCTACTTTTTCTAATCTATCACCTATCCTGTCCCTCCCTTTTCTTTTCCTTTTTCTCCTCCTACTATTTTATAGGATTAAATAAATTTCTCTACCCAAATAAATGATTAAGTTATTCCCTTTTAGTGGCAAAACTGATGAGATGAAGCTTCAAACAATGCTCACCTCCCTCCTTTCATTCTCTGGATTTTAATAAGTTTTTTGAGCTGTTTGGTGTGAATTAATTGTCCCATTATACCTTCCCTTTCCTATTTTTCCAGTACAGATCTTTGCCTACCCCCTAGTGTCTTTTTCTTTGATGTCATTACATCAGGAATAATTCACAACAACATCCTTAGTTCATGTGATGCATCACCTTGTCTGAACCAGTGTCAGATACACGTCTCAAAAGCTACAGATATTGTTTTTCTATCTAGGGATGTAAACAGTTTAACCTTTCAATATATATTTTCCCTCTATTTATCTTTCTATGGTTCTTTTTTCTTTGAGTCCTGTATTTGTAGATTAAATTTTCTATTTAGTTATTTTTTTTAAATAGAAATGATTGACTCTCTTATTTCATTGACGTTCTATCACCTCCCCTAAATGATGCTGCTGAATCTTACTGGATAGTTAATTTTTGGTTGTAACCCCAGGTCCTTTTCCCTCCAGCATATGGTATTACAGGCCTTCTAATACTTTATATTGTAGAAACTGCCAGATCCTGGGTAATCCTGATTGTTGTTCCTTGATATTTGAATTGTTTTTTTCTGACAACATGAAATATTTTTCTTAGGGGTAATAGATTTAGAATTTTGCAGCAATGTTCCTTGAGGTTTTCCTTGTGGGATTTCTTTCCAGAAGTGATAGATGGATTCTTTCAATGAGTATTTTCCTCTTTGTTCCTAGAATATTGGGGAAGTTTTTCTTAATTACCTCTTGTAAAATTCTATCCAGGTCCTTTTTTCTTTTTTTTAAATCATGGCCTTCAGGTATACCAATAATTTTTAAATTGTCTCTTCTGGATCTATTTTTCAAGGTTTTTGCTAATGTTTTGCTAATGAGGTATTTCATATTGTCTTCCATTTATTCTTTCTTTTTAGTTTGTTTCACTAATTCTTGGTATCTCACAAAGTCATTAGCTTCCATTTGCTCTGTTCTAGTTTTCAATATATGTTTTTCTTCAGTTAGCTTTTGTATCTCTTTTTCCATTTGTTTTTTTTTCTACTATTTAAGTAGTTTTTTTCTTCAAACTTTTTTCTTCCTTTTCCATAATGTTGACTCTCTCATGTATACTTCCCATTTATTTTCTCATTTTTTCTTCTACCTCTCTTATTTGCCTTTTGAAGTCTTTACTAGCATGTCTAAGAAACTTCTTTGGTCTTAAGAACAATTTATCTCACTCTTTGTGACTTCTATGGATATTCTGTCCTCATCTAAATTAGTGTTTTGGTCTGCCCTATCACCATAGTAGTTTTCTATGGTCAAAATTCTTTTCTGTTTCTTGCTCATTTTCTTTCCTTTCCTTTTGGTATTTTCTCTCTTTTTTTAAATGTTTAAAATGGAGCTCTGCTTCTAGGGTAAAGGTGGAGCTGTACCAAGCTTCTTAGAAAGCTCTGAGTTTTGGCTTTGAGCACAGGAGCCCCTTGTGTTTATAGGGGGTAGGTTTGCCTGCTATGTTCAGTAGACAATGGAGAATCATTGAAGATTGTTATTATTTTAGCAAAATAATGACAGGAGCGTAGCAATAAATAAGGAAGATTTTTCTTCCTTAGTATGAAGAAGTTATAGAAGGGAGTAGAATTGGATGACCTGTTAGAGAGCTACTGCAATCAAATAGGAGGATAGTAGTGAGCTTCAGTATTATAGTAACAGAAGCTATTCCAAAGAAGGGCCACATGTAAAGGAAGTCACACTACTTGAGCTCCTTGAGAAAAGGGACTTTTTTCTTTGCATTTCCAGAGCTTAGCACAGCCCCTGGCACATAGTAAATACATAACAAATTATTATTCACTGACTGATGATTGAAAAATTGGTTGTAAATTAGAAGTGAGGCAGATAGAAGTGGCCAAAGACAGTCCAAAGACTAAACTTTGACATTTTCCAGTTGCTATACTGATTGTTAAGGTCAAGTGAATACCAACTGCTATGTTTTTAGAGTCTCTTACTCTATGACCTTAAAGCAGCTAGATGACCTGATGATTGAGTTTGTTTGTGCAGATGTGCTTCTTGGACTAGAAAAATCAACAGCTCAAAGTGTACTCTAGCACTAAGTGGCATCCAGCACCAGGACTTCAATTACATTGCTCATGTATATCATGTATAGGATGACATAAGATCTGTGAAGTGATTTTGTCAGGCATTTAAGGACAGGTGAGCTATGACAAGCCATATTGGGAGTGATAGCTGATTCAGAAGCAACAACTTGAGGTTGAGATAGTCCATAGAAAGAAAACCATTAAGGCAATGAGAGAAATAGTGAATGCTGACATATCCCAGTATCCAAAGTAATAGATGGCAGAACAGAAGAAACAGGACTCTGGAGCTCATCAGAGCCAATCCAGCAAAGAGGTTTCTAAAGCAAGGAACTTTAGGGATAACTCTTGTCCAAGTTAAATTGAAAGGACTATAGTTTTTCCTTGAAGGCTCTAGGAATGCTCATTAGCCTCTTAGAAATCTTCAAAGAATTTTGCCAAACCTACTCCAATTCTCAGTTTTCTAGAATTGATCCCTATCTCCTACTTATCCTAATCTCCTTCCTTGGAAGGAGGAAAGTACAAGTATATTTCCCTCCCCTTCTCCATGTCACCTATAATCCTCTATGTGATTGTATTGTTCCCTTTCCTCTTACAAGACCTCTATGAATATGTCCAGGTTTTCTGGGGCTTTGTATATCTTTTTTGTATCCTTTTCACAACACCTCAATTGCTTGAATTATCTTATCTCTTGACTTTTTGGGGGAAATCCAGTTAGACATTATTCTTCTTTTACCTTTTCTTTTCCCCTGGGAATTCTGCAAACCAACCCTCTATTCTAGGGACCTTCTAGAATACTAATCTGCTATAATCCTAAACATACAGGGATTGTTTCCTCCTGCCTCTACTTCTTCCACAAGAACTTTGTTTTGTGGCTCACCCAAGAATTCAGCGAAATTAATGCTTTTTTAGGAAATTTTGGGAGAAGTGTTCTGCTTAGTGTTTGTCATGCTAAGAAATCTCTACAAAAACCCTCATTTATAGGTGTGACATACATACATACATACATACATACATATACATAACTTACATTTATATATATATATGTGTGTGTGTGTGTGTGTGTGTGTGTGTGTACATATATAATTATCTTTCTGCATGTGCACACAGACCACAAATCAATATGAGAATTTATTAATGAAAATAAAAAAATATTTTGGCAAAAAGAAGAAAGGAATAGACCCATTGATTGGAGCAAATAGTATATGTTGAAAGGAAGACATTGTGAGGAAATAAGACTTCGCTAGCTGCTCAGATTGAATTTCTTAAACTGACATTCCCAGGGGAGGTCACCTGAGGTTAGGATTTTCCCCTCAACTCTGAAGGTTATGGAACTTGATATTATCAGCTCACACAGATCAGGCTCTGGGGAATTGATTCACAGCCCATTTCAATCTAATCCAAACCAATCCAAGAAGTATTAACCAAACACAGCTAACTTAATTGTAAATCAGAATTTATTGATTTACTTGGCAGCAGAACCAGTAACAGTCAACTATACAAGGCACTCCCACCCAGTAAACAAGTCCATGCAGGAGACCCTTATTATTGAGGCATAAAGTTGCTGTGTAAGCATGGGATCATTGAAATTAACCATCTTTGTTCTTGTTTGGAATATACCTTCAAAAGGCTTTTAAGAAATTCCTATTGTTTTTCTTTGCAAGCTTTAGCTCATTCTGGATTTGAACCTCCTTGTTGGTATTCCTATAGTCCATTAATATACTATTCACTTGTGTTTTCCCTTTGATTATGTGGTTAATAGTCATTGTGAAAGTGATGAAGGGAAATAATGTCCATTGAAAGGAGGAAGAGGGAGAAGGACAAAGAAAAATAAATAGGGAAGGAGCTGTCATAGTGGTAGGTAGAGTATTAAGAGAAAAGGCATGAGATTGAACTATTATAGAAATCAAAGCAAGAAAGTCAGAAAGGAGGAGATGATTCACATTCATCCATTCCATCATTCAATAAATCAATCAAAAGACACAAATAAAGCCAAACTATAACAAAAATCACCATGAAACAATCCCTGCCCTTAAGGAACTTTCATTCTACAGTAAGTGAAATAGAGGTACAATAGTATCAGGAAAAATGTTTTGTGAGTGACCTGCTTCTGTAAAGGAATCAGAAGCTACAACAGAGTGAGTTGAAATGAATGAGTTGTGGGAAAATGGAACTGGGACAGACCATAAAGGAGAAGAAAGGACATTCATTTAAAAGGGGCGTCCAAGGAAAATTTTTCTTTTACTTTTTAAATTTGGAAGAATTTTTTTTAATGGGGAAAGGGAGACAATAGAAAAGGACCTTGAAGATTCATGACAGAGTGAAGGGAATGGAGCAAGTTCAAAAAAGATAGAATTGAAGGTGAAGGGAGGACATAATCCTAATGAGGTCTCAGAGACCTGCCTCTTTTTGTGAATAAAGAGAGAAAATATTGGGTCATTAAGAGTTTTCCAAGGAAAGACAATTGAGAAATTTCAGATAATATGGCATCAATCTTTTTAGAAAAATAGGAGATAAAGCCATCTGGCAAAAGTTAGGATGGAAGAAATGGAACTGGAGCTTTTAGAAGAGAATTTGGAATGTCTGCCACAAGAAGTGTTATAGAGAATCAGTAAGAGAGGAATGAAAAGATCAGCATGCTTCACTGAGGGCCCTTGAGGGTCAAGAGTTTAAATCTGTAATGATACTTGCTGTATTTAGATGCTTGGAAGTATGAATAAGGGAAACAGATTTTTTTAATGGTTGAGATACAGTAGAGCAGGAAAGGCAATATGTCAATTAGGGGAGGAGGAAAGGGTTTTGTTGATGAGTGCCCTAGAAGTACATTTTCTTCCTTTAAGAGGAGGAAAATGAGAGAAAAGAGACTAGGACAGGGCTGATAAAGTAGGAGAGTAAGAAGAATCAAACTACTGAAGATTATGATTAAGGCAACAAACAAGTATGTTAGAAATAAGGAGCAAATGTGAAGTTTGGAAATATAATGAAGTATAGCAGAAGGGAATTTCTAATTGCAGCACATTAAAGGAAGGATAATTTATATTGCTTTAAGGTTTGATAATCTGGCATTCCTCAATTAATGATTAAAGAATATGAGCAGACAATTTTCAGGTGAAGAAATTAAAACCATTTGTAATTATATAAAATATTCTAAATCACAAATAATCACTATTGACTAGAAAAATGCAAATTAAAATAACTTTGAGGGATCACTTTATACCTCTTAGAGTAGCTAACATGACAGGAAAATATAATGATAAAAGTTTAAGGGAATGTGGTAGACTGCATTGTTGGTGGAGTTGTGAAATGATCCAGCCATTCTGGAGAGCAATTTGAAACTTTGCTCAAAGGGCTATCAAACTGTGCATACCCTTTGATCTAGCAGTGCCACTATTGGGTCTGTATCCAAAAGAGATCACAAAAGAGGGGAAAGGACCCACATGTACAAAAAAAATTGTAGCATCCCTTTTTGTAGTAGCAAGAAACTGAAAACTTAGTGGATTCTGATCATTTGGGGAATGGCTGAATAATTGAAGGCAATGAATGTAATGAAATGCAGACGGTCACAGACAGTGGGGGTACCCTGGATGAGGTATAAGACCCTTCAGCCCAGAGGGAATCTGCTGACAATGTCTGGTTTGCCTCCTCATCTCTCCTAAGGTTAGTTGTGCTTTGAACAGTATTAGGAAAGGTAGGAATAGGGGAGAGTTTGGAGATAAAGATGACTTCAAGGACTAGAAGAGATTTTAACAACCAACTAGTCCAACTCACTTGTATAACAGATAAGAAAACTGAGGGCAAGAGAATTTAAATGGCTTTCCAAAGGTTATGTAGGTAATAACTAAGTCTAAGTGTCAACCAAATGCTCTGATTTCTCACCCAGTAATCTTTCCATTAACCCACACTAATTCAAAGCTTATTGAGCCACTGCAGTAGAGGACTGATTAATGGAAATATGTCACAATGATTTTCTTGTGAAAGAAATTTCATCTGTATTTGTTGAATTGAATTGATGTTTCACTAGAGACAGTTGTTTCATGGTGTATCCCATATCATGTGCCATTCAATATTTTTTTATCAATGACTTAAATGAAAATATAGAAGACATCCTTACCGATTTGTAGAAAACACAAAGCTGAGTGGGATAGCAAATACATTAGATGAGATAATCAGAACAATATTTTTAAAGATCTAAACAAATGAAAATAAGCCCAAATTTAACAAAATGAAATTTAATAAGGAAAACTCTAAATTGATCTAATGCAAATTTAAAAATAGATAAGCTTTGAATTCATTTTGTGATGCTCCAAAGTGCAGGACTAAGACTAGGTAAAAATCCCAGGAAGACAGATGTTGGATCAGTGAATTAAATTATTATGTTGAATCTAATTCTTTTACTAGAATCTTGATGTTACTATGCTATAGAAATTGTGACATTTAAATTTCATACCTTTCTTCTGTGCTCATTACAGTGGTCTGTACATGATATATTTTTATGAAAGAAATTTATGAAGTTGACCAGGATTTAAGAATATTTGGAATGACCAAGAGATGCCAATTCATGCAGTGGATTTAAAAATATATTGATTAAGACAAAGAAAATGGAGCTGAGGATAAAATTTTTATTTAAAATTTTCAATTATGAGTTTCAAGTACTTAAAACAGATAGAAGAAATTATAATAACACAGTAAAATTATAAAAAAGAAATGTCTCAATTACTATTCCCAATTCTTTTAATGTTAACTTGTATTGTCTATAATCTCCACTTTAAAATGTCCAGTCTAGTTAGGAGAATGACACAGCGAACAAGGATTCCTAAAGAAACTCCAGAATTCTCTCTTCCAACTATTTTTTTCTTCAGTAAAAAGCAAATTATTTGAGAATTTGTATATCTACCAAATCCTGGTGCCCATTTTTAATTTATTCATGCATGGTCTCCAGAGTGGAGTGGAAGAGGGTTGAAAAGGATTTTTGGAAGAGAGATTAAAAAGTTAGGTAGATCTATTTGTCCCAATATCAGTGACCACAGATTTTAAAATAATTTTTCATAGTACAAGCTAAATTTTGTTCTAATATATATATATATATGCATATATGCCAGCATATTTTTAATAATGGTAGACAAGAAATAGAACACTGTTCTTGATTTATTATATAATTTACTCCAATTTTTGGTGTATACATTTTTTCTTTATAAAATATATTTTGCCATAAGGGTCAGTTGGGAAAAGAATGGAACACTAAATGGATGGAATTATTACAGTTTTTCTTTACTCAGCTAAAAAGTGTTTACTCCTTTTATCTTGAATGGAGAATGTGGTTTGGAAACCTGGAGTAAATGGGGGAAAATTACTTTTACTTTTTCTGTTTCTTGCATTAAGTTAGTACATCATTAGAGCCATTTTCCCTCTGTTGTCCCCAAGTCCCCAAAGCCATTGCTCATTTATTTCTGGCATTGTGTAGACTTTCCACATATAAGGTAATGTTATCCTTTGACAGCACTTCCACAACAAAGTCTGCTGAATTTCAAACAGGTTCTCTTTCTATTTGGAGGAATGAACAAGAAAAATAATCATACTTCTAAGTAAGACAAGGGTGTTGAAGGCAATACACAAAAGGAAAACTTTTATGATATTTTTCCTGATATAAATGCTTGGCTGGAATGTGATCTCATAATTGTGAATTTAAGTAAATGGGCCATGGATGCACACTCACACTCTTTCACATTGACTGGAATGGACCCAAACTCAATTTGGAAGGAGACACTTAGACAACTTCAAGTTGTGCTCAAAATAATGAAATTTGAACTCTTCTTCCTGGGGGGAATGAAGGATATTATCATGATGGGAAAATTACATAGGCATTTCACTATAAGATTATCTCTACTGGATTCACTAACTGCATTCAGTAACTGGTATGTGTGACACTGAGTTTAGCATTTGCTCTGTGGGTTTTTGTTTGTTTGTTTTTATTTTTCTTTACTAATCATTTATGAAAGATACACTAAGTGGAAAGAATAGGCATGTCAATATGTAAGAAGTAGAGGAGAAAGTATTAAAATTAAATTCAAAAAATTCATTATCTCTACCATGTGGAAATCACTAGAAAATATGTTGATCACCATTGAAATTCTCACCTAATAAAAAGAGGAACAAAACCATCAAATGTTTATAATTCAAAATATATATGATGAGTATATTAGAGAGGTGCAATCAATATGTTATGATACAAGGATGAAAAGACATGATCTTTTCCCTTGTGAAGGTCCTTAAAGAAAGAATTGGCAGGAATGATTGCTAAGTAATGCTAAGTAATGCGCAAAATCATGGAAAATAGGAGAACTACCATAAAAGTAAGATTCAAAGATAATTACTTAGAAACAGAAGGGGGTAATGTTATAAAAGCAAATCCTTAACACAAGAGAGAACAAAATACAAAATAATGACTTTATGAGACAACAAGAAATATGAAAAAAGTCAGTTTTTAAAAAATAGAATATTATTATAATAAAAATAAATAACCTGAAAAACAGATCTAGGAAAAATAATTTGATAATCTTCATGCTATCTGAATACCATGACCAAAAATCATACAGATATCATATTTAAAGAAATTATTAAAAAAAGAAAGAAAAGAAAACCACTCAGGTCTTTCAGAACTATAGCGCAAGGTGAAAATAGAAAGAATCCACTAGTAAATATACTAAAAGATATCCCCAAATGAAAACTATTATAGAGCCCAAATCCAGAGTTTCCAGGTCAAAGAATAAATTTTGCAAGTAATCAGAAAGAAAGAATTCAATTATCATAGTATTATACATAATTTGATGATAGTCATTATTATAAAGGAGGAAAGACCTTTCCATTATAAATCTAAGTACTTTATATTTGGGGTTCATGGTGGTCACTATTCTCATGTGCATGATGTTTCAAAAGAAAATGGCTCTGTGGTATGTATCATTTTCTGCTAAAAATGCTTTAATTTAACCTTTAGGTAAGAGAAAAGGAAGCTCAAAATCCTCAAAGACATACATATTTTCTTTTTTCTTTTTCTTTTTGTTTTTTTTCCCCTTTTTTATTTATTAAAGCTTTTTATTTACAAAACATATGTATGGGTAATTTTTCAACAATGACTTTGTAAAGCCTTCTGTTCCAAATTATCCTCCCCTTCCCCCTACCCCCTTCCCTAGATGGAAGGTAGTCCAATACATATTAAATATGTTAAAATATGTCATACATCTTTATCCCATTTTTTGGAATGTGGGATGTGTGAGTATTTGTGTTGCTAGACTGTGTGTGTCTATGTGTTATTTGTGTGTATGCGTTTGTAATGGGGTTTTGTTTTGTCCTTAATGGAGTAGAAATAGAAGGGAGAAAATGCAGATTTTCATGGAATAAACAATATTAATTTTAAAATTGCCTCTGGATATATTCCAAATCATTTCTTCAGTAACTGTACGATCCTATGGAGGTTTGTAATGCCCGAATATATGATCAATTTTTGTACAGGTTCCATGAACCACTGAGAAAAAAAGTAAACTCCTTTCTGTTTCCATTCAATTTTCTCCAAAGATCTATCATACCTAACTTTTCTAACATTCTGTTTACCTCCTTGACTTCTTTCTTATTAATTTTGTGGTTTGGGTTATCTAGTTCCGAGAGAGCAAGATTGAGATCCCTCACTATTATAGTTTTGTTGTCTATTTCTTTTGGTATCTCTCTTAACTTCTCCTCTAGGAATTTGGATGGTATACCACTTAGTGCATATATGTTTAGTATTGATATTGCTTCATTATATGATCCTATGGAGTGCAGAGTACTACCTAACTTTTAAGTAAGCTAAGATCATTTTTATCTGGAGTAGGTCAATAGGCTTCATAGAAAGAATATTTTATCTGGGAATTTGTTGTTGTTCAGTTCTGTGACCCAATTTGGGGTTTTCTTGACAAAGACACTGGAGTGGTTTGCCATTTCCTTCTCCAGCTCATTTTGCAGATGAGGAAACTGAGGCAGACAAGGTCAAGTTCTTGATAACAATTAAGTATCTCAAGCCAGATTTGAACTTAGGAAGGTAAGTCTTCCGGACTCTAGGCCCAGTGCTCTATCCACTGGACCACTTTCCTGCTTTGGGCTTTGGGGAGGCTAAAACTACATATCAAACTAGCTAAGGATATTTTTGTTAAGCTTATATTAACTGGAATGTCCTAAGTATCAGAGATTGTGTTGTGTGGTTCTTTTTTTTTTTGTTGTTGTTCTTAGATATGCTACCATTTGGGAGACTAGAGAAGAATTTAGTAAGAAAGCAGTGATTGGGAAGGAAATATGAACAGCAGATTTTGCTATAAGAGAAGAAACATGGCAATGTTGAGTAATTGCTGTTTGTCTTTGATTTTGAATAGTACCAATAACAATCACAAGGTTATGTCTTGACTTGTGGAGAGTTGCCCAAAATCACCAGTCTCACTTTCTCTTCCAGTCATTGATATCGAATGGCAAGACAAAAAATAGGAAGATTAGTGATGACCCAGGATGCAATGGATGATCTTGACATCTTTGATGTTTGACTAAGTTCTATGTACTCTATAGGACCTGCTTCAGCCATTTCTATGGCTGTTGGGACAAATAGTTCTCATTCAGCTATTCTACTGGAGGAATTCTTTGCATATTTGTTGATAACATTCCCCTAACTCATCAATGGATCTGAGGCCCTTAAGTTATCTTCAATCTAATTCAGCTGGTTGTACTGAGGTGTGTCTATTGTGCATGCTACAGTACTTCCTGAAGCCATAGGTAGGAGTTAGGTGAAAGGTAGAAACCAAAGGAGAATGAGCAATCCTGAAAAGGGGTTGGCAAGCCCTCACACCAGTGGTGGTGGTATTCCCTGAATACCCCATATACCCAAAGTTAAGTGATGAGTAATAAAAAATGGATGTCCCATTTTTTTCTGTTTTTATCCCCTTCTTCATTTCTCCTTAAATTGTTGAGAAAAGATAATTCTGCTTCATCTTTATCTTCAGCTTCACTAGAAGAAAAGCCCGCAGGGATGTTTACCTTATAATGATAATAGTGGAAATTATGTCTTTTGTCTCTTTCTCTGAATCCAATAAGCACTATCAATCAACAAACATGTATTAAGTGCATGTTATGTGCCCAGAACTATTCTAAGTACTGGGGATTCAGTGATAGGCAGAAACAGTCCCTGCCTTTAAGGAGATCAATCACATCCTAACTAGATATATAGAGAGTATGTGGAACTTTGAGTATGTGACTAGGAAAATATGTTTTAACATGAGTTACTTCAGGCTTTACAGAGACAATGCAGAGCACATAAACACAAAATTATTCTGTTATTTTTATTATCAATTTAATAATAGATAAAATTATTATCTATTATATTAATAATGTACCTATAAGAAAAAATTGCCTCCTTGAAAACTTCTCTTCCAATTGCACTTGTTTTTTTCACTATAATGAGAATATTGATTTTACATTTAGAGATTTTTTTTTAATAACTCATGACTAATGTGCCGCATAGTCCTAATATGACCAGACCATTTAAAGAAGGGATTAAGGCCAGTCATCTCTTCATTCCCCATCCAGCACATGCTTCTCTCCACTCTTTTTAATATTAATTCTCTGTGTGATCTCCCCCTTTTAGATTATAATTTTTTGAGGGCATGGATAGTTTCTAGTTTCCTAGCCTAATCTTTATGAACATGTGATGTCCAATGCAATGCTCAAATGAGCTTTGGAGCACATATATAAATATAGAAATTTTGTAACAAGTTCTGAACTTTAAATTCAGTGGTGAAGGAACAGAATTTTGATTGGATGCTGACCTGAAAATGGGATGCATTCAAAAGTCACTAACTAGCCAAAGCAAGCCAATTTCTTTTTTCTTCCTGGTCATGTTCCATTAAGTTCACAATGGCGACTGAAAGTTATTTGTGGGGATACACACCTGAAGTCATTATCTCATGATCATCATTGCCACCATGTGATTTATATATTTTTACTTGCTATTTTCTTTCTCTAAACCTTGAAATATATTGACTGGTCACAATACCTGGTGAATAAAACTCATAATTTATAAATACAGCACAGTACTATTGGTGAGAAAAGAGATAGAGTGTAAGGAGGGAAGAGTTTTAGTTGTTGTGGTCTGCCAGGGTGAATTGCAGCATGCTAAGCTTCTTCTGCTCTTGAATTTTCAGGGTTTTTAAGTGTTTTCAAAGTGATGAAATGAGATGCTTTTCTGGTGTCAATTAAAGTAAAGCAGTGTTTACCTGAAAAACTGATTAACCTCTGGGACCTCCGGGTTAAACCTTTGGATGCTAGCATGCACAAGGATTTAGCAGTTCTTAGAAATAGGATATTGAGTAGAAGCGGCGAATGAATAAAGTATAAATGTAGAAAATGGGCTCCCTGGGGAAGCAGAGCCAGGTCTTTCTCAATTGCCTGAATTAGACATTGTACTATCTTGAGCACCTCCAGCCACTTGGGAGTGATTTAGGAATTTGAGAATACAGACATTGCTTTAGTTCCTTCATACCCTTAATAATATTGACATGCCCTTTAGTATATAGTATTTTAAAGTTTACCAATGGACATATTCATTTCACTTTCCTCACCCTCATTCTCATTTAATCAAGTAATATTTATTGAGTCTACAAAGTATACCAGGAAGTGTGGAGAAAAAAATATGAAAGTATAGTCTCTGCTTTCTGGTAGTTCTCTTTCTAATAGGGGATACAATATGGCTATAACTATGCACAAATAAATACAGGATAATTTGCAAATAATCAACTGGAGGAAGGCATTATAATGAATGGAGACCAGCAAAAGCATTCCTAGAGAAGGTGAGCTATTAGCTAGTTAATAACAGAAGCAAGAGATGTCAGAAGTGGAAATAAGTACTAAAGGAAAGCATTCAAGGCATGGAGGAGAGTCAGTAAAATTAGCTGGAGATAGGGTGCCTTGTGTGAAGAACAATAAGAAGTCTATAGAGTATGTTGGGAAGAATAGGGTGTAAAAAGACTGTGAAGGTGAGAAGGTGCCACATTACAAAGGGTTTTTGATATCAAATGAAGGGAGCAGACTAAATAATGGTAAGGTCCCTCCATGGCCTTCAATCTATGCTCTTAAGATGTATACTATTTATAAAGATTACCAATAGAGGATATCTTATCTCAGAAGAAAACAATTAGGGTTTTGAAAGGTCTTAAGTTAATACTACCTAGAAACTGACTGGAAGAGACAGGGAATATTTAACCTGGAGAAGAATGGAATTCCAAAGGGACTATAATAGCGATCCTTGAATATTTCAAGGATTGTCCTATGGAAGAGAAAATAGGTCTATTCTGTTGGGCTCTCAGAAGCAGAAATAGGGTCAAGTTGTGAATTTTATAAAGAACAAATTTAGATACAAGATCAGTATTCCTAACAATTTCTAATTTAAAAAATGAAGATAATTCTCAGCAATTTGTTTCCCTTTGTTGGAAGACTCTAAGCAAAGAATGAGTGACATCTTGCTGGTTATATGTAGAGAGTATCCTTGATCAGCTATGAGTTGAATTAGATAGCCTCTGAGTACCATTCTAATTTTAAGATTATTTGATTCTATAATTGTTTCCTAATACATAGCATCAAGAACTATATATTTTTTTATTTCCCCTGCCCTTAGAAATAAGATCTACTCCTTCTTTATTCAAGAGACCTTTCACATACCTGATAAACATGATTGTTTCTCAGAATTAGAATCAGAAAAATATAAAGGAAAACATTCCAGACATGGGAGACTTGGAAGCATTATAGAAAACTCCTTGACTGATGCATTCACCTTCTCTACTTCTCTATATGTTCATGAACAATGATCATTCAATTCCTATTGGAAAACTTGTACCCAAAGGGATTTCACTTATTAGAAAAGGAAGTCCATTTTTCTTCTGAATAGCTCTCTTATAAAGTTCTTATAAAAATCCCATGGGTGACATGATTCTGCTTTGATGCCTGAAGGAAGAAGTGGAGATGAGTTAAAAATATGTACCGTATGTCTCAAGTATTTTTGTTCGGTCAAACCCCACATCAAAAACCAATTTTCCAGGGCAATGGTCTAACAATGACTCCATCATTTAAGGTCAGAAAGGATACAGTCCCAATTGAAGAATACATTGATGGCCAGATAACTTCTGTGGATATCACGGCTAGTCTATGCTGAAGATAAGCAGCTCAGGAAAGTGGGGCAAAGAGACTTCTGGAAAAAAAGAAAAACAAATACAATAGAAAAGCCATCAGGGTATATGATTTTAAAACAAGAAAATACAGGGTCCCTGCATCAAACAACAATGATAAGATAAATTTGGTTCTGAGAAAAGGATAATTAGTCTTTGGGGAGTTCAGTAGAGACTATTCTCTTGGAAAGGAAGGGAATTCAAATTCCAGTCTAGAAGCAACCAGTGAACATTCTTTAAAAAAGAATAAAGAAGTTATTTTATATTGGGGAAGAAAAGGTCTTTGGAGTAAGAAAAGGAAGGGAAACTATTTTGAAGGGCTGAGATAAAAGATACTTTTTTACTTAAAAACTAAAATCTCTATATTTTTATCATGAACATAACAAATATTAACAGACATTGACATTTCAACATACAAAACAGAAAAGAGGATAAGATTATATGTGAAACTGAACTGTTACATTTAATTTTTCCTTCAGCATATATTAAATGGGTCAATTTAATATTAAAAAAGAATAATAGAAAATAACACAAGGAAGTTCATAAGAGGTATAAACAAAAAGATAATTTAATTACTATATTTAAATTTTAATATGCACTCAGGAATTTATCTTATTTTCTTTTATAACTTTATCACTACCTCACTAATTCCTGCCCCTTAATAGAATCTCTTCTTTGAAAAACAAAATAGGCATAGTGAGGGAAAACAAACCAATATATTGGTACAGAGGGCCACAGCTAGTGGGGAACCCTGGGAGACATATAAGACCTTCAGTTCAGTAAAAGGAACCCTACTGACAGTGTCTGGTTCAGCTCCCCATCTCCTCCTAAGGGCTCTTGGTCTTCCTGAGACCAGTCAAGGGATACTGACAAACTGTGTTATAATTAAAGCAGAATGATACCAAGTGGCAAAGAGATATCTATACACGATACCAAGTTGTATATGTGGTCCTGCATGCAGAGTATGCTATGGTTATGGGAGGATATTAGGGTATATAAGGCTGAGAGAATTTGGAATAAATGGACTCCCTGTTTGACCATCCATGTAAGTTCCACCTCTTCACTGCTCTTCCAAGATCAAGGACTCGGACTAATACTGAGATTGTACAGAGAGTTAGTCTGGACATTACATATTGGCCATGTATGAAAATATGTACCTCATATTTTATCTTAGTTCCAAGAGGCAGGAGGAATGCTTCATTATCAGTCTTTTGAAGTCATTATTGTTCACTGCTTTCATCAGAGTCTTTCATCTGAAGTCTTTCAAAATTGTTTCCTTGGCATTTTTGTGGTCATCATGTAGATTGTTTTTTCTGATTTTGCTGACTTTATTCTATGTCAGGTCCTATGAGTCTCACCGGATTTTCCCAAATCAGTCATATTCATCATTTTCTACAACCCAGTCATATTTCATTTCATTGGTAAGCTAATTTGTTCATACATTGAAAGTATATGTTTTCATCATAGATGAAAAATGCTGATTGCTCCCTAACCAAGAACCAATGAATATGGAAGGGTTTCAATTAAGGTCAAGAGGCTTCCAAGATCTCAACATACAGGTTTGAAAAGAAGAATGTAGAGAACAGTCAAAAATTTTCAAACCTAATTCTTCAGTTAGCCATCAAGAAATACAATACTATCTAAACAAAGTAGTGGGATAATTGATTTTGAGATGGTCACGTTGTGTATACTCTAATTATGACCAGGATAAGTGAAAAACTAGCAGTTTTTTGGTATGTGTGTGTGCATATCTTTTTAGTGACCAATTGGAAGAGAAGATTTTCCCATGTATATGTGTATATAAATGCCTAGGATGGAAACAATTCCTTATAATGTGACAATTAGTTTAAAATCCATTGGTCATTGGACAAACGGAAAATCCAGGTACCAAAACGAATTGGCCATGGCTCACTTATATCAGTCTTGATAATGCAGAAATTCTCTATATCTTCACCTAAGACTATCATAACCAAAAAAGTAAGAAGACTTTGAGAAGGATCAATGCTGATTGGACAAATTTGGATCAGATAAGAGAGGCAAAGATTTAAAACAAACAAGCAAAAATTTTAGTTTTGTTTCCTTATCTCTGACTATAAAAGACCAGGAAGTAACAACTAGCTCATTTTCTCTTCTGTTATAATAATTGCTCTATTTGTTTTCTGGTGCTACATACATAGTAAACACTGAAATCCCTTGGAGAAGGGTAGCATGCTTTTAACAAGCTTTTTTGTTCAGTTTTTTAGACTCTATGTGCCCCATTTGGGATTTTCTTGATAGAGATACTGGAGTATTTGCCATTTCCTTCTCTACTCATTTCACAGATGAGGAAACTGAGGCAAACAGGGTTAAAAGACTTGTCCAGGGTTATACAAATTGGAAGTGTCTAAAGTTAGGTTTGAACTTGGATTTTTCCTTATTCCAGGCCCAGTTCTTCAACCACCTACTTATCCATAGCTTTCCAAGCTACGGGGACTGAATTAATTTTATATCATTTTCCTCAGATTTAACTGAGTACTACAAGGACAGTTGGGTGGTACAGTGGATAAAACACTGAACTAAGAATGATCCCATCTCAAATACTAACCAAATGCATGATTCTGGGCAAGTCATTTTACCCTGTTTGCTTCAGTTTCCTCATTTGTATGGCAAAACACTCAGTATTTTTGCTAAGAAAACTCCAAATGGAGTCACAAAGAATCAGACATGAGTGAAATGATTCTCCATCAACAAGCTGAGCATAGAAATGATGGTTCTTCATGTTTCTTTGCTAACTGTGTTGTCAGGAATCAAGGTGCCCTGAATATTCAAAGTGGAAATAATAGGTAGAAAAATGAGGAAATTCATGCATGTGTATGGGATTGTAAGTAGAAGTCCCATTCAATGCATACAGATAAGCTCACAATAACAAGTAATGAGGCTTTCTAATGGAGAGAAAAGTGAAGTTAGTGGTGCAGTAGCTGGGTATGTGGTGAACTGACCTGTGTTGTCCCAGAGTCAATGTCTTCTCTCTATAACTACTTCATCTGCTATTTTTCCTTCCCCTCTGTGGAGCCAGGCAGAATGAGGCTAATTCATCTTCTTTATGACAGTACTACAAATATTTGAAAACAGCTCTCATGTCCCCCTTGAGTCTCCTCTCTTTTAGGCTAAACATTCCCAGTTGCTTCAGCAGTTCCTTCAAGAGAGCTTCATGTGATATAGTGTTGAGTCTGCTTTCCTGATTGCCTTCCTCTGGATGTGTTCCAACATGTTAATGTTTCTCTTAAAACGTGGTACTCAGAACTTAACAGAATACTCCAGATGTAGTCAGACATTTGCATCACTAGGCTAAATATTTTCCTTTCCTTTCTTTTTCCTTTTTGGAACAGATTTCTGATTTCATTGGAATAGGGAAGTTTTAGTGAGGAAATTCTGCCTTCAAGTGCAGATCAGTCTGTTTCACAGTTTATGATCTTAGAGACCTGGGCCAATGAGAAGTTAAGCATCATGCTCAGGTGCCCAGGTCAAAATGTATCAGAAATGGAACTTGAATTGAGGGGTTACTGACCCAACATGAACCACATTGGTTTTCTATTCACTCTTTAGTACAGTAGTTAGATAGTAGAATGAATAATGAATATAGTACCAGGCCTGGATTAGGGAGATCTGAGTTCAAATTTAGCCTCAGACAATTAAGTAACTGTAACTTGGGCAAATTGATTAACCAATTATTTGCTTCACTTTCCTCACTAAAAGTGAGAAAAAAAGTGAGGAAAAAATAATCCCCCTAAAAGGGGGATAAGAATAACTGACTAACTGAAAAGTACTTAGCCTAGTGCTTGGGACATAAAAAAGTGCTGTATAAATGTTTTAATGGTATTTTATTTTTCCAAACACATGCAAAGATAGTTTTCAACATTTAACTTTGGAAAACATTGTGTTCCAAAATTTTTTCCCTCTTTTCCTCCTTCCCTCCCTCCCCAAGATAACAAGTAATATTAAAGAGCTTAAATGTGTACAATTCTTGTAAAAATATTTTTAGATTTGTCATGCTGAGCAAAAGCACACACATACAAATCAGATTTAAAAAAAAACATATGAGAAAGGGGAAAAAAACAAGCAAAGAAGCAACAACAAAAAGGTGAAAACTGTGCTTTGATCCAGATACACTCTTCATATTTGTCTCTCTGGATGTGGATGGCACTTCTATCACAAGACTAATGGAATTGCCTTGAGTCACCTCATTTTTGAAAAGGACCAAGTCCATTACAGTGATCATCACATAATCTTGTTACTATCTACAATATTCTCTTGGTTGTGTTCACTTCATTTAGCATCAGTTCATTTAAGTCCTTCTAGGCTTTTCTGAAATCAAGTGCTATATGAAGGTTAACTCTGATTATTATAAAACAATAATGATAACTGACATTTATGCAGCATTTTTAAATTTTCAATGAATTTTATATACATTTTTTAAAATTGATAACAACTTCCAGCTCTTTATTAGCTAGTTATTTAAGCATGTGTGATGGACAAGTTCATCTTTGTATTCTTTCAGAATGGAATTATTTTCTTCATTTTTATTCAAACTTTACTTATGTGATTCAGTCTTTTTTTTATCTTTCTAGTACTTCTCTTCAAGCTTCATATATTTAAAATGCAGAATCATTTGCAAAATTCATGAATGGGTTTGAAGAAATTTTGTCACTTGATACTACAAGTCAATGGATCATCCTATTATAATTCATTGTTGCTGGAAACTGGCCTTTTTCTATCAGGCTTTCCTTGAAGAGACACAATGGAGATGCATGGCTAATACCAATGTAATTGGCTACCATTTTCAGCAGTTTTCCTCTATCTGTGGAGCCCCTCTCTCTTATTAGTGAATTCTTTCTATAGCCTACATTTTGAGAAAAATTACAGAATTATTATCCTTCATTCTCATCATGGAATTGAGACACTATGCCTCAGCTGCCTTCTTCCTCTGCCCCTAATGCTCCCTTTTCCACAAAGTAAAACCAAAAGTGTTAAGTATTTTTTCCTGGAAACTCCATTTTATAGAAAGGAATCACTGTCAGTGTCAGGCAGACCTAGATTTAAGTTCTTCCTTTGTCACATGCTGGGTATATAAGCTTTGCAAAGTAATTTAACTTTGTAGTGACTCAGGAAACACTTTAGATTATAACTTCATGAGATTATAAATTTATTAAGGGGGGGGAGGGTATGGTCTTTTTCTTCTTTTTGAATCCTTAGCCATTAACCCAGTGCTTGGCACATTGAAAGAGCTTAAATATGTTGACTGGTAAGTTGCAAAGCAGATTTTCTTTACTGGAAGGAGTTTCCTCATTGGAAGTTCTAATACTCAATCCTAATGAACTCATAGGTCTAATTCAAATATCCTTGGCAGAGGAAAATACACTTACCCAGGAAATATTAAGTTTAATCTCCAATGCCACAATGAAATTTTATATTCACTTCTCCTGATCTTCATACATGTGGTCAGGAGTCCTTCTCTACAAATCTGAGCAGATTCTATATCTATATATTGTATATGTCTATAACTATTTGTCCAATGGTTTTAGTTAATAGAATTTAATTAATTAACCATTAGAAGTAAGAATTAGAATTAGTTAATTAAGACTTTAGTTAATAGAATAATATTTAGTTAATAGAATTTCTTGTCTCAGAAGTAAGATGCAATAGGGTATAGAGATAGTTAAGTCAAATCAAGTCAATAAACTTTTATTAAATGCTTACTCTAAACCAGGAACTATGCTAAGTACTGAAGATTGAAATAGAAGGGAAAATTACATTCCATGCCGTTAAGTAAATTTCATTCTCATGGAGAAAGACAATATTTTAAAAGAGAAGAAAATAGTGAGGAAACATATTTTCTTGGGAATAGAGAATCTGAATCCAGAGAATGAAACATGATGGTTAACCTGAGCTTTTCTCAAAATGGAGTTTCTAGGGGAAATACCTTTTTTTTTTTAAATTAACAGAAAGAGGCACCAGGAGCAGGAGAAGAAAAAACACCATTTGAGGAATGGTGTTTCAGTTGCATGATGTGAATGAAAATAATTGATCTAGATTCTTCCTCAAAATGGAGATTTCAGGAAGAACTCAATTGTGAAAGAATGAAGCCATATGGGTACAGGAAGCTGGCAACTGAAGGATAATAACCAAGTTCATAGAATGATTAAGGACTAGAGCTATAATTCATTGGTATAGATAAGTCCCAGGGACAGAATATCCCTCTACTAAATCAGGTTGGTTCCTTTTCTACAACTTATCTTAAAGAGTATCTACACAATGCTCCGGCACTGAGAAATTAAGTGATTTGCCAAATATCACACTGATAGCACATGCCAGAAACAGAACTTGAGCTCAGTTCTTCTCAGCTTTGAGTCCAGTTCTCTATCCTTGATTCTACTCTCTCTTTCTGACTGCTACATATGAAAATTACACATTCCTAAGCTCACTGTCTTTCATCCAGTAACAATAGTCTCATATTTGAGTTTCTATTTCAATCAAAGATCCAGACCTAGGCTTTAGTTCTTGCTAAATTCCATAATCTTCATGAAGGAACTTCAGAACCCATCCACTGTTTTTAGTTCCATTTTACTCATTTCTATGCTTTCAGTAGCTACCAGCAAGCACTTGCATCTTCTACGTGACTCAAATCATCTTGATTGTCTAAATTCAAACATTTGTCATCTCCAATTCTTAATTACCTTCTTCCTTCCTTCTATTTTACACATTCCAACTTTGAACACCACTATCTCTTTCCATGTTTACCACACCACAGAACTTAAGAGTTTTTCTGGGTTTATTTACAAAAGAATACAACAACAAAATTTGGAAATAATATTACAGTGTAAAGTACTTATAAATATGAAAAAGAGAAACTCTTTGATTCTATGCTGGATTAAATTTACATTCATTCTATCTAGTCAATTTTTTTGGACCTGTCTAGAGATTCATTCCAGACATAAAGCATGATTCTTCATGCTGGTGCTAGAAGAGCACTTAAGATTCTTCCTTAAGATGCTACTACATCAAGTTTATATTCATCCATTTTGGTCAATGGAATAAATTCACTGGCCCATTTTATAATCACAAATTCAGTCTTAGCCAATGAGGAAGTCTCTTGATGTTTTTTTAGGCTTTTGTTGTTCCATCCATATTAATGTGATCTCTTCTATTATAGACATTTATACAGACACGTAGCTATTATAGATATCTGAAATCCCCAAAAAGCAACAAAATGTTTTCTTACACAGAACTAATTTTCAATAACCTTATTTCACAATCTATTTGTCAGAAGCTATTCCATTACTTCTTAATCTTTTTCTTTTTCCTCTTCATCTGTAGTTCTTTGATTGGATATATCATTATAATTATTGGTATTCACAGAGTAAATATGCGAGGCCCATTGTCTGTGCGCACCTATGATTATAATAAACATCTAATTTTGCTTTAAAAAAAGAGATCTGATCACCTCTCAGTTTTAGTTTTATAGGTGTGTTATGTATCACAGAATGATGCATGTGGTGCTAGTTGCATAAGCAAAAGGAAGATTTAAATCCTGATTTTGAGGCTTATTAGTTCTGTGATCACAGATCTGGGGCTTGGTTTCTCTTCTGCAAGATGGGGACAATAATTGTACTTCCTACCCCACTGGATTGTTGTGAATTCCCAATAAGCTAACATATGTAAAGTGCTTCACAGGACTAAAAGGCTATAACAGGCTAGTTATTATTAGTTTTGCAGGCTATCATTGGGCACATTTTTTTTAAAACAACATTGTTGCCAGGAGGACTCTTGTATATCACTTGCTAATGTCTTCTTAGGCACATCAAAACACTATTGTTGTAACTGTTACTTTTTTTTCTTCCTCTATACTTGTCTTCTATGGCAATTGTTTTTCTGACTCTTCAGTTTAACAAGGTCACTTTGAATACAAACTCCAAATACAAATAAAACAAATACACAAATCCAAGGAAGGTGGGTTATTATTTTTTGTGTGCATAAAATGAGTATAGATTGTCTGTATGAGGGAGTTAGGTTTAAAAAATCAATATCAGCAGTCTTCTGGTACAAATGTGGAGCTGAATTTATGGGTATGTGACAAAGAAAGTAGTGTATACAATTGCCAGGACTTAGAAGTAGAGTTCAGATGGGAATCCAGGGTACAGAAGAAGCAATCAAGTGTCCATTTTCTTGTTTATTTTCTCATTTTCTTGTTCCTACTCAGATACCTGGGCCACCACACAGTTTCTCACCTATACTTAGTTCATTAATACTTTTTACCTTTGATTCCTTTCCAGATGCCATCTAACTCTGTGTGAGTCTCATAATGAACTGGGGCAGGAAGCAAAATTGTGACCGCAAAGTCATTATTCCCATCTCAGCTTACAATGGCCAATACTAATAGTCTCTTATAATAATTTCCAGAAAACATTATTAGATCTAAAATCTATGATCATATAAACTTGTGAGAACTTGGCATACTGAATACAATGCTGGATGCGGCTCAGAATTACACTTTTTTTGTGGGTGTTTGTCTCTAGAAGTGGGTGGGGAAGTCTAGATCTGGGGTCTGGTTCTTTAGAAGTGTCTCCCTCAGTAGAATATGAGCCTCTAGGTGAACCTGGTCCTGTACTTGGGGGATGCTTCTATGTTTCTTTCCCCTCTATTTTTAGAGAAACTCACATTGATCCAAAAATGGACTTGTTCAGCTTGTAATACTCCTTGTGATTTTGAGAGTTTCAAGAAATTTATTTTTTTGTGTGTAAAACTGACTGGCAGCAAGGAGAGAACTATATGGCAAATCACTCTAATGTCTTTGGAGAAGATGATAACTGCTAAAAAAATAATACTCTTCACACTAAAAATCAGATATAAGGGAAAATTTATTAAAGAAAAATCTTAAGGAATCGTTTTAATGTTTCTGGTCAGAAGTGGGCCCCACTTCTCTCTGAGAAGAGGGAGCACCGAGTACAGAAACAGGGGAACCTTTAATCTTGCTTGTGTGACACAGATCCTCCCTGCAGAGAATGGATTAGTTCATTTCATCTGGGTTACAGTCTTTCTGATACATCCACTATATGTTTTTTCTTAATATGTATAAAACATTTTCCCCCCTCATCATACATCCCATATTCAAAAATGGTGGAAAATTCCTCCTCTGGGGTGTGTTGTTTAATATTCAATTAACCTATTAAGCAGGCACAGTAGTGATTTGCTCAAGTCAGATTATTGACCCCAACTAGTTTGGGCTGGATGGGATATTATCTTAAGTTTGTGACTTTCTCAAAATTGCAAGACTTTTTCTGATTGGTTGAATCCACCTGTACCTTCCTAGACACCTCCCCTGCCCCCAGTTTCTTGTTTGCTTGAGGCTTCTATTGATCACTTAATTATTCTGTGAATCCTAATCTTCCTTAATCTTTCTCATTCAGAAAACCCCTTGGTCAGTGGTACCCACTATCCCAATTCCACATTACCTCAAAGCTTACAACACTGTGTAACCCCAACTTTTCAGCATTTCTCACAATAACCAACAAGAGGATGAGTCCAAGTCTTGATCTAGGTTGCCAAAAGAATCTATCATGGTACAGAAACAAGTTGAAATGTAAAATGTCTATATAGCAGTCTCACAGTTTCCTTTATATTTTGGGGTGTTTTAATATCAATCTATTGGGGAGAATATAACTGTCATATGCTTACTGAATCTTGTGTTCCGTTTTTATATTAATATGCTTGTCTTTTATGTTTAATATTTCTTTTGGCCAGGGGAAATAGAACCCATACCATGTCCAATTCATATTGTACTTTGAATAACTGTCTATGCCCCTTCCCAATTCCATCTCTACCAAAACTTTGGGGAGAGTTTAGACAATTAATTGAACCCAAATTTTAAATACATTCTTCTAAGAATACTAAGATTATAATAGAACAGCGCAAAGGGAGTATAATCCTTCATTAAAAACCAGACTCCCATAGCACTGAATCTGGTCTGACCACAAGCACATATCCGGAACAGATGAATCCCGTAAGGGACAAGGAGTTTACATTACCCAGGACATTTGGGCTGAAAATGTCCCTACTGTTAAATATGTCTATTCTCTCTTTTCCTCTTGCTCTTTTTTTTCTCCCTCTTTCTTTCTTTCTCCTGATCTCTCCCTTCTTCATAAGCCTATCAATTTACATATGAGAAAGGAATGAAATAACTCCATAAATTTATTTATATAATCTTCCATATTGAAATATAAACTACTCCAAGACCAGGATTGTTGCATTTTTATCTCTGTATACTCAATCCTTTTGTTGTGCCACAGTTTCCTGAAATTGTCCTGCCTCTGTTTTCTTAAATTGTTCTGCCTCAGTTCCTTGAATTGTTCTGCCTCATTCCCCTTGGTTGCAACCCCCCTTTCCTGTTTAATAGGACTGAGATAATTAGGGCTGTGGAGGTCTGGCCACTCTGGTATTCCAAAAGAGTCATAAACTGTAAATGTATAGTCTCAGATAAGGGAAGATCTTCTAGTTCAGACATTCTGACTCCTAAGTCCTCCTAAATTATCAGAATTTATGGTCCTCACCCCTACTCTGTAAGAACCAGATTGATGGTCCATTTCTGGAAATTCCCATGCTCACCAATGGTTGGACTCCACCCCTTGCCCTTGTCCCCTCTGATCTTGAAGCCACATACATAAAAATCATAGGAATTTTGCATTCGCTGCTCAATGCTTTAAGAATCAGCCCTGGGACCAAAAATGGATCCTTTGATCCCAGAAAATCTCTCCCTCTCAGAAATCCATGTAAAATATTAAAAACTCTCTATTTTCTATCTTGCCTCAGTTTCTGTGGCATTACATTTTTGCATAGTGTCTGATACAAAGTAACTTTTTAATATTTTTTTTGATGTATCTCCTTTGTTTTTTTGTGTACTTCCCTGACAAATCATTATATTTACTTCTCTGTTTACTTATAGTTTTCATTAGAATGTAAATTTCTTGAGATATGGCACCACTTGTTTCTCATTTTTGTCATTTAGTCCCTAGCTCATTGCCTTGCACACAATAGTTGCTTTATAGAAGATTATTGAATTGAATAGAATTAAATTGAATACCATTATATCTCTCCTCTGAAGTTTTCACTATTCCATTCCATCTTCTGAGAAGTTATCTTACTTAACTTCAAATTTCTATGATATTTTCATTTCTATGTCAGTTTTTTATCTGGGAATTACCTATAGGTAATTAAATTGCTTTTTGGATTCCCCTTCCCTCACATTCAGACAGTCGTTTCTTGATCATTAATACATTTTGTTCATCAAGCGTTCAACTTGTATCATTTTTTCTTTGCTGCTTATCCAAGAGTCATGTGTAAGCTTTCCCATCCAATTCTCAGGGTCTATTTAAATATGATTTCTTAAAGTGAGTTTTTTTTGTGTGTAGATTTTAGGAATATAATATCCTATATACTATTGTAAAATATTATTTAGATGTGGTTCAGTATGTGATCATGGTAGTTACTACATTCTTAATGTAGAATACTTGACTTGGCAATAAAAACCCTTTAACATGGTCTTCCTTACCCCACTGTCCCACATTATAACTAATATTTATTCTGCAGTTTTATGTGTTCTTTCACCTTGATAATTTATCACATAGCTATATGTAAGGTCTTGAAGACAATTTGTCTACTTCAGATCCATGTAGTCAGAAGATCAACAGTGAGTATGCTTCAGCTGTATTCTAGTACCATTACCATCTCCTAAAGAAATGGCTCAAGACAGAATTATGCAAATGCCAATAAAATTATTCTATTTTTGCAGATGTTTGGCTTCATCTGGATTGAATTTGACTGTGAATGCTTGTCTCCATACATAATGATCCAGAGCAAAAGGATGAAAGCTGCTCTCAAAGAAAAAAAAAAGACATTCTGAATCTTTACTGTAAATTATACACTATACAAAATCAGTCTAAATTGTTCAATCCCTTGGACACTTACAGTGTTATTATACTCACTGCATAATGTACTGTATAATTATCCTGGTTAGCAGCAGATTGGTAGTGCTGATCTCCTAAGGAGAGATGCAAGTCTAACAGGACTAAAATAAGTACAGATGTGGGACCCTGTTTTTGTTCTCTGACTCAGCAAGCAAAAAACAACCACTTAATTCCAGGCTTTTTTCATTTCTTTAGTTAAGATGTTAGGCAAGATGGATCAAGTGGTTATTTAGTGAGTAACAATGTCAGCAGTGAGCCTAAAAGCTAAATACTATGAGTCTCAAGAGCTAAATCCACTTAAAGGCAATGGACTTTGATTTTTAAAATTAAAAAAAAAATTCCCACCTATTCCTTTTGCCACCAAGAGGGCTTCCTTTTCTTCCAAGTATAGGGAAAAGTATATCTTTAAACAGTTGTACAGTTGTTGGATTTCATTGTAATATATTAGATGATGAGGGGATAACAAGTTTGAGGGATGAAAGGAGGAAGAGAGGAAGAGAGAGGGACAGATAGAGACAGAAAGACAAAAAGAAACAGAGTCAGAGAACCAGAGCCAGAGAGCCAGAAAAAGAGATAGAGACTGCTCAAGAGTTGAACCATTTTTTTTTTATATGTGGCAAGTACACTGGCTCTGAAATCAGGGAATCTGAGTTCAAATTCACCTGGGACAAAACCTTTGTGAACTTGGCTAAGATACCTTATACCTCAGTTTCAACTTGCTTGTTTGTAACATGAAGTAGATGGGAATTAATCTGTCAGGTTCTTTCCACCTTGAGAGCTATGAAACTATGATTCTTTATTCAAAAGGATGTTTTGGCCCTAAGACAGAACATAAGTTAGATCAAATAGAAATAAAATATAAGAGAAAATAGAACTGGCACAGTACTGTCACAGTAGAAGAACCTACTATTTCTATTTCTAGTTATTTCTCTTATCAGAAGTGTCATTCAGGTATAGTGATAGAAGGCATTTTAAAGTACATAAAACCTTCTTCTAAGTATATAAACCCCACTCACCCAGGAGCTCCCCAGGGCCCTCTAAATCAGCCCTTATTCTTAATTGTGCCAATTAACTGTGCCCTGAGTAAGCCACAGGGGCAAAGCTTAGCAGCAATGAAAGGAAGTGAGTGTGTGGCAATTCTCCTGACATAATATAGACTAACCTAAATTGGATACTTTATTATAATGACATTACTAACCTAAATATCATTTTAAATGATTCATTCCCATCATAAGGATGGGGATGAAGAGTAGAACACTATAGAGGAGTGAGACTGAAAGAGAATTGGGTCTCTTAAAAAAGAAGATATTTTTGGACAATTTCTGACTTAAAAATAACTATAATTTGGGATTGGGTATGGTTGGTTAATCCTTTCCCCTGTAGGTTACTCTGCAAAAATCAGAGGTCAATGTGACTGGAAATCATTGGGAAATCATTTAAAAAGAATGGTATGCAATTAGGTGAGAGCTAGGTATTATTTGCTTATTCAAGTTATTTCATTAAGCATTCATTGACCACTGAAAGTAATATCATGCCCTGTATAAATTCTGGAAATAGGAAGATATAACAAAGAACATTAGGGTCCCCTCAAGGGGCTTACAAGAAAAGAAAACCATATACACATATAACTGAATATAAACTATTCAAAAGAGGTAGAAAATCTTTGGGGGTCTAACAATCAGAGAAATTAGAAAAGGCCTCTTTTTTGAGGTGAACTTTGAAGAAAACTAGAACTTCCAAGAGATGGAGGTGAGGGAAGTCAGTCAGTCAGTAAGTCATTAAGCTCTTAAAAGTATTTTTTCTTCTTTTGCACCTCTGAAGCCTCCCAGGATATCTTGAGGTTTACTGCCTAAACCTCTTAGGGGCCAGGCTTTAAATCAAAACCAATCTGATTTTAATTGACCACTATTTGTGGACCAGTAATTGGTCCTAAGCCAAGCCCCATTTGATCATTGGTTGGGTCCTAATTGACCATGGCATCAGTGAGATGACATGCAGGTGAATTGGACATAAGGGAGGTAGAGCTGTGTAAAATCACCAACAGTCTCCTCCAGAATGATGTAGGTCCAGTGGCCAGATATAGATCTGGAGATGGTCCCTGGTAACCAAAGGGAATCACATAAATTTATCAGGGTAGTAGGGTGGTCAGATTAATAGGATTCAACAGTTACACAAAATGGTAAAATGAAAAATAAGAATTTGAGGTAGACAGCATGAAACAATGGAAAGAATGATGCTTTGGAGATAGAGCATTGATCCTTGTACTGTTACTAATGGAGTGATCTCCAGTAAGTCACTTAATCATTCTGAATCTCACGATCTTCATATGTAAAATAAGAAGGTTGAACTAAATTATCTTGAGTTATAATTTTCCAGGAATATCTAGAAAAATAACTGAATTTAGAGTGTCAAACACACAGTTGTATAGTACTGAACTAAATAAAATGTTATTGGAAAATAGTTAACAAAATAAAACCACAGTAGAACATAGATAATCATTATGGAGAGTTTAGTGGCCCCTATTTTCATTTAAATTTTACAACACTGATCTATATCATTTTCATAATTCAGAGCTAATTAAAATTTTCTTCAGTAGGTCAATAGTACTGAGATTTTTTCTGTAGCTCATAGGCTAGGGCTAAGTCCATTCAATTGGGAAACTGTTGGTCACAGCTGTGTGTATGCCTGTGTAGTTTAATTATATGAAAATAAAACATTTATCTAATCTGATGCACTGTAGCTATACAATCATTCCATGAGGGCCTAGAAATGCCTTCTTTAGCTGTGTCCTAGTAATATGGCCCTCAGTGGAAATGATTGTTTTTATTCTAGTCCATTTAGATTATTTTTTTGTAGACTTGGCCAATTTCCACAATTCAATTGAATAAATATTTGTTGGATATTTACTATGTAAGATGTTATGTTAAATGTAACTAGTAAGAAAGAGTTGAAAAGCAACACAGTCTCTGCACTTCAGAAATTTATGTAATAGGGTAGAGTATATACATATAGTTGTTCAATTGTTTTCAATCATTTCTGACTCTTTAAGACCCCATTTAGAGTAGATTGTAATTTCCTTCTTCAATTTATTTTACAAATAAGGAAACTGAGACAAATAAGATTGAGTGATTTGCGCAGGGTCACACTAATAGTGTCTGAGGTTGAATTTGAACTCAGAGAGAAATTTATCTGATTTCAGCCTCAGCATTCTACTATGCTACCTAGCTGTCCCAGCATTGTTCAATTCTTTTTTGTTAATTTTTTTCCAGAAGGCATTTGCAAATAATCATGTAGTAAACTAATTAAAGTTTGGAAGGACAAAGACCTTCAAAAATAAAATGAGGAAAGTAAGCTCCAGAAAGGGTAAAGCCCTTTCTTGATATTATGAAGCTCAATAAATAACACTATGATTTAAAATTTCTGATTCAAATCCAATACTATTGCCACTTTGATTATACTATCTACCCCAATTTCAAACCTCCAATCCCAATTCCCATTTTTAAAAAGGGGGAAAAGAGGCAGCTAGGTGGCACAGTGGATAGAGCACCAGCCCTGAAGTCAGGAGGATCTGAGTTCCCATCTGGCTTTAGACACTTAACACTTTCTAGCTGTGTGACCCTGGGCAAGTCACTTAACCCCGATTGTCTCAACAAAAATAAATAAATAAAAATCTTCCACTTAATTGGCATAATTTCACATATATCTGTACAATAAATAAATAAATAAATAAATAAATATATATATATATATATATATATATATATGTAGAATTCTAGATATATGTTTATGTGTATCTACTGATAGTGTCAGCTATTTTTTTTTTTTAAAATAGAGAAGCTTGCTCCTAGACAAGAGTATTCAAATGCTTTCAGCTTCTGGGCCTAGAGTTAGCTTAAAGAGCAAGACAGTCTCACGTGGAAGGGATTTACCCTTTTGATTTTAAATCAGTCTAAAGACATATATTCTAGAAAAGTTTAATTCCAACGTTTGTCATACTTTATGACATATATGAAATATAATGCTGTTTCTATTGGCTATTAGTCCCCAAATATGCTGTATTAGAAGAAAAATTCCAGTTTAGTAACCTTAGTTGAGTAATGATTTTTTAAAATTAAAGTGAACTTTGTTTATTGTAAGAATTTCCAGTTAGCAAAAGAAACTATTATTATTGCCAGATAATCTTACAAATGAAAAATCTGAGAACATCCAATTTCTAAGTGACAAAGTCTGGAATTCATTCAGGTATTGCAATGATCAGTGGTATGTGAATTCCTTGGAATTAAACAATAATTTTGTCATGTTTTCATTTGGTGCCTGCAAAAATTTTGGCCATGATTTTTCTCACCCTAAACTAATTCAAAATAGCTGACTTTGACTAGAGAAACTGAATGGAGCAGGTTTTCTAACCTTTAGTCACTCTCTGCTGAATGTGGGTTTAATATTACATACTATTTCATTGTTATCTTTTGTCATATTCTTATTCCCTTGGTTTTAAGAATGGGCATTACTCTATAGAAATATGAAAAATACATAATAGTTTAAGGAGCACACTTCAATGACGGTTGCAGATACCTTTACCAGATGTGTGGAGAAATCAAGCATTTCCAGATTCATTGAATCTTATGATGAAATATGATCAGATAAACTGAAAAAAATGACTGATAAAAATAAAAAATAAGCAAATAAAAAATTGACTAAAACTATATTGTTTTTAAATGGTCTAATTATTCCTTAGAAAATAAATTTATTTCAATTGTACAAAAACTGATGTCCCAAAAAATCTAGATGACTTTATCAAACTCTTTATCAAAAGAGTCATAATTTGAGTGATTAAAAAAAAAAAACTTCCATTATGTCTAGAAGTCTTGTCCTCATTGAGGGAAACATATTTCTGATAAATAGATTACTGTATTAAAAGCAGAATTATCTATATTACAGAAATATCCCAAGCTCACATAGAAACCTATAATATGATTCTGAAATGTACTATGTATCCCCAAAAGCTGAAGAATTTTTTCAATTGTGATGTAATATTATTATGCTATAAATATGATGAACAGGTTGCTTTCAGAAAAAACTGGAAAGACTTACCTGAAATAATTCAAAGTGAGGCAAACAGAAACAGGAAAACATTTTACATAATAACAAAATATTGTATGATAATCAACTGTGAATGACTTAGCTATTCTCAGATATATAAAGATTCAAGATAATTTTGGGAAGACTTGTGATGAAAGATGCTATCCATCTTCAGATAAATAACTTAGGGAGCCTTAATGAATATAGAAACATATTATTTTTACTTTATTTTTTTCTTTATTTTGGAGCAGGGGGTATCTGTTTTCTTTTACAACATGATGAATATAGAAATATGTTTTGCCTGATTGAACATGTATAACAATATCAATTTTTTTTGCCATTTTAGGAGGGGAGGAAAAATGGAAATGAGGGAGAGACTTTAAAACTCAATACAACAACCAAAAAATCCCAAGTTTTAAAAATTGTTTTTATATGTAATTGGAAAAATATTAAAATAATTTAGAAAAAAGAAATTTCTCCAAGAGATTGATATAAATATACTTTGGTATTCTCAAAACTTGGCTGATTTAAACCTCATTGCAAACAAATGGGGTATAATTCAAATTAGTCCTAGAAGAATGAACTGTTCTTCAAAGCCAAAAAAAGACGTAGTTTTATGATAAAGAATTAAAAGATATGTGAAAAATCTTATGAATTAAATGACAAATCAAGTAAAACAAGTTATTATAACAATCACTTGAAAACTGATATTTTAAACATTGTAAATTTCATCATAGTAATATTCTTAATTAATTTCTTAATTTGTACATTAATTTTTAATCCCTGTTTTACACATAAAGAAATTGGTAGATAATTTGCTGTGAGTCACATATGGGATGATAAATTTAGAAATTGAAAAGAATTTAAAAATCATTTGATCCAAATCTCTCATTTTATAGATGATACTAAGGACTTTAATAATGTGCTCAAGTTCATACAGGTGAGAACTGTCTAAGATGGCTCTAGAGCCAGTACTCTTTTCCTCTATCCTAAACTGCTTCTTACAGATGCAGGGCTCAAACAAATTAGCCAACAAACATGTATTAAATGCTCAATATATCCCAGACACTGTACTAAGTGCTAGGAACACACACACACACCACACATACATACACACACACACAGAGTGGAGACAATATGGAAACAAATTTGAGGCATAAAAAAATTGGAGACTAACAACAGAGGGACATGACTAACATTCCCAGAGATTAAGTAAGGATTACTGGGATGAACTGAGGCCGAGATGAGGATTTTTGCTGGGATGTGATGAAAACCGGAGAAGCCAGGAGAGATAGATGAGGAAGAAAATTCCAGGCATTGAGGAGAACTAGTAAAAAATATCTGTTATTTTGTGATGGGTCCTTAGTCTACCATGCTCTATCTTCCCATTTTTGTTTTCTTCTGTATTATTTGTACTTTGTCAAGTCATGTATTAGAGATTATGATGGAAGAGTATACTTTTCGTAGTTTTTTTCTTCCTCCTCTGCTGCCATTTCCTCCCCTCTTTTATAAGATCTATGATACAAGATCTTCTATTTCCATGGTCAGATATCTCACTATTACAATCATGACCCATAAGTGATTGCATCAAGAGATTAGTAATAATTCAACCATTTCCACACATAGAACCATTTTTTTAAATTGAATTGGTAAGATATAGAAACTCAGTGTATATATACACTCATGTGTTGGCAGTTATAATAATCCTATCACATGCAATGTAGTCTTTGTTTTTTGCTTTGATTTTTCAGAAATCTTTGAAACCTTTAAACTACTCCTACATTCTTGCATGATGCATTTGAGACATTACTCAGGAAGAGAAAATGGGATTTTGTCTTAAAGCGCTGAAATTTCAGTGAAGAAAGGAATTATATCACTAGCTTCAGTAACATTAAAACAATTAAGATAAGTATCTATTGTGGTTAGCAAGAATAATTAAAATAGAAAGCTACCAAATAGTATATATGCTATCTCCTCAACAGGGAGATAGAGATGGTATTATACATGACAGGATCAAGTGCTGAGAAATCAAAGATACAGCTTACCTGCTCTCAAGGAATATGTAATCTAATATACAAAAGGGAAGTATACAAATAATTATGATAGAAAATGAGAGAAGTACAGTAAAGCAGGAGGCTGGGCAAAATTTTATGGGAGATGAACCCTACTAATAAGTTTTATAAAGATAAGAAAAATTTGACAATTGAAAACAATACCTAAACTCCCCATATTTTAAATAAAGAAACTGAGCTTACATACTTAATAAGTGGCAGCCAGAGCCTGGATTTGAAACTATGTTATCTGATTATAGATTCTATTCATATAGTAAATTGTAGTCACAAAACATTTAAACATCAATATTAACTTTAATTTTAAAATTACTTCAATAAAAACATTGAGTAACTTTGTGAAATTTGAGGAGAGAATGATCACATTCATCTAGCAAGATCATAAAAAGATAAAATCTGAATCAGATGTAGAAAAATGAAGAATTTTATTTGAAAATGAAGTAGTAAAGAAAATATATTTTAGGAATTATAGGATAACATGAACAATGGCACAGATATGGGAGGTAGAAGGATAAGATAAATGTATCTAGTTTGAGTTAGAAACTGAAGAAATATTGTTTGATGATAATAAATATGTGAAAAGAAGAGTGAGATAGTTTGGACAAGATTATGGAAAGTTCTGAGATAGTTAGATAGCACAGTGGATAGAGTGATGGGCATGGAATGAGTAAGATTCATCATTCTCAATTCAAACCTCAATTACCAGCTATGTGATCCTGGATGAGCCACTTAACCCTATTTGTTTCAGTTTCCTCATCTGTGAAATGAGCTGGAGAAGAAAATGACAAATAATTCCAGCATCTTTGCTAGGGGAAAAAAAGCCCAAAACAGAATTGCACATATTTAATCTATCAAATTGCTTGCTGTCTGAGGAAGGGGAAGAGCAAGGGAAGGAGGGAGAAAATTTTGGAATGCAAAGTTTTACAAAAATCATGTCAGGACATTACAGCAGTAGAAGATACATAACTAAGAAATTGTTTTGATACATAGGGTAAGATAAAAGAAAGAGTCAAAGATATTTCCAAGATTCAGAGTCTGGGAATGTATGTGATGTTAGAGACCTACAATAGAAATGATGAAGTTGTGTATAAAGTCATTGCATCACAAATATAGAATTAAAAGAGGGAGCAGAGGCCATTGGATTCAACTTTGTCATTTTACAGGTAAGGAAACAAATATAGGGAGATTAAATGATTTGCCCAAAGCCACAAAAATTGTGAAAAATGATGAGTTAATTTTGATATTTATTGAAATTCTGGTGCCAGCATCCATCCAGATACAAGTAAACAACAGACAGTTGAAAACTTGAGACTGGACTTCTCCATAGGAACTTGCCTTGAAAATATAGTGTTGGGAGTTAGAAATATAGAAATGATTAAATGAAAACCAAGAGAAATAGTAACCAGGTTAAAGTGAAGTAGACCTAAGGTAGAACCTTGGGAGTCTCTCAGATTTAAGTATTTAAAAGGGAATATACCAGCGAAGGAGAGACATAAATAATTAACAGAGAAATGGAGGTAGAAGTTTTATGATTGCACAAAAGACCATAAAACAAAGACACAACTAGCAATTGTGTTCTTTGGAATGGGACAAATTATGTCCTCAAAGGTTTAGGAATGGGGAATGGGTTGATCCTCATGGATGGTGATTGTAGGTCACTGAGAGTTCACTTATGGAGAAGTTGCCCCAAGAAGAAAATACTTCCAGTCCAGTCAGTCTGAGGAGGCACTCCTTCAGGCATTCTTCCCTGTTAAGAAGATAATATACATACTATTTGGTGTCTTCCTATTTTAATTATTCTTGCTAACTATAACTGGAACTTACCTTACTTGTTTATATGTTACTAAAGCAAATAATATCAGCCCCAGTCCATCAGCTCCTAAATTTTAGTGTTTTGGGACAAAGCCCCATTTCTTTGTTTGAGTAATGTCTCTGAAAAATATCAGGTGATAATGCAGAAGTGGTTTAAAGGTATCAAATGTTTCTGAAAAGTCAAGGACAAAAACTAAAAGGAAACACAAAAAATGTTGGATTTGCCTCTCAGGAGGCTAATAGTGCTTCAGAGAGAACTGTTTCAAAATGAGGGGATAAGATATAGATAGTGAGGAAGCTGGGAATGTTAATTTACACTATATTTTTTTTTTGTAAAATTCATTTTTACAAGCCTTTATTATCCTTTCCCTCCAGTGTATATCCCTGTCCCCACCTCAATTGAACAATAAAAAAGAAAACTTTCATAAATAAATGTACAATCAGGTAAAAAGATTTCTATATTAGCCATGCCCAAATATATATTTCTCTTTTTTATAGTCATTACTATATATATACATACATATATATATATATATTCTCTTATTTCACTACATCAATTCATAAATGTCTTCTTAGTTTTCTTTGAAATTGTCCATAGTTTCGTTTCTCTTGGTGCAAAATATTCCATTATATTCATATTCTTTCACAGTAACTTATTTAGCCATTCTGTAATAAAGAGGGACCCATTTAGTTCCCAATTTTGGGGCTAGTTGGAAAAAACTGCTATAAATATTTTTGTATGTACAACATAGGTTAGATTTTCTAGGGGTTTGCAGTGAAAGACCAAAAAAAATTAGTTGTAGTTGACACTGGAGGGAAGAATTGACAGACCAAAGGGAAGTTTCCTTAGAATTGATGGGACCAGAGAACATGTGTACGTTTATAGAAAAGATCCAATAAAAAGGAGATTGAATATGCATGTACTAGAATTAATGAGAGAGTAAGAGATGAAGGGATATAGACTGAGTCTACATGGGTAAAGTAAAAAGTTCAGTTAATAATCTTGAACTTGATCAATTTCAGTAACCAAAATGACCTAATTATTTACATTTTTAGATTGCATCTTTACATCTTTAAAACAGTTTCCTTTATTTCCTAGGCCTATGCCCATCTACCTTCCCTGGCTATTCTGCCAGAAACACAATCTGAGACATTTAAACCACAAATATAATTCAGTTCTTCTAATTATATCTAACTCTTTGTGATCTCAATTTGAATTTTTCTTGGCAAATGAAGAAACGGAGTCAAAATAAGTGTCTGAGGCTGGAATTGAACTCATATCTTCCTGACTTCAGAACCATTGCTTTATCCCGTTTTATCAAGCCACATCAGTTATTAGTCTCTTGTTGACAAATATAGACTATATCTTTCTACTTAGATTTCTCAAAGAACCTGAGTGAGTATGGTGCATTTTAAAAAATGATAATGTCATTTACCATCATGATTAACAGGACTTCTCAGTACTCTCATGTTGGCTGCAGATCACAGTTCAGCTTTCCTAGCAGTAAAATTTTCTCTTAAAATGGTTTATTTTGGAATAATGTCTGTGAGCCTATTCTTGGTCTTTTTAATTGTATTGTGTGCCATGCACTGAACAATAGGTTATGGTCAATATGCCCAGTCCCAGTGTTCTTTCTTATTGATTCATTCCAGATCCTTGAATTGATCTTAAGTCTTCAGTTACACTCCAGACCTCTTCTGTGATGAAACTGGATTTCTTCTGCTAGACAACTATTAATGCAGATAGTGATATTTCAGGGTGGCATTTGTTAGTCCCCTAATGTTTCCCATTTGTATAGAATCCTCTGCTGGCATTCATTAAGGGTTGAGTAGTCTCGCTGACTGAAATTAAAAGTATAAAAAGAGAGAAGAGTCTGCCAGGTGGGTTGTTCTGTTCTATCCCACTTCTAATTAGGGTATTTTGTTAACTGGAAAAGGCAAGTCTTCAGGGGAAAGACACTTTTTTGAAAGCATGAAATGTCATTAATTCTAACACTGAGCTTCACAGTGAGCCCTGCCTCCCCCTGAAGACACAGCCCAGAGCTGAATGGTTTTGTTTGCTGAAGGAGAGGAGGAGGTGAGGAAGAGGATGCTTTGGATAAATTGTCACATATACATATCTGCAGATGAATTGAGGCTGAAGGCACAGAGCACAGGCAGAGATTTGATGTTGGACAGGATATTTACTCCCCAGCACAGCAATTAATCACTTAGGACAGCCAAATTAACCTAGCAAGTGGAGGCTAATAATAGACTGTAACCAGAGCTGGCCTGGGGAAAAAAAAGAAAAGAGAAGAAGGAAGAAAGGAACTGAAAGGTATTTTGTTTCTTGGGAATTGTATGAAATACTCTAATAAAAAAAGGGATGAGAATAGACTGTCAGAATATTTTCTTCAGAGCTGGCTAAGTGTGACTCCAACTTTGACTTTTTGGCTAGCCCCTTTATCTTAAAGTAGTGGGTATAGATTTAATATTTCTTACTCATGTGAATCACCAGCATAAATACATCTTCATATCCTAATATCCTACCTATTATTTGTATAGTATTTTCTACAAACAATATCTCATTTGATTCTCATTAGGTGCTGTTATTATCAACATTTTACAGATGAGGACACTGAGGTTGATAGATTTTAAATGTTTTGTCTGGGGTTACACAGGCAGTAAATGTGTAAGGCCAAATTTGAACTTAGGACTTCCTGACTCCAGGACAGTACTCTATTAAAAGAGCCACCTAATTGCCCTTTATATATTCCCTAAAATTTACAAAATATTGAAGCATTTAGACCTCACACTTAGTGCGTTAAGGTTTACAAAATAGTTTCTTTATAACAATAATGTGAGGTAGGTAATATAAACAAGCAGATCTATATTCAAACCCTTGCTTTATCTCTTATGAGATGTGTGACCTTGATGAGTCAGCAAATCTCTTGAGACCTCAGTCCCCTCATCTTTAAAACAAAGAGCCTAGAACTGGTAGTACTTAAATTTTTTTCCCTCTAAATCTGTCACCCTATTATTATCCCAATATTACTTATAAGGAAATTGATACTAAAAAATGTGAACTAAATAATCTATGGTTATAGAAGTAGAAATTTACAGAGACAGATATGAATTCAGACCTTCTGATACCAAGTCTGATAATCTCTCCACTATTTTCATTGACTTCCTGGCCAAAAACTTGGAGTCTGGCAAAATGTCAGGTTGATTGGCCAAATTCATTCGGTCTTAATTTTAAATGAAGATTTCAAAGTAAACAAATCATTGTACATCTAATTTACTCACCCTTCATTTGTCACTATATTGTTGAGGATCTTTTTTGATGTCCAAAATTTTTTTTTTTAATTTTTGGGGTAGTTTTTATTCATTCTGATTATTTCTGCAATCTCTGTCTCCAAAAAAGAGGCAGGTATTCCTGCCTCTTTGCCTTTATATTGGGCTCTTTTTCTTCTTTCATCTCATATGAGATGTGACTGGATAGATTTGGTTGACAATACAAGAGATTTATAGAAATTTGTAGAAATTTCCGGTCAAACTTCAAAGTATATTTAACCAAATAATTTGCACCCGTTGCATGGCTATACACACAGAAACATTTAACATATCATATGAATGTTGACTATCATTGTATATAACTGAAATATGTATGATGAATACTTACCATTCATGAATAAATGATTCCTCTTTTCCCTAACAGAGATTTGTGAATTTTGATTCTTTGTTCTACTTATTTGTTGAAAATTGAACCTACAGTAGGAAGTAAGATCTATCTAACTCTGAAATTTTTCATTCTCTGAATAGTGAAATAATGAGTATTGATTCCCACCAATGTGAAAATGTAACTCTATTTGACTTGAATTTTTGATACTTTCAATTCCAAATTTTTCTTTTTAATTCTGTCTATGTGTATAGAATAGAAAATCAGTGTACTGATTTCTTAGATACAATGACAGCCTAATATCCAGAGTAAGCCAGAGTATGGGGGAGCATGTTAGTTGGAATAAGAAATATATGACAAAATAAGAGAAAAAGGGGCATTTATCTCTTAAAGGGAAGTTAAGCCCACCAACATTTCCTCTAAGATTAAATAAAATATTTTCATTGTTACTAAAGCATCTAATATTCATTAAAATCAATAATAAATGATTTTCCAAAATCTTCATAAAAGTAGGCCATAACACTATTGATTGACAGAGCGTATTCTTTGCAAGGGAAAATTGCTAGCCTTTCAATCACATCTAATTTTTAGGCCTTATCACATTAGTAATTGTAGGATCCTTGGAAAATACGTTCACTGACTCTCAGTTTCTTCTTCTGTAAAATAATGAAAATAAAATCCTTCCCCACCCCACAGTGTTCCTCTCTTCCTTTCTCCTTCTTTCTCCTTCCTTCCTCTCCCTTTCCTTTTCCATTCTCTCTTCTATTTTTCTTTGTTCCCCTCCTTTTCTACTTTCTAAATGTAAAATGGTAATTACTCTTACAATATCTGCCTCACATAATTGATGTGAAGAAGATACTTTCAAATCTTAAAATAATTTGAAAACATGAATTATATATACTAACAAGTATATATTACAGTTAAAAAGAATTAATAACTAAATCTAATCTTTCTATCTAAAGGCCATCAATTTCAGGAAAAACAAAACAAAAAAACCCCAATAATCCAAACTTCACATTTCCAACTTTCCAACGTCATGATGTCACATTTAAGTATAATCTTAAACTTTTTTTTTCCTGAGAATTTGCTTGTGTCCATTCAAAAGCAAAACTAGAAACTCAATTACAATAGATATCCTACAAGCCTACAGATATAATATTTTTTAGACATGGTCCCAAAATGTGGCTATTGATTCTACACTATTATTTAAAGGAGTTTAATTGAAGAAAAACAATTGTTATAAGGAAGAAAGCAAAATCATCCAAATGTTTTAGCCAAGAAACTTTAAATCTTGTCAAACAAACAGTCAAGGCAATAAGCAATGGTGGTTGGGTGTACAAGTTCATTTTTAGATTTCTCTCATCATTTTTCCATATATACTCTGTGTTGCATCCAAACCGAACAGGTCTCTGTGCTGTCCTCCACCTTCTCCCCACAATATAACTTATCACTCCCATCCTCCTCAGTTTTACAAATACTTCACTGTAAGAAAATAACATTACTCCTATTGTCATTTTATCTCTTTAATTCCTAGCCATGCAGGATCATGCTTTTGAGGGACTTTTGAGATTTTTAGACTAATAGAAGGTCAAATTTTTTACATAAGATGAGACAATAAATAGAAGAGGACAAATGATTTCTTTATGAGATGTTGATAGTAAATGCCAGAGCTGGTAGCCTTTAAACTTCAAACTCAAATACTACTCCTTCCATGAAGTTTTCTCAAATATTTCCCAGAGTTAGCTCCTCCACCTCAAGATGTCAAGGAAAGTAGACAGTTTCCAGTTTATTCAGTTTCTATCTGGAAAATTCATGGAAAAGTAGGGACATATTGCACAGAGGAAAAGGTTTTCACCATTCAGCTGTGGAGAGACCCAGATAGAATTTGGAATTTACCAGAATGTAGAAGAATGGGCTGAAGTTACTGTAACTCAAACAGTGAGCAATGGATAAGCTTAAAAGTTCGAATAAGTGATAATAAATCCTGACCACATTGAATATTTTTAAGAGATACAAAAGAGAAAGGATAAGAAATATAAAAAAGAATGAGGAAAAAGAGGAGAAAGAATAGCAAAAGGAAGAAATGGTGGAGAAAGAAGAGAAGGAGGATGATGAGGAGGAAGTAGAGAATGAGGAGGATGAAAAGGGGGAGGATAAGGGGGAAGAGAAAGAGGAGGAGGAGGAAGAGAAATAGGAAGAAGAAGAAGAGGAGAAGGAAGAATAGGAGGACAAGGATGAAGAGAATGAGGAAATAGAGAGGGACAAGGAAGAGGAAGAGGGAGAGGAAGTAGAGAATGAGGAGGAGGAGAAAGCAGAGGAGAAAGTAGTAGAGAATGAGTAGAAGAAGGGGTAGGAGAAAAAGAAGGAGGAACTGGAGGAAGAGGAGGAGTAAGAGGAGCAGGAAGAAAAGGAGGGGGAAGAAAAAAAGGAGAAAGAGAAGGAGGAGGAGGAAGAGGAGAAGGAAGAGAAGATGAAAACAATGACAACGATATTTTATACAATATTTGCTTCAAAAAGGCTTAGGATTCCTATTGGTTAGGTTGAAAATAATCATAGATAGTTCAATCTCAACTCACAAATGGGGCTACTGAAGTCCAAGCATTTCACTAAGGTCACACTAGAATCTTAAATCTTACATTCCCATGTTCTTTTCCTACTTTGTTATACAATCTCATAGGCTTTTAGGATTTAAAAAAAGGTTCCAAAAAAAGATAAAATTTCATAAGAAAAATAGGAGAAAATAAAGGTAAGATTGCTTTTCACAACAACAAATTCTTCCATGCTTTTGGATTTTTTTTCCCTTGGATACTTCAAACACACCAAGATGACACTGGTCTCTTTGACTTCACTTCCCACTCATTTTTAATTATGAGTTCCATAGTGAAGTAAATCATTTAGGGAGGGTACCAAACCAATTTTCCTCTCCCTTCTTTGGATTCAAAACCATTTCAATATAGAGCTATGCTGGTGTGAGGATACATAGTGCTGACAGAAACATTATATGCTAATGACCTAGACTTACTCCTTTAAAATTTGAAGTCTTGAGATCAACTCTTACTTCTCATACTTACTCCACTGGGACCCTGGCAAAGTAAAAACCTCCTTGGACCTTAGTTTCATCATCTCCGGAGTGGGAAGGTTTTACTCTTACAAAATGAATATTTAAGTGTCTCCCTGTCTACTTCAATGATCCCAAGACCTTAGTTTCAACATCATTTGGTAGTCCCAGGCTTTTCAGAATTTATAATTTTTTCATAGAGTTTGACATAATGAAATTTGTTTGGCTTGTAGTGCTCCTTTGGAAAAATGTTCCTTTGATGATAATTCATTTTAGAAAAGGTTTGAATAACTATGCAGCTTGAAAGGATAACAAAGCATTTTGTAAACCTAAAACTGCTTTAGAAATGAGAGTGTTACATAAGCAGATCAATCATTGAAAAAGTCCCTTTATTAAAAAAAAAAAAGTGATACAGTTCCCCTTGGTTTTTCAATGTTATGCAAAATCAAGGCTACGCCAAAATGAAAAGATACCATAGAAAATAAAGAGCTGGCTGGCTTAAGGAACAAAAACATTATAAACATCTCACTTCTTGTGTAATCATAACCAAATCCCTCTCAGTAACTAAGATAACTTTCTTTTAAAAAAAATAAAATATATTTATTATAGTCTCATGTATTGCTCCTATCTATGGGCAACTGACCCTTAAAATTCTTGAAAAAAGATTTTGACTACTTGAAATTTTTTCCTTTGACCCAATAACTTTTGATTTTCTCTATATATTCTAGGTGTGTCCAATTAGTAATTTCTCTGGAGAGATCCTTTCTATTTTTATTTGTTTTTTAATAATTCTTGGTAATTTTATTTATGATTTATCAAAATATATTTAATAAAGTAAGTTGATTTTAGGATGTTGATGATTTTTAAGTCATTTCTCTTCTTTTTTTATTAGGGCTTTTTATTTACAAAATATATGCATGGGTAATTTTTCAGCATTGATCCTTGCAGAACCTTTTGTTCCAATTTTTCCCATCCTTCCCCCCACCCCTTCCCCCAGATGGCAGGTAGACCAATACACGTTAAATATGTTAAAGTATATGTTAAATACAATATATGTATACATATCCATATAGTTATTTTGCTGTACAAGAAGAATCAGATTTTGAAATAATGTACAATTAACCTGTGAAAGAAATAAAAAATGCAAGTGAACAAAAACAGAGGGATTGGAAATGGTTCACACTCATTTCCCAGAGTTCTTTTGCTGGGTGTAGCTGGTTCTATTCATTATTGAACAAATGGAACTGATTTGATTCATCTCATTGTTGAAGAAAGCCACGGCCATCAGAATTGATCATCATATAGTACTGTTGTTGAAGTATATAATGATCTCCTGGTCCTGCTCATTTAACTCAGCATCAGTTCATATAAGTCTCTCTAGGCCTTTCCAGTCATTGCTTACAGAACGATAATATTCCATAGCATTCATATACCACAATTTATTCAGCCATTCTCCAATTAATGAAAATGAAAATGCAATCATTTTCCAGTTTCTGGCCACTACAAACAGGGCTGCTACAAACATTCTTGCACAAAAAGGTCCCTTTCCCTTCTTTAATATCTCTTTGGGATATAAGCCCAGTAGTAACACTGCTGGATCAAAGGGTATGCACAATTTGATAACTTTTTGAGCATAGTTCCAAATCACTCTCCAGAATGGTTGGATGTATTCACAGTTCCACCAACAATGTATCAGTGTCCCAGTTTTCCCACATTCCCTCCAACATTTGTCATTGATCTTTTCCTGTCATCCTAGCCAATCTGAGAAGTGTGTAGTGGTATCTCAGAGCTGTCTTAATTTGCATTTCTCTGATTAATAATGACTTAGAGCAGCTTTTCATATGACTAGAAATAGTTTCAATTTCTTCATCTGAAAAGTGTCTGTTCATATCCTTTGACCATTTATCAATTGGAGAATGACTTGATTTCTTATGAATTAGAGTCAATTCTCTATATATTTTGGAAATGAGGCCTTTATCAGAACATTTGACTGTAAAAAATGTTTTCCCAGTTTATTGTTTCCCTTCTAATCTTGTCTGCATTAGTTTTGTTTGTACATAAGCTTTTCAATTTGATATAATCAAAATTTTTTATTTTGTGATCAATAATGATCTCTAGCTCTTCTTTGGTCACAAATTCCTCCGTCCTCCACAGGTCTGAGAGGTAAACTATCCTATGTTCTTCCAATGTATTTATAATCTCATTCTTTATGCCTAGATCATGAACCAATTTTGAACTTATCTTGGTGTATGGTGTTAAGTGTGGGTTAATATCTAAGTTCTGCCATACTAATTTCAAACTTTTCCAGCAGTTTTTGTCAAATAGTGAATTCTTATCCCCAAAGCTGGGATCTTTGGATTTGTCAAACACTAGATTATTAGGGTTATTGACTAAGATAACATTCTAAGATGAATTAAAGATAAGTTGCTGCTATACATTGATAGAAGGAATTGTCATACCACTACTCAGAAATGTGTTGCAGCTAGCTCATATCAATTCCTGAGAAAGCTGATTGTTAAATTTTTAGTGTGAGGATTTACACTTCAGAAATTGACATAGGCTAAAAATCAGGGCTTTATTGTTGTGATTCTGGACTTTTGGAAATAATGGGGAAAATTTTAATATTCAGTTTAAATTTAAAAGTGTTTCATAGGTACATTTATTATTCTCCAGAGAGCTTGTTAATAAACATTGACCATTAAACCCCTATTCTTATCCAAGATGAAATCATGTCTATGAACCTTAAAAGTAAAACAGCCTTATTCTCTCAAGGCAATTTTTTTTATGAGTGCACAGATTTTTTTCCTTCCTGATTAATATTTACACAATGCAAAATATAAATCCTAATTTATGTTTAACAAAGCAGTAATGATCGAAGACAGTTGTATATCTAGAGACAGTATAACACCAACTAATATGTTTTGAGCAATAACAATTACCATGTTAAGTCCACTGTAAAAATAAGTTAATATTATTTAGTGTTAGTTTGATGGAGTGGAAAGATAGAAAAAGAAGAAAATAATTAGGTCTTGGAAAAAAATGAATCTTTATAATATTTAGTTCATATAATACGAAATAAAGCATTGTATTTCCCACATTTTCAAAGCCTTTTATAAAGTGAACTGATTAAGAATAGGTGGAGATAATTGTTAGTTCAGGTTTTGCACTAAGCCTGAAATGGGCCTTACTATAGCACCAAAAAAAAATTAAATCAGTAAAGAGCCCAAGTGACAATGTTGTGGAAAACAATTTGCTTGTAGACTTCAGTTCTATTTTGTTCATTTTAATTCAATTCAATTCAATCAAGTCCAATTCCATCCAAAACAATTCAATTTTTAAGTGCCTCTTTAGTGTGAGATACTTCATTTGGATTTGGGAATACAAAATGAAATAAATACTGACCTTATTCTTAAGGCAGTTACATCCTAGGATGGAAAACAATAAAATACACAAATTAATGTTTGTTGTTCAGTCATTTTCAGTAGTGCCCAACTATTTGTAACCTCATTTAAGGTTTTCTTGGCAGACACTGGAGTGCTTTTCCATTTGCTTCTCCAGGCTCATTTTATAGATGAAAAATATGAAGCAAATAAGGGTAAGTGACTTGTCCAGGGTCATATAGCTAGTAAATAGCTGAAGCCATATTTGAACTCCACAAAAGTAGAGTTTCTGACTCCAGACCTTGCACTCCATCCACTGGAACATTTTGCTATACCAAATTAGAATGGTAAATATATTAATAATAAAACATGATAAGTGGTCAAATATAATTAGGTATAAGAAAATCCAGATGAGGGAGTAGAATCAAGATGATGGAGAGTAGACTGCCCCTACTTGAAACAGAGGGAGAAATACTCATTGAAAGAATCCATCGATCATATATGGAGAAAGAGATCCCACAAGGAAAACCTTAAGATACATTATTGCAAATCCCCAAAACTATAATCTCAAATTTAAAAATACTGTAAGTCAACAGACAAAAAAATTCAAAAATCAAGGAGCAACAGTCAGGGTTACACTGCGTCTGGCAGCTTTTACAAAGGATCAGCAAGCCTGGAATGCCTTATTCCAGAAGGAAAAGGACTTGGGATTACAATCAAGAATTAACTACCAGGGAGATTCAGTATCATCTTTCAGGGGAGAAATATAGCTTCAATGAAGTAAGAGACTTACTCCTTTTTATTGAAAAAAGCAGAACTAAACAGATAATTTGATCTATAAACACAGGACACAAGAGAACCATAAAAAGGTAAAGTGAGGGAAATACATATCTAAAGGTTAAACTGTTTACATCCCACAGAGGAAACCAATATCTGTAACTCCTGAGAACTATATCTGTCACTGGGCCAGACAAAGGGGGACATCACAGGGATTGAGGGTGTGGTTGTGAATGGTCCTTGATGTTATAACATCAAAGAAAAATACACTAAGAATGGGTAAAAAGTCTATACTGGATAAAAGAGGAGAAGCAAAATATCATGAAGGCCTAGAGAGACTTACATGAACTGATGCCAAGTTAAATGAGCAGGACCAGGAGATCATTCAACAATACTAAATGATGATCAATTCTGATGGACAAGGCTTTCTTCAACAATGAGATGAATCAAATTAGTTCCATTTGTTCAATAATGAATAGAACCAGCTACACCCAGCAAAAGAACTTTGCGAAATGAGTGTGAACCATTACATAGAATTTCCAATCCCTCTGTTTTTGTCTACTTGCATTTTTTATTTCTTTCACAGGTTAATTGTACATTATTTCAAAATCTGATTCTTCTTGTACAGCAAAATAAATTTCTTCAAATGAAGAAAGACCTATTATAATGCAGGGGTAAGGAAGGGAGATGAGCATTTACTGAAGCTTGATATCATCAGTTTTGGCTCAAAAGGGAATAATTTAATCATTCATTTGGTTATAGAAATTTATCTAACCTTATAAAGAAGTAGGAGGAGAAAGAGAAAAAGAAAAGGGAGGGACATGATAGAAGGGAGGGCAGAAACAGTAGGGAAAAAGGAAAGAAGAGAAAGAGGGAAAGGATGATAAAAGGTAAGGTAGTGGGTGGAGTGGGTTAAAAAACACTACCAAGAGAATGGGGAAGGGTGATAAGAGATTAGATAGTGGGTAGGGTAAGTAAATACAAACAAACAAACAACAACAGCAACATAAAAATATTACTAAGGACTGGATGGAAAGAGAACAAAAAGATATACAGGGGAGAAAATAGAATGGGGAAATTCATAACTTTGAATGTGAATGGGCTGAACTATCCCATAAAATGGAAGCAAATAGCAGAGTGGATTAAAAACCAGAATCTTGTAATATTCTCTGGGGGCAGCCTTCTTTTCAGTTCAGTGGTGATTAACCACAATAGTAGCCAGGTTTTAAAGTCCAAATCCTTTATTTTCACTTTCAAAGTCTTGTCTCCTTGCCTGGGACTTGGCTAGCTTTCCTGGAGGCCTTCTAGAGTCCTGGTTTCAGTGGAGAAAATACAATAGGATAAGCCAGACACCAGGAGCCTGACTGAAGATCGAATTGGATCTCTGTCTCCTTTGCTCTGAGAGCAGAATCCATTATGCTTCAGTTGAAGGGGGAAAAAAAAGAGGGGTAGTGATCCTGATTTCAGATCAAGCAAAAGCAAAAATAGATCTAATTAAAAGAGATAAGGAAAGAAACTACGTCTTTGTAGGGAAAGTAATCCAGAAATTAATTGGAAATTAAATAATTTAAGCTCCAAAATGAGTGGATGAAACAACAAATCATAAAAAATGATAATTTCATCAATAGAATGATACGCAAGAGAATGACAATAATCAGCATACTAAACTTTATGGGGTGCAGCCAAAGTAGTCCCTAGGGGAAATTTTTTATCTCTAGTTGTTTACTTGAATCGATGAATTAGGCATGCAACTAAAAAGCTACAAAAAGAAAAAATTAAAACCCTCCAAATAAACACCAAACTTGAAAATTTTAATAAAGGGAAACATTAATTGAAAGTAAGAAAACTATTAAACATAAAACCAAGACTAAGTTTTATGAAAAATCAACAAAATAGATAAACTTTTAGTTAATTTGATTAGAAAAAGGAAAGAAGAAAACCAAATTGCCAATATAAAAAATGAACAGAGTGAACTTACCACCAATGAAAAGGAAATTAAAACAATAATTAGTAGTTATTTTGCTTAATTGTATGCCAATAAATCTGGTAATCTAAGTGAAATGGATACTTACAAAAACATAGATTGTCTAGATTTAACAGAGGAGGAAATAAATTACTTAAATAGTCCCATTTTAGAAAAAGAAATTGAAAAAGAAAATTCAGATATGAACTGTTTCAGGAAATGTTCTAGACAGAGGTTCTTAATCCTTTTTTATTTCATATTTTACTTTGTCAAATTATTTTAATTAATTAATTTTTTAAAAAATTTATTTTATTTTAAAAGACATTATTTTAAAATAAAATATTTTATTTAAAAAGAAACAAAAAGCCAGAAAAAGAATAAAAAGCAAAATAAAAGAAAACAAAAGAGAGCATTGTCATATGTCCAGTGGAACATCAGGGAAGATTCAAAATATATAACAATAAATTACCAGTTCAAAAAAGTATATATATATTTCATCTCCCCATCCCCAAACAATATATACTTAAGAAAAGATATGTTTATGTATACACATAAAGATATATTCATAGATATACACATTGCCCCTCCCCCACATATCTGTTCTATCCCTGCTGAATAATTTACTTTATTCTACTCCTTTTGCTTTAATTCTACTCCTTAACTTGCCTTCCTAATACTTAACCTCCCCATCCATGGATCCCTCCCTTATCTTCTTCCCTTACCTTTTGCTTCCCTATCCTCTAATCCCTCCATCCTTATTTCTTAATATATTTTGGATGATGCTATTCCCTTATGCTATTTATGTAGTATTGCCTATTTAATTCATTCCCAATGTGAGTGGGTTTTCACAACTACAAGTGCTACTCTCCGGTCTAATGCCTCTGTGTGTATTCTTCCTCCTACCTTATTTGTATAACATAATTACTACTTTTACTTAACTGACCCAATCTTTCTTATGATATCAATCTTCCACATAAGATATACATTTCTCATGTAAAACAAACATAAACAACTTGTTCTTGTTGAGTTACATGAAATTGCTTATTGATATAGGCTTTTATATGTTAAATTATCTATTAAGTTCAAGTTTGATTGAAAGTCCTGAAAATTTGTGTTCATTGAATATCCATTTTTTCTCAATATTATAGATGATTTTGGTGAATATGATATTTTTGGCTGTAGGCCTAGTTTCTTTTTGATTATTGGTTGATAGGATTCCAGGACCTTTGGTCTTTTATTATGGCTGATGATAAGTCCTGTACAATTCTAATTGTAGCTCTAGGATATTTAAATTATTTTTTTCTTGTTTCTTATAAGATTTTCTTTGATATTGAGTTTTTGAAATTTGGCAATAATTTGATGTGTTTTCCACAAAAGATCTCATTGAGGTGGTGATTGGTAGATTATTTTATTTCTACTTTCTCCTTTTATTACTCCAGAACATTTTTTTTGGATTATTCCTTGCATTATTGTGTCAAGCTTCTTTTTTAGTCACCATTTTCAGGCAGTCCAATTGTTCTTATATCTTCTTTTCTTATTCTATTCTCAAGATCTGTTGTTTTTCTTATAAGATGTTTCACATTCTGTTCCATTTTTTCATTCTTTCTAATGTTTTATTATTTCTTGGACTCTCCTACCTTCATTGGCTTCCCCTTGCCCAGTTGTAATTTTCAAAGAGCTATTTTCATCTATGAGACTCTGTACCTCTTTTTCTAGTTGGTTAACTTTTTTTTTCTATAATATTCTTGTTTTCTTGGATGGTTTTTAATTTTTTAATTTTTTTTCTTAAAATCCCTCATTTGATTTTTAAATTCTTTTTTGAGTTCTATAAATTCTTTCTGGCAGGGGGCTGTTTCATGTTACTCTTTGTGGTATAAGCTTTTTTTTTTTTTTTTTTTTTTTCACTTCAATGTCCTTCTCTAAAGATGAACTCAGGCTTCCCTATTCCTTTAGTAAGTTTCTATATGGGAGGGTCTTTTCTTCTTTGGAGATTCATTAATTTAAAAAATAAGAACTATTAGTTTTAGCAGCTCTAATTGTGGGGATGGAAGATGGTGTCTCAAGCTTCACTTGAGGTCCCCTCTGCCTTGGAACCCCAAAGCAAGAACTCCACCCTCCAACAAATGCCTGTAGCCAGCAGTGTCCTGTCCCACTGCTACTGCACTCATGGGTGTGCTGGTTACTTCTTGCCCAGGCTGCTATCTCAGCAGCACAGCTAGGTCTGGCATTCCTAATAAGCCAAAGTTTCCTCAGGCTTCTTGGACTGAGACTGGGACTCCACAAACAGTTCAGGAAGTCAAAGTTTCTCTAGTTCCTGCTGAGGCTACAGCTATATCCAGCTACTCCCAGGCTTCCCACTTGATGTTTCTGAGGAGCTACTCAGAGGTCTTTGCACTTTATATGGATTAATGCCCAGCCCAGGATCTTTCTTCAGCTCTTCTCATGTTGTACCTAGAGTACCCTGTTCTGCCCAAGTTTTCTTGATTTTTCACCAGTCTATGTTCATCCTAAGGAGCAAATTTGTATTATTTATGGGGGAATCTGGAGAGCATGAAACTTACCAACCTACTCTGCCATCTTCTCAGACTCCTCCCTCGTCAGAATTATTTTAATGCACAAAATTTTATTTATTTATTTATTTAATAGCCTTTTATTTACAGGTTATATGTATGGGTAACTTTACAGCATTAACAATTGTTAAACCTCTTGTTCCAATTTTTCACCTCTTATCCCCCCACCCCCTCCCCCAGATGGCAGGATGACCAGTAGATGTTAAATATATTAAAATATAAATTAGATACACAATAAGTATACATGACCAAAACTTTATTTTGCTGTACAAAAAGAATCAGACTCTGAAATATTGTACAATTAGTTTGTGAAGGAAATCAAAAATGCAGGTGGGCATGAATATAGGGATTGGGAGTTCAATGTAATGGTTTTTAGTCATCACCGTAGCTGGTTCAGTTCCTTACTGCTCCATTGGAAATGATTTGGTTGATCTCCTTGCTGAGGATGGCCAGGTCCATCAGAACTGGTCATCATATAGTATTGTTGTTGAAGTATATAATGATCTCCTGGTCCTGCTCATTTCACTCAGCATCAGTTCGTGTAAGTCTCTCCAGGCCTTTCTGAAATCATCCTGTTGGTCATTTCTTACAGAACAATAATATTCCATAATATTCATATACCACAATTTATTCAGCCATTCTCCAACTGATGGGCATCCATTCAGTTTCCAGTTTCTAGCCACTACAAAGAGGGCTGCCACAAACATTCAATGCACAAAATTTTTAAAAAATCAATGACAGCAATAGGAAAACCCCAGTTACAAGACCCCAGATTAAGAACCCCTTTAATTTTAAGAGGGTGAGATAACTTTCATCGTGGAGAAAATCTTGAGCAAAGCAGGACAATGGAAGTTTTTGGTGTACACAGCAATTTCTACCAATTTCCCCCTGATTTGGGATGACTGAGGTAACATTGTGGGCCCCAGGGAGGATTCTTACACTGGATTCTGCTACATGGTTAGAGGAAAGAGCCTGAAGAGATCTTTGGACTAATTCTATAGCTATCCCTTGGGACAAGTTTGGCAAAACCAGTAAAAGTGAAGTGAGGTAACTTAACTTTAGTCTGTGAGTGTGTGTATGTGTATATATATATATATATATATGTGTGTGTGTGTGTGTGTGTGTGTGTGTTAATGGAGAAATTTGTCCCATTCCACCTTCCCATTCATACACATATGGATATGCATTTGATATTGATATTTCAGAGACGAGAAATTTTTAAGAAAGATAATAACCTTTTTCCAAGTTTTTTTTGTATTTTTACTTCTAGCTGGAGGAGATTGTAGAGATCATATCTCTTAGAATTATTTAAATACTGCATGTCAGATTGGCACCTCTCTGCTACATATTTTTCTGGCTTATGACTCAAAAACAAAACAAAATACAACACTTCCTTCTTTTCCCTAATTGGCATTTCTATTATCTTTGCTTCTATATATCTTCCTTACTCCTTGTCCCTGTCTCATTCAAGTCATTCTTTGGTTATATAGGGAAGGATGGTCACTAGCAAAGAATATAGATATTTTGTCAGTCTCCGGAGGAGTTTGGATTGGAAAACAATTCTAAGTCCATATCTACAGAAATTAAATGACTAAATCACAAAACGGAGTATTTATGTCCCATTTAGAGACACTGCATTAGAAATTCTTCCCTCTTCATTTGTTTACTTATAAAATGTCAAGAAATATACTATTCAGGAATATGAGGACTAATTAGTGATCTAGAAGACAAATTTTATTTCATTGATATCCCTAAGATTTGGCAGGATAAAATTCATGAATGAAATATAATTCTTAATAGTTACCTTGTTTTAAAAGAAATAGGATTGAGAAAAAATGTGGAGAGAAATAGTAGTAGGATTATAAAAACACAGCATGATTTCAACATAATAAAACTTTCCATACTAACATCATTTCCCTTTTCTGATGAGATTCATGGACTGTTAAATACAAAGAATAGTTCATGTTTAGATTTTACCAAAGTATTTGATAGAAATGGAAAGATATCTAGATCGATGATTTCAGACTCAATTAGAAATAGGGGCCATTAAACCATACATAAGAATCCCTGTGAATAGCATATTGGATTTGTTTTAAAATGTAACATTATGTGAATTTTAATATATTTATATTTATGTTGTTAAATATTTCTCAATGATATGGAGTCTGTGGAGAACATAGTAGCCCCAGGAAATTTGTTTGATTCCTTGAAGCTTGATATAATTCAATAACTTTGAATGTAGATATGGTGGAATTTCTGAATTTGAATAATAATGTTTAATGTCCACTTGTAGTTACTAATCATTTCAAAGGTATTTTAGCATGATCAGAGATTATGTATTCAAGCTCCTTGTCAGTCAATTGTGTGAGAGGGAAGCAAGCAAGCAAGTAAACTCCTCAAATGAAAACCATCCCAAAGTAATCCTAAATATTTTAAACTGCTATGAGCAGGAAATGTGTCTTAATCTATGTAGATGATGATGATCCCGATTTCTCTCATTTTTAACTCATACTAGCCCTGTGAGGTATGTATTATTATCTTTTTTACAATTGAGGAAACTGAGGTACATGAAGGTCAAATGATTGGCCCAGGCTTACACAAATATTAAATATCTGTGGCTGGATTTGTACTCAGGGTCTTTCTGACTCCAGGTCTAGTATTACCTAGCTGCCTCTAGTGGAATGAATAAGAATTTTTATGCTTTCAAAACTTATATTGAGATCCCTCTTAAGTCCAAAGCTTTTAGTTCCTACTTATATCTGTAATTGAGTAGAAATTGATTAGTACTAATCTCTCTCTCTCTCTCTCTCATTCTGTATATATATATATATATATATATTTATATATATATATGTAAAAATACACATATATCTACATTTATCTATCTATATATGAGTTGTAAGTAGAAAAGTATTTGTCATATATACATATAATTTTAATCAGCAAATTTAATATCATCTAAAAGAAATCTTAACAGCATTCTCTTTTTTTGCTTTTTGTTTTAGAAGAGCCTAAATTTGCATAAGAAAGCAAAATTCTGAATCTCAATGCAGAGACTCAATAGAAAGTTAATCCATAGATTTTTTTCTTTCATTTTTGAGAGTGTTCAGTGAGTTTTAACAATGAAATCACTTCCATCTTAAGTTTGTCCAGAAGAGATGTTGCATGGTTTAGTAATGCAGACAAATCTGATTAAAAAATTGAGATTTTCAAACTCATTTCCTCAGGGTATTCTAGTGTAGATTTGAAATCAACTTTCTTTACATAATACAAAATACAACACTATTACACCAAGTCCAATTTCTTGTACTCACTCCATTTCAAATACTTTCATTTATTCACACGAACAACTAAGATGATGCCTCTAGAATACCAAAGAGATGAAAGCTTGAAAACTCAGTTAATTATCCATAAACATATTGCGGTCAAACTAATATTTTATAAAGTATCACATGTGAGTGATTTTGAATGTTTTAATTTGACATCCAGAATTAGTCAAACACAGGTCCAATGACATCCCTAGTTGTCTTCAATGGATTTACTCTTTCTTACAATGTTATTATAGGTATGCAGCTACTGCTTAAGTAGACCCTGAACATCAGAAAGCATAAATGAGGACTTTTCACTGAAGATCATGTTGATTTCCCCTTAAATTAGTTTAAAAAAAAAAAAAAAAAACATGTGGAGTTAGAAAGCACTTTTTGAAATCTTTTCCTCAGGACCCAGAATTTAATACTATTCAACACTTCCTTTTTTCTCAGTATGATCATGAAAAATGTTCACAGTTTCAAATCATTTACCTGCTTAATCTATTGATTCTTACTCCCCAGAAACATCTTTAAATGAGTTGCTTACTGCTTAGATAAACATTTGATTTAAACTTATTGTAAGTCAGTGAGAAATTGAGACTGCTTAATAAGTATATGCAATAAAGTTCCTTGGAAATGAGGTCAGAACTGCATAATCAATAAATGTTTAATTACAGTCTTATTAATGGAGATTAAGCTTATAAAGCACATCATCATATGAAACAAATTAACCCACATAAGGATAATTAGATATTAATTATTTAAGGTAGTCAGTGATAATTAGTGCATTAATTGACATGGAGTTTGCATTTCTAAGAGTCATATACTATACTATTCTATTAAATTCTGAAAATACAACTCAAGAGGAATGTAGAGCAATAAAGAACTGGGCATTTTAACCATCTAAATTACCTATTAATGATAAAAGATGCTTTAATTTACTGGGTTCACAAAATCCAGCATTGAAAGGGACTCCAGAGGACAGCTCTTGTAATCTATACTTAAATAAGAATCCTCTCTACAATATCCCCAATAAGACACTATCCAGCTTTCAGTTGAAAACCTTTGGTGATGGGGAACTTACAACCTCCCAAAATAACACTTGCTACTTTTTTGGTAGCTTTATTTGTTAAGTAAATTGTTTTTTAAGTCAACCCGACACCTAGAACTTTCTACCATTAGATTCTAGCTCTATCCCACTTGTGCTCAATCACACAAAATATCATTTTTTTCTTCCATAGTTAAGCCCTTAAAATACTTTTTAGGATAGCTATTATGAAAAAGGATATCAAATGAGATAGTTCTCATGTCAGCTACAATATCATAATGCTACATCAGTGCTTTTGGGTAGTAGCTCATTAAGTGAACATGCAAAATTTCACAACTAGAAGTGAGTTAAACATCATTTCCATTGATGAATACTTATCCACAAACCATTCATTCTGAATAATCCACTAAGGTAATACTTAAAGGATAAGACTGTACATACCCCATAGATCAATAATACATTCCAACTTTATCTATAATTTGTTTTTATTTGATGAAATAACTTTTCCCAAACCCCTCATTAAATCAGTGTAATGGTCTATGATCAGGAGAACTTTCAAATCAAAGACATCTTTAGTTGGCTTTGTGCCCCTTTTGACCTTTTAAATTTCTACCCAAGAATTCAGAAAGGCAAGAATACTTTTTCCTCAGTGAGTGTTTTAAACTTTTTTTTAAAGATAGTTGAGTGGGGCAGCTACTGTGTAGTAGAGATATTGCACAAGCCCTGAAGTCAGGAGGACCTGAGTTAAAATCTTAAAATCTGGCTTCAGATACTTAACACTTTCTAGCTGTGTGATCCTGGGCAAGTCGCTTTACCCCAATTGCAGAGAGAGAGAGAGAGAGAGAGAGAGAGAGAGAGAGAGAGAGAGAGAAAGAGAGTTAGTTAAGTACAATAAATGGAGAAATCTTTTTTTCAAATACTGCTGTTGATTTTCCCTACAGTCTGAAATTAGATCATATTTCTTTGCTTATTCCCTCAGACTATTTTTTATATTGGTCTCAGCCCCAGTCTGGTATTGCTTTCAGCTTCTAGCCCCTTAGTTCAACAGCACATCTATTAGTTATGGATTTTGTTTTAAATAAGAATGCTTCTGGTCTCTAATTCAATAGAGAACCATGAACTTCCTTCATTTCCCAGTAAAAGAGTGATAATCTTGAAAATAGTACACTTGGATTTAAGCTCTTTTCTCCTACATATTCATCCTGTGACTTTGTATATATACTTTATTTTTTTTTATTTAATAGCCTTTTATTTACAGGTTATATGCATGGGTAACTTTACAGCATTAACAATTGCAAAACCTCTTGTTCCAATTTTTCACCTCTTACCCCCCACCACCTCCCCCAGATGGCAGGATGACCAGTAGATGTTAAATATATTAAAATATAAATTAGATACACAATAAGTATACATGACCAAACCGTTATTTTGCTGTACAAAAAGAATCAGACTCTGAAATATTGTACAATTAGCTTGTGAACGAAATCAAAAATGCAGGTGGGCATAAATATAGGGATTGGGAATTCAATGTAATGGTTTTTAGTCATCTCCCAGAGTTCTTTCTCTGGGCGTAGCTGGTTCAGTTCATTACTGCTTCATTGGAAATGATTTGGTTGATCTCCTTGCTGAGGATGGCCAGGTCCATCAGAACTGGTCATCATATTGTATATATACTTTAATAAGATATGTTCTTATTTCAGAAATATTATTCTCACAATTTATTAATCTTTTTCAAACTACTTCTTGCCATTGTTTTCAACTCTATATAGGGAAGTGAAATTAAAAAAAAATTTTTTTTTTGCTTGATGATAAGCATTCCGCCATTGGTTCATCTATTTCTTCATGACAATTTGGTCATGAAGATATTCAAAAGTGCTGATACATCAGTTTGTTTTAGAAATAGTTTTACAAATAAGGAAGCACATTCTATGAAAAGGACATTATGAAAGCCATGCAACAGAAGTCACTCATTTTCTCTGTGTCTACATGATCATTCACTCTTGGGATGTTGTTACTTGTCCAATTTGCATAAGGATTTGCTCGCCTTTCATTGTGTCAAATGTGTCTATCTCTAGAGCTAAATCATGACAACAATATGAGGGAGGTAAACTGTTTTCAACACCGAATTCTTTTTGTTTACCTATGGTTTATTGCCCTGTCAGAACAGTTGCTGTCCTTCCCCTTAGTATTCCCATGTTCCCTATTATCCTTGTTAAAATATATTTTCAAGAAATGGATACCATAAATTTATTCATATTGATCTATCCATGACTAAAGGTGTAACTAACAAGGAGCAAATCTTCCTATCAATATGCACTGAGACTTTGCAATGGTACAAATTTGGCAACTGAGGTAGTTTGAGGTAAGACAGTTTTCATGTGTACAAGTTACTCATGACTAGATTTCAGTTTCCATTGGGTTCAAAGATTTTGCCTATTTTAATTTCCTATGCAGGCTGCAGTAGGACCCATCATGTTGCATGTTGAAAAAGGAAGCAAAAAGATCCCATACAAAGTTTATATCTTGTCTAGAATTAGGGTGAAAGATTACAGAGCTGTCCATCTTCTAGTTGCAGGCTCTTTTGATTTGATGACAGCAATAATTCCCCTCATAACTCCTGGCTAATGCATTAGCATTAACAGTAATTTTTGCTTTTAGACAAGCTCTGCAGTACACTATGACGGTTTCTACTCTGTAATTGTAGGGATCCTCATTAATTTAAAAGAATATTATGACATTGTGAGCTTAGGAGAGAGACAATTCATGACTGACACAATAAAGGCCTAAATTATGCTGCTTTTGATGATTAGAGGTGCAGAATTGCTTTTTTTCCCTTCCTTGCAAAATTAGGATTTAGCAGCTGTAAGAAAAAATCATTGTATAATGAAAGCGGAGGGCGTTCAGACACAACCAATACCAGACCTGCCTAGAGGAGACCTTTTATTTCAGGGAGAGATTAAAATTTCAAAGCTGTTTTCTGGTGGCATTTTTATTGATAAACCTGCATTTAAAGCAGGGTCTTAAAAAATGCATGAGATGCACATTGCTCAAGCTCACTATGTGAGATGCTGCTGCCATGATTCTGAAAGCTTACAGAATTTTATAGACTGCTCTGGACAGCTTCCAAGATGTGTTTTGACATATGTGAAATGATTAACACTTGACTATCCTTGATGAGCAAGAGATGACTTTTGGGGGTAGATTTTTCTTTGTTTCTAAGTAGTCAAAGGATGTCTATCACTTTTTCATGGCTAGAGTATGATTATATTCTAGAGAAAAGGCAAAAATGAAAATTCAAGCAATTTTTTTGAATTACAAATTAGGAGGTGAAAATGGGTCCTAGTTCATTGACTCTTCTTTGTTGATGTGATGATAAGAATAAGATCATAGAATGGTATTGTCATTAAGGACCTTGGAGGTATCTGCGTTCTTCACACGACTGCCAAAATTATTTTCTTTAGGCAAAGTTATGACCAGGTCCTCCCCTATTTAATAAATCCAGTGACTCCCTACTCCCTCAAGGACAAAATATAAACTCTATTTTTTTTCAAAGACCTTCACAATTTGGTCTAAAACTGTCTTTCCAGAAACATAATACATTATTTCCCCTCTCATACTCTATGGCATAGTCAAACTGGATTTCTTTCTCTTCCTCACACACTTAGCTTCCTCTTCTAACTATCAATTTTATGTTTAACTATATTGTTTTTACATATATATATATGTGTGTGTACACACATAAATATATACATATAATTTGGTCTCCTATGTATGTACATGTTTTTTCTGCTGTGACCATCTTGAGGGCAGGGATTGTATTTTTCTTAATATTATATCTTTAGCATGTAGCACAGCACTTGGCACATGGTAGGCATCCACAAGTCACTGTTATTTCATTTTTATAATAAACGAGCTTATTTAGAGGATGAGGTCCAAGGAGTTTTAATGAATGACTATCCAAGACCTAGAATCTTGCATCTTGATTTAGATTTCAATGATCTTTCAATATCACCATGATATTTGATGAATATTTATTATATTTGTCAAGTTTTAGGTGTTATAGGGGATATCAAAATCTCTAGGTATTGTGGGAGATATCAAAATCATAGACACTATTGAAATTCTTAAGGGAATGATGAACTTTTAAAATATCAAAGAAGAATTAAACACCAAACTGTGGCACTGATATATCCTGATACTAGGAAATAATAGAGAAGAAAGTTCCCTTAAGGCTAAATTAGTTGAAGGAGATATAATTGGAAGAAAGAGAATATCACTATATGGTTATGGGAAAACTTGAGTATTATTTCTACTTCTGCCTCTAATTAATTATGTTTGATTTTAGGAAAAGCAGTGAAGTTTCTTTCTCTCTACTATAAGGAGACTAGACTCATTGCTCTCTAAAGTTCATCCCAGCTCTGTAATTCTAGAATTTAAAGTGGGCCTTGAATTATGAGTAGACTTTAGAGAGGCAGGAGGGAGCTAAGAAAAAGAACATATTAGGTAGGTGGGAAAGCCTAGGGAAATACATTAAAGAAAAAAGCATGGATCCTTATGTTTCAGGGTAGGAAGTAAAGAGAAGAAAATTGAGTTTGTGTGTCTGGATTCATGTCTGTCAGCAACACTAGTTACTTCTTAAATGGAAAGTCAAGTCAACTTAATAAGGTATGTACCAAGTAGTATAATATCTTTCCCATTTATATAGAGTCCTTCACATACACTGTTTTATTAGATTTAAGATATACTTATTTACTATCTTCATATCCTTTCTTTGTCATTCATTATTCCAGTTGGTACTTCTAACCTTGTGGTAAGTAGCACAAATATTAATACTTTTTATAGCTTAAGAAAATGAGCCACAAGGACATTACATAATTTGTCCAATAGTTTGCAAGTGATGAACAGAGCGAAATACAATATTCTTTCTACTACATTCCTAGACTTCAAGTCTGTTTCTGTGCATATTATTTTCCCCATAATCTCTAATCATTTTTTTTCATTCCCTAGCCCAATGTGACAGAACTCTTTGCATTGCTAATAACCCTAGTGGAACAATAGCCTTATTACTAGAACAATTGACAGTCCTGTACATAGGCTTTTCTTTATTTTTTGTCATTGGAAATAAGGACCATCCCATTAGTACAGATACATTTGTAGACAAATGTATGAATGTTAATTTTCCCCATAACTTATTTTTTGTAATGAATCTGTTTCAAATGAATGACATGCAAAATCTTTCTGATGATTGTTGTTCAACTTTATCTCTTCTCCAGATTGAACATATGGAAACAAGAAGTCCTTATCCCTTATCTCTGTAGCTAGTGTGAACTCACCATATGGGCATATTTACAGAGAAAACAAAAAAAAAGTATTGGGGAAGTTGCTGAATTTCACATATTCTGAGTACTGTCAGAGACAGAATCTAATTGACAAGGCTTCTCTAAGAATAAGTGCCCTTTGCTACTCCAGAAACATTTCATTCTCTTGAGAGAAGGTCAACAATTATTCTCCTTCTCTTGTACATAGTATTTGTGTTGACAGCCTTTACTGTGGTGACTGATGAAAAGTTACCCCAACTGACTATGCAGATCATAAAGTGTGATTCTGGGTGGATGCTCTCTATTTCTCTCACAAAGAAATATTCAGTAGGGAAACCATCTGAGTTGCTGATCTCCTGGTTACATGTCATTTATTTTATTTCGCAACCTATATTTGCCTCTTCAGTGATTTCCTTTCCACAAAGATTTCCCTCGCTGGTGCCCTGCACCCCCTGTAGAACCTTGGACTATATTGCCTGACATTGATCCAGATAGTTTTCTTTATTATTTCCATAGGTCCTTTAGGATTTTTTTTTCATCAGTGTGACATGAAGAGTCAACCTTGGAGCCAGGAAAACTGGCTTTAACTGCTACTTCTGTCTGATATTTCCTGCATGATCCCAGTAAAGTTACTTAAACTCTTAATGTGCTAGACCATTAATTATCAAAAGTGTGATCTAGAGCAGGACTTCTTAAAATGTTTCCACTCATGATCCTTTTTCACCTCAGAAATTTTTCATTAGAGGTATATAAAATAGATATGCAAATCAAACATTTACTGATAATAAATCATAATGTCATGATCTGCTATTCAGTTATGAAATCTTATATGGGGTCACAAACCACAGTTTAAAAGTTGAGGTCTAGAGAAACCTGGGCCCAGACTGGTCTAGAGATTCCCTGAGACTCTTTCAGGGGTCCAAGAAGTCAAAACTACTTTCATAACAATACCAAAATATCTTAATTTCTAATATGTTAAATATGTATATATATAATTCATATTAACAAAAGATCTTGGAGGTTAGGGATGGTCTTCAAAAATTTTTTAAATGTAAAGAAGGCTTGAGACTAAAATAATTAAAAATTGCTACTAAAGGAATCTCCCCACAATATAAAGAAGTTGTTTATGTGCTTTGTTATTAGAAACTTCTTCAACTGATAGTAGTTCTCTATATTGATGAAATTATATACCCATTTCCTTATTTTTGAAGGATCTATGGCCAAAAAATAATATGAACAACAAAACAAAACCATGGACTAGAATCAAAGGATGTGACAGCATAATTCTTTCAGAGAAGCAAATTTTGAAAACTCCTAAAGAACAGAATAAAACAGAAAAAGTTCAGAACTCTTTCAAGGTAGGGGATAGAGTTAATTAATACTTGATTGCTTGCTTTATTAGATTCAAAACACTTCTGTTCGTGTTTCAATTTAGTCCATAAAAGCTTTCTTGGGCTCTGTTTCTTTTCTTGGCATTATCATTGTTGTTCAATCATTTTCAGTTGTATCCAACTCTTCTTGATCCCATTTAAGGTTTTTTTTCTTTTAGTAGAGACTCTGGAATGGTTTTCCACTTCCCTCTCCAGCTTATTTTACAGATGAGGAAAATGAATAAAATATGATTGAGTGACTTGCCAAGGATCATACAACTAGTAAATGTCTGAATCTGGATTTGAATTCAGGTTCTCCTGACTCCAGGCCCAACATTCTATCCACTGTACCACTTACCTCTCCCATCGTGGTCTATATTCATAGCACAAATAAATTTTCTCAGTTTATTTGTCATAGATTTGGCTCAGATAAGTTAAGCTCCAAGTCTGTAAGATCATAAGAAGTTTTTTATGGTCCTTTGGTATAACTCATTCCTCAGCAAACAGAATTTTATTAGTCTTTGTTCAAGGATCTCAAAAGGTCATATTACAAAGGTGATCTTGGGCTTACAGAGGATAGAAACTTCTTGAATGTGAGCTATAAGAGTCCTTACCAGACTGACAAAGTTTTATGTGATGCCTGAGTGACAAATGATGGGCTATCTCAAGATCATATAGTTACGTATAGAGGAAATTTATTACTAGACAATGTATTACCATATAAGTTCTTGGGGGTAAGTATTCCTTAAGAATTAGAAAAAAAATATAAAGTGAACCTCCATCTCATTTTTTACCCTTCTGTTTCACAAGTTATAGTAACTGGATAACAGAAAACACAGCAGATGGGACAAAGAGGAATATTTTTTGACAATATACAGATATGAATTTAAAATTTAGACTTTTAACTTGACATCTTTATTTAATAACCAATGAGTTGAAACACAACTGGAACAATTGACACAACACATCCATATTAACTTTCTTGTTATAAATCCAAGCAGAAGAACATATGAAGGTTGCAATTCAATAAAAAGACTCCTTGGAGATTCTTTTTCTAGAGACAAATACATAACTTGGTAGAGACATAGTTGATGTGAGACCAAACTATGCCAGATCACTTTCAGGATACTTAAGTAAGTTAAAGAAACAAAAACTCACAAAAAAAACAAAAATCAACAAAATAAATGGGGACACAATGGAACATATCTGGCTGAATATTTTAAATGATAAATTATTATTATCATAATAAGCTAGTGTTTATTATAGCAATTTAAGGTTTGCAAAACACTTTACAATATTATCGCATTTTGTTCTTGTAACAACATTGGGAGTAGGTATATTACAACCATTTTTCACATGAACATACTGAGGTTGTAACTTGCTCAGAGTCTCACAACCAGTAGGTTTCTGAGGCTATATTTGAACACTCAAGTTTTTCTTACTACTACTAGTCCATGGCTCAATTAATTCTAACACTTAGGCTGTACAAAGGCTGTACCATGTTTTGACCCCATTGAGTATTTCATGTACTAAGATAGAAACTATAAAAGCCACTAATAGCAAGAACATTGCTGGACAGGTAAAAATACAGGCAAAAGATAATATGTACTTAAAATAACACTATTTTAAAGGCAGTGAAAGAGTCATATTTTCCAAGATTCAAAGGGAAAAAGATTACAAAACACTAGAAAATATCATAAATAGTATTATTATTCTATAATAAAGAGAAAATTACTAACCCAAATGCATATCTTCTTTTCTCAATAAAATTATTATGAAAATTGAATGCACAAAGAAAAAACTGAGAAACATATTTCAGAAAATAGTTTAAGCAGATATAAAACAAGCTATATTATAACATAATTGAATATGTTGAATATTTTACAAAAAGATACCCTATAGTATTTATTATTTAGCATTTTAACTAAATGATGGAAACAAAAGGCATGATCAATAAAATATTTTAAAGCATTTGATCTGATAGAACAAAATGTAATCTTGAAAGTTCTCATTAGCCATAGCATCTTTCATATATAGATTAAAATGATACCAGACAAATGCACACTATGTTTAAATGGTTGTTCAATAATTTGTTGGATATAGACATGCAATATAGTATAAAATAGAAAAATATAAGGTCACATGTGCTGACACAATCCAAATAAAAGATGAATGCCCTGTTAAGAGAGAGCTTCTCCAAAAATTCATATATATATATATATATATATATATATGTATATATATATATATGTATATATATGCATATGTAAAACATAATGAATATAATATATGGTACTTTAGCTTATTATATTATATATATTATAGATATAATTATATATTATATATATTATAGATGGATACCCATCTAGATTCAGAACCTAGTAAGAAGAGGATATCAGATTAGATTGCATTATAGAAAGGGGCAGTCAAATGACACATAAGATAATGAGCTAGACTTAGAGTTTGGAAGATCTTATTAGCTGTATATCTTTGGGCAAGTCACTTAACCCTGTTTGCTTCGGCTTCCTTATCTGTAAAAATGCTAGAATGGCATACTACTCTAGCATTTTTGGCAAAAACAAAACAAAACTAAAAACTAAAAAACAAAAAGGGTTCATGAAGATTCAAGAGCAAGTGAAACAAAGGACACCAGATTTTGGAAACTGTGAGGTACTTTCATAGTCCTACATTGCACTGAATATCATCTCCAGAAAAACAATTATTCTCTTGGTCATACCATAGTTTTGTGAATCATGGAGTATCATGAAATCAAAAGAATCAAAAGTTATAATAATAGGAGTTAGCATTTATCTAATGCACATCAAGATATCATTCGTGATATCATCAGTCCTTTTAGAGAATGAAGGAAAAACAACAGTGGTATGAGTTCTACAAATTTGGAAGCTTTTAATCTCATTTGATCCTTAAATAAATCCTTTAGTGGAGGTGTTATTATTATCCCCATCTTAAAAATGAAGATATTAAGGCTAAGAGAAATTCAATGATTTGCTCAGTTTTATGAGCTAGTAATTGAAACAAAATTTGAGCTTAGTTCTTTCTGATTCCATGCCCAGCATTCTATCTATTGTGCAATTTATTTTTTCCAGCACACACGCATTGCTATGCCTTTGATGGTAAAAGAAGGAAGAAAAAAGTAAGCATCCAGTGTACCAGCCACATGTTGTATAAACAATGTAAAGGAAAATGTGATCAAGATTCCCATGAGATGAGACATTATGGAAGTGCCTGTTTAGTGGAAATATATCCCATCCTTATTGAAATTATGGATCTATATATCAAAGTGTCGAAAAAGAAGAATAAATCACAAAGGAACACTTTATACACTTTGGGGCTGGGTACCTCTCCTATAAAGGCCTTCAAATAGTAAAAGTTGACAAACATTAGTTTTTGTGATGGCAATAATTCAAAATAGAATTTTCCTGAACAATTTCACTGACTGAAGGTAAATTTATCTTGTGATAAATATTCATGTATCTACTAAAATGTAATCACTCCATTTCTAAGTCTGCCTAGTTATTCCAGCTCCCACCTTCATGACTATCTTTTACCATATGGAGTCCACCAGATGTTCAGTACTCTGCCAATCAATTTTGGACACCTACTGTGATTTGTCCTCACAGCAATAAACATTCTGATATGGCTCCATGGAAAGTGTCCAGAACTCATATGTCAGTTCTAGCAACTATTTTTTTTTTCTGTTATCTAACAAATCCAAAAACTTTATCCATTTCTAGCCTACCAAAGTTTACATGGTCAAACTCATAATCTACTTACATATTTAACCACTCCTCCTCAGATATGTAATATTAATTCACATTCTGCTACTTCTATAAACTCTTAACTTTCTATTTATACTACAACTCCAGTAGTGCTTCAGGTTTGAATCTTGAAGACTAGACAAAGGATGGTTCAATGACAGAGGTGGAAGATGAAAGGGGAACTGATTTGGAAAATAGGGGATTAGTTCATTAAATATATTGAATTTGAAATGTCTGTAGACTGTCTCAGTGGTGATTAGTGAATGAATTTCTATCAATAACATGAAAAATGTCAGGAATTTATTCTCTTTTTCTTCTTAATGACATTTTCAGATATAGTCCAAATACAGGAAGCTATGTTGAGCTTCTATAGGAAATACATCTATGTAATTTAGTCCCATTTTATAGGTTCTGTAGGCTTTTGTAATTCTGGGAAATGGACCATCTAATTACTACTTAGGGAAGGTAGAAGGAAGGATGAGTATTTAAAGTTGGCTCATCACTCAAATATATTACATAATTCCTTTATTAACAGAGGACAAGCTCTAGTAGGTTCTAACCTGCTGGGAAAAAAATGTTGTATATAATTCTAATGAAAGGTTATGTCAGCATAGTTCAGTGCAAAAAGGCTCATGATTAGCAAACTTGATGCTTAGTATAGAATCTGGGGGCCGTCGTAATGGATGAAACAAAGGTAACATAACAAAAAAGTAAAAATGACCTTTAGTTTTGAGGGATGGACATTTCTGATTTGGAACTATATGAGTCAACACAAATAGTAGAAAGTAGAACAGAAGATACATTAAATTATGATTTTGGACCTTTAGTTTAAATTGTCTGTTGTTAATTTGTGTGAGATTCTTGTGTACTGACCAAGTAATGTATATATTGATGGTGGAATATAAAGTTGCGATTAGAAAGGAGCCAAGATGGTAGAGAACATACATGACTTTCTGTGACCTCCTCTGACCTCTTAAAGCAACAGCATATTAAGTCTCTAAACTGGTTTTAGAGTCAACAAACCCACAAATCTTTGGACTACAACACTTTGCCAGAAGAAAATGCTGTGAAGAACTTCAGAATAGGTCTGTTTCAAAAGGGCAAGGAGACAGTCTGCTGAGCCTAGAAAGCAGCACAGGGAGACCAGAGCAAAGAGCTGGGGCAGGATGTCAGAATATGGCAGCTTTCACATACCTGGAAATCTTCCGTGATCCTCTTAGACTACTCTGTCCTGATTGCAAGCAGGTGTGTTGGCAGATTTGCTGCAAAAGGCAAATTGTATTGCACTGAGCCCTGGAAGAATGAGGGAGCTAGCCAGGCTTACCCAGCACCAGAAGTCATTCAGCAGAACTGACCCAGGGCAAACTAAAGCAGCCCTTACTGCATTTTCTTAAGAGCAGACCTCAAGCCTTAAAAAATAAGCAAAAAAAAAAAAAAAAAAAAAAACTCTCAGCATAGACACCTTTTATGGAGAGAGAGAACAGAGATCAAATCCTGAGATTTCTACAGGTAAATCAACCCTAGAAGAGGGATCCCCAAAGGGAGATATGTGCTGGTCCCCATTAAACAAGGTTTTCTTGGGAGATTGCATAAATGATCTTAAAAGACAATTAGAAGAAAAATGGGGAAAGGAAATGAGATCTTTGCAAAAAGGAATGGGAAAAGTATATGTCACCTTAAAAAAGATATTGATCCTGTGAAAAACAAAATCTGAGAAATGGAAAAAATGCAACGAACAAAAAATTCAATTGGCCAAATACAAAAGGAGTTTAAAAAGGTAATTCAAAAAATAATACACTAAAAATTAGAATTGAACAAATGGACGTGAATGACTCAATAAGTATTCAAGAACCAGTCAAACAAAAACAAAAAATAGAAGAAAATATGAAATACCTCCTAGGAAAAACTGCCCTGATGTCTTAGAATAAGAAGGAAAAATAGCCATTGAAAGAATTCACCAATCATTTCCTGAAGGAGACCCCAAAATTAAAACCTCAAGGAATATTGTGGTTAAATTTTAAAACTATCACACCGAGGAAAAGATATTGCAAGCAGCCAGAAAGAAACAATTCAAATATCAAGGAGCCACAATGAGGATTACCTAGGACCTAGCAGCTTCCACCTCAGAGTATTAAAGGGCTTGGAATCTGATATTCTGAAAGGCAAAGGGACTTGGATAAAGCCAAAAATAAGCTATCCAGGTAAAATGAGCATTATCTTTCAAGGAAGAAGGTAAACATACAATGATATAGGTGAATTTCACCTATTTCTAATGAAAAGATCAGAGCTGAACAAAAAGCTTGAACTCCAAACACAGAACTCAAAAGAAGCATAAAAAGGCAAAAAGGAAAGAACTCTTGAGGACTATATTTCTCTTATGGATATACTTAGAGAGTGAGGGTATAATTTGACTTTATTATGATAATATGAAAAAAGAAGCTAAAGGTGGAAAGGGCACCATACTGGAAAAAAGAGGAAAAAAAGTCAAATAAGGGAAATTACATCTTACAAAGATACAAAGAAGACTTATTATGATTAAGGGAAATAAGGGAAGGAGATAAGCATTATGGGAATCTTACTCTCATCATATTTGGCTCAAAGAGAGAATATGAGACATATTTGGTTTCACAGAGAAACTTGTCTTACCTTATAGAGAAATGTGAGGAAAAAGGGGAAAAAAAGGAAAGACTAACAGAAGGCAAAACAGCATTAGGGGAAAGGTGTACAAAAAGGGGAAGAGTTCTAAACAGGGAGAGTTGTTTGAGGGAGATGGTCATCAAAAGCAAAATACTGGGGAGGAGGGAAGAGGAAAAGGAAAGGGAAAACACAACCTAGGATCAATAAGATAACAGGAAATAAAGAATTAGTTATTTTAACTGTGAATGGGAATGGGATGAACTCTCCCATAAAATGGAAGGGGATAGCAGACTAGATTAAAAGCCAGAAACCTACAATATGTGGTTTACAAGAAACACAGTTGAAACAGTGATACATACAGAGTGAATTTTAAGGGCTGGAGACTAATCTATTATGCTTCAAGTGAAGGAAAAACGAAGCAGTGGTAGCAATCCTGATTTCAGATCAAATTAAAGCAAAGATAGATTTAATTAAAAATATAAGAAAGGAAACTATATTTTACTAAAGGGTACCATAGATAATTAAGCAATATCAATAATAAATATATATGCAACAAGTAGTTTATCATCCAAATTCCTAGAGGAGAAGTTAAGAAAGAAGCAAGAAGGAAAGGACAGCAAAAACTATATTACTGGGGGAATCTCAACATGGCTCTCTCAGAACCAGAAGTTAAGGAAGTAAACAGAATGTTAGAAAAATTAGATATGATAGATCTTTGGAGAAAATTAAATGGAGTTAAAAAAAAGTTTACTTTTTTCTTGGTGGTTCATGGAACCTATACAAAAACTAACCATTTATTAGGGCATAAAAGCCTCAAAATCAAATGCATAAAGGAAGAAATAGTAAATAAATTTTTTCAGATCAAAATACAATACAATAAATATCATATGCAATATAAGACCAGGAGGAAATAGAACAAAAATTAATTAGAAATTAAATAATCTAATCCTAAAGAATGAATGGGTGAAACAAAAAAAAATCATAGACACAATCAACAATTTCATCAAAGAGAATGTAAAAAAAATGAGACAATATACCAAAATTTGTGGGATGCAGCCAAAGGAGTTATAAGGGGAAATTTTGTATCTCTATGTGCTTACTTGCATAAATAAAGAGAAGATCAACAAAGTGGGCTTACCCCTAAAAAAGTAGAAAAAGAACAAATTAAAAATCCTCAATTAAATGCCAAATTTGAAATTCTGAAAATAAAAGGGGAGATTAATAAAATTGAAAAAAATATTGAATTAATAAATAAAACTAAGAGTTGGTTTTATGAAAAAACAACAAAATAGATAAACTTTTAGTTAATTTGATTAGAAAAAGGAAAGAAGAAAATCAATTTGTTAGTCTCAAAAATGAAAAGGAAGAATTTTCCACCAATGAAAAGGAAGTTAGAGCAATAATTAGAAGTTATTTAGCCCAACTCTATGCCAATAAATTGGATAATCTAAATGAAATGGAGTAATATCTAGATTGCCTAGGTTAAGAAAAAGAGCAAATAAATTACTTAAATAGTCCCATTTTAGAAAAAACAAATAGAACAAGCTATTAATGAACTCCCTAAGAAAAAATCTCCAGTACTAGAAGGATTTACATGTGAATTCTACCAAACATTTAAAGAACAATTTATTCCAATACTATATAAACTATTTTAAAAAATAAGGAAAGAAGGAATCCTACCAAATTCCTTTTATGACATAGATATTGTGCTTATAGCTAAACCAGGTAGGGTGAAAACAGAATAAGAACTATTTGACAAAAATTGCTGGGAAAATTGGAAACTAGTATGGAAGAAATTGGGGTTTAACCCACATTTAACACCACATACCAAGATAAGGTCAAAGTGGATTCATGATTTGGACATAAAGAGTGATATTATAAGCTAATTAGAAGAACATAGGGTGGTTTACCTCTCATATCTGTGGAGAAGGAAGGTATTTGTGTCCAAAGAACTGGTACTCATAATTGAACACCAAATAAATAATTTTGTTTATATTAAGTTAAAATTTTTGTACAACCAAACTAATGCAGACAAAATCAGAAGGGAAGGAATAAATTGAGAAATGATTTTTACATGTAAGGGTTCTGATAAAGGCCTCATTTCTAAAGTATATAGAGAATTGCTTCAAATTGATAAGAATCCAAATGATCTATATTCGTTCTATAAGAAATGACCAGCAGAATGATTTTAGAGAGGCCTGGTGAGACTTACATGAACTGATGCTGAGTGAAATGAGCAGAACTAGGAGATCATTGTACGTGGCAACATCACTATTATAGAACAATCAATTCTGATGAACATGACTCTTTCCAACAATGAGCTGATTGAAGCCAGTCTTAATGATCTTATGATGAAGAGAGCCATCTATACCCAAAGAGAGAACTGTGGGAACTGAATGTGGATTATAATATAACTTTCTTATTCTTTCTTTTGTTGTTCATTTGCATTTTGTTTTTCTACTCATTTACTTTCCTTTTTGATTTGATTTTTCTTGTTCAGCAAGAGAATTCTATAAATATGTTTACACATATTGGAATTAACATATGTAACATATGATTGGATTGCTTGCATCTAGGGAAGGGGTGGGGAAAAGGAGGAAAAAATCTGAAACTAAGGCTATGCAAGGGTCAATGTTGAAAAATTATCCATGTATATGTTCTGAAAATATAAACTTTTAAAAAAAGTTGCAGCGAAACGGAAAAAAAATAGTTCATAGACTGATTGGGAAGGCAAATAAAGAAAGGAGCAGAGTATATTTTAGCAGGCACTGAAATTATGATGCTTCATTTCATATTGGAATACTCAAGGCAGTTATTATTTAAGAATTTTAAGAAAAAATATAAAAATGAAAATAATTGCAATATATTCACCAATATTTGTTGCAATGACAACAAACACAAAGACAAAGAACTCAATATGACCCTCCCAGTTAAGTGAATATGAATTTTAATGTTTTGGAACTTTAAGTTTCAAAGATGGGTTTAGGTTAGGGCAGTGAAAAATATGGTCTGGGATTATGGAATAAAGAACAAAAATGTCTGTATAAAAGCATTATGGATTTATAATGTAAATGCTTTCTTCAAGATATAATGTGGAAGGTAGTAAATAGTATCAAATGATATCACAGATAATATTTGTTATATACTGACATGAAAATTCTAGTTATTAGCATGGGATTAATTTCTTAATAACCTGTGTATAATTAGACCAAAGGCTCAAAATCAATACTAACAATGGAGAAGAAAAGAGAAAATAGAGCACAAAATCAAGGCAATTCAAACTTGCCCTAATTAATTAAACAAACTGTGTATGCCAAAGAATGAGAAATTGATGAAACAACAGTCATTGTCACAAACTATAATAATTTCTTAAATAATAGAAATCCATCATTAAAACAAGAAAACAACAACAATAAAAACTCCGACCACAACCACAATTTACAAACCCTTCAAGCAAAAATCATTTTCTTGTAGCAGAAAGACATGAAATTTCAGGGTAACATCCATTAGGAATAAAAAGTAATTTGTAAAAAAAAAATGTAGAGATTATGAGTGTTATCCATTCACAAAACTATGAGAAGTAATATAAAAAAACCCAGAAAGTTTGGTGTGAGACCTGATTAATCCATATAATCTTAAAGTTTTAAGAATGAAATTGAAAGAACAAGAAAGAGATGTAAAAGAAAATTTAGTAGTTATTACAAAAGTCTAGAAAATCTATAAAATGTAATTAAATGAAATCGATGCATTTCCTCTAGAACCACCACATGTGGAATTTATATCATGATCTCCATATTGTTGCATAAGACATTAGAATTGTCACCAAAAAAGCAAATATGGAAAGAAGAGATGAAAAAGAACAAGTGCATTCAAATGTGATCTATACTAGAAACAACAAAATTGCGAAGATCTCAAGGAATTTGCTCCTAATAGCTGAGAAAGGACAAGACACAATAGGTATAGAAACAATTGTGAACATATTAACGTTTTTAAAATATTACTTTAAAATATAAATAACCACTAGCCCATATGCCTAATTCCATATCTATACAAAATAATTTTTGAAATTTTATCATAATCTTAATTATCAAGAAGAAACATGTCAACATGCAAAAAATAAGATGTGTAAAGTTTACTGTTTTACAGTGATAAAAAATTTATAATGAACTACTGTTCTATAACCTTTCTTAAATTTACAAAGTAAAAATAAAATTGCTCTTCTATTACTCCCTCACAACTTTTTTATTCTCTTATTTGTATTTTAATAGTTTTTGTACCTTCCTTACATTTAATTTATATTAAACCCTTTAAAGATATATATATATATATATATATATATCCATATGATATGGAGTATAAATCAACTGATTATAAATATTCTGATAAACTTGTAACTACCACCACCACCTCATAATAAAAATGACTTTGATCACTCTCTGCTTATTAGTAACAAACATGGCGTTTTCTATATCATAGAATATGTCAAATAATGAGTCCAAGAGGAAGCTGTATTCTCTAGAGAGAATGATGGTATTCCTGTTTATGGATGACATTTTTATGATTTAATCAAATCACTATAGAGACTTGTGAGATACATAATCACATAAAAAAGTTTGCCTATCCATCTGTACAAGGGGAAAAAAGTGGATAAAAATTGCTTCTAATACAGACTGTATTGTGAATTTTGTGGAATATCCTTAGATGTGGTACATTAGTCCCTATATATTAGAAAGCTATTTGTAGACAGTTAATGAAATGGGTCAATCATTGAACAAAGAGAAGAGAGCAATCTTTGTTACCTTTGAGAAATCTGGTGCTTTGAATACCCTCAGATTTCCCTTTGATTAAATAGATATTTTAGCATCAAAATTATTTCAATTATGTCACATATCTGAATCATGAAATATTATACTGCCTGAAGATCCAAAGAGAAGTAGAGAGGCTCATGGTGCTTATTAGCATAGTGAAGCATTTTGCAAATGGAAACTTGTGAAGCAGAAACAGAAATCATGTTCCCTGAGGGATTACCAGTCAAGGAGAGGGTTGATCATATATTAATCACATAACATGATTAATGGAAAATATTTGTTCTGAAGCTGTATTGATCAATATCAAGAGATCCTGAGCAATGGCAACATGCTTGGGAGATACCCCTGGTGAATCTATGAGAGGCCATGGACAAGGATGCAAAGAGTTATACACATGGTTATCTAAACCATTGGAAGAGGTATTAACCCTGATAGTATCTCATTTCTATTTAAGTACCAAAATACTACATTAACATGACATCAAGGCTTGTTGAGAGGAACAGGTATAGGAATCATTAATTTGCAAGAAAATATAAAGAATCAGTCTAACATCCATATCTTTGCAGATGCCAACCCAAATTTTAGTTATTTTTTGCTTATTAAAGGCCCCATTGCCTGCATCTACAGATGTCAAAAGCAAAACAAATTTAGCTTCACCGAGGAAAAGACCCTGAATCTGCTTTCTTCCTATACTCTTTGTTTAGGGAGTTTTCTTGTATAGTTAGTGGGAAGCTTGTGGTGTTTAAGTTTCTTTTCATAGAAGAGAGAGCTACACATGGATAAGACCATTATTGTGAACCTGGAATATAATGTTATGAAATGCAGTTATTACATGCCTAAGAAGGCTAAGTAGTCTAGTTTTCATGCCTTTATAATGGTTGATCATGCTGGGTTTGGGGGCAGGATTGGTAACTTTCCTACTTGAGATTTCAATCTAGATTTGGGTAGAAATCATCTAAAATAATGATTTTCACTAACCTGTATAAGGGATTATTTTGAGCTTGTTATTTCTCTCTTATAATCTGCTAAAGGACATACATAGGAAGAGAAGAGAGAATGAGTGAAAATAAAAGCATTAAGTTTGGCAGATTAGTTAGTTGGCTAGTTAGAAGTAGTAAATTGAGCTCCTGTACTTTATAAACAAGGAAACTAAGGCCAGAACAGTAAAATGACTAGTTTAGGACGACATGTTATTGTGACAGAGCTGGGATTAGAACCTGAGGTTACTAATAAAATGTGGTCATTTATTATTTGGAGGACATTCCACCCTGGTCAAACCACTTTGGAAAGAAAAGAAAGATGCAATTTGTGTTTCATTCAGTCTTCTGCCCTGGGATTTTTCTGGAACTCACATTCTAAGGGACAGAAAATCGGACATTTTTTCTTTCCTTCAGGATTGGCCTTATGTATGTCAGGCTCCAATTACAGCATTACTATAATAACAATTTCCACCTGGCTCATACAGCTGTGATGCAATTTCATACATCTTTTCAGCTCTGTTTTAACCTGACCTCAAAAGGTATAACCTCCAATTTTGCACAACTGGGTTGAAATATATACTAATTGCACTTGCTTAATTTGGATTTCCAGGACTTTACTCTGTAAATTGGCTATAAACACATACCCACAAATCTGAGCAACCAATTGCTTGTGCTGTCATCTGGAAAAGCTTCTTGTTCTAGGTCATCAGCACCAATTAATATTAGAATGGGATTCTAATAAACGTATTTGGTGACTCCCTGCCCTTGTAGTTTGTTCCATTAGCTGCCCTTTATTCAGAACCAGCTGGAATCTAGGCAGAGGACTCCTCACAAATTTCTGGATAGCATCAAGTGCTATAGTCAGGCAAAAACGTGGGAAGTGGTACTATGGTGATTGGATTACATTCCTGGTCAGTTCAGGCAAGAGAACTCAAGATAGGCTGGTTCTCAGAACTATAATTAATGGTTATTGTGCTGGGTAAATATCACAAAATATGGCCAGGGCAATTGTAAACATAGTTGACTAGTTGACAAGGATAAGAGAATATGCTGGAAAAGAACTTGAGACACAAGATCCAAACCTATCCATGATAGGATTGGGGAAAAGCTGGGTACATGGTCTCTTAGGCGACAGAGATTTAATGTTAAGTGGGACTTCTATTAAGGAGGTCACCACAGATGGCAGGGCCAGGTGAGGTTATGAAAGAGCTCATCTGGAGTGACTGCCATTCAAGCATTTATTAGTCACCTACTCTGCTAAGTGCCAGGGATATAAAGAAAGGCAAAACTAATCCCTGACCTCAAAGGAGCTGGCAATCTAATGAAGAAGATTTCATACAAACAACTCTATATAAGCAAGATAAATACAGGAGAAATGGAAATAATCTCAGAGGGAAGGCATTAGCATTTAGGAGGCTTGTGAAAGGTGGGATTTTGGCTTGAAGGAAGCCAGGGGGTGCTGGTACAGAGGAAGAGGCCAGGAATAACTTTCCTTGCTAAATTGTTTTTAACTCTTTAAACGAGTGTGAATGTTATAAACACCTTCCAAATTTCAACAGTTTGAGATAAAGCCCAGTTATACCTCTGGCTTCTGTCTTTGGCACTTCTATTGGGGCCATATTTGTGCTCCAGGTCATTTCCCGAGCACAGCCTAGTATAAATCTTGGTGGAGTTTAGGGAGGAAAATTGAAAGGAAGTAGGGATTGTTAGCCTGAAGGCATATGTGCCAGGTTGCAGAGTAGTCACAAAAACCATAACAGTTTGACTCTGAGGACTTCACAAATAACCAGGTTAGATAATTGCTGTTGTGAGCCTGGCCTTTTATATATGTTCAGTCCTTGTAACCCTTGAAATTATTATTTAACATTGTTTTATATATTTAATGCATGTGGGTGAAAAGAAACACAATTTACCAATGATCTCCAATGACATCATGCCAAACCTACTAATGGAGTTAATCACTGGACAGTTGTTCTATCAGACCTCTGGTCTGTTACTGTCTTGCATTAGTCACCCTGTGTAAGAGCAGCATCTGGCCTTTTGTATCTGTTTCCAAATAATGGCAAGGATTATAGGGCAAGGTGTAAAATGATGTGAATCTTTATGGTAGAGCTGCTGCTCTGAGGTGGTTTGAGGCCAAAGTTTCCACTCTTCATTATCCCACATGGCAGTTTTATGGGCTTCATCTTTGAGTTTATTTCATTTGGGAGTGATGTAAGCCATTCCAGATTTAACCCTATTGGAGATTTTTTTTAAGTTGTTATTCTTTTCTGTCCCAAATCTTTCTATTTCCCAATTATATTGGTGTGAGTCATTTGGCATCGGTGTGAGAGATTTCAATTTTTAACGGGATTTTTTTTGTTTTTTTGTTTTTGCTGCTTCTCTTTTCTAGATCCTCCTTGTTCCCAATTATAGTCTAGTTTTTACTAGATGAATCCTAGTTAACAGTGAATTCTTTGGAAAATGGTGTTAGTTTTATGTTTATATTCTGGCAAGGATTTGGAGTATTTTATATTCTCTCCTATGGGAAAGTGGAAAAGCTTTGAGCTCTGCTTTTCTTCACACATTTCTTCACTCATTTTCCCTGTGAATGCAATGATGGAGCCAGAAATCCTATTTAAACTACTTGCTTCCTGTCCCCAAGATCACCATGCTTCTAATGTGAAATCATTTTATTTTTTTACTGAATTTAAAGGTTTAAATGCAGTTATGACCCTGTCCTCAGCTTACACACCCAGTCCCAGAGTTTCTTTAAAAAATTCAGAATACTGTAGACCCTCTTGGTTATATTGTAAGGTAAAAGGCTAGGACCACCTGCTTATTCCTGGAGCTTAAATTGATGAAGGATAATACATGTTCTTTTCTTTCCTGCCTGAAGATAACTGCTATTTTCACCAAAGAGGACAAAAGCTTTACTGTACATTTCTATAATGGAGCTAAAAGGCTTTAGCAGTCATTCTGAATTTGGAGGTCTAATTAGATTCCTATTTTAATGTAAGATCTTGGCTTCAAAGTACTTAATAACTGTTAGAGTTTTTAAAAGGGGGAAACTATGGATTGTTTAAATGTAAGCATCTTAAATAGATAACTGGTAAATTAAAATAAATGGAGCAAATGAACTGTGAATTTTCTAATCACTTCTAAAAACTGCCATTTATGATTTCCTTCCAGTGAATGATGCTGGTCTTACATAGACAATGATAATAAAGGAAATAGGGTTTAAGGGAAGAAGACAGATATAATGAAAGTGGCTCCCAACTATAGCTGAAACTGCAATTTGTGGGCATATTTACTTTCTTCTATGATAAGCCTTTGATATAATTAGGGACCACTACACCCATGCTTCTCAGATATCATTTTAAGTAGATGCAATACATGGAAAGTATACTGACAATCTCTAAATTTCTTATGAAGTTCTCCTCAATTCTAAGACAACAAAACTATCAATTTTTAGGTGTCTTAAAAATTTTAAAACAAACATTTCTATGTCCTTCTGAAGACTAAGCTTCCTAAATTCATTCATTTTCTGAGTCCTGATGTTTATCTTTAAAACACTGTGTGCATTGGGACTTAGAAAGTAGTCCCAATCTATAGCTATATTTTTCTCCTATTTTCCTCAAATATTCTAAATTTAAATAACATATCCAACCAAAATGTCAAAATTAGAAGGAAAGCAGAAACTGGGTAAAAACTTGACAGCAGTGTTTTTGATAAAGTCCTCATTTCTGAGTCAAATTTATAAGAACAGAAATCATTCCTAAATTGATAAATTCTCTAAGAATATAAGCAGTATTTAGATGAAGAAATTAAGACATTTAATGGTTATATGAAAAAAATGCTCTAAATCAATATTGATTAAAGAAATACAAATTAAAAGAGCTCAAACCTCTCAGGCTAAGATGATGGAAAAGATAATAAATAATAAAAGTTGGAGAGGATGTGGGAAAACTGGGACACTAATGCATTGTTGGTGCAATTGTGAAATGATCCAATCATTCTGGAGAGCAACTTGAAATTATGCCCAAAGAGCTCTAAAGTGATGCAAATCCTTTGATCCAGGTCTGTATCCCAAAGAAATAATAGAAAAGGGAAATGGAACCCCATGTGCAAAAAATGTTTGCAGCACGCTTTTGTATTGGCAAAGAATTGGAAAACCATTAGAAGCTCATCAATTGGGGAATTCCTGAATAAGTTATGATATATAAAAGTAATGGAATATTATTACTCTATAAAAATAATAAACAGACAGATTTTAGAAAGGCCTGTTAAGATTTACATGAACAAATGCTGTGACACAAGCAGAATTAGGAAAAATGGGGCACAGCAACAGCAAGATTGTATTGATCAACTATGGCAGACTTAGTTATTCTCAATAGTTCAGTGATCCAAAGCAATTTCAATAAGGGATTTGAACTTGGGTCTTCCTGACTTCAGTCCTTTTGCTCTATCCACTGCGCCACCTAGCTGCCCCCTTTTTCTTCTGTTTCTTTTTTTCTCATTGTTTTCCCCTTTTGTTCTGATTTTTCTCTTCCAACATGATTCATAAGGAAATATGTCAAAAAAAATTAAACATGTATAACCAAAAATGTTGGGTTTTTTTTTTTACATGTAACTGGGGAAAATAAAAATTTTAAAAACGAAATAACATGTCTATTATTTCTAGGACTTATATCACAGAAGAAAGTTGTCTTTTTCTCATCCCAAAATGAATGTATTTTATATTTATTTGATTAATTCTATAGCATTTTCTTCTCTCAGTCTTAACGTGTGTGTGCGTGTGTGCATGGGTGTGTGTATGATGTATAAATGTGTGAGTGTGTATATGTGTATGGTGTATATATATTCAAATAGAGCATAACACGGAATAAAGGAAGTTAGAGAATACTAAGAATTGTATGTTTATAGAATTGAATCAATGTTTTTACTCTTACACAAAAGTAAGTTTTATGAAAATGGACAACTCTCAAAAATTGGCTTTGTTCCTTTGCATTTTGAGGTGAAGATTTATGATATTAGAACCCTAAAAAGAAAAAAAAAACATACAACATTGTAAATAGGCATTTTAAAGCATTTTAACTTATTAAACATTATAACATTTCTTCTCTAAAAAATAATGTTCTATACAAGATTTAAATAAATAGCAACATAAGAAACAGAAACAGAAGGAGGAGGAGGAAAGAAAGAAAGAAGTAGAAATAGAAGTAGAAGGAGAAGGACAAAAAGGAGAAAAAAAGGAGAAAAATAAGAAGGAAAGAAATGAGAAGAAGAAAAGAAGGAATGAAGAAGCAGTAGAAGAAAAGAAAGAAGAAAAAAGTAAAAAGAAAGGAGAAAGAAGAAGAAAAAAGAAGAAAGATGAATTTAAAAAAAGGAAGAAAAACAAAGAAAAGCAAAGAAGGAAATTAGTTACATTGATAGATGTCTAAAATGATAGTGCACATGTTGAGTTTTAAGGCAACACTTAGAAAAAGAGAACAGAACTGAATCTTGAGTCCTCTCAGGGGTCCTCAGACTTTTAAAATAGGGGGACAGTTCACTGTCCCTCAGACTGTTGGAGGGCCAGACTATAGTAAAACAAAAAACTTTGTTTTGTGGGCCTTTAAATAAAGAAATTTCATAGCCTTGGGTGAGGGGGATAATTGTCCTCAGCTGCCACATCTGGCCCATGGGCCATAGTTTGAGAACCCCTGCAAGTTGTATAAAATGAGGAGACTGAGATCTAAGGTGACTTCAAGCTTGAAACCTCTCTATTTCTAGTTCTAATTGATTGTACTATTAATTAGTGATAGACATGGATTTCAGTTTTAGCAACTAAAAACTGGTACTTATTTTGGGACCCTGGAAGGTTGTTATGATTGACCTCTATTATTCTTACTAGATCTAAAATTATTTAATGTTAATGTAAAACATTAAAAATGTAAATGTTAAAAAACAAAACAAAACAAAAAAAAACCCAAAAGTTACACATGAACAAAAACAAAAACAAAAACCCTCAAATCCATTAAATATCATCTCTAGGACATCTCAGTTATTTTATTTTAAGTCATCTGGCAGAATTTTGAGATTTGGCTTGACTTTATTAATTGCTGATAGTGTGAAAAAAAGAGCTAAATTTGTTTTTAAATTTTTGCCCTTTATCAAATTTGCTGCAGTTCTATTATGTCAAGATTTGAATTCTAAAAGAGATCAAAGGCATTCCCCCACCATTATAATATAGTTGTAAATTTGAATTCTTTGCTGCTTCCCACAGTGACCTATGTAAACTCAGATTCCATCAATCTCAAGGTAATTTGGATGAAAGAAATAAGCAGATTGAAGAAGAAAAGCATGATTTTTTCCTTCACTAATTTACACTGCAAGCAGGAAGTAACCATCTTACAACTCATTATCTTGGCATTATCACTCCCCTGCCCATGATACTTATACAGGTTTATCTACTCTGTACAAAGATAAGTCAGAGTAGTGAATAAACTTTTGTCTATATGTTCTCTCATTTAAAATAAGATTTTATTGTTTTATCCTATGGAGCTCTGGCTTGAAGTACATGATCTGACAGGCTATATGGTATGTGAATTTTCTACGTCAGCTCTTTATACCTCAATGTTCAATCAACACATAAAGCTTTTTCAAAGCCCACTGGACTAGTTAGCTCTAAATGGGATTGGTCAGAAACAATAGGGATCTATTGTAAGCTATTTTTTCCTCCAACACTGTCACAACTGTTGAAAAAATATACTCTATTAGAGAGCAAGTTTTCTCCCACTTCTGCTCTCTTTTCAAATTAATCTCCTTTAAAACACTCCATTTCTCTCATTCTTCTAAACTCTGTGCAAACTAGCCTGACTATATGCATATATACACACCCATGATGAAGACAGCTTTCATGTTTTTCAAGCTTTTAAATAACATAAAGTTAGAGGGAATATCTAAGACATTTAATGATAGAATTGGTACTCAAAAAGTATCTGAAAAGGCAAGAAAATTAGATTAAATCAAGTAAGCTTAAAGTTAAAAGTAATTACTATGAATCCTTATAATTAGGTATTTTTTAGAGACCCATCCATAAAAGAAGATTTTCACATTTATGTGAAAAAAAGAATTGAGTATTTTGACAATCTGAAAATTCGACACATGCTACCATTGTGGCAGAGAACCACCATAGTAAGACAAAGGAAGTTGTAGTTCTACTGTAGGCAGTCCTAATTAGAAAACATCTGGAACATTATTTTCAGTTTAGTTTGTCCCATTTTAGGATGGATACTAGCAAACTGGAGTGCATTCAACAAATATAATAAAGGTAATAAGGAGCCTTTAAATCATAAAAGAATCAGGTGAAAGAATAGTCAATGGTTAGCCTGGAGAAGAGAAGATGATGTGAAACATCACTGCTGTCCTACAACATTTGAAGGCTTTTATGATGGCACTAGACAGCCGATGAGAGTCAGATAACTGGCTAAATTTAAGAAAAACTTTCTGAGAAATTGGAATGGTCCAAAAATGATAGGAGTTCCCTGCCAAAGACTTGAGTTCCCCTTTCCTTGAACTTTTCAAAAATAAATCGGATGCCAATTATGTAGAGGGGCTTTATGTCCCAGGTATGGATTGTGCTAGATTACCTCTGTTGACATTTCCAACTATTAAAATTTTGCAATTCCAAAATCTTCACCAGTATAACATTTTTTAAAGCATATACCTTCAGCCCTGGCAATTCAAATATATCTAAGGCCTTTGTTTCTAGTTGCAAGAAGTTTCCATTTTCAACATAATGAAATACCATATAAAATTTAACATATTCCATTCTAACCTTATTATCTTCTCTTCCCTCTTTCCACCCCCTTTATCCATCAATTCATCCTATTTCTTTTTAAACCATTCATTCATTTTCTCAGATGTGTAGACATAGGAGATTTTTGGACTTTTTTCTTCTTCTTTGACTGTAACTAACCCAGGCATTTTTAATGCTTTTGTTTCCTTGTCAATCTGGCAAAACCTATGAACCATTTCTCCAAATAATATTTAAAATATATGTAATATAATACATGATGATAAATGAGAACAATCACCCTAAAATTATACATATATATGTGTGTATGTATATATATATATATATATATATATATATATATATGTGCCATACATACATAGATAACACACACATAAATATGTACATGTTTGTATACATTTTTTCCCATATGAAATTCATGGAACTTTTAACTGTACCCATGGATACCAACTTGAGAACTTCTACTCTAATATGTGATCAAATCTAATCATGTCTTTCTTGCTTATAATTTTGAAGTTTGTTCTTCTTTTTCTATTCCCACTTCTACCATACTTGATAGTATTGAAATGTCATTGAATAGTAAACACAATGGGTTTTATTGAGTTCTATTAGAGAAGTCTAATTTATAGTAGGTATCAGAATGTATGGGATGCACAGTAGGACAAATAAAGAGAGAGTAAAGACAAAGGGAAACTTTGTCCACTTATTTACCTAAGCCTAGAACACTACAGTGCTTCTATCCTTTTGGGGCCAAGTAAACTAAATATAGTTCTTTTCCAAATCAGAGCCTTTCAAGAAGTGAACAAAAGCTCGTCAATAAATACTTGTTGATAGATTAATTGATCAATCACTATCAATATAACAGGCTAATGAGAGAAAAAAGCAAAGACAAATTCTGGGGATACCTACTAGAAGGTTTTTGTTAATACTTTTAACAAAATTAGGCTTCAGATATCTAATATTTAAGCTTCTCAAATAATGGATACTCAGGTCTGGATGGTGTTTCTTCACTATTCAATTAACAAGCATTATTACTTATGTGTCATGTAACAGGTACTGTGCTATAAACTGGGACTTCAAAGCCAAAGCCTTCTCCTTAAAAGATTGTAAATCTAACTAAAAGAGACATATATTTGTATATGAATATATAAGAAATAGATAAAAAATCATTTGGGGGCAGTTGCAGTTCTGGTAGACAAGGACATCAAGAATGTTTTTGTCTTAAAGGTGATGCTTATAATAAATATCAAATTGCTTGCCTTCTCAATGAAGTGAAAAAGGAGAAAGAGGATTTGGAAGTCAAAAGAAGAATGTTAAAATTGTTTATTAATTGGAGATCCAAAGTTGTGGTATATTGCAATTTGTTTTGTCAATTGGTTTTGTTGATTTATTTTTCTCTTCTACCTCTTTTTCTTTAAAAATGTTATAGGATGGATCTGTGAGCAAGAGAAAGGAGAGGGATAGAGAGAGAAAAAACTATTTCAATAAAATATTTTTAATTTAAAAATGATTTTTACGTATAATTGTAGGAAAATAAAATATTAAATAAATGAGTTAAAAATAAGTCATGAAGGAAACTGAATTCAAAGGTAAGGGAGATGAAAGCAAAGTGAATTATAGATATGCTATTGGACAATGTCAACACTGAATATTATGTCAAAGAAATAGTAAGAAGGGCAGTTTGCTTAGACTATAATGTAAACAAAGGGAAGTAATGTGAAATAAGCCTAGAAGAGTTGGCTGGATCTAGATCATAAAAGTTTTAAAATGTTAAACAGAATTCACATTTGATCCTAGAAATAAAAGAAAGACACTGAAGTTTATTGAATAGAGGATTAGCATTGTTATATCTACACTTTAGGAAAATTACATTGGCAAGTGTGAAGAATGAATTTGAGTAGAGAGAGACTTGAAGTAGAAAGATAAGAAGCCTATTTTAATAGTTCAGGTTAGAGGTCATGAGTACTTGAACTATTCTAGTGGTTATGTGAGTGGAGAAAAGGGGATGAATTTGAGAGATGATAGATAGGTAGAAATAAAAGAACTTAGCAACTGGTTGGATCTGTAGGATGAATAAAAATATAAGTCAAGAATAAAGAATGATATCAAAGTTGTAAACTGAGTGACTATATATATATATACATACATATATGTATGTATATATATATATATATATATATATATATATAAACAATTCCCCAAACAAAAAACAAAAACCGTTTTTGTGCCCTTTTTTCTTCTAATGTCCTCTCAAAGATTGTTGAGTCTGTATACTTTCTGGACAAAGATTCATTTTTATTTGTTTGTTTATTCATTAATTCACTTTAAAATTATTTATTTAGTATTTTATTTCTCTTCAATTACATGTAAAAACAATATTTAACACTCATTTTTGAAATTTTGAGTTCTACATTCTCTTCATTTCTCCCTTCCTTCTCAACTCCCTTATTCAGAATGCAAACAATTTGATATGTTATACATAGATTCACCTTTTTTTAATGTAATGAATTTAATCTCTTATAGATCATGAGGAATAATGTTTTTACTCTTATTGTAACATAGGAATTTTTGTCCAAAACTTGGGGTCAGGCTGCTTTTAGAGAATGTTTAGCCTCTTGGGACAGACTGGTGGGAATCTTAATATTTTTCTTCCCCAGACACTATGATTCTTTTATTTTGTTTATATCTGCAAAGCATTTTCAGATCATATACACATTCTGCCCCTCCTATTTTCTGGCAAGATCATTATTGTATTTTCCAGCAAAGACTTCTCCAGTCACTGGGGAAAGATCCCAAAAATGATTTCAGCAATTGACTCTTGTCAGATCACTGATCAGGGATGGAGACTGTGGGTGATATCTGCTCCCAGAATATATAATAAGTGTTGATATACTAAAAAAAGACTAGATTTTAGCATTGACCTCAATGCCCATATGGCTTGTAGCATTTGATAATTGCTGAAAAAAAGATATGAAGAGATAGACAAACATACTCTGGCATTTGAGGTCATAATACTGAAATCGCTTGAGATGAATGTCAGAGGTAAAAATAATCCTCAAAAACATCTTAAATGAAAATTGTATCCTTCACGATGTGGTCATCCCCATTGTAGACTATATTAGAAATATAACTCTGCCAAATTATAATGTAAATATTTCAATAGCTTGAAAAGAACATTTCTAAACTATGTAGTCATGATTGTGATTGTCCTGGAGAAGACCCTAAAACAAAGTTTGAATTCATTTAAAGGTTAATTTTGAAGTATTATGATTTCTCCATTTGTCTTTCATTTGTTTTTATATTAGTTTGTATCAAGGCTCTCAACAGGCACTAAGGCAACACATAAGACAAGGTCTAATGCCTTGCTCCAACTGAATAGAAATGGAGTATACACATGCAATTTGTTAATCTGCCTAATTCCTAACACAAGTGAAATAATGAAAATTATTTGTCCAGTCTTAGTTTTGCTAATAAACATGGTGAAAATGTCAGATAGCAAAACTGGAATGTTTTGTTTCTATATTTTTGGAGGAAAAATGCCTGATTTTCTCTTTTAGTACTGTGTCCCTGTGGTGCCTTACTGTCTAGTTCCTAGATATTCAGTCTGTCGTTAGCCATTTATCTCACCTAACTGATCTCATTTTACTCATAAAAAATTGATTCACCTGCCTGTGTTATAATCTAAATTTGGTTTAACAATTTAAAAGTATCTTGTTATCACTGTCATCAGAAAGCACCTGTGTCAAACTGTACATAGAGGTATGTTATATGGTGGATACAACAGTGAGTGTAATCTCCTTTCTTTAATTTTTGCTTTAAAAGTTTTTCACTGAAGGCAGTCTTGTATATATGATCAGGCATTTTGCCAGTCTTTAAGATCTATTTTCCACATTTAATAAAATAGCAATATTCAATTTAATAACTTTAAAGATAATTCATATCAACAATATATTTTATTGTTAAAGTTTAATAATTTCTTGCCCATAATTGCATTAAATTTTGGACACAGTTTTCCCCTCTTCAGTACAGAATAAGCTTTCTTTATATTTTTGATAGAAAAAGCTATGTAGAATTTTTCTAAAGGCACAATTCAGGAGTGTGTGTAGAATTTTGTGCTAAAAGTGTTCTTCATAGATTTGTGCTGTGCATCAATCTTGTGGGAATCACCAATATTAAACTAGCCATTCAGGATAAGGAAGTCAATGATGGGTTGAATTAGTTGTTGCACTGAAACCATTTCTTAGAGAATCAGTTTTTACAGAATAGGAAACGAAGGCTGAGAGACCAGGGCTTTACCAGAGAGAGGAGCTTTCTTTGCCAAAGGGAGGAAATTTAAAGGTCATGAATGGTTTTAGGGATGGGGACAGTATAAAGTCATTGACAAACCATACTAAAACTTCTCACACTAGAAAACCCCTTCTATTCTCTCCTGGGTCTCTTCCTAAAAAAATGAAAGAAGACTCTTCTTCTATGATATGTTGCTTATACTGAATCCTGATGTCACAGGATGCTGTCCTTGATGAATTTATGCTTCCAAAAAGTTAAAATTCAACATTCTGTTTGAAAAACAAAAGTGTATTATAGTCCAGGAAGGCAAAAGGCCTTTTGTTCCCTCTTTTGTAAAATGGATAAGATAATAATTTTGTAGTGGACACGGTAATAATTTCTACTTCTAACAGTTTGTATTTCAGTGAAAGTTGGTCTCCATTTGATTCCATCTTAGGGAAACTTTGATTCAATGATTCTTCTTCTCTAATAGGCAAGTTAAATCTCCTCTTTGAGAGTTTCCTGCTCCAAAAATTGATACAGGTAATAGAAGATCCCTAAAGTTATTTATAACACTGACATGATATTTTGAGAATGTAGAAAGGAGAACCAAGATGTAAGGGAGAAGACAGGAAATTACTTGTGGTCTTTCCAGTTTCTTTCAGACACAAAACTAAATTAAACCTTTAAATAAACCACAAAAAGCAGGGACTCTATTCTCCATTTGGTAAATGGTCAAAAGATATGAACAAACAATTTTCGGGTGAAGAAATTGAAACTTTCTAGTCATATGAAAAGATGCTCCAAATCATTATTGATCAGAGAAATACAAATTAAGACAACTCTGAGAAACCACTATATAATTCTCAGATTGACTAAGATGACAGGAAAAGATAATGACAAATGTTGGAGGGGAAGTGGGAAAACTGGGACACTGATACATTATCGGTGGAATTGTGAATGGATCCAACCATTTTGGAGAGCAATTTGGAACTATGCTCAAAAAGTTATCAAACTGTGCATACCCTTACTACTGGGCTTATATCCCCAAGAGATATTAAAGAAGGGAAAGGGCAAGAATGGGTATGTGCAAGAATGTTTGTGGCAACCCTTTTTTGTTGTGGCCAGAAACTGAAAAATGAATGGATGCCCATCAAGTGGAGAATGGCTGAATAGGTTGTGGTATACGAATGTTATGGAATATTATTGTTCTGTAAGAAATGACCAGCAGGATGATTTTAGAGAGACCTGGAGTGACCTACATGAACTGATGCTAAATGAAATGAGCAGAACCAGGAGATCATTATACACTTCAACAACAATACTATATGATGATAAATTCTGATTAATATGACTCTCTTCAACAATGAGATGATCCAAACCAATTCCAATTGTTCAGTAATGAAGAGAATCAGCTACATCCAGAGAGAGAACTATGGGAAATGAGTGTGTACCACAACTTCGCATTTTCACTCTTTCTGTTATTGTTTGCTTACTTCTCATTTTTTTTTTTTTACCTTCTTTCTAGATCCGATCTTTCTTGGGCAGCAAGATAATTATAAATATTTATATGTATATTGTATTTAACATATATTTTAACATATTTAACATTTAATGGACTACCTGCCATCTAGGGGAAGGGGTAGGGGAAGGAGGGGAAAAGTTGGAACAGAAGGTTTTACAAATGTCAATGTTGAAAAACTACCCATGCATATATCTTATAAATAAAAAGCTATAATAAAAAGTGGGGGCTCTGCATATATTTTAGCTGTGCACTCCTGTTATGAGAATCAAGCATATTAAGTCTGTGATTTGGCACCAGGAAGCCTTTCCATTTAATGTGAGATCTATTCAGAGAAAGGAAAAAGGAAGATGGGAAGAAAAAGGAATTATATGACATTCATCTTAAAAGACAAGAAAATTACAGATTGCTTCAAAATCTGAATATTAGTCTTCAAATCAACAAGCAACAGAGAAGTGAAACAATTTTCCATCTTAAGATAACTTGGAGGGACTTCAGGAAGGGTCTGTCTCACTTGGGTAAAAAAAGGAAAATGGGCTAGCACATGCACAATGTGGCAATCTAGTAGAAGACTCTTTACCACAACACAGGTCAGCAGCCAAGGCTCCTTGTTTCTGACTCGCAGATCAGCCGTAAGGCCTCCAACTCTAGAACAGTGGGCAAATCACCAGCAACTCTGTCCTCAGTGCAAAAATTTAGTAACCAGACCCCTTTACCTCCAGGAAAAGAAGCTTGGGATAGTTCCCTTGTGTCCTAGGTGCAGAACTTTAATTTTAAAAAGGAGCAAAACCCCCAAAAGAGCCCTGATCCTAGAAAGCTACTATGGCAACAGGTAAGATCAGTAGACATACTCATAAGAGGACAGCAATGGTGAAATACCTACATGTGGATCCTCAAAGGGGAATAGGAATTGGTCTCAAGTGAAAAGGTTCTCTTTGAAGTGCTCAATAGTGATTTTTAAAAAATCAAGTAACAGAAGTAGAAGAAAAATTGGAAAAAACAGAAATTTCTTCAGGAGAATTATAAACAGCTTGGAAAAGGAAGCACAAAAAATGACCACAAAAAGACCCAGTTCTTAAAAAATAGAATTTGCCAAATTGAAAAAAAATATATACTTATAAAGAATTCCTTTAAAAGCAGAATTGGTGAAATGGGAAAAAATTGAAAAAATAACTTTTAAAAATATAATTGGCCAAATGGAGGAGGTAAAAAAAAAAAAAGCTAACTGAAGAAATAATCATTAAAAATTAGAATTGATCAATCACTCCATAAAACATCAAGAATCAATCAAACAAAATCAAAAGAATGAAAAAAAAATAAAAGAAAAGGTTGGCTTCAAGATGGTAAATGGAGAATAACATTTGGAATCAAGATCTGAGTTCAAATCATACCTTATAATTTTACTAGCTATGTGACCTTGGATAAGTCACTAAACAAATTTTGTTGTCTTTAAATATAAGGGAGCTTACACCTACATCTCAAGGCTGGTGTGAGGATCAAATTAATTATGTATCTACAGTGCTTTTATAAACCTTGAAAAGAACAACATTATTGATAATAATAATAATTATTATTATTCCCTCCTATGAAACACCTGTTTACAACCCTATAACCTACCTGGATAATCATATTTGCTGGATGTGAAGAATGTATTTCTTCCTTATTGAGGGAAAGGGCTTCATTTACTGCATCATCTACTTTTCTTTAGGTATTTTTACATCATTTTCCTGTGTGGTTTGTGATGCTTGTCCCAAGTATAACAAATTCTATTTGTGGCTCTGAAGGCAGGAAACAGAGACAGTCCAGGATATGGACAAATCCTCTGCTTCTTCCTCCTAACTTATCCACCCACACCAATAAAGCTTCAAAGTACAAATTGTCTATATGTTGCTTCTATATGGAAAATTGTTCATTCACAAATCCTAATGGCAGATATGTTTTAGAGATGATTCTCTTTAGGGATGAATTGAGTTAGATAAATAATAGGATTGGGGAATTGTATTTGTGTTGTTTTGCTAATTGTATTATTGTATTGTATATATTTTTGTAATTTTATTTTATTTTATAGTTTGAAGGAATACATTAGAGTTTTGTAAGAAGATCAATTCCTGGAGCTTATTTTTAGGAGCATATCTATAGAGACCATCAGGTGGCTAAAGAAAAAAAAAAGTTTTATTAATTTAAGTCCATCAAGCCCTATCTCTTAATGTTGTCTTCAGGTTTCAATATTTGGTGCTATCAAAAATCACGGAAACTGATCTTTGTGCAAGTGTGAATTTTATGAGCACATGCATATGGGGAAATAAATACAGAATAAGATCATACATATTTTGAACATTTAGCAGAATCTTTTTTCAAAAAAACAGGAATCAAGCTTTGGTATTAGTATTAGGGGATATTGGCATTATGAGGTATTTCAATTTTTGGTTGGAGATGACACATCAGGGAGGGAAATGACATTTAACTTCCATTTGATATGAGATATATTCAGGGAAAGGAAAGAGGAAGAAAGTAAGGAAAAGAAAGTATATGAAATTCATCCTAAAAGACAAGAAAATTACAAAAACACTTCAGGATCTGAACATTAGTCTTCAAATCAATAAGCAACAAGAACAATGGGCTCACAGGATATAGGGCTTAAGGGGATCTTAGAGGTGATCTTGTTCACCCTAGCTATTTCACAGATGAAGAAACAGCCGTGCATTGGGAAATTTATTTGTCCAAGGTCACAGAGATACTAGATAACACACAGATTGATATTGAATAATGAAGGTATGAGTTCCTTTAATGATTCAGTTCATGGAGTCTTCCTTATCTGAGTGAAATCCTTTGCCATTCATAAATGGAAGTATCTTACCCAGTAATTATAATTAATGCTTAATAAATGATGATGGAACAAATGATCAAATGTCTCTTAGAGGTGAAGATGTTTGATCTTCATTAATTTATATTATATTATTTTGCCCAGCTTACAAAACTGGGTCCATAGCAAAGTTGATATTTGCCTCTAGGGAAATAGTCAGCATCCTTTGAGAGATTTTAAAGGGCTATCTTCCCATCAACCCCGAATTCTTATTCATTTATTGCTGTCACTGAAATTCAATCCTTAGGAGATAATATTTTGGATTCTGCAATCACAAAATTTTAGATTTTGAAGGAACCTAATAAGTTTTACTAGTCCCAACCTACACATGGAAAGAAATGAGCCCTATAAAAACTTGGCACATAGCCATTTGATCTCAGGTTAAAGATCAGTAAGGAGAGAGAATCCTTTTCCTTGGCAGTCCTTTTATGTATTTATTTATTCTATTTTATTAACTCTTTTAAAGTTTATCATCATCATTATTACTATTATTTTAAACATCAATCCTAAATGTGCATCTTTTCACCATCAATTCCCTCCTTTTGGTTCTGTTCCCTAGACCCATGGGAACAAAATTAATCCCTTTTCCTTTGGACAGCCCTTCAAATTGTTGAATACAAGGATCAAGTCTTCCTCCCCCTGTATTATCTTTTTTTAGGCCAAATTTCCTCAGCTCTTTCAAATGAAAGACTCTTCCTTCTCACCCCTCCTTCCCCCTTAAATGCAAGTAATCTTCCTGTGAGACACTTTAAGATGCTATGAGCTATTGTTACCTTGCTCTGAATTCTTTTTTTTTTTTCATTCTTGAAATAATGTGGAAATAGATGAATAATAAAGCATATCTGCATTCAATCTGGTGCAATAGTGGAACATTTCTAACACCAGGGGGCAGCTGAAAGCATTATGTGATTAGTGGAAAAGGGGGACACTGACAATGAAGATTCCTTAAATAGTTGAGGGGAATGGGAAAATTTTAAAGACAGTAAAATTTCATCTATTTCACAGCTCTGACATTGAATAGGGTGGGCTTTCAAGACCAGCTGCTGCAAAAATGAGACATGTCCCCCTTCTCTCTCAATACCCAAACACACACACACACACACACACACACACACTCACCCTTCCAACCTACAGTGTTATTTGTCAATGTTAGAAGTGTATTAAATGAATTAGTAGTTAATTCAATCACCCTTGAAGCAGAAAGGATGCAGGGGGAATCTCTACCCCTTATATTCATGCTCTCTGCCCATAGGGGCCCCCTCCAGACCCAGCATATTATTAATACTTGTCATTTCTCTTTGTAAGCAACTCACCTCTATGCAGTCTATGTGAAAGGGTGCTGAAGAGTATCCTGCATTAAATACCCTGATTGTTGCAGCAGGCTTGGCTATGTCTTTCCTTCTTTTTGTGGCAGGTGTATTTATCATTTCTCCCACTTTGACATTTCCAGCTTCAGCTGCCAGACCAGGCTCAATGTCTTTCTTCTCTCAGTAGATTAGTTTGCATTCTATGGGATTAAAAAAAAGGTTTAGAGAGCAACAGGAATGTAGCAGGAAGAGTGTGAGTTGTTTAGAAATGTCAGAAAGTGTCAAGGCAGCTGGGGGTGGGGGAGTGGTACTGGAGGGAGGGGGGAGTGGTGCTAAAGGGGTAGGAGAGTGTAGACAGAAGCACTTTTCAATCAGATTCCAATAGACAAAACAGACCAAAGAAAGAGGCAGTGAAGATCTTCACGATAAGAGGACTATCTGATATTCTGAGTAGAAGATGGAAGAGAAGGGGGAAGAATTCAGCTTCCCATTTCTACCCAGCAATTGAGACTTGATGGACAGCCTAGCATATCTCTGTAGTGTCCACTTTTCAGTGTGGGGCAACCTTGCAGAAATAATTCCCTAGGAGAGCACACAGAAAGTGAAAGAAGGACTCTGGACAGGCAGATGTGATTAATGGATTTAGCAGCATCTTTCTTTCTCTTTTCATTTTCTCCTTCCATTTTTATCGCTTTGATTAGTGGGGGAGGATAGAAATGGCCTTTGATGTGATGTTTTCTTGGAAAGGAGGCACTTTTCTACTGCAGTGCTCACAAAAATGCCTTGATCTTTCAGGGATTCCAGGTCAGGGGATGACAAACAGGAAGAGAGATTTATATTTAAAAGTAAAATACAAATAAAATTGATCATTTACACACTCAAACCCATGTAGAACAAAGTAGAGCTGCTGCATTTGAAAATTCAAGAGAAAATAAATTAAATATTGAAAAAGAAGGTCAGAAAGTGTATACTTAATGCACTTTTTAATCTCACCACATTGGACACACTACCACAGTCATTGTGTTGTGCTCAACTTGGTAATGTATGCTGAAACCTTGGAAAAGGGACAAGATTTAGTGTGCCAAGATAAAGCACTGGGATTTGAGAGGGAAAAAAAAAAACCTTGGCAAAGGATTTTCTTGGTTTGGCTGAATTTGAAGAGAAACTTTCGGGTCATTTGGGAGATCTTCATAGAGAGATTTTCATCATTCTATTCACCAGCTTATGTTGTGCATTAGAATCTTTGTGAGGAACTGGGGAGTAGGAGAGATAAAGTTTTTTTTTTTTCCTTCTAATTTGTTTCATGCTCTTCTTGAGAATACTGTTAGGAAATCATACCTTGGCACTGTTTCTCATAGACAGATAGCATATAAAGGACTACTAAGAAATATAAAATTAAATGACTGTAAAATAAGAAGTTTCAGCTAAATCTCTGAGATACTTTCCCACTCAGGCTTAGGATTCTATGTACCTTTGTGCAAGAAAATTCAACTCAATTCAATTCAACAAATATTTATGCTTATTTAGGAGAAAGATAAAATCATTGGTATTTCAGACTCCCAGAGGTTGTTGGAAATGTTCACAGTGGATTAAATAATGTCACTTCTTCCTCAGAAAATAGAATAAAAAATGAAGGGAAAAAAGGTAAGTAGAGATATAGAGATAAGCATCCTGCTGATATTGCCTATGAGCAGATTTCTATGAGATCCAATTTAAAGTTCACTTAAAATTCTACCAGATATCAAAATTCCAAATTCTCACCCCTTAATAACTTCTTTTAGGTTTACTACAAAACTGGGAATTAATTTGAAGATGACTTAAATTTCTACTGAAACCCTAAATTCTCATCCCTGAATAACTTTTTAGGTGTACTATAAGGCTAGGGAGCAGGGCATGCATTAACAGTGTTCAAACTTCTTAAGTAGGAAAAGGGATATTCAAAGAGTTGAGCTAGATTCACTTATCATTTTTTTTTCCCTTGGAAGAGAAAAGGGTCCTGAGAGATAGAATCAGTTCAGCCAAACTTAGCCAATTCTTTGCCAATTAGGTTAACTAAGGTCTCACAGATCTGGAGAGATTCAATAGAAAAGATAAAAACATGGGGCCTTCTGTGAAAAGAGATATGGGAAGAGACTGAGCAGAAAAAAAAAAAGAGTCTTGTGCAACTGGAGTAGGATGATGTTATACTGAAAGGAGTCTCAGAGGAGAGAGATACTATAAGCAGGTAACTAAAAAGACTCATAGGAAAACTTCCCCCAATTTAGAATTGTCTCTTCCTTTATTGCTTTGAAAATCTTACCAAATCACACAGTATTACTGAGAACATAACATACCCAGATTTTCATGGGTTCAGGTCATACCTTTGGTACTTTGACCAATCTATAAAATTCTTTGATCCATATGTATAAGAGAGCCCAAGTGCTGGCTCTACTTGTTTCTTACCCCTTGCTCCTCCAATGAAAGGAGACAAAAATAATATCCTGCTCTCCTCAAGATGATGTTTTTCTCCACCTATTTGGTTATGGTTGTGGGATCACAATATATAGTCTTAGCTATTACCCTCTTCCTCAGAGTTCCTTCTTCCCCACACTGGGTACAAAGTGGGAGAAGACTTAGTTCATGGGCACCCAAATATTAAGCACAATAGATTTATGTCCAGAGGCAATAGCTCCAGGTCCAACTGGAATCCTTTTTCAGCTTTTTGGGAAAGTTTATAAAAATTATTAATAAAATACAAAAATAATAGCTTGTTATTCCCCTAGGCAGCATCCCTCTGCCAAGCTGGAAAGAATCATTTCCAATTAGTTATACCCTGTGAAGCTAAACAACCAAAGCCTGTCCCACTGCACTCTTTGGTTATAATTAAAGACATATACACAGAATAATTGAGATTAATCTCATATTTTATCTAGAGAAATGAGGTTTAAAAATACCATTGCAAGAGTAAAGCAAAGTCTAAAAGGGAACAGGAAAGTTTTGGATTCAAATCCATACCCTTTTCAAATAAAAAAATTAAGGGATTAAGATAAAGTATAAGTAAAAAGGCTATTTAACCTTGTTCCTGAATTCTAGGCTGAAGAGCAATTCATTAACTGTTGGGCTCATCTCTTATTTTGGCATGAATGATTTTATCTGGTTCTGGTGCACAAAGATGCTGATGAAATCTAGTCCTACTTGGCCTCCATCCTGTTCTACATTTTAGCCTAACCCTTCTCTTCCTTTCCTTCTGATTTACCCTTCATTCTAAAATATAGGACCAAGAGATCAAAGAACTCTGATCATCAAATTGTCAACCTCTGAGAATTTTGGTTTCCTGGCTTTTTTCTAGAAAGAATGCCAAATGTTGGCAAATTTAACAGCAAACTTCTTGGGTTGTATGTAATATAAAACCATAATCTGGAATCAGAATGAATAAAAAAATGAGATTGGACATAGAGCAGGGATGCTAACTAAATATAGAGACTATGGGAAGAAGGACCATTGCCTATGACAATTTCAAATTTCAATGTATAGCCAGGTACAAAAGAGAATAGAGGAGGAATGGCAAATGGTAGGATAAATATGTGGCAGAGTTGGGGAAGGGGAGGTAGTAGTGAATTCTTATTCTCTAGGAAGCCTTTTCTTCCAGTTAAATTCTGATGTTTTAGAGTGTACAGCAACTTTCTCTAATCCTTTTCACAGCCTCGGACATCTGAGAGGACTCATTAGGAGGTAGATGAATTAGGGAGAAAAATGGACAAAATTTTCCAAAAGATGGGAAGCATATGACAATTTCTATGAAATTTCACTACATTTAATATACTATCTGACTACATAAAGAGACATTTGGCTGAGTCCTGTAGGCATCTGGTAGCTGGTCAAAAGAGATCAGGATATTTCCCAGATGAAGTGTGGGATAAGGTAGGAAGATGTCCGTAATTTCCTGAGACATATGTCATATCCCACTCCAGATTCATTCATATTAGGACCAACAATGGTTTTTCTTTGCTCAGCTCTTTGGAGACATGTGGTTTGGAGCAGTGAGCCATCCAAAGAATCACATAGAGAATCCTTTGAGCTGGCATCAAAGGGATCTTGAGAAGGCTGTGGGAATAGTGGATCAAGTAAAGCATCCTCTTCTGGGCAAAATGTTGAATTACAGGCCCTTGGTATTAATTAGTAAAGTGACAGGGTGTCTTCAGAAGCAGAATACAAGCTGGTTGTGGGCTGCTTCCATGCCGAGTGTGCCTGTGGACTCTGTCTGTAGCTGTTTGACCTTAAATGGTTTTCAGTTTAGTCATTTCTCATGCCAGTAACTTTTTTTTTGCTTTCAAAGAGAAGGAAGAGGAAAGAGACAAAGAGATGAATAGAGAAAGAAACAGAAAGGAACAGAGACAGAAAAACTGAGAGACACACAGAGAGAAAAACAGAAATTTTTTAAGACAAAAAGATAAAAACAAGTAAGAGAGACAGAGAAAAAGAGTTGTAATGGAAAGGCAGACACTACTGAGCAAAAAAAAGAAACTACTTTCTTAAACCTTTACTCCTAAAAAAAAAAAAACCAAAACCCTTAAGATCAAAGAAGGTGACAGCAGAAGTAAGACTGAGCCTGGTTTTGGTCACAATGCCTTCAAGAATGGTTTTCATTTGTTTACAAATTTGTCTGCAAAACTTGTGTTCATTTTTCAAAAGCATTTAATTTACTTCACATTTTTTTGGCTGGCTAATAAAATAACCCATTATTTTATTAATTTCCATAACAAAATTAGGAGGTTGCATTTATGAGGCTAGCAGAACAAAGTTATTACAATAACTTTACATTTCTTTTTATTATTGTGTAGAAAAAGCAACTTATAATATCCTGTGAGGCTTTATTTCAGAGTGGATCTTGGAGTAAAACTAGCAAGAACATATGACTTTGTGGTAAAGATAAGAAATCTAGGCTGATCTCAGTTTTAATTTCCACTCTTGTCTTTAATTCTGATTTACTTTCTATAACATCTTTGATTTACTGTTTATCTCCATCCCATCTCATCCCGTTCTTTGTAAGCCTTTTCTTGGTTTCCCCAAAGTTACTGCTACTGTGTTAGATTTTTAATGGAGCTAATATATCAGTATTTTATTTACTGTTTTAGCCTGTGATTAATCCTAGAAAAGCCGGGTGAGCCTCTTATCATAGTGCTACATTTGCTCCAGGTTGTAGCATTATTCATGTCAGATGCACATGGATGAGTACTGTAGAGCAGATACGATGAGGCAGAAGATGGGGTATCTAGGCTACAGGGCAAGTGAATGTGAGACATATTTTTTGAGAGAGGTTAGAGGTTCAATTTTCTATTTTAGGGTCTCTTTTGCAACAGATGGTAAGATTAAACCACTATCCTATCAGTCTGATGTCTGAGTAAATGTGAGATCTGAGAATTTGTTCTTTCTTTTCAGTTTTGTGTGTGTTTGTGTGTGTGTGTGTGTGTGTGTGTGTGTGTGTGTGTATAATAGTATAGATCTATGCATTGCTGCAGAACACATGTGCAGAGTGAGATGATGGTAGATAGATTATTAGCTTTTAAAGAGGGGAGGAAGCAGGGAAAGATTTGCACATTAGATCCTGCTCCGGATCCTTGGTGGGTAGTGCTAGAATTCTAACATCACCCTACATTAAAGTAGCTTTGCAAATAATTTTTAGAAATCATTAAACCTGCCCCAAACATATTCAACTCATGAAATGTACACTGAGCCCACCTCCATTGATTCATGCTGCTTTTTTCCTCCCAGACTACTTTTGCATCTGGGAAGAGGGTGGCAATTATCCATAATTAAAGCCTGCTTTCCTTGACTCCTGAAGATTCCTATGAATATTCCCAAAGGAAGAAGGTTAAAAAAAAAGATGAATAAGGTTGATGGACTTCAGGGACTGAAATGTGGGGAGCAGTTTGTCTTGTTGGCAGTCCCAGCCATGCTATTGATATTCCTCGTCTGACTACACACTCTGCTGAATCCTATCAAAATTGTTGCAGCCCTCCCCTCTCTCCCTCACAGCCAGCCTGAAGACGTGCTTTACATTAATTGCATAAATCCTGCCCATCCAGAAGCAAGTCACCAGATTGTCTGGAGCAAGAGAACAGTTTTGTAGGGGGCCCCTTCTCAGGGCTCAGTCCCAGGTCACTGAGAAGGCAGGTGTTCTATCTCTGTGGGCTGTGATAGAAGCACACCTTTCTGGTAAACAACCTCCCTGCCAAGAATATGGCTGCCAGCCTGTGACCATGAATCTCAGAATTATTATGTATTAATGAGAATGTGAAACACATGATCAGGGCAAGCTCATGCCGAGCATGTCTACATACTGTGTATTTACAATTGCCTTGAATTTAAAGTTTGTGATCTAATTATTTCTCTTATCTATTGTAAAAGATCTTGTGGTGCTTAGGGCTACACTGGGACCAGGGTGAGTCTCTTATTAAGGTATTTTAAAAAGCAATCGTGAAACTGTAGCTCATCTTTAGAAAAGAAAAAAAAAAAAAAGGAAGAAAATAGAAGCTGTTCCATAGGTGATGATTTAATTTCTTTGGTTCAGTGTTTCTCATTAGGGTTCCCACCCCCATCCCAATATACAGAAGCACATACAAAGTAGGTATCATTATCCTTATGGATTTTTATTTTCTTTGAGTCTGCGAGTGCAACTTAATTATGGTCTTGAAACTATCTGAGGGTTCATTTTATAACCAAAACCATGGGCTATAAGAATCATAGATACCTAGCTGGAAGAGAACTGAGAGACCATTTAATATGATTTCTTTATTTTACAAATGAGAAAGCAAAGTAGCACAGAAGTTAAATGGTTTGCCTAAGGTCACACATTTGATAATTATCAGGAGTAGGATTTAAGTCCAATGTTGCTTTACCCTATATTTTCTGGTCTTTTTCCTTGACCTAGTTGAAACCCATATTTAACTGTAAGCTTATTACAAGTTATGTATTATTAAATACAGAATCACCCAGAGTCTTTTGTTTCTTGACATCTTAAGGACTGAAAATTTTCTCTAGCTTCTCATTTACATTAACAACAAATATTTTTTGAATTGTTTAGGACAGAAAGGGTATATGCCTTTTTTGTTATCGTTGTTTTTACATCAGATAATCAGAAGACGGGAAAGGATCTGAATACATCATTGCCTATGCTTTCTGATTTCTGGGCAGACATGAGTAACTATCTTGTAGTGATCAGATAATGACCGTCTCCCAGTTGTTTAAAAAATAGTTATCTTTCCCTTTATCACTCCTTTCAGTATTTAACAGCCATCAATATTAGATAATTTCCTCATACTTATGTAAGCTTATAGAGTTGACAGGAACATTTGAATTTCAGATTGGGATTCTTAAATTGCTCCTCTGAAAGCACACATTCAGAACTGATTTTATCCAAAGATTCCATTAAAACAGATGTTTTTGGATATATACATATGCATGAGTATGCATACATAGAAATACATAAATAAATATGTGTATGGGTGTGTATATGTGTGCATATGCAATTGCATGTGTGTGTTTCCTGGGGGAGGTTAGCTTGCAATCAGCCTTTGAGAATACACTTGAATTGGCTCGTGTGATGTGATTTCCAGAAGCTATGCTCTATTCCCTTCCCCCCCAACCTCCCTAATTTCAAATTAGTTTTGTCTCTCAGTCATGGGTTTGCTCCCCCTCTGAATAATCGGCATCACACTAGATGGCAGTAACACCTCAGTTTGAGAGAGACCTCAGGATCTGTTTTCCCCTCCCCCAATCTTTTTCTAACTGAAGCAACATGGAATAACAAATTAAAATAAAATTCTACTCTTGTAAAGGTTCATTCAGAAAAGCTGATGTACAGTAAACTCTGGAACACACACACACACACACACACACACACACGATGTTAAATGATTTGGAGAACCCACATTTTTGTGTATATTTTAATTAGAAAAGGCAGTTTTCAGGACCTAACTCTTACCTTAAGGAAGAAAATCAAATTTCCTTCTTTGAAAAAAAAAATATTTGCTTAACTGACTGGCTATCTTCTAAAAAACTGTACTCTTTCTGGCAGATCTGCCATGTTTTCATTCAACACTAATCTCATTGTTGTAGCATCCTTTCCAAGGACAGAAATGGTCAAATTCAGTTCTGCAATACAGGAGGAGCCATAAGCCCTTGCATTTATTGCCATGTACTGCAAGTAGGTTAGCTGGATAAAAACCATTTCTGATAAAATGAGAGTGCCTCTTCAGTGTCTTTTGGAAAATACAAAGATCTGGTTATAGTCCTTAAGGGAAGAAATTTGGTGTCCCCAATAAATCAATTGGCCATAAAAAAAATTCATTAACAGACTACAATGTGCCGTTCACTACTAAGCACTTGGAATATAAAGATAAAAATTAAAAAAAAAAATCCTTGATCATCAAAGAGCTTACAATCTACCTGAGGAAGAAAACATTTCCTTAAGTGACAAATTGATAGAACTTGTATAAATGCAAGATAATCTGAGAGGGATGACACTAATCAAGCAATATAGATGCAATGCAGGTCTTATGAAAACATTTGAAGAGGGTCTACTAAGTCCCCCTTACTTGGTTCAATGTCACATATTATGTTTATCTTAGTGTTTTAAATTAAGCAAACATTGATAGCTTTTCTATCTTTTAGTTGTTATTATAGAAAGGAAGAAAAGAAGAAAAAGAAAGAGAGGAAGAGACACAGAGAGAGACAGAAAAACAGAGAGACAGAGAGAGACACAGAGACAGAGAGAGAAAGGAATGGAGGAAGGGAGAGGGAAGAAGGCAAGGAGAAAAAAGGAAGAAAGAATCAGTGGAGAAAAGAAAGAGAAAGAAAGAAACTGTGCAAGTTTGTGTCCAGAATATTTTGGTACATGATTAAGTTTTTGATGTACTTTCTCCACCTAGGCCCTACTTTAATGCCAGTGTGTGTGTGTGTGTGTGTGTTTCAAAACATACATAGCTCCTTCATTGTTGGTACATATCTCTCACATGAATGAGAAGATCACAGTCTTTTGATTCTACTCATTGATGGCCATCTATCCATCATTCTGTTGACAAGTTTCGCCAAACTTAATGAGGTTAGTTTCCAGATGACAGAAACACAGTTTGTCATTGTCTCTCCACTATCAAAACCTCTATACCATAGTAGGACGATCCAAAGTTTGCCCTCAGCTGGCAGAATCTTTTGAAAATTCAAAGTCAAATCTCCCAATAAGTGTGCATAAGCACACAGACAGACAGACAGACAGACAAAAGTACTGAAGTAGGTTATAAGTACAGAAAGTGAACCTCAAACTTATCATATATCAAAACATTCTAGATACAAAAGAAACATTTAGTTTCTTTCCCTCCTTTCATCCAACAATTACCAAAAATTATAGTAAAATTTTCAGTGTTTTACATGTCTTAGACTATTTTTTTCTTTTTTGCACTCCAAAAATTTAGGATTACCATTGTGTATCATAAACCCTGATAAACTTTTTAATGAAGGGAAACATTCTACTATCTTTAAGGAAGACAACATCACACTTCAGAAGTGCTGTGAAAGCAGCATGAAATCTTGGGGAAAACATGATGAATGTGATTTTACCAGCTTGTGAAGACCCTTAATGCATTATTTATAGATATTATTTTACCAGGGCAAGCCACAAAGATCAAGGTCATTGAGTGGACTTTTGGGCAATGGGTCAAGACTTGAGAAGCAATCCTAATAATGCCAGCTGACAGTTTGTTGAAGAGAACTAGCATAGTTTAAAATGGATTTACTTTCCAACTCTTACTGAACAATGAAACCTCGTCCTACTTTTAATTTTTAAAATATTTTTGCTAGGGACCTGCTGATATGTGCCTGGACCACAGCTCATTAATTATAGCCACAAATACTATAAGGACTAATATTGCTACTATATTAACTTTCTCTCTCCCTAACCCTGGGTATTACAATCTACCAAGGAAAATATGCAAGTAACCTGGGAATTTCTTTCTTTCCTGCAATAGTTTGCCAGCTTTGCCCTTTGCCAAAGGCATTTCCCAATATTTCAATTTTCTGAGCAGAGCTGTGCCATTGTTCTTTAGTGGATGAAGATGAGTCATATGTTGGGCTAGAATCATTGGACTCAGTGTTGTCTGTGGCTCCCTGAATAGTGGGAAAGACCTTGTGTTTGCTGCTGGGAAAGCTCATCTGCTTGGCATTCTGCTTCCTGTAAACAGACTGGAGGAAGCAAGATTCCATGCTTGGTCTTTGCTATTTCACTACTAACTGGGCTAGCTTTCTTTAAGAAGAAAGATGGCCTGAAAAGGAACATGACATTTTCTTTTTGGAAAGAGGGCTCATTTGATTTCATAATTCCATTTGTAGTAACAACAATACCATCATTATTGGGGGTAGCTGGATGGGGCAGAGTATGGAGAAAGTCACTTCACCTTTGTCTCAGTAACCTAATCTATAAAATGGACATAACAGTAGTACCTTATCTCCTGGGACTATTGTGAGGATTGAGTGAAATAATTGTAAAGTTAAGTGCTTAGCACAGTTTCTCTCATGTAGCACTATATAAATGTTATTAATTTATTGTTATTACTATTAATAAATACCTAATCACCCCTTTTCCCAACTGTCTAGAATCTTACAATCCAAATCAGAGCCTTGGATATGTAGAAGACTTAGAAGAAGAACTACAATACACCACCAAAAAATGTAAAATGTGGACTGTCCATATAGATATTTTGTTTGTTCACATAGATTTCTCTAAATGTCACACCCATACCCCAACCCCCAGACATTAAAATAGGACTTGGGTGGAAAAGGGGCACCAAAAGCTTAACCATATACCAAAATAATTTATACATAAAATATTCTGGACACAAATTTGCACAGTATCTCAGGAATCTTGCTCACCTGTCTCCAAGTAAAACTGATTCTTTCTGGGAAGGAATCAGAAAAGGCCATAGAGTTAGATGCCCTGCTGTCCTTAATGGGCATTGGACTAGAATTATGGTTATCTGCCTTCCAAACATTACTAAATAGAATGACTATTTTACCACTTTCCTGGTTATTATCTTTTAAAGAAGAAAGCATACACCAAGATTATATTTAAACACTTGACCCATTTCTACCAAATATTAGCTATCTCACAAATAGGGAATAGCAAATAAACCCCTTTTTTACAAGTATATTTCTAACAGAAATCAGGAAGTTATATAGATTAGAACATATCAAAAATACCCACTGGGGACAAGACAGCTTGGATCAATTGAGTAAAATTCTAAATCCAGGTTAAATTTCTCTAAGGAGTCAAGTACAAAGTTAGAAATATGTTGAGGAACCAGGTTTGTGCTTTCTGTCTATCATTTCTTTCTTTTCCCTACTTTTGAAAAGAGTTTGAGTAACTTCTCTTGAAACAAAAATAAAGAAGACTGTCTCTTTTCTCCTAAATATAGGAAGCAATAGTAACTTCATTACTCATACAGGTATACAGTACTGAGTCATGTTTTTGTCCAGCAATGGCAATACCCTTGCACAACACAATTCCAACAGAATTTAGATTAGAGTTAGACACAAATCAATTGCACAGTTGCATGGGCTCTCTGGGACCAAAATGGGTAGCAACATGATTAACTCTATTTTAATCAACTGAAGAAAGCTAAGATTCATTCATCAGAAGGGTCCTGAAGCATTATACCAAGCTACTAATGTTTGTGTCAAAACCCCTTCTTTACTTTTCTAGTTTGTAATCATCTGCACTCTCCAGGCTTATTCCAGTTCCTTTGTCATCCTTTCTTCTTCATTGTTACCTGAAGTCATGTGCCCTTCTCTCATACTAGTTCTTCTGTTTTCCAAAGGTTTCCTTCACTCTCTTCCTCTGTATCCATCCTCTTTTATTGTACACTACATGAAATTCCTGTTGAACAACACTGAACAAACATGGATTTTCCATGCCTGTGTTCTACATGATTGATTAACCAATCAGGAGACAATTATTTCTTAAATGTCTACCATATGTGCAGGTCTAAAAGATTGTAGAATCTGTGTCAGGATACTGCCTAAAAAAGTTCCTACAATCTCTTTGGGAAACCAGTTTGTGACTTACAATAGAAAAGAGGATAACTGTTAAGTGCTAAATTCTGGTAATTGTCTAACATGACAACAATGCTAAAATTTTATTAGGAAATTTAGAAAAAGAGAAACAACAAAGCCTGGAGAAGCCAGATTTTAATTTTAAATAACACGTTTATAAAGAATTTCACAATTTATAAAATTCTTTCCTCAAATTAATGCCACAACATGGGTAATTCTAGTATTATAATCTCCATTTGATGGAAGCTAAAGCTAAAAATCAGAGAAGAGTTGCTTGTGTAAAATCAGTAATGAAATCAGAGAAGACTTTCTGGAGAATGGAAGATATAGACTGAACCTTGGAGAATTCAAATCTTGAAGGAAGATCAGATAACATGGGAAAAAGGAAGTTGTATGACATTGTATTCAGAATAAATATCAGTAGATGTGATGGGAATGAGTACTGTCTGTTCAGAGAACAGTATAAAGACTGGCATGATGATAATGGAAAATGAGTAATGACAAATTTTGGATAATATCTTCTAATATGTAGAGAAGTTACATTATGGAGAGACTTGAAAGCAAAAGGAAAAAATAGGAATTAATATAGGAGGCAGAAGTTTCTGAATAGGAAATTGAGGACTGTATTGCTTTAGCAATACTCACATTAGTTAGTGAGCTAAAGCAGATAATTATTGATAGAATTTGGTCTTGACATGATAAAGACTAAGATAATCTTAATGGCAGTCAGTCAGTAGGTCAATAGATATTTATTAAGCATCTATACTGCAAGTCAATGTGCTAAATTAAAAGCTGGGGATACAAAAAAAACTAAGTAACAATCTCTTCCATTAAAGACCTCATAATCCAATATGGAAGACAACAAATGTAAAGAGGTAGACTTGTTTTTTTTTTTTTTTTTTACAAATAAATACAAACAAGATATATGTAAAATAGATAGAAAAGGAAAGTTTTGTTTTTGGTAAAAGATAAGATTTAGTTGATACTTGAAAGAAGTTAGAGAAAGCAAAACTTGATCCATGGAGTATATGTATGAGAAAATGCCCAGAGCTGAGAGCAGGGGTATCTTGATCATGGAACAGCAAGAAGGTCAGTGTCGTAGAACAAAAATAAGGTGGTGAGGATCAAGGTGTAATAACAGTGGAAAGACAGGAGGTGCTAGATTATAAAAGGCTTTGCAGGCCAATCAGGACTTAATATTTAATCCTTATTATAGGTCTTCCTATAACTACAAGTTGAATATAGGTCTTCTGATTTCAGATCTTGCATCTTTCCCATTATATGGTAAATCCATAGTATCCAGCTCAGAGAAATATGATAATTAATTTTATTTGAATGGCATAGTTGGGATTGAAGCTACTTTGGGGATAGCTCATGAGTTCAATTTATGATATGTTGAATTGAGGTGATAACAGAGCATTCAAATAACAGAGTCCTCTAGGGTAATTAAGCAGTAAAAGTAAGCGGTCAGAGATGGAGATGTATCTTTGCAAGGTTGTCAGCATATAGGCAGAAGTCATTAAAATGGAAGTCATCAACATAGAATTTTGACATTCAGTTTTGCTTAATAAAGTTGTATTTACAACTTGATAATGATAATAGCTACTTAACACTTCCCAGGAAAACTGTCTCCAATTCCAGTAGCTTCCAGCAAAGTACTCATCACATAGTTGTCAGTTATCCTGACTTTTGTCTCACCATTACTTTGGTGACCTTGGAAGAGTGAAGCTTATGACTGTTTGGAACTTTGCCTTACTTAAATCAATGCACATGATGTTATTGGTCCTCTTCAAAATGAAGAAAACATAAGAAACTGCTCTTTGTTTCATAGACTAACAAAGAAATTTTAAACAAAGTACACAACATAATTGTGTTGAGGCTTCGCTATAAAGCTATAACTTACTATTTTTGCACAATTGTTAAATATAAACTATTTAACTCAAAATTCCTTCAAGTGAAATTTTTAAAATCCTAATCATGTTTCTGCTGATTTATTTTTCCAGTTTAAAGATTTACTAATGACAGTTCAATTTAATCTCAGCCAGTCTGGCTTAAATTAGATGTACTTTGACTTTCTCAGTAAAATAAGGAGCTTTTGGTTAAATATGTTTCTGGCTTTTCTCTCATTCTTTCAAAGTGAAATTACACAAAATTTCTACCACTCCATTATTTGGTCTTTTGAGATTTCCTTCTCCACAAGAAGAAAGGGGAGAAAGTTCCATACAACAACAAATAAGAGTTATCACAAATGTGGATGTCAGGTAAGTTTCAGGAAAGACTTTTAGGCCTCAGCTTGAAACTGAGTAGGTTGTGAACACTCCTTTGTATTCTAAAGGGGCACTTTTCCCTTCCTGTAGAGTTGGAACTTTGGAAAAGTATACTTGAAACAAGGTTCTGCCCTCTATATCTCCCCCTTTCTTTTGTTTTTGGAGGAGTGTCTTGATGTCTCTGTTTCTCCTCTCTACTATTGCCAGTCCTTGAGGATTAAAAAGTATGCCAGTGGTGTGTAAAATCTGATACTGTGCACAAAAGTGTGCAAAATGTTTAGAAGTAAATGCAGATCCGTTATCTGTTTTTATTGCTTGTGGCACACCCATAATTGCAAAAGCTTGTATAAGGAATTCAGTGACTACTCAGGTTGTAATGTCCAGGGTAGCTTTCTGGAGGGCCTTGGGATCAGGTTTGGTCTTAGCAGAATAATCACCATGAGGATAGTCAGGAATGAAGTCCAAAATCTTAGTGTCCCCTTTACAATCTGTGTCTGTTATAGTCTGACCCAGTCTCCTTCAGCAGTCTGCCAGTCTGCCAGTCTGATCTTAGTGCAGGAAGCAGGAGAGCCATCAGGAGGATGACCAAAGATAGAATGTCTGTGGTTGACTTTGTTCTCAGATTAAATAACCTATTACAATTATATCAACCATAGAACTATTACATCACCATGCTAAGTTCTAAGTATTATCCAGTGAATTAGATAACCATTGTCTTATCAATTCTATTGAGTTAATACCTTGTTTCAAGTATACTTCTTTCAAGTATACTTCTCCAAAGTTCTGCCCTTTACATTTCCCCTTCTTATTCTCTCTTCCAGTCATTTTTTCAGGTAGATATGCTGTAGATGCTATACACGATTGGTTACCCTTGTCCATGTTGGTTATTTTTTATCATTCTTTTCCCTCTTTTCTTTCTATTACATTTCTCCTGCCATTCATGTTTGACACGTGAGTGGAGAATATTGTCAATAGATTACAATGGATTTTATTTTATTTTATTTTTATCGGAAGGTGTCTGGAAGCTTGTCTAGTGAGAGAAGGATGCTTTTTAATATCTGGAATTTGTGAGGTGGGGAAGTGAGGCCCCCATGGAATAAAAGAATGGCAGTAACTCTTTATCAATGTCTAAGCTAAGCCTTTTCTTCTCTCCTAATCTAACTCTGATGTTAAAGTTGCATAGTATAAATTCAGTCAGGTGATAAGTGACAGGAACCCAGAACCAAAACTTAATTCTTCTTTCTCTTACATAATCTATTCAGTCTCTATATTTGAATCCAGTCCCTTATAGCACATAAAACTTAGGTATAGAGCTCAGTAGGGGGAAAGCTGAACAAACTGAAATGCTTAGTTTTCTTAAAAGGTAATGAAACCTGGGGACAAAATTTTGCAATACTGGTTGATGCCAGCTCTGATTTTTGAAGTTTTTAACAAAACTACATGCTCTAGTGGTTTGAATATTAGGTTAAAGCTGGCGGCTTTTCTCAAAATTGCATTGCTTTCAACTTATATAATAATTTTCTCCCAAAGTGCTATAAGTAATTTACCAATATAATCTCATTAATCCTTCTTAGGCCTATCAGGATGGCCAGAAGTTGGTTTTATTTCCAGTTTTAAAAGGAACATAAGGAGCCAGCAAAGCTAAGTTGTTTCCTGGAGAGAGCCATTTGATTTTTCACATCTTGGTCTCTTGACCCAGTAAAAGTGGTTCAAGTCTAACACATAACTTGAATGTTCTGCCTCCATTAAAGGTAATAAAAACAGGAAACAGGAAATCATAGAAAGAGAGTTGAATTTACAGTGATAGGACCTGGGTTCTAATTTTGGAAAATTATTCCATCTCTCCACTCACTTTCCTTAATTGTAAAATAAAGTGTTAGATGATCTCTAGAAGTCTTTGAAGGTTGAGATGGATTATTTTATGACCATTACTTTATAATTTTTGTAGTCCTGAATTAGAATTATGATTTATCCAACCTTGTAGTCTATCTCTGACAGAAGTATCATAAGATGAATTATATGATTTTGAATTATCAGTGTTGACACCCAAATTCATAGATTAGGGCATATATCAAAACATCATATTTTATTTTAATTACCCACTCTGACCCTGCCCTCTTTCAATATAGTTAAGCAGCTTGAAAGATAATTATATTTTCATTCAGTGTCTTCTTGTGAGGTAGTACATTCCAGGAGTTAACTGCCTATTGCATGAACAGTATTACCTCTTATGATTTATTTCCTTTTTCAAAGACTATGTACTATTTCTAGCATATGGGCATTTAATGAATGTAACTATATTCATCCTGTTTACACATGCTTTTCTCATCATAGTATCTAGGAGTAGAGTAGAAAGGGACCACCCAATCCAATTCATATCACCAAAGGATTCCTCATTATAACAGATATAACAAATGGTCAGTCCCTTGATCACATCATCTTTTGACTTTTTTCATACCAGCCTTTAGAACCTTTATCTTTTATAATCATTTTCTCACAAGCAAGTTTAAAGTGACATCTTATTTATTTCTGAAACAAGCAACAACTTATAAGTGTAAGGCATTTTGTGAAATTCTAGGAAATATATAAAGATAAAGTTAAGTCAATGACATCAGAAGATACAAGAATTCAATATTTAGTTATGTTAAATATTGTTTCTAGGCTCCTATCTATGTTTAATTTACATGAGGAGCTTGCAAGTAAGGAATGGTATCTTATAGAATTTTATCACTTGGAAGGGAACAGGAGGAAAAACTAAGCAAGCCAGCATAGGCCAGGCCAAGTCAGGACAGTATAAGGAGAGGGGACACAAGAGAAATGCAAAGTAGCTAGATGTTTGCATTTTTCCAAAGACTAGTTTCTATATAATTGCTGATCAAGACTCCTGTTTGCATTGCAGACTTTTGCAATAATTAGCAGGAATATGCTGACTTGATCATTCCCACCTGGGCAGGAAAAAGTTGGAAAGTATGTTATAAAAATGACATTTCAGTAAATAGGTTCAGCAATCAGTTATTTTGCTAGAGTAGTGAGCAGTTGGAGTCAGTGGGAGCCACACAAAACTGAAATTGTCAGTGTCAGCAGACTCTCTAACGCGGAAACTATTCCATTGAACTGCAGAAACTGTGTTATGTTTGTGTTTCTTTAGCAGTCTGTCAACATGTAAGTGTATGCTAAATGCAATCTAGGGTTTACTAGAAGAAAAGGTGAAATAGTAAAAAGAAAATTCTACTCCCTAGGTAGCAAAGAAAGATAAATGGATATCTGGTGATATGATAGAGAAGATAGTCCAGGTGGAAAGAGAAAAGAATATTTTGAGGAGGCAGAAGGAAAAGCAGATATCTGTTAAGATGTTATAGAGCAGATGGTTGGCACATTGGATAGAATATGGGGTTTAAACTCATATCTCTGAGTTCAAATGTGACCTCACATACTTACTAGTTGTATTATTCTGGGCAAGTCACTTAACATTAACACATTGAAAAATATGCTGTCTGGAAAGGAGACGAGAACTCTAGAATAATTTATGAAAATGGCATGAGATGCTTTCCTTTAAATCAGGGATTCTTGGTCTTGGGAGCTGAGACTAGATAGGAAAAATTCCCAGATTTACCAAAATTTGAATGAAAATTTGACATTTTCTAAATTTTATGAATTAAGAAGCTCAGACTCAGAGAGTTAAGTGAGCCTATGCGTTGTCACAAATCTGTTAAGAGGAAGAACCAGGGCTTGAACCTATACATATATCTTCTGACTCAAAATCCAGTTTGTCCCATTACACAACTCTGCTATGAGACTGTCAGATTGTCATGTAACTATTCCATATTCTTGACAAATATTAAAAAACATGTATCTGAGAATGTGTCCATAGGCTTCACCAGACTTCCAAAGAGTTCCACGCTATTCAAGATTGTTAAGAATTCCTGTATTTGTTGGTAAATATAGGCTGGTTAAGGAAGTGAGATCTAAGGGACCTTAGCATGATAAGGATCTGGAGATACTTCAGGAAGTGATAACAACCATTATTAGCCACATGAAAAGGAGGCTTGTTGCATTTGGCTCCATATTTGTCAAGAATATGCAATAGTTACCCAACAGTAAACAGTCAGTGTATGTCAATGTATCAGTGAAATAATTAATAGCCTCTTGGGACTCTAGAGATTATGAAGACTGTGGTCAGAAACAAGGACACAGTGTAGGATACAATTGGTATTTTCATAATTATCAATGCAATGTAAAAGCTTTACAAGAGCAATAGAGTTAGATTTCTAGACCTTATTTAAGAGGAAGAAATGATGGTATCTTAGCCAGAAAGGGAATGCATCTTCTAACAAGAACTGAAAAGCATAAGCTTGTTTAGAAACTTGCTAATCAGCTATAAATACAGAATTTCAGGAGTGGTACCTCAGTGGCCACTTGGTGTACCCTATAACTGGAAAAGAATCTATAGTAAACACCTATGATGAGTCATCATTTAAATGTTCCTTGAAGACCTCTATTAAGGAGAAATCCACTACTTCCTCCCTACCAAGGTACTCTAGTCTAACCCATTCTTGTATAGTTCTAATTGTTAGGAAGTTTGTTTTCTTTCATCATATCTAAATTTGTCTCTTTTGTAACTTCTACCCATCATACCTAAATTTGTTGATTAGTAAAATAGGATAAATCTAATATTTGTCTCAAGATAGCTCTTCAAATAATTGGAAATAACTATCAGTAACTTGGCTAATCATTTTTAATTCCTTCAACTGAATGATCTATCTGTCACTCACTACTATAATCCATAGTCTATTGAGGAGTCAAACTGATTTTTCTTAAGTATAGTCTGACCATGTCACCATCTTATTCAATAAATTCTAGTAACTCCTATTAACTTTAGGTACAAACTTGTCCCCTTCCTAACTTCTTATACCTTATTCTCAATATGTGAGCTTAGATCCAGTGACACTAGCCTCTTTGCTATTCCTCACACAGGACATTCCATACTCCAACTCTGAGGATTATTACTGCTGTCTCCCAAGTCTAGAATCTTCTCCTTCCTCATGTCTGCCTCTGGGCTTCTGTGACTTCTTTTAATTTCTGTTAACTGAAAGAAGTCTTTCTCAGGCATACACACTTAATAGATTTTGAATCTCATTTTCAAATAAACTAGAATACATTTGTTGCTACATAGTTGTTGTTTACATGGTATCTACTTTGGAACTAGAACACTTTTTGCTTTGTCTTCCTCTGGATCCACAGCAGTTATCACATACCTAGAATATAGTAGGTACTTTAAAAGTTTCTTACTGCTTGCCAGTCTAACAGATCTTAAGAGCTCTCTCAGTTTTCAACAGTCACTTCTCACCTACCTCTCATCCCCTCTCACTCTCACTTGATTTTTGAAAAGCATCCTCATTGGTGTCCTTTAGCCTAAGTCTCCCCATGGCTCCAATTTGTTTGCAAGAGGAATTCCAAAGTGATTTTCCTAAGCAGAGATGTGATCATGTCACTCCCCTGTTCAATAAACTTCAGTAACTTTCTACTGAATTGCATCAATTACAAATTCCTGTGGCATTTTAAGCCTTTCATATACTAGCCTCAAACTACTTTTCCACATGATTTAATAAAAAGTAATTTAAAAAGAAATAGAAAAAAAGCAGTTCTGCCAAATTAACAAATACATCAGCTGAATCTAACTATATGTTCAATATTCCACAAAAATATCCAGTACTACAAAAAGTATATTTTCTCATCTCTTTTGCAGAACATTGCTCCCTTTTCTAGTTGTTCAGTAACAAACCAATTAATTATAGGCTAGAATTTTGCTAAGAATTAAAATTATGCTCATTAGTCAATAGTATGTAAATTATCTTTCTTATTTTGAAAATCATTATATTTGCTTTCCTCTGGTACTAAATGACTTCTCTTCCCAACAGTCTCCCATATATCACTAATAATAGTGCAGAAATCACACATTTCCAATTTATGCAGTATATGAACATGTAGTTCATCTGAGTCTTATGCCTTATGAAAACATTTAGCCAAATATTTTCATATTATAACTCCATTTATTTTACTTATGAACTCCTATTAATCATTTTTATCCTTCATCCTAGAAGGTCAGGAGAAATTTCTCAGATTAGAACTTATATGGATATTATATACACCAGCAACAAATGGCTAGCAAAGCATAGTAGTACAAGTGTCCCTTGAATAACAGGAGACAATACCAGCAAAGAAAGAAAGAAATGAATGTATCTCCAAAAAGTATTTTGGTGAAGTTTAATGTAGTTAAGAGCTAAGGGTGATTTTTTTCCCATTGAAGTATATCATAGACCCCTTGACAAAAAGAGGAAATAACTCCTATTATTAAATATTTCACAAGCTTAGCACAGGTTAAGATGAAAATGGAGAACTTCGATCATACAGACATCTGTTAGCACCTTATTCTCAACAAAATAGAGCAACAAATAACTTGCTTCTCTCCTTAATTTTAATTTTATCAATCAAAAAGGTGGAGGACTTAATGAGAGGGAATTGCTATTCTGAATCTGATTCTTCATGAGAAAGAGAAACTCATTGATGGAGTGGATCTAATGAGAGCTTTAAGGGAAAAGACCCTTCCATATCAGAATAGGTGAAATCAAAAAAGAAATTTTGACATATTCAAGGTTTTGGGAAACATATTTTAAAAGATTTAGAAAAAAGATAGCTAAGAGTCAGTGGATTAAAATGTATTAGGAGGCATCATTCCAGGAAGAACGTTCAAGAATTAAATTCTGAAGGTACAAAGGAAAACAGCAGAAAAATTGGAATATGTCTGGGGAGATAAAAGTGAATATCATAACGCAATTTAGATCTTTGTTAAAGAAATGAAGATAGAGATGAAAATAAGGCCAGAGAAGAGAAAATGAATATGAGAGTGAGGCAATGCTTTGAACATCATTAATATTAATGTTGATGATGGTAAAGTAAGCTAAGGAAAATTTTAAAAAATTAAAAATCAGAATGGAAGAAAAAGAAGGGCCACAGAAGATGGGAAAATGATATGTTACAAGAGAGAAAACATAAGGCTGTTACATGCTTCTTTGCTTTCATTTATGTAGGCAAATGAGACTGACCTCTATGATGGAAATGACAAAATAAAAATGACTAACAGGGAGTTAATGCCCAAGGTAAGTAAGGAAATAGTTACAAAGAGTCAAACTATCCTCAGTGAATTCAAATCACCCAGTTCAAATGAACTATATCCAGTGATTCTTTAAAATTGCCACTTGTGATGACTGTCACTGTTGATAATATGGGAAAAATCAGGGAAAATGGAAAAAGCACATTAAGATTGGAGAAATACAAATATTACAAAAAATGGAAAAGAACAGATACTATAAAGTACATAAGGAAGTGACCTTGATTTTGATTCTTGTTGATATTAGTAGCTACATGGAGGATGGCTTAAACCAGGGAAAACAGAGAAAAGGAGGACAATCAGGAAGCTATTGCAATAATTTAAACAAGGTGAAGTATCTAAGTCATGGTGCAGGTTTTGTGAGTAGAAAGGAAGGCATGCATATTAAAGATGCTATAGAAGTAGAAATTAGAATATTTATCTATTTATTGGATATATGTAATAAATTTGAGTGAGGAATTGAGAATGACACAAAGGTTGTAAACCTCAAAGAAAGGAAACATATTAGTATTGTATCTGGAATAATCAGAAGAAGAATTATTTTTCTTTTTGGTAGGCATTACATTTTGTTTTAGATATGATGACTTTGAGAAGATATGAGCTAACCAGTTTGAAGTGCTTAAATAGTTTACATTGTAGGACAGGTGCTTATGAGAGAAACTAAGTATGAAGATACAGATGTGTGTGTGTGAGAGAGAGAAAGAAAGAGAGAGAGGGTGGGGGTGGGGGAGAGAGGGAGAGAGTTGGATATACATCCACGTGTGTATCTCATAAAGCAGAGTCTTAGGGAATATCAAAAATTAGTGATTATGGTATCAGAAATAAATCATCAAAGGAGCATGATCAGTGACCATACTAGAAGGAAGAGATCCAAAAAAGAAAATGATATGAAACCCAGAGTAGATACATATCCAAGAAGTGAAGATGGTTAACTCTAAAATGTTTGTAGAGAGGACAAGTAGCATGAATGTTGAGAAGTGGCTGTTACAATGAAAAGTAAGAGAACATCAGTAACTTGGCAGAGGATAAATTTAGTTGAGTGATGTGCTAAGCCAGATTTCCCAGGTTTTAGGAGAGAATGTGAGGAGAAGAAAGATGTTTTTGAAAGAAGATGCCTTTTCCAGGAGTAAGGGTTAGAAAAGAGAATAGAGGTAGAGCAGGATTTAGAAGGATGATAAGATCTAGTGAGTTTTTTTTTAAGATGGCTGGGAAGGGAATTTTACAGACATCAGATGAGAATGTTATGGAAAAATTAAAAATTAGAGGCATAATTATAGTGAGAGGGATAGCCTTCTAGAGAAGTTGGGAGTGAATGGAGTCAAGGATATATATAGAGACTTATTCCATAATAAGGAGTAAAACTGCCTTTTCACTAGATAACGGAGCAAATGAAAAAAAGGCCAGGGATGTATCAAAGGATTGTGAGATGAAAAGAAGGAAAAATTTCTCAGGGAGTGGCTTCTTTTTAATGAGGGTCATCAGAAGAGTGTCTGAAATGGAAGGATGGAAGGAGGTGGTTATTTTGGAGACTAAAGCAAAAAAAGAAAAAGTTTGTAATTGTAGTGCCTTTGAAGAAGAGTAGAAGTATTGCTTCACTGGCTGAAGGCCTCCTTGATATTATATGAGTTAAATTTGTGATGAATTCAATTAAATCCGAAGGAAAACTTGGTTTAGCTCCGTTCAGCAGCAATGAATATCAGTGGAAGAAGATGGTGGAAGCAATCAAGGGTTGGGGATTCAAATGGCATAAATAATGAAAGAATGAAGAAGCAAGGAATTTAAGAGTAAGCAATAGTTTAAATTTGATTTCATTCATTAAGTAATCAAGATTGGAAAGAAAGGATGGTATATCCAAAGAAATGCTGGTATTTTGGCAGATTAAAGGTCATAGTGAGAGTGAAGAATGGTTTTGGAAGGAATAATATATAGGGAGAGATGGAATGATATAGGAAAATGGAAAAGAATAAATTAATTTTAGAATTTTTGACTATGGAAGTAGGATTTTGATGGGTACTGGCTGAGGTGAAATGGAGGAATAAGTCATGAGAATTCAAGAGACTGAAAAACTTGGAGTTTATTTTTGAGAGAATATCAAAAAACATGCTGAAATCCTTTAGTCTAAAAGCAGAACTTCTGAGGTCTTTTCTAAATCTATAATAAGATGTTATTTGACATTGTCCTGAGTTGGGGATATATATTGGTTTCTATATGCACATTGTAAATTTCAAAACATGTATGGCTGTCAGCAATTACAATGATTGGTGATGAAGATTATGATGATGATGATGATAGTGGTAGTGATGATAATGACTTCTATATGTTCCATATTAAGATATGGGTGATTTTAATAACCAAAGCTAATAATTCCTGAAAATAACTTTGACTTAATAATTAGACATGAAAATTAAGTGACACTCATGTATCATATACAACAATGATTATTTAAAAATGATCATGCCTGTTGTAATATTTGTACAATCACTTTATAAATTTAGGCTTCTCCTGCTTTCTTACTGGCTATATTATCTATTATTATTTCATCTCTCTACTTGGTGAGTAGTAATGTCTTATTTCTTATCAAGTTATTTGAGCAGTCAGGTTTCAATCACAGGTGTGGCTAATAGAAAATAAACAAAACTCATACCAAAAATTCCCAAAGTCTTTTCTCAAAGTTTGAATTTATCCAGTTATTCTTTTCTGACATATAAAGAAAATTGATTATTTTTCCTTTGGAAAAAATATTCTTACCTGACTCTCATCTCTGACTTAAAGTCAAATTCAGGGTACAAAATATTCCATACTTGATAAACTCATATTCCAAATTATTATTTAGTTCTACATAATGAAGAAAGAATTCTATAAGCAGTAGCAAAATGATCAGAGAGCTTAGTAAGAATATCTTAAACAAGAGACATAAGATAAGTTTTATTTTTTTTTTAATTTCCATTAGGCTATTAGCATTTTGCTTTCTGAGCAGAATAAATTCAGTATTTACCCTTAGATTGCCTACAATCTAGGTCACAGGACAAGCCAAACCCACAATATCCACCACATGACAACAAATGAAAACAAGACAAATTATTACTCAGTTCTGGGCTCCACTGTCCCAGAGGGACATTGAGAACTTGTAGAGAATCCAGAGAAGAGCCACATAAATGATTAAAGGATTAGAAAATGGGATCTTTAAAAAAAAAAGATTAAATGAATTAAGATTATTTTGTTTGAAAGGGAGAGTAAAGAGGGATTCTCATAATGGCTATAAAAGTATATGAAAGGTATTTACAACACTTGGTGAACAATCATTCCATCTTTTAATCTTGCAATTATTATCCATGCTATAGCATAAGGAATTTAGGCTAGACATGGTACAAGAAGGAATTTCATGACCATCTGAATATAGCAAACATATATTAAGTAATTACTATGTACTTATAAGACATAGTATAGTATAGTAAATAATGTAATATACTGATTATAAATGATAAAAACCAGAGCCAGGTACTTTTTACCCCAATAAGAGTGAAACTTTTTGCATTCAAATGTATGTTCCTTGAATATACATTCTATTAGAGGAGACAAATATCTATATGTGACAATATAAAATATATCAAATAAATATAAGGACATTGACAAGGGGTTGGGGAATGGCAATAACATCTAGAGGAATCATACCTAATAGGGGTGATAGCCATAGCATCACAGATCTAAGAACTGGAAGGAACCTCACAGATGATCCGAACTAACCCTCCTATTATTTCAAATAAAACAGAAGTATATTGGGGTTAAATGGTTTAATTTTTAAAAAGTGATATGGGGGCAGCTAGATGGCGCAGTGGATAGGGCACCAGCCCTAGATTCAGGAGGACCTGAGTTCAAATTTGGTCTCAGACATCTTGACACTTCCTCGCTATGTGACCCTAGGCAAGTCACTTAACCCCAATTGCCTCAGAAAAAAAATAAAATGAAAGTGATATGGCAATAGGTAAATAATAAATAGATAGTCACATGGTAAGCATCTTAAGTTCTATGTGAAATAATGTTCCCTCCCTGACTAGAGACAATGTTGATAGTATTGTATTATATTACCTGTCAATCTCAAGTTTTATTCAGTGGATTGAAGGTGAAAGAAAATTTTCTCTTCCTTTGATATATTTCTTTTTAAAAAATGAACTTTATAAAATAAATTTTTGTATATCATATTTTCTGAGGTTAAGTATATGGAATGGATGACTGATCAGGGATTATTTATTTGTTATATTGTTATTTTGCATGGTATTTCATGAGCAAAAAATAATTAATAATAATAAAATATATTAATAATAACAACCAGCATTTATATATCTCTTTAAGGTTTACAAATCCCTCATCCTAAGAATTAATTGCCATTATTATCTCTATTTTACAGTTGAAGAACCTGATGTAGACAAGTGAAGTATCTTGCCCAGGATCACATATCTGAGGAATATTACAGGTCCAGCATCCTTTTTGCTGTATTATCCAACTCTATTATGCTAAACACTGATCTTAGAGGGGAAGTTGTAGATAGTCCCTTCCATCATCTCTTAGAGTTTATTGATTCACTAAGTGCAATGTCCTGTTTTCTTTTGGGAATTCCCTTTCATAACTTATTCATTGAATACACTAAGATAGCACAAGAACATTCATAATATATTGTCCAAAACTTTATTTTTTAAAAGAAGGTGATGATTATTCAGGTATCTGGAGGAACATTGGTAGTATAAATTATATCCTCTAGGATTACAAATCATTTCCACATCAAGCCTTTTCAGGTAGCTTTTTGTTTAAAAATGAATACAGACTGCTATATTAAATTGTTTATTTACTTGCTAATGAGCAGATAAAAAAGATTCATTAATGCAGTTAATTTTTCAGCAGATTTTCAGTTCAAAGCTAGTAACTAGATAATAAAAGAAGAAAAAGGACAATGAAATAAAAATAGAGGAGACAAAAGGAATAAACAATATAGTTCTTTGACCTGATTTGGCTCCCCATGGGTCTGAATAACTTCCAAAATTTATCTGGGTGAAGCAAATTCAAAACTAACTTAAAACCTCATTTTTATTTCTTTTCCCCCTTTCTCCAGTAGGTCCTATAATTGGCAACATGTAGCTTTTCTTCAACTCTTTTTTTTTAATTTTTTATTTTATTTTATTTAGCAGAGGCAATTGGGGTTAACTGACTTGCCCAGGGTCATGGAAGTTATCTCAGGCCAGATTTGAATTCAGGGCCTCCTGACTTCAGGGCTGGTACTCTATCCACTGTACCATCTACCTGCCCCTTTTCCCCAAATCTTGATGAAGTAATAAGGATTTACCCAAGTTAAGATATAAAGGAATTGAGTCAAAATGGAGACATTGTGTTTGCCAATGAATGTTTGATTTCATTTTAGTCATTGTGTCATTGGAGAGGCTGAACAAAACTATTCATGGCACTCAACTTTGGCAAATATCTTTTTATAGGAATGTTTAAAAGGCAATAAAATTAAACATTGCTTATTAAAATGCATATAAATCTGAATTCATTACTTTTAAGAACCTTGTCTAGTTAATCAGCATGATGCAAAAGAAAAAGTGATAGACTTAAAGATTCACCAGAGGTTCTGAGTTGTTATCCCTAGCCAGTTATTTACTAATTATATAGCTAGTCAGTAGATAGAATAACAATCCTAAAACCAAGAGGATCTGAGTTCAAATCCAACCTCAGACATTTAATACTTACCAGTTGTATGACCTTGGGCAAATCACTTCACCCCAATTGTTCCCCCTCCTATACAATGCAAGTCGTTTAACACCTCTAGTTTTCTGATTTCTTATCTGTAAAAACTGAGGATTGAACAAGTTGATCATCTATAGTTCCTTTCCTCAAATTAGCCCATAATCTAAATGAGTTTCCATCAGATTGCAATAACTTTTATCTTTGATAAGCCTTCTTCATTGGTTACTTAATATTGTGGTCATATTCATAAATATTAGTACTATGCATGGTATCTCTATGACATACATTGCAATTCATTACATCATAGATGGTTCTGTTTCTATAAGGTAGATATGCAAAAGTTAGGTGTTTTGTATTTTTTTTTATTTTACAAATAAAACATGGTAGATTTTTGACATAAAGATATCTCATTTGAATTTGAACTTAGCCCTAAATAAATAAGTTACTGATACAGGTAAAGATAAGTGAATAATCACACTTCATTGGGTTTCCTTTAAAAATGTAATCATTTTCAACACCAAAAACTCATGGGACCTGGCCACACTCATCCAGCACCTGAAGTGAATCAGCATTGACCCAGCACAGATGTGGCCACTTGGAAAACCTCCCCCATCCTAAAAGCAAAACTTAAATTATTTTAAAAAATGAATAAAAAATAAAGAGGACTCTGATGATAGACAGCTTTTATGGTGAACAAGAAGAACAGGTTTGAAACCTTGAGGAGACTAAAATCAGATTGTCTCCAGATGAAGCCTTAAAAAGTGATATAACCTGGACCCTATCAGAGAAGGCTCTCCTAGAAGAAATTAAAAAGAATCTTAAAAGACAGCTAGAAGAAAAATGGAGAAAGGAAATGAAAAATTTGCAAGAAGGCTTGGAAAAGGCAATACAGAAACTATCTGAAGAAAGTTCACCAAGAATATACAAAACAGAGTTAGTGAAATGGAAAAAGCATATAACTCATTAAAAGATTTGATAAAATGGAAAAAGAAAGCAACTCCCCAAAAACAGAATTTGTGAAATGGAAAAAAATTCCATAAAACAAAACAACTCATTTATAAATTCAATTGGACAAATACAAAAAGAAGTAAAAAAAAAAGTAAATGAAGAAAATAATTCACTAAAATTCAGAATTGAAAAATTGGAAATGAATGACTCAATGAGATAACAAGAATCATTCATGCAAAACCAAAAAAATGAAAAAATGAAAAAAAAATCCCTAATTGGGAAAACAAGCAACCTGAAAAATAGATCTAGGAGAGACAATCTAAGGATTATTGGACTTTCTGAAATACATAATGAAAATAAGAGTCTAGACATTATCTTTCAGGAAATCATCAAAGAAAACTGCCCTGAAGTCATAGAATCAGAAGGTAAAATGATCATTGAAAGAATTCATCAAATGCCTCCTGAAAGAGACCCCCAAAATTAAGACCCCAAGGAATATCATGGGTAAATTTGAGAATTATGAGAACAAGGAAAAAATATTACAAGCAGACAGAAAGAAAAATTCAAATACTGAGGAGCCACTATAAGGATTACTCAGGACCTAGCAGCTTCCACTTTAAAGGATCAAAGGGCCTGGAATGTGATATTCTGAAAGGCAAAGAACTTGGTATGCAGCCAAGAATAAACTATCCTGCTAAACTGAGCATTTTCTTTCAGGGAAGAAGATGGATATTCAATGAAACTGATGAATTCCATTTATTTTTTGATGAAAAGACCAAAGTTAAACAAAAAAGTTGACCTCTCTATGTAGAACTCAAGAGAAGCATAAAAACGTAAAAAGAAAAAAAATCTTGAGAAAAATTGTTTTGAGTATACATTGAGAGTATATGTATAATCTGATTTTACTGTTATAATATAAAAAAGAAAATAGAGATGGAAAGGGGATTGTAACAGGAAAAAAAGGGGAAAGTGGAGGTAAAATGAGGGAAATTACATGTTAGGAAGAGGCAAATAAAATATATTAAAATTGAGGGAAAGAAGGGAGAATGAAGAATATCTTACTCATCAGATTTGGCCCAAAGAAAAAAATTGAGATATATATAGTTTCACCAAGAAACATCTTTCATCTTAGAAAAGTGGGAGGGTAAAGGGGAAAAGGAAAAAGGTAGGATAAATAGAAGGGAAAAGAGAAATAGTAGGGGAAACGTATAAGAAAGTAGGAGGGTCTCTAAAGGGGGAGGACTGCTTGAGCCAAATACTGCTCATAATTGAACACTACTTGGCTCATAAGTGAAATACTGACAAGGAGAGAAAGGAGAAAAGGAAAGAGAAAATTATGATCTGGGGCTAATAAGATGGCAGGAAATAAAGAATTAGTAGGTTAATTGTAAATGTGAATGGGGTGAACTCTTCCATAAAACATAAGCAGATAGCAGACTGGATTAAAAGACACAATCCTTCAATATGTTGTTTATAAGAAACACGTTTAAAGCAGAGCCATAAATACAGAGTAAAGATAAAAGACTGGGGCAGAATCTATTTCAGATGAAGTTAAAAAAAAAAAAAATCAGGGGAACCATCCTAATCTCAGATCAAGCAAAAGCAAAAATTGATCTAATTAAAAGAGATAAAGAAGAAAACTATTTCTTGCTAAAGGGTACCATAGACAATGAAGCAATATCATATTAAACATATATGCACCAAGTGGTGTAACACCTAAATTCCTAAAGAAGAAGTTAAAATAGTTGCAAGGAGAAACAGACAGCAAAACTATAATAGTGTGAGATCTCAATCTTGCTCTTTCAGAACTAGATAAATCAAACTACAAAATAAATAAGAAATAAGTTAAAGAGGTAAATAGAATACTAGAAAATTAGATATGATAGATCTTTGGAGAAAATTGAAAGGAGACAGAAAGGAGTACACTTTCTTCTTGGCAATTCATAGAACCTATACAAAAATTGACCATATATTGGGACATCATAACCTCAAAAACAAATGCAGAAAAGCAGAAATATAAATGCACTTTTTCCAGATCATGATGCAATAAAAATTACATTCAATAAAGGGCCAGGGGAAAATAGACCAAAAAGAAATTGGAAAATAAATAATCTCATCCTACAGAATGAATGGGTGAAACCATAAATCATAGACACAAGCAATAATTTCATCCATGAGAATGACAATAATGAGACAACATACCAAAATTTGTGGGATGCAGCCAAAGTGGTAATAAGGGGAAATTTTATATCTCTAGATGCTTACTTGCATAAAATAGAGAAAGAGAAGATTAATAAATTGGACTTACAACTAAAAAAGCTAGAAAAAGATAAATTAAAATCCCCCAATAAAATATCAAACATGAAATTCTGAAAATAAAAGATCAATAAAACTGAAACTAAAAAAAAACTATTGAATTAATAAAAGTAAGTTGGTTTTATGAAAAAGATAACAAAATAGATAAACCTTTAGTTAATTTAATTAGAAAAAGGAAAGAGGAAAATCAAATTGTTAGTCTCAAAAATGAAAAGGGAGAACTATCCACCAATGAAGAGGAAAGTAGAAGAACTATCAGGAGTTACTTTACCCAACTTAATGACAATAAATTTGACAACCTAAGGGAAAAAGAGGAATACCCACAAAATATAAGTTGCCCAGATATAAGAGTAAACAAATTCCTTAAATAGTCCCATTTTAGAAAAAAGAAATAGAACAAGCTATTAATCAACTCCCCAAGGGAAAAAAAAAAACAGGACCAGTTGAATTCACATGTGAATTCTACCAAAACTTTAAAAAAAATTAACTACAATACTATGTAAATTATTTGAAAAAATAGGGAATGAAGAATTTCTACCAAATTCTTTTTATGACACAGACATGGTACTATATCTAAACCAGGAAGGACAAAAACAGAGAAAGAAAATTATAGACCAATCTCCCTAATGAATATTATATAAAAATCTTAAGTAAAATATTAGCAAAGAGAGTACAGATAATCATCCTCAGGATAATACACTATGGTCAAGTAGGATTTATATCAGGAATGTCAGGCTGGTTCAATGTTAGGAAAGCTATTAGCATAATTTAAAATATCAATAACCAAATTAGCAAATTATGTGATTACCTCAATACATGCAAAAAATGCATTTGATAAAATCCAGCACCCATTCCTATTAAAAACACTAGAGAGAATAGGAATAAATGGACTTTTCCTTAAAATAGTCAGGAGCATATATTTAAAACAGTCAGTAAGCATCATATGTAATGGAGATAAACCAGAACCATTCCCAGTAAGATCAGGAGTGAAACAAGATTGCCCACTATCACCATTATTATTCAATATTGTATTAGAAACACTAGTTGGCAATAAGAGTTGAGAAAGAGATTAAAGGAATTAGAGTAGGTAATGAGGAAACCAAACTATCACTTTTTGCAGATGATATGATGGTATACTTAGAGAACCCCAGAGATTCTACTAAAAGCCTATTAGAAATAATTCAAACTTTAGCAAAGTTTCAGGATACAAAACAAATCCACATGAATCATCAGCATTCTTATACATCACTAACAAAATCCAACAGCAAGAAATACAAAGAGAAACTCTTGATAATATCAAATATATTGGTAATTTATCTGCCAAGAAAAAGTCAGGAACTACATAAGCAAAACTACAAAACACTTTCCACACAAATAAAGTCAGATCTAAGCAATTGGAAAAATATCAATTGTGGATAGATTGAGCTACTGTAATAAAGATGACAATACTCCCAAAACTAGTCTATTTATTTAGTGATATACCAATCAAACTCTGAAGAAACTATTTTACTGAACTAGAAAAAAATAACAACAAAATTCATCTGGAAGAACAAAAGTACAAGAATTTCAAAAGAATTAATGAAGAGAAAAGCAAATGAAGTTGGCTTAGCTGTACCAGATCTAAAACTATATTGTAAAGCAGTGGTTATCAAAACCATTTGATACTGTCTAAGAAATAGAAAAGTTGATCAGTGGAACAGATTAGGTTCACAGAACAAAATAGTCAGCGACCATAGCAATCTACTATTCGACAACCCCAAAGGCCCCAACTTTTGGGATAAGAATTCACTATTTGACAAAAATTGCTGGGAAAATTGAAAACTAATATGGCAGAAAGTAGGCATAGATACACACTTAACTCATAGCTTATCTTGCATTGATAAGATTTCTAAAGTTATTCAAAAGTTCTCCTCTGCCCCCATAATAGTACTATTGTTTAAATTGTGTTGTTTATTGTTCACTTCATTCTCCATTTCTTCAGAGAGCTCTGCTGAGATTCCACTGAAATTTTCCTTTTCATCATTTTCATTGCACAGTAATGTTCTATTACAGACCACAAATAATTTAGCTCTTTACAATATGAGTTCACCTTCTTAATTTCCAAGTTTTAGATCACAAAAAGAACTGATAATGATTTTTGTACCTATAGAATCTTTTCTTTCTTTGAGTTGTAGGTCTAACATGGCATAAATGGTTAAAAGGGTTCGTACACTGTAACTTTGGAGGTATATTTTAATTTGTTTTCTGATTTGTGATTTTTGCCAATCTGATAGTTGTGAAATCAAATTTTAAATTTGCTTTAACCTGTACTTCTCTAATTAGTGATTTAGTGTATTCTCCATATCATGGTAATAGCTTATTTTTTTCCTTTGAAAAATGGCTGTATATTTATATATTTTGACCCTGTATCTAATTGAAATTATCTTGTCTTAGAAATTTGAAAGTTTTTTTTTAATTTCATAGATGTGATACATTTATCAGAGAAATGTGTAGTAATATCCACCCAAAATTACTTATTTCCTTATATTTTGACTATATTAGAGTAAAAGTGTAAAGAAAGGAGGTTTTAAATTTTATAATACCTATGGTATTTATTCTGCTGTGTGTGATGCCCCCATACCTTGTTTAGTTATTAACTCTTCTCCTATTGATAGATCTGAAAGGCATTTTTTCCTCCTTTTGCTCCTCCAATTTGTTTATGATTTAACCTTTTATATATAGTCTATGTATACATTTGGAGTTTATTGTGGTATACTATGTGAAATGTTGGTCTAAAATAAATTTGTCCCAGACTACTGTGAAATTTTCATAGATTTTGTCAAATAGTAACTTACTTTAGTAACATATCTTTGGATTCATCAAACTCTATACAATATACAGGCAAATTAAAGTATACCTCCGAAGTTACCAGATAAATTTTAACCATTGACTCTGCAGGTACAATAATGATATTATATCATCAGCTTTTTTTTTGATAACCAAAATTTGTAAATTGAAGAGGTGTCCTCATATTGCAAAGAGTTAAATGAATTGTGGTATTGTAATGTAATAGGATATTACTGTGCAAGGGAAATGATGAAATGGAAAATTTCAGCAGAATCTAGACAGCTCTCTGAATAAATGGAGAGTGAAAGGAATAATAAATAGTACAATTTAAAGAACAATGATATCATGGGGGAGAGAGAACCTTTGAATTACTTTAGAAGTTTCATCAATGCAGTGATAAGCCATGAGTTCAAAAGAATGATGATGAAATGCAAAACTCATCTCCTGATAAAGTTGATAAAATCAAAATACAGAGAGTATTAATGTGAAGATTTGTTTTTCTAGTCTGGGAAGCTGTGTAGTAAAGATTTTATTATTATTTTAAAAGTTAATCACTGAAGAAGTGTATTGGGAAGGAGATAAAAAACTTATTGATTTAAAAACGAAAATATTCACATTTTAAATTGTTACATGCCTGATCTGTTCTACTATTCTTTGTCTCTGTCAGTCTCTCTCTCCAAATTGTTTTAATAGCTACTGCTTTATGGTATCATTTGAAATCTGGTACTGATAGATCCTCTTATATCATCATTGTGTTACATAGAAAATTTTACATGTAAAAATATCTCACATTCAGAGATTGTGTTTGGGGCTGAAGGAATAAGCATACATCAGAAAGAAAAGTAGAGAAGCAAATATTACTCTGAAGAGGAAAATTAAACTGATGTCCATATTGAGTTTACAGTCTTCTCCTTCATTCTATTGGCAAATTACTGCAGGGAAATTTGTTGATGAATGGATTGCTATTCACTGATATAGATCAATGATGCGGAATCAAGATCTCTTCTGAATACAACACCTGCTAAGAGAATAAACCAGTTAACGGAAAGATATTTGCTATACATGAAGCTGGGTAAGTAAGAGGCCACCTGGGCAAAATTAGGATCATCAGCTTTTACTTTCAAAGTTTTCAGGGATTTGCAATCCCACTAAGGGCTTTATTTTTAGTAGAAATGAAATTTCCACCCTTATCAGCTGTGCAGGCTTCTATGGCTCTGTGCCCATAGAGCTTAATTCAAACAACACTCTTTTCTCATCCACAAATCTCTTTCAGTCTATTATTTGGGTTGGTTTTGAAATGCAAAGGCAGAGCATCCACAAGCTGGCATGTAACTTGGAGCCATACCATGCAACAAACAATATGGGATAATGGAAATAAGCTTTGGTATTTTGCTCTGAACTGAGGAATATCATCTCCCAGAATGCAAAGAAGGAATTCTCCTGTTTGCTGTGGAATTGCTACTGAAAAGGCAAATCACCAAGGAAATAATAATGATTTTTAACAATAATGGTAATGATAAAGGTGATGATGATGATTATATTGTTGATGATTGCGATGATGATGATGATGATGATGATGATGATGATGATAGTGGTGGCTCAAACTTCTATAGCATTTTTAGGTTAGGAAAGAATGTTTCTTAAAACTAACTTAAAACTAAGCCCTAGTCGTGGAGTCAGACATCTGATTTTCCAATCTCTGCTTTACTACAAATGTGATGCTCAATAAATCTGAGGCTGTCTCTCTCTCTCTGTCTGTCTGTCTCTCTCTCTCAAATTAGGGTTTTGAATTAAATACTAATCTAAAGTAATTTCACCTTTAAAAATCCTTGCAATGGACAAACTTTTACTGAATGTTCATAATGAAAACCATTTTATACTGGTTGTACAGATGAAGAAATTGAGGATCAAAGTAAATTACTCCGTATAGCACAAGTAATAAGTATTAAAGATAGGGCTTAGACTCACATTTGTTTAACCAAAGTTCAATGTTTTTCACGAGACTACACTGCACTTTTATGAGTTTATAGTTCATAGGTTGATAGCTCTAGAGTTAGAAGGGATTGCAAAGACTACTGAGTACAGCTGCCTTCTTCTAGAATGGCAGGAACAGGGGACTGGAGAGGTGAAGGAAATGCTCATATTTACACAAGTACATAAGCATAAATGTTAGGATTTATGAAACATAATTTCATTTTTTCATTATCTCCATTTTATAATCATGGCTCCAATCTATCTTCGTATGACACCAAAGAAGTTGCAGTGTGATTATTGATGATGTAAAGATATTTTTGAAGATTTTTTTGGGTATTCTTGTTACCTCTTCTTAATCTCTTTGCTTCTGTTAAATCTCTACAATTTTTCTTTTATCAAGCCCATTTTGCATGAAAATTTCCCTTGAGATCTGTAGTCTTTCTCATTTATTGTTTTCTTCTATTTCTTTGCACTGCTCATTTAAGAAAACCTTGTTATAATTCTTTGCTATTTTCTAGAATTCTGAATTCAGCTGGATATATATATTTCATTTCTTCCTTTTCCCTCTTGCTTTACTTCTTTTGTCAACTATTTGTAAAGTCTCATCAGATAATTTTCTTGTTTTTCTCACCTTTGGAATGTTTTTTGTTTCCTTGCTGCCTCCTGTAGTTATTCAGTTACTCTATCTACCAGATTTAAAACTATAAATCTACTCATCACCACTACTTCATATTCATAAAGGATGTTATTTAGAGATATTATTAAGATGTTACCTATGTGGTCTGATGGCTTTTTCTGCTTTAATTTAAGTCTGAATTTTGCAAAAAGGAATCATGAATTTAGTCATAGTTAGCTCCAGGTATTGTTTTTATGGACTTTATAGTACTTCTCCATCTTTGGCTGCAAAGTATGTAACCATTGTCATTTTTGAGATTATATTCACTACTATTTTTTCATGCTTTTATTGATTATGAGGGCTAATCCATTTCTTCTATTCTTGCCCATAGCACTATATGCAACAATCACCCACATTTAATTCCTTCATTTTCCCTTGAGATCTGTCGTTTTTCTCATTTATTGTTTTCTTCTATTTCGTTACTATTTTCTAGAATTCTGAATTCATCTGGATATATATTTCATATTTTCCTTTTACCTCTTGTTTTCCTTCTTTTTGTCCTTTCATCCTTCCTTTGGGTATAGGTCCAGTCTGTTCATTAGTACTGGAGGTAATTGCTGTTGTTTTCCACTCTTCCCTAATATTAGACACTTTCCTACCTGAAGTTTATCTTTCAATATCATTTCTTTTTTATCATTTTAGCATTGTCCAAGTTTTTTTTTTTTTTTGCGAAGATATTGGAGTATTTTATTGTTTCCTTCTTTGGTGGATTAGTTTTTCTTGGAATTTTCCACTATGACAAGTCATAGCTCACAGTTTCATTGAGCTACATAAGTCCCTCTGTCATGACAAGGCAATGAACAAGATGAAGGAGGACTGATTTTGTAGGAACAGGAATGGGGAATCACCTTTAGGCAAAGCTATCAAAGATCCAAAAAAGGAAATTTTTCATCACCAAAGTCTTTAGTACTGTAAACTGGCTCAGAATTAATATAAATTTACAAAAGGAAATAAAATTAAAGAATATGTTTTACTATTTGATTTGTTACCATACCCTAAGGACCATGGAACCTTTCTATTGGACTTGTAGCTCTACACTTATCTGTATATATATATATATGTCTGTATGTATGTGTATGCATGTATGCATGTCTGTCTTTATCCACATTTCTCTGTATGTATGTATGTCTTATGTATTCTTGTTATTCTTATCTCTCCCATTAGAATGTAAGCATTTTAAAAATGGGAATTGTCTTGATTGTCTGTTTCTCTGTTGGTTAGTACAGTGCTTGAACATAGTAAGATCTCTCTCTCTCTCTTTCTCTCTCCTTCTCCTTCCTTCTGCTTCTCCTTCTTGTTACTGTTTTCCTCTTTTATTTCTTTTTCTTTCCTCCTTCCCTCCTTCTCTCCTCCCTCCCTCCCTCCCTTGCTCTCTTCCTTCCTTCCTTCCTTCCTTCCTTCTTTCCTTCCTTCTTTCCTTCCTTCCTTCCTTCCTTCCTTCCTCTCTCTCTCTTTTCTCTCTTTCTCAGTCCTGTTCTTTCTCAATTTCCTTCTTTCTCTTTCTCTCTTTCTTACAGAAAAATTCAACATTATTGTTAAAAGTCTTGAAACAAAGAAACCACAAGAAGAGGTTGACAATTAAATATCCAAATATTAGAATTAGAGGACAAACCTAGGATAGCTGTAAGAACTTCACTAATTAAGGGTGTAGTCATGGTGCTGGAGATAGAGAATGAACTTTGGGGATACTATAGTATGACCTGGACTAAGACTATCATTATAAGAATTCAAACTCATTGGGGGTATTCAAGAAATGTTGTTTATTTTACTAACTAGAAAGCTAGTCTTTCTTCAACAATCTGAGATGGGAGTGCAAGTCTTGAAATGCCAAAAATTTACTTCATGTTGCCTGTCCCCAATAGGAAATACACTATATAGCTTCTATTTAAAACCATGAGAAAGCGTTAATTGTAATCATATTCCCAATAAGATCAAGAGTGAAACAAGGTTGCTTGCTATTGCCATTACTATTCAATATTGTATTAGAAATGTTAGCATTGGCTATAAAAGAAGAAGAGATTACAGGAATTAGAGTAGGTAATGAGGAAACCAAATTATCACTCTTCGCAGATTATATGATGGTATTCTTAGAGAACCCTAGAGAATCGAACAAAAAAAAAAGTACTGGAAACAATTCACAACTTTAGCAAAATTGCACAATACAAAATAAATCCACAGAAATCATCAGCATTTTTATATATTACCAACAAAGTCCAGCAGCAAGAGATGCAAACAGAAATTCCATTAAATAACTAAAGATAGTATAAAATATTTAGGAATCTATCTGCCAAGGGAAAGTCAGGAATTATATGAACACAACTACAAAACACTTTCCACACAACTAAAGTCAGATTTAATAAGTTGGAAAAATATCAAGTGCTCATGGGTAGGCTGAGCAAATATAATAAAAATGATAATACTAGCTAAATCAATCTACTTATTTGTTTCCATGCCAATCAAACTTCCAAGAAGTTATTTTACAGATCTATAAAAAATAAAACAAACTTTATCTGGAAGAATAAAAGGTCAGGAATTTTAAGGGAATTAATTTTTAAAAATGCCAATGAAGGTAGCCTAGTTGTGCCAGACCTAAAACTATATTATAAAGCAACATTCATCAAAACTATTTTGTACTGGATAAGAAATAGAGTAGTCCATCAGTGGAATAAGTTAGGTTCACAGGACAAAATTGTAGAGAGGCAGAACTCTGGAGAAGTATACTTGAAATAAGGTGTCAATTCAGTGGAATTGATAAGAAAATGGTAGCTAATTTAACATGATGATTAATAGTTCTCTAGTTCAGTATGATAGATTTAATCTTACAACAAATAATGATATAATTGGCTTATACTCAGTATGATTAATGGATTTAATTGTAATAGAGTACATAAGGACCAACAAGGACTGGATGAGAGACATTCCATCTCCTACCATCCTGGTAGTTCTCCTGCCATCTGCATTCCTCCAGTAAGACCAAGGCCCATCTGAAGGTCCCCCAGAAAGCTAACCCAGCCCCAGGTGAAGGAGACAGACTGTGAAGGAGATAATAAAGACTTTGTACCTTATTCCTGACTATTCTTGTGGTGTTTATTCTGCTGAAACCAAGGCCCATTCAGAAGACCTCCAGAGAGCTAGACAGAACATTATACAAAATAGTCAGTGACTATAGCAATCTAGTCATTGACCCACACTGAACATATAGGTCAAAATAGGTTCATTATTTGGACATTAAAAAGTGCTATTATAAGTAAATTAGAAAAAAACATAGGATAGTTTGTCTCTCAGATCTATAGAAAAGGAAGGAATTTGTGATCAAAGAACTGGAACTCATAAACGAACGCCAAATGGATTATTTTGATTATAGTAAGCTAAAAAAGTTTTTGTACCAACAAAATTAATGCAGACAAGATTAGAAGGGAATCAATAAATTGGGAAAACACTTTTTAAATTTAAGGATTCAGATAAAAGCCTCATTTATAAAATATATAGAGAACTGACTCAAATTTATAAGAATTCAAGCCATTCTTCAGTTGATAAATGGTCAAGGGATATGAACAGACAATTTTCAGATGAAGAAATTAAAACCATTTCTAGTCATATGAAAAGGTGCTCTAAATCACTATGTATCTAGAAATGCAAATTAAGACAACTCAGAGATACCACTACATGCCTCTCAGATTGACTAAGATGACAGGAGAAGACAAGAATAAATGTTGGAGGGGATGTGGGAAAAGTGGAACACCAATGCATTGTTGGTTGAACTGTGAACAGATCCAGCCATTCTGGAAAGCAATTTGGAACTATGCTCAAAAAATTATCAAATTGTGCATAACATTTGACCCAGAAATGTTTCTACTGGGATTATATCCCAAAGTGATCTTTAAGGAGCGAAAGGGATCCACACGTACAAAAATGTTTGTGGCAGTCCTTTTTCTAGTGGCAAGAAACTGGAAACTGAGTGGATGCCCATCAATTGGAGCATGGCTGAATAAGTTGTGGTATATCAATGTTATAGAATATGACTTTTATAAGAAACAATAAACAGTATGATTTTAGGGAGCCCTGGGGACACTTACATGAACTGATGCTAAGTGAAATGGGCAGAACCAAGAGATAATTGTACAGGGTCAACATAAGATTATATGATGAGCAATTCTGATGGACCTGGCTCTTTCTAACAATGACATGATTGAGGCCAGTTTCAATGATTTTGTAATGAAGAGAGCCATCTACACATCCAGAGGGAGGACTACAAGAACTGTATGTGGATCATTATATAACATTCTCTCTTTTTGTTGTTCATTTGCATTTTGTTTTCTTATTCTTTTTATTTTCTTTTTGATCTGATCTTTCTTGTGCAGCAAGCGAATTGTACAAATATGTTTACATATATTGGATTTAACTTATTTTATCATGTGTAACATATATTGGATTACTTGCCATCTAGGGGAGGGGGGTGGGAGGAAAGAGGGAAAAATTTGGAAAAGAAAGCTATACAAGGATCAATGTTGAAAAAGTATCCATGCATATATTTTGAAATTAAAAAGCTTTAATAACTAAAAAAAGGAAATACACTATAGTTTCTTATCTCAAGGAAGATTGGAAGTTAAAGAGTTCAATTGTTGCTTGTTTTTGTTTTTGTTTTTGTTTTCGGGATTTTGTCTTTTTTGTGTTGTTTTTTTTTTTTGCTAAATATAACAGTTGAGTATGTGAAGGGAAAATTGGGTTGAAAAGGAAGGGCAATTATTAAGCTACATAATGAGGGTCTACATTCTAGATGATTCAGTAATGTATCTATCTGACTTTCCATCTCAAGTCTTATTGCTTAAGGAATATTAGTGAGATTTCTATTGGCCATCTCTAGATCTGAGTAGGTAATTCCCTTTCTGAAGGATAAAGCACTTAACTGATGCAAGGTCCAGAACTAAATTTCCAAGACTAGAGAGATACTAGTGTAGATTTGTCCTGACCCAAACAAATCAGAACACCGTGCATTCTGGTGAGAGACCAAGAAAGTGAGTTGGCAGAGACTGAACTCTATTGGTGTCTCCTTCATGAGACTATTAGAACATCAAAGACTCTGGAAGCGAGCATAAGGGCCCTATGCTTTCACTTCGGTATGTCCTATGTGCTTTAGTACTGACATCTTCCAACATCCGGATTCTATTGAGTTGCATTGAGCCTAGATTGAAACCTTCCCTTTTCTCCCCCTAGTTCAAGGAATACTTCACAAAGGAAGTAAGATTCGAGGACGATTTTTGAAGTTTACCCCTTCATGTTTTTAAAGCCTCAGTGTCTTCAGGAAGCATTTTTAGTTTTGCTTTGGCCATCTAACCTTACTCAGTCCTACATGACTAACAAGAACTTTTTTTAGAAAAAAAATTTGCAAGAAGCACATCAGTTTATCCTGAATAGCTCATAGCAATAAGGTTCACTTTTTGGGTTATATACCCTTCACACTTATTTTTCATTTCCTTAAAGATATGTTTTTTTTAAATTTTATTATTTCATATGATGAGTTATGGAGAGCTGATAATATATTTATAAGAATGTTGTAGGTAGAGGATTGTAGTATATACATTCCTTGAAAATAATTTATTTTGAAACATGACAGTTATAACACATCAAACCCAGGGCAAAAGCACTTACTCTATTTTAAGGGTTGCCCATTATATTGTAAATTGCTTAGGCATGTCTGTAAAACCATTTATAATGAAATGGGTAACCCTTGGAATAGAATAAATGCATTTTTAGGAGCTGCTGACTAGTTGCAACAATTTAATAAGCCATTTATGGAGATGTAGTACATTTTCTCTATCTATTTAATAAGCCATATATAACCATTCATTTTAAGAATTGAGAAATTGAAAGGTCTTATTAGGGCTTCTTGTCCATCTCTCCCTACTCCCAGGCCTAAAATGAGGTTATTCCCATGATATATTCCCAAGTGCTCTGTCCATTTCAGATGTAAACTACTTTAGAGATGATGCAGTAACTGCATCCCTTGAGGAAATAGCTTATACTCTAATTGCTCTCCATGTTTGGATATTTTCTCCCTTTATATATATATGAAGTATACTATTCTTTAAAGTAAATAATTAAATATATTGAATGAAGTTGTTTGTGCATAGTATCTGCTAGGGCATAAAATATTTAGTAAATGTCTAGTTTTGTATTATAGCACTAATTTTGAGGACACAATTTGTAGCAGTAAGATTTCTCAACTATTTTATTAACCCATGAAAATTCATTGAACATAGAATCCTGGAAATTCACAATTATCCTTTTTTAGACTGAAGCACTATACCTTATACTATTGTTATTTATTTATTTTAGTTTTTCTACTAATCACTATTCTCTTTTAGGATAAAGTCAAGTACTGTTTCCTTTGCAAATTCTGAAGTTTTACAGTGATATAACCAGGGAAAACTCAAATGCAATTGACCAGCTGGACTAATTTTTCCATGCATGTATTCCTTCCCTTAAGTTAATGCAAAATCTAAATATGTGCTTTTGAACAAAAGATACATTGAGGAGGGATTGTTCAGTAGCTTTATTTTCATTATCAATTTTTTATTCATCATATTCATACTTTCTTTCAATCCTTTGAAATAGATTCAGTATTGAGGGTACATCTCAACCTTTCTCCATCCTTCTCTTTCTTATATATCCCAGTCCTAAAATGAAATGATCTCTTTCTTCAACATGGTTGTTGATATTTTAACTGGATTCAATTTTTAAGGGTCTCTGTTCACATTTCTTTTCTGTATTTAGAATTTGCACGGTTTACTCTAAGTCATTGACCTCTTTGGAACTCAGTTTTCATTTTGAAAGTGAAAAGGATTGGTTTATGTAATATCCAGGATACCAACTAGGTTTGGATTAACTTCTAGAATTTGTAAAATATTGTTACTTTTTTTCATCATTGACTTTGCTTCACTTCAAAGTAGTCTTTCCAATGTAATACACAACCTATGTTCAAAGGACAAAAAAGTGAGTGCTTCATTGTTAACCAAATAATGACTGTGTGACATGGAATGTGCTTTGGAAGCTTGAGATAAACCATCCTTTGCTTTAATTCCCCTTAATTACAATGAGATATTTCTTAGTAGCTAGAACAGATTTCAATGAGACTTGATTCGGATATCTTTCAATTTCAGATAGACACCTATTTGGAAGTCACAGCATGAGAAGGATGGCTTCCTGCCAGTCTAACAGTTGTCATTTGCTAGATGGTCTTAAACAACTTCTGCTCCCTCTCCTATGCTGTCTATCTGACTGATGGATAACTACAGGGTGCTTCTCTTTCCTTCTACAAACTAGTTCCACAGCTGTGACCAAACACAAGGGAAAACTAGCTTTTGAAAACAGCATTTTAAGCCTTGCCCAAAATCTAAGATTAAATCTTGTGCTTTACAAAAAAATAGAGCATTAATTCCTCTACTTGTTATCTTCATATCCCACATTCTACTTCGTCATAGACAAAAACCATCTTTGTATTCCCTTCATCTTTTTTTTCTCTTTATAATTGCAAGCATTATGAATCTGGGTGGGGTAATTATAACTTTATAACCTCAGAAATGGAGTAGTTATATCTTATAAATTTCAAAGTGAGCCCCTAGCAAATCTACAAAGTTTCATAATCACGAAAAACATCTTAATGGATTTTTAAAATTATTTTTCTGCCAAACTTCTTCCTATATTAGGTCTAGGAATTGACAGTGTAAGTTTTTATCTTCTTTTGGAAGGATGAGAGATTTGGAGCTCTTTGATATAGAGAACACCTGAAATTTGTTACCTATTGATTAATGAAGAGAATCTCTTGGATTTAAATTAACTCTATAGTTTGGAAAAATCCCTCATTGATTGCATTTTTGTTTGTTTGTTTTTGACTAGATAAACAAGGTCATTCTTTGCTTCATTACTAACATGTCCTTAATCACTAAATAGGCATCAATGAAACAGACCTGAAAAGACCTTTGCTTAAAAAGCCCAGGGTATAACTATTTCCCTTGATCTATATATTGTCACTGGACCAAGATGGTTCCATAAGAGAGAGTAAGGCTGGGGACTTTGCACAGCCCTCCCTCACTTAAATTTAATTCACTTGCTAGTCATGGTAAAACCTGCCTGAAGTCATGCTTTTCTGAAAGAATGAAGGACAAACAACAAATGAATGAATGAATGAATGAATGAGGTTCTACCACTTGATTTCTTAAACAATTGTGAAAGGGAGAGTTTGATAGTACTTAAATGGAGTCCTGCTCATATGCTAACAATAACTCATTTTTTTCTATGAGGAGAATAATCATGGAAGAGTAAAATTATTAATAATAGAGATAATATGCATAACACCATAGAAAACAATTTTATTTAACTCAATTAAGTGGATATTGCAATGAATATAACATTATATCCATTTTGCAGAGAATAAAATTGAGGGTAAGAATAATGAAATGGTGAAGTGTGTTAAAATGGGATAAGATAGAGGAACTTAACTAGAATCCTGCCTCTGTAACTTACAAATGAACTAGGACAAGTCTTAGATTTCTCACTTGTAAAATGAGGGCCTACAGCCATGACCCCTTTAAGGTTCCTGTGAGCTAAAATTCCTTGGTTCTATAACATATTTGCTGTATTACTACTACTGCTAGGTGTCAACATCCAAAATAGTACCTAACTCTTCTGATACTCAGTCCAAAAATGTAGTCCTTTTCTTCACATTTGTTCTAAAAATCACTGACATGGACGATTAACCAAAGCACCACCATAAGGTTGTATCATTCTTTGAAAGTATTAGTATCCTTTCAAAAGAATCATTTTAAGCGTAAAACATTATTAGCCCTGAAAAATTATCATCCTGACTACCAAGGGATTCTTGTTTTATGGTATGAGGAATTTCTTCACTGCATCATATGCTACAAATTAGTTAGTGAAACCATTGATTAATTAGGAGGTTGTTGAATTTGTTTGGTGGGGAGATGAATCAATTGTTGAAGTAAGCAAATAAACATTCCCCCATACCCTACACCCAACCCTTTGTGTAAAGGGATTATTTTCTGTAACAATGAGAATCTGTCACCTGCAGGAAAATTCAGTAATTGTTTTAACTTGCTAAACATCCATTCTCTACCCTGACTCAATTTAGGATATGGATTTTTGTGCTCTCCAACCCCCAAATCAACCTAGAATGGTCACAAGTGCAAACAACAGCATGCTACATATTACTTGAGATCTTTCCTACCTGGCAAATAGAAGAAAGTAGGGAGAAAAAGCAGAAATAAATTCAAGAGCCCAAGGATATAATGTTTTGGTTATAATGTATTTTTTCTCCCTTTAGGAAAGTCCTGACTCATAATTCATAAGGGCCACAGGAGTCTCAGTTATATTCTTGACTGTAAAAAATAAGATATGTATTTTCCTTAGAGCACTATTCAGTTGATGTGTGTATTATTTAAACTGATTAATTTTTTTATTTCATTCATTTTCATAAGAAATAATTGAATTTATAACAGTTATTCAACATATAGTTGGAAATAAGCCTTCTAAAATAGGAATACATAAAGGGGATAGAGGAAAGTGAAAAGCTCCTAATTGTTAGAAGATTTATATGCAAACATATGTGCAACACAAACACTTGAATGTAAGTAAGCATTGCTAATATCTCAAATAAAAATGTAGATGGTGTAACCAATATAATGCGGTATTTTCTTGAAACCAAGAATCTCTGAATGACTGGATCTATAAATGGCAAATATTCAAATGAAATGGGAAAATATTCATTATGTATATATATATGCATCATATATCCAAACATTCATATAAATATACACATATACATTATATGTATTAATATTCAAGATATTTGTTCAATGCCAATATAGTTCTGGGTTCTATAATGATCAATTTTTTTATACAACTGACCACTTTTTCAGAGATATTTCTTCTTCTCTTGATTGTCATAATACTGATCTCTTCTGAGTCTCATCACTTTACTCCTCTTTTTCTTTCTTCTATCATAAATATATATACTAATATATTTAACAAAAAAATAAGTCTTTATTATGTGTGAAGCACTCTATAAGGTGCTAGAGATACAGGGAGAAAAGTCAATTTTTCCTTTCCTTCAAGGAATTTATCATGCCTCAGCCCTTGGTCCTCTTCTATTCTCTCTGCAGTCTCTCTCTAGATTGTCTCATTCACTAGCTTAGCTTCAATTCACTACCTTTCTGTAACTGCCAAATCTATAAATCTAGATCTCATATCTCCCCTGTATTCTAGTCCTCCATTTCCACAATGTACAGGATATGTATACCTGGATAAGTATTGTATATGTGAAGTTGAGCTCATCACTTTTACCTCATGAATTATCTTTTCAGGAACCTTCATGATATATGATAAGGGTTACACCATATTCCTATTTCCCATAATCTTAAGTCTTCAAAGTCATCTTAGACTTTCCCTCTCCTTTGCTCATATTCAATCAATTGCTAAGTCCAACAGCAGTGTGGCATTGTGGGAACAGGGACCAGTGAAGAAACTGAGTAAGACAGCAAAAATTATAAAGGAGATTTGGAATATTCAAATATTATGAAGAAGACCAGAAAGGGATTTTGAGGAATTGAAATTTGAGCCAGCATGAATAGTTAAAAAACTTGAGCTGAAGTAAGAGAATAGAAGAATTCAAGCAGAAAGACCTAAGGATAAGTAGGAAAAGAATAATATAGTGGAGAAAGAAAAAAGAGGATAAACAGAAGGAGGACTCAAAAAAAACCCCAAAACAAAAGGAGCAGAATGTCTAGAGAAGAAGCTAAGTTGGTAAGAAAGAGTAATAGGCTAGCAAGGGAAGGAAAAAGGATTTAGGTATACCTTTCAATGTTCTAATGATCTGCAAACAAGATGGGAACAAGTTGTAGATATCCACAAACTATTTACCCTATCAATTCTCTAGGAAAGATTCTAGAAAGAATGACAAAAGCATAAATGTGTTAATTATAGTAAGTATTGAGGGCTGTAGTAATTTTGCATCGACATGCAAAAGGTATGAAATGCTTTAATTTTTTTTACCACTGTCAAATTATTACTATCTGGGTTCAAAGTGTAGATTAATCTTCTACTATAGAGAAGATAGAGTATTCAAAGAATTCAACTCCACTCATCAGTTATCAGGAAAAAAGGAGTTTTTCTTTAAAAATTAGGACTTAAGAAAAAGGATCAGAAGAGCCTGGGGGATTCCTAATTACTGCTACAAGGTAGAATAATGTCATGGAAGAGAAAGAGGAAAGCATCATTGAACATAAGGAGTTTAAAAAGAAATATGAGACTCTTCCTAAAGAAGAAACAGCTTCTTGTGCTTCAAGGAATGGTGATTTAGATTCACAGATGCTGTCAGATGAGAGATAGCCCAATAAGGGTCAAAAGAAGAAGAGGTCAGCAGTCATTGTTGTTTCCTCTGTGGAAAAGATATTGAGATTATTAATTATTAAACTGAAAACAACAATTCTATCTTGCTGGAACATATATCTAAGATGTAACAGAACATCCCAAATTGGATGAATACCACCTATAGTTGATGATTTGTGGCCAAAATTACACTGCCAGAAGGAATCTAGAAACCATTAAGATTGTTAAGACTTGTGAAATCTTAAGGGTCACGGCATACATGTCATTGATCAAAGCAACGACTTTTGTAGAAAAAGGCAGATTTTAAAAAGAACAGCTTTTGATGAAGAAGGCATATGAAAATGCGATATGGACTTTGTCCTAAAATACAATTGCTAACTCACAATCAGAGATAGAGTTCATGTAAAAAGGATCAGTGAATGTATATTTGTCTGGAAATTTTCAAATCTAATAAAAATGTTTTTACATATAAAAGGAAGAAGGAAGAAAACTGCTTATGTATATACATTCAGTAAGCAAAATACCATAATAAGTAGCTAAAATGTGGGAAGATGAATAGTAATGAAAACATAGAAATATTCAGAAATTAGTAATGTATCAATTCCCAGAAAGGAATAGTCTATAAAATCTATGGCTTCAGATGTCTACATACAAATATCTGCCACTAAAATGGGTATAAGCAAAGAAAACTAAAAATCATCACTCAGGGAGATAAATATGATCTGACAAGTATAATAAAGATTTATGGAAATTATATTTAACACTAAGATATAGCTCTTGGAATGTATAACTTGTTAAAAATGGAATAAGAAAGATCAAAATGTGGGGGAGTGACATTATACATTAAGATGTAATTTCTTCTTATGACAGCTATGTCATATGTGAAAAATCCAGGAAACAACAAAGTGATACTTGAAATTTAGAGTAAAATCAATAGAAGCATAAGTAGAATAATATTATAACTGAAGTAAACTACAGATAATCTGGATAAAAAGCAGGAAGAGACAAAGAATTTTGGGATTGAGTCTTGACTGCCATTAATGCATAGTGATGGAGGACTTCAATTATCCAGATATCTGCTAGAGCACTCTTTTGCCTAAAGCAAAGCAGATGATTATTTCTTGATTTAGTCTAAGGTTAGCTTAATCTATCAAAATGTCAAAAAACAATTAAGTAGAATTTCTATTGGAAATTTAATTCTCACCAATAAAGAGGAAATGAATTTTGGGTTTAAAGTGATGGCATCTTTGGGTAGAGATAAAATTCCATCTTAGAATTTGGACAGAAAAGTAAAGGAAAGTTGGATATATTTATACTCAACCTTGCTTTTAGGAGAACAATATTTGAAAGATTGAGAGAAAAGATATATATGATAGTGACCACTAAAATTCTGGAACAGAAGTGAAATCCAAAAGGATAGGAGGCTCTCAACCATGAAATTCTGATGACACAAAGAGGAATGATTCTGGTGAAGAAAGGGAGAGCTGTCTAAAGAGAGCATTGTGGAAGGCATAAGGAACTCATCAAATAATTTCAATTTAATAGATATGTTCAGAAAATGAAAGTAAGGACAGGTAATGGAGGATAAATTTGAAAGTATACCGTGATTTTATAAGAAAAACATCAGGAGTATTTAAGTTCTAAACAAACAGATTGGTAAGACAAGCTAATGACAACAACAAAGTGGTATTTTAAAATTATTTTTAATCCATATTGAAGACAAAGAGAGAATAAAAAAGAAGGAATAGCATCACTATTTAGGGTGAATGGAATAGTACTAATAGACAAAACTAACCAACATATTCAACTCTTATTTTATTGATACTTTCATTGCAAAGGAGAAATAACTTTAAATTAGAAAGGACATAATAAAAATAGCTGGTACAGTGATGGCATTAAGAAAGCACTTAATCATCCTTGGTGAGTTTAAGCCTCCAAGCCCCAATAAAATGAATTGTAGGGCCCTGAAAGAAGTAGCAGATGTGATTGTTGAGACATTGTCACTGCCAAATGGGCATTTAAAAAGAAAAAAAAAACTGATATCATTGCTTTGGGATATATGATGAGGGATGTGCTAGCAGAAAAAAAAGCATTTAGATTGGTTCAGAGTTCATTGAAAGACTAAGTTCAAAGAATAGTTATCTTCCAATAGAACTTTCAAAAAAGGAGGTCCCTAGTTATGGCACTTTAAGGATAAGTTGTTGAATCAGTAATCTTTGAAATGTCTTTCAATGACCTGGATAAAAGCACAGAGAATATGCTCGTAGCATTTACAAATTTTACAGATTTGCATGTGACAATGAACATGGTGGATAACACAGTCAAACTCCATGAAGATCATTCTATGGAAAAAATTTTTAGAGAAATCTAATAGAATGACATTTAAGAGAAATAAAAGATAATTCTTACACTTGGGTTAAAAAAGATACCTCACTAATACATTATAAAGGAGACCTAGTTAGAAAGCAATCTTTGAAAACATATCTCCCCCCGTGTGTTTTAGCAGATTACAATTTTAATAATCATTAACATTGTGCTATAGAAGCTAAAAAAATTAATGGGCTTTTAAATTACATGGAGAACCATAATGTTCAGGAATAAGTAGAAGAGATAATTCTCTGAATAAAATATTATAGTCTTTGTTAAAACCAGTCCTGGGATTATTGTGTTCAGTTGAAGGTACCATATTTAACAGGAAATATTGTTTTGTAGGGAGTTTCCATATTAATCAGTGATCTAATTGAAGAGAATATTCCCTACAGTTTTACAGATAACAAAATACTAATGCTCACCCTCTTGTGTATTCCTTGTCTATATCCTTCTATAAATTTGGCAAATAAGGTTTGCCCAAAGCACCCAGGGAGTGAGTGAGAGACTTCCTAGAGCACACAATATCTCTTAGTTAAACTCTCCTCTTTTTAATATGTTTGGTCTTCATTTTGGCATATACAATTCTTACATACAATTTACTGTCAATCCTTTTTCCAAGTTATTTTTTTGTCTGTAATACATTGTTGTAAGGTCATTTCAGTTGTATCCAACTATTCATGACTTCATTTTGAGATTTTCTTGACAGAGTTATTAGAGTGGTCTGCCATGTCCTTTTCCAGCTCATTTTACAAAGAGGAACTGAGACAGGGTTAAGTGACTTGCCTAGGTTCATGTAACTAATAAGTGTCTAAAGTCAGATTTGAACTCATGAAGATGAGTTTTTTTCCTGATTCTAAGTCCAGTGCTATAGTTCCTGAACTACCTAGTTTCCTCTTTGTAACACTTTATTCTATTAAATGACAAATTGCTGCTTAGGTGAGCCTCAACTTCAGTTGTTTGGGCACTGTAGAGTTCCTTGATTCTCAGCCTCACAACTTCAAAGAAAGAATGTAAGTTTTTTTTAAATAATTATAACTTTTTATTGATAGAACACATGCCTGGGTAATTTTTTACAACATTATCTTTGCACTCACTTCTGTTCCGATTTTTCCTCTTCTTCCCTGCACCCCATTTCCCAGATGGCAAGTAGTCCTATACATGTTAAATATGTCACAGTATTTCCTAGATACAATATATGTGTACAGAACTGAACAGTTCTCTTGTTGTACAAGAAGAGTTGGATTCAGAAGGTAAACATTACCCAGGAAGAAAAACAAAAATGCAAACAGTTTACAGTCATTTCCCAGTGTTCCTTTTCTGGGTGTAGCTGAGTCTGTCCATCATTGGTCAATTGAAACTAAGTTAGATCTTTTTGTCGAAGAAATCTACTTCCATCAGAATACATCCTCATACATTATCATTGTTGAAGTATATAATGATCTCCTGGTTCTGCTCATTTCACTCAGCATCAGTTCATGTAAGTCTCTCCAAGCCTCTCTATATTCATCCTGCTGGTCATTTCTTACAGAACAATAATATCCCATAACATTTATATACCACAATTTACCCAACCATTCTCCAATTGATGGGCATCCATTCATTTTCCGGTTTCTAGCCACTACAAACAGGGCTGCCATAAACATTTTGGAACATACAGACCCCTTTCCCTTCTTTAGTATCTCTTTGGGATATAAGCCAGTAATAGCACTGCTGGATTAAAGGATATGCACAGTTTGATAACTTTTTGAGCATAATTCTAGATTGTTCTCCAGAATGGTTGGATTCGTTCACAATTCCACCAACAATGCATGTGTCCCAGTTTTCCCATATCCCCTCCAATATTCATCATTATTTTTTTCCTGTCATCTTAGCCAATCTCACAGGTATGTAATGGTATCTCAGAGTTGTCTTAATTTGCATTTCTCTGATCAATAGTGATTTGGAACACTCTTTCATATGAGTGGAAATAGTTTCAATTTCATCATCTGAAAATTGTCTGTTCATATCCTTTGACCATTTATCAATCGGAGAATGGGTTGATTTCTTATAAATTAGAGTCAGTTCTCTATATATTTTAGAAATGAGGTCTTTATCATAACCTTTACCTGTAAAAATGTTTTCCCAGTTTGTTGCTTCCCTTCTAATCTTCTTTGTATTAATTTTGTTTGCACAAAGGCTTTTTAATTTGATATAATGAAAGTTTTATATTTTGTGATCAATAGTGATCTCTAGTTCATCTTTGGTCACAAATTCCTTCCTTTTCCACAAGGCTGAGAGGTAAATTATCCTATGTTTCTCTAATTTATTTATAATCTTGTTCTTTATGCCTAAATCATGGACCCATTTTGATCTTATCTTGGTGTATGGTGCGAAGTGTGGGTCCATGCTTAATTTCTGTCAAACTAATTTCCAGTTTTCCCAGCAGTTTTTTTCAATAATGAATTCTTATCCCCAAAGCCGGGATCTTTGGCTTTGTCAAATATTAGATTGCTATAGTTATTGTCTATTTTGTCTTGTGAATCTACCCTATTCCCCTGATCAACTAATCTATTTCTTAGCCAATACCAAATGATTTTAGTGACTGCTGCTTTATAATATAGTTTTAGGTCAGGTGCAGGCCTGATTAGGCCACCTTCATTTGATTTTTTTTTCATTAATTCCCTTGAGATTCTCAACCTTTTGTTCTTCCACATGAATTTTGTTATTTTTTCTAGATCATTAAAATAGTTTCTTGGGGGGACTGATTGGCATAGCACTAAATAAATAGATTAGTTTAGGGAGTATTGTCATCTTTATTATATTCGCTCAGCCTATCCAAGAGCACTTAATATTTTTCCAATTATTTAAATCTGACTTTATGTGGAAAGTGGTTTGTAATTTTGCTCATATTTCCTGACTTCCCTTTGGTAGATAGAATCCCAAATATTGTATGCTAACGACAGTTATTTTGAATGGAATTTCTCTTTTTATCTCTTGCTGTTGGATTTTGTTGGTGATGTATAAAAATGCTGAGGATTTATGTGGATTTATTTTGTATCCTGAAACTGTGCTAAAGTTATGAATTATTTCTAATAGGTTTTTAGTAGAATCTCTGGGGTTCTCTATATATCATCATATCATCTGCAAAGAGTGATACCTTGGTTTCCTCATTACCTACTCTAATTCCTTTAATTTCTTTCTCGACTTTTATTGCCGAGGCTAGGGTTTCCTAATACAATATTGAATAATAATGGTGATAGTGGGCAAACTTGTTTCACTCCTGATCTTACTGGGAAAGGTTCCAGTTTTTCCGCATTGCATATGATGCTTACTGACAGTATTAAATATATGTTCCTGACTATTTTAAGGAAAAGTCCATTTATTCCTATCCTCTCAAGTGTTTTTATTAGGAATGGATGTTGAATTTTGTCAAATGATTTTTCTGCAACTATTGAGATGATCATATGGTTTTTGTTAATTTGGTTATTGATATAGTAAATTATGCTAATAGTTTTCCTAATATTGAACCAGCCTTGCATTCCTGGTATAAAACCTACTTAGTCATAGTGTATTATCCTGGGGATGATTTTCTGTTATCTTTTTGCTAATATTTCATTTAAGATTTTAGTATCAATATTCATTAGGAAGATTGGTCTATAATTTTCTTTCTCTGTTTTCAACCTTCCTTGTTTAGGTATCAGTACCATGTCTGTGTCATAAAAGGAATTTGGTAGGACTCATTCAATCCCTATTTTTTCAAATAGTTTATATAACATTGGAGTTAATTGTTCTTTAAATGTTTGGTAGAATTCACATGTAAATCCATCTGGTGCTGGGGATTTTTTCTTAGAGAGTTGGTTAATAGCTTGTTGTATTTCTTTTTCTAAAATGGGACTGACTAATCTATTCATTTCTTCCTCTGTTAATCTGGGCAAGCTATATTTTTGAAGGTATTTTTTCATTTCATTTAATTTATCGAATTTCTTGGCATAAAGTTGGGTAAAATAACTTCTAATTATTTCTCTAATTTCCTCTTCATTAGTGGCAAGTTCTCCCTTTTCATTTTTAGGACTAACAATTTGATTTTTCTCTTTCCTCTTTAAAATCAGATTTACTAAAAGTTTGTCTATTTTGTTTTTTTTTTTCATAGAACCAACTCAGTTTTATTAATTATTTCAATAGTTTTTTTACTTTCAATTTTATTGATCTCTCCTTTTATTTTTAGAATTTCAAGTTTAGTGTTTGACTGGGGGTTTTTTAATTTGTTCCTTTTCTAGCATTTTTAGTTGCAATCCCAATTCATTGACCTTCTCTTTCTCTATTTTATGCAAGTAGGCCTCTAGAGATATGAAATTTCCCCTTGTTACTGCTTTGATTGTATCCCACATATTTTGGTATGACGTCTTATTATTGTCATTTTCTTGTGTGAAATTATTATTTATGTCTATGATCTACTGTTTCACCCAATCATTCCTTAGTATGAGATTATTTAGTTTCCAATTATTTTTGGTCTATTTCCCCTGGCTTTTTATTGAGTATAATTTTCATTGATTCATGGTCTGAAAAGGATGCATTGATTATTTCTGCCTTACTGCATTTGAGATTGAGGTTTTTATGTCCTAATAGATGATCAATTTTTGTATAGGTTCCATGAACTGCTGAGAAGAAAGTGTACTCCTTTCTGTCTCCATTTAGTTTTCTCCAAAGATCTATCATATCTAACTTTTCTAGTATTTTATTTATCTCTTTGACTTATTTCTTATTTATTTTGTAGTTTGATTTATCTAATTCTGAGAGTGCAAGATTGAGATCTCCCACTATTATAGTTTTGCTGTCTATTTCTTCTTGTAGCTCTCTTAATTACTCTTTTAAAAATTTAAATGCTGCACCACTTGGTGCATATATGTTTAATATTGATATTGCTTCATTATCTATGCTACGCTTTAGCAAGGTATAGTGCCCTTCCTTATCTCTTTTAATTAGATCAATTTTTGCTTTTGCTTGATCTGAGATCAGGATGGCTACCCCTGTTTTTTTTTACTTCACCTGATGCAAAGTAGATTCTGCTCCAACCTTTTACCTTTATTCTGTATGTATCTCCCTGCTTCAGGTGTGTTTCCTGTAAACAACATATTGTAGGATTCTGGCTTTTGATCCATTCTGCTGTTTCCTTTTTATGGGGAAGTTTACCCCATTCATATTTATGGTTAAAATGACCAATTCTGTATTACTTGCCATCTTGTTAATCCCTGTTTATACTTTTCTCCCTTCCTTCCCCCTTGCAAGCCCTCCCCTGTATTAAACTTGTGAGCACCACTTGCTTCTCACAGCCCTCCCTTTTTAGTATCCCTCCCTCCTCCTTAGAGTACCTCCCCCTATTTTACTCCTTTTCCTCACAATTTCTGTATTTTCTTCCACTTAGCTTATTCCTTCCCTTTTCACTTTCCCCCTCCCACTTTTTAATGAAGTGGGAAAAGTTTCACCATAAATCGAATATGTCTAAAATTATCTTCTTTAAGCCAATTCTGATGGAAGTAAGATACACACTATGTTCATCTCCTTCCATTCTTTCTCTCAGATATAATAGGTTTCCTTTGCCTCTTCATGAGATGTAGTACCTCCATTTTACCCTTTTCCAGTACAATTTCCTTTCCACCTCTAGTTTCTAGAACAAGGTATACATGTATTCTTTATATATCTTTATAGCAGAAATATAATTCCCAAGATTTCTTTTTACATTTTTAGGTTTCTCTTGAGTTCTATACTTGTAGATCAAACTTTTTGTTTCATTCTGGTTTTTTCCATTAAAAATTAAGTGAAATTCACTTATTTCTTTGAATGTCTATCTTTTTCCCTGGAAAAAAAAGATGCTCATTTTGGCCGGGTAAGTTATTTTTGGTTGCATACCAAGTTCCTTAGCCTTTCAGAATATCATATTTCAGGCCCTTCAATCCTTTAATGTGGACGCTGGTAGGTCTTGAGTAATCCTTATTATGGCTCTTTTATATTTGAACTGATTTTTTCTAGCTGCTTGCAGTATTTTTTCCTTCATCTGATAGTTCTGGACTTGGCCACTATATTTTTTTGTGTTTTGATTTTAGGGTCCCTTTCAGTAGGTGATCAATGAATTCTTTGAATTTCTAATTTACCCTCTGTTTCTATAACTTCTGGGCAGTATCTTTGATAATTTCCTGGAAAATAGTGTCCAGACTCTTTTTCATCATATTTTTCTGGGAGTCCAATAATTCTCAGATTGTCTCTCCTAGATCTATTTTCCAGGTTTGTTGTTTTCCCGAGAAGGCATTTGAAATTTTTTTCCATTGTTTCATTTTTATTTTTGGTTTTGCTTGACTGATTCTTGATGTCTCCTAGTCATTCAATTCCATCTGTTTGATTCTGATTTTCAATGAAGTGTTTTCTTCACTCACTTTTTTTATATCTTTTTCTAATTGTCCAATTGAGTTTTTAACTGAGTTGTTTTTTTCTATGGAATTTTTTTCTGTTTTGCCAATTTTATTTGTAGAGAGTTTTTTCCTTTTTCCAATTCACTAATTCTGTTTTTCAAGGATTTGATTTCTTTATCCACTCTGTCTTTAAATGAGTGGAATGACTTATCCAGACTCTCTTGCCAAGCTTCCCTTTCCTTTTCCCACTTTTCTTCTAGCTCTCTTGTGAGAGCCTTTTTAATTTCTTCTCCGAGTTGTCATCTCTATTGAGGACCAGATCATATCCTCCTTTGGGGGTTCATCAGGAGAGAGTCTAATTTTAGTCTCCTCAGGGTTTAAAGTCTGCTCTCTATCCATATAGAAGCTATCAATGGTTAGGGTCTATTTAAATTTTTTGCTCATTTTGTCCAAGAAGAGTTAAAGAAAACAAAGTAACAAGAAAAACAAATGGCATGCATTTTTATTTTTTGGAGGGGGTGGAAGGTATTACTGAGCTTCCTCTACAGACTGCAAGGGGCAGCAGCGAGACACTAGCAGGACAGCTATGGCTGTGCTGTGCCTGCACTCTGAGACTCTGAGAGTGTGCTGAGATACTATGAGTGGGTGTGGCCAGGTCCCAAGAGACCCTAGCTGTTTGGGGTTGTATTCTTCACCTGTTGTGTTTTTAGCTTCTCTGCTTGTCTACTGGCTTGCTGGCAGGGCAAAGTATCTGATACTGTGGTAAAGCTCTCCCTGCAGAGACAGCTGAAATCACACTCCATCCCGCTCTGGTCTGCTCAGCTGTAAGCTGCCTGCTGTCCTTTTGCAGCCGCTGCCTGTCCTCAGCCTGTGTCCGATCTAAAACTGTCCCCACCCTCGAGCAAAAACAGACCTTTTCTGGCAAATTTCAAGGATGTCTTCAAACTTTGTGTTTTTTTTTTTTTTCAGTCAAGCACTGATTCTGAGGCTTGTCATGAAATAAATTCTGAGAGAAAATGTGGAGCTTAAGTAGATAGGTGTGTCCTCTCTGCCATCTTGGCTAGAAGTCCAGAATATAAGGGGAAAAAATGAATTTTATCTCATGGATAAAACATTAGGTTAAATATATATATATATATATATATAATATTTTAATTATATAAAGGTAAAAGTTCTGTGTCCAACTTATCCATTTATATTGTTAGTCCAAAAGATATGTAAACACATAAAAATGTGTGTATAGTTAGATAAAAAGATTATGGATAGATAGAAAAGAAAGAAAGAAAGAAAGAAAGAAAGAAAGAAAGAAAGAAAGAAAGAAAGAAAGAAAGAAAGAAAAAAGAAAGAAAGAAAGAAATTATGTAATAATATCTGCAATGGACTTTGCATATACTCACATCATCTAAGATTGAGAAACCAGGTGAAATATGCCTGGGATTTGTTTCTAGGAGAAGACATCTGTGGATTCCCCTGCCACATGGGTAGGAATTGCTTCTTCCTTTTTGCAGTGTAGTAAGAAAATACTGTCTTTCTAAAGCCACCAATTTAATGGTCTTTCTCCTAAATGGTGTTATTTTTCCATAGCACAAGTGCCATGAAGCTGGGTAGGAAGAAAGGTACTTTACCCATACCTATTTAGGCCCCATGGCCCAGAGAATAACTTTGACATTTTGGTCTCTTTTGAGTGTCTTTGTCAGTTCTTCTCACAAGCCTTAGAGTCCTTGAACTTAGGCGCTCGGGCTCTGGCAATCATAGAGGCAGGATTCCAAATAAGATGTGACTGTTAATCTAGAGAGGCAGTCACAAGAAGCTAGGATGTCTGGGAATCAAGCCAAGAGAAGCTTTGGACTCAGAACTTGGTATGATTATCCTGATGAAGTGATGAATCTAATCCACTTTCTTTCTACAAGGACTAAGATGGTATAAGGGAGGATGAAGAAACTGTTTATTTGTTCTTGTTATGTATTTGAAGCAAATATTATTTTGTAAAAGATACTCTGAACATTGGGTGATTACATGGAATTGGAATGTAGGGACCACTAAAATCGTAGGAACATAATCACTGGAGCCAATATAAGAGAGACTAGAGAACTTCTACTCCTGCAATGGTATTAGAGTAACCTAGAAGTATATCAGAATGAAATGTAACATACATAATCTTCAAAAAGTAGAAATCAGGGTGGTCACTATTATTTACCTGTTATCAAAATATACACACTGATGGATATAGTCTACTTATTATATAAATTGTATAACAGACATTCTTTAGCTACTTGATTTTTCTTGTATGGATAGATTGATTACAATCTCTTGGATGCTTTTGGATATTAATTGAGAGACTTTGATTAAATTGATACAATACTGAATACAGGATCCCTTGGACTACCCTTTCATTTATAGGGAGTTTATCTTGGATTCCATGTTCCTTGAATTGTTTCAATTCTTCATAGAGAGAATCTGTTTTCTAGAATTTTAAATCTCAAGTCATATTTCAATGGCACCTTGTTTATAAGATTAATACAGATGAACTTGTAGAAATACCAGCAAATTCTTTATCATTTCAGTGATATGGAATCATGATTTCTTGGTTCACCTTCGGTGATTCTTACCTGAACTGCTAGTGTTCAATGTTACCTATACAGAAGTAAGGTACATGAAGTATATGTATGATATCACTTCTCAAAAAATAAAGCAAGAGTTGAAGTCATTCTAAGACTAATAAATTTCTATGATTTTTTCACTTTAATCAGGCAACCATTACTGACCTACTGAGAAAATTAATTATGAAATTGCTAACTTTTTATAGCAGCCCTTTTTGTAGTTGCAAAGAATGGGAAAATGAGTTGATGCCTATCAGTTGGGGAATGATTGAATAAATTGTGGTATATAAATTTAATGTTTTTGTCAAATATTAAGTTTTTAATCACAGAACCTATACTCTTTGGGTTTATCAAACAATAGATTGCCATCATCATTTACTATTCTTTCTTGTGTACTTAAATCATTAGACTGATCCACCACTTTACTTCTTAGTCAGTACTAATTAGTTTTGAAGATTGCCATTTTATAATACTGTTTTAGATTTGGTATGGCTAGGTCACCTTCCTTTGTATTTTTTCATTAATTCTTTTGATATTCTTGAGCTTTTTTCTTCCAGATGAATTTATTATTATTTTCTAGCTTTATAAAATCAAATTTTGGTAGTTTGATAGAATTTCCTTTTTTGTTATATTAACTTGACTTACCTATGAGCAATTTTTTTCAGTTTTTTAGATGTTATAATAAGTTTTATATGTTTCTTCGTGTGATATAATTTAGATTTATTTGTGTGAAAAGTGTTTTGTACTTGTATTCATATATTTCCTGGGTTTGGCAGGTACACTTTCATTTTATATTGTCTATAATTATTTTAAATGGAATTTCTCTTTCTATATCTTGCTACTGGCCTTTGTCAACAATAATATAGAAATGATAATGATTTACGTGGGCTTATTTTATATCCTGAGACTTTGCTAAAGTTGTTAATTATTTCAAGTAATTTTTTAATTGATTCTCTATGTTTCTCTAAGTATACCATCATATCATTTGTAAGGGATAATATTTTTGTTTCCACATTGCCTATTTTAATTTCTAGTCTAATTCCTTCTATTTATTTTTCTTCTCTTATTGCCAAAGGCAACATTTCTACTAATATATACTCCTTTTTTTCCTCTTTCAGTTTTCTCCAGAGTTCTGTTACATTTAACTTTTCTAAAATTCTGTTCACCTATTTCTTTCTTGTTTGTTGTGTGATTAGATTTATCTGGTTCTGAGAGAGGGAGATTGAAGTCCCCTACTAGGACTACATTGATGTCTATTTTTTCCTATAACTCAATTTATCTAAGAATTTAGATGCTGTGTCATTGGTGCATATATGTTTAATATTGATATTACTTCATCCTCTATGGTACCTTTTAGCAAGATGTAGTTTCATTTCTTATCTCTTTTAATAAGATCTATTTTTTGCTTTTGCTTTATTTGAGATTAGGATGATTACTCTTGGTTTTTTTTTTTAACTTTAGATAAAGTGTAATTTATTCTTCTCTAGTCTTACATATACTCTGTGTAGATCTCTCTGCTTCAAATATGATTTTAATAAACAACATATTGTAGCATTCTGGTTTTTAAACCATTCCAATTTCCATTTAATGGGAAAGTTCATTCCATTCACACTCACAGTTATCATTTACTGTTTGTTTCCTCCACCCTACCTCTCCCTTTTCTCTCTTTTTTCACCCTGAGCCTACTCACTGTATTTTGCTTCTGACCACAACCTGCCTTGATATATCCTTCTATCAACATCTCCCCTTTACTTTTCTTTCCCTCTTCTACTCACACTTCCCTACAGGTAAGGTAAATGCCTATTCCCAACTGAATGTGTATGCTATTCTCTCCAATGAGGGAATCCAAAGAGAGTAAGGTTCAAACAATGCTCACCCCCTACATTCTTTCTGCTATAATAGGTTTTATATGTTTCTTCATGTGATATAATTTAGATACTGGCCGATTCTCATAAAAAATAAATGACTGGCACAATACCACTCATAGTTATCTACATAGTTATCTGTGCATCTACAAAGAGTCTGAAGACTTCAACAAGTGAAATTCTTATTATTCAGCTCTGTAACAAAACTGTCATGACCACATACCTCTATGACAATTAATTCATTTTTGTTATTCCAAGAGCCATGAAATTGGACATCTGGTCTATCTGCTTTCCTGATCAATTTGTGTCAATTCCAAATTCTTACTAAGGAGAAGCTTCCAATTGGAGCTGAATTATGGTTTGTAGGGACGTTATGTTTTCTTACCTTTGCACTGTTTGTATCTGTCTAATAGAATCCAATGTCCCCATGGATAGGGATTATTTAATTTTCTGTTTTGAATCAGCTCCCAAATCAATATCAGGCATACATACCATAGTAGAGATTCAGTACATGTTTGTTGAATAAAAATTAATTGAATTTTGCTCATTGTTATGATTCCAAACTTTTCTCCAAGCCTGCAAAAGAAATATTGTATATGGATCCCTAGAGTCATTGTGACTGTAAATCTTACATTATTTTTTCATATACCCATGGGAAGTCTTAATGTTAGAAGTTCTTCATGGTCCTATTTAAATTTTTTTATCATTTTAATTTTGAAATTAACAAGCATTTTAATTAATATATCTGTCCTTCATCCTCCCATTTAGCAAAGTAAAAGCAAAACAAAACAACAATAATAACAAAAATAGACCACCAAATCTGAAAAACAAAGACTTCAATATTTAGTCTTCAATACATAAGCAAGCAAAACAACAAGAACAATAATGATAGCAAAATTCCCATAAATTAGCCATGGTCATGTCCTTTCTATATTTTAAGTTCATCTGCTCTTTCAGGGGGTGAGCATCAGATTTTATCTTCAATCTTTTGGACTTGTGGTTCAACATAGTGCTTGTCAGAGTTCTAAAATCTTTCAAAATTATTTTCCTTTATAAAGTTGTTTTTGTGAATAAATGTTTCTCGTAGTTCTGCTTATACCTCTGTACCAGTTCATAAAATCTTCCCTGTTTCTCTTAAATTGTCTATTTCATCCTTTCTTATAGAAAAATAACATTGTATATATTTGCATGTCACATTTGAAAATTTTTTCCCCAGAAGATCGTAGTTTTAAATTTTTCACTACAATGAAAAGAGCTACTCTAAAGATATTCAATCATGTATATCATTTTCCATTTCTTTTTTTAGCTCATTTTACATATGAGAATACCAAAGCAAACAGAGTTCAGTGACTTGCATAGGATCACACAGTTGAGAACAGATATGAACTCAAAAAGATGAGTCTTTCTGACAGTCACTTAGCAGTCTACCACCTAGCAGCTCTGATAATTAGATTGACACACACAATATTTGGGAGGCTCTGGAGGAAAGTGTGGAAGAGGAGAGGTATTAGATTGATTACCAAACTGAATGTCCACAGTACCGTTGCATTGACCTCATTGTTGTTGTATACTTGTGAAACTTGGACAATATATAAGCACTATGCCAGGAAACTGAATTGCTTCCATTTGAATTATCTTAGGAAGATTCTGAAGATCGCTTGGCAGGATATAATACCAGACACCGAGGTTCTTTCTCAACTAAACTGCCAAGCATTCCAATTCTATTGTAGAAAGCACAACTCTGTCAGGCTGTCCTCATTGTTTGAATGCCAAATATATGTTTGCCAAAATATATATCAGACAGGTCAAGTGCTCACAAGGTGGTCAGAAAAAAAAGTGATACAAGGACATTGTCAAGGTCTCTCTTAAGAACTTGGGAATCAATTGTATGATATGGAAAGCATTGGCACAGAACCACCCAGTCTCATCAGAAAAAATACTGTTCTCTATGAACAAAGCAGAATTGAATTAGCCCAAAGGAAGCACAAGATGTGCAAAATTAGAGAAGCTACCCCAACTGTTCATATGGTCTATTTATGTCTGACCTGTAGCAGAATATTTTGAGCTCATATTGGTCTTATCAACCACAGTCAGACCCATTGTAACTTGACTTTAACATAGTGATGTCTTTTGGTCCTCTTTGAGAATGTAAGACAACAACCAACCAATCATTTTCTCCTTTTTTATAGTTCTTCAGGGAAAATAACCTATTAATTGTATAGCTGCTTCAAAGGGTGTAGAAAATTTGGTAACTTTTTCCAGCATATTAGCAAAATCCTATCCAAAATTACTGGCATGATCCATTTCATTTGGCCAAATCATACCACTAATTATTTAAGATTCTTCATTGTTTTATTTTTTTAAAATTGGACTTGATTGAGAAACTTAAGCTATCCAAAAATATACAAATTCTCAATGTGTTTTATCCATTTTTAAAGGGTTTCTATTATGGAGAAAACACAAGACTTTTCCAGAAGACATTTTTTTTTGTATTGGCCATGGTGCATGAAACACATCCAGGAGTAATTTGCATGAAACTTTTTTTGCATTGGATAAAAAATGATTAAAGGCACCAGACACCCTAATTGAGAATCTACTTCACAGAACCACCACCTGTTAGATTAATGTATTGATTTTGGTAAATTTTCAGGTTATCACATTTAAAGTTAATAGGCTCAGCTTACATGGGCATAGGAAGGCATAGACTTGTTTCAGTCTTCATCATTAGAAGAATCCTATGGTGTATTTGTATATCTTCCCATAGACTAAACCTGATCACAAACTAGACAATTAATGAGACAATTACCATGCCTATTTCATTAAAGGAATATGGTGAGCAGTTGAGTAACCTTTCCACATGTTTGTAACTCTGTCAGGTCTGTTGGATGAGAGGGATAAGGAAGTAAAGGCTCTCTTCTCCCCTAAATGTTGACCTTCCCCAAATTGTTGGCTAGCATAAATTGTGATGCATAGTTAGTTAACTGCTGGAGGCAGTTTAAATCTTCTGGAACCAAGGGCTTGGTAATAATTATTTAGCATCAGCAGAAATAACTTTAGTGGCCTGCAAAGGTAGCTTCAGGGAAAATGATGACTATTACATGGACATAGGAAACAATGCAGTCAGGGCAAAAGCGATTTTTCCCTTCTATATTCTTAGAAGCTTAAGTCACAAAAATACTGTCAGTCTTAAAAATCATATCCCTGTGGTCCCTGGATGGTAGCAATCTGCATTGTAAATTAGACTATTTGTGACCTGGGGTTATACAAATAAAAATAGTCACAGACAACACGTTATAATAAAACTTGGCATTTATATCTCAAGAGGCTTGCAAAGCTATTTACATACCTTATCTTTTCTGTGACTTACAAACTAATGTGAGACAGGTAAATGCTAATGACATAGATATTTCCATTTTACAGATGAGGAAAATATGGCTGAGATAAGCTTAGTGACTTTCCACACATAATGTGGTTAGAAAGAATATAATGCATACTTGGGAATCAAATCTTCCTTACTCCAAGCTCAATATGCACTATTAGCAGGAGATTGCACTGTCAATAATAGGATTTATTTACTTTAGGTTTTATTTTTCAAATCCAGGGTGAGGATATGTCATGACATGTCATGATAATGTTTTGAAAACTGGAGAAAAATAAATTTTCTAATGTGTGTGTGTGTGTGTGTGTGTGTGTCCATCTCTCCCCTTCCCTCCTTTCTTCCTTCTCTTCCCTTTTCTCCGTGTGTGCAGGCAAGTTTATGTTCTGGAGGTTGGGTGGAAGAGAACACTTGGAAGTTGACCTTGCCAGCCAACTAATATGAAACCATGGAAGGAAGTTCTCATTCCTTTACAAACTGAGTTTATATAATCTGATTTTTTTAATATAATAAGGACCTTGGAGAGGAGACTGAGGTGAGGTGGAATTAATGTGTTTTGCTGCAGGCTCCATCTTTATTTTCCTATATTCCTTTAAACTGTAGACAATTAAAACTGAGCACATCTGGAAACCAACTGTTTAGCTAGCACAGGTGGTTTATTTTCATGATACTGCAATAACAGAGGAGCAAAAAGGAAGAGAAGAAAGTAGACATATTTCTGCCCTTTTTTCTTCATAATTGCATAGGTAGAGTATCAATATAAGGCAGTTCTTGATAGATAAAGGAATGCAATTGATCAGTGCAAATTTTCTGCAGTAGCAATGTGGGGAACTGTTAGCACAATGTTTTGAAATATAAGATAGACTGAGGGGCTCTTAGGTTGCACAGCCAACATAGCATCACGGTTGGAGTCAGGATGACTCATCCTAATGAGTTCAAAATCTAGCCTCAGACATTTACTAACTGGGCAAGTCATTTAATATTGTTTGTCTCAGTTTCTTCATCTGTAAAATGAACTGAAGAAGGGAATAGTAAACCACTCCAGTAACTTTGCCAAGAAAACTGAAAATGGATTCAAAAAGAATTAGAGATGACTGAAAAACAACTCAAGAACAGCAAAAGCATAGATTAACTAAATCTCATGTGCGCAATATTATTTACTAGGATTTCTACTTTCTGTATGCAGTTTAATGGCTCACTTTTAGTTAGAATGTAGCATGTGTGATTTCTGAAGTATGTAGCTATGATATTTAGGGTCATGAGAAAATATATAATGTTCTATTTCACAATAAATTATGTTTTGCTTATTTTTTGTTCATTAAATGAAACAAGTATATATTGATTTTTGCTTGTGCTTGTAGTTCTAGAGTTAATTAATTAGCATGATACCTGTAAGATTCATTGCAATCATTTACTAGTTAGCCATAGTATGATTGTTTTACATGTTTTTATGATGAGCTTATTCAGATTGTCAAAAAGATATGTCCTTTATTTAGATAGGGGAACTTATACCAGGTAATAAAAACCCAGGAGAACTGATTGTTCAATTTTCCATGTGAGCATTTATACTTTGGAAATCAGCAAACATGAATCAAAACTTGATTTATTGTTTTGGTGATTGCCTAGATTTAAGAAAGTGATGATGAAAGTGTTAATGAAGCAGATTATACAAAACAGTGTATCTAGATTCCAGGTTTTATTTTGTTATGTTTTCCTGGAGAGTTGGTGGTTAAACATTTCCCAGTCACAATATACCACTGCCTTTATCTTAGAAGCAAAGAGCTTTCTTATAATACTTCCCTAATCGCTGATCTTTTTCATTTGTGTTACAGGTGTATTTCATTACATGGTGATACTAGAAAAGTAGAGAATGAATTCATTATAAAGTCTCAGGAGACTCACATTAACAGAACTCTTCCAGGAACATATATGTGATTTTCCTCTAGCTGTTTACCTCTCACTGTGACAGCAGGAGATATGAGAACACATCTCCAAATGTATCATGGAAAATAAAGGGAAAATGTGAGTCACTTTATAGTGTAAATTACAGAATAATACATTTGGAAAGAACCCTGAGAGATTAGTTGGTCTTGACTTTAGGTAAGTGCATGTTTAAACCATTGGGGACAAATTGTTTTCTCTTTTCTTCCTGAAGCTTTCCTGGGACAGAGATACCACAGAGTCCCTTAATAGTCCATTCCAATATTTTATCTTTTTTTTTTAATTTAATAGCCTTTTATTTTTTTTAGTTTATGTAAATTTTATTTTATTTTATTTTTTTATTTTTTATTTTATTTTTGTTTTAGTTTCCAATTTATTTTTTTTTTTGTTTTTTTTTATTTATTTAATAGCCTTTTATTTACAGGATATATACATGGGTAACTTTACAGCATTAACAATTGCCAAACCTCTTGTTCCAATTTTTCACCTCTTACCCCCCCACCCCTCCCCTAGATGGCAGGATGACCAGTAGATGTTAAATATATTAAAATATAAATTAGATACACAATAAGAATACCTGACCAAAACGTTATTTTGCTGTAGAAAAAGAATCAGACTCTGAAATATTGTACAATTAGCTTGTGAAGGAAATCAAAAATGCAGGTGTGCATAAATATAGGGATTGGGAATTCAATGTAATGGTTTTTAGTCATCTCCCAGAGTTCTTTTTCTGGGCATAGCTAGTTCAGTTCATTACTGCTCCATTAGAAATGATTTGGTTGATCTCGTTGCTGAGGATGGCCTGATCCATCAGAACTGGTCATCATCTAGTATTGTTGTTGAAGTATATAATGATCTCCTGGTCCTGCTCATTTCACTCAGCATCAGTTCGTGTAAGTCTCTCCAGGCCTTTCTGAAATCATCCTGTTGGTCATTTCTTACAGAACAGTAATATTCCATAATTTTCATATACCACAATTTATTCAGCCATTCTCCAACTGATGGACATCCATTCAGTTTCCAGTTTCTAGCCACTACAAAAGGGCTGCCACAAACATTCGTGCACATACAGGTCCCTTTCCTTCTTTATAATCTCTTTGGGATATAATCCTAGTAGTAACACTGCTGGATCAAAGGGTATGCACAGTTTGATAACTTTTTGAGCATAGTTCCAAACTACTCTCCAAAATGCTTGGAATCGTTCACAACTCCACCAACAATGCATCAATGTCCCAGTTTTCCTGCATCCCCTCCAACAATCATCATTATTTTTTCCTGTCATCTTAGCCAATCTGACAGGTGTGTAGTGGTATCTTAGAGTTGTCTTAATTTGCATTTCTCTGATTAATAATGACTTGGAGCATCTTTTCATATGACTAGAAATAGTTTCAATTTCTTCATCTGAGAATTGTCTGTTCATATCCTTTGACCATTTTTCAATTGGAGAATGGCTTGATTTTTTATAAATTAGAGTTAATTCTCTATATATTTTGGAAATGAGGCCTTTATCAGAACCTTTGACTGTAAAAATATTTTCCCAGTTTATTGCTTCCCTTCTAATCTTGTCTGCATTAGTTTTGTTTGTACAAAACTTTTCAGTTTGGTATAATCGAAATTTTCTATTTTGTGATCAGTAATGATCTCTAGTTCTGCTTTGGTCATAAAGACCTTCCCCTTCCACAGGTCTGAGAGGTAAACTATCCTGTGTTCCTCTAATTTATTAATAATTTCATTCTTTATGCCTAGGTCATGAATCCATTTTGACCTTGTCTTGGTGTATGGCGTTAAGTATGGATCAATGCCTAGTTTCTGCCATATTAGTTTCCAATTTTCCCAGCAATTTTTATCAAACAGTAAGTTCTTATCCCAAAAGCTGGGATCTTTGGGTTTGTCAAAGACTAGGTTGCTATATTTGTTGACTGTTTATCCCTTGAACCTAATCTATTCCACTGATCAACTAATCTATTCCTTAGCCAATACCAAATAGTTTTGGTAACTGCTGCTCTATAATATAATTGTAGATCTGGTACAGCTAAGCCACCTTCATTTGATTTTTTCTTCATCAATTCCTTGAAATTCTTGACCTTTTGTTTTCCATATAAACTTTGTTGTTATTTTTCTAGGTCATTAAAATAGTTTTTGGGAGTCTGATTGGTATAGCGCTAAATAAATAGATTAGTTTAGGTAATATTGTCATCTTTATTATATTTGCTCGCCCTATCCAAGAGCATTTAATATTTTTCCAATTGGTTAGATCAGACTTAATTTGTGTGAAAAGTGGTCTGTAATTTTGCTCATAAAGTTTCTGATTTTCCCTTGGCAGATAGATTCCTAAATATTTTATATTATCTGTAGTTACTTTAAATGGAATTTCTCTTTGTAACTCTGACTGTTGGATTTTGTTAGTGATATATAAGAATGCTGATGACTTATGTGGGTTTATTTTATAACCTGCAACTTTGCTAAAGTTGTGGATTATTTCTAATAACTTTTTAGCAGAATCTCTGGGGTTCTCTAAGTATACCATCATGTCATTGGCAAAGAGTGATAATTTGGTTTCCTCATTGCCTATTCTTATTCCTTTAATCTCTTTCTCAGCTCTTATTGCTAAAGCTAGCGTTTCTAATACAATATTAAATAGTAACGGTGATAGTGGGCAACCTTGGTTCACTCCAGATCTTATTGGGAATGGTTGCAGTTTGTCTCCATTACATATGATGCTTACTGATGGTTTTAAATAGATGCTGCTGATTATTTTAAGGAAAAGTCCATTTATTCCTATATTCTCAAGTGTTTTTAATAGGAATGGATGTTGGATTTTATCAAATGCTTTTTCTGCATCTATTGAGATGATCATATGGTTTTTGTTAATTTGGTTATTAACATGGCCAATTATATTGATAGTTTTCCTAATATTGAACCAGCCCTGCATTCCTGGTATAAATCCTACTTGATCATAGTGTATTTTCTTGGAGATGATTTTCTGTAGTCTTTTTGCTAATATCTTATTTAAGATTTTAGCATCAATATTCATTTGGGAGATTGGTCTATAATTTTCTTTCTCTGTTTTCAGCCTACCTGGTTTAGGTATCAGTACCATGTCTGTGTCATAGAAGGAATTTGGTAGGACTCCTTCATTCCCTATTTTATCAAATAATTTATATAGCATTAGGGCAATTGTTCTTTAAATGTTTGGTAAAATTCACATGTAAATCCATCTGGTCCTGGGGATTTTTCCTAGGGAGTTGTTTAATTGCCTGTTCTATTTCTTTTCTGAAATGGGACTATTCAAGCAATTTACTTCCTCCTCTGTTAGTCTGGGAAGTCTATATTTTTGGAGGTAGTCATCCATTTCACTTAGGTTATCAAATTTATTGGCATAAAGTTGAGCAAAATAACTCCTTATTATTTCTCTAATTTCCTCTTCATTGGTGGAAAGTTCTCCCTTTTCATTTTTAAGACTACTAATTTCATTTTCCTCCCTCCTTTCTCTAATCAGATTTACCAAAGGCTTATCTATTTTATTGGCTTTTTCATAGAACCAACTCTTAATTTTATTAATTAGTTCAATAGTTTTTTTTACTTTCAATATTTTTAATTTCTCCTTTTAATTTTAAATTTCCAATTTAGTATTTGATTGGGGGTTTTTAATTTGGTCTTTTTTAAGATTTTTTAGTTGCAAGCCCAATTCATTAATCTTTTCTTTCTCTGTTTTATTCAAGTAAGCCTCTAAGGATATAAAATTCCCTCTTATTACCGCTTTGGATGCATCCTACAAATTTTGGTATGATGTCTCATCATTGTCATTATCTTGAGTGAAATTATTAATTGCATCTATAATTTGCTGCTTCACCCAATCTTCTTTAAGATTTCCAATTACTTTTTGGTCTATTTCCCCCTAACTTTTTGTTGAATGTAGTTTTTATTGCATCATGATCTGAAAAGAAATAATTTACTATTTCTGCTTTCTTGCATTTAATTTTGAGGTCTTTATGTCCTAATATATGGTCAATTTTTGATTAGGTTCCATGAACTGCTGAGAAGAAAGTATATTCCTTTCTATCTCCATTCAATTTTCTCCAAAGATCCAACATACCTAATTTTTGTAATATTCTATTTACTTCTTTAATTTCTTTCTTATTTGTTTTGTGGTTTGATTTGTCTAATTCTGAGAGTGCAAGGTTGAGATCTCCTACTATTACAGTTTTGTTGTCTATTTCTTCTTGCAACTCTCTTAACTTCTCCTTTAGGAAGTTCGATGCCATACCACTTGGTGCATATATGTTTAATATTGATATTGCTTCCTTGTTTATGCTACCCTTTAGCAGGATGTAGTTTCCTTCCTTATCTCTTTTAATTAGATCAATTTTTACTTTTGCTTGATCTGAGATAAGGATGGCTACCCCTGCTTTTTTGACTTGACCTGAAGCATAATAGATTTTGCTCCAGCCTTTTACCTTTACTCTATATTTATCTCCCTGCTTTAAATGTGTTTCTTGTAAACAACATATTGTAGGCTTCTGACGTTTGATCCAGTCTGCTATCTGCCTCCTCTTTATGGGGGAGTTCATCCCATTCACATTTATGGTTAGAATTACTAAATCAGTATTTCCTACCATCCTAATAACCCAGATTATGCTTTACTTATTCTTGCCTTCCCCAACCTTCTTTCCCCCTTTTAAATTTATGTACCCCTCTTGTATCATGATGCTTACCCTCTTTATAATCCCTCCCTCCTCCCCTTTGAGTCTTTTCCCCTTCCTCCCCTTATTATTCTTTTTCTTTTCCCTTTTCCTCTCCCCTGTTTTTAATGAGGCGAGAGAGAATTTTCTCTAAAACAAAGGTCAATTATTTTTTCTTTGAGTCAACTCTAATGAGAGTAAGATTCACACAATGTTCCTCCCCCTCTCTAAATTCCCTCAGATATGATAAGTTTCCTTTGCCTCTTTGTGGGATGTGGTTTCCCTCTTTTTATCCCTCCTTCCCACCTTATTCTGCCATCATCCCTTTTACATATCTACTTCCCTTTTTTATGTTATATCAGTACAATCAAATTATACATGTATTCTTTTTGTATATCCACAACAGAAATACAATTCTCAAGAGTTATTTTTACCTTTTCTGCATCTCTTGAGTTCTATGGTTGGAGATCAAATTTTTTGTTTAGTTCTGGTTTTTTCTTCAGAAACGAATGGAATTCATTTGTTTCATTAAATGTCCATCTTCTTCCCTGGAAGAAAATGCTCAGCTTAGCTGGGTAGTTTATTCTTGGCTGCATCCCAAGTTCTTTTGGCTTTCAGAATATCATATTCCAGGCCCTTCTTTCCTTTAATGTAGAGGCAGCCAGATCTTGGGTGATCCTTATTGTGGCACCTCGGTATTTAAATGTTTTTTTTTTTTTTTTTTGCTGCTTGTGAAATTTTTTCCTTAATCTGGTAGTTCTGAAAATTTGCCACAATATTCCTTGGGGTTTTTATTTTAGGGTTTCTTTGAGAAGGTGTTCAATGAATTCTTTCAATGCCTATTTTACCTTCTGATTCTATTACATCTGGGCAGTTCTCTTTGATGATTTCTTATAAAATAGTATCTAGGCTCTTTTTTTCATCATAGTTTTCGGAAAGTCCAATAATCCTCAGATTATCTCTCCTAGATCTATTTTCCAAGTCTGTCGTTTTTGCAAGTAGATAATTCATGGTTTTTTCCAGTTTGTCATTTTTTTGTTTTTGCTTGACTGATTCTTGCTGTCTCAATGAGTCATTGGTTTCTATTTGTTCAGTTCTAATTTTTAAAGAATTATTTTCTTCATTAGCTTTTTTTACTTCTTTCTGTATATGTCCAATTAAGTTTTTAAATGTATTGTTTTAGTCTGTGAATTTTTTCCATTTCACTAATTTTTTTTTTTTTTAGTGAATTATTTTCTTTTTCTAATTCACAGATCCTACTTTCTTGCGTGTTCTTTGTCTTTTCCAATTCACAGATCCTACTTTCTTGTGAGTTCTTTGTCTTTTCCAATTCACAAATCCTACTTTCTAGTGAATTCTTTATTTTTTCCAGTTCACAATTCTTACTTTCCTGAGATTTTTTTACTTTTTCCAATTTGTATTTCAGGAAATTGTTGCTCTCTTTTAAGGCTTCTCTTTCCTTTCCCCATTTATCTTCTAACTCTCTTGAGACTTTTAATGGTCTCTTCTATGAGAGCATCATGTAAAGGAGGACAGTCTGATGCATGTTTGCTGTTTGAGGTCTCTTCAGGTTTGCTGACCTGCTCTTTTTCTGCATAGAAGCTGTTGATCGTTCTTTTCATCTTTTTATTCATGTTTTAAAAGCCTTTAGGGTATGTCTCCTAGGCAAGGGGGTTACCAGCTTCCTCTGCAGAGCAGGGAAAGAAGTAAACTGATTTACTGCTCCGAGGTATGGGAATGCTCTGAGTGAGAGTTTTCCCTTCCCCCAATAGGAAGTGGATTCAGCACTGGCAGAGCTATCAAAGTGCCCAGTTGGGCTGAGTGGGTTAGCGATTGCCCTGGGCTAGAGACTAAGGGGTGAAAGTGTCACTGCCCCAGGCCGGAGCCTCTTGTGGGACTGTGAGTATTAGCAGCTGACTGCAGACCGCCCTGAACTCTGCCCCAGTGTCTCTGCCCAATGCAAATCGGCCCTGGAAAAGCTCTATGGCCCCAAGCCGAGCTCCCCACTGCGCAGATTGGAGGCTAACCCGGGCTGCGTTCTCCTGCTGTGCAGGATCACAACTGCCCCAAGGAAAAGCCCCGTACTGCAGGTTGGGGTTGTGGGCTTGTGCTGAGATCTGTGCTTTCACTTTCGGTTTGAGGCTCTCCTCAGAACCTAATTTCTCTCCCAGTCTGAGCTGGTCTCCCCCCTGGCCCCGGAACCAACCTTTTTTGGCGAGACTGCAGATTTTCTTTGGCCGGTGAGTTGTTCTACTTCTTATCTTTACGAATTGTAGCAGTCAAGACTATTTTTGAGGCTCGATATAATATTGATAAAGAGGGTAAGAGAAGAGCTTAGAAAGTCGCCTGTGTCTTCTCCGCCATCTTGGCTCCGCCCCCTCCAATATTTTATCAACATGATGATCAAAGAGTTGTTGCTGCTAGGTTGTCTTCTGGGATGGAGTGTGGCTGTTAGTGATTGGAAATAATCACAAAAGACTTCTGGAAGGAGATGAATTTGAATGTGAGTTCTAAGGAGGGGAGGGACTGATAAAAAGGATGCTAATAACATTTCATTTGAAGAAGATTACTTATGGGGTAAGAAAGAGAAAACCAAATGTCAAAAAGAGCACATTGACAACATCTGTATGGAAAGGTAGGTGAGCTCATTAGTATAGCACAAGAGCCATGGCTTTAGATAATGTGACTACAAGAGATGAAGCCTAAGAATATCTCAGACTAGGGTCTTGATTTGACACTGGGAGAATATGACAGATACTCAAAATATGTGTGTCATAATAGCATAAGTGAATTAGTAAATTATAAGTTGCAGTGGCAGCAGTAGCAGCAGAAATTCATCATATGTTCCTAAGCTCAACATGCACTATTAGCACTAGATCACACTGTCAATAATAGGATTTATTTACTTTAGGTTTCATTTTTATGAATGAAGAACTCATTAATGGAGGCAGAACTGGACAAGAGGAAGAATTTTCGTGAGAATATGAAGATTCTGTGTTCTTTATGAGATAGCAGTAACTTGTTTAAACTATCTTTTAAAGAATGAGAAATATAATTCACGAGGGGGAAATACCATATAAACAGGGTAGATTGGGGGCTATCATATATAGATGATCCTAAAAAAATCCTGGAGCAGTTGATCACTATTACAATCTTGTCATTTTTTTAAAGCATTTGTTAAATCCAATTATAGAGAACATGTTCTGATCAGTCAGTATGATGCCTTCATCTTCTTAAACACTGAAACTTCCTTTCAGATCACAATCTCTTGTTCTTCAATCTCTCCCACAACCAGACTTTGTTGACATTCTCTGATGCACTTAACACATTTAAAATTGTATTAGTTATTATCTATTATTGTAGACAATTAACAATAAGACTTAATTAATACTAAGACATGGGGACCTATGTTTGAATCTTTCTTCTTAACCTTGATGACTATGTGATCTTGTGCAAAATTATTTATCTCCTTGAGCTTCAGTTTTCTCACTTGAGAAATATTAGAATTTGACCTCTGGAATTCCTTCTAGTGCTATATGCATGACACTCTGTGGATTGTAATTGATTTATAGAAGAAGAAGATTAATAAAGACAAAAATACTCCCTACTAACAAATAGTCAGCTTAATGACTTTTTTCCCATTTCCTGGTCCTTGGGCAAAGTTTTAATTAAGGTAAGAGAAATGTTTTAATATCTCATCTCTAGTATCTGGTTTTCTGAAAAGGCTTTCAAAGTAGTATATACATACATATCTATCTATCTATCTATATCGTCATTCTATAGATAATTTCTACAAAAGTAGAAATATCACAAATTTTACCCTTAAATTCACAGTGAGAAATTCATATGCAACAACTATTTTAAAGGAAGTTTTTCATTTCTTTAAAATTATAATGATGTCCAGTTTTTAAATGATTGGAATAGCTACCTTTTTGGTGATGTGACTTTAATCTCCAGATTCATGCCCTCTTTGGAGGAGAACAAGCATAGGGATTCTTTTTTTTTTTTTTTTTTTTACTTTAAATTACTAAATATAATCTCAAGAATTTTAATATAGAATCAAAATGTGAATAAAGAGGGTGAATAAACATCCAGTTTGAGGACTGATAAATCTATTCCCTAGGGAAAGTATGGAGAAAACACAAGTTAGACATTTATGTATAAGCTACTCCAAGTTCTAAAGACTTACTTTAGAGTTGGGACGGCATTCCAGTAAGCAATTTAGCAACCCAGGGGAAAGATTTAAAAAGCTGGGGTTACTAAAAGAAGATTTAACCAGATTATTTTCTCCACTTGAGGGAAAGATAATGAGTCCTTGAAGGAATAACAATAAAAATAATAACTATAGAAGTTATATACTATATGTCAGACACTGTGCTGAACATTTTACAAATTTAATTTCATTTGATTTCTGGGACACATGGACATTTATACATACCCACACCCACCCATATATATATGTGTGTATATGTATAATGTTTATATGCAAATATATATGTATTTATATATATAATATATATATATATATATATATCCCATGTTAAAGATGAATAAACTGACAAACTAAGTTGATCATTGCACAAGATCACACTGTTATTAAGTATCTGAAACCTCATTTGAGTTCAAATTTTCCTGACTCCAGGCCAGTACGCTATCCATTGAGCAACATCCAACTCTCCCATTTTATTAAAGAGGAAGCTTTTGTGTCAATAAAACTTAAAAAAAAATTGAACACAGGTTCTCTTATTCCAGTTACAGCCTTCTTTCCACTATGAGGAACATAGAGATAAACTTGTGGGGAATGGTATCTGGAGAGAGGGAGTGAGAAGATGGGAGTGGGGAGCAGTCACAGAGGAAGAAAAATGATACTATAGCATGCAAGAGGAAAGATAACTCCCTTAGGACAAGCTATTTGCCAGAGAATCTATCTATGAAGCCTTCTCTTCAGGAAGTCTCTTCATATCACTGCCAATTTATTTATACAACCCTGACTAGTTCCATAGACTATATGGGCTTTCTTTTTCCTTTTCACTTGGTTAATTTCGCTGGAAGGGGAAAAGGCATGAACCATAAACACTTGCATTTTATATAGTAGAAAATTCAGGCATTCCATTAAAACAGTTGAATCCTTCACAAGCAAATATCCTTTGGACCCTTTTAAAAGTCATAGTTCCAGTAAGTATTCAAAATGAGATTGTTATGATGACAAACTAATTAAGCAATCCAATGGCAAAATGTTTAGCATTTGCCCTTCAGAGAAGAAGCACCTTGTTGAAGATATTTAACAAAGAATATTTCAGATGTGAAGAGATCATCACCACATTCAAGCTACCATAATTTATGCTTATTTTAAAAAATCAGCACTTTATTTATTTATTTAAATCCAGATTTTATTAATCCTTAACTATATTCCCTTTTGCATTATAAAATCATAGAAAGAACTAAGTAGGACCTTTGAGATGATTTCATGTATACATTGGATTAAATAGCTAGTGAGTTCCCTTCCAATTCTCAGATTCCTTGATTCTGTGAGCTTGTCCAATAGTGTTAAATTTATATAAAAATTGGGGCCAATAAATTACACATAAGCATCCCCATAGATATAATTTTGCCTTAGAAAACTGTGTAATAACATTATCTCTCTCTTTCTTGTTGTTTGGTTGTTTTAGTCATATCTGATTCTTTATAACCATATTTAGAGTTTTCTTGGTGGAGATACTGTTGCTATTTCCTTTTCTAACTCATTTTACAGATGAGGAAATCAAGGTAAACAGAATTAAGTGACTTGCTCAGGGTCACCCAGCTAAAAAGTGTCTAAGGTCACATTTGAATGCACAAAGATGAGTATTCTTGAATCTATCCACTGACTCTATCATCTATCTCTACTAAATTTTATTTTGTTAAATATTTTTCAACTATATTTTAATATACTCAGGAATGTTTTGGGCTTCATATGGCAGGGCAGGCCATATATTTGGTATCATTTATCCACACTTCCCCTCCACTCCATTTCACAAATAAGGAAATAGGTTTGTATCAGACCCACAACCACATAGATGGCAAATAGCTTTCAAATTACAGTGCATTATTCCAAATTCATCTTTTTCAATTACATCTTTGTTAATTTTTTTCTTTTTTTTTTGCTTCCTAATTACTTTTTCTTCCTGTTCTTTCGTCTTCCTCTCTCCTTGCCTCATTCCTTCCATCTTTCCCATCTTCCCACCTTCCCCACTATTCCTTCCTTCCTTCTTTCTTTCCTTCCTTCCTTCTTTCCTTCCTTCCTTGCTTCCTTTCTCATTTGTAGTGCATACTCTGAAGCACTTATGCCAATTATCATTCACTACTGATTTATTGTGTCCTCATGTATATTTTCTTTAAGTTTTAAGGGTTTTCCTAAGGAGTTGTGCATGGGGAAATATATTTTTGAGTACTATTTCTCATAAGTCCCTCAGGTAAGCTTCCTGTCATGATTATCAGCTAAGAATCATTTGGCCAGATGATCATAAATTCTAGAAAAAGATATTTACCATTGCACAATAAAGACAGTTGATGTAAAAGCATTGCTCTCCCCAAAAGGCTTTTTTATTTAAAAAATAATACAACCAGGGGAAAGTCAGCTCAAGTGTAGAGAGCAGAACTGGCAAAAAAAGGTAACTCATATCTCTTGGTTCCTGGAAATAATTTTTTCCTTATTCATGAGATGATCTTCACTCACTGCTAACTAGAATCTTAATGTGTGCTAGATGCTTGAATAATGACTTCTAAACCAAGCTTCTCTTTTGAAGAGTATACCAGAGGATGCTAAGGTTCTTTAAGCCAATCCATCTACTCTTCCTATCAACTCCATTCTAGGTCATTCAGCTCATCCTAAGGTTGGGCTGAATTTTCATTGCATATGTATGTGTATGCATGTGTGTGTGTGTGTGTGTGTGTGTTTAATCCTGTTTGCCTCAGTGTCCTCATTCATAAAATGAGTTGGAGAAGGAAATGAGAAACCTCCTCAATATATTTGCCAAGAAAACCCCAAATAGGATAATGGAAAGTCAGACATGACTGAAAATGACTAAATAATAACAACATATATATGTATACATACATGTATATATAGAGATATAGGTAGACAGATAACATTATATTACATTATTGAGAATTATTTTTACCTTTTTAAAGTATCAGGTCATATTATGGCTAACTTATATGGGGAAGGCTGACTGATTAAATTTATTTCTTCCCATGTTGAAACTCAATAAGCATATATTCATCAAAAATTACTGTGCTACGTAGTGAGGTTAAAAAAGACAAATCTAAAAGAAGTCCCAGTCTTCAAGGTGATTGTATTCTTCCTCATTTTTCTTCTTCCCTCTTACCTATTTGGCAAATGGCTCTTTTAATGCTAAGTCAGTCAAGGTGGATGGTACTAAGCCAGGATTTATCATGGGCTTCTAGTATCTTGTCCACTTAATTTCAAATTCCCTTACATTTTTTATCTATCCCCATATTAGTGCATATTCTTTTTATCTCCCAAAAATGTGACTCTTTAAAGTCAAGGACTATTTTATAATTATCTTCATATTCCTAGCACATAGCATAGTGCTAGGTATACAGTAGATATTCAATAAATACTTACTGTTGCTTCACATTTGCAGAACCTGGAGAAATCATTAAGGACCAATAGAGGAGAATCCTATTCTGATGGCAGTGATAGTTACTGGAGTCAGTTTTCATTTCATTTCAATATGATTTTGTTACCACAAATACTAAAAAAAATTACTATATTATTGGTAGTTTCCTATGTGTGAACAACTAGTTTTTAATTAATGGATATAGTGAATCTCCCTAAGTGATTCCACTATTTGAATTCACACTGTATATTTCCATTGGTGCAAGAAAAAATGACCATATTTTGCATAATTATAACTTCAAAAATAATGAATTTGAACACACGAGACAACTTTATGGGATTAATTATTCACATTGACCAGGATGTAGTTATATTTTTTGGTCAATAATGGAGAATATTCCTGCCATTGTTCTCTTTAGCAACATTTTCTATATGAATAATCACATCTGAAAGGTTAAAAAAGTGCCTTTAATAGAACAAAAAAATTATTGACAATTCAATTAAAATATTTTGTTTTTAATTAATTTAAGAGGATTACATCATATCAATCATTATTATTATTTATGATTATTATATTTATTATTATTATTTATTATTATTATTATATAATTATATTATTAATAATATTAGGAAATGACCTTGGAGATTTTCTAATCCAACTTTTTCATTTTACTGATAAAAGATTGAAATTCTGGAATTGAGTGACTTGTCCAAGGTCAAACAGCTAATATATGACAAATCTGAGGCTTGGACTGAGTTTTTATGTATCTAAGACCACTCCTTTTTCTATTTCATCATACTGCTTGTCTAGAAGTAGTCTTAGAAAAAAGAGCCCTCATAACCAAATGGATATGAAAAACACTTTGAACACTATGTAGTCCAAATGCCCTCATGGTTTATAGTAAGTCTTGAGAAATTAAAAAAAAAAGGAGTTCTCACAGTTAATTAGAAATAAAGGTAATCAACAGTAGAAACCAAAGAACTTGATTTTTGGACCATAACTCATTCTATTATAACTTGTAATTTTTATTGTTTTTAATCAGAATATCATGTGGCTTTTAGAAATGTTTTGAAGGGAATCTTTTCATTTTCAGTAGAATTCATAACATGACTGACAAGTTAGGGATGGGATGGAAAATGGTCATTTTTAAGGAAAAAAAACTTTTGAAGTATTTTAAAACATGTATTTCTATTTTTTATCAGAAAAATCCTTTTTATATTTAATAAAAGCAGTACTATGTGAATAGAAAATACAAAAAATAAAAATCATTCCTTCTCTTCCCTAACCTTCAACCCCATTTTCTGAAGAATTTTTTTGTTCTCACCCAAGCAGAAATTAACAAGGAAAAAAGGCCCCAAACCCTTAGTTATCAGGCTTTCTGTTGTCCTGAAATCCTCCCTCTAAACCTCTCTTTCAACAATTAGAAGGTTCAATTATATTTTCCTGTTGGCATTAAGAGGTTTAATTATGTAGTTGCCTATTTATTTTGAACTATTGAAATATAGTGCCAAAAAGGAGAGAAAGAGAGAATAAGACAGAGACTGAAAAGACAGAAACTCATTACCTTTTCAAACTGCTAATCATTGCAAAATGGTGACAAAGACCAGAAAAGACTGAAGAAAATAACTATCAAGCGTGAAGAAATAAAAATACCCTAGACCATATTTTTAAAAAAGGCAGGGGGAGTCAAAGAAAGCCAGTTGGTAGTAAAGCAAGTAGACTGGAAAGAATAATGGTAATGAAACACAGTGAGAGGTCTTGGCAAGTCCTGTAAAGAGAAGGGGGGAAAAGAATGGATTTTGTCATTTCTTATTGAATCTCTTGGGTGAGCCAATATGAAATACAAAGTGCTCTTGGCCATTTTTTCCACAAACCTCTTTGATGCTCTTCTATTATTCAGCAAAAGTCTTTAGTTTGGTAAAGATAAGGTTCTCCCCCATCCCAGCTCTGCCAATCCCTCCTCCTTTTTCCTGCCAGTTATAGAAAAGTCATCAAATTTTAGCTTCCTCGAGCTCTTGTTTTCCAAATGGAATCTTCAGGGGTCTTCATAGTGCCTGACAAATAGTAGGCTCTAATTAAATGCTTATTTCCTTCCTTTCAGTGACCATCCTGATCAGTCAGATGAATGAAATACTCAAGGCATCATCTTGTCAAAAAGGGATATTGTGACAAATTACATCTCGTCTTTTAATAAGAATTAAAAACAATTTGTTGTTTACATTTCAAGGATTAGTCAATGTTAAGGATAACAAAAAAAGACAAACTAAATAATTTGGGTGGAATGAGAGGAGAAAGAGGGGTAGAAAGAGAGAGAGAAAGAGAAACCAATAGACAGGCAGACAGGCAGTCAGACATGAAACTGACATTCAGAAAGGGGAATGAAGGGAAGGGGAGGGAAAAGAAGAGAAAAAGACAGTCAGAGGCAAAGAAAGAGGCAATGACTTTAGTCCCCTAGCTATATAAGCTTTTCATTGCTTTATTTGGCAGATTTCAATAACATTTTTTGACTGTAAAATATTAGCATCTTATTTCTCCCCAAAGATTTTATTTGTGTTTCTGTCCATATATTAATAATAACTTGTATTGATATAGTTCTTTAAAATTTATAATAGGACTTCTCTTGAAGCAATCCTCTGAGTTTTATAGTGCAGATATTATTATTCCTTTTTACAGATTAGAACACTAAGGAGCCCAGACAAAAGGTGGCCAGTGTAAGGTCACACAATCTGGCAGAACTAGAACTCATAAAACAGGCCTTCTAAATTCAAATTCACTCATTGTGAGTATTATATCTGTACCAAGCAAGATAGAACACCATTGGGAGCAGACAAAATCTAGAGAGGTCATGAGTTGTGTATGCAGTAAGTTTTTAAGTCCCTGTAGATGAATAAGGGAAACACCATAAAAATGGAGACAACTTTCTTAAATCTAGATATGGGTCTATTGGACTCAAATGTGATAATACTCAGCTTAAGGAGATCAGATTTTTTCAGTTCATTTTTTTTTTCTTTTCCTAACTTTTTTTTTCAGATCATATCCAACACAGGCTTAAGTACTGATAGGTTTGTGACTGGCCATAAAATTAATAGACCGTAACATAAACATGACATTAATTTTGTTCTTCTACACAATTAATGTGATATTCTGTCAAAATTGTAATATTGGTCAGAATACTCACAATGCCTATGCTACAGTTGCATTCAGCAGTTGTATGTGATCTTAGCCTCTGTATTGGGAACTTTCCGTGACTTTGCTGGTATTCATTAGCTTATATGAATCATCATTCACTAAGTAGAAACAGTCTTATCTTCCTATAGGGTTAGTCATTGTAAGGCCAGTATACATATTGAGGATTCCCAACAAAGATACTTAGGAAATTTTGAAACAAAATAAAGTCAGGAATAACTAATCTAAACTCTGTGCTTTCTCCCATAAAGCTCTAGTTTCTAGAAATAAGTAAAATGAATTTACATTTCCTCCCTGAATTTTCAAATTAGAAATATTAGAAGTTTTACATGGCACAATGGAAAGAGTTAAGAATGGGACCTGGGTTAAAATACCAACTCCAAAACTTAATAACTGTGTGATTTGAAGTCAGAATCCCTCCAGCCTTAGTCTTCTGATATGGAAAGTTGGTGGTATTGTGAAATGTTTCAACCATTTTGAAGAGCAATTTGGAGCTATGCTCAAAGAATCATCAAACTGTTTTATACCCTTTGATCCAGTAGTGTCTCTATTGGACTAGTATCTCAAAGAGATCATAAAGGAGGGAAAGGGACCCACAAGTGTAAAAATGTTTGTGTCAGCCCTTTATGTAGTGGCAAAAAACTGGAAACAGGGAATGCCCATCAGTTGGAGAATGTCTGAATGAGTTATGGTATAAAAATGTTATGGAATATTATTGTTCTATAAGAAATGATTATTAGGATAATTTCAGAGAGACCTGGAGAAATTTACATGGACTGATCCTAAGTAAAATGAGTAGAACCAGGAGAACATTGTACACAGCTACAGCGAGATTATATGATCATCATTATGATGGATGTGGCTCTTTTCAGCAGTGAAATGATTCAGGCTGGTTCTAATGGTCTTGTGATGAAAAGAGACATCTGCATCCAGAGAAAGGACTGTGGAGAGTGAGTATAGATCACATCATAGTGTTTTCACTTTTTGGGGGGGTGTTATTTGCTTGCATTTTGTTTTCTTTTTCATTTTTTTCCCTTTTTGGTCAGATATTTCTTATGCAGCATAATTGTGGAAATATGTATAGAATAACTGCACATGTTTGACATATATTGTATTACTTGCCATCTAGGGAAGTGGCTAAGAGGAAGGGAGGGAGAAAAAAATTTGGAACACAAGGTTTTTCAAGAGTGAAGTCTGAAAACTTTCTATGCATATGTTTTGAAAATAAAAAACTTTATCATGGGAAGTGGGTGGGCATACTCCCATTCCTTCAACCCTAAGAACGTTGTTAAGCATTTACCAGAACACCCCTGTCTTCACCTGCTTGCATTGAACAAGAACAAAGTAGAAGAATCAGGGAATGAGGTCATCATCAGACTGGAGGTTATCATCCTCATCCTCATAATTATGAATTAATGATGATGATAAAGACAATAAGCATTAGTATAATACTTTATATTTTGCAAAGTTTGTTTGAGTCTCACAGCATTCCTGGTTCTAAATAAATAAATGAACATACTCATAGAAGTTGTCTGATTAAAGCAGAATCATTCCTAAAATGATGCCAATCACGGTCCAGCCTTCGGTGGGTTTCCTAGTCAATAGTGTGCCAAGTCAGAAAGACACATTGTAGTGAGTTTAAATCTGGGCTCAGAGTAATGAATTGAATCAGCTACACCCAGCAAAAGAACTCTGGGAGATGACTATGGACCACTACATAGAATTCCCAATCCCTCTATTTATGTCCACCTGAATTTTGATTTCCTTCACAGGCTAATTGTACACTCTTTCAAAGTCTGATTCTTTTTGTACAGCAAAATAACAGTTTGGACATGTATACATATATTATATTTAACATATACTTTAACATATATAACATGTATTGGTCAACCTGCCACCTGGGGAGGAGGTGGTTATCCACCACCTGGTTATCCATAACCTGGGGGAGGAGGTGGGGGGAAAGAGGGGAAAAGTTGTAAGAAAAGGTTTTACAATTATGCATGCTGAAAAATTACCCATGCATATATCTTATAAATAAAAAGCTATGATAAAAAAATAAATTAATCTGGACTCAGATGCTTACTAGCTTTGTTACCCTGAGCAAGCCACTTAATCCTGATTGACTCAGTATCTTCATCTGTAAAAAGAGCTAGAAAATAAAATAACAATCTTTACAAAAGAAAATAAATCTTTATAAAGAATATTTCAAATGTGGTCACTGAGAGTCAGACATGTTTGAAAATGACTCAGCAATAAGAATAACCATCATCACCAGTGATAATACTGGACAGTTATTAGGTGGTGAGATGAGGAAGATGGATAAGGAAAGAAAATGGTAGTTATGTCTGCTGGTATCTAAAGATGTTTTCCTGATTCATATTCAGGGTCAAGGAATTCTAGAGCTTTTAATCATCATAGAAATCAATCCACACCTTTCCTCTTAAAGATGACAAAACCCTAAGAGATTTCTAAGAAGGCCACAGTTATGTAATGACAATAGTTCCTAACTTCTTGGCCACCATTCCCCCACCACTTCACACAGTTTCCATGTAATCTTTCTGTAAACATCTATAACACCCACCATGTCAAAGATTTTGAAATATCATTTTCTTCTTCCTTATATACTTTTGTGCCTTCTTTTCCTTTTTGTGTTGCCCAGACTTAATTTAAAATATGATTTACCTTATCTATATATACTGGACACTCAGGAGATCATTCAGAATAATTTTTCTAAGCTCATTCTCTTTCAAACTGACCCAAGGTTTTATTCCTTTTGAGAATAGTGCTGTGTGGGCGGAATAATTTTTGTGCTAAATTAAGACCTGGGAGCATATTCAATTGTCAGTGTGACAATAAGTGATTCATTGACAAAATATTTGTCAAATTAGGCCCAAATTATTTAAGGAGACTGATAGAACTGATGTTCCCTAGGGTTTGGCAGAGTTCATAAAGCTAGAGATAGAAGCCTTAGAGCCATTACAGCCCAACTTCCTTATTTAACATATGAATAAACATATGAATAACATCAGAGACTTTAAGAGACTTTCCCAATCATTTTCCTGTCACACAGGCATTAAGTTGCAGAAAAATGATTTGAACTCAGGTTCAGTAACACGTTCACATATCATTCTGTCTCCTTCAAACTTGTAAAATGAAAAGAACAAATTAGCATGACAAACTGCCATGTTATAATCTAATTTTTTTCATAGTTATCTCTCTCTCTATATATATATTTTCATAATTATATATCTATAACTTTTCTGATTAGAACAAATGATCATTTGACTTGTCAATATTGTCAAACTTTCTCAGGAAGTTATTGCAAAATAATAGAAAGAAAAGGACTCCAGTGATCAGCATTTCCCTTTGATGCTTCTGACAACAACCATGACATAGAGGGTTAGGATTGAAAGATAGATGTTATAAAGTTGACCGATCTTCTGTGAACTCTTACTTTAATTAAAAATATTATTTATATAACAATAATAATAATATTTACCATTTAAGAATATTATGAAAAAACGTAAAAGAGGCAACTTATATTTGGGGTTGCTCAGCTAGATGTATTTTCTATTATTCAAAACAATTTTTGAGAAAATGTTATCCATAAAAAGTGAGGAAAGGTGAAAATTCAACATGTAATTAACTTTCTTTTTTTTTTTTTTTTTTAACAACTTTTTATTGACAGAACCCATGCCAGGGTAATTTTTTACAACATTATCCCTTGCACTCACTTCTGTTCCGATTTTTTCCCCTCCTTCCTTCCACCCCCTCCCCCAGATGGAAAGCAGTCCTATACATGTTAAATAGGTTACAGTATATCCTAGATACAATATATGTGTGCAGAACCAAACAGTTCTCTTGTTGCGCAGGGAGAATTGGATTCAGAAGGTATAAATAACCTGGGAAGCAAAACAAAAATGCAAGTAGTTTACATTCATTTCCCAGTGTTCTTCTTTGGGTGTAGCTGCTTCTGTCCATCCTTTATCAACCTAAACTGAGTTAGATCTTCTATTTGCTGAAGAACTCCACTTCCATCAGAATACATCCTCATACAGTATGGTAGTTGAGGTATATAATGATCTCCTGGTTCTGCTCATTTCATTTAGCATCAGTTCATGTAAATCTTGCCAATCCTCTCTGTATGTAATTCACTTTCAAAGTTCTCACATAGACACTGAAGTACTGATCAGGTCTGTTTTTTTTTTTTTTTCCATATCAAAAAAATATTGTCAGGAACACTTAGTAATGAATTGTCCTGTCATGTCTTATGACAGAATGAATGATCCCAAGGTTTTTTTTTTTTTTTTTTTTTTTTTCCTCTCATTAATAAAAAGATAAAACACAAGATCATCATATTTTCCATAATTCAAAGATTTGGGTCAATAAAACTCATTCTGCTCTGTAGAGACCTAGATTTAATGAGCTTTGTATTCAGAAAATCATGGGAAACATGCTATAATCTCTCCTACAATCTGGTTGGGAGCCAGTGCCCAGTGCTGGTGGAACAGCTCAGAGAAGGCATATAAGTCATTATGTTTTTTAATAAAGTCTTTCCACAATGATGAAGAATTTCATAGCAAATGGAAGTTCAGCAAGTTTACTTACCCTTATAGTATGAATTCCAATAACAGAAGATGCCAGGCAGGACATTTTACTCGGTTATTCTTTCAGAGATCATACTTTCAAATTTTGATATACAACCTGGAAAAGATATTCTCTTTAAAGAATATTCCCCTGGAGGGGAAAAATATTGGTTGGTTGGTTGGTTGGTTGGTTGTTGGCATTTGTTCTTAAAGAGCACCAAAATGTTTTCTGCATCTATTGAGATAATATATGATTTTTGTTAGTTTTTTAATTGATATAGTCAATTATGCTAATAGTTTTCCTAATATTGAACCAGCCCTTTATTCCTGGTATAAATTCTACTTAGTCATGGTATATTATCCTGGGGATCACTTTCTGTAATCTCTTTGCTATTACTTTATTTAAGATTTTTGCATCAATATTAATGAGAGAAATTGGCCGATAATTTTCTTTCTCTGCTTTCATTCTATCTGGTTTAGGTTATCATTACCATGTCTGTGTCATAAAATAAATTTGGCAGGATTCCTTCTTTCCCTATTTTTCAAATAGTTTTCATAGTACTGGAATTGTTCATTCAATGTTTACTAGAATTCACATGTAAATCCATCTGGCCCTGATGATTTTTCTTAGGAATTTGATTAATAGCTTGTTCTTGTTCTATTTCCTTTTATTTAAGTAATTTATTTCCTCTTCTATTAATCTCAGCAATCTATATTTTGTAGGTATTCCTCCAATTTACTTAAATTATAAAATTTATTACCATAAATTTGGGCTAATAATTACTAATTATTGCTCTAATTTCCTCTTTATTTCTGGAAAGTTCTCCCCTTTCACTTTTAAGACTGAACAATTTAATTTTCTTTTTTCAAATCAAATTAACTAAATGTTTTTTCTATTTTTTTCTTAAAACCAACTCTTAGGTTTATTAATTCAGTAGGTTTTTTGCTTTCAATTTTATTAATATCCCCTTTTATTTTCAGAATTTCAAATTTGGTATTTAATTGGGAATGTTTAATTTATTCTTTATCTAGCTTTTTTAGTTGTAAGCTCAATTCATTGATCTTTTCTTTCTCTATTTTATGTAAACATTTAGAAATATAGTATTTCCTTGGCTGCATCCCCAAAATTTTGGTATTTTGTCTCATTATTGTCATAATCTTGGATCATCCTTTAAGGTCGAAGCTGCTAGGTCATGGGTAATCCTGATTGCCTCCTCAATTTTTGAATTGTTTCTTTCTGGCTGCTTGCAATATATATATATATATATATATATATATATATATATCCGATAATTCTGAAATTTCGCTATGATATTCCTTGGAGTTTGCATCTTGTGGTCTCTTTCAAAAGGTGATCTCTGAATTCTTTCAATGGCTCTTTTACCTTCTGGTTCTAGGACATAAGGACAGTTTTCCTTGATGATTTCCTGAAAAATGATGTATAGGTTCTGTTTTTCATCATGTTTTTCAGAACTTCCAATAATCCATAGATTATCTCACCTAGATCTATTTTCCAGGTCAGTTGTTTTTCCCATGAGGTATTTTACATTTTCTTCTATTTTTTTCATTAAAGGTTTTGTTTGACTGATTCCTGATGTTTCATTGAGTCATTCATTTCCATTTGTTCAATTCTAATTTTATTGAATTGTTTTCTTCAGTTACCTTTTTAATTAGTTCCTTTTATATTTGACCAATTGAATTTTTAAATGAGTTGTTTTCTTCAATGGATTTTTTTCCCATTTTACAAATTGTTTTTCTTTTTCTTTTTTTTTTTATTTTACAATTTACAGGAATATACATGGGTAACTTTGCATTAACAATTGCCAAACCTCTTTTCCAATTTTCACCTCTTACCCCCCCGCTCCCTAAATGGCAGGATGACCATAGATTTAAATATATTAAAATAAACTTAGATACAATAAGTATACATGAAAAACATTATTTTGCTGTACAAAAAGTCAGACTTGAATTATTGTACAATTGCTTTAAGGAAATCAAAGATCAGGTGTGCATAAATAAGGGACTGGAATTCAATGTAATGGTTTTTAGTCATCTCGGGTTCTTTTTCTGGGTATAAGCTGTTCAGTTAATTACTTCCCATTAAAATGTTTGGTTGATCTCGTTGCTGAGGATGGCCCTGATCCATCAGGATGGTATTTATATTATTGTTGAAGTATATAATGATCTCCTGGTCCTGCTCATTTCATTAGCATCAGTTGTGTAAGTCTCTCAGGCCTTTCTGAAATCTCCTTTGGTCATTTCTTACAGAACAGTAATTTCCATAATTTTCATATACCACAATTTATTCAGCCTTTCCAACGTGGACTCCATTCGGTTTCAGTTTCTACCACTACAAAGGGCCCAAACATTCGTTCAATGGTCCCTTTCCCTTCTTTATAATCTTTTGGGATATAATCCCAGTAGTAACATTCTGGATCAAAGGGTATCAGTTTGATAACTTTTGACATAGTTCCAAACACTCTCAAAATGGTTTGTTCGTTCCCTCCACCAACAATGCATCAATGTCCCGTTTTCCCACCCCTCAACAATCATCATTATTTTTTCCCTTCATCTTAGCCAATCCAGGTTTTGGGGTTTATCTTAAATTGTCTTAATTTGCATTTCTCTGATTAATTAAACTTGGGCATCTTTCATATGACTAGAAATAGTTTCAATTTCTTCATCCCAAATTTCTTTCTATCCTTTGACCATTTTCAATTGGAGAATCGATTTTTTATAAATTAAATTAATTCTCTATATATTTTGAAAGGGGCCTTTATCGAACCTTTGACTGTAAAAATATTTTCCCAGTTTATTGCTTCCCTTCTAATCTTGTCTGCATTATTTTGTTTTAAAAACTTTTCAGTTTGATAATCGAAATTTTCTATTTTGGATAGTAATGATCTCTGTTCTCTTTGTCATAAAACCCCCTTCCACAGGTCTGAGAGGTAAACTATCCTATGTTCCTCTAATTTATTAATAATTTCATTCTTTATGCCTAGGTCTGAATCCATTTTTCTTGTCTTGGTGTCTGCGTTAAGTAGGATAATCCTGTTTCTGATATTTGTTTAATTTTCCCAGCAATTTTTATCAAACATAAGTTCTTATCCAAAAGCTGGGATCTTTGGGTTTTCAAAAATAAGGTTGCTATTTGTTGACTGTTTTTCCGATAATTATTCCTGATCCTTTTTTCCTTGTCCAAATGTTTTGGTAACTGCTGCTCTATAGTATAGTTTTTAGATCTTACAGCTAAGCCACCATCATTTGATTTTTTTCATTAATTCCCTTAAATTCTTGACCTTTTTTTTTCCTATGAACTTTGTTTTATTTTTCTATCATTAAAATAATTTTTTGGATCGTTGGTTGGCTAAATAAATAGATTAGTTTGAAATTTATTTTATTTATTTTGCCCTATCCAAGAGCATTAATATTTTTTCAATTGGTTAATCAACAATTTGTGTAAAAGGTCTTAATTTTTCATAAAGTTTTGTTTTCCCTTGGAATAGATTCTAAATATTTTATTATCAGTAGTTACTTTAAAGATTTCTCTTTTAACTCTGACTGTTGGTTTTTTATGATATATAAGAATCGATGACTTATTGGGTTTTTTAAAAACAACTTTTAAATTGGGGATTATTTCTAATAACTTTTTTAGGAATCTCTGGGGTTCTCTAAGTATACCATCATGTCATCGCAAAAGGTAATAATTGGCTTCTATTTCCTATTCTTATTCCTTTAATCTCTTTCTCAGCTCTTTTTTTCTTTAAGCTCTTTTTACAATATTAAATAAAGGTATAGTGGGCAACCTTTTTCCTCCAGATCTTATTAGGAATGGTTAGTTTGTCTCCATTACATATGATGCTTACTGATGGTTTTAAATAATGCTGCTGATTATTTTAAGGAAAAGTCCATTTTCCTATATTAAGTGTTTTAATAGGAATGGTGTTGGATTTTATCAAATGCTTTTCCATCTATTGAGATGATTATGGTTTTTTTAATTTGTTTATTGACATGGCCAATTATTTGATGTTTTCCTAATAGACCAATCATTCCTGGTATAAATCCTATTGATCTAGTTATTTGGAGATGATTTTCTGGATCTTTTTGTAATATCTTATTTAAGATTTTGCATCAATATTAGGAGTTGGTCTATAATTTTTCTTTCTTGTTTTTAGCCTACCTGGTTTAGGTATATCCTTGTCATAGAAGAATTTGGTAGGACTCCTTCATTCCCTATTTTATCAAAAATTTAATTCATTTGGGGATAAAATTTTGGTAAAATTCACATTAAATCCATCTGGTCCTGGGTTTTTTCTTAGGGAGTTGTTTTTTCCTGTTCTATTTTTTTTCTGAAATGGGGCTATTCAAACAATTTACTTCTTCCTCTTTAGTCTGGGAAGTCTTATTTTTGGGTAGTCATCCATTTCCTTGGTTTCAAATTTTTGGCATAAGTTGAGCAAAATAACTCCTTATTATTTCTCTAATTTCCTCTTCATTGGTGGAAAGTTCTCCCTTTTCATTTTAAGACACGTTTCATTTTCCTCCCTTTTTCAATCGTTTACCAAAGGCTTATCTATTTTATTGGCTTTTCATAGAACCAACTCTTAGTTTTATTAATTAGTTCAATAGTTTTTCTTTCAATATTTTTAATTTCTCCTTTTAATTTTAATTTCCAATTTAGTATTTGATTGGGGTTTTTAATTTGGTCTTTTTTAGTTTTTTTATTCGCCCAATTCTTAATCTTTTCTTTCTGTTTTATTCAAGTAAGCCTCTGGGATTAAAATTCCCTCTTATTACTGCTTTGGCTGCATCCACAAATTTTTATGATGTCTCATCATTTTCAATTTCTTATAAATTATTAATTGTATCTATAATTTGTCTTCACCAATCATTTCTTAAGATGAGATTTTTTAGTTTCAATTACTTTTTTTTTTCCCCCTAACTTTTTTTTGAATTGTTTTTTTGCATCATGATCTGAAAAAAAGCATTTCTGTTTCTGCTTTCTTCATTTAATTTTATCTTTATTCCTAATATGGGTAATTTTTGAATAGGCCATGAACTGCTGAGAAGAAAGTATATTCTCTTCTATCCATTAATTTTCTCAAAGATCCAACATCGTAATTTTTCAATATTATTTTTTCTTCTTTAATTTCTTTCTTTTGTTTTGTGGTTTGTTTGTTAATTCTGGGTTAAGTTTGGATCTCCTACTATTACAGTTTTGTTGTCTATTTCCCTTTTGCCTCTCTTAACTTCCTTTAGGAAGTTGGTGCCATACCACTTGGTGCATATATGTTTAATAATGATATTGCCGTTGTTTTTCCCTTTGCAGGATGTAGTTACCTTCCTTATCTCTTTTAATTAGATCAATTTTTACTTTTGCGTCTGAGATGGATGGCCTCCCCTTTTGACTTTCACCTGGCTAATAGATTTTTGCTCAGCCTTTCACCTTAACCCCTGCTTTAAATGTGTTTCTTGAAACAACATTTGTAGGGTTCGACTTTTGTCCAGTCCTGTCTGCCTCCCTTTTTGGGGGAGTTCATCCATTTACATTTATGGTTAAATTACTAAATCTCTATTTCCTGATCCTAATAACCCCAGTTGTGCTTTCTTATTCTTGCCTCCCCCAACCCTCTTTCCCCCAAACTTATGCCCCTCTTGTATCCTTTATCCTCTTTATAATCCCCTCCCCCTTTGGTCTTTCCCCCTTCCTTCCCTTATTACTCTTTTTCTTTCCTTTTTCCCCCTTTTTAATAGGGTGGGAGAATTTTCTCTAAAACAAATGTCTTATTTTTCTTTGACCAACTCTGATGAGGTAAGATTCACACAATGTTCCTCCCCCTCTAAATTCCCTCAGATTGATAAGTTTCCTTACCTCTTTGTGGGATGTGGTTTCCCTCTTTTATCCCTCCTTCCCATTTTTCCATCATCCCTTTTCATATCTATTTCCCTTTTTATTTCTATCAGTACAATAAATTATACATGTATTCTTTTTTGTATATCCACAACAAAATACAATTCTCAAAGTTATTTTACCTTTTCTGCATCTCTTGAGTTCTATTCTTGGAATCAAATTTTTGTTTAGTTCTGGTTTTCTTGAAACAAATGGAATTCATTTGTTTCATTAAATGTCCATCTTCTTCCCTGGAAGAAAATGCTCAACACTGGGTGTTTTTCTTGGCTGCATCTCAAGTTCTTGTGCCTTTCAATTCTATTCCAGGCCCTCTTTCCTTTAAATTAGAAGCCAGATCTTGGGTATCCTTTTGTACCTCGGTTTTAAATGGTTTTGGCTGTTTAAAATTTTTTCCTTAATCTTATAGTTCTGAAATTTTGCCACAATATTCCGGGGTTTTTTTTGGGTTTCTTTCAGAAGGTGTTCGATGAATTCTTTCAATCCTATTTTCCTTCTGATTCTATTACTCTAGTTCTCTTTGATGATTTCTTGTAAAATAGTATCAGGCTCTTTTTTTTTTCATAGTTTTCGAAAGTCCAAAATCCTCAGATTATCTCCTAGATCTATTTTCCAAGTCTTCGTTTTAAGTAACAATTCTTGGTTTTTCAGTTTGTCATTTTTTTTGTTTTGCTTGACTGATTTTTGTCTCAATGAATCTTAGTTTCAATTTGTTCAGTTCTAATTTTTTAAAATTATTTTCTTCAGTAGCTTTTTTACTTCTTTCTGTATATGTCCAATTGGTTTTGAATGTTTGTTTGGTCTTGAATTTTTTTCCATTTCATAATTTTTTTATGAATTATTTTCTTTCAATTCCGATCCTACTTTCTTCGTGTTCTTTGTCTTTACCAATTCACGGATCCTACTTTCTTGCGGTTCTTTTTTTTCCAATTCACCAATTTTGTTTCCCTCACTTCCTGAGAATTTTTCTTTTCAATTCTATTTCAGGAAGTTTTGCTCTCTTAAAACTTCTCTTTCCTTTCCCCATTTATCTTCTAACTCTCTTTTGGACTTTTAATGGTCTCTTCTTGGGAGCATTAAAAAGGAGGACAGTCGATGCATTTTGCTGTTTGAGGTCTCTTCAGGTTTGTGACCCCTTTTTCATAAAGCTTCGTTTTCTTTTCATCTTTTTATTCATGTTTTAAAGCCTTTGGGTAGGTCTCCTAGGCAAGGGTTTAAGCTTCCTCTGCAGAGCAGGGAAAGATTAAACCGTTTCCCAAACTTAAAGGGGTTTGGGTAAATTTTCCCTTAAAAAGTGGTTCCATGGCGGCCCTTGGGGCTGGTGGATTATGAGCCCTGGGCAGACTTTGAAAGGAAGGGCGAACCCGGGGCCAAAACTCCCTGCCCAACGTCCCCTTTCCTGCCTGATGCAAATCGGCCCTGGAAAAGCTCTATGGCCCCAATGGCTCCCCCTGCCCGGATTAGGTACCCGGCTCGTCCTCCTGCCGTGCAGGATCCACAACTGCCCCAAGGGGCCCCCTTACTGCGGGTTGGGGCTGCGGGCTTGTCTGAGATCTTCCTTCCCCTCGTTGGTTTTGAGACTCTCCCTCGGAACCTAATTTCTCTCCCCAGTCTGGCCCGATCCCCCCCCCCCGGAACCAACCTTTTTGGCGGACGCAATTTTTTCGGCTGGTGGGTTGTTCTACTTCTTATCTTTAAATTTAGCAGTCAAGACTATTTTGACTCGATATAATATTGATAAAGAGGTAAAGAAGAGCTTAGAAAAAGGCGGTGTCTTCTCCCCATCTTGCCCACCTAAATTGTTTTTCAATGAGTTTTTACTTTATCCTTTTGTAAATCAAAGGGTTATATCTTTCCCATTTCACTAAATCTATTTTGTAATGAGTTTTCTTCAGATAATTTCTTTTTCCTTTTCCAAACCCTCTTGCAAAGTTTTCATTTCCTTTCCCTATTTTTCTTCTATCTCCCTTTTAAGATTCTTTTTGAATTTTTCCAAGAGAGCCTTGTGAGATGGGGACCAATTTATATCATCCTTTGGGTGATCTGGAAATGATCTGCTTTTAGTGTTCTGAGGGTTTGAAATCTGTTCTTTTTTCTCCATAAAAACTGTCTATGGTCAGAGGTTTTTTTTTTGTGTTTTTTTTTTTTTGCTTTTGTGCTCATTGTTTAAAAGATTGAGGTCTGCTTTTAGGGCAAAGGGGGGTTGTTCAAGCTTCCTCTACAAGTGACAGTGGCTGAGTTGGTTAGGTACTGACTAATTTCCAGTGCAGATGATATGATGATATATTTAAAGAACCTTAGATAATCAACTAAAAACTACTAGAAACAATTCACAACTTCAGCAAAGTTTCACAACACAAAATAAATCCACATAAATCTTCAGCATTTTTATATATTACCAACAAAGTTCTGTAGCAAGAGATACAAAGAGAATTTCCATTTAAAATAACTGTAGATAATATAAAAATATTTGGGAGTCTATCTGCCAAGGCAAAGTCAGGAACTATATGAACTACAAAACACTTACCACAAAAATAAAGTCACATCTAATCAGTTGGAAAAATATCAAGTGCTCATAGGTAGACAGAACTAATATAATAAAAATGACAAGTCTACCAAAATTAATCTACTTTATTTAGTGCCATACCAATCCAACTCACAAGAAATTATTTTACAGATCTAGAAAAAATAAAATAAATTTCATCTAAAAGAACAAAAGGTCAAGAATTTCAAAGGAATTAATGAAAAAAACAAGGTAGCTTAGCTATTACAGATCTAAAATTTTATTATAAAGCAGCAGACATCAAAACCATTTGTACTGGCTAAGAAGTAGAGTAGCCAATAAGTTAGTTTCAATAGGAAAAAATAGTCTATATTAATCTAGTGTTCTAGAAACCTAAGGACCCCAGCTTTTGGTATAAGAACTCACTATTTGACAAAAACTGCTGAGAAAATTGGAGATTAGTATGACAGTAACTAAGCACTGACCCACACTTCACATCATATACCAAGATAAGGTCTGAATGTGTTCATGATTTAGACATAAAAAGTGATATTATAAGCAAATTAGTAGAATATAGGATAATTTACTTCTTAGATCTGTGGAGAAGGATGGAATTTGTGATCAAAGAAAAACTGGAGTTCATTATTGAATACAAAATATATAATTTTGATTATATTAAGTTTAAAAGTTTTTATACAAACAAAACTAATGCAGACAAGATTAGAAGGGAAGTAATAAACTGGGAAAACATTTTTACATTCAAGGGTTCTGATAAAGGTCTCATTTCTAAAATATATAGAGAATTGCCTAAATTTATAAGAATTTAAGCCATTCTCCAATTGATAAATGGTCAAAGGATAGGAACCGAAATTGAAACTATTTCTAGTCATATTAAAAGGTGCTCTAAATCACTATTGATCAAAGAACTACAAATCAAGACAACTCTGAGATACAATTACACAATTTTCAGACTGGCTAAGATGACAAGAAAATATAATGATGAATATTGTAGGGAATATTAGGACACTAATACATTGTTGGTGGAATTTTGAACAGATCCAACTCTTCTGGAGAGCAATTTGGAACTATACCCAAAGGGCATACCCTTTAGTACAGCTTTGTTTCTTTTGGGCTTATATCCCAAAGAAATCTTTTTTTTTTTTTTTTTTCTGAGGCAATTGGGATTAAATGACTTCCCCCAGGGTCACACAGCTAGGAAATGTTAAGTGTCTGAGACCATATTTGAACTCGGGTCCTCCTGAATTCAGGACTGGTGCACTATCCACTGTGCCACCTAGCTGTCTCCCAAAGAGATGTTAAAAGAGGAAAAGGGACCCACATGTGCAAAAATATTTGTGGCAGCCCTTGTCACTACAAAGTGGATATTCAGTGGATATTCATCAGCTGGAGAATGGCTGAATAAGTTATGGTATATGAATGTTAAGGAATATCATAATTGTTGTGTAAGAAATGATCAGCAGGATGATTCCAGAGAAGCCTAAAGAGATTTACATGAACTGATGATAAGTGAAATGAACAGAACAAGGAGATCATTATACATGGCAAACACAAGATTGTACAATGGTCAATTCTGATGAACTTCCCTTTTTTCAACAATGAAATGATTCAGGCCAGCTCCAGTGATCTTGTGATAATCAGAGGCATAATCAGAGACAGTCCTCTGTCTGACTATGTGAACTGAGAATAGATCACAATATAGCATTTTCACTCTTTTTGTTGGGATTTGCTTAAATTTTATTTTCTTTCTCTTTTTTCATTTTTGATCTGATTTTTCTTGTGCAGTAAGATAATTGTATAAATATGTATGCATATATAGGATTTAATACATATATTTACCATGTTTAACATATATTAGATGACTTGCCATCTAGGGAAGAGGGTGGGAAGAAGGGTTGGAAATTGGAACACAAGGTTTTTCAAGGGGCAATGTTGAAAAATTATCCTTTCAAAAAACTTCAATAAAAATTGTAAAATTAAAATTAAAAAAGAGCACCAAAATGATGTCACTATTGTAGAATTAAGCTACAATGTGTCTAACAATGGTTGGTCAGACTAATGTAAGTTCAGAATGTTCTGCCTCAGATTGGACACAAGTAGTTCACATGAATATTGAGGTAGATTCTCTAAACATGTGCATCTTAAAATTCCTTTGAACATTTCAATTCTCCATTGCAAATAGAGCACATTTTTTTGAGATGTGCATATATGATCCCTGGCCTTTCACAAATATTTCACAAATAAAACCGATAGTGTATTACACAATCATTCATTAGTTCTTCAGAGAATGAAAAACACATACACAAACATATTTATGGATATATGTGTTTATACATATACATGCATAGATGATACACATATACAGGACAGGTACATATGTGTATGATTGTATATACACACTCACACTCACACACACACACACACAAGCACATCTATCCTGGCATTATTCTAAATTCTAAATTAAAGGAATCCTTTTTTGATCCTTCTACCATATTTTCCAATAAATATAAAGATTACAAATGAAAAAGACAACTGGGAAAGGATAACACACCAAATTAAATCCTATTATATTACCAAAAGAATGTATAGAAAAATGTGGATTGTTCAAAGGGGAGCTCAGTAATTGTAGACTGAGGCTAACCTAACAAAGTTAATGCCATGGAATTCTGTCTAGTTCAGGGAGGATCAATATAGCCTCTGCACATCTGCTTCTCATTAGAATGTAGAATTTTACTTAACAGCCAACTTGTATCACAAAGTGGTTGATACTTTACAAAGGTATGTTTTTTTTTCTTTTCCTTCAAGTTTTTGATTTAGCACCAGTGAAAGTAAGAGGTTGCTCTCTTAGCAAGTTTTAAGATTGATTCTTCAAGTTCATCTTCACCAGTCTCATATGACATCTTAAAACAGAATCAATATAGTTACACCACAGGTAATTGCTCATTAGAAGGGCTCCATTCACTGCAAGGATTCTGTGCATCAATTTATCATTTCATTTCCATGCATGTCAAGATGGTACATCTTCCTTTCTTAGTCACCATTTGTGCAGACAAGGTTAATACTAATTTAATTTCACTCTAACAGGGATCTGAATGAAATGTCTCCATGAAAATGAGGACTTGGACAGACCTTTGATGAAATTCAATCCAAAAGTTGTTGCCTCAGCAACAGAATTTTAGTTTGGATAGATTGTTAGTATGACTGCTTTGTTAGGCTTCTTCACATTTAAACAATAGAGAAATTACATTTATCTAATAGCACCTAGGCAATGACTAGTGGCATTCTACCTCTCAGTTCTTATGGCTTCAGGTGACTAATAATTATCTTATTGACATGGAAGAACAAGATGTGGACAAGAAAAACAACCACTCACCAGAATGCTTCCTTGTGATTAGTTTGGATCAGGCTGTTATCTAGTCAAGGTATTCCCTTTTAATGCTTTTACTATGAAAGGCTATATTGACTTCCAGGCCTTAGAATCACTTATGTGAATCCACACCACCTTTCATTTTGCCTTTTGGATGTAGTATTTGGTGTACCAACATTATGCAATGGCATAACTGGCTTTGTAATTGGAAGACCAGGATTCTAATTCCATTTTTGATATATTCCAGCTGTGTCACCCTAGACAAGTCACTTGATTGACCCAGGCAATTCCCAAAGCCTGTGAATTGTAGGTTAATTGAAAATTTGGGGCAGAAGTTATTATCTTTGGAAACTGCCTACACTGATAAAAATCACCTTTGTTGTTTAAAAAGTTGAACTTCAAATAATTCCATAAGTTCATGGACTTAAAGTTATAAGAGTCATGAGAGTTCGTCTAGTTCACTTCCCTAATTGATGAGGAACTTGAGGTCCCATTTATGCAACATCACACTGGTTGAAAGTAATAATCTATAAAATGATTTGGCAAAGAAAATGGCTCATCACTCCAGTACCTTGAACAGGAAAACTCCACATAGGGTCACAGAAAACCAGAAATGATTGAACAACTGAAGAACATGTCATGAAATTTTAATATTATTGCATATTATTCATATTTCTCCCTTCAGCTTCTTAAATCTAGACAATTAAACAATAAATCACACCCTAATTTGTATTGTTTTCAGATTGATGGTATAAATGTTCTCATTCTCATTGAGTTGGCTCTATTATAGTCCTGCTTAGTCCTAACTGGACTCCTCTCTATGATGACAATATGATAAAAGTAAAGGGCCAGGAACATATTTCTGAGTAAATGAAATTATCCTCTAGTGAACACTTATGCTGCAGTTAGTCAGTCATCAAGTATTTAATATCCACTTCCCACATCATCAACAAATACAATTAATGAAACAATCTCCACTGACAAAGACTTTACAATTTAATGTGGATGAAAATTTGTACATATTTAAGCATATATATATATATATATATATATATATATATATACATACATACATACACATATATATGTAATACAAATAACTCAAAGTAGTTAGATGTGAGATAGCTTGAAAGGGAAGTAAATATAAATTAAAGAGATCTGGAAAGCAAAAATAAAAAAAAAAGTAGAATTTAATTTGCATCTGAAATGGAGAGAGATTCTAAGACATGAAGGTCAGGAGAGAATATATTTTAGGCATAGAAGACCCAAATTATGCAAAAGATACAGATATGGAATTTAGAGGTGTTTGAAGGAATAGAAATAACACCAGTTTGCTTAGATCTTAGCACAAGGTAAAAAGGAATGATAAGAGGACCATGTGAAAAACTTTAAATGCTGAATAGGGAATTTTGTTTTTGATTCTAAAAACAATAGGAAGTCACTGACATATTGAGAAGAGAAATAACATTGACATATTTGCATGTAAAGAAAATTACTTTGGGCCAAGATGGCTGAGTAAAGGCAAATATTAGCCTAATTCTCTCCCAAACTGCTTCAAATACCTTTAAATACTGACTCTAAACAAATTTTAGTGTCAGAACATGCAATAACAGAAAAACAGAAAGATGCTACAGTGATTGGGAAGATCCAAACATATACTAAAAAGAAGATAAGAAAGCCTCCAAGGAAAAGAAGAATTGGTCTCAGGGAATGGAAGATCTCAAAAGGGATTTGGAAAATAAAAGAGAGAGAGGAAAAACTGAGAAGAGAATTGAGAATGATACAAGAGGAAATACAAAAAGTTAATGAGAAGAATGCCTTAAAAAGAAAAACTACCCAAATGGGAAAGGAGGCACAAAAGTTCACTGAATAAAATATTGAAAATTAAATCTAAGCAAATGAAAGATAAAGACTGCAATGAGAAATCAAGATACAATAAAACAACCCCCCCCCAAAAAAAAGAAAAAAAAAACAATATGAAATATACAATTGGAAAAACAACTGATCTGGAAAATAGATCCAGGAGAAAAAATTTTAAAATTATTAGTTTAAATATTTAACATGTATGGGACTACCTGCCATCTTGGGGAGTAGGTGGAAGGAAAAAGGGGAAAAGTTGGAATAGAAGATTTTGCAAGAGTCAATGTTGAAAAATCACCCATGCATATGTTTTGTCAGTAAAAAGCTATAATAAAAAAATAGAGAAGAAAAAAAATATTGATTTAAATGAAAACCATGATCAAAAAAGAGCCTACTAATCAACTTTCAAGAAATTATCAAAGGAAAATTGTCCTGATATTCTAGAACCAAAGGTTAAAATAGAAATGGAAAGAATGCACTGATTGCTTCCTGAAAGAGATCCCAAAATGAAAACTTCCAGGAATATTATAGCCAAATTCTGTAACCCTCAGGTTAAGGGGAAAATATTGAGAATATCCAGAAAGAAACAATTCAAGTATTGTAGAGATGGTCAGGATGACACAACATTTAACGTTTTCTACATTGAATGATTATAAGGCATGGAATATGATATTCTGGTGAGCAATGGAGCTAAGATTACAATCAAGAATTATCTGCCCAGTAAAACTGAATATAATCCTGCAGGAGAAAATGTGGATATTAAATGAAATAAAGGACTTTGAAGCATTTGTGTTGAAAAGACTACAGCTGAATGAAATATTTCATTTTCAAATACAGAACTCTGGAAAAGCATAAAGAAGTAATCAAGAAAAGTATATCATAAATGACTTAATAAGGTTTATCTGTTTATATTCCTGCAGGTGAGTATGATACTGATAGCTCATTAGAACTTTTTTATTATTATGATAATCAGAAGTATATATAGAAGGATACAAGTGTGAGTTGAATATGAAGAGATAATATCTTAAAAATAAAATTAAGAATTATTAAGAATGTAAAGGAAGATTGGGAAAGAGAGATAGAATGGTACAAATTACCTGTCATAAAAGAGGTGAGCAAAAGTTTTTACAGTGAAAGGGAAAATGGGAAGGTGAGGAGGAATGAGAATTAACTCAAAAAGGAAATATACATACTCAATATAGATATAGAAATCTATCTCAGCTTATAGGAAAATAGGAGGGGAAAAGGATATGAAAAGGTGGGGAGGGTAAGAGAAGGGAAGGCATATTGAGGAGCTGGTGGTTAAGAGCAAAACACTTCTGAGGATTGTGAAAGGAGAAAGTAGAATAAACAAGGTGGGGTAATACAGTTAGAAAGAGTAATTTGGAAAATAAATTTGAAACAAGTTTCTCTGATGAAGCCCTTATTTTTCAAATGTATAGAGAGCTGTCAAATTAAAAAAAAAAATCCTCCAATTAATAAATGATCAAAAGCTATGAACTATGCCCAAAGGACAATAAAATCATGCATATCCTTTTATGTATCAATACCATTAGTAGGCATGAATTCTAAAAGAGATTTAAAAAAAGAATAAGAAAAAGAAAAATGTAGCACCTCCATTCACAGGGTAAAGAATTGGAAACTGAGGAGATATCCATCAATTGAAGAATGGCTGAATAAATTGTGATTTGTGATTATGATGGAATATTATTGTTCTATGGAAAATAATGAACAGAATGCTCTCATAAAAACTTGGAAAGTCCTTCCAAGTGAAATGTACTTTATACATAGAAATAGCAAAACTTTGGGATGATCAGCTGTGAATGACTTAGCTATTCTCAGCAATTAAATGAACCAAGACTACTCTGAAGAACTTATGATGAAAACTACTATCCATACCCAGAGAAATACTAATTGTGTCTGGATAAAGATTGAAGCATACTCTCTCTCTCTCTCTTTTTAATTTTATTTTTTTCACAGCATGATTTTTATGGAAATGTTTTATATATCTTCACATGTTCTTTCTTAAAGGATTTGATGGTGGGAGGAAGGGAGAAAATCTGGAAATCAAAGTTTTAAAAACAAATACAAAAAATTGTTTTACATGTAACCGAGAAAATAAAAAAAAATTAAAATTACTTTGGTAACAGTCTGGAGAAAAGAAGGAAGGAAAGCAGGAAGGGAGGAAAATAGAAATAAATGAAAGGAAGGAAGAAAACTGAATAGAAAAAAAAGGAAAAAATAAAAGAATAATAGGAGTGAAGAAAGGAAAGAAGAAAGGAAGAAGGGAAGGAAGAAAGGGATAAGGGAAGGAAAAAAGGAAGAAGGGAAGGAAGGAAGGAAGATAGAAAGGAAGGAAGGATGGATGGAAGAAAGCTTTTTAATTGTCTACTTTCTGACAGGCACTGTACTAAGCATTTTGTCTTTATAGATACCTTCAGAGTTATTATTACTGGAGTGCTATCATTCTTACATTACCATTGAGGAAACTGAAGTCAACAGAGTGACTTGTCCAGAATGTACATCCAGTTAGTATATATAGTAAAATTTGAACTCAGGTCTTCCTGTCTGCATATCCAGTACTCTGTCTATCATGCAACATAGTTGTATAAGAATAGATCATGAAGAGAGACTTGTTACAGAAAAAAGCAATTGTTACGTGAACAGAGAACATTTTGAATGTAAAAATTATTATGGTATTAATAAACAGCCAGATTTGGCAACTAATTAGAAATACTGGGTTACGGGGAAGCTAGTTGGTGTGAACTAAGTGATAGTTATGTGAACAGAGGAAAAAGGTTTGGATGTAAGAATTATTATGGTATTATTAAACAGCCAGATTTGGCAACTAATTAGAAATACTGGGTGAGGTGGCAGTTAGTTGGTGCATTGGATAGAGCACTAGCACTGAAGTCAGGAGGACCTAAGTTCAGATCTGGCCTCAGACATTTAAAACTTCCTAGTTGTGTGACCCTGAGCAAGTCACTTAACCCCAATTGCCTTTAAAAAAAGAGAAAGAAAGATTGGTTAAGAGAATAAACAGCAGAGAGCCAAGATGGTGGAGAGGACATCCATTTTCTTCTGACCTTCTCCTACAACCCTCAGATTTATTTGCAAATCTATCCTCTGAATAAGTTCTGGGTTGGCAGAATCCACAAATATTGGGGGTGTAACAAATTACCAGCAGAAAGATAATTTTGAAACTCTCCAGAAAAAAGTCTGTTTCAACCAGACTCAGAGGGAAGTGGGCCAAGGACAAGCAGGCCAAGGGCAAGCAGGCCGAGTGCAGATGCTGAGTATAAACAGTGCACAGACCCAGGCCTGTATGGGCTCCACACTGGAGAATCTATGGGGAGGAATCAACAGCAGTACTGGCTACTCTGCTCTGAATGCAATCCATTAAATCAGCAGAGAAATTATAAAACATCCAACACAAACACAAAAGGTAAATAGTGAATCCCAAAACACCAAAGACCTGTCCACACCCACCCAGAACATAAAGTCAGTGTAGCCATGCTTGTAGAGGAAGCTTGGCCAATCTCTCTTGCCTTAAAAGCAGATCTCAATTTTTCAAAAAGGGCAACAAAGCAAAAAGAATTCTGACCATAAATACTTTTTATGGTGAAAGATAGTAGATTTCATACCCCGAGGAGACTAAAAGCAGATCATCTCCAGATGAAATCCCAAAGGATAATATAAATTGGTCTCCATCACACAAGGCTCTCCTAGAAGAAATTACAAAAGATCTTAAAAGAGAACTGGAAGAAAAGTGGGGAAAGAAAATTAGAACTTTAAAAGAAGGTGTGGAAAAGGAAACAGAAATTGTCTGAAAAAGTTTCATTACAAAATAAACTTAGTGAAATGGAAAAAAGCATAAAACTGCTTAAAAATAGAGTTGACAAAATGGAAAAATAAAACAACTCCCTGAAGAACAGAATTTGTGAAATGGAAAAAAAATCCACAGAACAAAACACTTCATTTAAAAATTCAATTGGATAAATGAAGAAAGACATAAAAAATTAAACAAAAATAATTCACTAAAAAGCAGAGCTGAAAAAATGGAAATGAATGACATCAAGAGACATCAAGAATCAGCCAAGCAAAACCAAAAAAACTGATAGAATAGAAGAAAATGTTAAAAACCTACTTGGGAAAACAACTGACCTGGAAAATAGATCCAGGAGAGACTAATAGGAGAGATAATCTAAAGACTACTGGACAAACAATTCAAATACAAAGAAGCCACAATGAGGATTACCCAGGACCTAGCAGCTTCCACCTTAAAGGATCAAAGGGGCTGGTATCTGATATTCTGAAAAGCAAAGGAACTTGGTATGCACCCAAGAATAAACTATCCTGCTAAACTGAACATTTTCTTTCAGGGAAGCAGATGGGCATTCTATGAAACAGGTGAATCTCATTTATTTCTGATGAAAAGACCAGATCTGAACAAAATTTTTGATTTCCAATTATAAAACTCAAGAGAAGTATAAAAGTTAATAAGAAAAGAACTTTTGAGATCTGCATCTCTGTTATGGGTATACATAGATAGTGCATGTGTAATTTGATATTATTCTTTTAATATAAAAAAGAAACTAGAGGTGGAAAGGGAATTATACCAGAAAAAGGGAAAAGTGGATGTAAAATGAGGGAAATTGCAATTTAAGAAGAAGCAAAGGAAACCTATTATAACTGAAGGAAAGAAGGGAGGGGGAATGAACATTTTGTAAAACTTACTCTCATCAGATTTGGTTCAAAGAGAGAATATTAGACATACTTGGTTTCATACAGAAACTTCTCTCACCTTATAGGAAAGTGGGAGGGGAAAGCCAAAAAGGGAAAAGATAGGCTAATAGAAGGGAAAACAGAAACAGTAAGGTAAAAGTATAAGAAAGGGGAAGGGACTCTAAAGGGCAAGTGTTAAGAACCATGCTTAAGTGAAGAGACAGGTCAATTCTCCAAGAGCCTCCACAACTGTGAATCATAACACTTGAAAGAGTCGCAAAGCAGCCTTTACTTCCTCAGATGTTCCTTGTGATGAAATAAATAGGAGGCAAGAAGGAAGAGGAGAGAGGTCAGAGAACACAACTGCCTCTCAGTCTTTTTGTATTATCATCATCCTCAAACGAAGAGATCCATTCTACAGGTCTAACTTAAACCTTCAGCAACCACTGGCAGGTGGTTCCCATATCACAACAAGAAAGGGCTACCTAAGGCAAGTAGTGCTCATAATGAAAATACTGGGGAGGAAAGAAAGGGGAAAATGAAAGAGAAAAATATAATTTGAGATAAATAAGATGGCAGGAAATACAGAATTAGTAATTTTAACCATAAATGTAAATGGGGTCAACTCTCCCATAATTGAGATAGCAGACTGAACTAAAAGCCAGAACCCTATAATATGTTGTTTAAAAGAAACACATTTAAAGCAGAGTGATAAATACAGAGTAAAGATAAAAGGCTGCAGCAGAATCTATTATGCTGCAGGTGAAATAAAACAAATTCAGGAGTAGCCATGCTGATCTCAGATCAAGCAAAAGCAAAAATTGATCTAAATAAAAGAGATAAGGAAGGAAACAAAATCTTACTGAAGGGTACCATAGATAATGAAGCAATATCAATATTAAACATGTATGCACCAAATGATATACCATCAATTTTCCTAAAGTAGAAATTAAGAAAGCTGAAATAAGACATCAATAACAAAACTATAATAGTGGGAGATATCAAACATGTTCTCTCAGACTAGATAAATTGAACCACAAAATAAATAACAAAAAAAGTCAAGGAGGTAAATTGAATACTAGAAAATTTAGGTATGATGAATGGTGACCGAAATAAATAGACTTCCTGGCAGGTCATGGAACTTATACAAAAACTGATCATATATTAGGACATAAAGACTTCAAAATCAAATTCAGAAAGGCAGAAATAGTAAATGAATTTTTTTCAGATCACAATGCAATAAAAATTACATTCATTAAAAGACCAGGGGAAAATAGTACAGAAAGTAATTGGAAACTAAATAATCTCATCTTAAAGAATGAATGGGTGAAACAGCAAATCAGAGACACAATAATTTCATTGAAGAGAATGACAAAAAGGAGAAAACATACCATAAGTTGTGGGATGTAGCCAAAGCAGTAATAAGGGAAAATTTTTTTTTATCTCTAGATGTTTACTTGTATAAAATAAAGAGAAGATCTTGCAACTTAAAAAGCTAGAAAAAGAACAAATTAACCCCCCAATCAAATACTAAATTTGAAAATTTAAAAATAGGAGAGATTAATAAACTTGAAAGTTAAAAAACAACTTAATAAATAAAACTAAAAGTTGCTTTTATGAAAAAAATAACAAAATAGATAGGCCTTTAGTTAATTTGATTAGAAAAAGGAAAGAGGAAAATCAAATTATTAGTCTCAAAAATGAAAAGGGAGAACTTTCTAACAATGAAGAGGAAATTAGAGCAATAATTAGGAACTATTTTGCCCAATTTTATGCCAATAAATTTCATGATCTAAGTAAAATGGAGAAATACCTACAAAAATATAGATTGTCCAGATTAACAGATGAGGAAATAAATTATGTACATAGTCCTATTTTAGAAAAAGAAATAGAGCAAGCTATTAATCAGCTCCCTAAGAAAAAATTTCCAGAGCCAGATAGATTCAAATGTGAATCTACCAAGCATTTAAAGAACAATTAACTTCAATATTATATAAACTATTTTAAAAAAATAGGGAAAGAAGGACTCTTACCAAACTCCTTTTATGACACAGTCATGTTACTGATACCTAAACCAGGTAGGTTGAAAACAGAGAAAGAAAATTGTGCACCAATCTTCCTAATAAATATTGATGCAAAAATCTTAAATAAAATATTAACAAAGAGATTACAAAAAGTCATCCTCAGGATAATGCACCATGACCAAGTGGGATTTATACCAGGAATGAAGGGGTGGTTCAAAATTAGGAAAACTGTTAGCATAATTGACTATATCATTAACCAAAGTAACAGAAACCATAAGATTATCTCAGTAAATGCAGAAAAAGCATTTGATAAAATTCAACATTCATTCCTATTAAAACCACTAGAGAATATAGGAATAAATGGACTTTTCCTTAAAATAGTCAGTAGCATCTATTTCAAACCATGAGCAAGTATCATATGGAATAGGAATAAACTGGAACCATTCCCAATAAGATCAGGAGTGAAACAAGGTTGCCTATTATCACCATTACTATTCAATATTATATTACACATGCTAGTTTTGTCCATAAGTGAAGAAAAAGAGATTAAAGGAATTAGGGTAGATAATGAGAAAATCAAATTATTACTCTTTGCAGATGATATAATGGTATACTTAGAAAACCCTAGAGCATCTACTAAAAATTTATGAGAAATAATCCACAACTTCAGCAAAGTTGCAGGATACAAAACAAATCCACATAAATCATCAGCATTTTTAAATCACTAATAAAATCCACCAAAAAGAGATACAAAGAGAAATTCTATTTAAAATAACTGTCAATAGCATAAAATATTGGGCAATCTATCTGCCAAGGGAAAGTCAGGAACTATATGAAGAAAACTATAAAAACATTTTCTACACAAATAAAATCAAATCTAAATAATTAGAAATTGTGCTCTTGGTTAAGTTGAGTGAATATAGTACAGATGGCAATACTGCCTAAACTAATTGTTTATTTAGTGCTATACCAATCAAACTCCCAAGAAACTATTTAACTGACCTAGAAAAAGTACCAACAAAATTCATCTGGAAGAAGAAATGGTCAAGAATTCCAAGAGAATTAATAAAAAATGCAAATGAGCTGTATCAGATCTAAAACTGTATTATAAAACAGCAGTCATCAAAATCATTTGGTACTGGCTAAGAAATAGAATAGTAAATCAGTGAAATAGATTAAGGTCACAGGACAAAATAGTCAATAACTATAGCAATCTAGTGTTTGACAGATCCAAAGACCCCAGCTTTTGCAAGAAGAACTCATTATTTGACAAAAATTGCTGGGAAAATTGGAAACTACTATGGCAGAAACTAGGCATTGACCTACATGTAACACCATATACCAAGATAAGGTTGAAATGGGGTTCATGATTTAAACATAAAGAATGATATTATAAACAAATTAGAAGAACATAGGATAATTTATTTCTCAGATCTGTGGAGGAGGAAGAAATTTGTGACCAAAGAAGAGATCATTATTGATCACAAAATAAATTATTTTGATTATATTAGATGATTTTGATTATATTAAGTTAAAAAGTTTTTGTACAAACGAAACTAATGCAGACAAGATTAGAAGGGGAGCAATAAATTGGGAAAATATTTTTACATTTCAATGTTCTGATAAAGGCTTTATTTCTGAAATATATAGAGTATTGCCTATAAGAATTCAGGCTGATCTCCAATTGATAAATGGTCAAAGGATATGAACAGATGATTTTCAGATGAAGAAATTGAAACTATTTTCATATGAAAAGGTGCTCTAAATCATTATTGATCAGAGATACCACTACACACCTCTCAGGTTGGCTAAGATGACAGGAGAAAATAATGGCAAATGTTGGAGAAGATATAGGAAAACTGGGATACTCATACAATGTTGGTGAAACTGTGAATGGATCCAACCATTCTGGAGAGAAATTTGGACTATGTTCAAAAAGTTATCAAACTGTGCATACTCTTTGATCCAGCATTTTCTACTGGGCTTATATCCCAAAGAGATATTAAAGGAGGGAAAGGGAACCATATGTGCAAAAATGTTTATGGCACCCCTTTTTGTAGTGGCGAGAAACTGGAAACTGAAAAGATGCCCATCAATTGGAGAACAGCTGAATAAATTATGGTATATGAATATTATGGAATATCATTGTTCTTTCAGAAATACCAATGGGATGATTTCAGAGAGGCCTGGAGAGACTTACATGAACTGGTGCTAAGTGAAATGAGCAGAACCAGGGGATCATTATACACAATGAAAAAAAGATTATATGATCATTAATTCTCATGGACATGGGTTTCTTCAATAATGAAATGATTCAAACCAGTTCCAATTGTTCAGTGATGAAGTGAGCCTTCTACACCCAAAGAGAGGACTGTGGCAACTGAGGGTGGTTCACAACATAGAATTTTCACTCTTTTTATTGTTGTTTGATTGTATTTTATTTTGCTTTTCTTTTTTCTTTTGTGGCATGATAATTACATTAAAATATATGCATATATTGGATTTAATGTATTTTTTACCATGTTTAACATCCAGGGGAGTGAGTGGAGGAAAGGGGGAAAATTGGAATACAGGGTTTTTCAAAGTCTGATGTTGAAGTATTGTCCACACATATGTTTTGAAAAATAAAAAGCTTTAATTTAAAAAAAAAGAGAAAATGATGGTCAGAAGATGACACAAAGTTGTAGTATCTTTAGTAGTAATGTGGATATTTTGAAGAGTAGTGAGTTTTGTGCAAAAGTTAATGAATTGAGTTTTGGATATTTTGACTTTGAGATATCTCTGGGTCATGTAATTTGAAATGTCTGATATGTACCTGAGGGCATAGGCCTAAATTTCTGGGAAAATACTAGTGCTGAATATTTTCCAGCTCCTAACCTATATTCAAATTTTCTTTGCTTCTCAGATCTTCTTAGATCTCTGACTTTTCTTCAGTTGTTAAACAAGCACATAAATCCTTTTTTTCCCAACTATTCCCTCAGACATGAAGATATCGTTTATCATTAAATTTTCTCTTAGGAAATCCTTATTTTCTCATTTTTTCCCAGGCACAATAATATTTTACATGTCTTTGCATAAAACCATTACTCTTTATACCTTACTAGACTCTCAATCTCTCAATATCTCTAGATTTATGCGGTTCAAATTGCTATTGTTGCTCTTGCTCTGAATTAGTTCCTTTTTTTATAGGTACCAATTGTGAACCATAAAATTCTCTTGCAAGAAGGGTGACCAAATCTAACCTTGTTTGGTCAGTGAAGAGAAATCATTTAACCTTCATATTGAGCATATTGACTGGGTTGGCCTCCTTAGTGATAGAATAGGTAACTGTAAAAAACACTCTGCAATGTTTAAGTCAAAACTAGGAACAAGACTGATTTTAAATTTCCTTTCTGTAGAATTATTGCAAGACAGAATTTACTATGCAATGCCTTTCAAATAGAGAGTTACAAGAATCTGATAGTTCTACCATTTTAAAGAACTATCGTGATGAAGAATTGTAGGGCACATTTGAAATCAGCCTCTTAGAATTAAAGCTCTGGTGGTCAGACTCAATTGAAATTGTGTACAGAAAAAGTATCAGGAATAAGTAGCCTTGGAATTTACTCTGTTTACAAAAAATACTGGTCTTGCTATAACTAACAGAGCTATCCAGCTATAGAAAATTAGGCAGGCCAAGCTCTAACCTTGAAGAGTTTAGATTTCTGACTGAAAAAATACCCCACAGTGAGCCAGATACCCAAACTCTTCAGTGTTGGAACTTGGCCTGCCTAATTTAAATTTGCATTATATTTGAAATCAATATTCCCCTTCTTTAAATGAGTACATCTCTAATTTTATCATGTGATTCTTCTTTTTTCTCACAACATCATATTTATAAAAATAAGGTCAATGTTTAATATTCTCCATGTGAAATTATTCTAGTTGTTTTGGAAATACATTGCTGTACTGAGAGTAATAAAGTTGATTGCTCTATGTGTTGAGAATCATTATTAGGAATGATGATAGCTAGCATTTATATTAAATTTTAAGGTTTACAATACACTTTATACATATTATCTCATTTGCAGTTTGCATCAAACCCTATGAAGTAGGTGCTATTATAATCCATCTCACTTTTACCAATGAAGAAACTGAGGTGGAAATTCTGACTTATCTTGGGTCACACAGCTAAGCATCTAAAGCAAGTCTTAATGACTAAATCTAGCACTGAATTTACTGATCACTGAAAAATTATTTTAAAAAAAACCCTATATGATGTACCATTGAGAACATACTTTTCTTTCCTCTTAGTTAGAAACAGAAAACCCAAATAGTGGTGGTTCTTTTGGTCCATGTGGGAGAGAGAAAAGATGACAGTCATTTTTTCTTCTCTCTGTTGTCTATTAGACTGGTTTCCTGACAGTGGCAGGTTAATGAAGGTGGCCTTATATATCTTCCATGTTTAGGGGGAAAAGATGGAGACATTAAGTTGACTTATGAGATTTCTACTGAAATCATCAGGGCAACTAAATGGTACATTGGAAAGAGTACCAGGCTTGGAGTCAGGAAGACTGGCCTTAGTTATTTGATACTGGACAAGTCATTTAGTCCTTTTCCTCTCAGTTTCCTCATCTATACAATGCATTGGAGAATGAAATGGCAAAATACTCCAGTACCTTGGTCAAGAAAACACTTACTTTGCCAGGAGAAAAGATTACAAAATCTAAGAGTTGGAGCTAGAAGGAACCTAAGCTAACCTCCTCCATTTTACAGATTATTAAATTGAGGCACAGAGAAAAAAATTAAGTGACTTGCCAAAGATTGCTCCAATGATAAGTATCTTAAATGGGATTGGCATCTAATTCTTTTTCCTCGAAGTGCCCTTTATGGTATACTTCAAGAAAAACAAGTTTTTTAAGATGATTATCTTCTTTAAATGTATCTGTACAAGTTCTGACCTAAAAGGCTCATGATCCAATATGAGTCTATTCTGGAAGTTTTGGCAGTTTTGAAAAACTTATGAAAAAGTATATGCTCTGTGGCTTTGAGGAGCCTGAATTACCTTTGTACCACAAAAAAGAAGAAAAATTGGACACTGGTAGAGGAATAATACCAATAATTCATATTTATATAGACTGTAAAAATGGACAATTTTTTTCTTCATCTCATAGCAATCTTGTGAAGCAGATAACAAAAAGATTTAGAAAATTGTTTTCCTTACAATCATCCTGTACTATTATATCATTTTGCAGAAAATGAAGGCTCAGAGAACTGACCAGCTTTAATAACCTGGTGACAGATTTTTCAAAGGGCAGCTCTGGGATTAGAAGTTAAATTCCCAATTCAAGGATGCACAACACTTCAATAGGTACAAAAGCTACATTCCATGCTCTGGGTATACAAAAACAAAAATGAAACAGTGTCTACTTGTAAGCAACTTACTTTCCATTGTGAAAAGTTTCCATTTTATTGCATATGCCTCTGATTCCTCTTTTCCCTAATAAAGTATTTATTATAAAATTGAGATAAGACATTGGCTTAGAATTTGAAATTATCTGGAATTATATGGGCTTGACTTTCTGAACCTATGCATTAGCAACTAAAGAAATTTCCTTTTGATAAGCAGCCATTCAGTGTTAATCAAGACAAAAGTAACACTGAAACTCTGATAAGAAAAAAAAATGATTTTAAATATTGTCTTGATTTTTCAAAAAACTATTTTGATGAAAAAAGCAGGAAAAGAATCAAAATCTGATATCATATCTCTCCAAAAGTGCAAATAGGGCTTAAAAGTGAAGGGGAGATCGTGCTGCTTAATGGCTTCCCAGTTTGGGCCAAACCCAGGAGGAAGGAAAAATTGAATGAGGAATTTTGACAAACTCAGAATGCTGCCAGATATACCTACCCTTGCTTTTGATTTATTGCAATGTACATCTGGAAGCTGTGACCCTGCGAGTCTATCATCCTTCACTGTGCTGTTTTATGAAATTAAAGGGGGGGTACCACTCAGAAAGAAGAGTTCTTAATACCCTAACATTACCTGCACATTGCTAAACAATAATTCTGAAAATAACCTCCCCTAGATTTCTAGAGCCATGCAGGCACATTAAAATAAATTACAGGGCACAGTTGAAGTTTACAGGGCTTATGTGCTATTCATAACTTAGGTGGGGAGACAAGCCTTGATATCAAACCCATTATTTTACTTCCTGTATAAGGATAACATTATTCACATACTTTAACATAAGCCTTGACCTCAAAATTGCAAGAAAGGACAAAAGGAATAGAACTACTAACCTTCTGTATGTTTGTAAATAAGATGCTAGCAATTTATCCACATCAATATGCATCAGTCTTTAGTGGAACAGCATATCTCCACCACTCGGAAATAATTGGAAATGGTTTCTTGGTAGGAAAGCAATGTGATTAAATGTGTTGGGTCCAGGATGCTGGGTTCAGAATCTTAGTTCTGATATGGTCTGGTATTTTAAGTTAAGTCAAGTCAACAATTACTTATTAAGTGCCTACTATGTGCCAAGTACTAGGTTTTATTTCTTCCAACTTTAATTTCCCCTTTATAGGGAATGCATAATAACAAATTCTTTTGCTGAATTGGCATATACCATAAACTGTGGTATATATCTGGAAGGAGTATGTTTATGCTTTAAGAAATGGTGGTTTCAGAACAGGCAGGTTTCAGAAAAATCTGGGAAGATTTATTTGAACTGATACAAAGTAAATACAGACAACTGCAGGTGCTAAAGATGCTTTCTTGAGAGTATTTAAAGTTCCTAGCAGAGCCACATCCAGGAGCATAGGGACTTCCCATGCTGAGAAGCAGATGGTGGATTGAGGCAGAAATGTAGCTGCCATGAAGTTGTATTCCTGCTACCAATGGGAGAGCACAATTAGCTAGAGGTGTTCTTCTAAAGACATTCTTCTCAACACATCATTTGTTTTCCGGGCTTCTAGTTATGTACATTTTTTAATATGTTGGGCTAATAATATCTGCTACCTACCCATATTAGGGACATAGTAAAAATTAATGGGATGAAATCTGTAAAGCACTCTGAATGCCCTAGAGAAATTATGATTTTATACATTATTTTCACAGTCTGATATACAATGGAAGAGAAAAGTATTTTTTCATTTATCAAACTTACTATGAATTCTATAGAATTCTGGGCCTTAGTTTCTTTGGATTTTTGAGTGCAATTTTTGGGAAGGAACAGTTTTATTGATTGTTACCTTACACATTAGTAATTTATGCTACATTTTGCTAGCTATTCCATACTAAAATAGTGTAATTCTGTAACTTCCTGCCTTTTTTACCCCTGCATCTATCTCTTTCTCTGTCCTTCACCCTATCTATGTCCCTATTCCTTTTCTCCTTAAGAGGAGTAAGAGAACTTTCAGAAATAGCATATCATTGAACAATTATTTTGAATTTAAAATAATTCCATCATTTTAATTGATAATATTAATTTAGAAGCTTATTTTGAGAGAGACTAATATATTTATTTCCCTCTATTATGCCATTCTGAGACTAGAAAAAATTTTAAAGCAGTGCCCAATTACTAACTTTATTTAAATAACAACATGAAAAAGATTTTTATCAGATGAACAGACTGCAGTCTTGGAAGGGAGGGGTGTCATTTTTCTTGATATGTGTACTTAATCCCCATTCTTTCTAACAGCAGTGGCACATAGAAGGAACATGTTTCTGCCTATCAGTGTTAAGCTGCATGGTTTAAAGGGAACAACAACTTTCCCTGGCAGAATGGGGCATGTGTTTTCCCCCTTTGGAGCAGCACTGAATTATTTAGTACTAGATTTGTCAGAGAACAGCTCATCTACACTATAGGGACAGAGACCTTCCTGCTGCTGAAATAGAAAACTGTGCAAGGAATTGTTGGTAAAGAAAAAAAATAAATTGCCCAACCAGCTAAAGCAGAAGGCACAGTTGGTTTTCCAAATATACATACACGATATTCACATTTATCCTCATTCAAGTGCTTTGGAGAGAATTCTCAAGCATGTTTTGCCTTTAAAAAACTGTCTTTATGTTCTATGTACATCTGTTTTCTGATTCTCTCCATCTCCCCTTCTCTCACTGTGTTCTATGTTGGTTTCTCTATAATTTGGCCTCTCCCTTCTGTCATTTACTACTTATAGATGGGCATTAGAAGAAATGACCATAACTTGCTTCAGTCTATTTTAAATTAATTCAACCAGATATTGTCCTCTGCTACTTTTACTGGTATTTTTTTATTTCAATAAGATTCAATTAACACTTTATTCATGCTTCATTTTTCCTAAATTTTTTCCTCCTTCTATTCTTTTTGTAAATATCATAGCATTTTACTTTGTTTTCAAAGCTTAAAATATTTATACCTATGAACATATAATATATAATGGTATAATTATATAAATCCCCTAAATTAAAAATAAAAACAAATAAATAAGAAAATTGCATTTGTGACAGTTAAAGAGATGTGATCATTCATTAGCTTTTTGCCTTTGATCTTGGGCAGATCCCTTTATTTTTCTGATCCTTATTTTCTTGATCTTCAAAATGGAAGAAAATATTATTTACTTCAAATGGATTTTATGGAGATCAAATTAAATCATACATATAAAGTTCTTTATAAATTCTAAAGTATCATATTGATGCAAAATATTGTTTTTGTCCTCTTGTTATTATTATTGTGATTGCTATTATTACTTTCTTTTTTTTCTTTTTTCCCTTTATTATTATTATTATTATAACATTTTATTGACAGAACCCATGCCTGGGTAATTTTTTTTACAACATTATCCCTTGCACTAACTTCTGTTCCGACTTTTCCCCTCCTTCCTGTTACCCTCTCCCCCAGATGGCAAGCAGTCCTATACATGTTGAATATGTCACAGTATATCCTAGATACAATATATATGTCCAGAACCAAACAGTTCTCTTGTTGCACAGGATATTATTACTTTCAATTGCATCAGTTTTCCCAACTTTTTAAGTGAAGTTCAAATAGAAATGATTAAATTACAAATCATCATTTTGTTAATGGCAGGATTCATTTGTATTTAATGTTTTGTAGTCTATTGTATAGATGAATAGAATAACTGCCTTTTGTTATTATTAAGAGGCTGTGTTTTTCTTATCGGGAGTTTTTCTTACTTTGCATCAAGGTTTCCTTGAAACACTTAATTCTGCTGTTTAAATAGCTTGCTTGGATTCTCATTCAAGTTTCCCTTTCATTTTATGGTTGTGAACAGTTACGTTAAAGAATTGCAAGCAACCAATACAGAAGTATACATGAATTACTGTTCTGCATTTCAGCAATGACTACATGTGTGTTATTTGCAAATAACATCTGTTAGTCTGATGCCCATTAATAGAGAATTATAGGATCAAAGTAAGAGGAAACTTTTGACAAGGACTTTGAAGATAAGAATTGGCATGAATGCCTTCAGTGCCATCACCAAAATATGCTTATTTAGTTTCTATTGTAATAATTTTAATGATGGAAAATATACTATCACCCAAAGCATACCAATCCATTTTGGAACAGCATTGAAATACAAATAAATGTTTACTTTAATCAGACCAAAATATGAGTCTTAATAAGTGCTATAAACTGCTCAGGTTTCTATCTTCTGGAAATAAGTAGAACAGGTTCTATACCCCTCCTATATGATAATTCTTTAAATATTTGAAGTTGGTTTTTAGTTACTTCTAATGTATCTTCCTATTCAGGCCAAACAGACATTGTATCTCCAATTAAATTTTGCACTCTCACCACACATATTTTAATTTATTGTCCTTCATAAAATCACCATAGTTTTGGGGAGGAGTGTGTGTGTGTGTGTGTGTGTGTGTGTGTGTGTGTGTGTGTGTGTTTTAGGGTCAGGGGACACCAGATTCTGTGACAGTAATACCACTAAACTAGTCCTCATAGCAGGCTCTCTGAACCTGCTTTCTTTTTGATGTTTTTCTCCCATACTAATAGTGTCTTTGATTCCTATTGTTCCTTGCTGAACTGGAATGGTGGGGTTAGTCTAAAATCAATTAATTCTAAGTTCTTGAACCAGAACCTATTTACAGGCTCCAACTTCGAATTACAGGATAATAGCTTTAGAGTTTAAAGTATCTTTATAGATGAGGCAACTAAGGTATATAAAGCTTAAATGATCAAGTCTTCTTGCTGAACATCCAGAACCTCTATCTGGAACAGAATACTTCAGGTGCCTCATAAACTCTCTTCTCAGGGGAGTGATCTACCAGAATCCAGGTTTATAAGGAAAATAGGGGTCTTAAACAGATTAACAAAATATTATTATATGAAAAGAATCATACTATGTAATTCTTATTATAAAGAGATAAAATTTGATGTGTAGACTACTTGAAAAAAATAATTTCTGAAATAGATTCCATCACAACCAAGTTGTTTCATATCACTCACCCCTCCTATATTCCAAGTTCTAAAACTCTCTTTTATGCTTTCCAAATCCTCTCTTCCAGGAATCTGGGAAATTTTAAAAGAAAGACATTCAACTCTTCTAAAGAGTCTGTCTAGATTCTTCTCCTTGCCTGGAAGGACTGACTTTTTTTCTATTCATGCTAAAGATTTGTATATGGAAGAATCTTTCAGACATCAAGTTAAAGATAACTAATTCTTGGCTTAGATGACAGGAAAAAATAATGATGAATGTTGGAGGAGTTGTGGGAAAACTGAAAAACTAATACAATTGTTGGTGGAATTGTGAATTATAGTGTTCTTGTTGGATTTCTGGAGTTCTTGGAGCAGCCTTCTTTTCAGTAGTGTAATCACCACATGAATAGCCAGTTGTTAAAGAACAAAAGTCTTTATTGTCTCCTTCACCTGGTTCTCTAGTGGCCTTTGGACGACTTGGTTTCAGTGGAGAAAATGCAGGAGGACAGGCCAGCCACCACAAGACTGTTGAAGATGGAAATGAATCTCTCTCTCCTTGGCTCTGAGGGCTTGAGCTCCCACCTCCAGTCTGCTTATCTTCTCTGGCTCTCAGTCTGAGTTCGAGGGCTTTTGCTTCAGCCTCCAGCCACCACAAAGGTGGACGATGGAATGAATCTCTCTGACTCTTTTGGCTGAGTTTTACCTCAACTTATATGCTCTAAACTGAGTATAAACCAATCATTATATCACTAGGAAACCATTATTTGTTGTAAGATGAAATCAGTCATATTGAACTTAGAGAACTATTAAGCACCATGCTAAACTAGCTAACCATTGTCTTTATCAATTCCACTGACTTAATACCTTGCAAAAATCCTTGTTTCAGAGTTCTGGTTCATAACAGTGAATGATCCAGAATTCTGGAGAGCAATTTAGAACTATGCTTGAAAAGTTATCAAATTGCGTATACCTTTAGACCTAGCAGTATTTCTACTGGGCTTACAACCCAAAGAGATCTTAAAGGAGGTAAAGGGACCCACATGTGCAAAAATATTTGTGGCAGCCCTTTTTGTAGTGGCAAGAAACTGGAAACTGAATGGATGCCCATCAGTTGGAGAATGGCTGAATAGGTTGTAGTATATGTATGTTCTGGAATATTATTTTTCTATAAGAAATGATCAGAAGAATGATCTCTGGAGAGACTTACATGAACTGATGCTAAGTGAAATGAGCAGAAACAGGAGATCATTATGCATAGCAACAAGATTATATGATGATCAATTCTGATTGACTTGACTCTTTCCAACAATGAGATGATTGAGGCCAGTTCCACTTGTTCAGTGATGAAGAGAGCCATCTGCACACACAGAGAGGACTGTGGGAACTGAGTGTGGATCACAACATAGCATTTTCACTCTTTTTGTTGTTGTTTGCTTGCATTTTGTTTTTTCTATTTTTTTCCTTTTTGATCTGATTTTTCTTGTGCAGCAAGATTATTGTATAAATATATATATATATATATATATATATATACATATATTGGATTTAACATATATTTTAACAAATTTAACATATTTTGAATTACTTACCATCTAGAGGAGGGGGTGGGGAAGGAGGGGAAAATTTGGAACATGAGGTTTTGTAAAGTTCCATGTTGAAAAATTATCCATGCATATGTATTGAAAATAAAAAGTTTTAATTTTAAAAAAGAATAACCAATTCAACAAGATCACTGCAGTTTTTTAAAAGAAAATAGTTGAGAGAACAGGGGACAAAAAGAACTGAGGCTACATCTGAAAATAGTGGTACAAAGAAAGGAGAGGAAGCATTGAGAATACTATCAAAGTAGGTAGTAAGACAGCAAGAAAGAAAGAGAAATAATGGAGATCAGGAAGAGAACTTATCTAGTAGATATATCTCAGGAGAATAGGGTCTAGTTTCCAGATCTATAGTAGTTAAAAAAAAATTGATTCTGGCCGCATGTTCCTCCCAAAATTGAAATACTTGAAGAAAGTTTTTTGAAGTCTTGACAGATTTAATATAATAAGAAACAATAAATTTTTTGGATTTAATCACCAAATCAACTATTATTCTTGATCTCCCTCCATTTGCTCACTTATACCCTAAATATTTTTACTTTAAAGTAACTCAAATCCTGGTAGAAATTTGAAACAGAGGATCCATGCATAAGAATTTAATCTTTGATTTTTCACATTTCCCTTTCACATTTCACACATGTAAGACAAAAGAATCTTGTGGTTTTGGGGTAAAAAAAATTGGATTCTAAGACCAGGATTTTATGTTATCTTGGAAAGGGGGTAGTATTAAAAAGCCAAAATCTATCAAAGTAGCAAGTACTTTCTTATCCTAAATCAGATTATTATCAAGGGGAAAACTCTGTGATTCAATTCTATAGTGAAACCTTAATGATAGACACAAAGCCCATGAACTCTACTTAGTTTATTCTGTGTTGCAAAAATATCCTGACTCCTGGAGGTATAAGCTCTCCTGTAAAAAGGAAAGCTTTCTGTAGTTTTGTGTGAGAAACAAGAAATATCTATCATAACAGAATAAAGGCAGCAAAAATTTGTTCTTGGTCTATTACCAGGTCCACGAATGTCTTGCATACAGGGACTGGAACTTAAACTCCAGAGTTTCAAGTTAATAATAAATGGCAACATCCATTCCTCATCTTATTGGGACAGTGAAATATAAAAACCCCAGGTCAAGCTTGAAGTTAGAAGCAGAGAAAAGTTACATCACCATGTGCTGGAAAAATCATGCCTAGGAGACACTACACATTTGGTGGAGTAATGCTTACTAATGACAGAAACCCAGCAAAACACTATACCACCAAGATTATACACCATCACCAAACAAAAAAGTAGGATGACACTCTCCTTGTGTTTCTTAAGCCCAATATGGATGGATTCATAGCAGACTGTTCAATTTCATTCAATTTGAAATGAGAAAAAAACAAAACAAAACAGAACAAATTGCTTGTTCTTCATTTTTGGTGTGTACATATGTGTGTGCACACCCACACTCCAGAGTCTTATTTATGCTAACAATATTACTTTTACAAATACTCACTTCATAATCTACCTACTTCTATGACTTTGTTTTTTGCTTCATTCTTCTCAATTTCTGCCTTACCTGTAGTGAAGAAGACTTCATTGAGTCCTTTGGTCTCTTTCTTGCTGGTACATTACTTTTTTAATTATAATTTATTTTTTCCCAATTGCATGTAAAAACAATTTTTAGCATTTATTCTTTAAATTTTGGATTCCCAATTTTTGTTCCTCCCTCTGGGTGCCCTTCTATGAGATGGTAAGTGATTTGTAATAGATTATATATGTATAATCATGAAAATAGCCAATATTAATAATTTGTGAAAGAAATACAGACCCCCTCAGAAAAAAACCTTGCAAAATACAAAGTGAAAAACAATATACTTTGATATGCATTCAGACTCCATTGTGCTCTTTTGGTTCTGCTTATTTCACTTTTTATTAGTTTATTAGTATCTGCTTCTCTTTTGTTTTAATAATTGCTGTAACTTTATAATGGAGACATCTAGATAGCATGTTGGAGAGAGAACTAAACTTGGAATCAAGAAGACCTGTGTTCAAATCTTCCCTCAGACACCTACTAGTTGTATGACACTGGGCAAGTCAACTAACCTTTTTATGCTTTGGTTTCCACATCTGTAAAAATGGCAGTAATAATAGCAACTAATTCAAAGGTTTGTTGTAAGAATTAAATGGTAAAGAAACAAAGCACTTTGCAAACCTGAAAATGCTATATAAATGCTAACATGGTTGTGGTTAACCACTATTGATTTCACTATTTCAGGTTAGACAAGAAAATGAAGACTGGAAACGAGAAGGATAAGCTTGACTACCTTCATAATTTTGTCTACAGCTGGTTCTAATTTACTATTAACTGGGTATAGAGGCATTTTTGTTTGATGTAGACTCCTATAGACTCCTGCACTCACTACTTGGAGAGAATGGTATTCATGATCTCTCAGCATCCCTGACTGTTTGCCTGGGTGCTAAAACAATTTTCCCTTGGTTCTTCTGGATTTTATGCGTTTTAGCTGCATGCCTAGCCTTTAATCTACTGCTTTATCTTTATACCCAGTATCTATGTCCTCTAGGCTTTGGTTATTGCTTGGCCTAAGCTATTTTCTTTCATTTTGCTCTGATTCAGGAACACATTTTCTCTGAGTCCCAAATGCTTATCTGCTTTAGCTCACTGTATTATTTAGAACTATAATACCTGTATATGCTCATTCTATCCCCTGATCCTAGGTACTGTCTTAAACATATACTTTTTAAAACTTTCCTGAATCCCCATTTCTGAACTACTTTCCCCACAATTAGAACTTTCAGAATTAGTGCTCCTAGATTCTATTCTGCTTCAACCAAGAAGTCTTTTCTGTACCTCAAAATCATTTATATTATAAAACCATATAGAAATAAAATCAAACCATTTAGAGAAATGTTATATTTGATTAAAAGCAAGCTATGCTTCATAATTACAGCCAAAGAAATATATTACTTGAGTACTTGTATCAGTCCTCCAATGTCCATTTATCCACAACTGCCTATAGAACACTAAAAAGTCCATTGGATGTGGGTTCAATCTTGGGTTCAATCACTTAACAATTAGATTATATTGGGAAAATCATCGAATCTCTTTTGATCTCAATTTCTTCTATAAAAAAAAGTTGAAAGGCATGGCCTGTGAGATCCCTTCTCCCAATGGATGATCCTATGTCCCTGGCACTAAAACCAGAGAATTATACTTAAGATGACCAAAATATTTTCCAAACCCCAAATAAATACATGTGCTCAGACAAAATATATTCCTTCTGTGAAGCCTTGTTGAAAAGAGTACACTTTCTTTCCTTGAAATCAGAACTCTCCTAGAAAATCCAGGACATATGGTACCATAACTCCATGGCATTTGTGGGGGTTACAAAAGAAACAGCAGACACAGTTCCTGCTGCCATGTCGCTCACAGACTATTTGGGAAGATAGAAGCAGACACTTATGAAATAAGTAAGGCATATTGATGCCAAAGCAAGTGATTGAAAAGTGAAAAAAAATCACTCAAAGTACTAGGTTCTTTTTTTTTTTTTTTTTGAAGATATAAAAAAGACAGAAGAAAATAAATCATTGGGGTTGGAGTTAAGACAAGTTCAAATCCTAATCCTGTCATTTATTTAAATGATGACCTTGATGTCATTATGTAACTTCTTTGTAATTCAGTTCCCTCATCTTTAAAAAAAGAAGGAATAATAGTTATAATATCTGTCTTAAAGATCTTTTGAACATCAAATCAGATGACTGTAAGTACACAGAATTGTAAAGTGCCAGATTAATGTAAACTATTATAACCCAGGAATATGAAAATGTTGATGTTTGTGTGTTAATAATAAACAAAAAATCAGGCTGACTAAGTTTAGGGAAGCTCATCACCAGACTGGCTGTAGGATAAAGGTGTTTTGGAACTAAAGAAACTCTCGAAGATCAATTATTTTTTGTTTATTATTAACACATATTCTTAAGCATTTAAGTGAATATTATATTATGTCTCCATTCATTGGAGTTTTTCCTTGATGTCTCATTAGACTGAAATAATCTGGATAGCTAAATCAGTAGTTCACAATTTCTGTCATATCCTAGCAAGTCAGAACTGCTGTGAGGATGGACAAGAACCATAATTTTGAATTTTTGTACTTGGAACAAAAATAAAAGTTTAATATGTGTGGTTGGGATAAGTGTTTTTAAGAATAGACTTACCTTAAAATGAAATGAATTGTCTCTAACAGGTAACGTTTCCCCTTGCCTGGTAGTCTTTAAGCAGAGGCACAACAACTACCTTTCAGGTAATTTATAATGGGCATTCTTCTCCTCTCCTGTATGCATTAGACTAAGTGACCCCTGAGGTTGTTGTCAGTTCTTAAATTCTGTGACTTACACTGAAGTAATGCAGTACTTAAGATCTGATATCAAATATATTATATAATATGAAATAACTAGTTTGATTTTATTCAACACATTGATCATTTCCTTTAGTATTATGTAGGCATTGGTGTAGGAACACATTAAATGCAGGAAATGGCATGGTGCCAATTCCTTTACAAGTACCATTTTAATGAATCCCATTATAATTTCCAATTTTATAGGAGGGAGACACTTCTGTCTCTTAACAAATAGCCTATATGCATGTTGTTCTCTTTGATAATGTGGTTAAAGTAAAAAAAAAAATTCAATAAAGAGCAGACAACCAAGAAGTCTTTTCTGTACTTCAAAACCATTTATATTATAAAACCATATAGAAATAAAATCAAACCATTTAGAGAAATGTTATATTTGATTAAAACCAAGTTAAGCTTCATAGTTACAGCCAAAGGAATATATTACTTGAGTAATTGTATCATTCCTCCAAAAACTAACAAAAAAATTTAAAAACTACCAAAGTAAAACAAATAAAGCCCTTCCCTTTTATTAACTTTTCTTGGCCATTTTTATTTAAGAAAATTAATAAATTAATAAAACTAATATTCTATGCTTCTTATATATAGTGAAATAGAAGACTATATGTTGATAACACTACAGTGTGAATTTACTATCTCAACAAACTTTTTGACAATACCATTAAAATGTAATACTGCAGTACTACTATAGAGAGCAGGTAATAGAAAAGATAATTAGAAAAACTTGATTTTAACCAGGGAATGTTTTCCAGAAGAAGCCAATGCTCATTTTAGGTGAACAGGATTATTTAGAATTTGAGTAATAAAATGTAAATCTTAGTTGAGAAAGAATGAACCTTTTTGTAAAATGGCTATAATTACCTTAATTTAGGTTCGTACCATTGGTCCTCTTGACTGCCAGTATCTACTTGGAAAATTATTATATTATCTTAGGACAAGAAATTGATCTAAATCTGTATTCCTCCAATGTTTTCTCTTGGCAGAATGACCTATAGAACTTCAGCTCACAACTTGTATGTATCTTCTTTTAGAGTTCAGGAGATTCCTGATTTTTTAAAACAACCACCAAAAATTGTCAAAGTGCCTTGTTATAATTTAGAGCTAAACTAATTATGCAAGTTGCTCCTCAAGGACTGAAAGTAAATTATTTATCTTGATGCTGGGCAACTTTCCCAATACCTGTAATAATCAGTTTTTAATATTTGGTTGAACATTAATTTTTCCTGATACAGTAATTAATGGCAAAGGAAAGTTTATGGTAGCCATTCTTTTCATCAATGTAGAAGAATATGACTATGCTACAGAGAGTAAATATGGATTTATTTCTGGTAATAGCAAATTAGCTGAAAAAGGTATTCTTTCTCTGTGAAACTTGTACACATACAACTAAATTTATTTGATGGATTGGGGTTAAGTGAATATGGTATAAATATTTATAAAACACTATTGTGTTATATACATAATTTATATATATGTACATATGTATGTATGTATGTGTGTGTATATATATATATATGTATATATATATATATACACAGAGAGAGAGAGAGAACATGGACAATACACTAGGGGATAAAATCAACAGAAGAAAATAATTCTATAGGGCTACAACACTCATCTCCCAAACAATAAGAAAAATAAAAGGACTGCATCTCAAAATGCAGACAACTAAACCTGAGATACATTTATAACATGTTGCCATTGTTGGGCAATAAAAGGATTACCATTACTAATTATAAATAAAAATGTCCTTTCCTTTTATGATGGATAAAAAGCCAACCCACATACAGTGTAGTGTGGTTAATATATTGCACTGTCCAAGTGAAAAATGTTTCCAATGTTATCTTAACTTTCTTTACTTGTATTAATCAAGAGTTGATGACCATGACTTTAGGCCTGAAAATATTATGGTGGAAAACCTTGGCAGAGAGAAATCCAGATTGTATGTGAGAAAAGTTATTTATCATGCTGTCACCACACACCTAGGGATGTGGAGTTCAAGCTAATTTATTACAACATTGTTTTCATTTTTACTGGGTGAGGAAAAGACTTAGACTAAGGCAATCTCCCTCCAATCTGCCTCTGAGCAGCAGCAATGACACTGCTACTATTCTCGTTCATATTTTATGGCTTTATACCCCCTCTGACTCTGCTATCTTTCCAGAAAGAGTTCATTACACCTCCTTAAAAGTCAAGTATTAAATGTGTTTGTGAAGACAGAGAGTAGAAGGTGAAGAGAGAGAAACAAATAAATACTTTATCAAAGGCCACTGTATGCAAACTATGTTAGTTGCAAATTTGAATTGTTTAACACTACTAATTCCTTATGTGCAGGGTCAATTTAAAAAGAACTTGTAAGCTACATGTCAAATATTACATATTCTATAGAGGTGGAGAGAGGAAGGTTGAAAGGTGTTTGGGGACATTGCTAGGACAGCACACTTTTTTCACTCTAAAATAAATGCGCATACCAAATGAAGTGGGGATTGGTAAAGAGTGATGGGTTGACAGTCATGAAATCTGGAGAATTGAAGAATGTGATAGAACCATGTACCAGAATTGTATGTGAAATTTTCAGACTCTTTTTTCCTCAGGAGACTCTCTCACAATCAGCAAGCAGTTTGTTCTAAATGCCCATTCAGGTTTTAGCTTCCCCAAAGAAATGGTGAACCAGAAATCAACTGGTGCACAGTTGTTGATGTGTGGTGGGAGTGTATAACATACACAAGTAAATTAAACCAGCAAGAGAAATGCACTTACAGTATTCGGTACAAATAAAGACTTAAGTCAACTTCTCCCTCTCTGGGGTGATTTTACATGCACCTTATATCAAGGTCTCCCACTTTGCTAAAACTGCATTGCAATAGACTATCTATTTGGCATGGGTGAGTGAACAGCTTTTGAAAGTTAAATGCTTCATTTGTTTAAAACTAAAATGGTATATGTGTATGGGAACAGGGCAATGGTGGTGGTGATCTATAATTGTGCAGTTGAAAAGTGATAAAGTTGATAACTAAGGACTTAGGTTCAAATGCTAGGTGATACTGATTACTTTTGCAATATTGTGGGTTTTTTTTATCTGTAAAATAAAAAGACTGCACCAAGTTATTTGTATATGTTAAACACTACCATTAACCATCAACTACTGTGTACCAATTAATTTCTGGTTCACCATTTCTTCAGTCTCCAAGGTCCTATTTAGCTCTGAATTAATGCTTCTAAGTACAGAGACAATTTGCTACAAGATACTGATGTAATTTTGACTCCAGAAATGAGTAAAGACCACTTTCTAGACTATAGCTTAGAAAATGAGGAACCAAAATTATTTTTCAATTATTCTAAGGCTATAGATTAGCACATAAATAGAAGAATATTAAACAAACCCATCCTTTAGATCAGCACATAGTCCTATCACATTAAATTGTCCGAAGATCACATATGCTTTGATCTTTGTGGGGTAAATGAACCCTTTAAAGAATTGAAGAAGTTACCTTAAAATTATATTATTTATACTTATTTTCTGCATTCGTTTATTTTAAAATGTTTTCAATTGAAAGAAAAAAACACATACTTATCTAATAAAACGAATTAGAAAATATCTTTGTAATAGGGTACTTTAACTCAATAGATCCAGCCATATGACAAAAAAATTTGACATATTTTAAGAAAAATTGAGTTTCTACTTAAGAAAGATTTTTAAAATGCTCATGTTCTTTTACATACATATTTTATTGCTAGATATATATACCCCAAATAGAACAAAGTGAGAGAGAAAAAAAGGTCATATGTACCACAATATTCTCAATATCACTTTCTTTAGTAGAAAATAATTGAAAACAAAGTAAACATTCTTTCTTTGGAGTGTTAGTATAAGAAATTCTGAATATGACAAATTTAGAGAATCATAAAAAATATAAATTGTTGAAGAAAGTCTAATCAAGTATAGATATCTGTATATGTCTATATACATGCATATATAAGGACTACAAAATTCAGATGGGATGAATAAAAATAAAAAAAGAAACCAAACACTGTGAAATTATGATAATCAAGAAGTATAGCCCAGTAAAAAATTGAGAAAATATTACCCTTCTTTGCAAAAATGAAAGATTAAAACTATGAAAGATTGCCAATCAGTGTTTAGGTTGATTGTTTTTTTACACTGTTTTTCCCCTTTATTTTTTATTATTGGTAACAAGGTTTGGATTGCAGAAGAAGTTAGAGGAAAAGAATATATTTAAGGGGAAAAGATATATGAAAAGCAAAGACAGAAATTGTTTAAAAGTAAAATAGCTTTAATTGGCATTATATTTTCATTTTAACACATTATTCAAGGGAGTATAATATTACTGATCCTTAATTTGGAGGAAGGCTGAGGATCAAAGAGAATATGAAAGGAGAAGTTCCACTGTTTAGGAAAACAGACATTCATGAAAGATCATGTTCAATTTGATTTCCCATGAATCTTATGTGAAAGCCTTATTCTTTCTTTCAGAAAGACAGGACTTGACAAACTCTGAAGGCCTGGTCTCTGTGGCATCTGGCAATTGTATCATGGCATCAATACTTATTGAAGAAATTATATTGTGGCAAACATGATGTAGGTGGGCAGCACTAAAATATTGACTTCAAATCCTGGAAGACTTGAATTCAAATCCTGCCTTCCACCCTTCTTGTGCCTCCGAACAAATCATTTACCTTTTCTCAGTAGTCTCACTTTCTTCAAATAAAAGTAACTATTTCCCAGGGTCATGGTGAGAATAAAATTAGATAATCTATGTAATACGTTTCACATTTTTAAAAAAGGTAACAAAAAAGAAAACTATTAATTATTATTTAACTGTGAATGGGATATGTTTCAAAATTAAACTCTCTGAATTAAGTTTGTGAGTAGCAAGTTAAAATGCCATAAAGGCTTTAGTTCTTCCCTGATAAAGGAAGAACTGTACATTATCAATGCCAAGTAGGGCTCCATCTCCTTGTATGTCTGATCCTTATCCTTCATCTTGGCATGGACTTTTAACCATCTGACCACTTAATGTGGCATCTGAGGCAATAAGACTGCATATTAATTTAAAATATGATTAATTAATTTGCCATTTCTTACTTTTTTCCTAATCTATTACCTTTTCATGGTAGGAAAATAACCTTGGTCTTCTTTTAAAATACAATGCCACAAATATATAGCCTTTGGAAAATATTACAAAGGAAAGAGGTTTTCAATATTAATGTGATAATGAATGGTATGTCTGTTGCCTGAAGAATGGCACTGATATGTTTGATGCAATTCATTATGAAAAAGTTGCCAACTGGGTAATGAGTTTGGCTCTAGCAACTTATGAAGACCATGTGTTATGATTTACGAAGGCCACCATCTGCATCAGTGGGGCAAGGATCTACACTGAGTAAAACATGAGTTCCTAAAGTATTGAAGAATCCTTGAACCTGTGGTCTCTGGCTTGCTTAGCATTTTCATTTCTCTTTTATGAAGAATAGAAAACCATGGATGAATATGAGTACTGAGACATGAATATAAGATTATGGAGAACAGGAGACTAGTAGAGTAAAAGTAAGTAAAAAGTAAAAGTAAGGCCAAAAAAAAAAAGTGTGCAGTTGGGTTTTTGGTTCAACACAATAAACTATATAGAAGCAGATTTGCCTAAAGGACAATAGAGATCAAAAAGAAGTTCAGTCTGGGAGTTAGACCTATGTTGGATGATAGCATGAATTACAATGGTTTAGGAAGGGGATGATTATGACTTAGACCATCATGATTCTGAAGGAAATTTATGGGATCTCCAGAAAGAAAGAAGCTCAGATTTTAATCTTGGACCATAAAATAGAAAAGCCAGTTACATAATAAAATTCATAAATAAATAAGAAATAGTAGCAGGACACTTATTCAGTAGAATCAATTTGAAACAATTGTGAAAGACATGATAGGTCAAGGATGGCTAGAACATCAACGTCTTCAAGACAGAGGCATACAAAATTGGGATAGACAGGGAGAATTCTTGAGAAGAATATTAAGAAAAAATGGCTTTGTCATCCAAAGAGTTGGAGGAGACTGCCTAGTGGGAAGATAGGGAAAAGTCTATGGTATTTATCAAATTTGGCATATTCTGATCTATAGATTAAGGGGAAAAGAAATAGATTTCGAAAGAGCCAAGACACGTACAATTTTGCCAAACCAAATCTATTTGAAAGAGTTTCCTAATAAAATCATCATCTGACTGGCTTCCCTGGGCCCAGATCTAGGAAAAGTTAAAAGTTAATCAAAAAGAAGGATAAGTATCCTACAATTTGCAGCTGGAAGGGATCTTAGAATTTAGTTGGTCCAACCCTCTCATTTTATAGTGAAGGCTAATGAATCCCAAATAGGTTAAATTGTCTTCTAAGAGATTATATGCATACTAAGTATTTTATGTAGGACCAAGAAAAAGTCATACTACTATGAATGCACATAAAAAGCAAGGAAAAATATAACAAGCAAAAAGACTTATGTAACATCATAACTTTCTTCTTGTCATTATAATTCCCTGTTTTGTACAGAAAAAAATCCTTTAAAATTCCCTAAAAATGGATGATACACTTTTCCTAAGGTTTTTAAAAGAATCGAGAGAAAGAATTCTAGAGAGAGAAATTAGTAGCCACTAAATACTCAGAAAGACTTGCGTTCAAATGTGACCTCAAAGTATTCTTAAAACAGCTTTGTGACTATAAGCAAGTCATTTAATCCTGTTTGTTTGAATTTCCTCATCAAAATGTGCTGGAGAGAGAAGTAGCAAACCACTCCTATATCTTTGCCAAGAAAACCCCAAAATGGAGTCATGAAGAGTCAGACAGGACTAGAACAATTCAACTTGTCAAGTTCTGGTGACTCACAGGCTCAGAGTGACGATGACATAAATTAAGTCAACAATCATTTATTAAACACATACCCTGTGCCTGGCAATTGTGTTAAGTATTGAATTTGCCATATTAGCATATTTAGTAAATTTTACCTGGATCTTAAAATGGGAAGGTTGGGAAGAAGGAACGAAACTGGTTGCTGGATTTGAGATTTTTAGATTTTCTAGTTGAGTTACATAAATAAAATAAAGTGACTTTGAAGACTAAAAATTTCACTTTGATTTGAGACCAAATCTTATTCTTTATAAAAGATTACTTATATGAAATACACATTGTCCCAAAATCTTTTTGTATGTGTATATATTGATATTTTTTTCAAAAGGGAATGAATATATTATTCATAAATACTGCGAACTCAAAATAGAAACTAGAGTTGTAGATACCTTAAAATTCTATACATCCTTCCAGTGCTGAGATAGGATGAAAAAAGGAGCTACTATTTTCATGTTACCTAAATATTTTGCCTTTGCTGTTACATAATGAATTCTGTTCAATGATTTATAGATCAATAAGATAGAGCTCCAGAAGGAATCAGGCCCACCAGGCACTACTTAACATATACCTTTCTGTCTCCTTCCAGCATCTTCATCACTACTTTTCCTCCTATACTAGTCTACACCGTGTGTGGTCTAAGGCAGTTCCTAGCTCATCTGGCTCCCCCAGTTCTCAAAGGCTTATGCAGTTTTCAGAGTCATTTAAAGGTCTGCCAAAACTAGGTTGCTATGCATAACACAATACTTTAGTAATAGCAAATGTGATAGTTAAATCCTTTCCCTACTCAGTGTTCTGCTGTACTATGAAGTCCAAGAAACTTGTTCTAAAAGCATACCTAAGGGGATCACTACCATGTCTGGAATGGGAATTAGAGACTTTTCTGACATCCTTCAGAGAATAAGATATTTTAATGGCTTTACGGTATTGGCATTTATATTAAAACTTTCTTTTTATGTCTCAAGTAATAAATAAAAGGAATATTAAGCATGGCCATGTTTATATTGATTTATATTTTTAAAATAAAACTAAAGTCTGAAAAGTGACAGAAAAATTGGTGATTCTATTCTTATTCTTGCTTTGTATTATTTGGTTTTGGATGGATAATGTTTTTATTTTAAAGATTGACGATAATACAAGAAAATAAAACAGAATCCTTTATTCTAAGTTATCTTTTCCTTAGTTTTAAAACTATCGAGAAGCTTCTCATCTGGAGGCATGTGTATGTGAGTGTGTGTGTGTGTGTGTGTGTGTGTGTGTGTGTGACAGAGAAAGAAAGAGAGAGAGCCTTTTCATTCCATGTTGTCAATTGCTCAAAACTAAGAAACACTATTTACCCCTCAGACAGCAAAGTTATGACCTTTGTGGGGGTACCTGCAAGATGCTTTGCAAATAAATCACCAGAATAAGGTCGAATGGCAAAAGTCGTCACTTTGAAATATTACCCTATCATTGATCACAAAGTTCAAATGTAAGTTCACAATTCAATAAGCATGGGCCATAAGAAAGGAGGTCTGAATTTATATGACCTTTCTCTCTCTTAGCCTGGTAACCAAAAAGTCCTTTTAATCTTTCCTAATAAATTTCAGATTTCCTGTTAAAGAAAAAAAATCTGAATTCAGTTTCATGAGTGGTCATGCACTCATGCCATGCAACCTGTTAAATGATACACAATCATTGAAGTAATTTACAAAGATGAAGATATATTTCTAATTCTTTTGCTATTTTCTTTAATTATTTTCATCATAAGATTTTGTTGATCCCTAAAGGAAATTTGATCTAAGTAGCTTATTAATGAAAAAATTCATATTAAGATTCCTTTATACCTTCCTTCTATCACCATTAATTCACTTTAACTATGGAAAACAACAGCAAACTTCTTGGTGGGAATTGAACCAAATGTCATACATCTCAATCATTAAAAGGACTTTCATATTTTGCTAGTTTTGAAATTTAAAAAATAGTATCTGTGAAACCTGAATTTCATTTATTTTACTTATTTTGTGGACTTTGAAAATAACCTTTTGTGCCAAAGTCATACATGAAGATTATTGACATTCTGAAAGCAATATCACAAGAACCAGTTTTTCCATACTGAAAGAAGAATTGTACTTTTTAAAGGGAATTTGGTCTTCTGTTGTTTCTGCTCCTAATTAATTCCTTTGGTCTGTTTCCTCATCTGTAAATTTTCCAAGTCCTTACTTCCATTATTTAAAGTTCTCTAGAATAAAACTTATTTGAGGTCCATTCATAAGCTCACATTTTAAAATGTTCCAATAAGCATTTTTGTATAATAGTTTTTTAAAAACCTCTATAGTTTATTTCATATATTAAATTGTTCTGAGTGGGCACCTTGGTGGTGTAGTAGATAGAGCACTGGGTTTGAAATCAGGAAGATTCATATTCATGAATTCAAATCTGGCCTCAGTTATATAATAGTGGCGTGACCCTAAGTCATTTTACTGTTTGCCTCAGTTTCCTCAGCTGCAAAATGAGTTGGAGAAGGAAATGGCAAACCACTCCAATGTCTTTATAAAGAAATTTGGAGGATCATGAAGAGTTGGATCCTTGTTGTTTTTGCTCATCCTTCATTCTCAAAAGAATAACAAAGACAGAACTGAATAAATGGAACAATAGAAATTATTCTTAAGAGATCCATAGGCTTCCTTTATGATATGGCCAAAGGGATTACACACACACACACACACACACACACACACTTAAGAACATTTGATTTAGAAAGATTATAACATTGCCAAGTTAAAATGAGTTGCTATAAATTTGTAAGCAATTTTGAATCACAATTATGTATGAGTGCTGTTTGTAGATCAAGCTAACCATCTTTTTTTCCTTGCAAGGCTATATTCTGGACTACAGCCTACCTTGTGTCTTGGTCTCTTTCTCAATCCTCTTTTTATGTGTTGTCTTTTACCTTTAACTTTCTATAATTTGCTTTTATGTGTCTCCTTCTGCCCCCCATAGAATGTAAGTACCTTAAGAGCAGGGATCATCTTTTTGCCTACACTTGTATTTCCAGTGATAGACACATAATAAGTACTTAATAAAGATGACTAAGTGATTTGAACTAGTTTTCTCTTTTTTGGATCTTATTTTTCCCATCTACAAAATAAAGTTATTGGATGCTGCTCCCTTCTAAGGTCTCTTTCCAGGCTCTCAGTTCTATGAGGGAAAAATGAAGTTCCAGGAATTCACAAAATTGCTTTTCAAGAAAGTGCTACAAAGGGATGTGTGAGATGGAACAAGGGATTAGAGAAGGACCTACTGTATTTTGACTATTTCTGCTGATTAAGCTCAATTGTTTCTAACTGCTAAAGGAGTTTAAATTTTAGCACTGATTGTATCCTATAAATATTACCAACTTGGAGCAAAGTCCTGTTCATTACCTTCCTGGTTTAAAACTTTAGAAATGTCCATATTTTCTCTCTAAATTTTTTTTAATACATTATGATGCTTGACATTTTATGGACCTGAGTTTTATATTTGTCACATTTTTCTTTAAAGTATTTGATATGAAAATCATATATACTTTCCTTTAGGGTCTTTTCTACATGTCTGCCTAAGCATGACTACAACTAAATATTATATTTTGCAAATTTATCACTAAGCTTAATATTCTCTTTGGGGACTGAGGTACAATAAAACCCCTTGGGGAGGAACTTTTGCATTTCCCACATTATATATTGAAATAATCAACATATTTACTCATCAAACTATTTTGAGAAACAGAGACAGAATATTTTCCAACAGATAGCATCTGGGATCAATGTATACTTAAACCTATGGAAGGAAAAAGCACAGTTAAGTTCATCAAAGTTTCTGTATGAACTTTGAAACATATTATACTACAACTTTTGCATATTACCTACTTAGTGTATGTAGAAATGCAACGTATCTTCTTTAGTCTATTATATTGTATAATATTATACAATATGATAGATATTGTATAAGAGATTCTTTATAATTATTCCGAGAATACTATTAGTTACTTATAAAGTGAATTGATACGTATCTTCTTTAGTCTATTATATTGTATAATATTACACAATATTATAGATATTGTATACAAGATTCTTTATAATTATTCTGAGAATACTATTAGTTACTTATAAAGTGAATTGATACTTTATCTTTTAAAGGATATATGTTTTCTGAATCTTGAAGTCTGATGTTTACTTAAAAATTATGCAACTTCCATTACCCCATTAATGCTTATATAATATTCTTTCTCTATGTTAAATGCCTTTCTTCTAATGAATATTGTTCTGGACTTGGAGATAATATAAAATGCTTTCATTCTGGCTTCAAACATTCTATTGCTATGCAAACTCTGAGAAGTCCTTTAGTATTACTTTTGGTTTAATCACCTGTAAAATGGGAATGATATTAGGATCTGCTTTCAGGGCTGTATTGTTTTTCAAATGAGACAAGATATATAGATAAATTTACAAACCTTAAAACACTGAATAAAGACTAGATGCTGCTATTGAAATCTCAGATATTGTCTCCACATAAATAGGTGCAAAATGAATCTTTGAAAAAAAATCTGTCTATTTTCAATGCTTCCCCTTCTTCTTTCCTCACTCTGTTCTACAATTTAATTCTTTTGCATTCTGTCTTTTGAGTTCATTATGCAACTGAAACTGTTCTCTTCAATGCAACAATACTTTCCAAATTGCAAAATATATTCTTTTTTTCAATCTCAGCCCTTTTCTGCTTCTAACTATGATGCAAGTCTCTCATTGTTCAAAGAAATTCCTTATCACACTAACTTTCAACAAATCACTAGGTAAGAGTCCTGTGGGTGTGAGCAGGAAAGTCCCTTTAAGACATCATCTTCCTTTATGTGGGTATCTTAAACTGGCCTAGATCATAGAATAAACCTTCAGCAGGGACACTGAGACTAAATCAAGGTAGGCAAATTTGTCATTTAATTGATAAGTTTTTACTAATTCCTATGTTCCAAGAATTATGTTAAAGACTATTCTCCCCACAAGAAGAACAAAGCCCCACCTGTTCCTTGAAGGATCTCATATTCTAATATGCATATACAAGATTTATATATTGTTAAGGTAATCTCAGAGCGAAGAGATTGTGTGGAAAGGGGGTGAAAGGATAAACAAAGCCCTCTTCTTGAAGGGGGCAGTTTGAACTGAGTCTTGAAGGAAGCCAGAAAGGGGAGAAAACAAAGCATTTTATGCATGGGAATAGCTAATGTGATGAAGTAAGTGTTGGGTACAAGGAAAAGCGAATAAGTCATGTTCCTTTGATCACAGAACAATTAGATGGGAACAAAAATGAAGTGTTAGAGTGGGACAACTAGATGGTACAGTGAACATAGCTCCAGATTTGGTGTTAGGAAGACTCATCTTTCTAAATTCAAATCTGGTCTCAGAGGCTCTGTGATTCTAGACAAATTACTTAAACCTTTTTGCCTTAGTCTCTTCATATGTAAAATAAGCTGGAGAAGAAAATGGCAAATACTCCCGTATCTTTGCCAAGAAAACCACAGATGAAGTCATAAAGTGTTAGATGTGATTGAATGACAACAAAAATTTGGAAATTTTTTCTGGAGTTGCTACTTCAGGATCTTACAAAAAGTCTCCTAATCCACAACTTTAATGGATCTAAAAGACAAATACCATGTTTGCTTGTGACTCAGAAAGATAAGGAAATCTCTATTGTCCATTGTCCTTGTCAAGATAGCAAAATCATTTGAACAAATATTACCATTACTGTATCCTGAAGAGATTTAAAAACAAAAATGGGAAATGATCTATTTTTACAAAAATATTTATAACAATTCTTTTTGAGGTAGAAAAGAACTGAAAATTATGGGGACATATATTAGTTAGTAAATGACTGAACAATTGGTGATATATGATTTTAATGGAAAACTATTGTGCTTGAAGAAATAATGAGCACGATGATTTTAGAAAAATGTGAGAAGACTTAGAGAAATGAATACAAAATGAAGTGAGCAGAACCAGGAGAACATTGTACATGATAATAGCAAAATTGTATAAAAATCAACTATGAATGACTTATCTTTTCTCAGTCATTCAATGACTCAACACAATTCCAAAGGACTCATGGTGAAAAAAAAAATCCACCTCCAGAAAAAAACAAAACAACAACAAAAACAACAACAACAAAAACTAATGGAGACTGGATGTAGATCAAATCATACTATTTTTCACTTTCTTTTTTTTTATTTTTGTTTTTGTGGGGTATTTTGGAGGGAAGGGTTTTATCTTTTTTCATAACATGACTAAGATGGAAATGTAATTTGCATAATTGCATATGTTCAACTTATAAATTTAACCTATTTAATTTCTTACCATCTCAGGGAAGGTGGAGTACAAAAAGAAACTGAGAGAATATGACATTCAAGAAATTTTTATAAATGTTAAAATTGTTTTTATATACAATTAGGAAAAAATGAAGTACTATTCCAAATATCAACACTATTCAAGCCAAGTACATAGAGAAGCTTTCATATAACCTGACTCATATGGAAATATGTAAAAAAAAAATGTACATATATAATCCAAAAGAATCAAAATAAAATATAAAGTTCATGGGCTCTCCACAACATACATAAATGTAAACACATAGTACATATGTATAAGTATAGACACACATACACATATACATGAATACAATTTGAAAGCCTTTGGAGATATTTGATAAAGTGATGTTCAACTCCTTTGTTCAGGACCCACTGCAGTGTTAGTTTCTTGGAGCCTTCTTTTTTCTCATCCTTCTAGACTACAGAATCCAGCTCTTTCTTAGAGACTCAAGTATCCTCACTATGAAATTCCAGTAGGCTTCCCTTTCTTCTATGTTTTCTCCTTTTCTAACTTTCACTTCCCTATATATCATCCCTAGAGAGTTTTGTGGGATGACTGGGAAGAATCAGATAAACTAATTAGTCCTAAAGTGTTAATGAGCCTTTATGCTTAATCTGTAAATCCCAACTAACCTATTTATTTTAACAGTAATCTTCAATGAGTGACTACTTAAAAAAATTCAGGCAACTTGGTAAAACTTTCAGACATACTTTTGTGGGTCAAGTATGGAGGAAAAATAATCTTGTAACTACAATGCATGGTTTGACTTAAACTTTCTCCTCCCTTCCCCTCTTTGAACAGCAAATTAAATATACTAAACCTGAGTTAATTGCTCCCTTTCTCCCATAGATTGTATAACAAAACAACTCAACTACCTACATTTCTGCTTTGATTGGATACACAAAACTTCCCAGCACCTGCTTTGTATTAGCTGCACTGGATCCCACATTCCTTGAATCTTACAAGTAACTAGGGACATTCCTGACCAATTTTTTTTTTAATCAGTGCAGACTACCTCCCATTGCAATATCCAAACACTTCAGAATGCTCCTTCTTTAGGATGAATACTAAAAAGTCTCTGGTGAAGAGAAAGAACTGTCAAAGGCAAAGTTGTATCCTAACAAGAAACTTATGAGAGTTTGAAAAGACCAAGGCTTGACTGTCTTCTGTTTAATTCATTTAAAAATTTAGTAAGAGGGTATGGATTTTGAAAACTTGAGAACAATTTCTTTACCAGACCTATTATTTAGTTAGTGTGTGTGTGGTTCAGACAGCATTTAATAAAAAAGCTGGAGAGATATCTAGAAGCAAAGCGAAGTTTATCATAGGTTCTAGAGAATCGGGCGTCCCACCCAACGAGCAGACAATGGAAGGGAGGAAGCACCATAGGGGGCAGGGTCAACACTTTTTATCCCTAACGCAAATACCCCTCCCACCACTGACCCTCATCCTTATTGGTTGAGGATCTTACATTCTAAACCCGGGAACTACCCAAGAAATTGAACTTGACCAATAAGTACATAGTTGCCCATATTTGACCTAACAGAAAGACACTGATGTCATAGGAGGATAACAAGGGGATTTAAGTATGCCCTTAGGGGATAGCAGGGAGGGAATTTAAGTATGCCCTTGACTTGATGCTTAAAGTCCTTCAGGCCTACTCAAACTTTGAAATAGATGAAGCCTTACTGGATTTTCACAACTATCTTGAAAGATCTCACCTCATCTCGTTCATGTGTATGGGATTGATGATGATGATGATGATGATGATGATGATGATGTTGATGATGACAATTTTGTGAGAAGTATGAGAAGTTAGGTTTCCAAAGATATTGCAAAACAGGGAAATGAAATATCTTGTTTCATCTGTGAGTCAAGGAACTGGTTAAACAAATAAGTTCCTGACAAAAAGGTTCAGGGTTAAACCATCCCAAAACAGCTAGGGTCAGTGACAAGGCAGAAGACTTTTTGAGAAGAGTATAATCCAACTTAATTGTCATTCATATAGTAAATCTGACCAATTGAAATTTAAGTCTGACTATAAATCCAACCAATCCAAACACTGAAGGGAGAAGTAAAGAATCAAATTCCCAGTATAAAACTTGCTCCCCAGTACTACTTGGCTTGTCTCATCCATAATTTTACCTGCTTCTCCTGAGAATCTCTGAATAAAGAATTCTCTTCTTACTCTAAAGAACACTACTCCTGGACAAGTTTGCAACTGGGAAGCAATAGGTAGTGGCAGAGAATCCCAGGTTTACTTCCCAACCCTGATGAGTTCCATGAAGTCTTTTGATAAATATTTAATTATGAGTAAGGAGACTAGTTCTATATTTTTTAAAAACTTTTCATACCACTTTGTCAATTTACACCTGTGATAATAAATAAACATATATTAAATGCCTACTAACTTTCAGAGACTGTGTTAAGCTGGGGGTATATTTAAAAATGGCAACATGTTATCCTTTCACTCTGGCAACTCAATCTAATGAGGGTGCTAACCAACAAACATGTTAAATATAGAACAAATAGGAAATAATTAAGAGTGGGAAGGAGCTAGAATAAAGAGGAAGAGTTGGAGAAAGATTTCATAGAAAATGGGAGATTTTACTGGAGCCAAGATAGTGGAGAGGACAAACGTATCTTTCTGACCTCTTCCCATGACCCGCAGACTAACTAGCAAATCCAGTCTCTGAATTAATTTTAGACTGAATTAGTTTTTTAGCAGAACCCACAAATATTGGGAATGTAGCAAATTACCAGCAGAAGATAATTTCAAGGATCTCCAGAAAAGGTCTGCTTCAATCAGGCACAAAGGGAGGTGGGCAAAGTGCAAGTAGGCTGAGCACAGACATCAGTGCAGGCACCTCACAGACCCAGGGAGGTACAGCAGAATCTACAGGGAGGAATCTACTGCAGTATTGGCTACTCTGCCCTCATTGCAAGCCAGTAAATCAGCAGAGAAGTTAAAAAACATCCAACACAAATACAAAAGGTTATTTACCCCCAAACACCAGCATTACATGAGACCTTGCCATGCCCACCAGCACCTAAAGTCAGTCAGTGCAGTCATTGCCACTTGTAGAGGAAACTTGGACAATCTCTCTTGCCCTAAAAGTAGATCTCAACTTTATATTTTTTTTAAAAAATGAATAAAATAGCAAAAAGAATTCAGACCAGAGAGAGTGTTTATAGTGAAAGAAAAGAACAGATTTCAAACTCTGAAGAGACAAAAAACAAATTGTCTCCAGATTAGTCCCTAAGGGTGATATAAATTGGTCCCCATCACACAAGGCTCTCCTATAAGAAATTAAAAAGTATCTTAAAAGAGACCTAGAAGAAAAATGGGGAAAGGAAATGAGAATTTGCAAGAGGGTGTAGAAAAAGAAACAAATTATCTGAAGAAAATTTATTAAAAAATAGACATAGTGAAATGGGAAAATCACAGAACTTATTAAAAATAGATTTGACAAAATAGAAAAAAGAAAATAACTTCCTGAAAAACAGAATTTGTGAAATGGAAAAAGAAAAGAATTTCTTAAAAAAATAAAATTTGTGAAACAGAAAAAAAAATTCATAGAACAAAACAACTAATTTAAAAATTCAAATGGGCAAATACAAAAAGAACAAAAAATGCAAAAAATAAAAAATGAAGAAAATAATTTACTAAAAATCAGAACTGAAAAAATGGAAATGAATGACTCAATGAGACATCAAGAATCAGTCAAGCAAAAGCCAAAAAAAAATGAAAAAAATAGAAGAAAATGTAAAATACCTACTTGGGAGGGCAACTGACCTGGAAAATACATTTAGGAGAGACAGTCTAAGGACTATTGAATTTCCTGAAAAACATGATGACAAAAGAGCCTAGACATTATTTTTCAGGAAATCATCAAAGAGAACTGCCTAGAATTGTCCTAGAATCAGAAAGTAAAAAGTCATTGAAAGAATTCACTGAACACCTCCTGAAAGAGATACTGAAATTAAAACTCCAAGGAATATCATGGCTAAATTTCAGAACTATTGGACCAAGGGAAAAAAAATATAACAAAAAGCTAGAACGAAACAATTCAAATACTGAGGAGCCACAATAAGTATTACTCAGAACCTAGCAGCTTCCACCTTAAAGGATCAAAGGGCCTGGAATCTGATATTTCCAAAGGCAAAGGAACTTGATATGCACCCAAAAATAAATTATCCCACTAAACTGAATATTTTTTTTTTTCAGGAAAGAAGATGGACTTTCAATGAAACAAGTGAATTCCATTGATTCCTGATGAAAAAAAATCAGAGCTGAACAAAAATTTGACCTCCAAATATAGAACTAAAAAGAACCATAAATAGGTAAAAAGAAAAGAACTCTTAAGAACTGCATCTCTGTTATGGGTATACAGAGAGTGCACTATAATTTGAATTCACTGTAATAATATTAAAAAAAACACTAGAGATGGAAAGGGGATTGTACTGGAAAAAAGTGATAAAGTGGAGGTAAAATGAGAAATTACATCTCACAAAGAGGCCAAGAAAACCTATTGTAATTGAAAGAAAGAAGGGAGAGGGATGAACATTGTGTAAATGTTACTCTCATCAGATTTGGCTCAAAGAGAGACTATTAGACATATTTGTTTTCATGAAGAAACTTCTCTCACTTTGTAGGGAACAGGAAAAGGGAAAAAGGGAAGGGGTAGAATCTATTAGGTAGACTAATAAAGAAAACAGAAATAGTAGGGGAAAGGTATATGAGGAGAAGAGGCTCTAGAGGGGTAGGGCTACTTGAGGCAAGTGGTGCTCCTAAGAAAAATACTGGAGAGAAGGGAGAGGAGAAAAGGAAAGAGAAGAACATAACTTGTGGCAAATGAGATTGTAGGAAATACAGAATTAATAGTTCTAACTGTAAAAGTGAATGGGGTGATATAAAGGACCACAGTTATTGGGGAACTCTGAGAAAAGTATACTTGAAGCAAAGATACAACAAGGTGTTAACTCAGTGTAATTGATAAGATAATGGTTCTCTAGTTCACATATACTTAGTACTTAGTATGGTGATGTAATGGTTCTCTAGTTGATACATGCTCAGTATGCTGTAGTGATGTAATTGTACTAAAGTATATAAGGGACTGGGAGGACTTGACTATCTAGTGTGTGTGTGTGTGTGTGTGTGTGTGTGTGTGTATATATATATATATATATATTATATATGTATATATAATATATATATATAGTCTGGTGATTTCAAGTCCTCCCAGCCCTTATATAGCTAGCCTGGACATTATAGGATGAACTCTCCCATAAAAAGTAAGGGGATAGTCCACTGAATTAAGAACCAAAATTCTACAATATGTTGTTTACAAGAAACACATTTAAAGAGAGTGATACATACAGATGAAAGATAAAAGGCCAGGGCAGAATTTTTTATGCTTCAGGTAAAGTAAAAAAGCAGAGGTAGCCATCCTTATCTCAGATCAAGCAAAAGTAAAAATTGATCTAATTAAAAGAGATAAGGTAAAAAGATACCATAGATGATGAAGTAATATCAATACTAAAGATATGTGCATCAAGTGATATAATATCCACATTCCTAAAGGACAAGTTAAGAAAACTGAAAAAAGAAATAGTAAAACTATACTAGTGGGAGATTTTAACCTTGCTCTCAGAACTAGATAAATTGAACCACAAAATAAATAACAAAGAAGTTAAGGAGGTAATAGAATACTAGAAGATTTAGCTATGATAGATCTTTAGAAAACTGAATGGAGACAGAAAGGAATACACTTTCTTCTTGGCAGTTCAAGGAATCTATACAAAAATTGACCATATATTAGGACATATAGAACTCAAAATCAAATGCAGAAAGGCAGAAATAGTAAATGATTTTTTTTTTTTCATTTCATTATGCAATAAAAATTTCATTCAATAAAAGGCCAGGGCAAAATAGACCAAAAAGTAATTGGAAACTAAATAATATCATCCTAAATAATGAATGGGTGAAAGAGAAAATGGGAGATTTTAATTAGGACTTGAGAGGAGTTCAGGTATTCTCTGAAGTTTCCCATTTCCTTGATACAGTAGAATAAAAGCAAGCATACCGTCATCCCTCCAAACCACTGGATTACCAGCACTGTGAATCTCATGATCTGGAAAATCCTGGTAAAATTTTTTGATACTCCCTTTGAATTGTTATGATATTTAAAAATAAAATGTATTGATATTATATATTATATATATTTTTGTGCATTTCTGAGTTAATAAACTTTTTCTGTGTTGTCTGCTAGCCTTCACAACTTTTGCAAAACTCCCTAAAAATTCCCATTTGATTTTCCATGCTGTTTCAATGAAAAAATTTCATGGAGAAAGTTGCATTATTAGAAGGGATAACTGTATTTTTAAGTGATAAGGGTGGAACATGAAGACTAAATTGGACTTGGACCTCAGATCTTCCCTAGGCTTTGACAAACCAGCTTTGGCTTTACGTTGCTCAGTTTCAAACCTCACCAGCATTTTCCAGGTCTTGTCCAGAAAAGCAGCTGTATTTTTAATTTCCTTATTCTCCTAATACTTTTATGTGCTATCTTTCCCTACTAGACAATAAACTCCCTGAGAGTAGAGAGTAGCCAGTATGATTTTCTTTGTACGTCTAATTCTTAAAATAATGCTTGATTCATAATTTTCAGTTAATAAACTCTGTAATCTATCTCTAAGAAATAGATGTAATGTTGTGAATCCAATTAATTGTTTTCTCATAAGGAATATCTGAAACAAAATTCTTAGCCCATTTGTTTATCAGAAATTGCTCCTAGATCATCATTAAAAAAGAAAGAAAGAATTATTTTTAAAATAAAAAAAAATATTTTAGGAAAAATGCATCACAATTTCTAGGTATCATCATTTCCTTCAGCAATTTTAATTATTTCATTTTCCTTTCTTGCAAGGGGAAATTGATCTTTCCCTTCACCTTGAAAAATCAAAGTACTAGTTACAATTCCTTTCCCCCATTACCCAGACTCCCTGGTTTTTGTCCTGGTGTGTTAGACATCTGGGTGAAAAGGACATCATGACCCCAGTCACTCTGGGGTATGAGGGTCTTTGTTCCTTTTTGCATTATCAAAATCCTTTACTCTTTTATTCTCTTCTTAGTTCTCCAATTTGAAAATGCAACAGGCAGTCCATACTCAGGTAAAGATAAAATGGTCAGGGAGCCCCCCAAATAATGAATTTTGTTTTTCAAACAAATCTAACAATAGCAATTCAGTTAGATTCATCATTGTTTGGAGAAAAAAACAAACCCTTTGGTTCTTTTAATTTTTTTTAGTGTCCCCTTTCCCTTTTGGTTCTTGTTTCTCATTTGTTTAGGGGCCAGGCTTTCATCCATTCAAGAAAGGGGTGACACCACATCCATTTCAAGTGACAGCTAGCAAATAGCCTAGTCCTGCCTGATTAAGTGGGTAGGGAGTTCTTCTTTTTCTCCCTCTTGTCCTTCTTAGAAGGATTATCCATGGAGAGAAAAAGAAAATAAGCAAAATACAGCAATTAGTCCTCTAACTCTTAATAGTTAAAATCTTAGTCTTTTTTGAAGGGCTTTGTAGGACAGGGAAATAACTTTGTTTCTGGAAAATGTTAGGTCAATTTGAGAATATGAGTAATTGTAACCAGGGAAACACTTTAGACAACCAAAGATTATGCTGAGGAGGGGGTGAGGATGGAAAATTGGGGTGGGAATCTGGCCCTTAGGAATTGCTTTAAGCCTCTGTGGGGGATTCTTAGATTACTTTGTTTATGCACACCTGGTGTGTTAAGAATGGTTAGTTGTGAATCAGTCAAGTAAAAAGTTTGAATTATATAATACACATTCTGACATAATCATAATTTCATTGAAGCTGTTATAAAGAGCAGAGAAGTGAGAATTATATATTTCCTTAACCAAAAGTAAAGCTATAGTATATCTATCCTTCTCTCATTGGGAAGTACAAGTGAATGCATTAAGAGTTATTGGAGAAAACAGAAAAAAAAAATAAAAACAGAAATTAATGGGGACAAAATGGTTAAAGGACCAGGTTTGGAACCAGGTTTGGAACCATTAAGACTTGGATTCAAATCCTATCCTAGTATTTATGGGTTTGTGATTTGGGACAAATCACCTAACCTCAGTGAAAATTAGAAAACTGACTAGGATTTACCTTGAAATGAAAGAAAACTCACAGAGACAGTTTCTGGGTAATTGATAGTCAATTTATTAATTAGACTAGCCAACAAATAATGGTCAATGACATTTTTTGGTAACCAAAGACATCAAGGGAGAGTCTGAAATGCTTTAAACCCTATCTGAAAGGGATTCTACTGAGAAGTGCAGATCAACTGAGGTGGACAAGTAGCTGAGGAGGTGGGCTAAAAATATTCACCTCTTCTTACTAAGAACATGGCTTGATCATGAGACAAAACAACCTCAAGGCATCTGGATAGGGGTAGCCATCTCTATCTGTATCTCTTTAGGTAGTTTTCTCCTTTATGAACTAAATTGCCTGGAACTCTGATGGAGGGGATGAAGGAGAGGGAGTTCCTCCTTTAGTCAAGGACACACCAGATTGTATTATGTTTATATTCTAAATAGAAATTAGGTTTCCCAATTGGTGAGACTTAATTAATCTCCAGGACTAGGCAGAAATCTCATCACTCAGGCACATTTTTCAGAGGCTGGCTGACCTTTTCAGTTCAGGTTTAAGAGAAATAAAAGGAAAGTTATTAATAGTATAATATTAATTTCTCTTACCCTCCTCAGTCATTGCTAGATTGTTTTAGTCTAACAATGACTACTTGTCAGTCTAGCAATGATTACTTTGGACCCCATTGTTTAAACTCCAATTTTGCTCTACTTTGCTCTACTTAGGGTCTCTGACACCCTGAATTAGATTTGAAGGTATCTCTTCTACTTTTGACTAAATTCCCTAAGTTTTGTGTTCTCTCATCTGTAAAAGGTCTTCAGTATTCCAGTTCCATTTAATCAAAGTCTGATTAACTTTTACAAAGTCATATTTACTTCAAAGGCATAGCAATAACAAACTTGGAACCATTACCTTCAACACCTGAAAGGTCATAATCAGCTTGGACTTGAGTTTTAAGCATTCTGGTGAATGAGCACTTCTCTTCTGGGTTTTATTTGGAATCCTAGCTCCAAGGTGACCAATGTTTGAGCTACTGAGTCTGGGGACAACACTGTTTATAACTAGAAATGAAAAGGACAAATGAAAACAAACTAAAACCCTAAACCAAGTCCTCTGGTTTACAAGACTTAAAAGGGAGAGGGAGAAGGTAGCTATTTCCCCATACTCAGCTCAGTTCATAGTGCATATGGACAGGACCTTATCTTCTGAATGCTGTTGGAGAGATAGAGACAGAGAGAGCAACAGAGATAGAGAAACCTGTGATATATGCTGGTAATATAAAATAAGAAAATAATAAAGTTGCTAATGTCAAAGAACATACATTCTAAAAGAGAAAGACAAATTGCAACCTGGAGCTGGAAAGATGGAAGTAGGTAGAAGGTATCCATAAGTCTGACAAGGTAATTTGAAGAGAGAGTGAGCAGAAAGCAAAGAGAGCCATATGATTGGGGAATATTACAAAAATTCTTTTCTACCTACAATCACTGGTTGTTGGGGATCTACTTCATTTCTAATTCTTTGCCACCACAAAATATCTTTCTTTCTTTCTTTCTTTTTCCTATCTTTCTTCCATATGTATATATGTATATATGTATGCATGTTCTTCTTCTTTTTCTTCTTCTTTTTTTTTTTTTTTTTTTTTTTTTGGCCAATAGTTATGGACATTTTAGCTATTTCATTTGCATAAATCCAACTTGTTTTACATAACGGTCACACTAATTCACAGCTTCACCAATAATGCATCAGTGTAGTTACTATCAATCTTTAGCTCTACTCTAAACACATAAACAAGAATCAGAGGAGCAAGGATTTAAAGCTAGAAGGACTAATGGATCAAAGATCCTATAACACTATCATCTTATTACATAGGGAAGAAATAGCTATAAAGAGATTAAGCAAATTGTTTAAGGAAATAGGATGATTATATGATCACTGGTTAGGTACTATCACTTTTCAAATAAGGTAACTGAAACTGAGAAATGAGATTACTTTACCAAAGTCACAAAGGTAATAAATGGATGAGCTGAGAATTTAAGCCACATTCTTTGACTCCAAAGTCATACCATACCATCTTGCCAAATAATTTTTTTTTTTAAATAATCAGTTTTCACATGCTTACACATAAAAGGAGATGTCAAGACTTGGGTTTATTGACTACCAATGTCAGTGCCACTCAAACCTCTCTGTAGCTTTAGTGTTCATAAAACAGTGACTAAGAATCCCTTTACATTTTATCTAAAGCCTGAACCCTTGTCATCATCAGATTGCTATGGAAGTTGGAAAGCCAAGATTGCAATTCAGGTTCTGACTCCAAAGCTAGTCCTTTTTTCTCTATATCACAGCACCTTTTTCAACTTCTGAATTGTATTAGAAACTGTGAACTTGTAATTCTATTTAGGGGCAGTTAAATGGCACAGTAGATAAAAGCCTGTGGTCAGAAAGAGTAATCTTCATGAGTTCAAATCTGACCTCAGATATTTTCTACCTTTGTGATCCTGGGCAAAGCCCATTTGTCCCTTTTGTCTCAGTTTCCCTATCTATAAAATGAGCTGCTAAAGGAAATGGCAAACCACTCCAAGATCTTTACCATAAAATCCAAAATGGGATAATGAAGAATAAACTTACCTCATCTCTGCTGAGTGCTCTTGCTCTCTTTTTCTCTAAATGCATATCCAAAATATATCCATTTGTATTATATACACACTTACCTATAATTGTTAGCAACATATAGATTTTTATATAATCATTTAAAGTTGAAGAATAGATCATTTCTCTCTAAAGCAATTATTGAAGCTTTCATGGAAAAAGTAATACTTTACTATGGTCTTAAAAGAATGATAGGAATTTGGTACCTGATGGAAGGGAAGGTACTCCAAGCACTGGGAGAAAGCAATCTAAAGAATCCAATGTTATCTTAGAAAGGGGAGGTAAAGCAGAAATGAAAACATCACCTGTGTCCCCAAGGTCTTCATTTATCTGCTTCTTCTCTCTAAACTCTTAAGACAATAATCTTTCTAGCGAACATAATATGTTATATATACAAATAGATTTTCTATTTTGATATTTTATACCATCTCTTTACAAAAAGCACAATCAACAGAAGTTGAATTTTCATAAACTTTCTTTTCCCAAATTTGTATTTGAAGAGTAAGAATGATATTGATCTGAGTCACAAAAGCAAATAAATAGTAACAGCAAATATGTGAAGGGCAAAATTCGGTTAGAATATGAAGAAGGTTTTTTTTTTTTTTTTAAGTACATAGCAACTGGAATGTATATAGGTTAGTGTAATGTTCTTGGTTCAGTTTTCTGGAGGTCTTTGGGGGCAGCCTTCTTTTCAGTTCAGTAATCATCACAAGAATAGCCAGGTGTTAAGGGCTTAATTCTTTATTTTCTTTTTCAAAGTCTTGTCTCCTTTCCTGGGGCCCAGTTAGCTTTTTTAAAGGCCTTCTAGAGGGGTAATTTTAGTGGGAAAGCTAAGGAGGAGAGCCTGTCACCAAGGTGGTGTGAGATGGGATAAATGAATCTGAGTCCAAGGGCTTATGCTTCAGCCTCAGTCCACTTGTCTTCTCTAGCTCTCTGTCCAAGCCTCTCAGTCCTGAATTCTGACTGAAGATTGAATCACTCTCCTTGATTCTGAGAATGTGAGCTCCTCCCTCCAGTTCTCTTATCTTCTCTGCCTCTGAATGAACCTGGCTGAGGCTCTTAGCTTATATGTTCTACCCTGAGTATAAACCAACCATTATATCACTAGGAAACCATTACTTGTAAGATTAAATCAATAATACTGAACCTAGAGAACTATTAAGCACCATGCTAAACTAGATAACCATTGTCTTATCAATTCCACTTAGTATCTTGAAAGAATCCTTGTGTCAAGTTCAGAGTTCTGGCCCATAACAGGTTAGTATTAGGATCATCCTTCAGGGGAATCCCTTCCGTATCACTACTATTTATGTGGAATGTTTTATTGGCCCTAAAAGGATCTCCTTCAAGACTTAGGCTTGCTAAGATTCGTATTTAGGGATTTAGTAGTAAAGCCATGTTTGCCTTTTGAACTGCAACTACTTTGATTATTTCTTGATTATTTCTCTCCTCAGTTTTTGGTTTCCCATGTTGGAGAGTTGTAATGTTCTCTGGTCTATTCTCATATGGAAGCTAATTCATACCATTCCAATGTCATTTTGTCTTTCTTGGGATCTTTCTTTTATTTCCAATAATCTTAATGTAATGTGTCAGAAAGAGCAGCAACAGACTACAAAGCTAAAGTATTAGTCCTTGCTGTACTATATTTCTGTGCTATCTTGGCAAATGTAATTCATATCTCTTTGCTTAGGTTTCCTTTTCTGTACCATGATGCAATTAAACCCAATGATCTTATGGTTATCATGCCCATTTGGTAATTTAAAAATTGAAGAAAAATATTGGGCATATATCTTAAGTAGGTTATTAATTTAAAAAGAAGGGGGGCCTTCTATAAACTAAACTATTTATTTCAGATTGTGTGTGTGCATGTGATAACAAAGGACAGAAAGGCAAGGAGATGCTCATCAATTGAGAAAAGGTTCAACAAATTCTGATGTGTGAAAAAAATTAAATATTACTCTGCTGTAAGCAATGGCACATATGAATAGAGAGAATCATGGAAAAACTATGTGAACTGATATAGAGCAAATTAATCAGATTTAAGAATAAAATATACATAATGATCACAACAATGTGAACAGGAAGAACAAACCACAAAACAATAAAAAGTGAATATTGCAAAATTAGTCACTGTGGCTCTACTTTCCCCTAATCTTTTGCAGAAAAAAAAATCATCCTCAGATGGATATTTGGAATTTTTTAATGTATTAATATATTTTACAGATTCATTTTCTTCTTCCTCTTTAAATTTTTTAAAATAATTTATTTATTTTTACAATATGGCACAGCTCTCTGAGAAGAGCAAGAAATATAGGCAATCTAAAACCAAATGATATCAACAATAATTATTTTAAACGTATATTTTTTATTTTAAAATATTTTAAATTAATAAAATAAATCTTTTAAAAATATATAGGAAGGGGCTAATGTGAGAAACAAAATATTTTACTGAGGAGTCCACTGACTCACTGACAAATACAGGAAAGATTTATTTTACATTTTAGCAAGAATGGGTGCCTAAATTAGTAGGCATACCTTTGAAACTCCAAAAGCAGCATTGTATTTCCTATCCTGAAACACAAGTCCCTTCCCTGATACCTCATTAATTGAATGTTACAGAAGTTACAGGACATGAATCTCCACTACTCTTTATATAGCTAGTCCTTCCTTGCCCCAAAGGAATTTACATTCTAGAAGAGGGAAGGTAACAGAGGCCGGTTAAAGGCACAAAACAAAAGATTCTTTTCAAATCTCAGGCCACCACCCCTGATTACAAAATCCAGTCCTTGCCCCCAAGGAGTTTGCAGTCTTTTGGAGGAAAATAACCTCCAATTTGGATTATTTTTTGATGTCCTTGTGGGTTTCGGTTTTCATTTTTCCAATTTATTTTTCATGACTATGGAATCAAATAAATGCCCATCCATTTCTCAAACGGTAAGAAGGGAGGAAAAAAAAAATTTTAAATACATAATGATTTTGTTGTATTTGTAAAAGCAATAATAAATTGTGCATAGCTGATTTATATATATATATATATATATATATATATGTGTGTGTGTGTGTGTATATATATATATAGTAATTTGCAATATTTTTTATTATACCATGTTGTGGAAATGCTTATTACTTATTTTAAAACTCCACACATACCAAATAAACTATCTTTTCAACAGGAAATATATATATGTGTGTGTGTGTGTGGGTGTGTGTGTGTGTGTATGAATAGCCAAAATTTTTATTAATTTTATTTCTGCTTCTAAAAGATTTTTGCCTTCTACTTTCTACTCTGGGTTTTTGAGTTGCTCATGTAGTTGGCGAGAGTGTACATTAAGCACAAGGAATCTTTCCATATATGTGTTTTTCTGGCTATCAATCATATTTTCTTACTGATTCATTTGGAAATTGTGAGTTGTTTTTTTTGAGATTCATCTCTAATTGATGGTATCTTTTGATACTTACATTCTTTGCTTCCTGCTTCCTTCCTTCCCTTCCCCCAACTCCTATTGGTCTACTACCCATTCTGACCCTTGAATTCATTTGAGGAACTCAATACTTAACAAAAAGAAAAAGTTGCTAACATTGTTAATATTCTAGTTCATTGACTTTATCCATCTTGAATGTTCATATGTAGTTATTTTTAAAATGGGGCACAACCATTAGTGATTGTTTATTACTCTGTAACAAAAGGTTTCAATTAGCTAAAAGTATCCCATAGGGATTAATCAAATATCACAGTATCTGGGCTCTCCATTTCTATTTCTTTCTTTCTTTTTTTTTTTTTTTTTTTGCCTGCAACGATAATTTTGCTCTGATATCAACATTAAGGAGCCCACAAAGGATTATTTTATCTTGCATAGTTAATGAGATTTCTTGCTAGTCACCATTCCCGAAGGGGAAGCATTTAGTATGTTCTGAGTGATCTGTCCCACTCTTTGCTAGAAGAATTTAGAACAAATTGAAACAACCTCAGGGCTGCTTGTTTCTTTCCAGGATAAGCTAGGGAGCTTATGTAATTGATATTCCTAGCCAGAATTCTATTAATGATTTTAAGTTGTCTTGTCCGTGACTATAGCAGAGAAATGGTAGAGAGACATCTGGGAGTTGAGTTTGTGGCATATGTGACTGTAAATGCATGGGAATCAATGCATATATGTATGAACATTTAAGGGAGAATACTGGAATATCAGTGAATGTTGTTTATAGCTGTAGTAAATTAAGAAAGAACTATTTATAATTAAGAGTGTATTGAATAGTGTAAGCTTCTTTCATAAGAGAATGAATGTTCTCCCTCATACCCTGTTTCCAAACCTAAGAGAGTGATAGAAAGATCAATACCACTCTCGCTGATTATAAGATTCTGGAAAGATTAGGTTTAACATTTTCATGGACTAAATGGCAATAAAACAAATCAGAAACCTTGAGGTCAAATAAAAGGCAAGCTAATTCCCTTGTCCCTTTGGAGAGGGTTAAGATATGCTTCTGAAGTCCAATGTTCAGGGAGTGTACTCTGATGCTTGCTTAGGCATTTCATCAATTCTAACCTCTGGATAACTTTGCCTCCATGCCTGGGTCCTCCTTATACATCTAGGAAACCAAAATCTAATTCTCATCAGTACTAGACTCTTATTCTGCTTCTTATTCCAACTGACCTAAAGAGAGTATGAATTCAAGTCACTATAGTAATAAACACAGACAGAAAAATCAACTCGAAAATCCTTTTAAAGGAAAAAAAAAATCATTCCCCTGGCCATCTGTTAAATGTATTCATATAAGTTCAGCAGAATATTGCATCTGCTCTTGTCTTGCCTTATAGCTTTATCAGCTGTAAAGGTCAATTTTGATGGTGTTTATTAAAGGAAAGGACAAGGAAATCCTTCTCACCTTTAAATCTTTCACACACGTTGAATTAAGCTATCATTCTTCAATATACATAAACCATTTAAATTCATTTTGACTACATTTGGTAAGTTATAAAGCATGTACTAGCTTTTTTTTTTTTTTTTTTAAATTAGAATAGTATTTCCCCTCCTCCAATCCCTTTCTAGTTATTGCAGGTCAAACTGAAATAGAGGAATTCTTCTACGCTGAAAAAAATGTTAATTGGAATTGTTTAGTATTGCTATTGATGTGATCTATGATGTGAGGTTTAGCATTGTAAGAAACAAAATATCTTACCAAGAATTCCATAGACTCACAGGTGAAAGCAGGATTTATTTTACTTCTTTGCAACAATGGGTACCTAGATGAATAGAAACACTTTTGAAATTCCAAAGGCAGCATTTTATTTCCTATCCTGAAACATAAGTCCCTCCTCAGATTCTCCATTAAATGAATGTTATAGAAGTTATACAATTTGAATCTCTGCCCTTCATTACATAGACAGTTTCTGCCTCCAAGAAGCTTAAATTTGAGAAGGGGCATGATAACAGAGGTGGGCTAAGGGAAGAGAACAAAAGATTCTTTTAAAATCTCAGGTCACCATCCCTGATTGCAAAAGTCAGTTCCTGCCCCCAAGGAGCTTTTTTTGGGGGAGAGGGAAGATAACCTCCCCTTGTGAATTTCAGTTTTATTTCTTCAATTTGATTTTCATAATTGTGGAAACCAAAATGCCCAAACGTTCATTTCCCACAGTACCAAATGATGGTAGGCACCAAAAGTTAGGGTTTGGACATGTGAAGAATTCACAATGGCCATTCTCTTTGGCAAAAGGCAGATTTATTTAGAGGAATAGGTTACAGACAAAACTATATGAAATATAGTGTGGGAGTATATATGAAAGACAAGTTCCTCAGTGAAACTCACAATTACCCAGTAGAAAGGGAGCACCAGATGAGGTTGGGGGATGCCCTATGCTGGCAGATTAATTTCTGAAAGGAATTTAGGAATTAGTTAGCTGTAAGGAAGAGAAGTGGTGATAGTAGAGTTAGGGGAGATGCTGTGTAATATGGGGAAAGGGTAAAGGGAAAGACAGCAGGAGGCAAAAGTGTAAATTTACCATGGCCACTGACCCAAAGGAAGGCAGAAACCATGGGATGGCCCATAAGTAAATTTTATAGGAAAAATTTAAACTCAGGCACATGACTGGGATTCCTGACAACGCATAGCAGGGTGAGACTGGTAGAGACCTCTACAATGAGTGGGTCTCCGTAGTTTTACATAACTTGGATTTCAGACCAGAAAACTTCCCCAAAGGGTGGAACCATGGAGCTAAACTGATTTCTATTAGAACCTTCTACCAGCTTGCCTCAGCAAGCAATTCCTTAGTTTTTCTTAGTCTAAAACAGCATTCAGGACCTCATCACTCTGACAAATTGATCTTTAATTTAGGAATAAATTATGGAATCATAATCATCAGGTTAAACTCAATAACTATTTTGATATTTGGAAATTAAATTTGTTTTTCTACAATGAACTATAATTTGCTATTCCTCAAATAGACAAATAGGTGATAATTTAATTATGTATATTTTTCTTACTGATTATAAAGGAAAAAATAAAACTTCAAAAAGAGTATTCAGATTCCTTTGGTGTATTGGAATTTTGTTGAAAGCATCAATTGAATTTTTTTTAACATGTGGTGATAATCAGAGTTAATATCTTTATTTTCCCATCTCTCTCTCTCTTTCTCTCTCTCTCGAATCAATGGTTTATTTAAATTGTTGACAGCTTGGACCTGCCTCTAAATGCTATCTTTTAATCTTTAGCCTTTCTTCTAATTTATTGTTGATCAAAGTTGTCCTTTTGATGTAACTGATTTGATTGCCTATACACAGATTTTTGTTTCTGAAAAGACTCACATATTAGTATGTAATTATTTCTTGTCAAGTTATAATCAATTGTGTGTTTCACATTATTTTCAGCATATATTATGTGTTAACAAATGCAATTTTTTTATTTTTATTTTTATAAAGTAATGGATAAAAATAATTGAATGAATGACCAGGAATGACCCTAAATGATAGAAGCAGTCCTTTGGATACAAATTCTTACATACTTTATGTTTATTGCTATGTGCAGAAAAAGATAGCATCATGTAGTGGATAGAGAACCCAGAGAACTATAATCATTGGATTCAATTTCTGAATTTGACAACTATTCCTTAGCATAATAACTGGCACAGAGTAAGTACTTAATAAATGCTTATTGATTGACTCATTGATATTAAGGTGTTATTATCTATATTTCACAGATGAGGAAATGGGTCTGGATTAAGTGACTTGACCATTACAAGATAACTAAATAACAATAACAGCAATAACAATAACTAGCATTTATATATTGCTTTAAGGTTTACAAAGTACCTCACAAATATCTTATTTTATTCTTGCAACCCTGGAAGATAGCTACTGTTATTCCATTTTTACAGATGAGCAAACTCAGTCTGAGCTGTGTTAAGTGACTTGTCCAGGATTACACAACTGCTAAGTGTCAGAGGTTGGGTTTGAACTCAGGTTTTCTTAACTTCAATTCCAATGTTCTACTGTTAGATGAACATTTCTCCTGGTGTCAAATACTCTTCCCTCATCTTATTTGTCACCATCATCAATCATCTTCATCAACACCATCACCATCACTGTCACTATAATATCAGTCAGTGTGACTGGGAGAAGAATGATGTAGGGAATGGAGGTAGAATACAGAAGAGTCAACACTTTTTTTAATATCCTAGGAGATGATTTCAAGAGGTTTCAGTTGTGCTAACATTACTGAAAACATCTGGCCTACACCTTAGAACTTTAATCTGGCATTACTGTGATTAAGATATTTAAGGGAAGCAAATCAAATGAATACAGTGGATGCACTTGAGCAAATTGTCTGTAATATATTTTATGTTACAAAGAAGAAAGAATGAGGGAACCATCAATTGAAGCTTCTGCACTGCAAAAACTTTACAGTAAGGCCCCTGGTCATGTTCCTTTTGAGAACAGTTATATGTTAATACTCATCACTCATAACTCATTATCTCTTGGGAAGAGAGTCCAGTAGTTTTTATCTTGATATCCCTGAAATGTCTTGGGTTAATTGTCCCTTTCCTAGTCAAGCTCTAACATAAGCATGCTGAGGTCAAGAGAGAAACTAGACCTAGGATCTATGAACCCTATCTCCATCATTGAGAATACACTTTCTTAACAATTGAAAAACTATTAAGAATTCTTTAGTGTCAAGGGATATAGGAATTTGTTCATGAAAGGTCATGGAAACTTTGAAAATATCCTTCATTCATCTATCCTGCATCATAGGTTTTGAGGTCTTCTGAGATTCATTAGCAAGTAAAATTCTTATGAAAATTACATCAATTATGTTAAGTGTTATCATCAATTTACATATGAGAAAAATGAGACAGGATAGTTTTGACTTGATCAGCATCAGACAAGAGTTAATGATGAAAACAAAATCTACTAATGTTTTTTAATAATAAAACACATTGCTAATATTAATATCTTGGACAAGTTTCTACATTTCAGAGGTAGGACAATTGCTTGAATTGTAGTCAAGACAATTGTTTTCTTCTTAAGACATTTTATAAATTCAATTAATATCAGTTCAATTGATTATACATGTACTGAATATATTCTTATGCAAAATGTTATGTATATAGATCCTTCTTCAAATCTTCTGGTTGAGCACAGGCATGAGAACTAAAAAGAAATATGTTGTGTTTGAAAAGTGATGAGACAATAAAGCTCTGGAAGGAATAAGTAGCCTATGTACATGAGTGAGAAAAAAGAAGAAAAAGAATGAAAGAAGGAAAGAAGGATGGGAGGAAAGGGAGGAAGAAGGAGGGGTGGAAGGAGGAAGGAAAGAACTAAGGGAGTAAATGAGGGAGAGAGGAAGGAAACAAGTATGATCTCTTATAGGGGATAAATAAATACATATGGTAAGATTCAGTCCTGAACTCAAAGAAAGTTGAAATTGCTTAGGACTAGTAGGGAGAAAATGATGATAAGGGGTGATAAATGTTATGATAGAAGTATATGAAATCAATCTACAAAAAATTAGTGTCTATTACATATATTACATATTATATAATAATATTCTTGGCATCATGCTAGACTCTAGAAATACAAAAACAAAATCAAAACAGTAATAATAGTATTTTCAAAGTGGTTTAAAGGGTGCAAAGCACTATATATATGTGTGTATATATACATATACACCTATATACATGCATATATGTGTATGTATGTATATGAATAATGTATACCCCAAGTCTTATGCTGCAAAATTTGTAGATATCAAGATAAAGCAGAACATCATCAAGGAACAGAGTAACAATTAAGAAGCAAACCTGAACTGTATTCATTGGTATTGTAAGTCATATGGACTGACAAAAGAAAATAAAAGGGAAGGGTTTAACTAGAATTACTCCAATTATTTCTCTTCTTGAGAAAAGGGAAATATGTATGTGTGTGTGTGTGTGTGTGTGTGTGCGTGCGTGCGTGTGTGTGTGTGTGTGTGTGTGAAATTTTACTCTGATGTCACGACATTCAGTGAAGAAGATGCTATTATTACCTCTATCTTATAGGTCATAAAACTGAGACCAAGAGCTTAAATGGCTTGTTCAGAACCAGAGAAATGATAAAAAAGTGTATGAAGCAGAATTCAAGCTAACCACTTATAGTATCAGCAAAGTATAGAAATTAAAGAATGGAAAGATCAAAATAGGATTTAGATGGAAAGCAATATTGAAGATGGACCTTGAAAGATAATTTGACTTTTGACAGAAGACAATGTGTATTTTAGGTGGAGAAAACTGTTTGAACAAAGGCATAGAAGCAGAAAAATTTAGGCCATGTTTGGAAAAATGCTGAGAATATGGCTTTGGAAGCAATAGAAAACATGTGTATATAAGTGTCAGAAAGAAGGAAAGAAAAGGAATAAAGCATTTATTTAGCAGTTACTGTGTTCCAAGTACTTTACAAATATCTGATCATTACAACAACCCTTGGGAGATAGGTGCTATTATTAGAGAATATTCATATTTAGAGAAACTGAAGCAACCAGGCAATCTTTGCCCAGGGTCACATAGATAGTTTTTCAGGTCAAATATGAATGATAGAAGTATATGAAACCAATCTACAAAAAATTAGTGTCTATTACATATATTACATATTATATAACAATATTCTTGGCATCATGCTAGACTCTAGAAATACAAAAACAAAATCAAAACAGTAATAATAGTATTTTCAAAATGGTTTAAAGTGTGCAAAGCACTATATATATGTGTATATGTATATATACATATATACATGCATATATGTGTATGTATGTATATGAATAATGTATACTCCAAGTCTTATGCTGCAAAATTTGTAGATATCAAGATAAAGCTCTATTGTGCTATATATCTATAAGGGGAGAACTTGGTGTAAAGGTAGGTTTGGGAAAAGTTTGAAGAAATTTGGCCTTTATTCTTAAGTAATAATGAGACAGTGAACATTTATGGTAAGAGACTTGACATGATAAAATGTCATTACAATAAAGAAATCTTACCTGACATTGATATAGAGTACATTAGAAAAGAAGAGAATTAAGTTTGGGAGATTTAGGATGCTAATACAATAGAATTGGTAAATATATTATGAATATATATTATTTATGGAAAGTTGGTTGCAAAAAAAGGACATTTAACTTAGTTGGGTTAAGTTAAAAATTATATTTATATTTCAATTCAGTCTTTGTTGTTGAAAGACTGTGAATTGACAGTTGTAGATAGATGTTGGGTTACAAATTGAAGAACTCCTGGTTGATAAATCATACTGAGCCACCAGCTATTAGAGAAGCACAAATGTATAAGACAAGGCTCAGAAGTCATAAATAATTCTTGTCTCCCTTAAAAATACCTGGAGAAAATAACTCTATGACTTTGAAACTAGATCCTGAGGGGCAGGAGTCACTCACCCATTATAAAATTTTTAATAATACCAAGCCTGTCTAGACTTTCCTAAGAAATATTGTAGCAGGCAAAAATTAACCAGTTTAATATTATTTATCACATGTATTTACAGGACAATTAGGTGGTACAGTGGATAACATGCCTGGAATCAGAAAGACCTGGAAGCAAATATGACTTCAGATACTAGTTGTGTGACTTTGGGCAACTCATTATCCTTCTTGCCTTAGTTTCCTCAGCTGTAAAATGAACTAGAGTAGGAAATATGAAATCACTCCAGTGACTTTGCCAAGAAATCCCCAAACAGGATCACAAAGAGTCTAAAATGACTTAATGATAACAATAATAGCAACAACAATGACCAGGCTATTCCATTTTCCTTCTTGTGTAACTAAAATTTGCACTATTCCATATGACTTGATAGCTTAGTGTTTAAAAAGGACCTGAGGCACTTAAATGGGAGTGAAAAATGCATTAAATTCTGATATTCCCAGGACAGACCAGAGGTAAAGATATAATAAGCCAAATAGAAATATTACTGATGCTTTCAAGATTGAACTCAGTTCTTTTATCTTTAATTAATGCTGGATACATAGATAGATAAATTTTACATATTTATACCCACACATGTATGTATCTCTCTTTATCTATCTATTTATACATATTTTATATGCACACATACACTATATATAAATAGATAATTAGATATGTGTGTATTATATATACATATACATACATACATGTATATATATATAATCTATATGGTCAAGATAATGAAAAAGTTAAAATTGTCAAAAAGGAAAAAAGGAAAAAAGAAAACAAAGAGCTCATATCATTTAGGAATACACAAGGAAAAGGAACCAGTATAATGGGAGTCATTCCAATGGGAGTGGAGTGACATTAAGAGAAGACTTCAGAAGTCCACAGGAATGTCGTGTCCCCCAAACTGAGACAAACAAATTATGATTTTTCTGTAAGAGTGGATAGAGAAGAGAATCCTGCTTCATAAATCTTATACTGGGCCTATGTAACACTATACTACTAAATGTCAGTGGTATTAATATAAAAATAAGGTATAATAAAAATGTTTTAGGCTTCTGTATAAGTGACATTTGAGAGGAAGGAGACTTGTGAATCACATGGAGATTAGAGGGGAGGAATAAGAGCCTTAGTGAGTTTTAAGTTGTGATTTAAAAAAAAATTATATTAGAGAAGAAATTTTGATTTCACTTAGTACCAACAAATCTGGTCCCAGAGATACCAGCTCGATTTCTATGAGTCAATAAAGTATTGAAAAAAAGATCATATTTCTACAATATTACTCCTGATCATGGAATGCCAATATTACAGTGATATATATGTACACATATGATACATGCTCATGTGTATATTTATATACACATATAAATTTATGCAAGCATTCTTATCATAGCTAGATGGCTTCTGGATATTAACTAAAAAGAAAAGCCATATATGATATAAGACAATTATCCTCAATCAGGCATAAAATTGGGCCATTCTGTAGAAGATGTTTGCCATTTAATAAATTTTTATCTCATTTCTCCTTTTCATAAGAGAATAATTGAAGGGGATGTTGTGAAGGTGGTCCTCATTCTGACTAACCACTTTACCTATATAATCAAACTGTCCCCTTTTGTTTCCTTCAGGAGTTTGTTTTTTGACTATTTCCTCTCTTTCTTTCTCATCTTTAGATTTTTCATATCCTGACTTTTTCCTCTTGCTTAAAAGCATGTCCACCTTTCTTCCATCTTTGAAAATGAACAACCCATCCTACCCACTTTCCTCACTCCCTTACTTCATTTTACCTTGGCTCCCTTTCAAACAGCAATCTTGTATCCCTCCTCTGTTTTACAATCAATTAACAGAAAAAAAGAAAAGGAAAAAACAACTTTCTATACACACTACCTCCACTTAGTCAACTCCTACTAATTAATTTTGAGGTTAGCACTCAAAAGAAACTGCTAGAAAGGAGGAAGAATGGGATGGAATTTACTCATTTTTAGTAATTGGAGTAGGTGAGAAGATTATATACTGACAGAAGGATGAGGCAAGTAGACATTGGATAAACTTTACTTTTATCTGAGCTGGACAAAGGAGGGTTGAAAACACACACATAGAGTTTGGTGTAGAAATCAAGTTCAATGGGTTAAGAGAGAATAATATAGGAAAGGGAATAAGTATAAGCAAAACAAATTTCCTCATCCTATTAAATGGAGAAAAGAAAAAGGAAAGGAAGAGAAGGGAAGGGAAACTTAAAGAATAAAGGGGGAATTTAGGAAAGGTGAGAGAAGGAAAAAGAAGGGAAGGGAAAGCAAGACAAGAGAAGCTTAACAAAGATAAGGTGTGAAAGGAAAATGGATAGGGAAGAGAAGGAATGGTAGATTTTCATAATGTAGTTCCAGTCTCTCCAGACAGATGTTGATACTCTTTTTTTTTTTTTTTTTCATTTGAAATTTTCTAGCCAATTAGCTGGTCTTCCTAGGTGATCTATTTTTGTGTAGTTTGTTCTTCATGTTTAGAATACTCTTTTCTCTCATCTCCACCTTAAAATTCCTAGTTCCTTTAAACATTCTGCTAAAGTGTATTGGAGTGGGGAGGGAGAGTTTTTCTGCTCAATCCCCCTAGTTTTTAGTCTTTTTCAGTCCAGGAGGCAACAAATGCTCAGTATTCTTTGGTATGTATTTTGGATTCACTCATCTATATAAATATAGGTCTTCTCCAGGAGAAACAAAACCTTGACAGCAGGGAGCCTTTGAATTTTATCTTCATATTCCCAGAATCTAGAACAATGCCTAATACTTAATAGGAGTTTAATAAATCCTTTTTGAAATGAGTTGTGAATCTGTCTTCACACAACATCATGAACTTTACTTCTTTATATTTTGACATCATAGGATTTAGAGTTGAAAGGAATCTTAAAGATTACCCATTTCAATCATTTAATTTTAAGTTTGAATAAATTAAAGAACAGAGAAGTTAAACCCTTGCCCAAAATCAAACAGATAAAGAATGCAGAGTTGAGATTCAAACACTGGTAATATGATTCTCTTTTCCATTATTCTTTTTACTACACTGCCTCGTCTCTGTGATTCCCAGTATTCTACTACTAATTGAATTCCTCAAATGTCTTGAGTATAGGAGATCACTTGTATGTAACAATGTGATTAGGTGACTGTTTTGTTCTAGCAAGAAAACACTCAGAAATGTCCAATATCCAACTCTGTTCTTTCTTGGATTTATAACAACCTATAACTGTTCAAATAATAGGGCCTGACAACACAGAATATTTGGGGTAGGTGGAATGTCTCTCAATATTTAGAGGAAAATTATTGAGAAAAGACTAACATGACGTGATGATATATTTGAATTAACAAGAACATTCCTGAAAATTATGCCAAAATATAAAATTGTCTGGCCAAAATTAGAATAAAAGAAAATGCTTTAATGTAATTACATTTTACAGAGAGGAAAAAAAAAAGTTGTGTATATGTGTGTGTGTTTTCCTTTCCAGAAATGTCATATAATATTTTGTGTAAAAGGATGAACTGTAGCAGAAAAGTACTAAAGTAATTTGGAATACTCATGGATTCTTCAATCTCTAAATTGTCCTTTCCTGGTAGTCAGCAAGATCTTAATGCTCTGCTAGACTACTAAGAGAGGTGATTTCTTTTCAGTAAATTAAATCAATTTCCATTCATTCTGGGTCTGGGAAATTTTATTTTCTCTCATCTTTATTCAATTTACCATTTATTCTTCTCAGGGCATAAATCAATTTCCTTCCTTTGATTTCATGACAGATATCTCCTATTTATTGTAGTATATTTTCATTGTAGTATATTCAAAAAAATCATTATATGCAAGGGTTCTCCCACATCCAAAATATTTGGGGGAAATCAATTAATGGTGCAGTACTGGAAATCACAGGGGTATTGTAAACGGCATACATTTCATCATTGAATATTAATTTGGAAGAAAGTTTAGAGTTCATCGAAATCGATTTCATACTCAGGAAAACACATGATGAGTAGCAACTGAAGATTCTTAATTGGAGCATATTGTTACAGTGAATTATGGGAAAATAGTACTTTAAGCTTAGTGCTAAATCGTATCCAGAAAAATTAGGGAAACTTATTTCTATGTATTTAAATCATTTCAATTGATCTAATCCATATTAAATATAACATTTGATTAGTATTAAAGCATAGTCTGAGAAGTAGGTAAAACAGGACATTTCTTTGGAATTCAAAAACTGAAGATGAAAGGTAGGAGTTTTCTGTTCCTCCCTAGTTTATAATAATTCATTTTCATTTAATTAACCTATATTTAAATGTCTTCATACAATCTAATGTGAATGATACCAAAAAAAAAAAAAAAAGATATTCCATCTTATTAATAGACTCCTCCCTCTTCTTGAATGCCATACAATTGATTTTAATGATTTTGTCCCCTCCTTCATTGATTGATTGGTAGCTTTGGTATTTTGAAAGTAGAGCCTTGCCTATGGTTCCACTATCAAAATAAGTGATTAATTTTCAGTGAATTCAGTCCATTTTCATTAATTCTGAGTCCAGGAGATTTTATTTTCTCTTCTCCTTATTGAATCTACAATCTATACTTTCTCAGTGCATAAATCAATTTTCTTCCCAAGGCTGTCTATTCAATGCCAAAACAGTCTATTGAAAAATAAACATTTCTGTCATGCTTCTTATTTGACATCACAGGTAACAAAGCTAGCTGGTTTTTTTTAATTTAAAAAAAATGAATGCCATAAAACTGGTTTGCTGCTATGAATAGGGACTTCAAGAGAAGATGAAATGACACCATTTCTGAAACATAGGCTTGAGGTCTTGTGAATTCCCAGAAATGAGAAACAGTGATTGTTAATCCAAGTGAAATGGAATTGGTTTGAGAGTAGAGTAGAGATTAAGTGTTTGGACAGGGCACTTCAAGAGTTTAGAAACCATTTAAAAGCTCCCTTCTCAAACTAACCTATAATTACACAAGTATTTATTTAAGCTCTTATAGCTCTACAGCCTAAGCACTTTACATTCATCACAGTCAAATTAGTGGCAAGTATGGAGAGGAGAGAGCAAGGGAAAGCAGATTAAAGCTCTATCTACACATGTCAAAACATCTGGGTAAAATGTGGAAAATTCACTCAGCCATCTGGAGATTTTGTTTGCACAATGTTAAATATTCACTTATTTGTGATGACCAATAGGCATTGATAATTGTTTTGTTGATTTGGTTTGTTTCCAGTTTTAGTTTGTAAAATGCTTTAAAATGTTTAGCTATTTAATACTGTGTAAACAAAACAGTCAGAAAAGTGCCCTATATTCCTCATTTTTAAAATTGGAATGTGTTACTTCTATGGTGATTGGTAGGGAGAGGAACTTTCTTCAGAAATTTATTTTGCCTTGACACTTGACCTTTTTTTTAATGTGCTTGAAACAGATATACAGTAAACAAATTGTTTTTTTCACTATATTATCATCATTTATTTCCTATATATTCAATGATATATCTTAAACAAAAATAAAACTATAGTCCTCATAAAAATAATCATAAAGCATAGCACTTTTTTAACATCCAGAAGAATTTATTATTATTATTATTATTAACAGTAGTTGTAGCAATAACAACAGCAGTAGTAATAGTATATAAAATGAAATAACAAAATGGCTTCTTGAGGTATTTGGGTTAAGGAATGTTGGATACCTTGCTAGGATTTTCTTCACAGAAGATTTGCGAAACTAGTCAATGCTGAAAGTTATAGGTTCTGATGGCTGGCAAATTAAAGCCATGTTTAATTCTCTGAAGGCCTAATTCTAGACACTCAAGGAAGGATGGAGAAGTAAGTAGGCCGAAAAGATAAACAAAGATTACTAGAGCAACCCCTAGACCTCCCCAAAGTAGAGTTTTTAGCTGACTTAACTAACTAGGACTAAAAATTATTCTTACAAAACAGCATAATATGAGTTAGGGAACAAGTACAACAGTGATGTGACTAAGGAACCCTGGGTGGGATTGTCTTCATATCTGCATGGGAAAAGAGAACCAATTATATTTGTGAGAGAGGCTACTTTAATTACCAAACCAGACTTTTGCCATTTTATTGATTGGGACTGCTAAGTGGATTCTACACGTCCAGTCCCATGGTTCATCATAATCATCATCTTATCTTCTGCATAAGGCTACTCCTTCCAGATCACAAGATGCTAGAGAACATGCTATATGACCTAATCCACTTAGTTTTGCCACTACCACATATGGCCCTGTTATTTGTGAATCAGCCAATCCACATATACATGACTTATCCTATCTGTTTAGTCCTAGATTCCAATGCACATTTCATACTTACTTGTCATCCCATCTTTCACTGGTCCATATTTTACCTTTCTACCTCTTTTTGACAAAACAGTCATCAAGTCAGTACTTGCTTCAAAAAAAGACTTCCTTACAGTTCCATGCAATGTCTTTGTGACTTCTCAGATTGAACTTCTCTTCTATGGCCAACACTTCTTATCCTATTAGAATATGAACTCTAGGCTGATTTTTATAAAGCCTGGAAAGACTTAACATGAATTGATGATGAGTCAAGTGAGCAGAAACAAGAAAATACTATATGTAGCAACAAGATTCTGTGATGATATGATGTGATTGACTTTGCTTTTTTTTTTTTTTTTTTTTTTTTTAACTGTGTGGTAATTCAAGACAATTTCAATAGACTTGGGATAGAAAAGGCCATCTGCATCCAGAGAGAACTATGGAGAATGAATGTGGATTGATGCATAATATTTTCATCTTTTTGTTGTTATTGACTTTGACTTTTGTTTGTTTTTCTTCCCTTTCTCATGTTTTTTTTTCTTTTGATCTGATTTTTCTTGCACAATATGACAATGGGGTTATTTTTTTATACCTTTTTATTTAAAAGTTATATGCATGGGTAATTTTACAGCATTGACAATTGTCAAACATTTTTTTCCAATTTTTCCCCTCCTTCCCCCCATCCCCTTCCCCAGAGGCAGGTTGACCAATACATGTTAAATATGTTAAAGGATAAATTAAATACAAGTATACATGTCCAAACAGTTATTTTGCTGTACAAAAAGAATCGGACTTTTAAATAGTGTAATATTAGCCTGTGAAGGAAATAAAAAATGAAGATGGACAAAAATATAGGGATTGGGAATTCTATGTAATGGTTCATAGTCATCTCCCAGAGTTCTTTTGCGGGGTATAGCTGGTTCAATTCATACACTGCTCTATTGGAACTGATTTGATTCATCTCATTGCTGGAAACGGCCACGTCCATCAGAATTGATCATCATATAGTATTGTTGTTGAAGCATATAATGATCTCCTGGTCCTGTTCATTTCATTCAGCATCAGTTCATGTAAATCTCTCCAGGCCTTTCTGAAATCATCCTGCTGGTCATTTCTTACTGAACAATAATATTCCATAATATTCATATACCACAATTTATTCAGCCATTCTCCAATTGATGGGCATCCACTCAGTTTCCAGTTTCTGGCCACTAGAAAGAGACCTGCCACAAACATTTTGTACATACAGGTCCCTTTCCCTTCTTTAAGATTTCTTTGGGATATAAGCCCAGTAGTAACACTGCTGGATCAAAGGGTATGGACAGTTTGATAACTTTTTGAGCATAGTTCCAAATTGCTCTCCAGAATGTCTGGATGTATTCACAAATCCACCAACAATGTATTAGTGTCCAATAGGGTTATTTTTTAACCTATATGACCTATATTAAATTGCTTGTTATCTTGAGGAAGGAGAGATAAGAGAATAAGGAAGAAAAACTTGGAAAACAAAGTTTTACAAAAATGAATGTTGAAAACTTTTTCTACATGTATTTGGAAAAATAAAATATTATTTTTAAAAAATGGCCAAAAATATGAGCTCTTTGGGGTTAGGGGCAGTCACATTTTTGTATTTATGTTGCTAGTGAATGAGCTCAGTGCCTGGCATAAATTAAAAATTAATTATTAAGTAATTAATTTTCTATACATGAGGTTAGCTATGGGATCGGGGAAGTTTAGACATTTTAAAGATAAGAGTAGGACCCCTCTCAGAAAGTCTGACTGATTTATTTTTTAGGCATAGTTTGGGTGACACCAGGCATCCAAGCAAATAGGAATTTCAAACCTACAAATTTGGTTACTAGTCTAGACAATTATCAGTAGTTAGTAAATAGAAAGCTCTTTTAGTAAAAATGATCAGGATTTTTATTTTTTCTGAATCAGACTGGCCATATGACTCTGGAAAAGCAACTTAGTAAACTCTTTGAATAATGAGGGAACTTTGGAAGAGGGAACTTTCAAGTTAGGAGTCCAAGGAAAACACAGGCCTGAAAAATACCAACAAATGATTCCAGTCATGAATTCCAGATAAAATGAGATTCACTGAAAAGAGGAGCAGAAGAGAGGAGTTAGGAGGTGCAGTAGGGAATGGAGAAAACTAGGTATGTCTGGACATAAATAAGTTAAAAAAAAAAAGAATTCAGCCATATTTTTAAAGTAACTGAATTCAAATTCAAATTTCATTCCTCTAAAGAATAGAGAATACAGAATAGGATCTACAGTAGAGCTTTAAAAAACAAAAAAACAAAAGAAAAATTGCACATAAAATGTCTTCATACTTTCACAGTTTCATTTCTAGAACCTGTTGAATGAAAGCAACATGTCAAATTAAGACATTTGTTTTTATCCTAGTTTATGTAAATGAGCACCTGGTAAATTAATTACAATTTAGGAACACAGATTTATACCAAAATTGCATTCAGTTTTCTCTATCTCCCTCTTTTAAAAAAATAGTATCAGACCTAGTAAAATTAATATGTCTAATCAAACACTCCTTATCTCAATTAGGAAATACTAATATGCTACATATTATATAGATGATTTACAGTGGCATAATCTTTGCTTTAAAGTATTCAACATTGAAAAGGTTTAGATTAATTTATGCTTTTGAAGGTAAAGGACAATATTGTATTCATTTTTTCCTTCATCTAAAATAAAAGGAAGCATGAAATTACACTAATTCTATCAGAAATAGATACCGTTTCTTTTTGATCTAAGACATACCTTAGATCAATAACTTAGATCTAAGTAATACCTTAGATCAATACCAATAATGTGATAGGAACAAGACTAACCTGATCATTCTAGGATTGCTAATGATCAGCAAGTACCATTATGTAGTTTACTTCTCTCAGTATTCCACTCTTCCAACAAAACTGTGATTTCATTGATGCAGATGTTGTCTACTAGTATGCCAATTATGACCCTGCCATGACTACCTTATGTTATTCATGTCCATGTCCTTCCATAAATACACCGACGGTTTCCAAAGTGCCTCCCTCATTCTTTTGAAATTGTCTGTGTTTCAAAGAAGCGTATGGGCTATCTCCAGGTTATTCATCATTGTCAATCAGCACAATCCCCATTTTTGCCCCACTTAATTTTTTATTTGTTAAATGCCACTTTATCATTATATCTATTCTGTGGTCTTCCATTTCACTTTGGATGATCTTCAATTTCAATTTTTTTTATAGATTAGGGAGTTTGATGACTCAATTATACAATATGAGAGAAAATATTAATATTAAAAAGATAAGCTTTAATTCAGGGAGAAATTTGTGGTCATTGAAAATCAAACCAGCCCTAACAACAAAACTGCTTAATTTCCAAAGGTAATTCAACTTATTTTTCTCTTTTCAATTCTGTACTCAACTTTTTGTCTTTTTGTTGTTTCTGCCATATACATTTATGTATGTCTGTGTATTTGTATATATGTTTATATATGCACACATATACACATGCATATTTGTAAATTTGTTATTGTTGGTCAGTCATTTTAGTCATGTTCAACTCTTTATGACCTAATTTGGCGTTTGCTTGGCAAAGTTACTGGAATTGTTTGCCATCTCCTTTTTCAAATTTAAACCCAGAGCTTATTGATACTTATTCCAGTATTTTATCCATAACATTAGTCCCTGTTGCCTACAGCATGCCAAAATATCCCTTATTTTTTGTAAAAAACCTCAGTTCATATTCCTGTCTCCACAAGATATTGTCCTATCACTATTTAGGTTGTGTCTGACTCTTTATGATTTCATTTGGTGCTTTCTTGGCTGAGATGCTGGAGAGCTTTGCCAAATTCTTTTCTTACTTATTAGATAAGAAAATTGAAACAAAGAGGGTTAAGGAACTTGTCCAGGGCCAAATTTAAACTCAGGAAGATGAGTCTTTCTGACTCTAGGTCCAACACTCTATTGTACTACTTAGCTGGACCCATTGACCCATATCTTTTCTTTTATTAGCTAAAGTATTAAAAAAAAAAAAAAACCTGTCTGAATTCTCCATTTCACTTCCTCTCTTCTAAGGCATCTATAATATGGTTTTGGATCATGAAACAGAAACTTTCCTTTGCAAAGCCACAAAATCTGATGGTATTTGACATTGTTGTCTATCTGCTCCTCCTGGATAATTTTTCCTGTAGAGAGGTAGATAAATAGAAATGTGAATAGAGATGTGGACCTGCAATCAGGAAAAACTGAGTTTGAATCCAGGCTCAGATACTAACTGTAAGATCTTAGGCAAGTCATTGAACTTCTGTCTCAGTCTCCTACATAGGAGGCACTTAATAAATGCTTATTACCTGCTTTTGGTTTTCCTTTTACCTTTCTAACCAATCCTTAATCTCTTTTGCTGGATCATCATCTATTAACATTTGTCAAAATTTTGTTCTGAAGACTCTTTTCATTCTACACTTTCTTTTTGTTCATCAGTTCACATAGGTTACATTATTATCTCTGTTATGCTAATACTCAGATCTCCATTTCCAGCCCTAGTTTTTCTCCTATGCTCCATCACTTTACCACCAATTGTTTATTATTCGTTTTGAATTGATGACCCATTTAAAATGCAACATGTCTAAGTAAAATTCATTCTTTTCCCCTTCAAATTTACTGCTAATTTAGAACTCCCTAATTCAGTGAGGCTACAGTTATCTTGCCAGTCACTCTGGTTCTCAACCTGTGTCATCTTTTATTCCTTACTCTCATTCAACCATATCCACTGATTGCCAAGTCATGTCTTCTACTTCTACATCTCATGAATATATATATTTTTCTACTCACCAAACCACAATAGTTGAAATCCTCATTATATTTCCATATCATTCATTTCCCTATACAATAGATTGCCATGATTTCTTTTTATCTCTAGGATCAAATACCTCTTAGTGAACAGAATACTCAGCCTGAATTCAGGAAAACCCAAATTCAAATTGGGTCTCTGTCGGCTATTAGCTGTATGACCCCTTGGTCTGTGATATGACACATATGTGATACTTCTCTGGGTTGTCATGAGAATCAAATGAGAAATTATAAAGTGCTTACTATAATTCCTGGCACATAGTAAAACATCTAACAACTGCTTATTTCCTTCATTATTTCCTTCTTTGGCATTCACAGCTGGATTTCAATATATTTTTCCAGCCTTTTGCACCTTACTCCCTTTGTCTAGTCAAATGATCCTTTCTATTTACTATACAAGGCACTCATTTCTTATTCTCATGCCTTTGTACTAATGGTTCTTTTACCTGGAATGCATTTGTTCCTTGAACCTCTTCCATTAAATTCATACTTTCCTCCAAAACTTAATTTAATCTTAGCCTTCTCCATTGATTCTATCAACAAGCACTTTCTTTTAAATTTCCTTTGTAGCCAATTTATACACATATACCTATCCATATTAAACAAACACAAACATGGCATGTAAACACTTATTTGTATATTCACATTTGTGTCCATATACATATTCATGATACAAACATAATACATAAATGCACACATTAAAAGCACACACATGCACACATACAGAATATTTCAAAAATCTTAATGTTAATTTAATTGTAATTTTCTTTGTAGCCTTCTTGTTTATTATGGAAAGAGTAATTCTTTTTTTTTTTTTTTTGGTTGAACCTGATTCAAACTAGCATCCTTGGAGTTTAGATCTGATATTGAATGAAATGATATACTCACAGGTCAATACAACAATAGGCAAAAAGAAATTTACTGAGCCATTATAAGAGAAGGCTAGTAAAGAAGGATATTCATTGAGGATAATGTGAGTACATTCAGCTGAGTGAAGCTTCCCTTCTTGAGTATCCCATGGTAGTGTGGCAGGCATAAATCAGAAAACTGAAGTTCCTCACAGCTGTATTGAGTCAGTGGAACATGAAGCCAATGGCTTCCTCCATCTCTCCTGAATGAATTAAGTCTTGAGGATAATTTTGATTCATTTTAAGGAAAAATGTGCATTTGGATGGTGGTGTTTAAGGTTACTTAATCACAGAGGTGACTTCCAACGTAAAGCCCTTTTCCTTGAAATACATTTTATCCTCCCTGCATTGCTAAACTAAACTAAACATATTACTTGAAATTCTATGAATTAAAATACATGTTGGGTAAAGTTTTTTCTTAAAATCATATAGGAACTCTGGATAATTGTTCACTTTAATATCAATGATTTCATTAAGATTTCTTTTCTGCTCAGTCTTTCATTGAGGATAGCCACACAGAAGGAGTGAGAATGTTTACAAGCATAGATGGATATACTCAACAAATAATTTTTCAGAGTGGAACACTACAGGAGATCAGTTAACATCTTGTTAAGAGTTCAGGTTAGACAATTTCTTTTGACAAGAATACATAAAACCAGAACAAATGAGAAATATTAGTATTCAAAGTAAAGACAATAAAAGCATAGAGTTTTTTTTGTTTGTTTGTTTTGGCTTTTTTTTTTTTTTTTTTTTTTTTTTTTTTTTTTTTGCTCCACTTCAGAGAGAAAAGAATGCATGATAAAGCTGATGGAAATGAACAAGATGGATGATTACTTCTAAATAAGTGGTTTGTACACATATACACACAGGAATACACAGCCTTGCACAAATGTAAAGCACACTGGAAGGGCTTATATTTTGGCTTGTGCAAGCAAAGCAAAAAAGTTAACATGTTCTAATGAGTCTCTAGAAAGAAACGATCATTTTCATAGCTCAAGGAGACTTTTTGAAACTCCATTGCTTCATGTTCATTTAAGTGTTTTCCCTCCTTCATTCCCCCCAGCTCAGGCTCATCCTTTCCTCATTCCAAATCAAAGCAAGCTTTCTAGTAGACCTTCAGATTTGTCCCATTGATTTCATGTCGAAGTGAACAGGAAAAAACATTTATACCTGAATGGATGGAGAGAATGAAAAAAAATACAAGAGGATCAGCTAAACCTGGTAATAAATCATACACATTCTTTCTTCTTAATTAAGGACAAGCATGAGCTTTCAAGTAAAAGAGGCAGTCAGAGCTTCATTTGGATATCAGAGGTGAGAGAGACACTGAAATGGATTGGGTTGGTTTACCACTCCTACCCCCATGTTTTTTTTTTTTTTTATTTTCAACAGCCAATCAAGGGTAAGGAGAACTTAGCTGAAAACTAAACAACAGCATAAAAATTGAACTAAGTAAACTGACATCACTTTTATAGAAGACATTGATTTCCTGAGAAGAAGTTCAAAGGTAATTCTTCAACATGGCTAAGAAAAAGGAAGGGCTTTTTGTTGTCTTTTATTTTGACATGCACCTTCTCCAGCATTGGAGCAGAGCCAGAACAATCTTTAAAATGATGGTAAAGGTGAGTGGCTCCCCTGGGATTTCACTGGCACATCATATTTCATTCCTGTTGAAAGATTATTAACTACTAGGAGTAAGGGAGCAGGGTGGGTTCTTGCCTAGGACTGTGACTGTAGGTAGAAAGGTAAGGATAGTGTGATGGAGCTTAGAAAGCCTGGCTCACGAAGAAAACTGGGCCAAACATTGTTCTTGGAATAATTAGAAAGATGAAACCAATGCTATTTTTTATAAAATACAAGCCTAAATAGTTATAGTACCTTATGGGAAATCTTCCACTGCAGCTCACTCTTCAGTGATGAGGGATCCAGATTTTGCTTAGGGAATTTTTACCACTGAAGTTATTTCAAAACAAATTTCCTCTCCTACCCAATCCTTTTCCATCAGAGACATTATGTATCTTCTGTTAAATTGGTTCAATGCTTTCAGCAGAACAATTGTAATAAGTCCCTTAATGTGATGTCATGCTATATGCAGGAGTTTGATTATATGATCCTCAACAAAAATCACAATATATTTCTACCCAATGATACTTGTCAGTCAGACAGCCCATCTTGTAGATCAGTCAGTTGGTCAACCCTCATTTTTTGAATACATATTTTGTGTCAGCTACTGTGCTAAGATCTGTATTGGCACGGTATGAATTCATATCACTTTTGAACTCTCTCTGATTAGCAAATTGATCACACTGACACTCTTCCTCAAACTGCATAGTCATCTAATTTGGCCACCTTTGGTGACTACCATTTAGCTTGGTCCTTTTGAAGAGAGACTAGAGACTTTCAGGAACATAGACCACATAGAATGGGTCAAAAGGGCCAAAAGAAAAGAGACTACTGAACAGTCCATTTTAGATCTTTCAAGGCTTTATAACCTGTTTTGATTCCCCACTGGAAAGGGTTAGATTAAAATAATTCAACAAATAGGAAACATTAAAATACTCAAATATAGAATATTAATTCCCTTCCTTCTTAGTCTGTAGGGAATCAATTGTCATTTATTATGAACTTCATCTGGAATCATAGGGGTTATCTCCCTCAATGATCCTTAAAAATATTAACTAAAGGACTGAATTCCAGATTTTCTTTGAGTTAATTTCCCACCCATATCAGTCAAGATAGTGTCTAAACTTCTGTCAAATAACCTGATCTAGCCCAATCAGCATTATATCATCAATAATAATAGCCACTAATTCTTTAGGAAGGAAAAATGTAAAGTATATTGAATTCCTATCTGCTTATGACTGTTTAGCCTTTTCATTTCCACTACACACACACACACACACACACACACACACACACACACACCCATACACACACACACACATTATGTACATGTACATATTATCTCATTGTTAAATATAAACTCCTTAAGCCATCTAAGAAGTTCAGTGAATAAAATTCTGGATTTGAAATCAGGTAGATCTGAGTTCATATCCAGCCTCAAAAACTTCCTAGATATTATGGATCTTGGAAAAAGTCACTTAACTTGTTTGCACTGGAGAAGAAAATGGCAACCATTCCAGTATCTGTGCAAGAAAATCCCTTGGAGAGAAACGCACAGGGGCATGAGAAAGACAAGATCATATTTATTTCTTCCTCTCCAAATTTATAGTATAAGAAGCTCTTAATAAATGTTTGTTGATTGACTTATTGAATCACTGATTGGAATATCCACACTGATAGCACCAAAGTGCCAAAATATTATTTTTATATTGCTTATGTCAGTATATATATTTTTAATATTGAATAACATACTCAATAGAGGTAATTATTTAATTACTCTTCTAAGTATATCTTCTATCAGGGAATCAAATGAGAGACCTCTTTCCCTGGATGCTCAGAGTTATCAGAAAGGGAATAAGGGCAGGCCAGCCATAAAGGAACTATCAAAATAGATTTTCTCTGAATATTGAGTTTTGGATCCTTGATGTTTGAGTATTGCCAGTGTTTACCATGAAGCACTGATGTCTTGCCACAGCTTAGTAAGAATCGCTTAAATTTTTTTTTATTGCCAATCAAATCTGCCCTAAGTGGTACCTGTGGCACTATGAAGACTCAATCAATGAAGAGGGTTTGCAGAGCAGAAAAGAGCATCAACATGGATAGATTCCAAGCAATAATGAATTCATGCAGAATGATGATGGGAGGGCTGTCTTGCACCACTAAATTAAATAATTAAAACAATCACCCACCCCCAGTTTCTTTATGGTTAATAATTATAATAACACACTCAGATGCAGGCAGGGTTATTATTAGATAATGCCTGAAATTTGAAATGGGCCTCATTAGCCACCCGAGGCGAAACATAATTGCCCGGTTTCTGTGCATTATCAAATGGCAGATGATGCTTCTGGATATTATTACTTAAGTATTTCAATTTTTCATATGGCGAAGAAATTAAATTCGATTTCTATGAAAGAATGGGCTCTCTAGGGGTAACTGCATGTTTTTGTGTTGGTGTGTGCAAGTAAGGGACTGGGGGTGCAATGAGATATTGCTGAACAAAGGAAACCAAGGTAAGAATACATAGTACCCAGTCTTGAAAATTTCTGCATCTACATCTCTTTTGTAATTGGTAACTTTACAAGGTCTATGATAGTAATAATGTCCTAGTAGAAAAGAGAATTTCCCTACTGAACATTTCCTGAGAAATTCAATAAACTTAGTCTTAAGAACAGTGAAGAAGTAACTGTTATAGAGAGGCTGTTGGTAAGTAGTATTAGACCAGAAAAATTCAAGAATGATGATGTTGTGTCATTTGAAGTTGTTATGGAGCACTATTTACCCATTTAGATATTTTAAGCTGAAAATGTAAGCATCTATGAGTATTCAGAACATCAAGAAGAGATTGAGAATTAATCATGGAATTTAAGGAAGATAATTAGATTCTGGATCACCTCCCTCAACTTTCAGTTTCCAAAGAAATAACCTTCCTTTTCATTACTCTAACTGATGCACATAGTCAGTCAGAAAAGCTGCATGATGTATATTAAATGTCAATTATTTTTTAATCTAAAGGTTTAGATCTGTCTCAATTAGCTGGATTTGAGGTCCTGGCTGTGAGGAAGAGAAAATGAGTATCTTTTATCCATAAATTTAGAGACTTGAAATAGGAAGGCAGACATGATTGTCAGATAATAAAACACTAGGTGATACTTTTCAGGGTACATAAGAAAATGTGATGAAACCTTCTATGCAAACAATCCCTCAAGGTTGCAGCCAAGACTTGTTAGTGAACTAGGAAAAGAAATCATTAGCTGAGTGGCAGATGGTATCCAAAGGATTGTGGCAAGAAAATTGAACTAGCCTACAGTAGATTCCAGAAATGATAAATAAAAATAGTTTAGAATAGGTTGGGGCAAGAGCAAACCATAGGGGAAAAAAATCAAAAACAAAAAAAGAAAAAGAAAGAAATTCAAAGGTAATTTAGGGAAAAAAAGTTGCAAATGGGGTTGGGAATTAGGGGTGAGAAATGAAAAAAAAGTTAAAAGTATTTTAAACAAAAACTAATCATAGAAACAAAATTTTAAACAAGGAAATAAAAAAAAATCCAAAAAAATGAGACACAAATGAACATAAACTTAACCCTAATTGCTTTAAATTTGAATGAACAAAGCTATCAAAAAAGAAAAAAAAAAGGAGTGGTAGTGATAGTAAAATAGTTTAGGAAATGAAATGTCACAATTTCTTGGAATAAGAAACATCTAAAAATAAAAGATATATATAGGATCAAAATAACAGTTTGGAACAATATATGCAACAGATCATTATGAAAAAGTAAAAATTTCAATGGAACTATCAGACAAAGTAAAAATAAAAATCCACAGCATTGCTACAAAGAATCAAGAAACTCACCTTGCACATAAAAGCAACATAGTCAAAAAGCTAATATTAGTATTAAATATATAAGGACCAAATGATACAATATGTATATTTATAAAGGAGAATTAAATTGAATTCCAAAAAACAACAAATAATAACACAATGAGAGAAGGAAGAAACTTTATTTCTACCTCAGAATTGGATAAATCAAACAGAAAGGGGAAAAAAAGGGAAAATGTACAACTGAAAAAACTTTTAAATAATTAAGGGTTAAAATATTTGAAAGATTTGACATTTTTCTATACATGTCTTAGTTTTACATATCACACAAACACACATATAAATGCAAACACATGCACACACATGTATGTGTACATATATGCATAAGCATACATATGACAATGCATTGGGACTTAGGATTATAAAAACATTTCTTTAAGAGCAGAAACTACATACTCCTAATGTAGACCATAACAGTAAGAAATAACAATCAATTTAAAGGTCAAAGACACAGGACACACACAAAAAAAGATAAATCATGAATATATGTCAAAAAATGAATCATATCAACAATCAAATATATTATAAACAATAACAATGATAAGACGATATATTAATTTTTCTGGAATATATCTAAAGCAATAATAAGTAGAACAAGAAATTCTTGTACAAGTAGTAGAAGAAGAAACAATCATATTCCTAACCTATATTAACAAAGAGAAAAAAAATCAATGAATGTAATGAAAGAAAAATTCCAAAAAAAAAAAAAATACTAAAGAAGTTATCCAAAATAGGGAAAGCTTTGATCCCAAAAAAGATACTTTGGAAACAAAAAAATGATATAGGAATGAAAATAAAACTTAGAGTTGGTTCTGTGCAAACACTGACATTATTGATTAATCTGTAAGTAGTTCAACAAAGGAAGAAAATATAACTTGCAAATTTATTAATAACATTGGCAAGATAAAAACAAAGCAAAATCACAGTAAGCCTAGAGGAAATGCAAATTATCAGAACTCACAACCATAATATGTATTGAAAATTCTAAAAAAATACCACACACATGGAAATATCTACAAAATATAAAGTTCAAATCAACATAATAGAAAAGAGAGGCCTTAAATAATTAAGTTACAATGAGGGAATTAAATCAGCTATAAAGGAATTGAAGAAACCAAATCCTGATGCATTTATAGGAAAATGATATCAGATTTTCAAACTACAATTGATACCTTTAACTAATGAAAGTATTCTTAAACATTAAAAAAGAAAGCACTCTACCAAATTCTTTGAAATATATATGCTTAAATTTTAATGCAGGAGAAGCTAGAGTAAAAATAACAATATTATTCATGGATACAAATTCAAATTTTTTAATAAAATCCTGGCCATACAATTAAAATAATTCATTTCAAAAGTCATTCATTATGATCAAATTTAATTCACAACAGATATACAATGATGGTTTAACATTGAGAAAACAATAAATTTAATCAAATTAAACATTTAAAAAAATCTGAAAGGGCATTATTAATAAATGGTGAAAAAGGAACTGTTGGAAAAGCATTTCTTAAAATATGACCCTAATTTATGCTAGACACTCTACAAAGTACTGGCATAGAAGGATTTTCTTCAATCTGATAAAAAGCCTTTATTTTAAACTCAAACCTAGGACAACACACAATGGAGAAATTTTTGCACTTTCCTCATTAAATAGAAGAGCAAGGATAATGTTTTATTTTCTGATGCTATTTGACATGTCTATGATGCAAACAACTTTATAAGAGAAGAGAAGAAAATTTAAGGCTTAAAGGTAAATAAACTGGAAGGGAGAAAAATGTATCCCTCTTTCCTGATGACATGTTTATTCCTTACTATGTCTAATGTCAAATGTAAAATACTTTGTCGTTTTAAACTTTACTATACAAAAGGCTCTAGGCAGTTTAAACATACTATCCTTTTTGTTATATCTAATACATAACATACCATCTCTCATCTTCATGCCTTTGAACTGGTTTTCCCTATTGCTGGGAATTTTCTACTCTCCTCCCTATCTTATAATTCTTAGCTTCTCTAAAGATTACTCAGGTAACTAGGTGGCACAGTGGATAGAATTCTGGACTTAGAGTCAAGAAAAAAGTTCAGCTATTATCTCATATTTACTAGTACAACCTTGGACAACACTGGACAAGTTATGTAAACTCTGCCTTAGTTTCCCCAATTGGAAAATAAGAAAAATAATAACACTTACCTTCAAGGGTTGTTCTATGTATTAAATGAGATATTTGTAAAGTACTTGGGAGATTGCTTGATATAGAGTAAGTGCTATTTATTAGCAATTATACTTACTGCTTCTAAAAGTCCTTGCAAATGTTAATGCCTACACCCTCTAAAGTCACCTTCCATTTACTCTATGTATTTTATATATACCTAATTATTTTTTATTTTTAATAGCTTTTTAGTTACAAGTAACATGCATGGGTAATTTCACAGCATTGACAATTGTCAAACTTTTTGTTCCAATATCTTCTCTTCTCCTCACTCCCTCCCTTATACACCAGTATGACCAATGCATGTTAAACACATTAGAGTATAAATTAAATACAACATAAGTATGCATGTCTAAACCATTATTTTGCTGTACAAAAAGAATTGGACTCCAAAATATTGTACAGTTAGCCTGCGAAGGAAATCAAAAATGCAGGCAGGCACAAATATAAGGATTGGGAATTCGATGAAATGGTTCTTAGTCATCTCCCAGAGTTTTTTCACTGGGTGTAGCTGGTTCAGTTCATTGCTGCTCTATTGGAACTGATTTGGTTCATCTGATTGCTGAAGAGGGCCACGTCCATCAGAATTGGTCATCATATAGTGTTGTTGTTGAAGTATAGAATGATCTCCTGGTCCTGCTCATTTCACTCAGCATCAGTTCATTATACCTAATTATTTACATCTTGTCTTCCCATTAGAAGATCATGGAAACTTTTTGCTTTTTTTTATTTCCAGAAAGTAATCATACTGCCTGGTATGTAGTAAACATTTTTTAAAAATTGACTGGTGGATTTCTATTCAACTTTTAGTTATAAAATATCCCTTAAAAAGTAAAAGGAGTCAAATAAATTCAAGATTATTGCCTGCTCATATCTGTATTATGCCAATATAATAAAATTAACAATATTGCCAAAGGTGACATAAAGGTAGTATTATATTCAAACATCAGAATGATAGTGTACAAATCTAGACAAAATAATATTGAAATATGTTTGGACAAAAAAAAAATCTAGACTATAAAAAATAATGAAACTTGGTAGGACTAGTAACATTTCCAGGCTTCAAACTATATTATAAAATAATAATATTCAAAAACATTTGCTACTGTTTAGAAATAGAAAACTTGATCAAGTAAACCAAGTAGTTAATGAGGAATAATAAATAATTGAATTCAAAAGATCCCCTTTTTTAAAAATTCAAAATTATAGATGACCCATAACAGAGTTCCCCCTTGATAAATTGGAAAGTTTTACCATTCTCAATGAATTTAAAATGACTAGAATTTAAAAAATCATAATATAAAAAATTAGAAGAGCTGATAATATACCTTTTACAATTATTCTTAGGGGTGTGAATTTTTAACTATTCAAGGGACAGAGGTGAATAAAAATGACAAAACAAATAATTTTGATGACATTAATTGGAAGGCTTGTATAGATCTAAAATTACTGCAACTAGAATATGAAGGGATTATTCGGAACAAATTACTATTAAATATCTCTGATAATGGGCTGATAACAAATCTACATGGACAGCTATTAGAAAAATACCAATTAATAGTTATTTCCCAAAAGCTAAGTTCACAAACCATATAAAGAAATAGTTCTAAAAAGAGGACTTGAAAACTATTGACAACCTAATGAAAAACAAAATGTTCCAACTCTTTTATAATGAAAAATGACTTCTGAAACTTTACCTCAAATTTGGCAAATTTGAAAAGATGGAAAAATATAAAAATAATTACCATTAATGTGGTGTAGAAAATCAGGCATTGTTGATGAAGTTTTGACTTAATACACCAGTTCTGAAAAATAATTTAGGATTCTTGAAACAAGTAACTAATATATCCATATACTTTGCTCCAGAGATTATATTGCTAGGGGTATTCCCCAAGAAGGATAAAAAAGGAATAATTGTATAAATAAATACAAAATATTTTAGTAGCAACTTTTTTGTGGAAGCAATGAATTTAAACAATATAGAGGCACATCAATTAGAGACTTGCGAAACACATTGTGATACATTAATGCATTGGTGTTCCTGTGTCATAATAAACAATGAATAAAATGCATAAGAAGATTTATAGAAAGACATGTATGAGGTGATAAATAATAAAATAAGCAGAATTTGGAAAATAACATACACAATGAATACAAGAATGTAAATAAAATGTAATGGCAAAACCATGGAAACTGAATTCTGACATATTATAATGATTACACTTGGCCCCAAAAATGAAATATGAGAAGGCATCAGAATCTACTTTGCAGAGGTAGGGGCTTATGGTTGTGTATCGTTATAAATAATATCAGGTTTTTTATATATTGGTTAGTTTTGCTGAATTTATTTTTTTCTTCGAGTTAAAAAATCATTATGTTAAGACATAGTTTTTTGAGAGACAGAGAAGAGAAAGGTAAAATAGGACATGTGTGATATAAAAGCAAAGAAAAATGAAATTTTATTTTAAAAAGTTGATTGTTAAATATTGGTGTTATCTAGGTCTCTAGAATCTAAAATTACCCATTTGGAGTTGTTTGCTAAACCAAGTGGTTAGTGGCCAAATTCAATGACCCATTTTAAAATATTACTTATTTGGGATATTTAAAGGTTAATAGCTATGGTTCTTAGACTTTCAGAATATTATCCAAGTCATCTACTTACTATATTTCCTCTATACAATCAAAAGTAAGCACTTTTTTTTTTTTTTTTTACAGATGAGGAAACTGATTATTAAAGGACTTTTCCAAGATAACACAGTAGACCATTATTGGCACTGAATGACCATAATAATTTTGAAACCAAATATGTACCCTTTTCTTCATGCTTGGGTCATAGTTATTTTTGGAACTCTGCATTGTCTTCAAATAATGGATTTTAGTTCTTAAATGAGATAATAGATGGAATCAAATTCAGATATATAAAAGTGAATTTATTACAGAGTTGCTTAAAGGCAGTTAAAGTTCGGAGATTTCTTCTAATAAACAGTTATCATTTCACTTAATCAGTGTTATCTGCACAGATGCCAGTGTTATCAGAAAAAAAATATTCAGTATTCCTTTATCCAATTGCATTCCTGTCTTGATTGTCTCTGGTACTCATTTTTTCTTTTAAGTTTTTGTCTACAGAAATTCCAGAATTATATGAGCATTAAACAGAATGTGCTTAGATTAAGTCAGATCCTCCTGTTTAACTCAGTCACCACCATACTATTGCAGACTTACTTCCATCTCCAAAGTAGTATATGACCTACTAAGAAAATGAGATGATTTGAGATAAAATAAATAACAGTAAATAAGGTTTATAGAAAATTTAGATGGGTAAAACTTGATCCAATCCTATTAGTTGAAAAATGTTCATATGAAAAAAAATAGTTAACCTTCACAGCTTGGAGTAGCCCTTTCCCTTTTCTTCATCCAAATAACTCTTAAAAAGCAGCAGTCATCACAGCATACAAACTGGGACAAATGCTGGGATTTCTTGTTTTTGGATCAATGATCTAATTGCTTTAGAAAATAACATTCAGTTTCATAGAGGTTAAAAATAGTAAAACAAGCCAAACTCATAAACCAAAAACTAGTCAGTGTCTCAAATGCCTAGTTGAGAATGGTTTATCCTCCTCTAAGGACTCTTCAGGATATTAAGGTGGAACTCAAATCATTTCTCCAAAACTTGGCAAAACAGGCAATGGCCTAGTCATTTGTACTTTCTACCATCTTCCCATACTGATTGTACAGTAATCAACTCTGGCATGTGTGATAGTTGGATTCAGTGCTCAGCAAATCCCTTATATATAATATGTATAAAATCATAAAGCTAAAAGGGACCTCAGAAGCCATCCAGTATAACTTTTTCATTATGCAGATAAAAAAGCTGAAGTTCAGGGAAGATAAATGGCTGACCTAATGTAGAAAATTCAGAGTCAGGAATAGAACCCAAGGCGTTAGATTTCAAAGATGCTGCTATTTATATAGTGCTATGCTATCTCCAATGCTGTCCATAATGTATGTTAAAATGAATATTCCAGTGGATATCTTCGAAAAAGAGAAGATCTAATTCAGTTCCAATTGATCAATTATGAACATAATCAACTACACCCAGAGAAGGAACACTGGGAAATGAATATGAACTACTTGCATTTTTGTTTTTTTTCCCAGGTTATTTTTACCTTCTGAATCCAATTCTTCTTGTGCAACAAGAGAACTGTACGGTTCTGCACACATATATTGTATCTAGAATATACTATAACATATTTAACATGTATAAGACTGCCTGCCATCTAGACAAGAGGGTGGAGAGAGGGAAGGGAAAAGTCAGAACAGAAGTGAGTGCAAAGGATAATGTTGTAAAAAAAAATTACCCATGCATATGTTCTGTCAATAAAAAGTTATAATTAAAAAAAGAAGATTCCAGTTATTTAGATTGTTTAAATAATCATCTAATTATAATGTAATGATTCCAGATTTTTTAGTTATATTTATAATAACTTCTTTGAAAGTTTTATCCTGATGCCTAATTTGGATTCCAGAAGATTAAGGAGGAATTGTAAAGGTTTTCTACACAGGGTAGAGCCAATATGGCAGATTATAGACAGCAACCCAGCAACTCTGCAAAATCCCCTCCCAAGTTTAAAATAATACCTTAAATCAAATTCAGTATCAGCGGGGTCAGCAAAATGTCTCAGTAAGTTATTTTTCCAGCCCAAGATATTTTAGGAGGTCAGCAGGAGAGATCTATGACCCTGAGGTGGGGGCTGGCTGGAAGCATGACAGTAGTGATCCTTGAAAGTGTCTGCAACAATAGGAATAGTAGCTTAGGAGTATTCATCTCAGAGATGCTAAGGAGGTTGGACAACTCATCAGAAAGAAATTACTGAGATCTTGACTGAATCCCCCTACGGCTTTCCCATTATAGATTTTCAATCTCATTTTCAGGGTGAAGTGGAGCACTAGCACTTGCTTCTGTAGGAAAGCAAATATCATCATTATAATTCCAAGAAATGTGCTTGTCATCACTCAGGAAGGGAAAAGGGAGTCTAGTCCTAGGTATGGAGTCTCAAGTAATGCTAAAAATTGTGGTTAGAGGAGATCAAGGGCTATTCTTGGATAAATATCAAAGTACAGAAAATGAAAGCAAAACCCACCACTCTTCTTAGATCATACCATTATGAAAGCAAAGAAAAATTGTAGACTTCCCAAAACTAGTTCTGAAAATAGTTACACAAAAAAATCTGAATTTGGGACAGTGCCTCTGCCCTCCCAAGTGAGCAGAGTTCAATTTTAACATCAAGTTTAAAGTAACAAAAAGACTAAAAAAATGAGCAAACAGCAACAATAGAAAGAACTTTGCCATATAAAGCTATTATAGTGGCAGGGAAGAGCGAGACACAAACTCAGAAAACAATCACACAAAACTGCTAAAAACAAAGCCACTAAGAAAAAGCTAATTATAAATAAGCACAACAAGAATTCCTAGAAGAGTTAAAAAAAGAGTGGTAGAGGAAAGAATAGGAAAAAATGAGAATAATACAAGAAAAGTGTGAAAAGAGAAATAAGTGTAGTAAAGGAGAAACAAGAATACTGAAGAATTCCTTAAAAACCAAAATAGGATGTGAGAAAACTGGGAAACTAATGCATTGTTGGTGGACTTGTGAAATGATCCAACCATTCTGGAGAGCAATCTGGAACTATGACCAAAAGACTATAAACGTATGACTAACCTTTGACCCAACAGTGCCATTACTGGATCTGTATCCCAAGGGAAGGGAAAAGGAATTGCATGTACAAAAATGTTTGTAGCATCTCTTTTTTTGTGATAGGAAAGAAAAGAAAAAGGAGTGGATGTTAATCAGTTGAGGAATGGCTGAACAAGTTGTGGTACATAAAGGTAATGGGATATTATTCTTCTATTAAAAATTATGAACAAGCTGATTATAGAAAGGCCTGGAGAGACTTACATGAACTAATGCTGAGTGAAACAAGCAGAACCAGGAATACATTATACACAATAACAGCAAGAATGTGTGATGATCAACTATGAAAGCCTTGGTTCTTCTAAGTTGTCCAGTGATTCAAAGCAATCCCAACAGACTTTGGACAGAAAATGCCATCAGCATCTAGAAAAAGTACTATGGAAATTCAATTTAAATCAACACATACTATGTTCACTTCTTTTTTGTTTCTGTTTTTTTTTTTTTTTTATGTTTCCTGTGTTTTTTCCCCTTTTGCTCTGATTTTTCTCTTCCAACATGATTCATAAAGTAATGTATATTAAAAAGAAATAAACTTATTATAATTTTTAAAAAATCAGAGTAGGTTACATAAAGTATAAGTTGAAAAAAAAACAGAATAGGACAAACACAAAAGGAAGTACAAAAATTTTTGGAGGAAAAAAGTTATTAAAAAGAATATTGGGGGGCGGGTGAATGAAAAAGAAAAGCTGCATTAAAGAAAATAATTCCTTAAAGAACAAAATTGGATAAGTTGAAGTTAATGACTCCATAAGACAAAAAAAAAAAAATAATAAAACAAAATGAGAGGAATAAAAAAAATTGAAAATGGGAATAATTTCATCAGACAACTAATTTGAAAAACAGATTGAAGAGAAATAATTTAAGAAGTATAGGACTGCAGAAATCATGATTTTAAAAAAAGTGAAGGCATTACATTAAAAAAAATTATGATAGAAAAGTTCCGCAATATCTTAAATCTAGATGGTAAAATAGAAATTCAAAGAATCCACCTATAACCTCTTGAAATAAAGCACAAAATGAAAACTCCCAGGAATATTAGTCAAATTCTGTGCTAGGGAGAAGAAGAAAACATTGTAAGCCACCAAAAAGAAATGATTAATATTATGGTATCACAGTCAGGATCACATTAGATTTAGCAATGTCTACATTAAAAGAATGGAGGAACTGAAATATTATATTCCAAAAAGTAAAAGAGCTAAAATCATAAACGAGAGCCATCTACCCAACAAATTTGTGTATAACCCTTTGGGGGGGGGGGGCAGAATGATTATTTAATGAAATAAAGGACTTTCAATATTTCCTGATTAAAAAAAAAAACAGAACTGAATAGGAAATTTGACATTCAAACAAAGGATTCAAGAGGAGCAAAGGAAAAAAAAAGTATTCATAAAAGAAAAATCATGAGGGAAACAACACTGTTAAACTGTTTGCATACTTGTATGGGAAGATAATACATGGACTGTAACGCCTAAGAATTTTCTCATTTTTAAGGTAATTAGAAGGAATTTACATATTCAGATTATATGAATGTGAATCAATTGTGTTGAGATTACCTCAAAAAATGAGTTCGAGAGGAATAAACTTGTAAAGAAGGAAGGGAGAGAAAAAAAACTGGGCAAAATTACCTCACATAAAGAAACTTGCAAGGAAGAGTTTTCACAGTAAAAAGCAAAATAGAGCAGGGCAGATTCATTGCCTACATTCACTATCATGTAAATTGGTTCAAAGAGAGAATCTATTTCTATCTCTATCATATCTATCTATCTATCTAGTAAAAAATATAACTTATCCAACGAGGAAGTAGGAGGGGAAGAAGATAAAAGGAACAGGAAGTGATAAAATGGAAGGGTAGATTAAGAGAGGCAATGATTAAAATAAAACAAAATTTTGAGAATAAATGAGAAAAAGAGAGAGAAGGATAAACAGAAGAAAAAGAAACAGGATGTAAGGAAATGCATAATAATCATAATTGGGTCATAACTAGGACAGCTAGATTGCATAATGGATAGAGTATGAGACCTTAAGTCAGGAAGAACTTATTTTCTTTAATTCAAACATGGTTTCACATGCTTATTGCCTGTGTAACTCTGGGAAAGTCACTTAACCCTGTTTGTTTCAGTTTCCTTTTATGTAAAAGAGTTGGAGAAAGAAATTACACAGCACATCATTATCCTTCTCATGAAAACCAGAAACAGGGTTGCAAAGGATATTAGTGACATAACTGAACAACAACAATCATAACAATGATGTAGATAGGATACACTAATCCTCAAAAGGAAATGGATAACAGAATGGATTAGAAACCAGAATCCAACGATAAATTTACAAAAGCTACATTTGAAACAGAATGACACGCAGAGAGAATTAAAATAAGTCAGAAACAGAATCCATCATGTTCTAGCTGATGCAACAAAAATGAGTGGTAATGATGATCTTAGTTGAAGCAAAAATAAAAATAGGCCTAAGTAAAAGAGATTTTTAGGAAAACTACATTTTGCTAAACTTTATCATAGACAATAAGGTTATATCAATAAATTATAGCAAGCTTCTCTGATAAAGTTCTCATTTGTCAAATTTATGGGAAATTAAGTAAAAATTGTCAAAATAAGAACTACTTCCTAATTGATAAATAGTGAGGGGATAAGAACAGGGGATTTCTTCATAAGAAGAAATCATATACAACTATAGTGGTATTTTAAAAATTCTAAATCATTATTGAATAGAGTAATGCAAATTAAAGGAACTCTGAAATACCACCTCACTCCTATCAAAAATGACAAATGCTAGTGGATATGTGGAAAAAAATTTGTACTCTAATGAACTTGATTGGTGGAATTGTGAACTGGAGCATCCATGAATGCTGTAGGAAAATATCCCAACAGAACTATAAAACTACAACTCCTTCTTTGATCTCTTTGGGATAGAGACCAGTAATATTACTGCCATAAGGAAATCAAACAAAATGGAGAAGCACTTATATGTACAAAAATATTCAGAGCAACTTTTTTGTGGTAGCAAAGAATGAGAAATTGAGAAGATGCCTGTCTAGTGTGGAAAGGCTGAAAAGTTGTGGTATATAATTGTTATGGGATATTATTGCTTTATAAGAAATGACAAGTGAGGTGGTTTTAGAGAAAACGGGGAAAGACAGAGCTGATGGAAAGAAAAGTGAACAGAGATCATTATACACAGGGATAACATTATTGTAATAATTCTCAACTGTGAAAGACTTATCTACTCTGATAAAAACAATGCCAAAAGATTCTTGATGAAAAAATGTCATTTTTTAATGAAAAGAAAGATAGTTCTGAATTTGGAATAGATTTGTAAGTAATTGTTTTGTATTTAACATTTGCTTCATTTCCATTGAAATAATTTTATAGTGAGTTGCATCTTTCTTTTTCAAACAGATATGGTGACATCAAAGGAAAGAAAAATTCGTGCCATAGCAGAGGCAGCAAAAACAATAAAAATGATGGACAATTCAATGAAATTTTGAATGTTAAATGCAAATTAAAATATAATTTTTGACTTTGCTTATTTTTCTTGCTTTTTTAATAACATGGTTAATCTGAAAATATATTTTGTATAATCCTACATGTAAAATTGATTTCATATTGCTTGCTTTCTCAGTGGGTGATGGAGGGCCTTGAGGAAGAGAGCATATATACAACTCAAAATTAAAAAAAAAAAAAGAATTTTCAAAATTTTAAAAAGTAAAGTTTTCCTGAAGAATATCTGACCTCATTTGAGTCTTTAAGGAAGTCAGGAAAGCCAGAGGTGAAGTTGAGGAGGGAATGCATACCAAGCATGTCTAACAGCTATTGAAAATACCCAGGATTGTATGTGGAGGGGATGTAAATTGCGAAACAACTAAAAAGGTAAGAAGAAGTCATGTTATTAAGGGCTTTAGAGGCAAGAAGTGTTTATATTTGATTCTGGAGGAAATAAGGATCTAGTGCAGGTTACTGAATTAGATTTTAGGAATAGAAATGTACAGACCTAATAACAGACCATGTGAATATTAGGTCTAAAGTCCACCCCAGATAATTAAAGACTTTTGTTATCAGAGATTTGGCCAAGAGGTGATGAAACTTTAAAGTCATAGTAATTAACTGGACCATTTTCCATTGTATTATGTTATGGTGTAGGGAATTAAATCACAATTTCATGATACTATACATGATCTATACAATTACAAGTATATATGGATATTTTCAAAATGTTAAATGTTCTAGGTTATAATATAATAGCTCTGTGATTTTCTGAGTCTGAATTATAGTAGATTTTAGTTATTCTAATAGCTAGAATATGATAAAAAAAGTAAAGTAGAAATGCACGTTATTAATAATCAGTCCACAAGCATATACTGGGAAAATTCTCATTAAAAATAAGCTTATGCATTGACCATTGATAACCTGCATTTCTATGCATTGACCATTGATAACCTGCATTTCTACATTCAATCACCTTTTCTATTGTTTTACTATTTTGTGGAAATACTTGTGTTATTTCATTAAGTAAAAAAAAAAAAAAAAAAAATTAAAATGAGCATTTAAAAGACAAGGTATAAATAAATAGGGACCTGATTCCATATGGAGACACTGCCCCTCAACTTCATGAAATCATTTATTTCTTGTCAGATCATTTGCTTTCTGCCATGAAGACATAGGTTTACTGTGAAATGATATGTGGGTAATGACACTGAACACATAGTACAAATAAGTCCTGAATATGTAGAAAATAGTTGGAAACAGGTTGCATGTAGGTTTTTTATGAAAGAAGAATAGTTTTGAGTATGGAATAGATTTATAGGTAATTGTCTTGAATTTGACATTTGCTTCATTTCTATTGAAGTCATTTTATAGTGACTAAAGTGTATTTTTTCACATAATAGACCAGATGACTTCAAAGGAGAAAAAAAGGTAGGGCTACAACGGAGGCAGCAAAGACGAGGAAATTGATGGACAACTCGATGAAAATAGCAACATTTCCTTGGAAAATAGCAACATTTCATGGGCAATCAATCATTTGAAAATGTGTCAGGAAGTACAAGGCCATCTTTAACAAGCAATACAAGTGACAAAGATAAATTAAATATGGGAGACAGCCTTATTGACTATTGACACCTTGTTGTATATTTCAAAATATAGAATGGAATGGAAGGTTAAATGGCTCCCATTCTCCAACAGAACACATTTTTTGAGGTCTCAGAAATCTTTCATTTTATTTCTTATGCTCACCTAATTTTTTTTAAAGAATAATTCTATTTAAATATTTCAAAATAGCAGCTTTACTTTTCAAGGAAAACCTGATTTTCAGAATAAATATGGAAGGAATCTTTCTATTCTCATGCTATCTTTAGAAATTTGGTAGCATTTTGTACTACAAAGTTTACATATAGCAAAGCAACTAACTCTGACTACTTTGTTTCATGAATAAGATATTTGAGGAATTCATACATATTACCTATGAAATTGCAAAATGACAGCAACTACTCTCAATATTCTGAATTTCATAACTATTCTAAGAAATGATTTCACTAAGCTCTGTTTTAAAACACAAAACTATGAAAGCAGAATAAGTTAAAAGGAAAAAATTATGAAAAATTGATATTAACTATATTTATTTTAGCAGAACAAATGAAGCAGCAACAAATTTTAAAAATCAAAATATGACCAGGGATATTTAAACTGTATTCCTATCTCTTTTTTTTAAAATAGTTTTGTAAAGACCTAGGAAATGTTATCACATAATCTCAAATATATCTAATTTATTTTTAATGGTAATATTCAAAGGTATAACAATTTTTGAGATAATATCTAGCTTAATCCTCTCACATTACTGATGGGCAAATTGAGGTTCAAGTTAAGTTTAAGTGTCTGAACCAAGGACATGTAAGCAGCAAATAGAAGAATTAAAATTTGATAGACCTTGAGTCTTCCAGTATTATTTTCATTGTATCATGTCATCTTTTTTTGCTTGTTATTTCAATCAAGGTTTGAGAACCTCAGTGACATTGTAACAGAGAAACAAATCTTATGTTGGTATAGATTGATTGAATTTATTTTTTCTGATTTGTTACCTGAAGCTAAGTCAAAGGCACAGCTGCCACAGTTTTATCTATAGGTGAGAGAATATAGGAGAGAACATGACTCCTGTCCATCGCACCCAGCCCTTATAAGTCTCCAAAATGTCTACATTTTCATTCTTCCTGTACATTTATCTTCTCCATGATTTCTTGGGTCTCTCATACCGGCCCTATTTCTAGACTAGAACAACAATAGAATTTTAAGAACAACTTTGAGTGAATAACTCATCTTGACAATTAGAAATATCTAAATTAACTACAAAGGACATAATGCAGTCATATCTATATAAATATTTATCCATCCCTTCATATATATGTATAAAATCATTAAAAAATCCCACTATGTTATGGAAGTGCTTGTTTTATTTTATAAATTAAAAATGAAATAAATTTTAAAATTAAAAAATGCAAAACTACAAAAAAGAGCATAAGATTCTTGAAGACAAGAATACTTGCATTGTAGTCTTTTATATCATCACTTAAAACAGTATCTGGCACATAGTAAATCCTTCATAGATGCATATAAATTATTGATTGAATAAGCATACAACAGGAGAATAGTCTCTGTATTATGTACATCTAAATTGGAACAATGTACTATATGCTGTGATTCTTTCTTCCTTGTCTATGTTTCCTTATCTCCTCTCCCATGACTGGAATCTAGAAACATTTATATTGCCATTAAGAAAATTCTAAGATGTCTTCTGTAATTCAATACTTTCATTTTTGCCTTGTAACAGACTTGAAACATTAGTGTGGATTCAGATAAATAAACTAGGAGGCTAAACCAACCTAAATTTGTCACATATCCTTTGTTTCAAGGATTCTTACATGGCATCTAACTATATTTCAGTATAATTGTGCTCTTTGGTAATCCTATGCATTTTATTTTGTGCATTTAAAAACATCATTCTGAGGAAGATTTCATAGGCAAATTGTCAAATCAAAGTACAACACATAGACAAACAAAATAAAATCACTAAGAGCCTCTGTTCTTCTGTGGTGGGGAAAAATCTGTAGGGAGTCAGGAGATCCAGGTTAAGCCATTATGTTAATGAGTACTAGGGCAAATAACTTTACCATTCTGAGTCTTAGTATCATCATCTGTAAAATTAGGGCAATGGGATCTCTAAGACCCCTTAAGTCCTATAATTCTGGGTTTTACATGATAGAATGGGTTGTTTGATTATGTGGGAAAATACCCAGTACACTGGTAAAGCATTCTTAATGTCTTGAAAATATTTAGGTCTTATATTATGATATCTGTCACATCAAATTAACTTTTTTGTATTTGTAAATAGTTTGGAAGAGATATTTTATTATTACTTTGTTACAATAATCCTGCAAAATGTGTCATTGTCTTGTTCTTGTTCTTCATCTTTTTCATTTCTTCTCTCTTCTCCACCTTCTCTTCCTCCTTTCTCTCTTCCTCCTTCTACTCTTTCCTTATCCTTCTCTTCCTCATTCTTCTTTTCCCTCTCTCCTCCTTCCTCTTCCTCTCCCTCCTCTTTTTTAGAGGCAAATGAGATTTACACAAATTAAGTAGCTTGCTCTTAATGTCCAAGTCTTTGCCTTGACCCAAAGAAACAATTTCCTCTATCATACTGCTGCCTCAACATGAGATAGTATTGCCACCTGTTACACTGTACCGCTGTCATTTGTTGGGATAAAATAACTTTATGTAGAACAGATAAATACATGTAACATTGACAGGGCTTTGACCATTCTTCTTTTTAAAGAAAATGCAAGGATCATCTGGTCAGAATTTGCATCTGTGAGTGTCAGGGCTCTCTCTATTGCTTTCTGATATGCTCCTAGTCTTCAATTTCCTTGAAACTGTGGTGCAAAAAAAAAAAAAAAAAGTAAAAGGACTTCTGTGAGTCTGGAAAGCATTAGTGGTAAATCAGAAAGATGGAGCTCATCTATGGTATTTTCCCTAAATGAACATTTTATATAGAATTACAACACAGTCTCTGTTGTCAGGACTACACATCTGCTATGCACATCCCTAAAGGCTTTTCAGTTTTCTTAGAGAAATAAGGAGTATCCTGTGATATCCATTATGCCTTTGAAATATTGCATGGGCATTTGGAGGAGATCAGGGCACATTGGTTTTATCAAATCAAAAACTGGATTGTTCTTTCAGATTTTTGGGGGGATTTCATAAAAAATGTCTAAAAATAATTTCCTACATCTTACCTCATCATTATGATTATTATGATTACTGGCAAGTTCAACCTTCATTGCTTAAAGGCTCTATATCAAATCTATGGCTTTATATCCACTTACAGAGTTTTAAGAAGACATAATATATTCTCTCAACATGTTTGTTTTTAATATTTTAATTATATAATTATAAATAATATAATATATAATAAATATATATAATTTTAATTTTATATACAATTTTAATAATAATAACCATAATGCTAGCATATGGTTAATTTACACAAATATTAAAATACATGAGCCATATTTGCGTTTGTAGAATGATAACAATAAATTTCTGAGCCTAAGTTTCCTCTTCAATAAAATGGATATAATATCACCTCCCATGGTAGCACTTACTTCACAAAGTTGCTATAAGAATCAAATGAGATATTATATATCATGTTCTACAAACCCTAAAGTACTATGAAAATTAGTTATTATTGTAATATGAATATATTTCTCAAAGAATCAAATAGGCAACTAAAGTTAAGTCAATTTCATATTCTAATATAAGTGAAGGCATAAAATAACATATGGGATGATTAGTTATACAAATGATTGCAAAATGGTCATGAGTAACTTACACAATTTCATGTTTTAAAGAAAATTTTACTATAGAGAAATGAAAGGTATCTAATCAAAAGTTAGAATTAGCCTGTGAAAAGGTTTAAAGGTAAGAGATTGCAAAGGACAGGAAGAAAAAGAATCAATTGCTAAGAATGTATAGGTTGTAGATGGAGAAAGAAAAAGATTGGTTAGAATAGATTCAACTGATGGGAACTATAGAGCTAGGGGGTAAATGATCATTTTTCTATTATGAAGGAGGAAACTCCTTGGTCAAAAGGCTTTTTGAGATGAATGGCTTAGATGAACACATTTTAGATGGATTATAGAAGGGAGACTTCAGATTATGCCAAAAGTTTGACGATAAATAGATAAAATATTGTAGGTTATTACTGATCATAGAATACTAAGGTACAAACTTTACAGGGGGAAAATAAGATGTACACCAGAAATGATTACAGTATGCTAATCTATATTCAGAAATATCAGTCTTGTATTCTGATAGGGAAGGGGAGGAAGAGTTGTTAAGAGAAAATGAATGCCTTTTGGAAGGTGAATTTGGAAGATCTTACAGAATTAGGGGCTATTCATTATTGCAGTACTTAGTTTCCCACTATCAGAAGCTCTGCAGGTTTTAGCACATATCTTTTGCAATGTGAAGTACTGTGTCATGTGTTAGAAAAACACCAGACCTGGAGTCAGTAAGGGATACTAATTCCTACATTATCTACCCTTTAGATTTTTGTGACAAAAGTAAAACTTTAAGTGCAATATATGCATGCACATATTACATTTTTTCATATTATTCTTATCTTGTTTGATAGAGACAGATAGATTTTTTGACAAGTAGTTATTCTGCTATTATTTTTCCCTGTAAGCTTAGGTTGCTGGTAAATTGTTTGACATACACAGCTATAGCTTTATCCTTGATGCTTGATAGCTTTCTATCTAACACTTTTTGATAAGAGAAAACAATGGTATTTCTAAATATCTCTTTCACCTAATGGGTCAATTTGACTTTGAGATACAAGCTCAAAGTCATATTATCTTTACTTGTCAAATACTAAGAATTTTGTTCTAATTAAGCATAAATGACATTTAGATATTGAACAAATATTTATTAAGATGAAGATATATATTCATAGCTTCATGTCATTCATGTACACTGTGATTATTAAGGTTTTTTTTTAATTCTCTTAAATTTGAAAAACATTTTTATTTCAATTTAGTAGAGTGAAAATGGAGTTAATTCTCTGCATGCACATGATGGGCTTAAAATATCTCACTTAGAAGTGCCATATTTTATGTCAATAGTTTTTGACACGATGGTGTTGGTGGCCTAGAATCCTCTAGTGTTTTTACTATAACTTAGGGACACTATATATTTATATAACACAAATTACCCTGGAGTTCAGAACACATTCAAAAACTTTGAAATAAACAACAAAGGTCAGTATAAATATTACATTACTTTTGGATAAATTCTTCAATAATCACTGAATTAGTAATAAGCTCTTCATTGCACTCCTATGAATTTTGGGAATATTCTATTCCTCAGCCAATATGTTGTTGTTTGCCAGTGTTTTATAAATTGTGTTTTTAGTAATATAAACTGTCATGCTTTTTATAAACATGCAATTAGCCTATATTTGGAGCCATTAGTAGTATCTTTGTTAGTTAATAGATATATGGTGCTCTTTTTTAGGAATCAAATTTATATCTGAGAAGAAGCTGGCAAAGTGCATTGCTAGTATTTCATGTTGCTCTGGGAAGCATTTGTTCCAAAAGATATGAATATTATTTGGTCCTATCACTTTCCAGTTTTGTAGAGAAACTATCATTTCAGTAATCTTTCTTTATGTAACGGTTTTATAATTTTTTTTATATTCATGATGCAAAGTTTTTTTTTTATTCAACTTAAGTTTTGATTTGTTTGTCTTGTAACTACATAAATGCTATGATAATTTCTAACCTCTTATCATCCTTTCGTATTCTCTCTCTCTCTCTGTCTCTCTCTCTCTTCCCCCACCCCTCTCTTTATGTCTGTCTCTATCTCTGTCTCTCTCTCTTACTTCTGTGTTTTGCATTCCTCTGAAGTAAAGAGTGTGAGTGATGTTAAGTTGTTTGCTTCATTCTTTATGTTGTCATTAACTTGTTTGATGTCATCATTGTTGACATTATCATCATTGTCATCATCTTCATCATCATCATCATTGTCACTTCTGGACCACAAACTCCTGAAAAGATGGGGCCATTTCTTATAGCATTTATAATTCCCAATTCTATGCACACAGTAGGATTGTCATTAATTATTGCTGATAAACACTGATGCTGAGAATCTCTGAAAGACAATTATTTGGCTAAAAGTGGTAGACTGGAATAATAATGTGTCACTTATGATTGGAAGATACTGAAAGGCAAAAATCTTTCCCTTCCTTCCCCCTTTTTGTTAGGGAGAATGAAGAAGGATGTTGTGAGCCATTATGTTTATTTTCTGTGGCAGTACAGGCAAATCAACAAAGGAATTTAAGTTTGGGGCTGGAGGACAGGAATTGTGAAGGAAGTGCAGCAAACAGAATAGCATTTTCTGGGAAAACTATATACTACATTTCTAGGAGCATCTGTCCACCAGGGAGAGGGTCAAAAATGGGGGCATTGAAATCGTTCAAGCAAGCCCAAAGAGAATGAGAGAAGGGGGAGGAGGGAGTCAAAAGCATGGAGAAGGTCAGAGATGAATGTGTCTGGGGGCAGTAAGGCAGTGAGACAGATGGGTTCAATCCATGACTGATGTAAAGTGTCAACAGGAGAGCCTACTGATGTGAGCGGATGTTACAATGTTACACTGACACACATCCTAGCTTGCTCCCAGAAGTCCTGAAGAAGCTCTTTGAGGATCCTGCCATGCTGCAGTTGCCTAAGATGCCATGGCTTCAAAGGCTGGATACACCCATCCTCAGCATTATTTCTCTCTCCCAATATGTTACCTCCCCAACCCCATGTTGAACTGGGGAAAGAAAGGATTTAATGCTGAATCCTTACCTCCTTTTCTAGAAAGATCTCTTAATTCATCTCTTCTCACCTTCCACTGGAAATCATCCCCCCTTTCACTCCAGCAGTATATTATAAATTATTGCCTACATCAGCTGTACCTGTCCCAGACATCTTCTGTGTCAAAGAGTCTCTCTCCTCTTGGTTCTTGAAAAAGGAAAACAAATCAGCCTTTGTACACAGTTTCTTTCACCATCTGTCATCACATTCAACCCATTTCCAAGTCCTTGCTTTTCATAGGTTGGAGAGATGAAGAGTATAGGAAAGGGGGAGATGGTTATTATAGCAAGGATTGTTTTTGTCCTTTTGTTTCTTTGGGAGGGTGGGAGTAATACTCTTAAGAGAGAATGCTTTGGTAAAACTCTTTTTCCCTTTCTGTGTTAAAATTGTTTAGTAAAAAGACCTATGGTTCTTCTGAGTGTATAGTGTGTGGCCATCTCCCCCTCTCTGGCAGCAGCCAATCTGGGCTGAGTCCACCTGGAGGCTTCACATGGGTTCATTGATCACAGGTTTTGAAAGAGGCTCTCAGACCTGAGCAGAGTCAATAGACTTCAGCTGGTGCTGGCAAGTAGACCTCAGGCTGACCTAACATTGTGGGATGAAAACAGTAGTAAAACTGTGGGATTTGGCTCAGGCTTTTATTAGGAGGAGGGTGACACTGGAGAAAGGACAATGGATCCAGTGTTCTTAGGAGCCTCTTTAGAACTTGCTCTGAAACAAACCACTGTGCAAATTTCAGCAAGGAGCTAAGAAATGGGGAGTGATGGTGTTCAGAGATAGCTGGAGGCTGCTGGGGCTTCCCAGAAAGCAGCTCCTCCTTGGGAAGAATAATTACCCTGTCATCTTCAATCCCCTGGAGAAGCGCAGTGGGGGAAATCTGGGAAAGGAGGAGGCCAGCAATAAGAGAGTGAGAAATAATAGTCTCAGGGCCTGGGATGAAGCCCTCCAATTATGATTCTGGCTTCTGTTAAAATGATGCCTATGCTTCAGTAATGTATAGTCTAGAATGGCAGGCAGGAGCCTCCCAGGAGACTCAAGGTGATATTAACTACTCAACCTGGACTCAGGCCACTTATGATTGATTTGACAGAGGGCTTTAGCCAAGGTTCCTGACGTTAATAGTTAATAAACTTGTTTCTTGCTTAAAGGATTGTACCATATTTTAAACCTTCTAAGTCTGAAGTTTAACTTTGTACTCTTGATATTCCCTTTATGAAGCAGAGGTGTTGATATGTTAGTATTTTTGCATTTTAATTTGACTTTTATAGTGCATGCATTTATTTTCTTAGTAATCAGCTTTAAGATAAACATTCTTAATCTGGTTTGTGTGTGAACATTAAAAAAATGATAATTGTATTTAAATACAATTGGCTTCCTTTGTAATTCTGTTTTTTTGGGGTTTTTTTTGGCCTTTAAAAATATTTAGAGAAGGAGTCTACACACTTCACCAGACTTCCAAAGAGTCCACGATACAAAAATGATTAAGAAGTCATGCTCTATACCTTGTCCAGCAATGCACAATTCTTAAAGCCAAAGGTCAAAGAAAATGATCAACATACTTGGAAAATGAGGGTGAAAGAAGAAAATCAATGGAAAGGACATGACCATGACTATGAAAAGGATAAAGACTTAGGGGAAATAAAAACCTTATAATTATTTTTGTTGTAATTTATGCTTTATTGGCAATTTCAGTTTCTGTAGCAGAGGTCTTCAAACTTTTTAAATGAGGGGTCAGTTCACTGTCCCTCAGACTATTGGAGGGCTGGACTATAGTAAAACCAAAAACTTTGTTTTGTGGGCCTTTAAATAAAGAAACTTCATAGCCCTGGGTGAGGGGGATAAATGTCCTCAGCTGCTGCATTTGGCTCGCGGGCCGTAGTTTGAGGACCCCTGTGAGTGTAATGAATAATGCTAGACAAAAGTGAGAATATAAATTCAAGTTAAGTGAAGAACAGAATATTCTTAGAATCTTAATGTAGCAAATTCTGCCCATGGGACAACCGAGCTGAAATGCTGTCAAAGGATATAGGCCCAATGCACTCATTCTGACTACCCTAACACTTTAAGTTTTTTGCATGAATCCACACATACGGAAATACATATATGCATATACATGCACAACTACCCCTACTTCCCATATATTCCAAAATGTTAATGAAAGGGCATCTCTTTCTCATATCTATTTGGTTAACATTGTGTCCCAGAGAGGATAAGATTATTACTCAGAACAGGGTTTACTCCCAGTTTTGCCACCTAGCAAAGTCACAACTTTACTTTCTGGACTTCCGTAAAATGGAATTGGATGATATGACTTCAAGGGTTCCTTGCAACTTTAAATAGATGATTCTTCAAACAATGGCATTTATTTGGGAGATTGATAAAAGGATATTGTTAACATGCTACCTGATCTAAATTTCCTTTCCAATTTTCAAAACCTGTAATGTTTGAAATTGCCAAATATATATTACTTATCTTTACATACATTCTTGCGAATTGAATGATGTCATAATTTAAAAAGTAGTGGATGAGATGAAAACTTCAAATCCAATTCTTGCTCTCCCCAACAAGAATGAAACTTTTGCTAGCAAATGAATGATGATATATTGGGTAGAAAATGTTTGCTACTCTTTGTGGCAGAGGAGAGGGAAAATTAGATCTAGTCTGATCTTCACTCTTGATTTGGAAACAACAAATTTCAAAATGTTCAGTGAAAAAAAAAAGATAGCATCTAATGAACTAAAATTCAACAAAGGAAAATCAACCTGGGAGGAAAGTAGGAATGTCCAATAATGAAATGTTGAAGTCATAAAGAGAATTTGATAAGAAGAGAAATGAGAATATCTCTAAAGATATTTATTTTAATGTATGGAGAAATTATTAATCAATTTAGATTTTTAAAAGATACATATAAGATATTGAATTAAAGGAGAGAAAACAAATATAGAAACATAATTACTATAGATCATTAAGGACTAGTGCCTCTAGAATGAAATGTATATTTCTCTGTCATTTAAAAGTCTCCATGATTGAAATGGTTTTTCTAAGCATCTAAAGGGGTGTGTGTGTATGTATGTGTATATGTGTGTGTGGTGTGTGTGTGTGTGAGAGAGAGAGAGAGAGAAAGAGAAAGAGAGAGAGAGAAAAAAAAGAGAGAGAAAGAGAGAGAGAGAGAGAGAGAGAGAGAGAGAGAGAGAGAGAGAGAGAGAGAATGTGTGAGAGAGAGGTAGGAGTGAGAATGAGGTGGGCCATGTATTTCTATGTTCTCTAGACTACATAGGATAAGTGCAAAGGTAAATTAACCAATGATGAGGAAAGAGCTTTAGTACCCATTGCCCTTTTTCCAATAGCCTGGTTGGAGTGCAAGAAGAGTAGAAATGATGAGTAGGATGGGAATTAAATCCATGAAAATCTCTTAACTCTGTTGGGGGCTCTAACACACAGCTATGGAAAGATATAGTCAAACAGACTCAGTGGCCACCATTTAGTTTTCCAAATTTTCTGGAATGTAGAGTGGAAAACTTTAATGATATTATCTTTTAGGATTTTAAATAGCTCAGATGGAATTCTATCACCTCCACTGGCCTTACTGTTGGGAATGCTTCCTAGAGCCCACTTAACTTCATTATCCAGGATGTTTGGCTTTAGATCAATAATATCATTACAATTATTGGTGATGTTAAGATGATATATGTATAATAACTCATATATTCTTGTATATTCTTGCCACTTTTTAGTTGTTTCCTTTTAAGATTAGCTTTACTAAATTTGCTTGTATGAAACTTTTATTTTACTTAAAGTGAGCCATTTTATCTTTTATGATTTTCTTATATATATAAAAAATTATTACAGTTCTTTTTATGAGATTGCCTGAAAATTGAAGAATGACTGATAAAGCATACAGTATATGAATTTGTCAAAATACTATTTTGTTATAAGAAATTATGACATAAATGATTTGTTTTCCCTATTTAATAGGACTTTATTTTTCACAATTATATCTAGCCACTTCTTTTTTTCTCTTCTATTCTGTTTAAGTTGCTACCATTTTTTTTTTTTTACCTTTTGTCATGTACATTTTTTTGGTATGAAACATTACTGTGATATCTCTAGTTTTTTTTTTTTAATCCAACTTCAGATACCTACTAGCAAGTAATTTAACCTAGCAAGTTGTCTCAATCTACTGTAGGAAAAAAAAAAAAAGGAAAACCATTTCAGTATCTTAGCCAAGAAAACCCCATGGACAGTATGAGACATAGGGTCATAAGAGTCAGACATGATTGAACAACAAAATCCATCAGGCTTCTGAATGACATGACTTTTTCTTCTTCTAACAACAGTGTTATGATGAATATGAAATGAAATAACATATATAAAGTCATTTGTGAATCTTAAGTGCTAAAATTACTAAATATTATTATAATAATGATAATGATGACAAATATTTTTAATTATATCTCTTCACCCTGTACTAGACATTGAGTAAAACATAATGAGATCAGGGTTTCTTAGTTTTTCTCCTCCTATGCAGACTAATTCAGGCATGCTATTCAATATACAATATTCTATTTCTAGCCTCTGGGTCTTTTACATTGGCTGTCCCCATGACTGGAATGCTCTTCCTCCTCACCTCTGCTTTTCAGAACACTTTGTTTCTTTTAAAGCTTGACACCTATTACTTTCCTAAAGAAATCTTTTCTGATGCCTTTAGTTGCTAAGGTGAATGTTTTGTCCATTTAAAGAGTAGTAAGTGCTTATATAAATATTCTTCCTTTTCTCCCTTCCTTCCTTCCTTTCTTCATTATATATTAAAATTAAGGAAAGTTTATCCATTGTATTTAGGCACTTTAACTTTTTTAATCTGAAGAACATCCTATATACTCACAGGATACTAAAACAGAATAAATTGGCTTTTATAGTTAATTACCTATGTTATTTTTGATCTAGAAGTTTTAAATAGTCAGTCAGTCCACCAATTACTTAATATCAAACACTTGCTAAATGCCATACTCATTCTCAGGACTTCATGGTGTAAAGATCATCCTGTAGAATAAAGAGAATATAAGAATTTGAGTGAGGGCATATTGATCTGATTCTACCATTATGTGTGTCATTGGGAAAGTAATTTAACTCTCTCTCTCCATAGGCCTATAAGACCCCTTACACTTTTAAATCTAGAATCCTAGGTATATTACCTTGGCTTTCAAAATCATCTTGAAGACTCTAGAAAGAAAATTTTTGTGAGAGGAAAATGTCAATAAAATTCTACTATGACAAAAATTATTTCATAGTATGACTTATAAATATATACATATATTAATGTATAATGCATACAAAATGTATAATACATGATGTCAACATATAACATATAGAGGGAGTTAGCAAGAAGAAAGAGACAGAGACAGAGAGACAGAGAGTCAGAATCGGAGTTGGGGTTGATAGTACAGATGTAGTATGACAGCTAGTCTTCAGGGTAAGAAGCCTTGAAATTAAATATTCCTCTATTTTTACCTGTGACAACCTCTAGTCATCTCAGGCAATTCTTTGGGATATATTTACTAAATTATGGATAACTTGTAATCTCCATTGGTAAAGGGAATTTCTGCAGTGGGTTTTCCACACTGATAAATTCCTAGAATGATAAGATCATAGATTTAAAAGCTAGAAGAAACATTAAATATCAACCAATAAAATTTTCTCATTGTACAGATGAGGAAATAGAGCAAATGTGTCTAAGTGGCCTATTCAAAGTCACATAGCTAGCCACGTCTGAGAGATGGAATATGAACCATATTATTCCTATCTTCAAGTCTAGCCCCCTCTCCTCTATACCACACTATATGAGAGAACCTGTATTCAAATCCTGTTCCAGGTACTTATTTCCTATATGATTTTGAGTAATTAATTTAGCCTTTCTATCCTTCTTCAATCTCTCTCGTTCTCTGTCTCTGTCTCTCTTCTATTTTATATAAATATATGTAAAATATTATATATTAATATGTCTGAATATTACCATATCAAGTCATAAAAGAAAAATTGAGACTTATTTAAAATGAGGGGTTTGAACCTCTTTTCTGTGGTCTGTGTTTTCCAAATACATAAATTTAACAATAGTTTCCACACAATCAAAGCACACAATTCCAGCATACAATCAAAATGTCCTTTATGTATTTTTTATTTTTCAGTACTAGAGAGGCTGGAGACTTGATTACAAAGAAACAAGGCTGATGATAGAAGTATTTTTATTGCTATAGAGTTATAGCTTTGTGCACATATGTACAATAAATACACATGTGTAGTATGTTTCAGCAAAATGATCACCAGCATTTGGAACTGTTTATAAATTGTTCAAGCATTTTGACTTGATTGTTTCATCATTTTCAGGACTCCTATTGTTGTCTCATTCTTATTGGCCCCTAGAGATAGCACTGAATAGACTACCCACCCAACATTATTGCTGAACTCTATTGTTCTCACTATTAATCAGTTCAAAATTGCAGTAATTATTTTCAGATGTCCTTTATATTAGTCAATGTGATCCATCACTGCTGACCATTTTACAAAGACCACCATTGTTGGACTGCCCTATATCAATGGTATATTGACTGAAGCAATATCAGAGACACTAACTAGCTATTGGACTTTTGACAAACATTTATATTTTGATGGACTTCCATCAAATTATCATCATAAGCAATAATGAGCTACTGGCTTTCTTTTTCTATGGCCAATATGCCATATCAATGTAAAAAACAAATAATAAATTTGAATAAAAGTAATGTGAAGTGAAGCATTTTGTTCTGACTGTTACAATTCTTCGTGATTGCAAATATAAATTATTTCACCTGAAGCAAAAAATAAACTCAGCTTTTAAAAGTGAGAAAGCAAATTTCATGAGCATCAATATATGACTTCTTGCTTGCTTGATGCAAATAGTTTTAATTTTCTTTGGATAGAGTGAAAGAACCTTAACATTGATTATACATTCTTTGTCACATTAAAAGGTCTCGGCTAATTTTGCATTTACTTCCTTCTGGGACAACACACAGTTCATCCATTATCTGCTAGCATGAGAAGTATAGAGAAACACACACAACCTCTTCCTCCTGTCTTTCTCTATGTGGTTTCTTGAAATCTCAAGAGTGTTTGTTGCTTAGTGAAAGAAATTTCCTTCCATAGTCAAAAGTCCAGAAACTTAGTGCACTCTAGAAAATAACAATGTAATGCTATTCGGCCAAGTTCTGTGATAGGGCCAAACATTAGATATAGTCTTAAAAGTTTAAATATATGTATATAGTATTGTGTAATTGCAAAACATAAATATGTAATATTTAATTTGATGCTCAAAACAATTCAATTTTTTAGATACTGTAGACATATCCCCATTTTTGAAGACAAGGAAAATTAATTTCAAAGTTAGTAGAATAAAAAGTTGGGACTGGAATTAATTTACTTTGACAACAAATTCACTATTTCCCCAAATGTCCTATGCCTTTTCTCATTTAAAGGAAAGGATCTTATAAAGCTATAAGTGTCCTGAAGTCATCACAGGATGATAATTAGTTTCACTACTATAGAGCTTCTAGCTTTAAACAAAAGTGGTTCATTTATATGATGCTGTGTGCATCCACAAATGCATCTACCATCATATGCAGAGTACTATTTCAAATTCTAGAAGCAAAACTATCGAAGGAATATTCATATGTTGGAGTGCACCCAAACAAAGATGATCAGTATGGTGAAGGAACTAAACACAATATGAAAAAAACCCATTTGCGTTTATTTCAAAAATGCTAAAATAAAAATTCTGTTGATAAAAGTAGAAAACAAATCTTGGCTTCTACTTAATTTTTATTTTCATACTTCTAAATCGTCATGGAAATGAGATCACCAAAAAGTACATTTATGTTTTTTTTTTTTAAATCATCACTGGAAAATGTTTGTCTTTTCTCTTGATAAGAGAACTTGACAAGTTAGAAACTTGTCTGGAAATGGTAAAAATGAAGATTAAAAGCAAACAGACATACTTAAATGACAGAAAGTTCATAATTCACTATAATCCAATCATTTTTGATGGATATAAAAAATTATCAATTGCATTCTCATAAAAAAAATAAAGAAAAAACTCCACAGAAAACCAGTTGTTATGCTGGGCTCTAATTGAGAAGCCAGATGGAGTCTGATAGTCATAGTGGCATTCCTGGGACACACAAAACCACATGAGGCGATCTGCAATAGGTTCATATTTCTATTTGCATATAGGCAGAATTGCACTTCACAGAGAAAAACAGATTTCCCAAACCAAACATATTCTACTCAATGTATTTTTCCACTGGAATACCACAGACAGCAGCTTCACATATAACAGACATTTCCTGGGTTTTTATGGATACTATTAAGTGCTTTAAAGCTAGGCAAGGGGGTGGGCAGAATGACATGGAAAAGAGAGATTTCATTCTTTTTCCTTATATTTCTGCAAGAATTTCATAAACATAGCTCTTTTAGGGGAATGTCAAGGTATTTTCCATGAATAACTCAATATATACTTTTCTCTGTCTCTATTCAGGGATTAGGGAACAAAGAAAGGCCATTGGAAGCACAAAACATTTCTTTACTATTGTTTTATTTATCTATTCACTTCTTCTGCACAGCCTGCTAAATTGGATACCTGTTATGAAGTTGAGGCAACAGATAACAGTGAATATTGCTTGTAAAACATTTAAAGATTCCACTTGAAGTAAATTTTGAAGAAAATTGGTGAATTCTGCAGAAATGTGATAGCAAGTATGTACAAATCATCCTAGAATATTTTTTTTTTTTGGTAGAAAACAAAAGAAAAAATCATATATCATGCTATATAACTAAGGATATCCTAATATATCCAAAGAGGGCTGCTGACTAATTTTTTTTCAATCTCCTCATTGATTACTTTCTGATTATCCTGTTGTATTCTTTCCTAGTTCTCCAAATAGATAAACTAGGCTTGTAACACTAAGAACAGGAAATGACATTTGAGATCAGGTGGACCATTTTGGAGCAACTGAGTAGTGAATAGAATGTCGGGGTTAGAGTCAGGAAAACGTGAGTTCAAATTTAGCCTCAATTACTAGATCTGTGACTCAGGATAAATCATTTAACCCTGTTCATTTCAGTTTCTTCATTGGTAAAATGAGCTGGAGAAGGAAATGGTAAACCATTCCAATATCTTTGCCAAGAAAACCCCAAATGAGGTCATGAAGAGTGGGACACAACAGAAAAATCAGTAAAAAAACAACAACAAAGTCCATTTCATGGATGAGAAAAGGAATCCAAATGTGGAATGATTCTTCCACATTAACTTTTAAGTAATAGAACCTGTTAAAAGTAAGGTTTTCTGTGCATAGCACAGTGACAAGTGTGAGATCAATAGAGAATCTTGGTTCATCAAATTCCAGCTTTGATATATATTGCCTGAGTAACTTCAGTAAGTTAAAAAAAAATCAATTCATCAAAAATATTAACTGGGTGTGAACATAGGAATTGTATTAGGAGAATTGATATAATTATAGACACCTCTAGACCTATGTAGGACAGAAGGAATTCCAAAAGAAGGGATTTCAACTTTGGTACCACTTTGAGGATTCAGGCCTTTGCATTCATAATCAGAAGACAGAAATCAGAAGAGTAAGCCCAAATAGTGTGTTTAATTCTCCACCAACACATTCCTGCACTTTCACATTAAAATATAAAATCCGAAGATATAAACTTATAACACATAATTGATCTACCTGGAAACTGAAAGAAGACAAACTAGATATATAAAGACAGCTTCAGGGAGTTTGACCTCTTTGAAGTGGAGAGAAAGGAAGTTTCAGGACACTTCAGTAGCCCAGATTATCAGAGGCCAGAAGAAATCCAAAAATACTTAATAGGGACTTTGTGATGACTATTTAAGAGAGAAATCAATAATCAATATACAGGACTCTTGAGTTTACCCTTCACCCCTATGAATTTACTAAATTTGAGCTCACTCTTCTCAGAGAAATTATGTATGTAAGAGAATAGTATACCCATAATTTTGGGAGATATTTCTGCAAATATCTCTTTCCAAAAGCTAATTGAATTGAATGGTTAGTTGATAATCAATGATGGAATGGAGTGGAATTAGAATATTGTGGATGGGGCATCTCTTTTTCAATAACTTTTTCATTCTGAAAATACCTCTTGTCCTACCCTGTGTTACAACCTTATGAGGGATCCTATTCATGCTTATTTTAAGTTTCCCTCTGTTGGAATCCTAGTGTCAACTCAACTTGAAACAAGGTGAAAACTCAAGGGTGATGTCAGAATCCTGGTGTTAACTCAATAGAATTGATACAGTGCTTATTGGTTCACACCTTAGAGTGAATCCTTACAAGGTGATAAATTGCTAATACTGATGGAAACAATGCTTGTGTTCACACCTTTAGAGAGCTCTAAGAACTCAATGGAGTTCACAGTTTGGGAGATTCAGGGTCTAGAAAGAGATATCTGAATTCACACCTTCCTTAGGACCAGAGAGCACTCTGGGAGATAACCCAGAATCCCTCTCCCTCCAGAAGGTGGAGTTAACCTTTGGGAGATCACATAAATATAGGGAGCTTTTGAAGTTTGAACTTACTTCTTCTGGTGGAACTGACTGGGGATACAGAGAGATTCATTGCATCTTCCAACTTGGTGCTAGCTGGAGGCTGAAGAAAGCAGAGGCAGAAGCCAAGGACAAAGCTGCAAGATCTCTTGGAACCAGGCAGAGAGATAGGCCTCAACTAACCGAGCTAATTTGGAAGGAGAAATAAACGTTTGCATTTTTATCAGCTGGCTGAGATTTTGGAGTAATTATTTATTTCAACTGAGACTAAGGCTGCCCCCAGGAAAACCTTCACATCCCTCACTCTTTGAATTTCTCTTTTTGTCATAAACCTTGTCATCTTGTGGATACTTTCCTCTTCCACTTTCTAATTCCCCTTTATGTTTTTCCTTCTCCCATTAGAATATAATTTCCTTAAGAATAGGATTTTTTTTGCCTATATTTATAGTTATATAGTACTGCAAGTCTAGAACCTAATAAATATAAATGCTTATCTCTGTCTCTGTTGCTGTCTCTTTGTCTCTCTGTCTCTTTATCTGTCTGTCTCTGTCTGTCTCTGTCTCTCTCTGTATCTGACTCGCTCTCCTTTACCTATTTTTAATAACAGCTCCAGAATCATTGGAGCTTCTCCTTATCTCCTTATTTACCATAAGGAGCATCTCTAGTACCCTAAAGAGAGAGGTGATTGATTTCTAAGGTTCCAGTCTATCTATAATAATGGGATTTAGCTGAGAGAACTAAAAAGGAAATGCTGCATTTCTAGTTGTGATTCTTATCTACAAATCTGATGCTTTTTAAATTAGCCACATTCTGTCTAGAATTCTCTCCTCTCTCTTCAATATATTCACAATATATTCAATGTATTCATATAATACACACACACACACACACACACACACACATATATATATATACTTGTCTTCTCTAGTGATGTGAAAACTCCTTTTACTAAACAAAAGAATTGTTTAATTCTTTGTATTTATAATGCCAGAATTCATTGTAGCATCTGGTACATGATAGATGCTTAACAAAAGCTTATTGATTGATTTATTAATTCAGAGATATAGGAAGAAAAAAGCCAGGAGAGCTCGAGTATCCTGAGATTTCACTGAGATTTCACTGAGATTTTATTATGGAGAGAGGAGTCTATAACCAAAAATTACCCTCTGTTTCCTATTCTCTGCACTGTCAGCAGTGCAGCTGGATTTTATTGGCTCATATTTAATGTCAAACATCTCCCAACTCTTAGTTTTTTTTTTTTTTTCTAGATTTCTTTTTTCACAAGGGCTTTTGGGTCAAAGGGTTCAGGTCATATTCTACAAGGTGACATGTTTTTCTTGTCAAGAGAAACCAAGAAACTAGAACTACAAACTGATAATCCACTTATGGAATGAACAGCTCAGCTTTCTCCCATTTGTAATCACATATAGCATAAAATACCAAGCAAAAATAAGCCTTTAAGAAGAAATAATTAAAGAAGCATTTATTAAGTACCTACTAGGCTCAAAGCATTATGAGAATAAAGACTGAAACAATCTCAGCTCAGGAGGATCTTAAGTATTTTGCATTAGTAATAATAAAAAAGTCCAATACTCCACACTCTTACCCAAAGATTGCAATAGCCACTTAAATTCCAACCAAAACAACTGAATGGGGCACAGAAGAATGGGTCCAAAATCTACCTCTGCTAATTGTTTAAGGAAGTTAAATACAAATTATTTTCTTCCTCTGTATCTCAATGCATTCATCTATAAAGTGAAAGTTTAGATTGTGGGGGGGCAGGGGATAAGTGATTTGGGAATATGCAAAAATAAATTATTCAAATGAATAAATAAATAAACATATTCCATAAATTGAAAAAATGTGGTTTCCTTATGGATTCTGATTTTTCAGATGTATATTGATTTTTTTGATTAACAAAATATATTATTGAATATATACAAGTGATTTATTATTATTCTGTGTTCTCAATTGAGGGCAATATAGTTTTATTTAGCTAAATTGTTGAAAACAACAATCATTACAGTCTACTTTGTCACTATATCCCAAGGATCACTGGTGAACCTTTTCATCTGACTGAATCTAAACTGAATCTAAACATGTATTGTTTTTTTTCCCTGTTAGAATGAGAACTCCTTGACAGCAGGGAGTGTCTTGTTTTGCTGTATTCTTCCTTAGCACTTAGCATAATACTTGGACATAATAAGCACTTATTAACTATTTCTTACTCAGTCCTTCATAATAATGTGAACTATTACATGATAAAATAGTGTTTTTCCCCATTTAACTGTTAAGAAAGGTAGCATATTCAAAAAGGATGAGAAACAGTGGGTTGAATTATTTCTGTGAACTTCCTTTGACCTTACATGACAATCTGGTGCTCAGCTCAGTTAGTATGGTGCTCTTTGCTATTAAGGATCACTCTGAAGAGATTACTGATTTAATCCTCCCCTGGCATTAGATACTCCCATAAAATTTCTTGGCTACTGTTCTATCATTAGAGCTATAGGGTTCATCAGCAAAAGATTTGTTGAAACTAATAGAAAATGAGTTCTTGTCTTTTCTTTCCAAGAAATTCAGCAATTATCATTAATGACAAAAGGTATCCACAGTTTTAAAAAAAGAGAAAAGAAATCAAACATACAAAAAAAACTAAGAAATTTAAGATGGGCAAATTGACTTAAGGGAATTTGATTTTACATTCTATTTTATTATTAGCTATCTAACCTTATAAAAATCACTCATATTTTTAGGCTTTTGCATCCTTATTTATAAGTTAAAGTGGTAGGATTACATGAACAAAAACTGAAAATCTAGAAAAAATAATTGTGATAGCAAAACAAAATGAAATACAATATGACTTTCTTATGACTAGGTCATAGGCAATGTAAAATTTCATTTTCTTTTATGATAGGATTACTATATATTTAGACTTACTATGTGCTGGGAACTATGCTTAAAATTGGGAATTAAGAAAGACCTGGGGGGAAAAAACTCCTCTTTGAATTTGGCAATTCTGCCAAACAGCACTTATATTAAGTGCTTACCATATGTTAGGAATTGGGCTTTCCTGTTGTTTTTCTGGAAAAGGACCATAACAGTAGGGAGGTGACATCATGACATGGAAATGGATTGCATTTTTTTCTTTTATTTTGTTTTATTACACATTGCTTTATTAATCATGTTGGGAGAGAAAAATCAGAGCAAAAGGGAAAAAAAAAAACATGGGAGAGATTAAAAAAAAAAAAACAGAAAAAAGAAGTAAACATAGCATGTGTTGATTTACATTCAATTTCCATAGTTCTTTTTCTGTGTGCAGATGGCATTTTCTGTCCAATGTCTATTGGGATTGCTTTGGATCACTAAACCAATGAGAAGAACCAAGTCTTTCATACTTGTTCATCACACATTCTTGGTGATATTGTATACAATGACTGGTGTTGCTTGTTTAATCAGCATTAATCCATGTAAAATCTTTCCAGACCTTTTTCTAATCAGCTTGCTCATCATTTATAATATCCCATTATCTACATATACCACAACTTGTTTAGCCATTCCCCAAATGTTGGGCATCTATACATTTTCTAGTTCTTTGCTATCACAAAAAGAGCTGCTACAAACATTTTTGCACATGTGAGTCTTTTTTTCCGCTTTATGGTTTCCTCATTATACAGACCCAGTAATAGCACTGATGGGTCAAAGGTTATGCCCAGTTTTATAGCTCTTTGGACATACTTCCAGACTGCTCTCCAGAGTGGTTGATTCATTCCATAACTTTACTAACAATGCATTAGTATCCCAATTTTCCTCCCCAACATTTTTCATTATCTTTTTTTGTCATCTGGGCAATCTGAGAGGTGTGAGGTGGTATCTCAGAATTGTTTTAATTTGAATTTTTCTAATCAAGAGTGATTTAGAGAACTTTTTCATATGACTACAGATGGCTTTAGTTTTGTCATATGAAAATTGTCTATTGATATACTTTGACCATTTACAAATTGGGGAATGACTTGTATTCTTATAATTTTGAGACAGTTTTTAATATATTATAAAAATGAGATCTTTTTTAGAAACAGTGGTTGCACAGAATTTTTTCCCTAGCTTTGTACTTCCCTTTTAATCTTGTTTCCCTTGATTTTGTTTTTGCAAAATCTTTTTAATTTAATGTAATCAAAGTTACCTTTCATAATATTCTCTAGTTCTTCTTTAGTCATAAATTTTTCCCTTCTCCAACAAGCTAATAGGTAAATTTTCCCTTGCTCTCCTAATTTTTTTTTGGTATTATCTTTTATGGACAAAACATGTACCCATTCTGACCTTATTTTGTAATTGTGTGTGAGATGTGGACCTATGCCAATTTCTGACAAATTATTTTCCAGTTTTCTCAGCAATTTTTGTCAAATAGTGAGTTCTTATTCCAGAACCCAGAGTTTAGTCAAATATAGATTATCAAATACAAGATTAGTATAGACCTTGATCATTGTGTCATGTGTATCTAATTTATTCCACTGATCTACCACTCTATTTCTTAGCCAGTACCATATGGTTTTGATGACTACTTGACAATATAGTTTTAGATTTGGTACTGCTAAGCCACCATTCTTTCTATCTTTTTTCATCAATTCTCTTGATACTCTTGACCATTTGTTCTTTTAGATGAAAGCTGTTAATGTGTTTCTGGTTCTATAAATTGATTTTTTGGCAATTTGGTTGGTATGGTAGTAAAGTTGATTTATTTAGGCAGAATTGTCATTTTTAATATATTAGCTCAGCCTACCCCTGAGCAATTGGAATTTTTCCAATTGGATAAATCTGACTTTATTTGTGTGAGAAGTGTTTTTTAATTATGTTCATATAGTTCTTGGGTTTGTCTTATCAGGTAGATCTCCAAATATTTCATTTTATCTCCAGTTATTTTAAGTGAAATTTCCCATCCTAGCTCTTGCTGGTGGGCTTTCTCATTAATATATAAAAATGTCAATGATTCATGTGGATTTATTTTATATCCTGCAACTTTGCTAAAGCTGTTTGGTGTTTCTAGTGTTTTTTGGATGATTTTCTAGGATTCTCTAAGTTTGTCATTATATCATCTGAAAAGAGTGATACCTGTCAGATTGGCCAGAATGACAGGGAAAGATAATGCAGAATGTTGGAGGGGATGTGGGAAAACCGGGACACTGATACATTGTTGGTAGAATTGTGAATACATCCAGCCATTCTGGAGAGCAATTTGGAACTATGCTCAAAAAGTTATCAAACTGTACATACCCTTTGATCCAGCAGTGTCTCTACTGGGCTTATACCCCAAAGAGATACTAAAAAAGGGAAAAGGACCTGTATGTGCCAAAATGTTTGTGGCAGCCATGTTTGTAGTGGCCAGAAGCTGGAAAATGAATGGATGCCCATCAATTGGAGAATGGTTGAGTAAATTGTGGTATATGAATGTTACGGAATATTATTGTTCTGTAAGAAATGACCAGCAGGACGAATATAGAGAGGACTGGCGAGACCTACATGAACTGATGCTGAGCAAAATGAGCAGAACCAGGAGATCATTATATACCTCAACAACGATACTGTATGAGGATGCATTCTGATGGAAGTGGATTTCTTCAACAAAGACAAGATCTAACTTAGTTTCAATTGATCAAGGATGGACAGAAGCAGCTACATCCAAAGAAAGAACACTAGAAAATGAATGTAAACTGCTTGCATTTTTGTTCTTCTTCCCAGGTTATTTATACCTTCTAAATCCAATTCTCCCTGAGTAACAAGAAAACTGTTCGGTTCTGCACACATATATTGTATCCAAGATCTACTCTAATCTATTTAACATGTATAGGACTGCTTGCCATCTTGGGGAGAGGGTAGAGGGAGGGAGGGGAAAAATAGGAACAGAAGTGAGTGCAAGGGATAATGTTGTAAAAAATTACCCTGGCATGGGTTCTGTCAATAAAAAGTTATGTAAAAAAAAAAAAAAAAAGAGTGATAGTTTTATTTCCTCCTTGTCTATTCTAATTCCTTTAATTTATTTTTCTTTTCTTATTGCTAAAGTCAACATTTCTATTATAATGTTGAGTAACAGTAATGATAATAGGCATCCTTGTTTCACTTGATTTTATTGGGAATGCATGCAACTTCTCTCCATTACAAATAATGCTTGGTGTTGAATTTTAGATATGTATTACTTATTATTTTAAGGAAAGCTCAATTTATTGCTATGTTCTCTAGTAATTTCAATAGGAATAAATGCTATATTTTTTCAAAAGCTTTTTTTGCATCTATTGAGATTATCATATGATTTCTGTTGGTTTTATTGCTGATATGGTTGATTATGGTAAAAAGTTTTCCTAGTATTGAACCAGCCTATATTCCTGTTATAAACTCCTTAGTTGTAGTATATTATGCTCCAGATAAGTTGCTATAATTGTTCTGTTAATATTTTACTTAAAATTTTTCCATCAGTAATCATTAGGTTGATTGTTTTGCAATTTTTTTTTTTTTTCTGTTTTGACTCTTTCTGGTTTGGGTATCAGTAACATATTGTGTCATAGCACATATCTGACAGAACTCCTTCTTTACCTATTTTTCCAAATAGTTTAGATAATATTGCAATTAATTGTTCTTTAAATGTCTGGTAGAATTTACTTGTGAATCTAACACCCCTTCTTCCTTTCTCTTACCTTTTCCTCTAGTGTTTTTATTGCCCTCCCTTTTTTCCTGCCCCTCCCTTTTTTCCTCCTATTTCTTTATAGAGTTAGATAAATTTGTTTACTGAATGATTAAGTTATTCTCTTTTGGAGCCAAAAGTGATGAGCTTAAGCTTCAGACAATGCTCATCCCCCTCTCTTCTTTCTCTCAATTATAATACATCTTTTGCTCTTCTTCATGTGAACTAATAGTCCCATTATACCTCCCCTTTCCTGTTTTTCCAGAACAGACCTTTTTCTATCTCTTCATGTCTTTTTCTTTGATGTCATTACATCAGAGTCCATTCACAGCCACATCTTCAGTCCATGTGATGACCCCCTCTATCTGTCCCAGTGACAAATACAATTCTCAAGTGTTACAGATATCATTTTCCCATTTAGGGATGTAAATAGTTAATCTTTACATAAAATATATTTCCCCACTATTACCTTTCTATGTTTCTCTTAAGTCCTGTGTTTGTAGATGAAATTTTCTGTTTAGTTCTGTTTTTTTCAATAGAAATGATTGAAAGCCTTTTACTTCATTGAAGTTCTATCACCTCACCTGAATGACAATGCTGAGTCTTGCTGGGTAATTAGTTACTTCTCGGTTGTAACCCCAGGTACTTTGCCATCCAGAATATGGTATTCCAGGGCCTCCTATCCTTTATTATAGATGCTGTCATATCCAGGTTAATCCTGATTATTGCTCCTTGATATTTGATTTTTTTTTTTTTTTCTGACAGCTTGCAGTATTTTTCCTTGAGATTATAGTTTTGCATCTACTGGTCATCCTGCCATCTAGGGGAGGGGTAGGGGGGTAAGAGGTGAAAAATTGGAACAAGAGGTTTGGCAATTGTTAATGCTGTAAAGTTACCCATGCATATATCCTGTAAATAAAAGGCTATTAAAGAAAAAAAAAAAAAGAGAGAGATTATAGTTTTGGAGTTTTACAACAATTTTCGCTGGGGTTTCCTTTAAGAGATCTTTTTCCAAAAGTGATCAATAAATTCTTTAAATAAGTATTTCCCCCTTTTTTTCTAAAACATTGTGGCAGTTTTCTTTAATGATGTTTTGAAGAATACTACGTAGGTACTTTTGTTTTGGTCATGGCCTTCAGGTAGGCCAATAATTTTAAAGTTGTCTCTTCTGGGCCTATTTTCCAGGTCAACTGTTTTTACAATGAAGTATTTCACATTTTCTTCCATTTTTTCATTCTTTTTAGTTTGATTCTTGCTGTTTCGCAAAGTCATTAGCTTCTGTTTGTCTTGTTCTAGTTTTTACTGTGTGATTTTCTTCAATTAATTTTTATATCTCTTTTTTCATTTGGTTAATTCTACTTTTGAAAGTGTTGTTTTCTTCAGATAATGTTTTCCTTTCTTTTCCAACCTCTCTCTTGCATATTTCTCATTTCCTTTCTCATTTTCTCTTCTACCTTTTAAAGTCTTTCATGAGCACTTCCATGAAGCCTCTTTGGGCTTGAGAACAATTGATATCATTCTTTAGGATTTCTTCTATGGACATTTTGTCCTCATCTGAGTTGATGTCTCTATAGTAGCCTTTTATAGTCAAGATTCTTTTCTGTTTCTTGCTCTTTTTCTTTTCTTTTCCTTTGGTATTTCCTCTTTTTTATTTTTATGATTGAGTTCTGTTTCTGGAGTAAATGGGTGCTGTCCCAGCCTTCCTGTAAAGCTCTGAGCCTTGGTTTTGAGCACAGCGGTCCCTTGTTTTTGCAGGGGATAGCTCTGCCTGCTCTCTTAAGGAAACAGTTCAGGTTCCCAGAGTTTGCCTTCTTAGCTGATACCGGAAGCTGCCCCACTGATTTGCTTCTCTACTGAGACAGGACTGAGACTCTTAGTATGATGTATATGATGTAAGACAATGACTCTATTAGCATTTGTTTGGATAAATGGGTCTGCTCAAATGGTGCTTGCTGAATGTTTGGTGTTACTATAATCATAGGTAAGAATTGGAGGGCAGAGGGAGAGGGGCGAGAGAGGGACTTGGTGGCAGGATGAGGAGGAGAGAGGCTGGTGACTCTGGACTCCAGGATCCAGCATACATCTTTGGCAAGTCTCCTGGCAGCTTACCTGCCTCCTTCATTTCTCCCCCTAAAGATCAAGGACTCTGATTTATCCTGACTCTGGCTGACCCTGAAGCCCTCCAGGGAGCTAGCCCATACTCTAAAAACACCCTTTTTACTCCAGTGATACTTTCCTTTCTTGAAGTCCTTACAGTCTATCTTGAGCTGGAGAGAGGTTTCATTCCATCTATTTAGAGGCTTGGTTTCATGTGGGTTTTTGAGGAAAACTGGGAGAGCTGTGTCAGCATCCTGTCTTTACACCCCATCTTGGCTCCACCCCTGGAAGTGTGTGAATTGGATTTAAATGAGGGTGTTTGCAAAGTCATCAGCCTAACTTTCTTTATAGAATAATCTGGATCCAAAAGCAAGATTTTTATCAAGATTACAGGACATAGTCCTGTATGCAGTAGGGGAACTTGACTTTTTTAAGTTAAGGTCTTTAAAGGTTTCAATTTGACTGAGGCAAGATCCATTCAGTGATATGTACCAAAAAAAAAATGAGGCAAAGAATGATCTTTTTTTTTTTTTTTTTTTTTTTTTTTTTTTTTACCTAGTCAAAACCCAAACCAAAAATAAACAATTACTGATCTGGTAGAGAAAGATCCTTAGCTTTTCTGGCCAAGACAGAAGCAAATGCAAGTTACATTCCTTTAAAGTCATTTAGGAGCCAAACAATGATTAGTTGGGATTGGCCTGGGACCTATTGTTAATTAATCAATGAGAGTGTTTAAAATAGATCCCAGGTCAAGACTGAATTTGTTTGATTCAGAATGAATGTAAAAAGCAATTGCTTTTCTTTTGGTCAGAAATAAGGAGGGTCTTTCCTTATTGGTAGATGTTTTTTTTATCTTTTTTGACTCTGCAAAAGAGGCCATTCTCTGCCTCAATGCTTACCTAACCTTAATCATTGAATGGGCCTTCCTCATTCAAATTGGGACCTGTTAAAGATATTAGCTAAACACTAATGGTATAATGAAAACCTTTTGAGTTCCTTCCTCATTCTAGGAGATGAGCAATGTGGTCTTTATGAAAGATTGCTCAAATACCTAAGTGGTTGCCAAATCCTACTATTGCTTCAGTCTAGTGAAAAAACAACCCAAAGTTATCAGGCTCGCTTCTTCTTCCAAAGTCATCATATTCTAGTGACAAGATAAAAGTCAAGATGACTAGTAACAGCTTGGGGTGCACTGGATGAACTTGGAATTTTTGATGTCTAACCACTGTCTTCACTGTCTATTTGAACAGATTGTTCAAATATTTCCTTCAGGGAAGACTATCCATGCTTTGGATAGATACCTGCCTAATTCAAATGAGGTCCTTCAGTTACCCTTAACATAATTTAGCCCTTCTGCTAAAATGGTTTTACTCTTTTGTGCATGCTATAGTTTCTTGGAACTACATATGAGAGTTGGGTGGCAAGTAGACACTAAACGTGGAAAGTGAGAGAAAACTCCTGTGGCTTTTGAGAGATGAATATAAACGTCTTTGATTATACAACTGCAAAGGTAGGTATGGTATGTTTTTTAAATTATTTATTTTATTTATTAAAATTTATTCATCCATTTATTTATTTAAAAGTTTTCCTTGAAACCTTTCCTTGAAATTTTCAGCTTCAGAAAAACCTTTCTGTGGACCAGTTTGTTAATGCCCTAACCCTGCAATTAATGTGTATTTATTTTCAGTGTTTTCTATTTATTTATCTGTGTGCACACTGTGTTGTCCAAGTAGAAGCAGCCTATTTCAGGCGCTGATTATGTTAATCTATACTATCTTAATACACTCCTAACTGGTTTTCTTCTATGAAGTTTATTTCTTCTCCAGTTGAAGTGTATAGATTTTTTTTTAAATGAGTTTATTTATTTTTAATACAAATTGCTTTATGAATCATGTTGGGAGAGAAAAATCAGAGCAAAAGAGGAAAAAACATAAGAGAAATTTTAAAAAATAGAAAGAAGTGAATGTAGCATTTGTTGATTTATATTCAGGCTTCTTAGATCTTTTTCTGGATGCATATGGCAGTTTCTGTCCAAAGTCTATTGGGATTGCTTAATATCATTGAACCACCTAGAAGAACCAAGCCTTTCATAGTTGATCATCACACATTCTTGCTATTATTATATACAATGTATTCTGGGTTCCAGTTGTTTCACCCAGCATCAGTTCATGTAAATCTTTCTAGCCTTTATCTAATCAATTAGTTCATCATTTTTTAATAGAACAATAATATTGCATTACCTTCATGTACCATAGATTGTTTAACCATTCCCCATTGGTCAGCATCAACTCCTTTTCTAATTCTTTGCTACCACAAAAAGAGTTGCTACAAACATTTTCACACACGTGGGTCCTTTTCCCTTCTTTATGATTTCCTTGGGATACAGACCAGTAATGACACTTCTAAGTCAAAGGGTATGCCCAGTTTTATAGTCCTTTGGGCATAGCTCCAAATTGCTCTCCAGAAAAGTTGGATCATTTCACAACTCCACCAAAAATGCATTAGTGTACCAGTTTTCCTAACGCCCTACAAGATATGTCATTGTCTTTCTTGTCATCTTAGCCAATCTGAAAAATGTGAGGTGATATCTCAGAGTTGTTTTAATTGGCATTTCTCTATTCAAAAGTTATTTAGAGCATTTTTTCATATAACTATATTCGTGGTTTTAATTTCTTCATTTGAAAATTATCTGTTCATATCTTTTGACCATTTATCAATTGGGGAATGACTTGCATTCTAATAAATTTGTCACAGTTTTTCATATATTTTAGAAATGAGACCATTATCAGAAATACTGTCAAGATTTTTTCCCAGCTTTGTACTTCCCTTTTAATCTTAGTTTTATTTGTGCAAAAGCTTTTTTAATTTAAAGTAATCAAAGCTCTCCATTTTGTTTTTTATACTGTTTTCTAGTTGAAATGTATGGATTGTTAAGGAAGACCATTATTTCTGGTATGAGGAGTACCAAGCCCTTTTTAAGGGTGATTTTAAAAGAATTGAATGGGGGTTTATTTCCCAAGTTATAAAAGTTGAATTATAGAAACACAGAAAAATATAACTTAAATTAGAAAAATAAAATTAAAACCTAAGCAATGTAGAAATCTATGACACAGAATAAGGAAATAAAAGAATAATAAAAGAAAAATGTAATCAAGGCTGCAGGTTTAGAATAAGAAACATTGTTGTGACATGTAATTCGAGATGGAGGAGCAGGTGTGATGATGTCATTAGAGGAGTAGATTGGTCTCTTCAGATAGGATATTACTCAGCCAATAGGGAATCAGATAAAAGATTGAACTACATCCAAATAAGAAATGATGATCAAATCAGGGGTGGAAATTCACACTCACATGGGGGATTATGTACTTCTGATAGTTTGTGACCTTTGACACTTGGTCAATGGGGCCTCAAGGGAGGCACTTAAAAAAGAGCAAGTATTGATTCCAAGCTTTCTGATTTTATGCTATAACCACCTCTATAAAAAACACATGGAGAGGGAAAAAAAAAAAGCACAAGTTTTAGTCACATGTCCCTTTTAATCTTTGGCAAAGTAATCTCCAAGTTTCACTTACTTGGCCTAGAGGGATTATAGTGAATTACAGGGTGTATTTCAGGAACATCACTTCATGAATTAGGCACATCATGAATTATGCAATCTATATTTCAAGCACATTATCTCATGGAGGAAATAGCTCTATTATAAGACACCCCTGTTTCTGAAATCCAGTCAAAGTATGGTGAATACATTTGGTGGCCTAATAATGCATATTAAAAATACCCTCCATCATTTACATGCTTTCTCTCAAACAAAATAATTCTTAATGGAGGGGTCAATAAACTTAAAAAATTTTCTTCTACCATTTCATGAAAAGTGAAGTGTTTTTCTTTTCAAGATGCTATTTGATTAGGGATGTTTTCCCATTAGGAAAAGCCACAGCTTTTTTGCATCTCTGTTGCTTGTTAAAAAAAATTAGCCTTCATCCAAAATAAAACCCAACATATACTGGGTTTTATTTTGGATGAATGATAATTCCTGAGCATCTCCTGAGAATACATAAGTTGATGCTTTATGATATTTGGCTTGGAAAAATTGAGCAGGTATTTCTAGACTGCTGTAAGGGCATTCATCATCTTTAATCATAATGCACTGTTCATTTTCACTTTCTAAAAGCTTAGAGCCTAACATGAACTCATTTAATTTTATATAATATGAGTCATAGAGTCAGGAAGAGTTGGCTTTGACAGGTACTAGCTGTATAGTTGTTGTTCATTCATTTCTGCTGTGTCTGATTCTTCATAATACCATTTTGGATTTGGGGTTTTCTTGGTAAAGATAGTTTGTTTGCCATTTCCTTCTCCAACTCTTCTTTTTTTTCTTACATAAACAAGGACAAGTTACTTAAAGCCAGTCAGTATTTGAGGCCAAATTTGAATCTGATTCCAGGTCCTGCACTTTATCCACTGTACCATCTAGCTGCCTGAAAATCAATTAAAGTTGGCTTAGTCAACTTTCTAAAACTCTATATTGCAGAAAGTTGCATATCTATATTGATGGGTAGACTTGTCACAACTTGAATTCCATATAGTAATGAAATAAGTAAGTCAGAGCAAGAAAGCAGATTTATAAATTAAAAACTCTCTAGAGCAGAGATTCTTGACTTGCATGTGTCAAGGACCTCTCAGGAAGTTTGGTGAATTCCTTCTCAGAATGTTTTTTAAATGCATACCATAAAGTACAAAGATTACATAAGAAACCATCTATACAGATTTAAAGCAACATAAATAATCTTTAAAAAATTCACTGATCCAAGGTTTAAAACATTCTGATAAAGGGTTTTTCTTGTTTTTGTGCAGTTTTTTTTAAGAGGTTGGGAGGCCAATGCGAAGTACTTGAATGATGTCACTGTATAAAAATATTCAATTGGCCTATGGGTTTGTTACCACAATTATTTCTTCTCTTGAACTGTTCCCTGAAGGCTGACTCTTCTAATTTTTTATTTCATAAAATAAGAATTGTCATAGCAGTGACCATTTACCTAACTAAAGAGAAAGGGCAATGGACTATTCAACTCAGAAGCCTCTGCTTTGGAATCCTGGACACATTGTCTTCCTTGATGGCCCAAGGCAAACTCTGGAAGGCTTTTCTAAATTTTTACTTCCTCTTCCTCTTTTTCTTTTTTAAAACAGTTATACACACTAAGTTTTTTAAAGTAGCTACAAGAAAATTAAAATATTTCTCACCTGCCAAAACCTTTACCAGTTTGCCTTTCTAATAAGAAAAGTGGATTGTACTTCACCAATTTGTTCTGAGGTCTACAACCAGGAAACATTGGCAATATTTGAGGCAAGCAAACCCATAAAATACATTCTCTATAGAAAACTACATTTTTGAATTGACTTCATATCTCCTGCATATACACAGAAGACTTTTATACCCATAGTATATAAAACCTTGAGCCAAACCCATCTGGTTCAGTCCACCTCACCAACATGTGTTACAAATTATTACCTTCCAATATTATCATGTTAGTGATTTTCCCATGTAAGCATTAGTTTTCAATAAAGCAAAGTGAAAGTCTCTAATGATTATAAATTTCATCTCCTTAGCTTGTTGGTAGAATGAAAAGAAAGAGTTCCCTCCCCCCACCAATATTCTTAATAGTACTGCTAAAGAAATTCTGTATAGATCTCCTGGTGTGAGCTCTGGTCTCTCAACTAACTACAATGTTCTATACTCAGTTAAAGCAGAACAAAATAAAATTAAACCAAACACAAACATCAAAGAAATTCTCTCTAAAAAGAGAATGTCAATTCTCTTAACCTCTGCTATAGTTATTTCCACTCTATCATTTTCCTATTGTCTTTGTATGTATTTAGTATAGTTTTCTATGTTTTGTTTTCAAAATTCCTTATATTCCTTGAATTCTTTTCTTCTCATAATCAACATTCCTTATGCTACACATAGCATATTAACAATTGGTTTCCTGCTCCATGGATTCGAGAAGCAGGTAATGAAAGGATTGCTTTCCCCCATGCTTTGTCAGTGATAGTTCCCTTGAACAAACTCCCTACAAGGATAGGAGACAACATGAAGTTAATGTTGCTGCTAGGAGGTTACATATTCCTTCTATATCTTTTAGGAATTTTCTTCACATAAATTCTGTTTCCTTTTCCAAACTCTCCTGTAAAGTTCTCATTTCCTTTCCCCATGTTTTTTCTAACTTTTTTTAAAGATCCTTTTTGAATTCTTTCAAAAGAGCCTTGCGAGGTGGAGACCAACTGAAATCACACTTCGGGGCTTCATTTGGAGATGTTTTGCCTTTAGTGTCCTAGGGGTTTGAGTTCTGTACTCTTTCTCACTAAAAGCTGTCTATGGTCAGAACTCTTTTTAATTTTTTGCTCAGTTTTAAAAGTTAAAGTTGTTTTTATGGTAAAGAGGAGATTGTCCCAAGCTTCCTCTACAGGTGACAGCTGGACACATAGGCATCTGCATAGTGTCTAATAATCAATTGTTAATTGCTTATTAGATTAATAAATAATTTATGGTGACAAAAACACAATATTCCTAGGTAATTCCATTGCATTGATAACCATTGTGTCATCTGTTCCTTATTGTCTCAAGAAATGAAGTTGACCAACAGTTAGAGAAATAACTCACATAAAAAATGGAAATTGAGTATTTTATTTTAAAGAGTGTTCTTTTAATCTATGACTAATTGTAAATGTTTTAAAATAGTATTTTATTTTTCCCAGTTACATATCAAGACAATTTTTACCATTCATTTGAAAAAGATTTTGAGTTCAGATTCACTCAAGATTGCTGAGTAGAGGCTGTGGCTCAGCAAACTCTCTCCTAAACCACTCCAAATTTCTTTAAATAATGACTCAAAAATTTTTTTAGAGCATCAGAACACAGAAAAAATAGAGTGGAACATTTTTCAATTGAAGAAAACTTGGAAGGTTAACATGAAAGATTTGTGGCACCAGGTTTGGAGTCCTGCACTCAATTGTGGTGCAGGCCATTTCAGCACAGCTTTGGCCAAGTTCCAACCCAAGCCCTAGTGCCATAAAAGAAAACTGTACTGATATTATAGAACCAGAGGTGAAAATACGAAATGAAGGAATCCACTTGAATCCTCTTGAAAACGATCCCAAAATAAAAACTCCCAGGATTATTATAGCCAAATTCTGGAACCCTTCAACTATAGTTTTAGACACTTACTAAATACCTGATGTTGAGCACTTCTCTTTGCCCTAATCCATTGGAGAAGGGTTCCTATCCCAGTATCTTTGCCAAGAAAAACCCATGAATATCATTAGTTATATTTTCTATGGGGTCGTAAAGTGTCAGATGTGGTTGTATATTTCAGTAACAAAGGTGTAAAAAACTGGAAAGGCAAATAGAAATTAGGTAATAAAATGCTTTAAATTAATTACATTTGAAAATGTAGGCAAAACAGAACAAAACAAAACAAATTCTGGAACTTCAAGTTCAAGGATAAAATATTGCAGAAATTTAGAAAGAAACAATTTAAGTACAGTAAAGTCACAGTTACAATAACACAAGATTTAGCAGCTTCTACATTTCCAGATTGGAGGACTTGGAATATGATATTCTGGAGATCAATGAACTATAATTACAGCCAAAAATTACCTACAAAAAATTGAGAATCTTCCTTCAGGGGAAATGGTAGATATTCAAAGAAATTAAGGACTTTCAAGCATTCACAATGAAAATACAAGAACTGAATAGAAAATTTGATTTTCAATTACAGGATTCAGGAAAAGCATAAGGCAGTAATCAGGAAAGTAAAATCAAAAAGGTTTTAATTATATTTATCTATTTTTGTTTTCCTACATGGGAGGATGATTCTGAAAAGAACTTTCTCATTATTGGTTTCATTATTATGGCAGTTAGATTGATAATTATGTATAAAAATAAGGTATAAAAGAGGAATGTACTGGTGGAAAAGAAAAGGGAGAAGTGTAATGGTGTAAAAAGAGCTACACAAAGAGCTAAAACAAAAGTTTCTACAGTGGAGGGGAGATGAGGAAGAGAAGATGGAGTGAGTGAACTTTATTCTCATCAGAATAGGCTCATAGAAGAAATAATATATACACTATGGGTATAGAAATCTATCTTATATTGCAGGAAAATAGGTGGAGAAGGAAATAAGACAAGGGAGGAGAGTAATAGAAAACAGGGCATATTGGGGGAGGATGTACTCAGCAGCAAAACAATTTTGAGGAGGGTCAGGGTGAAAGGAGAGAAAGAATAGAATAAACAAGGAGAAAATACAGTTAACAATAGTAATTGGGAAAATAATTTTGAAGCAAGTTTCTCTGATGAAAGCATTATTTTTCAAATGCATAGGGAATTGAGTCAAATTTTTCATGCTTCAAGATTTTCTTTTCTTTCTTTATTATACCTTTTTATTGACAAAACATATGCATGAGTAATTTTTCAACACTGACCCTTGCAAAAACTTCTATTCCAAATTTTTCCCTGGATGGCAGGTAGTCCAATACATGTTAAATATGTTAAAATATATGTTAAATCCAATATATGTATACATATTTATGTAGTTATCTTGCTGCACAAGAAAAATCGGATTTAGATAGAAAATTAAAAAAAATCTGAGAAGGAAAACAAACATTCAAGCAAATAATAATAGAAAGAGTGAAAATGCTATGTTGTGGTCCATACTCAGCTCTCAGTGTTCTTTCATTGGGTGTAGCTGGTCTGTTCATTATTGATCAATTGGACCTGATTTGGATCCTCTCATTGTTGAAGATAGCCACTTCCATCAGAGTTGATCCTCATATACTATTGTTGTTGAAGTGTATAATGATCTCCTCATTTCACTTAGCATTAGTTCATGTAAGTCTCCCCAAACCTCTCTATATTCATGCTGCTGGTCATTTCCTACAGAACAATAATATTTCATAGCATTCATATTCACAATTTACTCAGCCATTCTCCAATTAATGGGCATCCATTCAATTTCCAGTTTCTCTAACCACTATGAAAAGGGAGGCCACAAACATTTTTGCCCATACAAGTCCCTTTCCCTTCTTTATGATCTCTTTGGGATATAAGCCCAGTAGTAACACTGCTGGATCAAACGGTATGCACAGTTTGATAACTTTTTGAGCATAGTTCTAAATTGCTCTCCAGAATAATTGGATCCATTTATAAATCCACCAACAATAAGTCAATTTCCCAAACTGAATCAAATTTAATCATTTTTTTTAAAAAAAGAGTCATTCCCCAATTGATAAATGATCAAAAGATATGAACTATACCTATAGGATTATAAATTCATGCATATCATTTGACCTAAAAATACCACTATTAGGCATTAATGCCAAAAGAGATCTTTAAAAAAAGATAACAACCGATATGCACAAAAATATTTGTAGTAGCTCTTCTCAAGATACAGAATTAGAAATTGAGAGGATGCCTATCAATTGGGAAGTGGCTAAATAAATTATATGTGATTATGATAGAATATAATTGTTCTATTTAAAATTATGAGCAGGATACTCTCAGAATAATTCAAAAGTTCTCCATGAACTAAGCAAAGTGAAATATACTATGTGCAAAGTAATAACGATGTTCTAGGATGGTTTTACCATTCTTAGCAATGTGTTGATCCAGGACTAATTTGAAGGACTTATAATGAAAAATGCTAACCATACACAAGAAAAGGACTGTTTGTGTCTAAAAATATATTGAAGCTTACTCATTTTTTTTAACTTTATTTTTTCTTGAGCATTTTTTTGGGGGAAGATCTATGTTTTCTTTCACAACATGACTTTTATGAAAATATTTTGCATAACTTTACATGTGCCTTCTTAAAGAACAGTGAGTATGGAGAAGAAGAAAGAGAAACTAGAATTCAAAGTTTCAGTTCTCTATATAAACTCATGTCACAGACTTTTTCTGCCATACTTTTAAGTTACCTTAGGTTGAAAAGTATTGTACGTTACCTTTTTGGATGTTCTGATGCTCTAAAATTGGTTTAGAGTCATTTTGAAAGGAATTTGGAGTGATTAGGAGAGAGGTTCAATGAGTTCTTACTCCACCATGTTGTCTTTGATAATTTCTTTTTTTTAATTATAGCATTTTATTTACATGATATATGCTTGGTTAATTTTTCAGCATCAACAATTACAAAACCTTTTGTTCCAACTTTTCCCCTCCTTCCCTTCACCCCCTCCCCCAGATGGCAAGTAGACCAATACATGTTAAATATGTTAAAGTATATGTCAAATCCAACATATGTATACATATCCATACAGTTATTTTTCTGCACAAGAAGAATTGGACTTTGAAAAAACATACAATTAAACTGTGAAGGAAATCAAAAATGCAGGTGGACAAAAATAGAGGGATTGGGAATGCTATGCAGTATTTTTTTCACTCATTTTCCAGAGTTCTTTCACTGGATATAGCTGGTTCAATTCGTTACTGTTCTATTGGAACTGATTTGGTTCATCTCATTGTTGAAGAAGGCCATATCCATCAGAATTGATCATCATATACTATTGTTGTTGAAGTATATAATTATCTCCTGGTCCTGCTCATTTCACTCAGCATCAGTTCATGTAAGTCTCTCCAGGACTTTCTGAAATCATCCTGCTAGTCATTTCTTATAGAACAATACTATTTCATAGCATTCATATACCACAATTTATTCAGCCATTCTCCAATTGATGGGCATCCACTCAGTTTCCAGTTTCTGGCCACTACAAAGAAGGCTGCCACAAACATTCTTGTACATACAAGTTCCTTTCCCTTTTGTAAGATCTCTTTGGGATAGAAGCCCAGTAGAAACACTGCTGGATCAAAGGATATGCACAGTTTAATAACTTTTTGAGCAGAGTTCCAAATCACTCTTCGGAATGGCTGAATGTATTCACAATTCCACAAACAATGTATCAGTGTCCCAATTTTCCCACATCTCCTCCAACATTCCACATTATCTTTTGCTGTCATCCTAGCCAATTTGACAGGTTTGTAATGGCATTTTAAAGTTGTTTTAATTTGCATTTCTCTGATTAATAATGACTTGGATCATCTTTTCATGTGGCTAGAAATAGATTCAATTTCTTCACCTGAAAAGATCTTTTTTTCATATCCTTTGACAATTTATCAATTGGAGAATGGCTTGATTTCAAATAAATTAGAGTCAATTCTCTATATATTTTGGAAATGAGGCCTTTTTAATAGCTTTTTATTTACAAGATATATGCATAGGTAAATTTTCAGAATCGACAGTTGCAAATCCTTTTGTTCCAACTTTTTCCCTCTTTCTCCATACCACCTCCCCCAGATGGCAGGTTGACCAATACATGTTAAATATGTTAAAGTATAAGTTAAATACAATATATGTATACATGTCCAAACAGTTAATTTGCTGTATAAAATGAGTCAGACTTTGAAATAGTGTACAATTAGCCTGTGAAGGAAATAAAAAATGCAGGTGGACAAAAATAGAGGGATTGGGATTGGGAATTCTATTTAGTGGTTCATAGTCATCTCCCAGAGAGTTCTTTCCCTGGATGTAGCTGGTTCAGTTCATTACTGCTGTATTGGAACTGATTTGGTTCATCTTCATTGTTGAAGATGGCCATGTCCATCAGAATTGATCATCATATAGTATTGTTGATGAAGTATATAATAATCTTTTGGTCCTGCTCATTTCACTCAGCATCAGTTCATGTAAGTCTCTCAAGGCCTTTCTGAAATCATCTTGCTGGCCATTTCTCACAGAATAATAATATCCCATAATATTCATGTACCACAATTTATTCAGCCATTCTCCAATTGATGGGCATCTGTCAGTCTCCAGTTTCTGTCCATTACAAAGAGGGCTGCCACAAACATTCTTGCACATAATGCCCCTTTCCCTTCTTTAAAATCTCTTTGGGATATAAGCCCAGTAGTAACTCTGCTGTATCAAAGGGTATGCACAGTTTGATAGCTTTTTGATCATAGTTCCAAATTGCTCTCCAGAATGGCTGAATGTGTTCACAATTCCATCAACAATGTATCAGTGTCCAAGTTTTCCCACATCCCCTCCAACATTCCACATTATCTTTCCCTATCATTCTAGCCAATCTGAAAGGTGTGTAGTGATATCTCAGAGTTGTCTTAATTTGCATTTCTCTGATTAATAATGACTTGGAGCATCTTTTCATATGGCTAGAAATAGTTTCAGTTTCTTCATCTAAGAATTGTATGTTCATATCCTTTGACTGCTCCCACCCCCATCTGCTCAGTGTGCTAGCCTCTGGATCTGCCTCCCTGCCTGGCTGATTTGATCCTACTGATCAGGACAAACCTTTTCTGGTGATCTTCCAGATTATCTTCAGCTGGTAATTTGTTGTACTCCCAGGATTCATAGATTCTACCGTCAACCAGTATTTCTCCTGTGAATTTGGTAATTAATAGTGAGTGTAGAAGAGGAGGTTAGAATGAAGCATGTGTCTTGGAGGGGCGGAGCCAAGATGGCGGAGAAGACACACAACTTTCTAAGCTCTTCTCTTACCCTCTTTATCAATATTATATCGAGCCTCAAAAATAGTCTTGACTGCTACAATTCGTAAAGATAAGAAGTAGAACAACACACCAGCCAAAGAAAATCTGCAGTCTCGCCAAAAAAAAGGTTGGTTCCGGGGCCAGGGGGATGATCAGCACAGACAGGGAGAGAAATTAGGTTCTGAGGAGAGCCTCAAACCGAAAGTGAAAGCACAGATCTCAGCACAAGCTCCCAGCCCCAACCAGCAGTATGGGGCTTTTCCTTGGGGCAGTTGTGATAGTGCACGGCAGGAGGACGCAGCCGGAGTTAGCCTCCAATCTGCGCAGTGGGGAGCTCGGCTTGGGGCCATAGAGCTTTTCCAGGGCCTATTTGCATCAGGCAGAGAAGCTGGGGCAGAGTTCGCGTTTGTCTGCCGTCTGCGGTCAGCTGCTAATACTCACAGTCCCACAAGAGGCTCTGGCCTGGGGCAGTGACACTTTCACCCTTTAGTCTCTAGCCGAGGGCAATCGCTAACCCACACAGCCCAACTGGGCACTTTGATATCTCGGCCAGTGCTGAATCCACTTCCTGGTGGGGGAAGGGAAAACTCTCACTCAGAGCACTCCCATACCTGGGAGCCGGAAATCGGTTTACATCTCTCCCTGCTCTGCAGAGGAAGCTGGTTACGCCCTTACCTAGGAGACATACCCTAAAGGCTTTAAAACATGAATAAAAAGATGAAAAGAAGGATCCACAGCTTCTATGCAGAAAAAGAGCAGGTCAGCAAACTTGAAGAGACCTCAAACAGCAAAATGCATCAGACTGTCCTCCTTACATGATGCCTCATAGAAGAGACCATTAAAAGTCTCAAAAGAGAGTTAGAAGATAAATGGGGAAAGGAAAGAGAAGCCTTACAAAAGAGCAACAACTTCCTGAAATACGAATTGAAAAAGTTAAAATTCCAGGAATTGCAGGAAACAAAATTGTGAATTGAAAATAAAGAATTCACTAGAAAGTAGGATTTAGAATTGGAAAGACAAAGAACTCCAAGAAAATAGGATCTGTGAATTGAAAGAAAATAATTCAAAAAGAAATTAGGAAATGGAAAAAATTCCACAGACCAAAACAATACATTTAAAAACCTCAATTGGACATATAAGAAAGAAGTAAAAAAGCTAATGAAGAAATAATTCTTTAAAAATTAGAACTGAACAAACAGAAACTAATGACTCATTGAGACAGCAAGAATCAGTCAAGCAAAAAAAAAACGACAAACTGGAAAAAACCATGAATTATCTACTTGCAAAAATGACAGACTTGGAAAATAGATCTAGGAGAGATAATCTGAGGATTATTGGACTTTCCGAAAACTATGATGAAAAAAAGAGCCTAGATACTATTTTACAAGAGATCATCAAAGAGAATTGCCCAGATGTAATAGAAGCAGAAGGTAAATAGGCATTGAAAGAATTCATCGAACACCTTCTGAAAGAAACCCTAAAATAAAACCCCCAAGGAATATTGTGGCCAAATTTCAGAACTATCAGATTAAGGAAAAATTTTACAACAGCCAAAAAAACCATTTAAATACTGAGGTGCCACAATAAGGATTCACCCAAGATCTGGCTGCTCTACATTAAAGGAACAAGGGCCTGGAATAGATATTCCAAAAGGCACAAGAACTTGGATGCAGCCAAGAATAACTAAAAGCTGAGCATTTTCTTCCAGGGAAGAAGATGGACATTTAATTAAACAAATGAATTCGATTTGTTTCTGAAGAAAAAACCAGAACTAAACAAAAGAATTTGATCTCCAACCATAGAATTCAAGAGATGCAAGGTAAAAAATAATCCTTGAGAATTGTATTTTGTTGTGGATATACAAAAGAATAACATGTATAATTTGATTGTACTGATATAACATAAAAAGGAAGTAGATATGGAAGGGATGATTGCAGAATAAGGTGGGAGGAGGGATAAAAAGAGGAAACCACATCCCACAAAGAGGCAAAGGAAACTTATCATATCTGAGGGAATTTAGAGGGAGGAACATTGTGTGAATCTTACTCTCATCAGAGTTGGCTCAAAGAAAATAATTGACATTTGTTTTGAGAAAATTTCTCTCGCCTCATTAAAACGGGGAAGAGAAAAGGAAAAGAAAAAGAGTAATAAGGGAAGGAAGGGGAAAGACAAGGGGGGGAGGGAGGAATTACAAAGAGGGTAAGCACGTGATACAAGAGGGGTACATGTTTAAAAGGGGAAAGAGGGTTGGGAGGCAAGAATAAGTAAAGAAATCTAGGGTTATTAGGATGGCAAGAAATACAGATTTGTAATTCTAACGTAAATGGAATGGGATGAACTCCCATAAAGAGAGGCAGATAGCAGACTGGATCAAAGTCAGAACTTACAATATGTTGTTTACAAGAAAACATTTAAAGCAGGGAGTACATATAGAGAAAGGTAAAAGGCTGGAGCAAAATCTATTATGCTTCAGGTGAAGTCAAAAAAGCAGGGGTAGCCATCCTTATCTCAGATCAACCAAAAGCAAAAATTGATCTAATTAAAAGAGATAAGGAAGGAAATTATATCCTGCTAAAGGGTAGCATAAACAATGAAGCAATATCAATATTAAACATATATGCACCAAGTGGTAAGGCATCCAACTTCCTAAAGGAGAAGTTAAGATAGTTGCAAGAAGAAATAGACAACAAAACTGTAATAGCAGGAGATCACAACCTTGCACTCTCAGAATTAGACAAATCAAACCACAAAACAAATAAGAAAGAAATTAAAGAAGTAAATAGAATATTAGAAAAATTAGGTATGTTGGATCTTTGGAGAAAATTGAATGCAGATAGAAAGGAATATACTTTCTTATCAGCAATTCATGGAACCTATTCAAGAATTGACCATATATTAGGATATAAAGACCTCAAAATTAGATGCAAGAAAGCAGAAATAGTAAATGCTTTCTTTTCAGATCATGATGCAATAAAACTACATTCAACAAAAAGTTAGGGGAAATAGACCAAAAGTACTGAAACTAAACAACTCATCTTAAAGAATGATTGGGTGAAGCAGCAAATTATAGATACAATTAATAATTTCACTCAAGATAATGACAATGATGAGACATCATACCAAAATTTGGGGATGCAGCCAAAGGGTAATAAGAGGGAATTTTATATCCTTAGAAGCTTACTTGAATAAAACAGAGAAAGAAAAGATTAATGAATTTGGTTGCAACTAAAAAACTAAAAGACCAAATTAAAACCCCAATCAAATACTAAATTGGAAATTCTAAAATTAAAAGGAGAAATTAAAATATTGAAGTAAAAAACTATTGAACTAATTAATAAAACTAAGAGTTGGTTCTATGAAAAAGCCAATAAAAAGATAAGCCTTTGGTAAATCTGATTAGAAAAAGGAGGGAGGAAATGAAATCAGTAGTCTTAAAAAATGAAAAGGGAGAACTTTCCACCAATGAAGAGGAAATTAGAAAAATAATAAGAAGTTATTTTGCTCAACTTTATGCCAATAAATTTGATAACCTAAGTGAAATGGATGACTATCTCCAAAAAATATAGACTTCCCAGACTAACAGAGGAGGAAGTAATTGTTGAATAGTCCATTTCAGAAAAAGAAATAGAACAGGCAATTAAACAACTCCCTAAGAAAAAAATCCCAGGACCAGATGGATTTATATGTGAATTTTACCAAACATTTAAAGAACAATTGGCCCCAATTATATAAATTATTTGATAAAATAGGGAATGAAGGAGTCCTACCAAATTCCTTCTATGACACAGACATGGTACTGATACCTAAACCAGGTAGGCTGAAAACGAGAAAGAAAATTATAGACCAATCTCCTAATGAATATTGATTCTAAAATCTTAAATAAGATATTAGCAAAAGACTACAGAAAATCATCTCCAAGATAATACACTATGATCAAGTAGGATTTATACCAGGAATGCAGGGCTGGTTCAATATTAGGAAAACTATCAATATAATTGGCCATGTAATAACCAAATTAACAAAAACCATATGATCATCTCAATAGATGCAGAAAAGCATTTGATAAAATCCAACATCCATTCCTATTAAAACACTTGAGAGTATAGGAATAAATGGACTTTTCCTTAAAATAATCCAGCATCTATTTAAAACCATCAGTAAGCATCATATGTAATGGAGACAAACTGCAACCATTCCAATAAGATCTGAGGAACCAAGGTTGCCCACTATCACCGTTACTATTTAATATTGTATTAGAAACACTAGCTTTAGCAATAAGAGCTGAGAAAGAGATTAAAGGAATAAGAATAGGCAATGAGGAAACCAAATTATCACTCTTTGCCGATGACATGATGGTATACTTAGAAAACCCCAGAGATTCTACTAAAAAGTTATTAGAAATAATCCACAACTTTAGCAAAGTTGCTGGTTATAAAATAAACCCACATAAGTGATCAGCATTCTTATATATCACTAACAAAATCCAATAGTCAGAGTTACAAAGAGAAATTCTATTTAAAGTAACTACTGATAATATAAAATATTTAGGAATCTATCTGCCAAGGGAAAATCAGAAACTTTATGAGCAAAATTACAGACCACATTTCACACAAATTAAGTCTGATCTAACCAATTGGAAAAATATTAAATGCTCTTGGATAGGGCGAGCAAATATAATAAAGATGACAATATTACCTAAACTAATCTATTTATTTAGCGCTATACCAATCAGACTCCCAAAAAACTATTTTAATGACCTAGAAAAAATAACAACAAAGTTCATATGGAACAACAAAAGTAAAGAATTTCAAGGGAATTAGTGAAAAAAAAAATCAAATGAAGGTGGCTTAGCTGTACCAGATCTAAAATTATATTATAGAGCAGCAGTTACCAAAACCATTTGGTATTGGCTAAGGAATAGATTAGTTGATCAGTGGAATAGATTAGGTTCAAGGGATAAAACAGTCAACAAATATAGTAACCTAGTATTTGAAAACCCAAAGATCCCAGCTTTTGGGATAAGAACTTACTGTTTGATAAAAATTGCTGGGAAAATTGGAAACTAATATGGCAGAAACTAGGCATTGATCCATACTTAACACCGTACACCAAGATAAGGTCAAAATGGGTTCATGACCTAGGCATAAAGAATGAAATTATTAATAAATTAGAGGAACACAGGATAGTTTACCTCAGTCCTTGGGAAGGGAAGGTCTTTATGACCAAAGCAGAACTAGAGATCATTACTCCTCACAACATAGAAAATTTCGATTATACCAAACTGAAAAGTTTTTGTACAAACAAAACTAATGCAGACAAGATTAGAAGGGAAGCAATAAACTGAGAAAATATTTTTACAGTCAAAGGTTCTGATAAAGGCCTCATTTCCAAAATATATAGAGAATTAACTCTAATTTATAAAAAATCAAGCCATTCTCCAATTGAAAAATGGTTAAAGGATATGAACAGACAATTCTCAGATGAAGAAATTGAAACTATTTCTAGTCATATGAAAAGATGCTCCAAGTCATTATTAATCAAAGAAATGCAAATTAAGACAACTCTAAGATACCACTACAATCTGTCAGATTGGCTAAGATGACAGGAAAAAATAATTATGATTGTTGGAGGGGATGTGGGAAAACTGGGACATTGATGCATTGTTGGTGGAGTTGTGAACGAATCCAACTATTTTGGAGAGTAGTTTGGAACTATGCTCCAAAAGTTATCAAACTGTATACCCTTTGATCCAGCAGTGTTACTACTAGGATTATATCCCAAAGAGATTATAAAGAAGGGAAAGGGACCTGTATGTGCACGAATGTTTGTGGCAGCCCTTTTGTAGTTAAACTGGAAACTGAATGGATGTCCATCAGTTGGAGAATGGCTGAATAAATTGTGGTATATGAATATTATGGAATATTACTGTCCTCTAAGAAATGACCAACAGGATGATTTCAGAAAGGCCTGGAGAGACTTACACGAACTGATGCTGAGTGAAATGAGCAGGACCAGGAGATCATTATATACTTCAACAACAATACATATGATGACCAGTTCTGATGGACCAGGCATCCCAGCAACGAGATCAACCAAATCATTTCCAGTGGAGCAGTAATGAACTGAACCAGCTATGCCCAGAAAAAGACCTCTGTGAGATGACTAAAAACCATTACATTGAATTCCCAATCCCTATATTTATGCACACCTGCATTTTTGATTTCCTTCACAAGCTAATTGTACAATATTTCAGAGTCTGATTCTTTTGTACAGCAAAATAACGTTTTGGTCATGTATACTTATTGTGTATCTAATTTATATTTTAATATATTTAACATCTACTGGTCATTCCTGCCATCTAGGGGAGGGGGTGGGGGTAAGAGGTGAAAATTGGAACAAGAGGTTTGGCAATTGTTAATGCTGTAAAGTTACCCATGCATATATCCTGTAAATAAAAGGCTATTAAATAAAAAATTAAAAAAAAAAAAAAGCATGTGTCTTCTCTGACATCTTGGCTCCACCTCCTCTTGATAATTTCTTCTAAGATGATGTCTGGGTCCTTCCTTTTATTATGAATTTTAGGTCTTGCAGTGATTCTTACATTGTCTCTCTTGGATCAATTTTTAAGGTCAATTGCATTTCTAATAAGTTACTTTATATTTTCTTCTTTTTTTTTTAATTCTTTTAAATTTGTTTAAATGATTCTTTATGTCCAATTGTAAGTTAAGGGTTTTTTCCATTAGTTTTTTTTTTATAACTTTTTATTTACAAAACATATGCATGGATAATTTTTTAACACTGACCCTTGCAAAACCTTCTATTAAAAATTTTCCCCCTTTTTCCCCTCTGTAAAGATCGTGTATTTTAAAATCAGACACGGAGTCAGGAATTCAGGTTAGGGGAAAACCGTCAGTCTTTTTTCTTAGTGAAGAAGGATCGGAGGTGGAAGAGAATCAGTGATAGCAATGTGTGCAGCTGACTCAAGAAGATAGCTCGACCAGCAGCCACATAACCAGCAGCTTGGAGTCTCGAACCCAGGCCCAATTTCTCCCAGCTTCTCTTCCTGTCTCTCTCTCTACGCCTCCACCCACCAAAATCGTCATTTCCTATACAACACATCAGACTTGATGGAGAGGGGGGACCATTCTTTATCCAATCATGTATATTAATAGAGTATAGCCCATTTACTATTTAGCTTCACATACTTGGGAGCTCAGTGCATCAACTCAAACCTCAGCCCATTACACCCCTCACTCCTCTCCTAGATAGCAGGTAGTCCAATCCATGTTAAATATGTTAAAATATGTGTTAAATACAATATATGTATACATATTTATATAGTTATCTTGTTGCATAAGAAAAATCAGATCTAGATAGAAAAAAAAAACCTGAAAAGGAAAACAAAAATGCAAGCAAACAATAACAGAAAGAGTGAAAATGCTATGTTGTGGTCCATACTCAGTTCCCATAGCCCTCTCTCTGAGTGTAGATGGATTTATTCATTACTGAGCAATTGGAACTGCTTTGAATCATCTCATTGTTGAAAACAGCCATGTCCATCAGAATTGATCATTGTTTAGTCTTGTTGTTTCCATGTATAATGATGTCTTGGTTCTGCTCGTTTCACTTGGCATCGATTCATGTAAGTTTCCCCAGGCCTCTCTGAAATCATCCTGTTGGTCATTTCTTGTGGAACAATAATATTCCCTAACACTCATATACCATAAATTATTCAGTCATTCTTTAATTGATGGGAATCCATTCAGTTTCCAGTTTCTTGCCACTACAAAAAGGGCTGCCACAAACATTTTTTGCACATGTGAATCCATTTCCTTCCTTTAAGATTTCTTTGGGATATAAGTCCAGTAGAAACACTGCTGGGTCAAAGAGTTTGATAACTTTTTGAGCATAGTTCCAAACTGTCCTCCAGAATGGTTGGAATTGTTCACAGTTTCACTAACAATCTATCAGTATTCCAGTTTTCCCACATCTCCTCCAACATTCATCATTATGTCATCTTAGCTAATCTGATAGGTGTGTAGTGGTATCTCAGAGTTGTCTTAATTTGCATTTCTCTGATCAATAGTGACTTTTAGCACTATTTCATATGATTAGCAATAATTTCACTTTCTTCATCTGAAAATTCTTTGTTCATATCCTGACAAATTAAGCATTTGTCAGTTGGAGAATGGCTGGAACAATTATAAATTTAGTCAATTCTCTATATATTTTAGAAATGAGGCCTTTATCAGAACCTTTGAATGTAAAAAACATTTTCCCAGTTTATTTCTTCCCTTCTAATCTTGTCTGCACTAGTTTTCTTTGTACAAAAAGTTTTTAACTTAATATAATCAAAATTATGCATTTTGTGATCAATAATGATCTCTAGTTCTTCTTTCAACACAAATTCCTTCCTCCTCCACGGGTCTGAGAGGTAAACAATCGTTGTTCTTTTAAGTTATTTATCATCTCATTCTTTAAGCCTAGATAATGAACCCATTTTGACCTTATCTTGTTGTTCAGTGTTAAGTATGGGTCAATGCCTAGTTTCTGCCCTACTAATTTCCAATTTTTCCAGCAGTTTTTGTCAAACAGTGAATTCTTATCCCAAAAGCTAGGGTTTGGGGGTTTGTCAAACACTAGATTGCTATAGCTGTTTACTATTTTGTTGTGTGAACCTAAGCTATTTCACTGATCAAGTAGTCTATTTCTTAGCCAGTACTAAATGGTTTTGATGACTCCTGGACTATTTTAATGAAAAGTTTTTTCCTAATATTCTCTAGTGCTTTTAATAGGAATGTATGTTCGATTTTATCAAATGCTTTTTCTGCATCTATTGAGATACATACATGTTTTTTGTTAATCTGGTTATTGATATAGTCAGTTATGCTAATAGTTTTACTAATATTGAACCAGCCCTGCATTATTGGTTTAAATCCTACTTGGACATTGTAATGGGCTGAGGTTTGAGTTGATGCACTGAGGTCCCAAGTACGTGAGGCTAAATAGTAATTGGGCTATACTCTATTAATATACATGATTGGATAAAGAATGGCCCCCGCCCATTCTCTGTGCAAGTCCTGATGTGTTGTATAGGAAATGATGATTTTGATTTTGGTGGGTGGAGGCAGAGAGAGACAGGAAGAGAAGCTGGGAGAGACTGAGCCTGGGTTCCATACTCCTAGCTGCTGGTCGTGTGGCTGCTGGTCTAGCTAGCTTCTTGACTCAGCTACACACATTGCTATTGCCCATTCTCTTCCACCTCCAGTCCTTCTTCACTGAGAATAAAGACTGAAGATTTTCCCCTAACCTGAATTCCTGACTCCGGCTGATTTTAAAATACCCGATCTTCACATTTGGCGCCCAACGGACATGGTGTATTGTCTGGGAGATGATCTTTTGTAATCTCTTTGCTAATATTTTCTTTAAGATTTTTGCATCAATATTTATTATTTTATTCATTATTCATATATTAATAATTTTCTTTCTCTGTTTTTGTCCCACTTGGTTTAGGTATCCATACCATGTCTGTGTCATAAAAGGAATTTAGTAGGAGTCCTTCATTCCACATTTTTTCAACTAGTTTATATAGTATTTGAGTTAATGTTTAAATGTTTGCTAGACTTTATATAAAAATCCATCTTGTCCTGGGGATTTTTTCTTAGGGAGCTGATTAATAGCTTGTTCTATTTCTTTTTCTAAAATGGGACTATTCAAGCAATTTACTTCCTCCTCTGTTAATTTGGGCAATCGATATTTTTGTAGGTATTCTTCCATTTCATTTAGCTTATCAAATTTATTCGCATAAAGTTGGACAAAGTAACTGCTATTATTACTCTAATTTTCACTTTCCTAGTCATTTTAAAGACTAACAATTGGATTGTCCTCTTTCCTTTTTCTAATCAGATTAACTAAATGTTCATCTATTTTGTTGACTTTTTCATAAAACCAACACTTGTTTTATTTATTAATTCAATAGTTTTTTACTTTCAATTTTATTAATTTCTTCTTTTATTTTTAAAATTTCAAGTTTAGTATTTGATTGAGGGTTTTTAATTTCCTTTTTTTCTACCTTTTTTAGTTGCAAGCCCAATTCATTGATCTTCTCTCTCTCCATTTTATTCAGGTAAGCATCTAGTGATATAAAATTTCCTCTTATTATCATTTTGGCTACATCCCACAAATTTTGGTATTTTGTCTCATTTATTGTTATTCTTTTTGACAAAATTATTAATTGTGTCTATTAATTAATTAAATGTCCCTACTTGGAAAACAACTCTTTTATAATTTAAAAGATACTTAATAGTTTCTATGGTCAAAATACATCATTCTGTGGCCAATCTAATGATGAGATTATTTAAACTTAGTCAGTATTGTCCTCAGACAGAAGTCACATAGATTATTACTAATTGTTCACAAAAAATTCTTTTCTGCTAAGTAGAACTTTCCATATCACATTCTTTATGTGCATAACCTTCAAGAATTCAGGCTCAATTTCAAACCATAATGAAATATTAGAATGACTTTAAGTGGAGTTTATGCATATCACTTTAAGAAATATATTTTGATGAGATCAACCAAATCATTTCCAATGGAGCAGTAATGAACAGAACCTGCTATGCCCAGAGAAAGAATTCTGGGAGATGACTAAAAACCATTACATTGAATTCCCAATCCCTATATTTTTGCCCACCTGCACTTTGGATTTCCTTCACAAGCTAATTGTACAATATTTCAGAGTCTGATTCTTTTTGTACAGCAAAATAACGTTTTGGTCATGTATACTTATTGTGTATCTAATTTATATTTTAATATATTTAACATCTACTGATCATCCTGCCATCTGGGGGAAGGGGTGGGAGGTAAGAGGTGAAAAATTGTAACAAGAGGTTTGGCAATTGTTAATGCTGTAAAGTTACCCATACATATAACCTGTAAATAAAAGGCTATTAAATATAAAAAAAAGAAATACATTTTGATTATCTTATAAATATGATCTTAAAAAGGCATCTATATTTACTATCTATTCTTATTCCCCAGTTCTTCTAAAATATCTTCATTCTGGCTTCTATTCACTTCATTCAAGGGAAATTGCTCTCTCCAAACTTACCAATGATTAAGAAATTGCCGTTTCAAATAACTTCTAAAAAAACTTGATTTCTTGGCAAATCTATCAGTGGCCTTCTTCCAAGATGATGATTAATGATTATCTTTTAGGTTCAGTTTTTCAGCCAGTTCTGAGTACATGCTACCATATCTTTATTTATCGCTGTATCTCTCCTCTTGTAGAACATGAGAAACTTTGTAAATTATAACTACATTTCCCTAATTTTTAATTATCCTGGAAAAGAGGAAATAAGAGTAATATATAAAAATGTCTTATTAATAAAAGTCATGCTTCATTGTTGTGATAATTGCTTCCTTTATGATCTGTTAATTAAACCTTTTTATGACTTAGTATATGTTTTTTTCCAGGAATTGGTCAAATTCCCTATCCTAAATATCCAAATTCTCTATCTAAATAGCAGTATGAGATGACAACTTATAGGAGAGTATACTTCTATGTAAATACAGGGGGAAATTCATTGTTGTAGCTTTATTGGCATGAAATTCTATGGTTTTCATTTTGAAGACAGTCCTTTTCTTGACTGACAAAAGGAACAAATTTTGAGGGATTTATGAATTGTAATTCTGAGTAAATACAAACAATGTGCCTCAAAATTAGGGTAGCATTTGGACAGGAGGAATACACTTTTTTTTTTTTTCCTGAGGCAATTGGGGTTAAGTAACTTGCCCAGGTTCACACAGCTAGGTAGTGTTAAGTGTCTGAGGTCAGATTTGAACTCAGGTCCTCCTAACTTCAACACTGGTGCTCTTATCTATTGTGCCACCTAGCTGCACATGAACCATATTTTATGTACTTTTAAAAATGTGCACACTTCAATGAGTTAGCTATGAATCCATATGTATACTTTTAAGCACCTCCCAATTTGTTATTTCTGAGAACCCTGGCTATTTTTTCAGAATTTTAATCTTGAGAGTTTCAAGGCTCTACTGAATTGACTTCATTGAAATCTGTTCTCATAAAATCAAGGACACATATATAAATATAAAAATATGATTTCCTCTCCTTATATATCATCCATTCAAACATGAAATGGCCCCTTCTCCAAAGGTGCTCCTCATTTTTGTTTCTTTCTGTTTCCCTTTGGTGTCAAGAATCAGATTTGAGAATAACTTCCTTTCATTGCTCTCTGTCTCTGTCTTTTTCTTTGTATCTCTTTGTGTATTTCTATCTGTCTCTGTCTCTTCTCTCTGCTTCTCTGTCTATCTTTCTGTGTCTTTTTCTGTCTCTTTCTCTCTGCTCTTTCTCTCTTTGTTTCTCTGCCTCTTTCTCTGTCTCTCTCCCCCATTCTCTCCTTTTTTTTTTTTCAGGATAAATTTTTTTGTGAAAATAAGTGAAGAAATTATTGCCTACTGAAGTTTTGTGCTTGTGGAGAGATATGAGACTCATAAAATTTAAATACTGTTATTGCTATATTATACCTCTTTAGATTATGCATTCCTATATATTAGAAACTATCTTTTGCTTTTCATTTTGTCTCTAATGTTTAACAACAGTAACTAGCACACAGCAAGTGTATGATAAGTATGAAAAGACTGACTGACCTTTATAGAAAATGACCTTTATAGAAGATGATTTCTTTAATATTCTCAACTTTCTCTTCTCTTTTCATTCATGTCATCTGAAGGACAGCGCTTTTTATTTCTGCATCCTTTGATGCTCTTTACCATTCTCTTCCCTACTTTCTTGGATTTCCTCATATCAGTATATCTTTTTAATATCCAGTGCTATTCTGTCATCTTTTAAAATATCCTGTTTCTTTTGAATAAGGAATATCATACAGAGTCATATTCCAAACACGAATATCATGTTTGAATAATGTTTTATAACAAGTCTCCACAATACCAAGTAATTTCTATTTTGCTCCTTCCATTATATCTACATTTTCTTTATCAAACTCAGTAACCATACTTTTGATGTGATAGCAAATCCTTTTGAAAGGAAAACAACAACCTGTAGCATGGAATTTAACATGGAATCATTGTGGTTATTCTATGTTTACCAGTGTCATATATGGATTTCATTGAGAACACATATGAGACAAGGAGCAGAGGAAATACTACATATACATATGCAGAGAGATCTGCATGTGACCCTATCTGATAGAAGACCCTAAAGTAGTAGTTCAACCATCAATATGTATCAACTGGAGGCTGATTGTCTACCTTTAAGACAATTAGCTCAGGAATAATATTGTATTTTCATCTGTTACCTACAGGTAACCTTGATGTTCTACTCAACTCATCCTGATCTATATCTGGCCACTAGATACTGATGGCTCTAGAGGAAAGAGTGAGGCTGATGACTTTGCAAAGTCTAACTTCATTTAAATCCAACTCAATTGCAAGTCAAAGTATGTTCTCCATAATTTCATGGTCCTCTTTGAGAATGAAAGACAAAGAAACTCTGTGAATAGAGTTGTTTGAACTAACTTTCAAAGGAACTAATGAAAAAAAATCTTGTTGTTGCCATGTACAATAATCCTCATTCTCCTCATTTCACTTAGCATCAGTTAATGTAAATCTCTCCAGGCCTTTCTGAAATCATCCTGTTGATCATTTCTTATGAAACAATAATATACTATAACATTCATATACCATAACTTCTTCAGCCATTCTCCAATTGATGGACATCCGCTCAGTTTCCAGTTTCTTGCCACTACAAAGAGGGCTGCCACAAACATTTTTGCACATGTCCTTTTTTCTCTGTTATGATCTCTTTAGGGTATAAGCCCAGTAGAAACACTGCTGGGCACAGTTCCAAATTGCTCTCCAGAATGGTTGAATAAGTTCACAACTTTACCAATAAAGTATTAGTGTCCCAGTTTTCCCACATTCCTTCCAACATTCATCATTATCTTTTTCTGTTATCTTAGCCAAACTGAAAGGTGTGTAGTGGTATCTCAGAATTGTCTTAATCTATATTTTTCTGATCAATAGTGATTTAGAGCACCTTTTCGAATAATTAGAAATGATTTCAATTTGTTCATCTGAAAACTGTTCATATCCTTTGACCATTTATCAATTGGAGAACCATTTCTAAAATAGATAGTGAACTGAACCAACTTTATAAGATAAATTTAATTTTTTTAAGTTAAAAAGTTTTTGTACAAACAAAACCAAAGCAGACAAAATTAAAAGGGAAGCAACAAAATTGGAATTTTTTTTTACATTTGAGGTATCTGATAAAGGCTTCATTTCTAAAATGTATAGAATTTTTACCTAAGAATTCAAGTCATTTTCCAATTGATAAATGGTAAAAGTATATAAACAATTTTCAAATGAAAAAATTAAAGCCATTTCTAGCCATATAAAAAAGGCTTTAAATCAACTATTGATTAGAGAAATGCAAATTAAAACAACTCAGATATCATTTCATACCCATTAGACTGGCTAAGATGACAGGAAAAGATAGAGAGGATGTGGGAGAACTAGGACTCTGATGTATTGTTAGTGTATTTGTGAACTGATCTAGCCATTCTGGAGAACAATATGGAACTGTGACCAAAAAGCTCCTATATAGTGCATATCCTTTGATTCATTTGTGTCACTACTGGATCTGTATCCCAAAGAGATCATAAGATAGAGAAAAGGACCTGTAGTAGCTCTTTTTGTGAGGTCAAGGAATTGGAAAATGAGTGGATACCAATTAACTGGACAATATCTGAATAAATTATGGCAAAATTATATGGCAAAATCATCAGATCAGCTGTGACAGATTTGATTCTTCTCTTTTAAACCAGTGATCCAAGATAATTCCATTTGACTTGGTATGGAAAATGTCATCAAAAGAGAGAACAGTGGAAACTGAATGCAGATTAAAGCACACTATTTTAACCTTTTTTGGGGGGAGGAGCTGCCTTTCCTTTCTCGTATATTTTCCCTTTTGTTCTGATTTTTTTTTCTTTCACAAAATGATTAATATAGAAATATGTTTTAAATGATTGCACATGCATAACTTTTATCAGATTGCTTGCTTTCTTGGGAAAGGAGTAAGTAAGGGAAAGAGGAAGAAAAAAATTAGAAATCAAAATCTTATAAAAATGACTATTGAAAACTATCTTTACGTGCAATTAGAAAAATAAAATACTATTGAATTAAAAATAATTGCGTTAGGATGTTCTTAAGAATTTTGCCAATACACAGACATGGTATATATAAACCAGGTAGGTTGAAAACAGAGAAAGAAAATTATAGTCCAATCTTCCTAATGAATATTGATACTAAAATCTTAAATAAAATATTAGCAAAAAGATTACAGAAAATCATCCCCAGGATAATACACTATAACCAAGTAGGAGTTATACCAGGAATGCAGGGCTGGTTCAATATTAGGAAAAACTATTAGCGTAATAGACTATATCAATAACCAAATTAACAAAAACCCTATGATTATTGAAATAGATGCAGAAAAAGCATTTGATAAAATCCAACATCCATTACTAATTAAAAAAAAAACTTGAGAGGATAGGAATAAATGGACTTTTCCTGAAAATAGTCAGGAGTATCTATTTAAAATAGTCAGTAAGCATCATATGTAATGGGGATAAATTGGAACCATTCCCAGTAAGATCAGGAGTGAAACAAGCTGCCCACTATCACCATTATTATTCAATATTGTATTAGAAATGCTAGCTTCAGCAATAAGAGTTGAGAAAGAGATTAAAGGAATTAGAGTAGGTAATGAGGAAACCAAATTATCATTCTTTGAAGATGATATGATAGTATACTTAGAGAACCCCAGCGATTCTACTAAAAAGCTGTTAGAAATAATTCACAGCAATGAGCAGGATCAGGAGATCATTACATACTTCAACAACAATACTATATGATGATCAATACTGATGGATGTGGCCATCTTCAAAAATGAGATGAACCAAATCAGTTCCAATAGAGCAGTAATTAACTGAACCAGTGACAACCAGTGAAAGAACTGTTGGAGATGACTATGAACCACTACATAGAATTCCCAATCCCTCTATTTTTGTCAGCCTGCATTTGTTAATTTCCTTCACAGGCTAATTGTACACTATTTCAAAGTCCTATTCTTTTTGTACGGCAAAACAAGTGTTTGGACATATATACTAATATTGTATTTAATTTATACTTTAACATATTTAACATGTATTAGTCAACCTGACATCTGGGGGAGGTGATGGGGGGAAGGAGGGGAAAAATTGGAATAAAAGGTTGGCAATTGTCAATGATGTAAAATTACCCATGCATATAACTTGTAAATAAAAACTATAATAATAATAAAAAAGAAATAATTCAGAACTTTAGCAAAGCTACAGAATACAAAATAAATCCACATAAATTCTCAGCATTTTTATACATCACCAACAAAATCCAATCGCAAGAGATACAAAGAGAAATTCCATTCAAAATTACTGTCAATAGCATAAAATATTTGGGAATCTATCTACCAAAGGAAAGTCAGGAATTATATGAGCAAAATTATAAAACACTTTCCACATAAATAAAGTTAGATTTAAATAACTGGAAAAATATTAAATGTTCTTGCATAGGCCAAGTGAATATAATAAAGATGACAATATTACCTAGATTAATCCATTTATTTAATGCTATACCAATCAGACTCTCAAGAAACTATATTAATGACCTAGAAAAAATAACAACAAAATTCATCTGGAAGAACAAAAGATCAAGAATTTCAAGGGAACCAATGAAAAAAACAAACAAACAAAAAAAAAACAACAAATGAAGGTGGCCTAGCTGTACCTGATCTAAAACTATATTATGAAGCAGCAGTCACCAAAACCATTTGGTATGGTATTGGCTAAGAAATAGATTAGTTTACCAGTGGAATAGGTAAGGTTCACAGTACAAAATAGTCAATAACTATACCAATCTAGTGTTTGATAAACCTAAATATTGCAACTTTGGGGATAAGAATTCACTATTTGACAAAAACTGCTGGGAAAACTGGAAATTAGTAGTAGGCAAAAACTAAGCATGGACCCACACTTAACATCGTACACCAAGATAAGATGAAAATGGGTCCATGATTTAGGTATGAAGAATGAGATTATAAATAAATTAAAGGAACATAGAATAGTTTACCTCTCAGTCTTGTGGAGGAGGAAGGAATATGTGACCAAAGAAGAACTAGAGATCATTATTGATCACAAAATAGAAAATTTTGATTATATCAAATTAAAAAGCCTTTGTACAAACAAAATTAATGCAAACAAGGGAAGCAATAAAGTGGGAAAACATTTTTACTGTTAAAGGTTTTGATAAAGGCCTCATTTCCAAAATATATAGAGAATTGATTCAAATTTATAAGAAAGCAAGCCATTCTCCAATTGATAAATGGTCAAACTATATGAACAGATAATTTTTGGAGGATGAAATTGAAACTATTTTTACTCTTAAGAAAAAGTGCTTTAAATCATTATTGATTTGAGAAATGCAAATTAAGACAACTCTGTGATACCACTACACACCTGTCAGATTGGCTAAGATGACAAGAAAAGATAATGATGAATGTTGGAGGGGATGTGGGAACTCTGGGACACTGATTCATTGTTGGTGGAGTTGTGAATGAATCCAACCATTCTGGAGAGCAATCTGGAATTAAGCCCAAAAAGTTATCAAACTGTGCATACCCTTTGATCCAGCAATGTTACTACTGGGCTTATATCCCAAAGAGGTATTAAAGAAGGGAAAAGGACCTGTATGTGTCAAAATGTTTGTGGCAACCCTTTTTGTAGTGGCTAGAAACTGGAAAATGAATGGATGCCCATCAATTGGAGAATGACTGGGTAAATTATGGTATATGAATGTTATGGAATATTATGATTTTATAAGAAATGACCAGCAGGATGAATACAGAGAGTCTTAGAGAGACTTACATGAATTGATGTTGAGTGAAATGAGCAGAACCAGGAGATCATTATATACTTCAACAACAATACTGTAAGAGAATGTTTTCTAATGGAAGTGGATATCTTGACAAATGGAAGATCTAATTCAGTTCCAATTGATCAATGATGGACAGAATCAGAAACACCCAGATAAGGACCACTGGGAAATGAATGTGGACTACTTGCATTTTTGTTTTTCTTCCCAGTTTATTTTTACCTTCTGAATCCAATTCTTCTTGTGCAACAGGAGAACTGTGTGGTTTTGCACACATATCTTCTATATAGGATATACTATAACATATTTAACATGAATAAGACTGCCAGCTATCTTGGAGAGGGGGTGAAGGGAGGGAAGGGAAATTCAGAACAGAAGTGGGTGCAAGAGATAATGTTGTAAAAAAGTACCCATGTATATGTTCTGTGGATAAAAAGTTATAATTAATAAAAGGGAGATTTAAGATAAGGAAAGAAAAAATAATTTTGTCAATATCAGTGTAAAATAATGTGGATTGGGGAATAAACTACTGAGAAGAGTGGTTTGACTGAAAAGAGTGTATTCCAGTCATGGGGAAGAATCTTTGCAAAATCACAAAATTAGGAGATGAAGCAGAATTTGTGTAGAACAGAAAGTAGGCCAGTGTATATGTATTTCAGAGTATCTAGTAAAAAGTACTGAGTATGGAGGCAAACAAAAAAAGTTGAAAGGTATCAAATTGTGAAGATATTTGAAAATTAAATAGAAGAGTGTCTAATAGCATTTAGAGTTAATAGGGATTCAATGGAGTTTTATGAGGAGGGAAGTACTGAACATTCACTTTATGAAAATCTTTTGTCTGACTTGTGGAGGAGGGAAGAAAGACATGGGGTAGAAAAACTAACAAGAAAAACACTGAAATAGTCGAAGATCACACTATGTCATGTGTGGAGTTCTTTTGTGAAACAAAGTATCAAAAGACCTAAATTATTTTTTTGAGTGAAAAACTCTTGAAGAAAATGTTTACTATTTGAAAAATAACCTGCAAAGCTTTGTATTTAATTGCTTTTCACATTTCTGCTAGTAGTGAACTGTTTTGTCAATAAAAAAATCAAAACAAAAAAAAATTAGTTGGTGTATAGCCTTTCTTTACATTTTGCTCTCAGGGTTTTAGATCCAAGGATAGAAAAATTAATGAACAAGAAAGAACACAAAAAAGAAAGGTATCACATCCCAAAAATATTTATCTCAGCACTTTTTGTGGAATTGATTTTGAAATAATTAATTTTCATTTCTCTGGCATAACTCTAAAATCAGCATCTTTCTGGGTTGAATAACCCAGTCTCTGAACTTTGTGCACTCCACATAGCTGTGAAATTGACATAACTAAAATATAGATTTAATTTCTGTTCATATCTCAGTTTCTTATTCCCTGTTTGATCAACCTAACTAAGCTGCCATTTACATTCTAACTAGATACCCTCTTACCATTATAGCAAAATATGTGCACATGTAAATATCTTAAAGTATTTTCCTTGACAGCCAATGAGGTGATGAAATAAGACATTTCAAATAGTGGTACAGGTGTGCTGTGACAATATTTTGGTCAGCCGCATTTTGTCAAATATTTCTTTATTTCCTATCTAACAGAATACAAGGTGAGTTAGAGTAAATTTCTTATGCCCATTGTTGAAAACTACAAATTGCAATTTTACAACCTTTGAAAATGAAAAATGCATCAGTGCTTGTATGTGGCAAACCCATACTTAATCATTTTCATCCCTTTGTAGCAGAGGGTTTTTTCTTAAGAAGATCAGTAGAGTTTTAGCTTTTTACTCAAGATTATTGATTCAAAACAGAGGGGATATGGCATCTTTTTTGTCAGCTTTGTCCAGCTCAAAGACAGATCACTTGCAGGACACAATCCCTCTGAGATGTCAGCTTTTAGACATACATAAGCAAACCTGTGGTAGATAGAAGACTGGGGGAAAGAGGCTTGCAGTATAGGAATTATATTAATATGGATGTCATCTATCGATACCATTCTGACTCTGCATTCAGTTTACTTATATCTATGTGGTCAATGTAAGATGCAGAACCTAGGCAATATTTCAGCCTCCAAAATCTATTATTAAAGGGGAATGATGGGATTTGCCTGAAGTTTATAGATAGACTATGTACATAGATCAATTTCATCTGATGTCTTCCATACTTTACTGATTTTGATATAGTCCAAATGGCCTTCATAATGGTGGTTAACATTCTGAAGCTCTAGAAAGAGAATAGACAGCAGGGGGTAGTTATGAAAAAGTGATGTTCCTAAAGTGTGAAACATGCCATTTTGTTTGTGTTGATGGAGTTATTATTTCTTTTTTACTATGGTAATAATCTTAATAGAATTTTTATCCAGGTTTTTTTCTTTCTAATTCTTTCTTTGGGAAATGATCTGTAAAATGAAACGTAGAAGATGAATATGCTTTCCCTATATATAGGGAGAAGAAAAAGTTATGTGAGAAAAAGCAAGGGCTAGAAAAACCTCAAGTAAAGAAAACAAAATAGACAAATGTTTGAGAAAGTGTGTTTGAACTGGGTGAAGGACTATGACCTAGCATACAAATGGGCATTTCCTCTCTGGCTTTCCTTTAAGATTAAAAGCAAGCTAGAAATGAACAATGGCTTACTACTTCCAATGAAGTGAATCAAAACAATAAGAAGGCGAGACAAGTAGTAAAGCATAATATTGCTTAACTGCACTGTTCCAGAAAACAGATAAGCCACATAGGGATTTTTTTCTACACGCTTGTGTATATCATGTTGTATCTCACAATAAGGAATCTGCTGTGAATGCAATAATAGGAAAAAAACATTTAAATCTATCTATTGTTGCAGACAATGTAACGAATGAACCTTCATTGCATCCTACCGTCAAGGTGGTCCAGAAATAATAGTATAGTAAAAGCATGTCAATACTGATGGCACATCATTTTTCCCTGCTTGGATGGTAAGGGTAAGTAGGAAGAACTCTGCTTAATACATTTATTTTAACAAAGAAGAATTTTTTTTTATTATGAACCTTTTAGAGAAGATATTCACAGTAAAAAGTAAGGCCAAGTTACTTGACAAATGCTTTTATGAATTTGGGGTCTAAAAAAAGCCCAACTCAAGGAATGAAAGTGAAACACAACTCATCTTACAAAATGCAAATCATAGCTAAAATGAATTTGAGAGTCATCTTTTCTAAACATCACAGTGAATGAGCCACATCATTCTGAATTTTAAGGGGGGAGAAATTAAATTTTCTCATCATTGTTATTGGTTGTTTTTCTTTGTATAATTTCTTGTATTATCATATTCAATATGGAAATAGAACTATTTGTTAGATCACAAGTAAAACTTAACAGCTGAAAGGAGTTCTTTGATAATTAATTTTAAAATGAATTCTTATAAAAGCAAATGATTTCCTAATGGATATGTTTGTTAAGTCTGAATTCCCATTTTTTAAGTTTATTCACAAGTTAATACATCTATGATTTAAATGATTTAATGATTTAAATGATTTAATGATTTAAAAATGAGCAGCAAGCAATGATTACATTTTAGATAAAGACATCAGCCAACCACAAACCTGTCCAAAGTTAAACACACACACACACACACACACGCACACACACACACACACACACACACACCCCTCTCTCTCTCTCTCTCTCTCTCTCTCTCTCTCATCTCTCTATCTGTCTCTGTCTCTGTCTCTCTCTCTCTCATTCTGTATATATGTATACACACACACACACACACACACACACAGTAAAAAAGGCAGCTCAGTAGCTCAGTCTTGGCATATGTATGACTGTGTTGCTCATGTCAGTTTCCTTACAGCCTAATGATATTTTATAAGCTAGGTAAATGTCATTCCTCTAGGAGAATTCTGATTATCTTGGATAAATATCTCTTTTTTTGTTGTTGTTGCTAAAACGATTGGGATTAAGTGACTTTCCCAGGATCACACAGCTATGAAGTGCTAAGTGTCTGATGCCAGATTTGAATTTAGGTCCCCAGAAAAATAGTTCTATAATCAATTAGCAAATCAAATTCAGTACCTACTATGTGTCAGGCACAATGATAAGCACTGTGGTTACAAATATAATGAGTGAATTATCCTCTAATGAGGGAACAAATACATGCCTGCACATACACATATATGCATGTAATATACATATTTTATTATATATATACATTTCCATATAATTTGCAAATACATATATGTACCCAAATATTTTATATGCATATAAAATGAATAGAATTCTATGTTAGATCACATAAAAAACTTGCAGCTGAAAGGAAAATTTTGATGAATCATTTTTAGATGTGAATTGTTATAAAAACCAAATGTTCTATCCATTGTACCATGTAGCTGCCCAACACTCAATTTCTTCATCTAAAAATGGGTATAATAATGTATTTGTTACTTGTCTTGAAGGGCTCAGTAAGAATCAAATAAAATAATCAGGAGAAATATTTTGAGAAATTTGAATTTCTATGCAAATGTTAGCTGTTATTTTTAACATCTCAGGTATTCTGAGAGTCCATGTCCCCTTTGTGGTTCACAATAACTTGTTTATATTCTTTGAATGTGCTTACACATATTTCCTTCCATAAATTATCTACTAGGTACCCAGATAAAATTCAGTAAATGAGTAAAGTTTTCTACTTTATTAAGGTGAAGGATCCTGGCATTATTTCACAGAAGATTGGATGATAGCAATCATTCTTTCCAAAGTCACGTTGATGACTGTTTGCAAAAGGATTAGATTCTTATTATCTATAACAATTTACTGCTTTCTATCAACCTGGAAAAAGCTTCCAAAACGGGTCCAGTGATGTACTATGTGACTTTTTTCCAACTAACTAGTCTAAGTAAAGTAAGCTAAGAAAGATTTGTCACCAGGCTGTTAGGATACGTGGAGAGAAATAGAGAGATATTCACACAGAGAGAAAGAGAGACAGAGACAGATAGAGACAAAGGCAGACACACAGAGAGAGACAGAGATGGAGATACAGAGACAGAAAGAGAGACACAGAGAGAGACCGGGAGAGAAACAGAGAGAAAGAGGAGGAGAGAGAAGGAAAGGGAGGAGGAGAGGGAAAGGGAGAGGAAGAGAGAGAAGGAGAGGGAAGGGAAAGGAAGAGAGAGAGAGAAAGAGAGAGAGAGAGAGAGAAAGAGAGAGAGAGAGAGAGAGAGAGAGAGATTGAGAGGGAGAGAGAAAGAGAGAGAGAGATATAGTGTGTCTTCATGGCCCTTGAGACTATACTTCTGATTGGCTGAAAATTCATGATATGTTTACTCTTTTTGCTAAAGCTAAAGATACTGAATAATGTGGTAATAATGGAATAATGGACTTGATCTTATTAAGAATACTTCTAGCTTCTCCTCATTACATATAATGCCTGAGATACTTTACTGAAAAAATTTACTTTACACCTGGGTTTCTCACATTGGATGTGTCTTCTGCCCCTGCAACTTCTTTCTTTAATTATCTGGTTATTTAGGCCAGCCATACCTTCCTTCCTCTGAAGGCAGTTCTCCTGACTCCAGATTTTTTTCTTCCATGGTCCCATTTGCACCCCACCTTTTTTTAGCTTCATTTTAACATATTGTGATTCCCCTCTTTGAATGTAAGTTTTTTGAAGGCAGAGACTGTCTTTCTACTCATATCTGCATTTCCAGTGCTAAGCACAGTGCCAGCACATAGTAAATACTTAATAAATGATTGTCTCAATGACTTAGCTATTATCAGTACTTACAATGATAAAGTCACGAATCCCTGAAGTACTAATACTTATTTATGTAATAGTGATAAATAGCTATACATTATATAATATATATATTATATTTTGCAATTCTTCTAAACATATTTCTACATTATCATGCTGCAAAAGATAAATTACATGAAAGGTGGGAGGGAATGAGAAAGGAAAAATTAAAAACAAGTAAGCAAACCACCACAAAAACAAAAAAAAGTAAAACTACCATGTTGTAATCTTCATTCAGTCCCCAGTCCTCTCTCTGGTACATTATATCTTTCAAACACCATGACTATAAATTGCTTAATGAAGAAAGTATTATGCTCTCCATTTTGACGCAATGTGGCATAGGTAAATAACAAAAGATACCTCATAATTCATTTTGCCTTCAATGCCCACAAGCAACTAACTCCCTATTAAGCTATTTCAGATCAAATGCAGCTTAGCAGGTGATGAAAATTTCCTTTCCCACCCTTATTTTGAAGATGAGAATACTAACAATCAAAAAAATTGTTACTAGCCTTAAGTCACACAAATAGTAAAGGATGAGGCATGGTTATGAATCCAGTTCTCTTTATTACTTATTACTCCTTTCACATGAAAAAGTTGGATTTGGTCCCTCCTCAGTTCCCATCCAGGTTTAGATTAATGGCCCTAGAATCCTATGAATGAGTCCAGTGTGTCTTTTCCACTGAAATGTTTCTCTAACAATAGCATCTCCCATTGGTATGGTGCTTTGTTAATTTAAAATTTATAAAGACATTAACATATATTTTTCATTAGATTGCAAATTCCTTGAAAACACGGATAGTTTTCCTTATTTTGGCATCCTTTGACAAACAACACACTAGTTATTAAAATTTTTTTTGATTTCCAATTTAATTTTAGTATGGAGCTCCTCAGTGAGTTTCTTATACCAATACTCAGAAGTAACTGTTTTATTACTTAGTCTTAGAGAGTTGTCTGGGACATTGGAGATTAAGTAAATTGTTCAGGATCCCATAGCTAGAATATTTCAGAGCTAGAACTTAAACTTTGTTCTTCCTTATGCTGAGACTAATCTTCTATCTACCACACCCTCTCTTATTGTACATGGTGGCCGCTCAGAATTCTGTACCCCCAAAACCTTCAGAATAGCAAGATTTCCAGCTCAGTGTACTCAACCATCAACCTGGAAAGCAGCCCCCAGGGGAAGATGTAGCCTGGCAACTGCTCCTATATGTGCTAAACATACATCATCTGAAAACCCAGAAAAAAAAGTTTTTGCCACTAAATTTCTTGGAACTGTCAAATAGTTCAATGTCAGAAATAGATATGATTTTATAATTGGAAATGAAATAAAAAATGAGGTATCACCATATGTTTTGTCACTGTACACTAAAATCCATGGGATCTTTTCATCCCATGTATGCTGTCTCTTCCATTATAATGTAAGCTCCTCAAGAGAAAGGACTGTCCTCTTTGCAACCCACAGTGCTTTGTATCTTTTAAGGGCTAAACAAATGCTTTTTCAATCATTTCTTCACTGCATATTTGTGAATGAATGAATCTGAACTGAAATTAATTTGCGTCATTTGAAGATTAAAGAGTCTTGATTTCAGTAAGACAAAGTGATCTGATCAAAGTCACTCACCAGGTATTATATGTGCAAGAACTAGATTATAATCCATTTTTAAACCATGTTTGTCATCAGATAAATGGTAGGTGTCATTTCATAGTAGCAGTTTCTTCCATAAAGAAAACCTTAAAAACCTTAAAAATTTGTTCAGTGTAGTCAAACAAGAGTGAACATTTTTCTAAAAGAGTGAAGTCTTTTTCTAAATTTCTCCAAGTAGGATTTATTTAAATATAGTCAAACTTCTTTATGTATTTATGTCAAGACAACAGAAATTGTAACTGCCTGGGACTATACCACTTGGAGAGAGACAAAACAAATCTCTGATCATCTCCTTAAAACTCTAGGATAGGAATAGAAAGTCAAGAAGGAAAACAGACACACACATCTATCTATCTGTCTATCTCTCTGTGGATATACTACACATATATAGTAATAAATAGATCCACTTACTCTGCTTAATCAATAAAAGGAATATGCTTTCCTTTGTCCTAGAAACATAGGAAGCTGTATCAAATATATTTTGAAAAGTCCTTCTACCTCTTTCAGTAAGATATTACTATACAATAGAGACAGGTGACCAAAAGACCAAATGGATCCAAACACCAAATTCTCAAGTAGCATAATGATGGGGCAGAAACTGAGTACAAATTCAAAGAAGTTGATCTCAAGGAAAACATGGGACTCAGTGGTAGCACCCCAGTTATAGCATGTCATTCTGCCACTCCATTCCCATAGATATTGTTTCACCAGAAATGGGGTCAGGTGTAATGGTGTCTATCAAGAGCTTTCCTCTGGGAGCTTAAATGTCTTGATGTCACTATGTTACATGGAGAGGCAAAGAAATGGATAGTGGGCAAAGAATGAACTTCAAATTAGTGGACAATGATTCTGTGGAGATACCAGCTAATTTTTTTTTCCCTATAGTAATAATTTGCAGCCTGACAGGACAATGCCAGCCATTATTTTTAATTGGGGAGAAAAAAAATGACAGAATAAGGTTGACATACCATGTAGGTCTAACTCAGTGACCAACAGAAAATTCACCAGCAAAGTAGACTTAAGTTTTGTATTCCGACCGTTTTTATACCAACAGGGAGAGGTGGGAGTTTGGGGGGAGTCTAAATGTCAGAAAGTCAGTGAGAAAGAGACTGCTGTTTCTCAGTAGAGGTAATTAGGTGGACCTTTCTTAACCCTGGACTATAGAGTGAAGGCTCCTTCTAGGTAACTATGCCCTTTGTTCTGTTTTCAAGACCCAGTGACTGATGTCTTTTCTCAACTAGGAGCTCTTCCCCCCTGTGATTAAATATTTATCACAGCAAGAGGCCAGCAGTGGGACTAAGCGACTCCAATTAACCATAGTAGAGGGTTATAAGTGACTACAGGACAAGTATAAATATTTTAAAGGTGAACAGGATAGAGCACGGAGGGTGCTAATCTTTTTTTCCTCCGTATCAGCCCATAAAAGAGTTATTATTTATTGGTAAACAGATGTGCAGTTTCTTGCCTTGCACTTTATTTGTCAAGGTGCCAACTGGAAATCAGGTTTAGGCAATTATCACAGAAACCTTACTTGAAAACTCTTGTCTTTGTAGGCAAGTGATCTTGGAGTGGGGAGTCTTTGTAGACACATAGGTCAGTTCCTGTGAACCTTCATTCATTGAAGTCATTCAACATAGCATAATAATCCTGAAGTCATAGTGTGTTTTAAGTTCCTTAAAAATAATTCTTATGATTTTTTTTTTTTTGCCTTGAATGCCCAGTGCCTAGGACAGTGCCTGGCATTTAGTAAATATTTAATGATTGATTAATTGATTCACCAGAGAATCTCAAAATTATATTAAGTGGTGACACCTATGTTCTAAATGTATATAAATGTCATTATTAAATGACATAACTTGCTCTGACTTCCTATGCAACATGTATTTGCTCATTTATGAGCAAATTTTGTAGATAAATATTTTTGTATCACCTAAATTCTTCCAAATACACATTCCTCTCCCTCTCTGAGCCCTTCCATATTATATTTTTTTTCTAAATAAAATGGGATAAAGAAGTGTAATGAGAGAAAAACTTTGGAAAAGCTGATATATGGACATCAAAAAGGAATAAAGAATATCTGTATAGTTTCCCACCTATAGACATTTTATCTCTGAAAAGGAATCTCTTCATAAACTCTTCTTTGGCGATAGGACTTTTATACATAACTTTTCAACCTTCATTATGAATGTTTTCTGATTGATTCACTAGAACATCCAATAAAAGGAGGCATCATAGTGGTGCTTAGAATTGCATATATTATATACATAAATGTCTGTTTCTATATCTATCTATCTTATCTATCACCATTGTTCTTTGCTCTTTGAATATATAAACTCATTGAGTGTAGAGGAACTTTTTGCCTTTCCTTTAGTATATTAATCAAATCTGTCAGAAGGTATCTGTGAAATGCCCACTATATACCCAACACTGTGAGAACTTCTAAGGATACAAAGAAAAAGCCACCATGGACTTTGCCTTCAAGCAAGGCAATATTGTCTTCCAATAGTGCCTGAGATAATCTTGCTTAAGTTTAGAGAAAGGATGTACTTGTACATAAATCTTATGTACCTGATTCACCAGACACTTTAAGTTAAACAAGTCCAAATCTGAACTCATATTTTCCTTAAATCATTTTTTGTATTATTGTAGAGGAAAATATTATTCTCCTAATTCCTTAGATTCACAATCTAGACATAATATTCGATTCCTTATCATCCTTTCTCCAGCCCAATTCGAGCTGTTGTCAAAATCTGTTAAACTTACCTGTGCAATATCTCTCATGAATAGAGGTATTCTTTTCTCCTCTGTCACAGGTACTGGTATGAGACTACATCACTCCACTCTTGTAATTATAAGAGCCTTCTCATGGGTCTGTCTGCTTCTTTTCTTTCCCCACTCCAATCCAATTTATTCTCCACTCATCTAGCAATATTTTTCTTTTTTTTTTTTTCTTCCCTAAACTGAAGAGCTGATTTTGTTACCCTTTCCCCTCAACAAACTTTAGTAGCTCCCTATTGCCTTCAGAATGAAATGTAAATTTTTCTGTTTGATAAACAAAACTCTATAAGCTGCTTATTCAGTATTTTTTATACTTACTTCTTCCAAGACTCTTGATCTATTGACACTGGCCTTCCTACTATTCCTCAAACAAGATACTACCTTGATTCTGGGTACTTTCTCTAGATGTCTCCCATGTCTGGAATGTTCTTGCTCACCTCTGACTATTGACTTCCCTGGCTTCCTTTTTAAGTCGAAGAAACATACCATCTTCTAAGGAAGTATTTTTCAGTCATTGTAATTTTAATGACTTTCCTCTTTTAATTATTTCCTACTTACCCTGGTTATAGCTTTCTTTGTAAACATTTTTTTGCAGGTCATGTTCCCAACTAACTTCTAGGCTCTTTGAAGGAAAGGACTGTCTTTTGCCTCTTTTTGTATCTCAAGCACTTAGCACAATGACTGGCACATGATAGGTGCTTTTAAAATGTTCATCAATTGATTGATTTTTTTATTGGTTTTCAGAGGGGATTGTTGTTCATGTGCAAACAGAATAAGATGCTCCCTGAAAATTTTTTGTTTTCCATAATTACCCAAACTCTGCTTCCTGCTTAAGATCTAAATTAGATGCTTCCTCCTGCTAATTTCTGACATCAGAAATGATATTCTTTTCCCTCTGATATCCTATGCCATTTATTTTTCATACTATTATGTACTTTGCATTTTGTTCCTTGTAACATTGAAGTTTTATTTCCTATCTGAATCTATATGTAATAAAACAGATTCATAGACATTGATTTTCTAACTAAATTGTCAGATTTTGTGGTTCAAGAATGAATATTAGACTTAATATTCTCTTTGCCTACTAGCACAATACTTGAAAAAACTTACTTAATAAATTTTTTTGAGGTTGAATGATATGACTATATTGTGGAAAGGTTAGCTTCTGAGACACACAGAAACTCTTAGACTGTGATTAATTTATTTCTTCATTAAGAAAATGCTGTTCAGGTGTTAGATTTGCATCTATATAATTTCCAGAATAATCCAGAGTTTACCTAGTTATCAAGGCAAACAGATTTATATTACATTCCATAGGTTTCTCAGTGTTAGAAGTTAGGAATCATTTTTATCAGGAACCTGGGGCAAAAGTGACTAAGTTATCTGCCTTTTTATCCTAAAAGGAATCTTCCAGGAATTCAGCTTGATGCCATTTATATCAAATTCTCCCTTGGTATACTTTACACTGACAATAATTTGTGGCTGTCATTTCTTAATGTGCCTCCAATTGGCAGATAATCACTTTGCACTTTTCCATATTACATATGATAGCTTTTAAATATGATACATTGTTTGCTGTGTCCTACATCTTAATAAGATCATAGATTTAGAGCTGAAAGAGCCTCTGTGATTGTCTAATTTAAATTTATCATGTTATCTATAAGGAAAAACTAATTCCCTTAAAGTTTGTGACTTGCCCAAGGCAATATAGATAGTAAGGCGAAATTCTGATGACAATGCTGAGGATAGTGAGCTAAGTATTACTAAACTGTTCAATCTAGTTGCAGCTGTAAAAATTCTCCTCTGTAAATGTTCACTAGACAGCTAACTTTACCAGGAGCCACAGATACTTTATGGAAAATGGAATGGCTCTTTTTTCATCAAAAAGGACTTTATGTATTTCTTGGAAGATAAGCTAAAGTTGAAGATAGTCTTCAAAAAAAAGAATGAATCATGCTAAGAAATATGCCTTTTATAGTATGCTTATATTACATTATACTTGATTTAACACACACTTTTTTATTCCTATTTGAAACATGGCAAAAATGAAGATGATTTTAGTTATTATCTAGAATATCAGACCTGCAATTTTAATGAATTTTTAAAAGTGCAGTTTTTAATTTACAAAAACAAAATAAAGCAAAATGAAAAGGTTGTTTCTCCAGTGCTCAATTCATAATGAATTTATTTTATAGTCACTATAGGAATCCAACTGTGTGAGTCTCCTATTAGACTTTGCAGCATTATAAACAGAATCTGTTTGGAATTCCTTCATGTTCATTATTTCTGGATAAATTGTTCTGAAAAATAAATTTGAAACTTTCCCTGAGTCTAAAGGACATAGTTAATGTTCAAAATCTTTCCAAAGACCTTACCTTGACACAACATAAGGTTAAAGTAGTGGAATTTGTTGCTTATTTATAAATCCTTAGAGTGGGTGGCCCTCCAATAAAAGATGTGGCTGATGTGAGCTTGTTTCAAAGGATCAATGCTCTGACTGCTATCATCCATCATTTCCAGCATATATAGGAGGTAATCAATGGTCATCCATCTCCTTCCCATTGGATAATTGATTTAAAAAAATCTAGAATTGATTTTTTTTTTTTTAATTTTGAGAAAAGGTCCCTACTTTATGCAATAGTTGTTAGAATTTTAAAAATTCTTTTCTTGTTTCAATAAAGTCCAAGTAGTAGCTCATCTCACTATGAACCATCAAAAACGGGTCTAAGATAATTAATTAGGTAAAGTTTATCTTTGACATTCAGCTGCCAGATTGCATTTCATATTCAACTTCACCATTTCCTAACCCTTTTCCCTATTCTATCTTGCTCTCTGACATTTCTAATCTTAACATCCATCCACCTATCTTGTTCCTTGAAATCAAACAATCTTTACTGAGGCATGACGTATATTGGTTTACAGTTTTACCCTTTTAGGGGTGTTGATGCATTCTTAGAATAGGAAAAGAAGAAAATATTAAGCACAATAGCTCACTATGAAGGAGCTATTTGGGGCCAAAGGGACATATCATGAAGGCAGCCTCCTAGAAGATCTATAAAGTCAAGCCTATATTCTATCCAGTGCTGGTCTGGTGAATGTCAGAGAGAGAAACATAATGCCAGATTTTATCAGTGGCATTTTCTGGGCTCTTTCTCATTCCAAAGTCAACACTTAGGAAATCTGGGTTCAGGCAATGATTTAAAATCTGACAAAAGAGTAGAGTTAGAAACTGTCCATTGATTTATAGAGCTGAATGTACTAATCTGCATCTGGAAAAAAAAAAGAGAAAAGTCACCAAAATGATTTTGTTTCTTTTATAGTGTTTTTATTTTTTTTCCAAATTGGCCTAATGTTGTTAAGAACATTGATTCCCGGATTGATTGAACTGAGACTTCCAAGAGTTAGCTAGGGGATAGGAAATGAGAAACAGAGAGAGAGATTGAGAGAGAGAGAGAGAGAGAGAGAGAGAGAGAGAGAAAGAAGGGGAAAAGGAGAAAGAGGGGGAGGCGGGAGAAAGGCAGATGGGAAGGGGAAGGAGAGAGACAGAGAGACAGTCAATGTGACAGAGAAAAGGGGATGAAGGAGGAAATAGACACAAAGAAAGATACACAAAGCAGAGAGAAAAAGAGTGAGAGAGACAGAGAAAGAGACAAGGGGTTTGTTCTTAGAAGATAAATGGTGTCTAAAGTGATTGCAGCTAAAGGAATAAAATCTTTTAGTTGTTATTCAAATATGTCAAATTCTTCTTGAGCCCATTTGAGGTTTTATTGGCAAGAAATACTAGTGACTGGTCATTTCTTTCTCCAGTTTATTTGACAGATGGGGTTCCTGAGGAAAATATTTTAAGTGAGCTGGCCAGGATCACACAGATAGCACATATCTGAAGTGGCTGGATTTGAACTTGGGAAGATGAGTCTTCCTGATTCTTGGCATAGTTCTCTTATCAGTTTGAATTTTTTTTTTTTTTTTTTTTTTGGCCCAATTCTCTATCAATTCCTCTGCCTGTAATAGGAATAGACTAGATGACTAGATTGGGCAAAGTATGAAGAATTCTAAATCTCTCTCTGTTTCTCCATCTCTTTCTCTGTCTCTGTCTCTCTCTGTCTTTCTCTTCTCTCTGTCTCTGTGTCTGTATCTGTGTCTCTCTCTGTCTCTCTGTCTCTGTCTCTGTCTGTCTGTCTCTCTCGTTACGACCTTAATCTTTCCACATAAGTAAATAACTAAATTAAGCACCAAAAAACCTTTTAAAATGTTATTGATTTTTTTTTAAAAAATAGAAACTTATGTGTTTCTTTCTTCCTTCCTTTCTTTTTTCTTCCTCCCATCCTCTCTTCCCTCCCTCCCTTCTTCCTTCCTTTCCTCCCTCTTTGCCTCCCTTCCTCCTTCCCTTCTTTTTCCCTCCCTTCCTCCCTCACTTTTTCCTCCTTACTTCTCTCCCTTTTCTTTCCCTTCCTCTCTTTTTCCTCCCTCCTTTTTCCCTTCTTTCCTCCCTCCCTTTTCCCTCCCTTTTTCCTCCTTCCCTCTCTCCCTTCCTCTCTTCCTTCCTTTCTTCCTTCCTTCTTTTCTTTACTTTCTTCCTCCCTCCTTACCTCTTTCCCTTCCTTCCTTCCTTTCTGTTTTTTTTTTTTTTTTTTTTTTTTTTTTTTTTTTTTTTTTTTTTTTTTTTTTGGTATGATTCTGTTTTTTAATGCACTCTGCTATTAACTTCCATTTTATGGGAGAATTCATCTTATTCACATTCATAGTTATGATTACCAGCTCTGTGTTCTCTTTCATCCTAGTTTCTTCCCTGTAAATACTTTTGTTCTATCTTCCCACCCTGTCCTTAGTCCTGGTTGTTGTTTTTTTTACCCACTCCATCCACAACCTTATCCTTTTATCACCCTTCCTGTCTTCTCTTACCTTTTCCCCTAGTGTTTCTGCCTGGGGTTCTAACCTGCCCCTCCCTTTTCTTTTCTCTTTCTCATGTTACTTCTTTATAGAGTTAGATAAATTGCTATAACAGACTGAATGATTAAGTTGTTCCCTCTTAGAGCCAAAAATAAGAAGATCAAGCTTCAGGCAATGTCCAACCCAGTCCCTTCTTTCCTTGGATTGTAATAGGTCTTTTGCACCTCTTCATCTAAACTAATTATCCTGTTACGCCTACCCTTTCCTCTTTTCCAGTACAGATCCTTTTCCATACCTTACTGTCTTTTTCTTTGATATCATCATATCAGAATCCATTAAGAACCATATCCTTAGTCCATGTGATGCCCTCCTTTGTCTGCCCTGGTGACAGATACAGTTCTTAAGAGCTACAGATAGCATTTTCCCATCTAGAGATGTAAACAGTTTAGTCTTTAAATAATATATATTTTCCCCTTATCACCTTTCTATATTTCTCTTGAATCCTGTGTTTGTAGATTGAAATTTCTGCTTACTTCTGGTTTTTTCAATAGAAATTATTGAAAGTCTTTTGCTTCATTGAAGCTCCATTCCCTCCCCTGAAAGATGATCATAGAAATCAGGTATGGTTACACCACCAACTCAGACTAGGACAAAATATTCACAGAAGAAATTTCAAAGAATTATATGAATAATTCTCAAGCCCAAAGAGTGTTCTTGGAAGTGCTCATAAAAGACTTTAAAAGACAAATAAGAGAATAGAAGAAAAAAATGAGAAAGGAAATAGGAGGCATACAAGAGAGAGTCAACAGCTGGGAAAAGGAAGGAAAAAAATCTGAAGAAAACAACTCTTTATGAAGTAGAATTAACCAAATAGAAAAAGAGATACAAAAACTAACTGAAGAAAATCATACATTAAAAACTAGAACAGGGCTAATGGAAGCTAATGACTCTATGAGACACCAAGCATCAATCAAACAAACTAAAAAGATGGAAAAAATGGAAGAAAATGTGAAATACTTCATTGCAAAAACAATAGACTTGGAAAATAGATCCAGAAGAGACAATTTAAAAATTATTGGCCAACCTGAAGGCCATGACCAAAAAACAAGAGCCGGGATAGCATTTTTCTAGAGGATTCTGCCCAATATTCTGGAAACAGAAGGGGAAAATACTTATTGAAAGAATCCATTGATTACCTTTGAAAAGAGATCCCACAAGGTTTTCCCAAGGAACATATATATATATGTATGTATGTATTTTTTTCCCCTTGATTTTGCAAACTTCCAACATTCTAGTCTTCTCTTAATACTCTGCAATCCAGCTACAATCTCATCTCCTTGACTTTTAATTGATTGTTCCATATGTCTAAAATTCTTTCTTTCCAAACATCCTATCTTGGAATCCTGGGCTTTCTTTAATACTCAATTCAAAAATCAACTCCTTTAGGAATATTTCCCAGGTCCCCTCAGTTCCTCAGGTAATCTTTTGTAAGGTAACTTTCTATCTAATTATCTTCTCACACATACTCATTTATATGTCTTATATCCTGTATTGCAATGCAAAATTCTTGAGCCCAGTGACTATATATATATATATATTTTTTTTTTTTTTGCTTTTTTATGTATATCCTGGAGTTTAATACAGTGCTGGGCATGTGTGCTTTATTAATTGGGTTCACATCTGAGTAATTGAAGTAATATCCTCTAAATTTTTAAAAAAAGTGCATTAGTTTATCTTATTTTTAATCCATTGGGACTAAACAGTTATTACTTTAAAGTAACCTCTGTTACAGTTATACTTCCTATTTCATAGGTTGTAGGTCACCTGGGTTGTCTAATAGACAGCAGGGAATCAAATCAGGAAGACAGTTCAACTGTAGGCTCTGATTTTTACTAGCTTTATGATCCTGGACAAGTCACTTAATCTTTGTTTATTTCAATTCCCTCAACTATAAAATGAGTACAATACCATTTGTCAACATTGTTTTGAGAATCAAATGAGATGACACTTATAAAGCTGTCATTTTTTTTTTTTTTTTGCTACAGAGCCTGGCACATAGTAGGTGTTATGTCAATGCTTATTCTCTTTGCCTTCCCTCATAGTGAGAAAAGTGCTTTGTAAGGCTTTCGATGCTACAAAAGGATAGATGAAATGCAATGGATCTTAGAAGATATTGATTAATCCCTTCATTTTACAGATAAGGAAGTGGAGCCCCAGAAAGGTTAAATGTTTTACCCAATATTTACCCACCATTAGTTGTGCCTCAGGACCACAACCTCTGATTTAAAATCCAGTCTTCTTTTAACACATAATTTGTTTGATTATTATTGTTATAAATATGTTCTGAACATGTATAATATACAAGAAAGAGGCCTCAGAGTCAGGAAAACCTGTGTTCAAGGTGTGAGACATACCTCTAACACATACTATGACCCTGGACAAGTCACTTGATATTTCAGTGCCTTAGGCTACCCTTATAACATAATTATAAATTAAAGAACAGGTGATAATTTGTATTTATAGAAGGATCATCCTTATCAGGTATTCCAAGTATCAGTGAAATCACTGATCTGGTCGTTCTCAGTCCACAACATAGAATATGTTGCAAATGACTGTCTAAAACTGATCCTAGCTTGAAAATCAAGAATCAAAGTTTCAAGTGATCCAAGGGAAAGGTGATTGTTGAGCAAACTAAGCTACAATGTATTTCTGACAATTCCTCAGAAAATGATGAAACTGTTATTAATGAGGAAATATATACTTTTTAAAAGGATACACATTAACAGTGAGGGATACCGTAGAAACATCAAATCCACTAGTACCCCTACCCTCTGTTTCTTCTTTAAACATAAAGGACAACAATCATATACAGAGATATATGGTCTTTAAGTGGGGTTAATGACAGCTGTTTTTATTAGTCCATTGGGTTAAGGAGATACTTTAGAAATTATATATGAGGTATTTAAGCTAGCCTCATTAGAACATTACAGAGAATTGGGAGTCAACTTGCTCATGAATATTATAGGTAAAAGGGAAGTCAGATGAAAAGTTAGAGGAAAGAGAATTGAAATGACATCCCAAATGTTATATGTGTGAATCACATCATCTATGTGTACATTTTTTGAAAGTATACTGCCAAGGTAAGTGAATTTATCCACAATATTCATAACTTTTCCATTTGCTGTAATCAATGATTCTTTATAAGGGTAGTGAGATGCTGGCTAATGGGGAACCTCTGCTTTCTCAGTCTTGTTTGCAAAAATTAGCAGAAATAGTAGAGAATTATCAATCCATACTCTTGGATTTTAGCCTCAGAATAGCTTAAAGTTAAAGTTAAAAAATAGTTAAAAAACAGTATGATAGTTGACCTTGATGCCATTTTTGTCTTCATTGAAGATATTTAACAACATTGCTGGACACATCATATTAAAGATGGAAGAAAGCACACAGTCCTACTTTCTTCCATTGGTGACTGGGAAAACACAAAAATATCCATTATCCAAGACAAGAATATCATCATAAAATCAGCTTATATTATATGATAAACTTCTTTAGGCAAGAAAATTTTGCCATGATCTCCCATAATTCCTCACATTTGACATTATTAAAGGCCTTGGTCAGCTCAAGCAGACAGAAATCTGCTCTGTTCTTAGAATTTCTCCTGGACCTGTTGGACATCAAACGGCATATTGAATAGTCCTTGGCTGTTTCTGAAGACACAATGGCTCTCAAATAGAGGATCATCTTCTAGGGGAATGATCAGCTTATTAAAAAGAACTCTGTTTATAGTCAGTGCATAGAAGGCAGATTTAAGAACTACAGGAAAGTGCATTCTAATTGTTCCTACAGCTTATACCTTTCACCTTGGAAGTTGGTTATACTTTTTTGGCCTAAGCAATATTTTCTCATCAATGAATCTGTTATCATTTAGCACTGTATAATATCAACATATATAGTAAATATTAAAAAATCTAGTGAAGTCATAAGAAACATGGGCTCACTTCAATATTTTAATGTTGAAGGATTTAATTTATGTGGAGAAAGCTGAAACTCATTTATGTTTTGTGTATTGCTGCAGTTCGCTCACTTGATGACCAACCTTCTAATGATAATATCACCAGCACTGCATTCCACTTATCTAAATGCAATAAGATTTTTTGTGTTACACCCTTGAAGCAAACATTGTTGCTTAATAGATTATGTCATTTTTAGGAAAACGGCTAGACTGAGAAAGAGAGTATCAAAGGCAGTCTATGGTGTAGAGTGCTACATGGATCATAGGCTTATCCTTCCCAAGTTAACAATTCATATTCAACAAAAGAAGCAGCCTCAAGGCAAGATAACTACAAGAAGACTTAATACTAACTAATTAAAGCTAGTTCCAGTTTAAACAGTTTGTTGTTAATTTGGAGGGACAGTTGAGCCAACACATGATTGGCTATAGTGGAGTGGAACAGGACAGAATCGTTTTCAGTGATTTGGTGTATAACATCACATTTACTCATCTGGGTTAGAATACTCACTTCAGAAAACATCAGGAATGGTTTAATGAATCTAACTGGGAAATTCAGAAGTTGCTAAGTGAAAAATGAGAATACCACAGAGTTTACTCACAAGATAGTTCATCCCTCTCTAAAAAAACAAACAAAAATAAAAGCAGCATTTAACTTCATAAAAATAAAGTGCAAAGTTTAGAAAGATGCAGGATTCCTCATTCTCTAAGAAGACAAATGAAATTCAGTTTTATGCTGAGAGGTAAAATTCAAAACACTTTTGTGATGTGATGCCCTAAAGGCTTTGGTACAGCTCTAATACTCACCCCTGATGGAGGCACATTGATCAGTGATAAGGACATAATCCTGGAGAGATGTGTTGAACATTTTCCATAGTATTCATGACACATTTTCATCAATAAATACTAAAGTCATTGACTGCATACTTCAGGTTGAAGTCAATCCCTCTCTAGCTGAACTTCAACTGAAAAAGAGATTTTGAATGGATTTCTCTCACATAGCAAAACACCTGGGGCACTATCTATTCTAGCAGAAATTTAAAAGAAACAGTTCACTGCTCATGGAAAACTTAGCTGGTATCTTCTGTGTTATGTGGTAAGAGGCAGCTATTCCCCAGAAATTCAGGGATATTTTTTTCATTGTCCACCTCTGTAAAGGAAAAGTAAATAAGTTGTCCTGTGAAAATCACAGACAATTCTCTCTCAGTCATTGCCAGGAAGATTCTTGCCAGAATCCTTCCTTTCTTCTTCTTCTTTTTTTTTTTTTTTTTTTTTTTCTGAGGCACTTGGAGTTAAGTGAGTCCAGGGTCACATAGCTAGAATGTATGAAGTGTCTGAGGCCAGATTTGAACTCAGTTCCTCCTGACTTCAGGGTTGGTGCTCTATCCACTGTGCTACTTAGATGGCCCCCAGAGTTCTTTTTTAATAGATTGGTTCTTTATCTAGAAGATAGTCACCTAGCTAAAAGAATGAGTCATTAGTACATCATAGAGTGAAGTTTTATTCAGAAATGAATGAAACTAGTTGTCCCATTTGCTAGCTAATTAAAAAATTTTGTTAATGCAATTTTTTATTCATATAGGATAAGTAAGTCTGGCATGATAATCTCTAAAGTTACTTCTAGTATTATAGTCTTTAAGTCTGTAAACCTAACTACTCTTTTAGAACAATAGCCCAGGGGAATAGTAATGTTCATGCAAACAAATTTTATCATAAAGATAGCTATTACATATATTGTACTTTGATGTTTGAAAAGTGCTCTGATGCATATTTTATTATTTTTCTTATTTGATGTACTGAATTTCAACAATCTGTCCATCATTTACTTTTCTTATATGCCTACTATGTTCATAACTCTTTGATCCTTTGATCAAAACTGAAAAAAGAATAGTATGACTCTCAAACTCAAGCACTTGAAGTCTGATTGTGAAAAGGTGAATATAGATAAACCAACAATAAACAAAGCAAAGCTATGTATAATTTATTTGAATAGATAAAAGAACACAAATGTTGAAATAAGGCAAGTCCTAAGTTTGAATCCTTTACTTTGACACTTAACTTATGATTTTCACATGCTAAATGATAACAGATTCATTGATGAGAAAATATTGCTTAGGCCAAAAAAGTATAACCAACTTCCAAGGTGAAAGGTATTAGCTGTAGGAACAATAATTGATTGTGAAATAAGCACAATAATACATCATACTCAATAGGGATTTTATAAAGAAAGCACTCTATATCATAACAATCAAACTGCCAAATCATTATTTTATGGAACTAGAAGAAATAAAAATAAAATTCATCTGGAAGAATAAAATGTCAAGAATATCATGGAAATTAATGAAAAAAACAAACAAACAAACAAACAAACAAAAAAAAAAAAAAAACAAAGGATGGTGGCTTAGCAGTAACAAATCCAAAAGTATATTAAAAAGCAGGAGTCATCAAAACCATTTTGGTTCTGGCTAAGAAATAGTGTTGGAACAGTAGAAAAGATTAGATACACATGATACAATAGTTAAGGTCTGTAGTAAGCTAGTATTGGATAAATTGCTAAAACTACAGTTTCTGGAATAAGATCTCACTATTTATCAAAAATTGCTGGGAAAAATTGAAAATAATATATCAGAAACTTGGCCTAGACTTATATCTCATAGCCTATGCCAAAATAAGGTCAAAATGGATACATAATTTGGGCATAAGAGATGATACCATAAACAAATTAGGAGAAAATTTACCTATCGGGTCTTTAGGAAGAAAGGAATTTATATACTGAAGAACTAAAGAACATTATGAAAGGCAAAATGGACAACTTTGATTATATCAAATTAAAAAGGTTTTGCACAAACAAAACCAACAGAAACAATATTAAAAGGGAAGTACAAAGTTGGAAAAAAATCTTTAAAAACAGTATTTCTGATAAAGGTCTCATTTCTAAAATATGTAAAGAACTATATCAAATTTATAAGGGTATAAGTCATTCCCCAATTGATAAATGGTCAAGGGATATGAACAGATAATTTTCAGATGATGAAATTAAAGTTATTTACAGTTATATGAAAAAATGCTCTAAATCACTATTGATTAGAGAAATGTCAATTAAAACAATTCTGAGGTACCACCTTACATCTCTCCTATTGGCTAAGATGACAGGAAAAGGAAATGATAAATGTTGGAGGGGATGTGGGAAAACTGGAACACAAATGCATTGTAATTCGAATTGTGAAATGACTCAATTGATTTTGGAGAGCAATCTGGAACTATGCCCCCAAAACTATAAAACTGTGCATACCCTTTGACCCAACAGTGGCATTACTGGGTCTGTATCCTAAGGAAATCATAAAGGAGGGAAAAGGACCCACAAGGGCAAAGAAATATTTGTAGCAACTCTTTTTGTGGTAGCAAATAACTGGAAAATGAGTGAATGATAATCAGTCAGTGAATGGCTGAACAAGTTGTAGTACATGCAGGTAATGGAATATTATTTTTCTATAAAAAATAATGAACAAGTTGATTGTAGAAAGCCCTGGAAAGATTTGCATGAACATATGCTGAGTGAAACAAGCAGAAACAGGACTACATTGTACACAATAACAGCTAGAATGTGTGATGATCGACTGTGAAAGACTTGGTTCTTCTCAGTGGTTCAGTGATCCAAAGCAATTTCAGTATACTTTGGACAGAAAATGCCATCTGCATCCAGAAAAAGAACTAAAGAGATTGAATGTAAATCAACATATGTTATGTCAGTTCTTTTTTCTGTTTTTCTTTTTAATCTCTCCCATGGTTTTTCCCTTTGATTATTCTCTCCCAACATGATTCATAAAGCAATGTATATTGAAATAAATAAACTTACTGCAATAAAAGTAAAAGGAAAAAAGAAAACACTCTAGAACTTATGATGCTTTCTAAATGGGAAGTGCTATTATTTTGTGGTCTAGATTTTTCTATTGGGGTCCCGGTAGGTTGATGAAAGTGGGTGATCAGATAATCCCTTTATTTATTGTCTACTCATGTTCCTAGCCTATTACTTGTCTTTTAACTCTTTGTTAAAATAGGGCTCTATTTCCAGGGTAGAGGATGTACTGTCAGAAACTACAGGGGTTTTGTGCAGCTCTTTTCAGAGATCCTTTTAATGAACTGACCACAAGCACAATGCTAAGGCAGTGCTAAGATCTTTGAGGACAAGATCTGTTTTGTTTTTGTCTTTTGGATCATTACCATCAGGTACAATACTTGATACATTTTAGGTGCCATATAAATCTTTGTTTAATTGAATTGAACTGAACTGAACTGAACTGAATTGAATTGAGTAGGCTCTTGGTATGTAGAATGCAAGAGCTGGCATTGAGGTGAATAGGAATCAGATGACAAAAGAGTCTTCGTAAATTTTGAAATATCAAATAGATGCTAGCTATTATGGAGATGGAATTTCAAGCTAATAGAAAAATTAAGATCTAATAATGGAAATGGACAAGAGGACTAATTATTGTGCTTATACAGAATAAGAGGAATTACATAAAATAAAGAATAATAAAATTGCATAGACAGGATGGTGCAAGATAATAGGGATCTTTGGTAATAGAAAATGCCATCTCCTTCCAGAGAGAGATTTGTGAAGACTGAATATGGATCAATGAATACTACTTTTATCTTTTTTGTTGTTGTTTGTTTGCTTGTTTTTTCTTTCTCACATTTTTTCCCTTTTGATTTATTTTTTTTTCTTGTGCAGCATGACAGATATATTTCAAATAATTACACATGCATATGTTTAATCTGTGCTGGAATGCTTGCTGTCTTGGGGGGGAAAGAAGAAAAAAATTTGGAACGCAAGGTTTTGAAAAGGTGAATGTTGAAAATTATCTTTGCATGACTTTGAAAAAATAAGATAAAATTTTAACAAAAAATAATAGGGTTCTTGATTTTGTATGTCTTTTCCAATTATATTTTTTAATTTATGAAATAGTACAAACATTGACAAAGCAGAACAATATTTTAAAAAGGTGATTGCACATGAAACTGAAAATCGGTTACGTACAATGTGTTATTCTTTTTAAATGTATAATAAAATCTCTTGAGATAACTATTAGAAAAATGCACACACATGCATACATCCACATGTACACATATATGTGAAATCATTCTATGCATACTTCTGTTTATTTGATCTTTCTCTGGATGCAGATAGCATCTTCCTATTTTTTTTTTTTTGTAGTTAATTTGGGTATTTATTATAACTTAAATGACTTAGTTACTCAAAGTTGTCTTTAAAGCAATGTTGTTGTTAATGTATACTGTTTTGTATATTATAGGAGGCTTGAAAAATTAAGCATAAGAGTTTTTACTTAAAAGTTACAGAAGAGAGGCTGAGATAACATGGAAGAGAAAAACCAGGAACTCACCCAATCTCCACTGCCGCCCACCCTCCACTGTTTCAATTTTTTTTAAATGACTCCAGACAAATTTTAGAATATCAGAACATCCAAACAGGCAGACTAGTACATTTACCAGTCAAAGACAACTCTGAAGGTCAGCAGAAAAGGTCTGTGACAACAGGGTGAGAGTTCAGCATTCAGTTCTTTGCAGGCCATGGCAGCCCAGCCCTGGAACCAGTTCAAGCCCCCAATGTGGCCTCAGTCCCAGGACCTCTGAATCAGTGTCAGTAGTGGTAGTTTCTAATCCTCTCAGCCCAGAAACATCAAAGATGATTTGAAAAATCAACAGAAAAGGTCTGTGGAACCAAGGTGGGAGTCCAGTGTACAATGCCAGCACAGGCAAGCTTTAGCCCCAGCCCCAGTGCCAGCAAAGCAGCACTCTGTTGGTTTAGCATACTAGGTCTTACAGATACAACAAGACAGGGACATTCCTAACACTTTGAGGGCAGACAAGAGTGCTTGTGGTCAATTCATTAAAAGGATCTCTGAAAACAGCTGCACAAAATCCTTGAAGTTTCTGACTACATCCTTCCTCTACCCTGGAAACAGAGCCTTACTTTAACAAAGAATTAAAAGACAAGTAATAGCTTAAGAAAATGAGTAGACAACAAATAAAGTTTCTGACCATAGAAAGTTACTACAAAGAAGATCAAATTACCCATTCAGAAAACAAAATAAAACAAAACAAAAAAAAACAGAATCAAACCTCTTACATTCAAAGTCTCCAAGAAAAAATATGCATTGTGCTCAGGCCATGGAAGATCTCAAAAGAGATTTTGAAAATAAGGTTTTTCTTTTTACATTCTTACATGGGAGGATGATACTTGTAACTCGTGTATATATATATATATATATATATATATATATATATATATATAATGGATAGAGAGAGGGCAAACATATGAGTCTGATATGAAGGCATATTATTTTTAAAAATGATGAAATTAAGAGATGAGGAAGAAATGTGCTGAGAGAAAGGAAAAGGAAGAAGTGGAATGGCTTTTATTATTTGTCACAAAAAAGAGGTAAGATAAAGCTTTTACAATGGAAGGAAAGAGGGGGAGGAACAAGTGAACGAGTGAACTTTACTCTCATCAGAATTGGCTCAAAGAAGAAATAACATACACACAATATGAGTATAGAAATCTATTTTACCCTATAGGAAAGTAGCAGCGGAATAGGGAAAGGGGAAGGGGGATAAAAGAGAGGCATATTGGGGGAGAGAGTTTAAATTCCTAAAAAAGAGACAGAATTTATATAAAAAGAATGTAAGCTTCTTGAGGATAATGTACTGTTTTGCTTTTGTATTTATATTTCTAAAAACTATTGCAATAGCTGATGTAACAGGAGCTTTATAAGAGCTTTTGAAGTTTAATGAAGGTAATGAAATGCAGGCTGGTTGGTGGAAAGTAAACTAGTCTAAAAACTAGAAAACCCTGGTTTTGAATATTGTCTCAGACACACAGACTCTGCAAAGTACCTAACTGTCTTTGTCTCTTTTGGTTCACCTACAAAATAGCGAAAATAATAGGTAATCACAAGATTATCATGAGAAAAGCATGCCATAACGAATGTTTGTGGCAGCCCTTTTTGTAGTGGCTAGAAACTGGAAACTGAATGGATGTCCATCAGTTGGAGAATGGCTGAATAAATTGTGGTATATGAAAATTATGGAATATTACTGTTCTGTAAGAAATGACCAACAGGATGATTTCAGAAAGGCCTGGAGAGACTTACACGAACTGATGCTGAGTGAAATGAGCAGGACCAGGAGATCATTATATACTTCAACAACAATACTAGATGATGACCAGTTCTGATGGATCAGGCCATCCTCAGCAACGAGATCAACCAAATCATTTCTAATGGAGCAGTAATGAACTGAACTAGCTATGCCCAGAAAAAGAACTCTGGGAGATGACTAAAAACCATTACATTGAATTCCCAATCCCTATATTTATGCACACATGCATTTTTGATTTCCTTCACAAGCTAATTGTACAATAATTCAGAGTCTGATTCTTTTTGTACAGCAAAATAATGTTTTGGTCATGTATACTTATTGTGTATCTAAGTTATATTTTAATATATTTAACATCTACTGGTCATCCTGCCATTTAGGGGAGGGGGTGGGGGGGTAAGAGGTGAAAAATTGGAACAAGAGGTTTGGCAATTGTTAATGCTGTAAAGTTACCCATGTATATATCCTGTAAATAAAAGGCTATTAAATTAAAAAAAAAAAGAGAGAAAAGCATGCCATAGACCTTAAAATACTATTGAAATATGAGTTTTTATTGGGCAATAGGGAGCCTCATAAATGATTTGAGCAAATAATAAATCTTAGTGAAGGGAAAGGAGTTTAATGATGGTATAACAGAATTATAGAAGGAATACCAATGGCTGCCTACTACAACCATACTAGAAAGGAATTCCTGCTGAGACATCTCCAACACTGCTGCCTTTACTAACAGACTGACAAAGATATCCAATAAGGAGAAAACTACTACCACCTAAGATGCTCCTTTCAGTTTGAGATAGCTGTAAGAATTTTGAAGTTTTCTTTGATTTCAGTTTGAAATATGATTCTTTTAAGTTTCTACTGCTTGGCCCAATTTTTGCCTTCTGGGGGTCAAACAGAGCACATACAATACTTCTTCATAACAGCCCTTCAAATACTGGACCACAGATATCATGGCCCACCTGAGTCTTCTCTTCCCCAGGCTAAAAACGCCTATCTTCTTCATGAAAGAAGATGTGAAAAACAAATAAACAAACAAAAAAAAAAACAAAAAAAAAACACCCACTAAATATCTTTACTAGACTATTAGTATTTTTAAAGCCTATATTAAACATATTTAAAATATGCAAACGGAACATAATACTAATTTCTTTGTGTGTGCCATTTTGAAGACTACTTCGAAGATGCTTTCAGCTGATTCTATTTGTTATCCATAACACTTATTTTCAAGGGCTCTGCAAATTTATATAGCAAATACACATTCACTCTGTATTTTCAGTGCTGAGCAGGCGTGTCAAGGAGCAGTGTTAGAAAACAAAGCTGTTAATTTTTATATGCAAAATGCAGTGATTTCTTCAATTCTTCCAATCCTATTCAGAGAGGGAATTGTACACAAAATGGCTTGATTCACTATCCATCTGGCAAGTCTTCAGCATTGATATTTAATTTTTTTTCTTTCCACAGCTTGTCTAGCTGTTCAGACACCTTAGGGACTACAGTGTATATACTATGACTGCTGGAGGCCATGGAAAATTCTCCAATATATTGCTGTTTACAGCTGGTTCTGCTTTCTGTGTTGTAGGGTATTCCAAAACAATTACTGTTTATTTCATATTCATATACAAAGCAATGATCTGCATCCTTCCATTTCAAGCAAAGGTTTTAAACTAGAGTTTTAAATGTGAATACTAGGATTAAAAAGCCCAGATAGAATAAATGAGCCTTGAGAAGGATGAGAGAGCCCTACTGCAATGTTTACCCAAGCAGTAAGTTATCAAAAAAGCTGGCCTAAATTCTGTGTGTGTATTCGAGATTCTCTTAAAATCTTTGTTTTTGTTTTTCTCAAGAGTTTTCTTGGAGAGAATAATTGTATCTCTTTTCCTGGGAAAAAATACTCCCCATAGGAACACAGAGTATTCCACCTAGACTTTAGAGAACCAATTCTATTCCTACCAGATCAATAGAGGCCTCCATCTTGCACTCATAGTGGCATTTGTTCAATTACGGTAATTCTCAGATTGACTATCCTCAAATGCATCAAGGAGGACCCAATTATCCTGTACAGTCACTGGCTTGTTATTGCTGTGTACACTTATTGGAAGAGAGGCGGGTAACATCACCCAGGGGATGGCACCAAAATAAAATGACTTTTCTCATCATTACAGTATCAATAAAATCAGATGTTCTTCCATGAACTAGCTTTTCAGATGAAGGCTAACTTTTTTCCTATTTCTGAAAAAAATATAGAAGTGATTAGCTATAGATGGGAGAATGCTACACATTTCATAAGTACATATATAAGATTATATATAAAGAAAGTTTTGGTTTCCCCTATGTCTATGATACCCTCCATGGTAAGACATCAGGGCCATGCATTAACTCTTTAAGGATGCAAAAACATAATTTTAAATATTGCTATTATAATGGGAAATACAGACAAAAGTAGAACCTGGATCACCAGCTAGCATGTTTACATTTTAATCTAGTTTTCCAATATAAAGATAGGTTAAATTCAAGAATAAAACCTGTTCCAATATTCTGTGGAAAACTCTATACATGAATTTGTCAAGTCACTGGCCGTCATGTATGCCAGGAAGATACAAATAAACACAAACTTTTTGAATTGGGCAATACATACAAAAAATTCCCACTTCAAAATAACCTTTATGGAGTCATTCAGCCTCCTTTTGAAAATATCTATTGAGGGAGAACTATCAACTCCTGCTTCCCAGGCAATCTGTTCCCATTTGAGGTAATTCTATTTATTTTCATGCCCCCCACATCAAACCTAAATTTGTATCTTTACAATTTCCACTCAATGTTCTTATATCTACCATTTGAGATTGTCTATCAAATCAAACCTCACTCATGCTCATACAAGACTACATTATACTGATTGCCCTTCTCTCAATTATTCCTAGCTTATCAGTGCCATTCCCAAACTGCAGCATTCCTAACTAAGCACAGTCCTTCAGATAGAATCTGAGCAGTGTGCAGTGTACAGTGTAATTGTAACTTCTTTATTCTTAGAAGTCATATCTTAATGCATATCAAGATTTTATGAGATTGTATTTGACTATGATATCTCATTGCATATCCCCTGCTTAATTTGATACCTTTGATTACTCTGTCTTGTGGGATCATCTCTCCTCCTTGGCCTTCTATAGCTTTGTTACAGTCCATTTTTCCTACCTGTTTGACACCTGGGAAGCATTTTTTAGCTTGTCACCTACATAGGATTTTGAGGTATGGTTATCCCCTCCTTGAGACTGTCTTTTCCCCTTTCTTTCTTCTTTTTTTTTTACATTCTCTTTGGTGATCTTATATCACTCTTTGAATTCATATCTAAGCTTTGAAAATGATTCCCACATCAATTTTCAGGATGCCCCCAATGAATCTTAAAATTGCTTAAGACCTTTGGGGGTGCTCTTTATATCAAATTATAACCTAATGCTGAAATCTGACCCCACATTTCCAACTGTTTTGTGTGCAATTTTATTTGTATATCTGTCAGGAATAACTAGTAAATATTTAAATATTAGCTCTATAAGGGAAATGTATATATGACACATTTCAATTTGTATTATCAACATTTAAAAAGCTATATAAACAAAATAATCAATTGCATCTTACTTAAAAGCACTTGTCAATTTTCAGCATTTTCATGTTGAAAATGTAACAATAGACTCTCAAGATATGGTTCAAACTGGTTCCAGCACACTCTTGAGTGTGTCATCATCAACTTCAACTCAGCATGTCCAAAATGGAATGAGATTATCTTTCTCCCAATCGCTTTCCCTTTATTCAGCTGTCCCATTTTTACTGAAGTTCTTATCATTTTCCCAGTTTCCAGACTTGAAATTTCTATCATCTTTGAGTTTGTCTTTTCCCTTAACCTTTGATCACTCTGTCTTGTGGGATCATCTCTCCTCCTTAGCCTTCTATAACTTTGTTACAGTTCATTTTTCCTACCTGTTTGACACCTGTGCAGCAGGAACAACCCAACAATTCTTTGTGATATCACTTCTATAATCTCTCTCCCATTTCGCTCCTTGTCTCCATTCATAACACCAATATGACTGTCATCATTCTTACCTAGATAATTTTAATAATATTTTAGTTGGTGTCTCTGCTTTCAGTCTCTTCCTAATATATATTTTACTATGAACTTCCATCATCAAAATCTTTTATTAGTTTCCTAATGCCTAACAAAATAAAAATTCCTCAACATGTCATTTAAAACCCTTAATAGTCACCCTAACATACCTCTCTAGGCATTTGACCATATTCAACTTCTTTAATATAGTGTTCTAAAAACCAAAAACATCTCTGGCTCTTCCTGAACTCGACATGCTATATCACTGTTCTATATAATAATGCATGTCCCTCTCTCTTATATGCTTCTTTGTCTTCTCCACTGGTTAGAAGTTTTCATTTCTTTCAAAGCTCGGGTACCAGTTCCTCTGTCACATCTTATTTTGTGTTATTTTATGATGTGCCATATAGTATCCTCTACCATGCACCTAAAACTAGAGAATCTCTCCTACCTTTCTTTTTGGAGAAGGAGTTTTTCCTGTTTTGTTTCTGTGCTTAGTAAATGTTTGTTGAACTTTGAAGAGAAAAAAGAAAATGCAGGATGAATTGAAAAAATAAAACAATAAATATAATAATCTATTTAAATTAGAATAGAACTTAGATATCAATTTATCCAGCTTCCTTAATTCTTCATGTAACAGGGATTATATTATAACAAATCCCTTGAAGTGCTAAATTGTTTCCTCAGAAATAGGCTACAGCAAAAGTTCAGGACTGAATGAATTCTTAATAGTAGTTCCTATCAGATGCAAAAAGTCTCTTTGTCACCAGTCATCTCTCACCAAAAGACCCAGGAATTCTGACCTCTTGAACTCACAAGGTTTTATTTAATATTTTATGCCCATCTCAGATATCAGAATTATTGCTCGGCACCTATGCTAAGGAGAGAAATGAAACTGTAAAAGTCAACTGGAAGCCCAAACTAAGTTCAGATTCACCTCACCCCATATGTCTGCTTTAGCTGCCACATGCAATTTATTATTTCTCTAGAGTTCTGAAAAAGGACCGTAGTTTTGCTTCCCATTCCCCCTCTCACTCTCTAACTTCTCTTCTTGCCCCCTCCCCAAATCCCTTGTTCCTTTCCCTCGTCTCACTTCATATTCTCTCAGAATCATCATCATCAGGATGTTTTAGTTTTTGTTTTGTGGCTTTGGAGATAGTTATTGCAGATTCAAACAAGTTATTAGTTTGTAAAAATGGAGATGTGAGAAAGGCATGGATTTTCAGAGGAAATTTATATTTGAGTATCTACTAATTTCAGTGCAGGGTAAAGGCAAATTAAGAGAGTGAAGGCATAAAGGAGGAGAAGATTGGAAAAACTTGAGAGCCACTTGTTAGAACTGAAACAGATAAAATGCCAGCCAAGTCTCCATACTACAATGCATGGGAATCTATTTTAGTTGACTTAAGTTAGCATGTTGCCTCCCACTCACTATTTGACCTTGGGTAGGTCATAGTGATGAATTATATTCCTATAATTCTTTAGTGTTCCAAAGCACTGTCCTCTTAATGATCTATGAAGCAAATAATGCATTCATTGCTACTTTCCTTAGACAAATAGTGAAACTGAGGCTCAGAAAAGTTAACTTACTGGCCTGAAATCCTACAGATATTTTCGGATCCTGAATTCAAACCAACTGCCTTGTCTTCAAGGCCAGCATTGTTTCTACTATACCATTTTTTTTTGTTGCAATAACCATTGGGACTTGATTTATTCATCTTCAAAATGAGGAGCAAAAACTTATCTGCCTGTCAGGGTTTCATTAACTAAGACTTGTTAAGTATTTTGAGGTGTGAAGATGAAAGGTGCAAAATATTTATTTCTGGCTTTGAACTTTAGGGGTATCTGTATTTCTTTGAGTGAGAATTTACAGGAAAACCTTCACACCTCTATATCATAAACATTGGCCTCTGCAGTGCTTCTAGTTCTCAAGATGAGAAAATTCTTCTTCAGGGGTTAATAATCCTCACAGTACGGTCAAAAGGCAGGCAGGTAGCATATGGTATTATCATCTCATTTGACAGTGGGAGAAATCACTATGCAAGGTCACAGGAAAAATATCAACAGAAGAGCAGGGAACAAAGCTCTTTGTATTTAAATAACATACTAGCACAGGGACACATTAATTTCTCCTTTAATTAAGTGAATTCAGCTGCATCATATCCCTTTAAGTCAGGCAGGGGTCAGATGTTATATCTATTCTAGTGAAGATGGCTTTAAGGCATACAAGACTGAATATATTCACCTGATGTCTTTCAACAAGCTTGTAGCAAAGTCACTGGAAATAGTCCATTTAGAGTGGAGGATGCTGTGCAAAGACAATAATTCTCCACAAGCCCAAGAAGTATCATTTGATCAAGTAACATCTAGATGTGTCACTGGCAATTGTAAGATATAACTATGAAGGAAAAAGGAAAGAATAGGAAAAGAAGAATAGAGAAAAATAGAAAGAAGAATAGTCTTCAGGACTAAAGGAGAGAAAGATTAAAGAAAAAGATATATGATTGACTATGTGATAGAAATGATTTGGGTTACCAGTGGCTCCTACATGACCAAAGTCTACTTCTAACACAACCATATTGTTTCTGAACTCAAATCCTCTTCTATTTTATTAAATACATGGAAGGACCTATGAATAACTCAGACTAAGTAAAATAGCATTCAAAAAACTTGATTGTAAAGCAAATTTCAGTAAAATAAATTCTACTTTTCCATTGACGTAAGTTCTTAGTGAAGGGTGCTATTCTACAGAAAGTAATCTCCAAATTGACAGGATTAAATTAAGAAGTACTTCACAGAATCACAGAAGTGTTGGCAAAGACTCCAATATTTGCCAGTCCAAGGAACCATTTGATAATATTACTAAAAAATAGACCTCTGTGCACTTCTTCCGAGTAAGGAGAAATTTAACATTATCTCTATCCCATTTGACTTTTGGAAAGTTCAGTTTTTTAGAATTCTCTCCCCCTTACAACTGTTTACCCATTGTTTTTATCTCAGCCCGTTGGGGCCAAGTGGAACCAATGTATTGCTTTTTTATGTAAAGAATTGTTTTCAATTTTTTGAAAGTTGTTATAATTATTTTCAATCTCTGAATTTTCTTGTCTTTAACCATTCACAGTTCTTTCAAAATTTTCTTGCTGGGAACTTACTATGTGTGGGGCATTATGCTAAATTTTTGAAAAAGGAAGAGTTAAGAAGGCTTTAAGCTATGTAGCTGAAGTAGCTGAAGTTGAGTGTTTTAATTTTAGTTACTTCAGTGAAGCACTTAACTGGCTCTATCATTGTTCCTTGAATTTCTTTAATCCATAAGATTTATGCCAAGTGTTCTCCACTCTACAAACCATACCTGTAGGTTTTTGTTTTATTTTGTTTTTTCCCCAGAGAGTGGGAGATTAATTCACATTCTTCATGTCCTTAAACATTTACACCAACTAATGTGTAATATCACATTCTATCAATAGATGCTATTATCAAATACATTATATATTTTAAATCATTGTCAGTAGCCCTATTGCTTTAGTTTTGTTAATGCATTTTTAGGGAAATATATACTTTCTATTACATCCTGTTTTAATTAATTCCCTGTAATGAATGGCTTCATTTAGTATTTGAGAGGCAATGTCAAATGGTGGAAAGAACACTGAATTTGAAATCTGAAATTTTGGATTTGGATCTTCATTCTGCTGCTTTCTTCCTATGTAACTTTGAGCAAATCATTTGGGCCTCAGGTTTCTCATTTCATTATAATAGATGATATTTAAGGTATTTTCTAGGGATTAAATCTCATGATAACTCTCCAGTGGAAATTTAATTCTCACTTACAGATTGAGACCTTGGCCTGAATATAGGAAATAATTTTCTCTCTAGGAAAGGTAGAGAGAAAGATCCAAGGATTCATTGCATTTTTAAGGCAAATTTTCAAAATTTGCTAAGGATATTATTGCTAAATTTGCTAAAGAACTATCTTTGGCCTTATATCTAGTTTTAATAACTAAGTTTGTGCTTTGTCCATTGTAGCTATTTTCTCTGAATAGTTCCTTAGTTTCTGTAACTTGGCCATTTTCTTGGTTCCCCATGCTAAATTCCTTGTTAAAATCTGTCCATCCCTTTACCTTGTTCTACTCAATATTTTCAGCAACTGAAGCATAGATGCCATGTCTGAGTTCCTTTAATCATGCTAATTATTTACCTTTGTCTCCTTTCTGTCATGAGAAAATACTGACTACCCATCTTCTAGAAGCCTGTCTTTATGTAAAAGATGATCATATTTCGACTAATCCATGAATTGCCTGCTTAGAAAGATTTTTTTAAAATTTTCTGAGAACCAAGATCAGATAACAAAAAATGAATAAAATAGCATGTCCTATTCTTATACATTTCTTTATGAATTATATTGAGAGAGAAAAGTCAGAACAAAAGGGTAAAAGCACAAGAGATAAAAAAAAACACAGAAGAAAAAATTAAAAAAAAAAGTGAACAGTGTTGATTTATATTGAGTCTCCAAGCATTGTAGTTCTAGTAGGAACAGTGACAGGAAGACTAAAATTCATAATGTGTGAGGTCTTTTAGTGAATGCTGTGGTTAAAAAAAAAGTTACTTTCAAGATATGTTATGGAAAAATAGAGAACCAAAAAAGTTGATATTCTTAGTAAAAACATTTTTAGGGTTTAATGTGTGTTTATTATTTTAGCGTAATTGTATTACCTATTTTTAACATTTTTCTTTTCTTCAATTTTGAATTCCAAATATTTTTTCTTCCTCCCTTCTCTCCTCCACCCACTGAGAAGGCAAGAGATGATGTCAAGTACACATGTGAAATCATGCAAAGCATATTTCCATATTAGCCATATTGTAAAAAAACAAACTGAAAAAAAATAAAGAAATCAAGAAACTTATACCTCAGTTTATACCCAGAGTTCTTCAGTACACTCTCTGAAGATTTTTTTTGCATCATAAGTCCTTTGGAATTGTCTTAGATTATTATATTTATCAAACTAGTAAAGTTTTTCATAGTTGATAATCATTACAATATTTCTATTACTGTGCACAATAATCTTCTGTTTTTTCTCACTACATTATGTACCTGTGCATTTAGGTCTTGCCATGGTTAGGTCTTGCCATGATTTTTAATGAAAACCTTCCTCATTTCTTATAGCACCATAGCCTCCCATTATAATCATATGCCATAGCTAGTTTAGTCATTTCCCAGTTAATAAGCATCCCTTTAATTTCTAATTCTTTGACAACCTAAAAAAAAATGCTATAATATTTTGTACATTTAAGTCATTTTCATTTGATTTTTTGGAGTAAGACTATACACACACACACACACACACACACACACACACATACACGTGTGTGTGTGTGTGTGTAGTCATATATATATATATAATAATACTAATAATTGTACACATATGCACCAATGTAAATATATACCAAATATAGTGGTATTGCTTGGTAGACGGTATGCATGATTTTATGAGAATATGGGATAATAACAATTGATGACATTATGCAGGTCTTTGTTTCTATGGTGTCAAAATACTGAATTAAAACACAAAAGTTAATGATTAAATAATAGTCAAAGTTTACCTAAATTTAAACAAAATTTTTTTTAACATTCTCATTCTTCTAGGCAAAATGCAGATATGGAAGTTAGACAGCAGATAATTTTAGAACAAGTACAGTGGCCAGATGAAGAAAATATAGACATGAATGGTTTGATGCCACTATGAAAAGAAATCTCCTGTCATGTGGCTCCAGCCATCTGTGTTTAGTTAGAACTTTTACTTTTTAATCAATGATCTGTATAAATACTTAGATTGCATGTGTAATAGGAGACTGGCAGATGCATTTTAGCCTTTCTAATATGCACAATTTTCTCATTCTGATGAATGCTTATAAATCCTGCTTCTGGAAGTATTGTGACTTATATTTATAATAGAGGTACTTTGATTCACAGCATGTAAAATAATTCTGTTTCCTCTCTGTTTACTGCATGGTGAAGAACCAAAATTTAGTATGCATACAAAGATACCATTTGGTTTCTTTTCCCTAGTGGCAAGTGATCAAGACATTCTTTAAGGTTTTGGGGGGAGGTGAGTGGAAAAGAGAGGTAGAATGCACTGTCAAAGACTCCTTTATCTTCCCATTTGGTTAATCATGACAACAAAAATTCATGTCTGCTCCTTGTTCTGTCTCTGTTATATTTTTCTTTCTTACTCAAAAGAAAGTAACAGTCTTTTTTTTTTTAATTTTATCTTTTTATTTAATAATTTTCCAGAAACCTTTAAAACAATTTATTTTACATTTGTTTTTAAGATTTTTGAGTTCTATGTTCTCTCCCTTATCTCCATCCATAAGTAAAAATTTTATGTGAAGTTATACAAAATATTTCCATAAAAGTCAAGCTGTGAGAGAAAACATAGATTTCCCATCCTAATAAAAATAAAAACCCTGAAGGTAAATTAAACATAGAGCGATAGAAAAATAGAGAATGCTTCCATCTGAATTCCAGACTCAATCAGTTCCTTCTCTGGGTATGGATCATAAAATTTCATCATAAAAACTTCAGAGTAGCTGTGGATGATTGTACTACTGAGAATAACAGTCATTTACAGCTGGTCATCCCTGAACATTGCTATTACTTTATCTATAAAATATTTCACTTTGTTTATGGAGAACGTTCCAGGATTTTTATTTTCCCTGAGTGCATCCTGCTCATCATTTCCCAGAGAACAATAATAGTCCATCAGAGAAATTTGCTTTGATTTTTTTAATATAATTATTATTGCTAACTGTATCTTCCCCCCCCATTTATTCTCTCTCTCTTTTCACCTTATACTTCCTCAAAAGTGTTTTGCTACTGACCACACCCTTTCTCAGTATGTCCTATCTTTTATAATCTTTCTCCCCTTTCCATATCCCATTCCCCTCCTATTTTCCTGCAGGATAAGAAAGATTTCTATATCCCTATTGAATATGCATGCTATTTATTATTTGCACCAATTCTGATGAGAATAAGGTTCACTCACTCACCCTCTTTTCCCTTTCTTCCCCTTCACTATAAAAGCTTTTTCTTGCCTCTTATTTATGGCACATGATTTGTGCCATTCTACTTCCTTTCCCTTTCTCTCAATACATTCCTCTCTCACCACTTAATTTCATTAAGGGATAATTTCATTATCCCTTCATATTCAATTCACACCCATCAACTCTGTCTGTCTCTCTCTCTCTCTCTCTCTCTCTCTCTCTATATATATATATATATATATATATATATATATATATATATCTTCTAATTGCTATAAATAATGAGAAGATTCTAATGAGTTACAAATATCATCCTCACATGTAGGAATGTAAAGAGTAAACCTTACTAAGTCCCTTATTTCATTGTCCTGTATTTGAATCAAATTTTCCATTCATCTATGATATTTTCATCATAAATGTTTGAAAATCTGCTGTTTCATTCAATGACCATGTTTTCCTCTGAAGAATTATACTCAGTTTTGCTGGGTTGGTGATTTTTAGTTGCCATCCCAGCTCCATTGCTCTCAGGAATATTGAAATTCTCCAATCCTTTAATAAAGGAGCTGCTAAATCTTATGTTATGCTGACTGTGTCTCCAATATACTTAAATTGCTTTATTCTGAATGCTTGCAATATTTTCTCCTTGGACTGGGAGCTCCAGAATTTGGCTATACTGTTCCTGGGAGTTTTTATTTTGGGCTCTCTTCCCCATAGTAATTGGTAGATTGTTTCAATTTCTGTTTTACTCTTCTGGTTCTAGAATATCAGGACAGTTTTCCTTGTATAAGTTCTTGAAAAATGATGCCTAGGCTCTTTTTTTGATCATTATTTTCTGGTATACCAATAATTTTCAAATTATTTCTCCTGGATTTTTTTTTTCCAGGTCAGTTGTTTTTCCCAATAAGATATTTCACATTTTTTTCCTGATTTTTTTCTTTGTTTGCTTTATTGTATCTTGATTCTTCATAAAGTCATTAGCTTCCACTTGCTCTTTTTTTTCCCTGAGGCAATTGAGAGTAAGTGACTTGCCCAGGGTCATACAACTAGAAAATGTTAAGTGTCTGAATCATATTTGAACTCAGGTCCTCCTGACTTCAGGGCTGGTGTTCTATCTACTGCATCACCTAGCTGCCCCCTCAATTCTATTTTTTAAGAAATTATTTTCCTCAGTAAGCTTTTGTACCTCTTTTCCAGTTGACCAATTTTGCTTTTTAAGGCATTCTTCTTCTCATTAGCTTTTTGTATTTCCTTTTGCATCTCTCTCAATTCCTCCCCTAATTTTTTTTCTGTCTTTCTTACCTGATTTTCAAAGTGCCTTTTGAGCTCTTCCACAGCCTGACCTCAATTCTTATTTTTCTTGAACATTTTAGATCAAAATGTTTTTCGGAGCTTTGACTTTGTTATCATTTTCTAAGTGTATGTTTTGATACTCCTTGTTACCATAATAACTTTCAATGGTCAGAAACATTTTTTGTTTTCTGCTCATTTACCTAATCTGTTACTCTGCTTTTAACTCTTTGTTAAAGTAGAGCTCTGTTTCCAGGGTGGAGGATGCATTGTCCCAAGCTTCAAGGATTTTGTTCAGCTGTTTAAAAAAAAAATATCTCTCTAGGAATCTGACCACAACCACTCTTTTCTGCCCTGGAGACATTAGGTGTGTACCCACTCCACAGGAGCTATAAGATCTAGTGTGCTGGCCAGGGCTGGGTTCTGCAGGAGGACATAGCTGGGACTACACAACAAACTCCTCTCCACTGACCTTCTGAGTCTTCCCTGGTATCCAAGGTTTTAATCCATTAAAAATCATATAAAGTAGAAGTTTTCCCTCTAGGACTTTATCCTTTAAGATATTTTGGGTTAAGTTAATTTTTTAGAATACATTATATTTGTTTTTTTTTTTTTATTTTGCATAGCAAATATGAGCACTGAGTATGTAAAGACTTGACTTATTACTCTGACATTAGCTACTAAGTTATATTTAAAAATAATGTACTAGAAATCTCTCACCTGCATACAATTTTCCTTATTAGATTTGCTGTTATTTCACTTGTCAAGTTTCACAACGTTTAATGCTCCCTCTGTATATTTATAAAAGTACTTTATTGCAGATGAGTCTAATCACTATGCAAATTAGGTAATTATTTGGTGAATATTAACATTCTCTCCCATACACAATAATAAATATATTTCAAACATTCTTTCCTTGCTTTTGAGAAGGGGGGGTGTTGCAATTAAAATACAGTTATTGAATCCTTATTTGCATGCAAATGAGTAGAATGAAGGAGAATATTAGGATATGCAAAAGTATATTTAATTTTCAATTTCAAATCTATTTCTTATTAGTTAGACTAAATCTTTTTCAATGTAATTTTGTTCTGGCACATTGGTATCATGTATCATAAGAAAGCATTTCTGATTAAAATGACTTGATTACATGGGCAGAGTTTTTGTTTTTCTTGATTTTCTTTGAAACTAAGACAAAAAAAAATCTTTCTGTGTGGAGAATCAACATATGCCAATGAATAAATGTTCATGCCTTCATTGCTAATGCATTCTAAGGAGCTAGAATGGAGATTCTTCAAAGTAACCATGAAATTTGTGATGATACCACAGAACAAAAATTAAATATAAATTAAACAAGGCAAAAACTAAAATATAAAAAGGCTCTCCTTACCAAAAAAAGAAAAAATCAAGATGGGTCTAATACATGAAAATCAGAGGTCTATGTTGGAATAAATACAATGCTAAAAGAGTGGATTGAATGATGAAAGTACTCATAAAGTTTCAGGAAATATTAACTTTTGCAGCATTTTTTTAAAAGAAAAATCAAGAAAATTAAGGCTATATTTTAATTCCTGGGAAATATTAGAATGTGATAATAAAAGAATAAGTTAATCAATATAGAAAAATGGAGCAGTGGTCATAAATGACAAGAATTCCTTCTTCAAAAATAGGTCTTCATAGACAAAATTCATTATCTTTTTGGACAGGATTATTTAGTATGTACATCAGGAGATGTGATTATTGCTCACCTATCTTTTATTGAAATGTTTGGTAAAACTTCTCATGTTATTATGGTGGAAAAGATGAAAAAATCTAGAATTTGTAGGTGATTTAATTAGTTGGATTTGCAACTGATTAAATGGATCAATCTACAAGTTGTTAAATTATTGTCTTGTTTTAAAATTAGAAGTTCTTCATTGGAAGTGGCCCCATGAACTGTGCTTGGCATCTGAAATCTTTTTCTTCTTAGTTGTACTAGTAGTAAATGACTTGGCTCAAAGTATAGTTGGCATTCTTATCAAGTTTTGAGATTAAACAAACATGTAAGAATTAATTTAGATGCTTGCTGAGATAAACTTAAAAAAAACTCAGTAATTCAATTCAACTTAAGTCAATAAATCTTTATTAAACATCTTGTATATGGAAGGCATTCTGCTAAATTCTGGGAATGGAATTAAGAAAAAGAAAGACAATCCCTCACCTGAAAGAATGCATTTCTTCATTCAACTCTGCCTCTCTTAAATCCAGTTTATACTTGTGTCAAGACATCACCTTGTGATGTCATAGAAAATGAAGGATGAACAACAAAAAACAATTTAATTGTTCTTTTTAATCTGTAGAATAAAAAAATTATTTTCCAGTAATTTTACTCTATGTCTAATGGGGAAACTAATCTGCATTTTATGTATGGTTACCTATTATTTGGCACTGTCAGATAAAGAAACAAAACCTTTTTTTTTTTTTTTTTTTTTGAAAGTCACTGAAAATCTTCCCTTGTTCTCTGTACTCACTGGAATTAAGATTTTTAATTTTTTGTCAGTCTCTCAGCTAGTTTGCTTGCCTAAAAATGTTAAATGCCTGTTTACTGGATTGAAAGCTTCGCCTATGTTTATTTTCTTGGTTATTGCTTTCTATTAGTTTCATTAGAGGGCACTGTTTCATCCACTATTTTATAGAAAGGATTGGATAAATTGTCACACATAGTTGGATGTGCAAAGAAGAGCATTTTTGTCCTTAGAGGGCATGATGCCCTATTAGTAATCTCAGTAAAAGGTCATGGCTCATGAGGCAATCCAGAGCCTAGATAGAATTTGTAATGATGTCTTTAAAACAAAATGCAGCTATTCAGTCAGATAGGATAACAGGAAAGACTGAAATCAAGAAAAAAAGAAAGCATATGTGATATACCAATTGGTTTCATTAAAAAAAAAAAACAGGTTCAAATAGCATCTAAGGTACATTCTGATGAAGAAGTTAGGGTGTAATAAGAACTCATTTTTAATCTTTTATTGGACTGAAAAATAAAGAAGCTATAAAATAGTGTCATTGCAGGAAGTAACTTCCAAGTGTTATAATCATTTTTGAATGGTTAAATTATATGATAAAATGGACTTTTATTTAATTAAATGTTAGGGTACTTAAGAGGGCCAAGAACTGCATTGTAGAACTCTTTTAAAGAGGATAATTTAAATGGTTCCTATAGTTGACACTTAGAAACCCCTTTTAATATTTTGAGTTGATAGCATTAAAATAGCATTTATATAACCTTGTAGGGAGAGGAAATCACTTTATATATACCATCTCATTTATTACTCATGACTATGCTGGAAAGTGGAAAAGATGTTATTATCCATTTTTGAAGATGAGGACACTCAGGCTCACAAAAGTTATTGACTGCTTGTGTCTGAGGCAGGATTTGAACATCCAGTCTTCATGACTCATAGTACAGAGTTTTATCCAATCCAATGCCTAGATTCCTCTATAAATTACAAAAAAAGACACTGATTTATTCTTTACTTCCATATATCTTACCATGACTTTTACCTAAAAGCAATGCATATGTCCCTGAAGTACACAGCCTGATCTCCATTAAGGGAAGAACACTCATGAAATCAGGAAGTTATAAGTGATATAGTATATATAATGTTCAGGGGAGAAGACAATAAGAAGCAGAAAATTGGAAATGGGAAAGAAGTATGATAAGATTTTTCTGAACAATGACCATGAGGCATGAAATGGATCTCAGATATGGGATATGATTGGACAACTACCATAATATCTATTATATTTTTAGTGATAATAAGTTCCCTTGAATTCTGGTATATTCAGTTCATTCATTTTCTAGTCATGGTTGTCTCTCTGTGATCCCATTTGGGTTTTTATTGGCAAATTGCATTTTATGGATTTTACAGATGAGGAAACTGAGGTAAATGAGGTTAAGTGACTTTCCCAGGGAAACCCAGTTAGTAAAAGTCAGATCAGATTTACATTTAAAGATGAACTTTCCTGACTCCAAGCCTGGCACTCTATTCACTGCACTGCCTAGCTGCCCCAACTCAACTCAACTATCCTACTTATATATAGTTCTTAAAACACAAAACTTCCATTTCCTTTCTCTAACCCTTCATACTAGATGACCACTATAGCCAAAATTCTCTCCCTCCTTAAGCCCACCTCTCAGTTTTCCTAGCTTATCTCAAGACAAATTCAAGTCTCAATTTCAATATAAGGCCTTTCCCAGTCTCTTCCTCTCTTCCTACCCCAGCCACTTTAATAAATAATACAGTAGATAGAGTGCAGGGCCTTCAAATCTGCCTTCAGACACTTACTAACTGCATGACTCTGGACAAGTCATTTAACCCTGTTTGCCTCAATTTTATGTGTAAAATGAACTGTAGAAATAAATAGCAAACCATTACCATATCTTTGCCAAGAAAGCCACAAAGAGGAATCAAAGAATTGGACAGAACAAAATTAAATGACTAAACAAAGAAGTGAAAGTTTGGTCATTAAACAAAAACCTCTGATTTAATCCCAGATATAAAGGAGAATAACATGATCAGAACTTTAAATGATTAAAAATTGAGAGGTAGCACAAAGGGTAGATCAGAGAAAAATAATTCTGAAACCACCAGAGCAATTATAAAAATAATGTGGTAACACTCTAAAGGATATTTGGCCATAATCTGGACCAAAGATTATATGTTTCAATGCTCTCTTGAGAAGCAATTATAGAAATCAATGAATGGTTTAATTTTAAGAATACAATTTTCAGTTATCTGCCACACAATTAAAATTTATTAAGAACCTACCATGTGTCAGGGTTGTCATGAAGATGACACAGTGGATAGAGTGCCCAGCTTGGAGTAAGAGTCATCAATATGGCTGCAGACATATCTCAGATATGTAGTCCTGGGCAAGTCACCTAATCCTATCTGTCTCAGTTCTTCATCTACAAAATGAACTGGAGAATTAAGTGGCAAATCACTCCTGTGTCTTTTCTGCAATAACTCCAAATGGAGTCATGAAGAGTTGGACATAACTGAAAAAAAAAAAAAAAACTAAACAGCAAGAATCATACCATGTGCCAGTGACTGTGATAAGTTCTTGTGTTTCAAAGAAAGACAAAAACACTATTCCTGCTCTCCAGGACTCTTAGTCAAATATGCTTTCTAAGTGTCAAGGATAATGAAAAGCCCTGGGGAATATAAAAGAGAGATACTCCTCATAATCATATTATAATAGGGGGAGAGAACACATTGCAAGGTTCAGCAGTATGCCTGATGAAATGTCTAGTAATCCTTAGGGAGAAGTGCTTAGATAAATGACAATAAATCTTTTTCATTTCTCTCCATAAAAATTCATCTTTTCTGTTGTTGAATCATAGGACAATGTGAAAAACAATTGTGTTGAATACTTTCTTAATTCAGAGACTATGGCCAATACTGCAGACCTTCTGCAGAGGCAGTTAGAGGGAACATCTTCAAAACATTTATTCCCTTGGGTGATAACCATTTTATCCCTGAGTCTCTTATTTATTAATTACTGACAGTTGTGTAGTGTGATGGGACTGGCATGATTGGTAATCACTGACAATTGAATAGTATTAGGTGTTGTTATGGGACTGGCAAGGTTAGCACCCATTTCCACAGGAGTTGCTCCATTGGATGTTGATACCTACAACTTGTTTAGATTCTGTGGATGAATCAGAAGAGAAGCTTGAATTGCCTTTGGAATCAAAGAACATATCTCAGTGAGTCTTTATGTGTCATAGTCATTTTGGAAAAGCAATATGATAAATTGCCTCTACACAATAGACTGGTTCATCATGTAATGTAATCCCCATCATTTATTGTTGCTGAATCATTCAGTCATGTATTATTCTTTATGACCATGGGCACCATATTGTCCATGAGGTTTTATTGGCAAAATAATAGAGTCATTTTTTTTTTCTTGCAGTAGATTAAGGCAACACATATCTTCTTGAATCAAGATCCACAGTTCTATCTACTTAGGCACCAAGATGACATCATTTAGCTAACATTAGATATTTTAAAATATGGTAATATTTATTCCTTTTTTTTTCAACATGAGTAAAAACCACATTAGTGGTATGGACATGTGGGGTGTTTATCATAAATTGGATCATTATTAGCTAAGAGGTGAGATGGGTTAACAATGAATTTAGTCACAAATTGAGTAGAAATAAATCTTTGCTCCCTCAATTATGATATTATATTTATGTGTATAGAAGCACACACTTGGAAAGGAGCAGTGCTCTTCAAAAGGCCATTTGACTACTTAGGGCAGCACTTTATAGGAAGGTAGCAGCTTCTCAAGCTCATTGTTTATGACATCTGAAATGAGTATATTTACAGAATTGCTATAAAATATACCAATAAAACAAAATAGAATGATGCTTTATATTTGCCTACTTTGTTATAATTTGATGTATTTATATAGGTAAGACAGAAGTGCAATAAAATAAACCCATAAGCTGGAATCTAATTTGGCTGGAGAATTTACAACTCTATAAATGGAAAGTGGGGTAAGAGTGGCATAAATAGCAACTAAAATAAAACACTAAGAAAGACTTCATAACATTCAGCCCACCTCCCAATTATCTGCAAGTGATTCCATCCATGTGTTTCAAGATTCTATCTAGCATTCATTGTTGACTGGGATATGAGCTATTAATTGGCCTGTCAGTAATGGTCTTAACAGGTACACAAAATATAATAAATATATTAACAATATAGCACTTTAGTGAGTTTATTATTATCTAGGCAGCATGATAAATTACAGGCATATCCCACTTAATATTTTTATTGGTTCCTAAAAAATGTAATTATACAGAAAGGCAGCTAGTTTTGTCAGAACAATGTTGTGTTTTATAGATGGGCGATTGACTAATGACATTGTATCTTATTTGTAGTGGGATGTGGCCATAAGTCATTAAAAGTATAATTCTAAAAGGATGAAACCCAGGATAATCCTATCTAGAGCATGAAAGCAGGTATTTTTTTTCTTTTTAAAATTGCATTTTTAAGCATCATAAACATTCATAAATATACATATTCATTAAGCATAAGAGGAAAATAAAACTTCTTTTTTACAATTTTCTAAAGGTATGGAAAACTTCTTTATTGACCAATTCCAAAAAATCTCTCTGTCTTTGTCTCTATCTTTCTGTCTCTCTATTTCTCTGTCTCCATCTCTGTCTCTGTCTGTCTCTTTCTCTCTTTCTGTCTCTCTCTCTCTCTCTCTCTCTCACTTTTCATCTCTCTGTGTGAAGGCTGGTACCAAGTTTCATCATTAGTCCCCTGCAATCTTGATTGGCTATTATGCTGATCAAAGTTCCTAAGGTTTTTTTTTTTTTTACTTCAACTATTTTTGAAAGTATTTTATTATTTTAATAGCATATTAAACAATTTTAAACTTCATTTTTATTTTACAAATTTAAGTTCCAAATTTTCTCCTTTGTTTTTATCCCCTTAATTGAAGATGGAAACAATTTTATAAAGGCTGTGCATGTGCACTCAAAAAATTTCAATATTAGTCATGTTGTCAGAGAAAACATAGCCAAAAAGCAAGAAAAAATAAAGAAAAAAAGTTGATTTGATCTACATTCATATACTACAAATTATTTCACTGGAGGTGTAGCATTTTTCATCATAAGTCATTTAGAATTTCCTTCTTTTATTGTATTGCTGAGAATACCTAAGTCCCTTGCAGTTTATCATTATGTTATATTATTATTACTGCATACAAAATTCTCTTGGTGTTACTCACTTCACTTTGCATTAGTTTATATAAATCTTTCCATGTTTTTCTGAAAGCATCCTGCTCATCATTTCTTATATCACAATAGCATTCTGATACAAACATATAACACATTTCCCATTTGAGGCATTTCCAGTTGAGGGAAATCTCTCAGTTTCCAGTTCTTTGTCTCCATAAAAATGTCTGCTACACATATTTTTGGACACATAGATCCTTTTATTTTTGTTTTAATCTCTTTTGGATATAGATTTATTTGTACAGCTGTTTCCAAAGGTATGTAGTTTTATAAATTTTAGGCCAAAGTTCCAAAATGTTCTCCAGAAAGGTCGTATCAGTTTACAACACCATCAATGATTTTTAGTGTTCCAATTTTTCTACATCCTTTACAATATTTTTGACTTTCTTTTGTTAATCTGATACATATGAGATGGTAACTCAGTAGTTGTTTTAATTTGCATTTCTTTAATCAAATGTGATTTGGAGCACTACTTCAGATATCTACAAATAGACTTGATTCTTTCATCTGAAAACTGCCTATTCATATCATTTGATCATTATCAGTTGGGGAATGACTTGTTATCCTTATAAATTTTACTCTGTTCTGTACATATTTGAGAAATGAGGTTTTTTTTTGCTTTTTAAATTTATTTTAATTAATTAATTAATTAATTTTTATTTACTATTTTTTATTTTTAATAGCTTTTTATTTTACAAATTAAATGCATGGGTAATTTTATTTGCCAAACCTTTTGTTTCAAATTTTCCCCTTCTTCCCCCCACCCTCTCTCTAGATGGCAGGATGACCAATACATGATAAATATGTTAAAGTATAAATTAAAAACAAAATAAGTATACATGTCCGAATCATTATTTTGCTGTACAAAAAGAATCAGACTCTGAAATAGTGTACAATTAGCCTGTGGAGGAAATCAAAAATGCAGGTGGACAAAAATATAGGGATTGGGAGAGTTCTTTCTCTGGGTGTAGCTGGTTCAGTTCATTACTGCTCCATTGGAACTGATTTGGTTCATCTCATTGCTGAAGAGGGCCACGTCCATCAGAATTGGTCATCATATGGTGGTCCTGCTCATTTCACTCAGCATCAGTTCATGTAAGTCTCTCCAGGCCTTTCTGAAATCATCCTATTGGTCATGTGAAATGAGGTCTTTATCAAAGATACTTGATGTAAAGATTATATCCTAGATTTTCTTTTCCTCTTTTCTTCTATTCTTGGTTGCACTATTATTGTTTTACAAAAGCTTTTTAATTTAATAGAATTAAAATCATGCATTTTGCATTTCATAATGCTCTCTCTCTCTTATTTGGTCATGATTTTTTTGATATCACTTCATTATCTCACATATCTTTTAGCATGATGTAGTTTCCTTCCTTATCTCCTTTAATTAGGTGTAGTTTAGCTTTTACTTTGAGGTCAGGATAGCTCCTCCTCCTACTCTTCCTCTCCCTCTTCCTCCTCCTCCTCCTTCTCCTCCTCCTTCTCTTACTTCTCCTTTTCCTTCTTCTCCTTTTCTTGTGAACATTTTTTTTTTTTTTTGTAAACAGTATAAGCAGAAGAAAAAAACCAACAGGATTTGTGTTTTTGATCCACTCTGCTATCTGTTTCTATTTTGGGAGATACTTTATTTCATACATTTATAGTTATGATTACTACCCTGTGTATTTTTCTCCATTTTATTCTTTTTCCTGGTTGTCCTCTCTCTCCCCATCCTTTCCCCCATTACAAGTATGTTGCTTCTGTCTCCTATCTCCCTCAACTGCTCTTCCTTTACTGTCCTCTCTTTCCACTTCCCTGTGGCAGTAAAATAGATTTCTATATACATCTGATTGTGTATATTATCCCCTTGAGCCAATGAATTTATGATGGGAGTAAAGTTCAAATGATGTTTATTTCCCATCCTCCCTTCTTTCCTTCCAATGCAATACGTCTTTTGTCCCTCTTAATGTGAAATAATTTACACCATTCTATCTTTTCCTTCTATCTGCACCCAGTGTACTCAACTGTCTCTTCCTTTGATATTTTTTAATTTCCTTTCCTCAAATTCATCTCAGGCCCATACTTTCTATTTATATACGTATATTCCTTCTAATATTAGACATATAATTTTAAAAAATAACAGGTATCATGTTATCATGGAAGGATGGAAACAATTTAGTTCTATTGAATTCCTTGTGTTTTCCTTTTTAAATATATTTATGTTTTTCTTGGATCTTGGTGTTGGAAGACAAATTTTTTATTTCACTGTTGATTTGGGAGGTGTCTATCCCAAGCATGTGAAGATTCCTCTTGGTACAATGGGTGAATGTTAACAATTTGTCCCAACAAGATAAAGAAGGTAGAACCTTGTCATATAGAGAACTTACAGCTTGTTTAAACATTAAGGTCACCAAGGTCAGTCACTGCCTTCTGAGCCATCACCAATCATTTTGATTTTTGTCTTACCACTGGATTGTCATAGTTCTAGAATAATGAGGTCAGCACTTTGTACAACTTTTCTTTACTTAAACCTAATTTCTAGCAAATCAAAAGACATCACCCACATAATTTTCTATCTCAAAGTCTTGTGTCAACGGACAAGGGATGAAGCAGAATGTGGAGATACACTAGGAGCTTTAGTCTCAATTCTACATATAGGTATTCTGGGCCGTAGGGTCATCTCTTCACTGGACTGAAGCAGCAGTAGTATTCAGCAGCTCCCTCCGTGTCTGAGCACCCTTTTAAAGGATTGTACTTATTTCCTAGTAGGGAGAAGGGGTTAGAAACAGTCCCATAAAATTGTTTGCTCCATTTAATCTAACACTGATCTGTTTACCTAGAAAAGGGATTCTGTCCTATTCTACAGGTGAATTACACACACATACACATACACACTGAAAAAAAAACTTTTGTGAAGATGATTCAACTCCCAATGACACATAGAATGTGGGCACACTTATTGGCATTTCAAAATCCAGTAGAGCTGAAAGAAACAACTCAGCAGACATCACATCCAAATAGCAGCCCTGAGTGAAACAAAGCTGGCAAATGAAGACCCACTTACTGAAGTCAGAGTTAGTTACACTTTTGTTTTCTGTAGTGGTCACAGTGATTTGAAGAATAATTTTTACAATCAAAAGTAATCTATATAACAAGCTTCTGTGCTTCTCAAAGGGAGTGAAGGACAGGTTCATTGATAATGTGTTTACCACATGTAGGAAAGTACAATTAACCAAATCAATGCATGTGCTCCCACCCTGATGAACCCTGATAAGTCAAAGGAAAAAAAAAATATGAAGAACTGGATATCCACTTCATCAATGTGCTGAAAGAAGACAAACTTATAATTCTAGGTGACTTTAATGCCAGATTAGAAGTAGATTATCAAAATTGGAAGGGAGCCCTTGGGAAGAAGGGAGCTGGAAACAGCTGCAGCAATGGTCATTTACTACTGATGTCTTGTGTGTCTAATAGCCTTCTCATCATCAACATTATTTTGCATTTACTATAACACAATAAAACTTAATAGATGCACCCTCACAGCAATATTGGCTTTCAATAAACTATGTAATTACAAGGAGAAGAGACAGGATGTGGGAATAACAGATGATGTGTGCTGCAGTGTTAGACTGATCATAGACTTAACCTTAACCAAGCTGAATATTCATATTCAACAAAAGTAGCAACCTCAAGAAAAGATGTTTCCCAAAAGATTTAATGTCAGCAGATTAGAGTGCTTCTCCCACCATGAATAATTTGTTGCTAACTTAGAGGGAAAGCTGACCTAATACACAGTTGGCAGTAGAGGAGATGAAAAGGAGTGAATAACTGAAAAACTTAGTGGACAGAATTCCATTTATTCATCTGAACCAGAGCTCTCACAAACATCAAGATTGGTTTGAGAAAAATGAGGAAATTCAGATGCAAAAAGAAAATAAGGAATTCCACTGAGTTTTGCTCTGTCTTTTTGTGGGTACTGATTTTCTAGAGTTTTTGGGGGGAGTTATGTAAAGGTATTTGGAGGAGTTTGGAGGAGAGTCTGAGTGAGTCACTGCCTTTATTCTATTCTGTTGTCTCTGTCGATGAATAATTTTCTTTCAATAAAGTTTTGTGTCTCTTTTCTGAAGCTTTTAATTCTCTTTATATTAAATTTCCTCAATGAATGCCTTTCCTCTGATGCTCTCATTTTTAAAATCTCCTTTGTTAAGTTTTTTGCTTTAACTGCTTGAGGGAATAATTTTTTTTTAATATTTTATATTTCTAATTACATGTAAATTCAATTTTTGAATTTTCTTTTTTTAAAACTATGATTTTCAACTTTTCTCCTCTTTTTTGCTTCCCTCATTAAGATGACAAACAATTTCATATAGGTTATACCCACAAAACCCACCTCCATTTTAATCAGAAAATACAAGGCTACAAAAGTACTAAGAAAAAGAAAGGTTTCATTCATTTATGTATAGTTATCTAATTAATTAATTTATTTTTAATATATATATTACATTATGAATCATGTGAGGAGAGAAAAGTCAGAACAAAAGGGAAAAGCCATGGAGGGTTAAAAAAAAACAGAAAAAAGAAGTGACCATATTATGTAATAATTTACAATCAATCTCCTTATTTCTTTTTCTGGATGCAGTTATCACTTTTGGTCCAAAGTATATTGGGGTTGTTTTGGATTACTGAACTACTGAGAAGAACCAAGTCTTTCATAGATGATCATTGCACATTCTTGTTGTTATTGTTTACAATATATTCCTGGTTCTTCTTGTTTTGTACAGCATCAGTTCATGTAAATCAGCTTGTTCATTACTTTTATATTAAACTTATGTGCTGCACTTGTATCATGCCTCTCACCCTCTTTAAGATCCCTCTCACACCCTTTGAATCTCTTCCCCTTTCTTGTACCTTTCTCTTTATACTCTTTTCCTTTTCCCTTTTCCTCTCCCACTTTTTAATGAGGTGAGAAAAGTTTCTCTGTAAACAAAATATGCCAATTATTTTCTCTTTGAGCCAACTCTGATGAGAGTAAGATTCACACAATGTTCCTCCCCCTCTCTAAATTCCCTCAGATATGATAGGTTTCCTTTGCCTCTCTGAGGGATGTAATTTCCCTCTTTGTAGCTCCCATTTTCCCTTTTTCTTATACTATCCCCTTTTCATTTCTACTTCTCTTTTTTAAACAGTAAAATCAGATTATAATGTACTCTTTATGTATATTCATAACAGAAATACAGTTCTCCAGAAATCTTTTTACCTTTTTTTCTGCTACTCTTGAGTCCTTAGGTTGGAGCTCAAATTTTTTGTTTAGTTCTGGGTTTTTTTTCCTTAGCAACAAAAAGGAATTCATCTGTTTCATTAAATGTCCATCTTCTTCCCTGGAAGAATATGCTCAGCTTAGCTGGGTAGTTTATTCTTGGCTGCATTCCAAGTTCTTTTGCCTTTTGAAATATCAGATTCCAGGCCCTTCCATCTTTTATGGTGGAAGCAGCTAGATCTTGAGTGATCCTTATTGTGGCTCCTTGGTATTTGAATTGTTTTTTTGGTTTTTTTTTTGTTTTTTTTTTTTTTTTTTCTGGCTGCTTGTTTTTCCTTAGTCTGATAGTTCTGAAATTTAGCCACAATATTCCTTAGAGTTTTTATGTTACGGTCTTTTTCAGAAGATGTTTGATGAATTCTTTCAATGACTATTTTACCTTCTGATTTTATTACATCTGGGCAGTTCTCTTTGATGATTTTCTGTAAAATAGTATCTAGGCTCTTTTTTCATCATAGTTTTTGGGAAGTCCAATGATCCTCAGATTATCTCTCCTAGATCTATTTTCCAGGTCTGTTGTTTTTGCAAGTAGATATTTAACATCTTTTCTAATTTTTCTTTTTTTTTTTTCTTTTTGGTTTTGCTTGACTGATTCTTGATATCTCAATGAATCATACATTTCTATTTGCTCAATTCTGATTTTTAATGACATTTTCTTCATTAGCCTTTTTTACTTCTTCTTGTATATGTCCAATTGAGTTTTTAAATGAGTTGTTTTGCTCTATGGAATTTTTTTCCATTTTACTAATTTTTATTTTACTGAGTTATTTTATTTTTCCAGTTTACAAATCCTACTTTCATGGGAGTTCTTTATCTTTTTCAATTCACAAATCCTGCTTTCCTGGGAGTTCTTTACCTTTTCCAATTCACATTTCGGGAAGTTGCTACTCTCTTATATAGCTTCTCTTTCCTTTCTTATTTTTCTAGTAGCTCTCTTTTAAGATTTTTTTAATAGTATCTTCTAGGAAAGCCTTGTGTAACAGAGACCATATTACATCCCCTTTGGGATTTTGTCTGGAGACTGTCTAACCTGCTCTCTTTCTGTATAGAAGGTATTGATTGTCCTTTTGATTTTTTTTTTACTCACTTTTAAAAGCTTTTAGGGTCTGCCTTCAGGGTAAGGAGGTTACCAGCTTCCTCTGCAGAGCAGAGATAGGTATATGGACAGTAGCTGTCCTGTTAATGGGCTGCAAAGAGTGGCCAAGCCACGAGGGTGCTCTTGGAAAAAGCTCCACACTGGAAGCGAGTGAGGCCTGGGCCACAGGGGCCAAGCTGTGGAAGTTTCCTGCTGTGAGGATTAGTTACAGCCTTGGTGCTAGAGGCTGAGCAGGGAAAGTGTCGTTGACCCCACCCCAAAAAGCTGCTTCTAGCACAATTCTAATTTTACTTCTTTAGGAATTCTCCCCTTCAATAGATTTTTTAATGCTGTTTTTTTTTTTTCAATTAGGCCAATTCTATTTTATAAGAACTTCAATTCTTATATTTCAACTCCTATTTTATAAGGAGTTCTTATTTTTAGAAGATTTTTAAGCCTTCTTTCAGAAAATTATTCCATATTTACTATAGAGAAAGAGTACACACTCACAACCATCCCACTCTATTCTTGATCTGTCAGTTGGAACTGATTAATGAGTGACAGAATTTTCAGATGGTATCCATTCTGATATCTAGCTATAGTTTGAGAATCAGCTGGAAACCACTTTTAATAACCACTCTTATCTGTATTTTCATCTCTGAGTACTGAAAAGTTTCTTGCTACTGCCATAGAGTACTTCCACCCATGAGTATTTATAATATCTGAAGACCATATTTGTCAATCTCCCCAAGTCATCCTGGACTGAAAAAAAAATTAAATCATTATGACATCTTTTATTTTATTGTTATTATTATTTTTAGTGAGAATTCAGTCTAGCACATTTTAAAGATATTTGTCAATAAGGTTTAAACATATTAGCAGAGTAAATTAAATTCTAATGATTCTTCTCATTCTGGGATATATTTCTCCCATAAAATGGAAGCAAATAGTAGAATGGATTAAAAAAAAAAAAACAGACTCCTACAATATGTTGTTTACAATAAACACATTGACACAAAGAGGCACATATAGAATAAAGGTAAAAGGCTAGAGCAGAATTTATTATGCTTTAGTTGAAGCAAAAAAAAAAAAAACAAAAAAAACCGAGGAGTAGCAATTCTGATCTCAGATTGAGGAAAAGTAAAATAGATCTTACTAAAAGAGATAAAAAAGGAAAGCAAATCTTGACAAAGTTACTGTCCTTAATGAAGTAGTAAAGATACTAAATGTGTATTCATTAAATGGTAAAACAGGCAAAATAATAGAGAATATTTTAAGCCAATTATAGGAAGAAAGAGTCAGCAAAATTATTCTAGTGAGGAACTTCAACCTTCCACTTTCAGAATTAGACAAATCTAATCATAAACTAAACAAGAAAGAAACAGGGGAAGTTATAGGATTCTAGAAAATCTATATATTATAGACTTCTGGAGAAAATTGAATAGGGACAGAAAGGAAAACATCTTTTTCTTAGTAATACATGGCACCTATAAAAAAATTGACCATGTATTACAGCATAAAAACCTCACAATCAAACGCAAAAAGGCAGAATTAATAAATGCTTCCTTTTCAGACCACAGTGCAATAAAAATTATATTCAATAAAGGGGCAGGGGAAGATAGATTAAAGGCCAATTTTAAATTAAATAATCTAATTCTAAACAATGATTGAGTTTTCAAGAGATCATTAAAGATAACTGCCTCAATATTCTAGAAACAAGGGAAATATCGATTGAAGGAATACAATAATTAAGACCCTCATTAACCCAATAATTGATAAACCCCTCAACTATAGCTTCTGGCATAAGAACTCACTATTTTACAAAAATTGCTGGAGAAATTGGAAAATAATTTATCACAAACTAGGCATAGACCTGTACCTCACATCTTATAGCAAAATAAGGTCAAAATGGATACATGATTGTGGCGTATCAGCTGATAAAAGGAACAAGTTAGGAGAACGAGGAATCATTTACTATCAGAGTTTTGGAGAAGGAAGGAATTTATGACCAAAAAAAACAAAACAAAACAAAACTAGAGAACATTATGAAAGGCAAATTGAACTTTGATTACATTAAATTACAAATATTTGCACAAATAAAACCAACAGAAAGAAGAATAAATGAGATGTACAAAGTTGGGAAAAATCTTTATAGTCAATGTTTCTGATAAAGGTTTCATTTCTAAGATATATAAAAACCATGTTAAATTTATAAGAATATAAATCATTCCAAACAATCAGGACAAGCAGCTATGAAAGCTACAACTTAAATTTATTATATATTTTAAAAGAAAAAGCAAGCTGTACACAACAGAGATCCAGAGTAGCATGTGCAATCTTCTTTTTTTTCTGTTCTGTGATGAATATGGAAATGCCCATTTTATTCAGTGTTTGTTATGTTTTTTTAAAGGATAATTAAAAAAAAGAATACAAATCATTCCCCAATTGATTAATGATAAAAGTATATGAACAGACAATATTCAAATGAAGAAATTAAACCTTTTATAGTTATTTGACAGAATGCTCTAAATAATTAATTGATTAGAGAAATGAAAATTAAAACAACTCTGAGCTACCACTTCCCACCTCTAAGATTGGCTAAGATGACAGGAAAAAATAATGATAAATGTTGGAGGGGATGTGGGAAAATTGAGATACTAATATGTTGGTGTTTTTTCTTCTTTAAAATATAATAATAGTTCTCTCTGGGAGCAGGTTTCCCAGGGAGGTTTTCTGGAGGCAGCCTTAGTTTCAGTTACAAGTAAATAATCACCCAAAATTCAGCCAGCTGATAAAATGCAAACATTTATTTTATCCTTCCAAGTCTTGTCTCTTTCCTTGGGCCCGGTTAGCTCAGAGGCCTAGCTATCTCTCTCCTTGGTTTCAAGAGCTCTTGCAGATTGTCCCTTGCTTCTACCTCTGCTCTCTCTCCTTGGTTTTAAGAGCTCTTGCAGCTTTGTCCTTTGCCTCTGCTTTCTTCAGTCTCCAGATGGAATGAATCTCTCTTGCCTCCAAGAGAGGGCTTCTAAGAGTGCTGAATCTGGTTGTGCCTCTGAGAGAGTGCTTCTCCTCCCCTGAATTGAAGCTCCCTTCTCCAATCTAACTCAGCTGAACTCTTTTCTCAGTGTTTTCAGCTCAACTCCCCAAGAGAGCCTCTGTCAGTTTCTGATCTCTTCTGAGAGAGAGGGATTATGGGTTTCTCCCAGAGTGCTCTCTGGCCCTGAGAGCTTCAAGGGAGGTGTGAATTTGGATATCTCATGCTAAACCCTGAAATCTCCCAAACGTGTGAACTCCAGTGAGTACAGGTGTGAACACAAGTGTTGTTTCTCAGTTCCACTTAGTACCTTGTTTCAAGTTGAGTTAACACTAGGATTCCAACACTAATGCATTGTTTGTGGAATTGTGAAATGATCCAATCATTCTGGAGAGCAATCTGGAACAATGCCCAGAGGGATATCCAACTGTGGATACCCTTTGACCCAGAACTACCACAACTTGGTCTATATCCCAAGGAAATCATAAAGGAAGGAAAAGGACCAAATGTGCAAAAATGTTTGTAGCACTTCTTTTTGTTGTAGCAAAGAACTTGAAAAGAAGTGGATTCCCATCAGTTGGGGAATAGCTGAACAAATTTTGGTATATGAAGATAACGTACTATTATTTTTCTATAAAAATGATGAACAAGCTGATTTTAGAAAAGCCTTGAAAAGTTTACATGAACTGATGCTGAGTGAAACAAATAGAACCAGGAATACACTGTACAGAATAACAGCAAGAATGCACAATGATCAACTATGAAAGACTTAGTTCTTCTTAATGGTTCAATGATCCAAGGTAATCCTAATAGAGTTTGGATAGAAAATGCCACCAACAGCCTGAAAAAGAAGTAAGGAGACTGAATGCAAATCAACATATGGTATGTTCTCTTCCCTTTTCTCTCTCTTTTTTAATCTCTCCCATGATTTTTCCTTTGTACTGATTTTTCTCTGTCAACATGATTCATAGAGCAATGTGTATTAAAATAAATAAATTTACTAAGGAAAAAAAAACAGTGTTGCAAAATGAGTGAAAATGGTAGATCCAGAACAGGGGGTATGTCCAAAAAGAGTACACTTTTGGAGAGAGAAACTTTGGAATGCTGGAAAGCAGTTTTAGTCTACTGAATAATATTAGGGTGCAGGCATTATAGAAGAAGTAGAGAAAGAGATAAGAAACATGGACAAATTTTGCTTATTTGACATTTTTGTTTGTTATTTATCTTGAAATATCATAGAGATATTTTTATGTAACATCAGTGATTTCCTTTCCAAAATATTCTAGGAGCTCATCTCTTGTTTTTGCTTTTATTTTATGTGAATAAACTGGAGTTTCTGTTTTTTCTTAGGGTATAATCAAATTGGACTAAAAGTACACCCAGGGTTCTTCTATGAATTACTAAAATATATCTAAAAATGTCAATGAAATTATTTTCTCCTTGTCTTCCAAAGAATTTGAACATTTTGACAGTTTCAGTTCAGAATGTTACCTTTTTTAAGTGAGGCAAGATAGGTCTAGAGAGAATTTCACATGAAAAAGAATCTTTTTTTCCCAAATGAACTCCAGAATACTGTTACTCACCTTTGAACTGAGCTGTCTTCTTGGGCATTGAGATATGAAACTTAACAACTGCAGAATTGCTGTTATTGTTCTTACTCAAAGGGAATGTTTGTGGTATGATTTTTCTACTTTTACTTATGTTTTCCTCTCCTTATGTAAAAGAGGGGAAGGAGATACAGATATAAATTTTTTTCCAGGTTTCTAGCTGGGATCTTAGCTCTGACTATGATGTCAACCAGAATATTTTTATTTGAATCAGAATCATGAATTCTTACAATTGGAAGAGACTTTAAAAGTCCTGATCTTTTACCACATGTACAAATGCCCTACAAAGCATTTTTAAGAACCTCTGCTGAGACACTTTCAATGGCGGGGAAGGGGAGGCCATTCCAGTTATAGTTCTTTGTATTGTCTTAAAATCAACTTTATTTTAATTTCCCCTTACTAGTCATTCTGTCCTGTGTGGCCTCAGGATAAGAACTGGGATAGAGACTGGCCTTGTGACTTTATTGGTGTAGGGAAACTCTAAGTAAAGAAACTTTGACAAAATGTATCATAACATTCTTTCTAGTCACAGAAAGTTGTCGAGTATTCAAAAGTTCAGTGACTTGCCCAGGATCATAAAGCCAGTATATGGCAAAGACTGAAATTTAACTCAGTTCTTTTTGACTCTAATATTAATTCTCTATTAGGCTATGCTGCTTCTGAAGGAAATCAAAATATTCTAATTTTTTTTCCCCATGGTAATTCCTCAACTATGTAAAAACAATCATTTCCCTTTTATGTCTTCTCTTTATTTGCAAGCCACCCCAATTCTTATAAGCATTGTTCATATGGCATAATTTCAAGCCCTTTCCTATTATTCTAGAACCAAATATAAACAATCTCCTAACTTTCCTCTGAGTTCTACATTCCCTCTTATTTCTGCTTTACACCAATGGTTCCCCATGTCTGAACTCCACTACCTTTTTATATCCTTCTCAAAATCCTTCCTTTTTCAAGGTTTACTTTAAGTCCTATTTCCTCTGTGGAAAGTTTCTATTAGCTAATTTCTCCAATCATTAATTTATCTTCCTCTTCAAATAACCTCTGATCTACTTAGTTCTAAAACTATATTGTCTCCCACAGCCCCATTCAAAAGAATCTTAGCTCCTTAAAGGCAAGGGAAATTATATTTTGATTTTTCTATCCCTAATACAGTATAGAGAATATAAAAGTTAGATGATTAATAAAAGTGTGTTTGAATTCAAATAGAATTCAAAGCTCTAAGTTATACTTGAGTATGAACTATAGCTATCTCGAACTTGAGTAACTGAATGTTTGAATGTGATTATGTGATTTTACATTAACTAATATTTGTTTTCACCTTATTAGATTTGTCCACCAGTCTACCCTACTGCTATCTTTTTGGATCATGATTCCATTATTCAATATTTTAGTTGTCTTCTTAGCTTTGTGTCATCTTCTGGGCTTCCATAGGAATCATTGGAAACACTAAGAAAAGTTATCCTTTTTTATTCAGAAAAATCTAATTTCCCTTACATGATGGTTTTCATACAAAATACAAATGAATCACTAAATAAAAATGGAGGCAATTTTTGTAATAAATATCAATAAATAACAAGATAAAAATAAGTACATAAAATTCAACAGTGTTTCTCTATAGGAATAAAAATTTAGGAGGAAATAATAATATTCCATTAAAATAAGTACAAATTTCAAAAATATTAGGGAATCAATAAACATTTTTAACTATTATTGCTGAACATTATTGAAATGTTATGACAAATCATGAGGATGTAATTATTTATGATTTGAACATTCCAATATACAAAAATGATATTACATATATCATTTTATAGATTTAGTACTATTCTAATCCTATTACCACTGACAAAGAAGAAATAACAAAAAAAATAATTTGAAGGAATAAAGGATCAAAATGTCAAAGAACCTTTTAAAAGAGAATGATTTGAGATTAGCACTTTCAGTCATAGAATTGTATCCCTTTGCAATCCCTCTTAATTGTAGTTGCTACTCTTTGTTAACTCTTTTTTATTAATGCATCATAGAGTTTGTAGTGAATTTTATCTTGTTTAATCCCTCCCTTTAGATTGTAAGCTCTTTGAAGGCAGGAACCATCTCTTGTCATTCTTTGTTTTGCCAGAGCTTAGTACAATGCCTGGCATAAATGCTTATTAGTTGACCACGTGACAAAAACTATATTACCAAGCAATCCTCATCATAACTTTTGGCCCTGATTAATTTTTTCTCTCAACTGAGCATCATAAAAAAATTGGATTGGGAAAATAGCAAAAACAAAACAACAATACAACACTCAATAAATATGAAAAATATTTAGGGGGAAATTGCTATTTTAAAATGACTAAGAAAATTGGATAGATAAAAAACAAAATTTATATTTACATCATATATCATTATAATAAGCTCAAAATAGACCTGCTACCTTAATATTATAACATTAAAAATAAAAAAGGGATTCGACTGAGGTATCTTTCATAGCTTTGATGAGAAAAAGAATATTTTTAATGTATTTTAAAATTTTTATCATTTTTTCAAGTTTTTCTTAATTTTTTTTATATATTTAGTGACATCTTATTTTTTTTCAATTAAATGTCACTATTTTGAGTTCCAAATTTTTCCCATTCCTTTTTCCCCTCCCTCTTTTCCAAAACACTATGCAATTTCATGTTATACATGTATATTCATATTAAGCACATTTACAGATAGAATTCTTAGCTTAAACCATAGTAAGACAATTGCAAAAGAATGTTGAATACATAAAATTGAAAGGATTTCAAATAAAGAAAATCACTATAGTTAAGGTAATAATGCAAAAGGTTCAGTAGGAAAACATTTTGCTTCAAGCTTATCTGATTCACGTTTTCCTATCCAAGATATAAAGGGAATTAGCATAAATACATAAGAACAAGAATTATTTATCCAATGTGTAATATTGTCTCTAAAATGTAATATTCTCTTGTTGGGGTTTTCTTAGGGTTTCTGGAGGCAGCCTTCCTTTCAGTTCAGTAATCACCACAAGTGCAGCCAAGGATTAAAGTCCAAATTCTTTATTGTCTCCTTCAAAGTCTTATCTCCTTTCCTGTGGCTCAATTAGCTTTCTTATAGTCCAGATCCTTTATTATCTCCTTCCTGGGGCTGGGCATTGTTTCTGGGGAGCCTTTTGGTCTGGCCTTGGTTCTGAGAGCTTGAGCTCCTGCCTGCCTTCTCTGGCTTCTGAATCTCCCCAATTGAATACTGGCTGAGGCTCCTAGCTTATATATGCTCTCTTAAAGGTGTGAATCTTGTAGAACTATAGTAAGTACTAAGTACATGTATTGAACTAGAGAACTGTTAAGCACCATGCTAAATTAGATAACTATTGTTTCTGTCAATTCCACTGACTTAGCGCCTTGTTTCAAGTTCTGACCCGTAATACAATGGATAAGCAATATAAGGATATGAGCAAATATTTCCTAAGGAAATGCAAATCAAAATAATTCTGTCATTTTATTATATACCCATCATGTTCATAATGATGCTAAAGAATAATATGTAATCATAATGACCAAATGTAGCTTCAACAAAAAATTGAGAAAATCAGTTTCCTTCTCTTACTCCAAGAGCTCAGGGATTTGGGTGTGAGCTGTTATATATGCTGTCAGATAGGTTTGATTTGTTCATTGGTTTTCTTGAATTGATTACTTTTGGTTACATTTATTTATTCATTCATTTATATATCTATATTTCTAGATATCTGTTTATTTATTTGGTTTGGGCAATTTATTGAAGAGGGGATAGAGGAACAATGTATTCATAAATGAAAGCAATGATAACAAAAAGAAAATATTTCTATTTCCACAAATGAAGTTAAATCAAATGATAGTGGATTTCAAATTAAAATTTTGAATGTGTTTTTAATAACTTCAAGTTACACAATGTGTTACTGCAGTGAATAAAAATGACTCCCAAATGCAGGTACACTGAAACTAGATCAGGTGAGCAAAAGGACATGGGAAATGTCAGACTAGGGTTTCTACATTGAAAAGTTCATTGCTGAAGTTTACCTTCCATCAGTTAAATTATGATTATGCTTTCTAAGAGATGTCTTTGCTTATTGCTTTGCATGGACAAAATTCTGAATATGATATATTAGTATGTGCTGGTTTTGCCAGAGAAGTGATTCAAATACTGTTGGATCCATGTAAATGGATAATATGGAACAACACAAATAATTAAATATAATTATTTCAATTTCCTTGGAAACATGTCTATGGTTACTAAAACTACACTTTACTTTCTCCAGTATTTCTAGAAGTAAATATAACCAGTAGGGATTATGGAAGTTAAGTTGTATATAACACAGTGTCCTGCAGTCCTTTTGGGGTCTTTTCTTAGGGCATCAATTTGGGGCATTGGAGGGAATCAATTTTTTAAAATTATTTACAACTTTTTTTTAAATTTTTTCCCAATAAAATGTGTCATCTTTGAAATGGAAAAAAAATGGTGTTTGACACAAGGTGGAACATATACAATAAATTATTTCAAAATGATTTAAAATTTATAATGTGTTGAAAAAGTGTTGAAAAATGTTGTTCCAATACTTTACTATTTGCCAGGGAATCTGCATAGAGAAGAACAATGGGAAAATAAAATAAAACAAAAAAACCCTCTTTCAATGTCTGCTTAAGATGATGAATCCAACATAATAAACCAAAAATGTACATTAGTATTTTTTACACTTGTTTCACCACAAATATCTGTTAAAATGGCACTACAAGTGCCATACTTACTTGGACAAGTAAGACAGCTCACTAGCTAGTCATTTATTCACAGATCCAGGGAATTCAAAGAGACCCCAAGAAATTATTTGAGCCTTTAATTTATCAAAATAGATCCCCCCTCTAAAATATCAAAAAAAGACAATCATTCAGTTTTTGATCCAAAGAATTGCAATGCTGGGAAATTCATTGCTACCCACAACAAATCATTCTCCATTTGAATGAAATAAATTGTTAAGATTGTTTTTCTTCACAAAACATACATCTATCACTGCACAGTATATCCAGTGTTACTAATTCTGCCCTTAGAGACAAAGAAGAAAAAACATTAAAACAACCTCAACAAAAACAATTCTAACCAGATTTCCACATTACAGTATTTCAAATTATGCCTAGTCCTTCAAACATATCCAGTCCTTCAAAAATTATTCAAATGGCATTTTGTCCAGACCTACTATCTTCTGGTGATAATTTACTGAGTGAAGTTCAGTTTGCCAATGTCCTTCCTAAAATTTTGAACTCAGAAATGACCCCAGTCTTTGAAAGTGTTTGTACCAAAGGTCAAGAATTTCAAGGGAATTAATGAAAAAAAAAATCAAATGAAGGTGGCTTATCTGTACCAGATCTAAAATTATATTATAGAGCAGCAGTTACCAAAACCATTTGGTATTGGTTAAGGAATAGATTAGTTGATCAGTGGAATAGGTTAGATTCAAGGGACAAAGCAGTCAACAACTATAGCAACCTAGTCTTTGACAAACCCAAAGATCCCAGCTTTTGCAATAAGAACTTACTGTTTGACAAAAATTGCTGGGAAAATTGGAAACTAATATGGCAGAAACTAGGCATTGATCCACACTTAACACCATACACCAAGACAAGGTCAAAATGGGTTCATGATCTAGGCATAAAGAATGAGATTATAAATAAATTAGAGGAACATAGGATAGTTTACCTCTCAGACCTGTGGAAGAGGAAAGAATTTATAACTAAAGAAGAACTAGAGATCATTACTGATCACAAAATAGAAAATTGAAGACAAGATTAGAAGGGAAGCAATAAACTGGGAAAATATTTTTACAGTCAAAGGTTCTGACAAAGACCTCATTTACAAAATATATAGAGAATTGACTCTAATTTGTAAAAAATCAAGCCATTCTATAATTGATAAATGGTCAAAGGATATGAATAGACAATTCTCAGATGAAGAAATTGAAACTATTTCTAGCCATATGAAAAGATGCTCCAAGTCATTATTAATCAGAAAAATGAAAATTAAGACAACTTTGAGATATCACTACATACCTGTCAGACTGGCTAGAATGACAGGAAAAGATAATGCAGAATGTTGGAAGGGATGTGGGAAAACAGGGACAATAATACATTGTTGGTGGAACTGTGAATACATCCAAACATTCTGGAGAGCAATTTGGAACTATGCTCGAAAAGTTATCAAACTGTGCATACCCTTTGATCCAGCAGTGTTACTACTAGGCTTATATCCCAAAGAGATCTTAAAGAAGGGAAAGGGATCTGTATGTGCACGAATATTTGTGGCAGCCCTCTTTGTAGTGGCTAGAAACTGGAAACTGAGTGGATTCCCATCAATTGGATAATGGCTGAATAAATTGTGGTATATGAATATTATGGAATATTATTGTTCTGTAAGAAATGAACAACAGGATGATTCCAGAATGGCTTGGAGAGACTTACACGAATTGATGCTGAGTGAAACGAGCAGGGCCAAGAGATCATTATATATTTCAACAACAATACTATATGATGACCAGTTCTGATGGACTTGGCCATCCTCATCAATGAGATCAACCAAATCATTTCTAATGGAGCAATAATGAACTGAATCTGCTATGCCCAGTGAAATAACTCTGGGAGATGACTAAAAACCATTACATTGAATTCCCAGTCCCTATATTTTTGCCCACCTGCATTTTGGATTTCCTTCACAGGATAATTATACAATATTTCAGAGTCCGATTCTTTTTGTATAGCAAAATAACAGTTTGGTCATGTATACTTATTGTGTATCTAATTTATATTTTAATATATTTAACATCTACTGGTCATCCTGCCATTTTTGGGAGGGAGTGGGGGGGAAGGAGGGGAAAAATTGGAATAAGAGGTTTGGCAATTGTCAATGCTGTAAAGTTACCCATACATATAACCTGTAAATAAAAGGCTATTTAAAAAAAAAAGAAAGAAATGTGTTTGTACCAATGGAAAACAAAACAAAACAATAACAAAAACAAAGTTATCAGTTCCTTCTTTCCAGGCATTATGACACTACTAATGTAGTGATAATCTTAGTCAAGATTAATGGAAAAAGTAAGGAGACAAAAAAAGCAAATGGCCATGATGAATTTAAGTCTTCTGGTCTGGACTTCATTTTCAGGTATTAAAAGAATTGACATAACAAGAGTGTGGAGCCATTCTAAGTGTATTTAAGTAGAGAACAAGAGAATTATTGCAGTACAAGGAGAAGATTCAATTATGTCCCAGGTAATTTTATAAAAAGAGAATTGGAAAAATAGACTGAACAAACTATAAACAAGTGAGCTTGACTTTGATTATTAAGAAAATTCTAGAAAAGATTAATAAAGATATGGTAAGCAAACATCTAGAAAAGGCAATAACAGTCAAAAAAGGTCAAACAAGGGGTGGAGCCAAGATGGCAGAGAGCAGACCTGACTTTCTGTGATGTCCTCTGACCTTCTCTAAAACCAACAGCAGATTAAGCTTATAAACTGGTTTTGGAGTCAAAGAATCCACAAATATTTGGAGTACAACACAATGTCTATTTTTTTTTTTTATTTAATAGCCTTTTATTTACAGGTTATATGTATGGGTAACTTTACAGCATTAACAATTGCCAAACCTCTTGTTCCAATTTTTCACCTCTTACCCCCCTACCCCCTCCCCCAGATGGCAGGATGACCAGTAGATGTTAAATATATTAAAATATAAATTAGATACACAATAAGTATACATGACCAAAACGTTATTTTGCTGTACAAAAAGATTCGGACTCTGAAATATTGTACAAATAGCTTGTGAAGGAAATCAAAAATGCAGGTGGGCATAAATATAGGGATTGGGAATTCAATGTAATGGTTTTTAGTCATCATCCAAAGTTCTTTCTCTGGGCGTAGCTGGTTCAGTTCCTTACTGCTCCATTGGAAATGATTTGGTTGATCTCATTGCTGAAGATGGCCAGGTCCATCAGAACTGGTCATCATATAGTATTGTTGTTGAAGTATATAATGATCTCCTGGTCCTGCTCATTTCACTCAGCATCAGTTCGTGTAAGTCTCTCCAGGCCTTTCTGAAATCGTCCTTACAACACAATGTCTAGAAGAAGATACCTTGGAAGAACTTCATTACAGGTCTGTTTCAAATGTTTCAGGGGCCAGTCTGCTGAGCCCAGACTGCAGTACAGGTGACAAAGAGCTAGGTCATGGAGTCAGAGAGTTGGAGCTTCCATACACCTGGGAAACTTCTGTGAGCCTCTTAGGCTACTCTGTCCTGATTGCAAGCAGGTGGTTTGGTAGATTTGCTACAAAAGTTAAATTGTAAACCATGGAGCCCAGAAGAATGCCCTACCTAACTGCCATTACCCAGCACTTAAAATCAATCAGTTGTCACTCCTTTGCATTGAGCAGACCTCAAGCCTTAAAAAAAGAATAAAAAACCAAAAAGAACTCTCACCATAGACAGTTATTATGGAGAGAGAGAAGAATAGACCTCAAATTCTGAGGTTCCTAAAGGCAAATCAAATCCAGATGAATCCCCAAAGTGAAACGTGAGCTGGTTCCCATTTCACAAGGCTTTCCTGGAAGATTGCATAAATGATCTTAAAAGAGAGTTAGAAGAAAGATGAAATTAGATCATTGCAAGAAGGAATGTAAAAAGCATATAATGTCCTACAAAAGAGATGCGAAAAAGATACCAGTTCATTGAAAAAGAAAATTTGCGAAATGGAAAAAGAATGCAAGGAACCAAAAAAATGCAATTGGTCAATTAAAAAAGGAGCTAAAAAAAGTAACTGAAGAAAAATACACTACAAATTACAATTGAAAAAATAGAAGTGAATGACTCAATAAGACTTCAAGAATCATTCAAACAAAAACCAAGAAAATGAAAAAAAATAGAAGAAAATATGAACTGTCTGCTAGTAAAAACAAGTGACCTGGAAAATAGATCCAGGAGAGACAATTTAAGGATTATTGGACTTCCTAAAAGCCATGATGAAAAAAAGAACTTAGACATTATCTTATAGAAAATCATAAAAGGAAACTGCCCTGATATTTTTGAATCAGAAGGTAAAATAGCCATCAAAAGAATTCACCAATCACCTTCTGAAAGAGACACCAAAATTAAATCCCTAAGGAATATCTTGGCCAAATTTCAGAACTATTGCACCAAGGAAAAGATATTGCAAGCAGCCAGAAAGAAACAATTCAAATACCAAGGAGCCACAATTAGGCTAGCCCAGAACCTACCAGCTTCCAACTTAAAAGGATCAAAGGGCCTGGAATCTGATATTCTGAAAGGCAAAGGAACTTGGATTATAGGCAAGAATAAGGTATTCAGTTAAAAAGAGCATTATTTTTCAGAAGAGAAGATGAACATTCAATGGTATAAGTGAATTTCATCTATTTCTAATGAAAAGACCAGAACCACACAAAAAATTTTATCTCGAAACATAATTTAAGAGAAGCATAAAAAAGTAAAAACAAAAGAACTCTTGAGAATTGTATTTCTGTTATGGATATATTTAAAGAATATAGGTATAATTTGATTTTATTATGATAACATGAAAAAAAAACTAGATGTGGAAAGAAGATCATACTGGAAAAAGAGGACAAAGGAGGTAAAATAAGGAAATTGCATCTCATTAAGAGGCAAAGAAAACCTATTATAATTGAGGGAAAGAAGAAAGGAGGATGAGTTTTGTGTGAATCTTACTTTCATCAGACTTGGCTCTAAGAGAGAATATCAGACATATCTGGTTTCACAGAGAAACTTATCTTATTATATAGGGAAGTGAGAGGGAAAGATTGGAAAAAAAGGGAAAGACTAATAGAAGGCAAAACAGGAAAGGTTAAAAAAAAGGAGGATGGGTTCTAAAAGAGGAGGACTGTTTGATGGAGGTGGTGGTTAGAAGCAAAATACTGAGAAGGAAGAAAGGAGGAAAGAGAAAGCATAACTTAGGGTAAATAAGATGGTAGGAAATACAGAATTAGTTATTTTAGTTGTGAATGTAAATGGGATGAACTCTCCCATAAAAAAGAAGTGGACAGTAGACTGAATTAAAAGCCAGAATCCTACAATATATTTTTATAAGAAACAGAATTAAAGCATAGTGATACATACAGAGTAAAGGTAAAGGGCTGGAGTAGAATCTATTATGCTTCAGGTGAAGTAAAAAAAAGCAGGGGTATCAATACTATTCTCAGATCAAGTAAAAGTAAAGATAGATCTATTTAAAAGAGATCTCCAGGGCCAGATGAATTTACATGTGAATTCTTCCAAATTTTTAAAGAAGAATAAATTCCAATACTATATGAACTATTTGAAAAAATAGGGAAAGAAGAAATACTAGCAAATTTATTTTATGGCTCAGATATGGTGCTTATAACTAAACCATGTAGTGTAAAAATGGAGAAAGAAAATTATAGACAAATTTCCCTACTGAATATTGAAGGAAAAGAGATGAAAGGAATTAGAGTTAGGTCATGAAGAAACCAAATTATCACTGTTTGTAGATGGTATACTTAGAGAACCATAGAGAATCAACTAAAAAACTATTAGAAACAATTCACATCTTTAGCAAAGTTGCAGGACACAAAATAAATCTGCATATTTCTTTAGCATTTTTAAACATTACCAACAAAGTCCAACCCCAAGAGATACAAAAAGAAATTCCATTCAAAATATCCATCAATAGTATAAAATATTTGGGAATCTATTTGCCACAGGATGGTCAGGAACGATATAAGTAAAAGTACAAAACATTTTCCACACAAATAAAGTCACATCTAAGCAATTGGAAAAATATCAAGTTGCTTGTGGATAGGTCGAGTGAATATAATAAAGATGACAACACTACCTAAATTAATTTATCTATTTAGTGCCATACCAATCAAACTTCCAAGAAATTATTTTGTAGATGTAGAAAAAATAGTGACAAAGTTGATCTCGAAGAACAAAAAGTCAAGAATTTCAAGAGAATTAATGAAAAAGAAAGCTAATGAAGGTGCCTAACTGAGCCAGACCCAAAAATTATATTATAAAGCAGTGGTCATCAAAACAATTTAGTACTGGCTAAGAAATGGAGTAGTAGATCAGTGGAATAGGTTAGGATCCCAGGTTAAAATAGGCAATAACAATAGTAATCTAGTGTTTGACAAACCCAAAGTCCCCAGCTTTTGGGATAAGAACTCACTATGTGACAAAAACTGCTGGGAAAATTGGAAACTAGTATGGACTAAACTAGATCTCAACCCACCCCTAACACCATGTACCAAGATAAGATCTAAATGGTTTAATGATTTATATTTAAAGAGTAATATTATAAGCAAATTAGAGGAACATAGGATAATTCACCTCTCAGATCTGTAAAGAAGGAAGGAATTTGTGTCCAAAGAAGAATGGGAACTCAGAATTGAACACCAGATTATATTAAGTTTTTGTACAACCAAAACTAATGAATGTAAGATCAGAAGGGAAGCAATAAATTGGGAAATCATTTTTACATTTAAGGGTTCTGATAAAGGCCTCATTTTTAAACATGTAGAGAATTGAACATTTCTAATAATCCAAGTCATTCTCCAATTGATAAATGGTCAAAGAATATGAACAGACCATTTTCAGATGAAGAAATTAAAACCACTTCTAATCATATTAGAAAGTGCGCTGTTGCTATTAATGAGAGAAATGCAAATTAAGACAACTCTGAGATACCACTACACACCTTTCAGATTGGCTAATATGACAGGAAAAGACAAAGATGAATGTTGAAAGGGATGTGGGAAAACTGGGACACTAATACATTGTTGGTAGAGTTGTGAATGGATCCAGACATTCTGGAGAGCAATTTGAAACTATATTCAAAAAGTTATCAAACTGTGCATACCCTTTGACCCAGCTGTGTTTCTACTGGGCTTATACCCAAAGGAGATCATGAAGGAGGGAAAGGGACCCACATAGCAAATAATGTTTGTGGCAGCCCTTTTTGTAGTGGCAAGAAACTGGAAAGTAAGTGGATACCCATCATTTGGAGAATGACTAAATAAGTTATAATATGTAAATGTTATGGAATATTATTCTTCTATAAGAAATGATCAAAAGGTTGATTTTAGAAAGGCCCGGAGAGAATTATATGAATTGATGCTAAGTGAAATGAAAAAACCAGGAAATCATTATACTCAGCAACATTAATATTATATGACGATCAATTCTGCTAAACATGAATCTTTCCAACAATGAGATGATTGATGCCAGTTCCAAAGATCTTGTAATGAAGAGAGCCATATAAACCCAGAGAGAGGATAGTAGGAACAACATAATATTCTCACTCTTTTTGTTATTGTTTGCTTGCATTTTGTTTTCTTACTCATTTACTTTGTTTTATTAATTTCTTCACTACAGGAGGAGAAAATCTGAAATACAAGGCTATGCAAGGGTATATGTTGTCAAATAATGCATGCATATATTTTGAAAATAAAAAGCTTTATAAAAATAAAAACAAAAACAAAAACAAAATTCAAATAAAATCAAGAAATTCATTCAAGATTAACTAGTTTTTTGATAGAGTTGCTGAAGCAGTAGACTAGAGGAAATATGGCATGGGTGAAATTTTCATAGCTTTTTAGCATAAAACATTTGATAGAATATTTGATGATATCCTTTTCTAAGTGATGGGAATATATTGGATAGATAATGGTATGATTAATTGAATTCACAACTGGCTGAAAGGTCAAACGTAGAATGAGTGTGCAATTGGCAAGAGTTCTACAAAGATGTATGATTGGAATCTGAGTTCTGTGATGTTCAACAGTTTTATCAGACTTGGATAAAATTGTAGATGATATTCTCATTAAAGCTATGATAACATAAAGATAGGAGGAATAGCTAACACTTTGGATGACAAACACCAGAAAAGTGAAAACTTTTGGGGTATAAATATAAATCCATTTATGTGATATATCTATGTTATAAATTGCATAACCAAATATTATTGATTTATTAAAGCTGATTCTCACTAACAAGCATATTATTTTATATACTAGATATTATATAAATATGTTAATAATGTAACGAAATAAAATTATATAACATGTAACATAATGTATGATCTAATTTTAGTGATATTTTAACATACATCATAAATATATTTATAACCTATTATGAAAATATCTTTAAAATATAAACTCTAAAAGTGGACTTCACAATCATAAAATGTGCTAGATATAATTACATTGTGATTTGTATGAAAAAAAATTAGGATGTTTTAGTTGGCAGCAACTTCAATATGAGTCAATAATGTGGTAGACATAAAAGCTAATTGGGCTACTACACAAAAGGTATAGCTTCCATGAAAAAGAAGATAGTCATGCTATTGTATTCTGTTCTAGTTAGAACTCATCTATAGGATTATATTCAGTTTTGAAGAAATATGGAAGAAAAATTGTAAATTAAAGAATAACAAGGTAAGGGCAATCATATGGTAAAGGATTATGCATCCATTCCTTGTGAGCTTCACTTGAAAAAGGTGTGAAAACTTTATTTTGGAAAAGAGAAAACTCAGAGAAGATGATAAATGCATTTTAGTATTTTTAACTATACTAAGCTTGAGAAAAATTAGCATCATTCTATTTGACCCAACCTCCAGAGAAAGAAATAGGAACAGTGTGTGGAAATTAAAAGGAGTCAGCTTTAGATTTGGAGGCAAGAAACATTTTCCAAACCATGAAAGTCCTTGATAAGGGTACTAAATCACTTCCAGAATTCGTGGGCTTTCCCACAGTTGATGTCTACAATCAGGCTCACCACTTCTTATATATCTTTTAGTGGAGGCTTTTTATGAAGTATGAATTAAACTTGTATCATACTTAGTCTTCCAGCAGCTATAATATATTCTAACTCAGTATCTTTATGATTATTTCTCTGCTAGAATGTTAGATTCTTGACTACAGGATTCACATCTTATCAATATTTTTAACTGGTATATATCAAGATTCTCCCTTAAGTAAGTGCTTAATCAATATTTGTTGTATTCTTTTAGCACCAAATTCAAGACTCCATTTTATTACATATTATAAAATGCAGAACATTGTACATAGTGGCACTTATTACTAATTTTTATTGATAATGATCATGTGGTCCAATTTTATTTTGTTAATTCAGGCCACTGGCAAGTGACTACAAACACATGCACATCTACTCCTGAGAGTGCAACAGGTTAGATGGAATTAATTGCTTCTTTCTAATAAAATTTCAAATATTCTTTTGCTATGTGAATTAAAATTCCACTGTGAATCTTCCATGATAAACATCTAATTCTAGGGATTAGGAGTTAATTAGTGATGTCCAGTAGGAAGTGTGTCATTAAATGCACCTATGAGATTTCAATAAAAGTGGTTTTTCTAATCTGACAGGCAAATGGAGCTTTTAATTTATGTAGACCTCCAATTTATAAAAGTTTTAATATTTAATTTTTGCCAGAGGCATCTGCCATCATCTTTCCATGGCTATATAAACTCTGCTTGACCTTATTTTTATAGAGAAGTGTAAAAGAAATGGCAGAGAGAAGTTAAAAATTTTGTATAGGAAAAAGGTTTAAAAGAGTTTTCTCATACATCTTTCAATCTGCCCAACTGCAATATGAGGAATCTAAATGTTCTCTAGTGTCCATTTTAAGTTCAGATTTCTATGAAGAAAAAAAAAAATCTTTGAAATATATTTATATGATTACATATTGAATTCTGGATGACATGAATACTAAAGAGTTATTAATAAAATCATAATCTAACACACTGAACATAATTTTTTAATGCAAAGAATGTGTGTTAGATTTAAGGGAAGCATTATCCAAATTCATTATTTTAGTGATCATTATATACTCCTGGAAAAATAAAAGATGATTCAGGAAATTCCTTAGTGAACTCATAACTGATCAAACAAATTCTAGTGAGCCACTAGATTAACTCATTAATATCACTCAGTTCATGTCAATTACTTCTGTGAAGATACTTCTCATTGGCTCTAAGTCATCATAGTTCTACATATAATATCCATTAATCAATCAATTTTTTCTTTCTTTTCAAATCATTTTTGTAGAGTTGTAATCAGTTTAAGTAATCAGTTTAAAAACAAAACAAAACAAAAAAATCACAACCTTAATTGCAATAGTCAAATAGCCCATTTCCTGAATCAAATAACTCTTTCAAATAAGAGTTAATGATTATATTATGAATTTCTGTCACCTATGAATTAAGTCATGATTTGTTTCTCTATGTATCAAGCTCTTGTTTAAAAAGAAAGAGAGAAAAGAAAAAGAAAACATCTTAGGTTTTAAATGACTTTATTGACACTGATAAAGATATCTGGTATTGAAGGAGAATTCAAGTACTGAAAGTAATTTTTCCACTTAAAGTGGTTTAAGAAAAGTCTGAAAATAATTTACATAAATAATAAGAGAAAAATCATATGCTATATAATTGCTAGCACAAAGGCTACTAGCAAGGATGAAGTATCGGCTCTGCCATTTTTGGAGTGCACAGACAGCATGACAGTTGAGAGATAAGAGGGATGAGTAGTACCTGCTACAGTACATAAGTCATAAATGTGACAGTTTTTTTGGGAAAGGAGATAATGGTGGAATTAGACACAGGGTATTTGGTGTGTGTGTGTGTGTGTGTGTGTGTGTGTGTGTGTGGTTGTGTTTCACTCCATACAGAGAAAACTAGGAGGAGGATAAGCAAAAGGAGGAAGGGACAGGATGTTTTGCTTGTGCTTCTTTCTCTGGACATCTCATGTGTTGAGCTGTACTTGTGACCTCTTATAGCAACAAATAGAATGAGACCTCCTCTCTATTTCCTGGCCACCACCACCACCAGCAGCATCTCTCCCTCTCCTTTTGAGCTCCATTTTTATGTGTTATCTTTCCCCATTGGAATGTAAGCTTCTTGAAGGCAAGGTTTGTCTTCCTTGTTTACATATATATCCCTAGCACACAATAAGTGAGTGCTTTGAAATTCTTGAATTATCTATCTGTCTGATAGGAATAAATTTTTCAGTACAGGTGGATCTGGTATTACAAAATCATTTCAAGTCAGCCTCAGTGTCAGTCCCTATATAGTGCTTGTTCTAAGACCTCTCTGTCAGTCCAAATACATTTTGAAATCCTGAATAAAACAATAACTCTATGAGAATGATGGTAGAGTTCCAAAGTTCAATTCTATTCTAAAAGCATCCATTGCAGTAAAATCCAAAATAATTTAAAAATTAAAACTGTGTAATAGAAATCTTTTCTGTTCTAAGATGTTTTTAAAGTTGCTTTTATCTCAGAATGCACTTAATCTCATGCAACTGAACCCTAAATTCCTCCTATAAATTAAAAGATGATAAGTCTTATATAGGTCACTAGATAAAAGTCCTATTAGTTCTGAAATAGTCAGATTTTAAATGAGATTGGTGCAATGAGAAAGAGAATTCTTGTCACCCAGCATTAAGTTATGGGTTCTGCAGGCCTTCTTCATGACCTGATGGTGTGCATCAGAGATTCAGAACTGAACAGGAATTTAAAGTTCAACTCTTTCATTGAAAGGGAAACTGAGGCCCAGAGAGGCTGTTACCACAGCAGTATTTGAATGGTTAATGGAATTATTTAATATGGTTTTGTTTGGAAATTCTGAATATGAATGGAATATAAAGATCCATATGCTATGTACATATAGAAATCTAAATTTATTATCTATAACCAAATTTTTATCCTAACTTTCCTTTTTCAGTTAATGTCAATTCATTGAATAATCAGACTTAAAATATAGACATCATCTTTGCTGAAGAAAGCCCCCATTAAGTCTAAATCATATATTTCTTTCTATAATATGTACTAATCAATATTTAAAAATGATTTTCTGTATTGCCTTTAAGATAACTTTGCAGATCCCCACAAATAGAGTGATCTGGCAAAAACACTAATAACAGAAAACTAAAGAAACAAACAAAACAAAAAACCCAGAAAACCTGAATTGCAATAAGCAATTCAAAAAGGTTAAGAATAACATAGTAATTTAGCTCAGCTCTCATATTCAACCACTTACCACAATCTGTTAATATCCTCTAGAGATATCTTCCTTTTTTCCCTTAGATTGTCATAATCTTAGTTCTGACACACTCTTTTTCCTATAATATGAAAACAATCTCCTAAATCATCTTTCTTCTTACACTCTTTCTTCATCTCAATAGAATCCTGTGTTTTGTTGTTTGACTAATTATATGATTGACATTTTATTGCCAAAGGATTGAAACTGATTGCTTCTTAGCCTAATATATAAGGTTCTCTGAAATTTAGCTTCAATTCTACTTATAGACATCTCGTATTAGTATTCTTAAAGGGAGTAAAGAATAGTGAAAAGTATTAGACCTCTAGTCTTTAAATGTGATCCTGATTTTATACAAAGCAAGTTGTAAAACCTTGATCAAAACTTTATCTGTCGTAAAGTGAAAGTGATAATTGGCCTTTCTACATTATAGGACTTTTGTGAGGAAGGTATTTTGTAAACATTAAAATACTGTACAAAATTATCTTCTGCTCATACTCCCATGCACATTCCATTTCATAGCTCTGGGCATCCTCTCTGGCTGTCCCCTATGTATGGAATGGTCTCCCTACTGCATTATGACTACTGACCTCCCTTAATTCTTTTAAATCCCAGCTAAAACCCCATTTTCTATAGGAAACCTTTCCCAAATTCTCTTAATTACGGGGCCTTTCCCTTGATAAGTATTTCTTTGTATATATTTGTTTTCATGTTACCTTTCTCATTAGGTTGTAAGCTTGTTGAAGGCAAAAACTATTTTTACTTCTTTTTTGTACTAGCACAATGTCTGGAACATAAAAGTTAATAAATGTTAGTATGTGCTAACAAATGATTATTGATTGATTGATGCTACACTGATTATTTTTACTAAAATGTGCCCCACCCAATCATATTGTCCCATATGCATAGAATGCATTACTCTCTTTTTTCTTACTCTTTAAGTCTGTTTAAATACTGCTCCCTCCAAAAAATCGTCCATGAATATGTAGCTAAAATTAGTTTTTTTTTTTTTTTCATGACAAGAGGCCCTTGATTTCAAAGCACAGTATCTTAACACCTAACTGTAGGATATTCAATTGTGTATTATAGTAATGTTCATATGTGCCATGTCCAATTAATAGACTAAGTTAAAGAACCAAGACTTATTTGTCTTTTAACTTTTCCAGAACTTAGAACACTGTAGGTACCCAATTCAATTTGTTTAAAAAATATTAGATTCTATATAAAAGTCTGGAATTCAAGTCTTGCTACATACTCAGTTCACACAGGAAGATGATGATGGTCAACTGAAGAATAGCAAAGAAAAGGGAAAGTTTTGAAAATACTGAATAACAAAGGAATAAAGCAGTAAAGCATCCAGTTATTAAATAAAAAAAACTGAACCCCTAACAGCAGAAAAATCAGCTTTAGTTAAAGAACTCAGCTTAAAGATCCTTATAAACTGTAGTCATTAGGAAGATAAGATTTACCTACTGGGCTAGTAATCAAAGCCCAAGATGTAGGCTTTTTTCAGAACCATATTTCAGGGGATAGTTGCTATCTATTTCAGGGTATAGTTTCTTCTTCTTTGGAGATGATTGAATGGAGCCTACATCTCCAGATTAGGAAACAAGATTAAGAGTTAGAAATTTGCTAAAAAAATATAAACAATACCAATCTAAACTCCTGAGGATATGGTCAGCTCATTCTATAGATGGTGAATAGTCTCTTTGAGAACTGTTATTACTATTTTGAAAAAAAAGAAAAGTATGTCTTAAATTGATTTACTGAAATGGCAGCTGATGGACACACTACACTAAAATGCATTCCAACTTACTATTTTGTGATCTTCAACTCAAATAATTATATATGGGTTTTTGTTTGTCTTTTGAGTGGAAAGCCATAAATAGAATTGGAAATATGGGAAAAGATAAAAGCAGGAAAAATAAAATGTTGACTTTTAAAAATTTGCATCATCATTGTACATGACAACATCAATATTATACAACAATCTATTCTGATGAATGTGACTCTTTCCAACAATGAGATGATTATTGCCAGTTCCAATGATCTTGGAACATGAGCCATCTATACCCAGAGAGAGGACTGTGGGAACTGAATGTGGATCACAACATAACATTCTCCCTCTTTTTATTGTTGTTCACTAGCATTTGTTTTCTTAATCATTTATTTTCCTTTTTTTTTTTTTTTTGATCTGATTTCTCTTGGGCAGCAAGATAATTGTATAAATATGTTTATACATATTTGATTTAACATATATTTTAACATGTTTAACATGTATTGAGTTGCTTGCTATCTAGGAGGGAGAAAGAGGAGAAAATCTGAAACACAAGGCTATGCAAGGGTCAATGCTGTCAAATTATCTAAGCATATGTTTTGAAAATAATAAATAAAGTAAATAATAAACCAATCAACCAATCAATGAAATAAATCAATAAAAACTAAAATAAATAAAAATTTGCATCATCCCAAGATTTTCCTTAAAACAAAAACCATTATTTAATGGGAGTATTTTTCTAATAATGCTACATGCTACAAGTCAAACAACAACGAACAAACACAAAGTCCAAAAAATAATGTTGAAATTAAGTCAAAGGATAAATAAAGAACACATGGCAAGCATGAATAGCTGGCAGCATATTCCCAAAGAGGAATTTATTTAAGAGAAGCAACATAAAGCATATCAACCGTGAGAAGTAAAACTCAGAAAATAATAGGTCAATGATATGAAGAGAACAATGGATAACCAATGGAAAGACTAAATGATCCATTGTCTTTTCTGAAAAATTTTTGAAAAATAAACTTAACATTGAATAAGGAATATATTAGTTTAGATTCTAATTCGGCATTCCCTGCCCTAATTAGAAAAATGGAGATAATAGCATTTTCAGAGTGATTGTGAAGATCAAATAAAACATTATGTGTGAATTGCTTTGTAAATATTGAAGCACTGTATAGCTTGTATTAATTATTATTTATGGCTGTTTGTATATATGTTTTAGGTATGTTTCTATTCAACTTATTCTGTACCATAGCTAAAGATATTTTTATATTCACCATAAGTACTCCAACATGATCTGAACACTTGTAGAAAGAAATAGTATTTTTGGCCGTCTTTGGATTAATAATGAAATCAGATCTTCTAACTCTTCTGTTTTAAAACAGTATGTGAGGGCAGAGCCAAGATGGTGGAGAAGGCACACGTGACTTTCTAGGCTCTCTGATACCCTCATGACCAACATTAAATTCAGCCTCAAAAATAGTGCTTGACTGGTAAAACCCACAAAGACTAGAAATACAACAACTCACCAGCTGAATGGAATTTCGTCAGAAAAGGTTTGTCCTGAGGTGTTGGGGAGAAGATCAGTGCAAGCAGGGAGAGAACTAGAAGCTAACATCATGCAGACTGGGCAGGAGTGGTCTCTGTGGTTAGAAAATTACAGATACAACACTGGCATAGACTGATTACTCTGCAAAACAGTAGATCAGCAGAGAAGCCACTCTAAAAAATGCCAGAACCTAACAGGATCTGGCTGTACACACCAAAACTGGAAGTTGACAGCACAGATCACAGCACAACCTTGCAGGCCCAACCCACAGTATGGGGCTTTTCCTTGGGGCAGTTGCAAACCTGCACAGCCACGGACCACAGCCTGGGGCAGCCTCTGGTCTGTACAGTGAGGAGCTTGGCTTGGGGCCATAGAAATTTTGCAGTGCGATTTGCTTCTGGGCAGAGACACTTCCAGGGCTATTCACTGGTCAGCAGCTAATCCCACAGCCTCACTGGGGGCTTTGGCCTGAGGCAATGACACTTTCACTGCTTAGTCTCTAGCCTTAGGTCAGTCACTAAAACAGACAGTGGGATTTTGCACTGGGCACTTACCTCTCAGCCCTTGCTGAATCACTTCCAGTTGGGGGAGGGGGAACTTTTGCTTAGGGCACTACCACACCTGAAGCCTGTTTACATCTTTCCCTGCTTTGCAGAGGAAGCTAGTAACCCCCTTGCCCTGAAGGCAGACCCAAAAGGTTCTTAAAAATGAGTAAAAAATCCAAAGGATAATTGATAGCTTCTACAGAGAAAAAGACCAGATTTGCAATCCTGAGGAGACTAAGACCAAACAGTCTCCAGACAATACCCCAAAGGGAAATGTTACCTGGCCCCCTTTACTTAATGTTCTCCTAGAAGAGACCATTAAAAGTCTCAAAAGAGAGTTAAAAGAAAAATGGGGAAAGGAAAGAGCTTTGCAAGCTGAATTGGAAAAGGTAAAAAATTCCCAGGAAGTACAGGAAAACAGAATTTGTGAATTAGGAAAAGTAAAAAAAAAAAAATCTCAAGAAAGTTAGATTTGTGAATTGGAAAAGATAAAAAGTTCACAAAAATGTAGGATTTGTGAATTGGAAAATACAAAGAATCCACAAGAAAGTAGGATCTGTGAATTTGAAAAAGAAAATAATTCACTAAAAAAAAGAAAAAGAAAAATTAGTGAAATGGATAAAAATTCCATAGAGCAAAACAACTCATTTAAAAACTCAATTGGACATGTAGAAAAAGAAGTAAAAAAAAAAAAGCTAATGAAGAAAATAATTCATTAAAAATCAGAACTGAACAAATAGAAACTAATGATTCATTAAGACAGCAAGAATCAGTCAGGTAAAACCAAAAAATGATAAATTGGAAAAAAAAAGCAAACCATGAAATATCTACTTGGAAAAATGATAGACCTGGAAAATAGATCTAGGAGAGATAATCTGAGGATTAATGGACTTTCCGAAAATTATGATTGAAAAAAAGAGCCTATATACTATTTTACAGGAAATCATCAAAGAGAACTGTCCAGAGGTAATAGAATCAGAAGATAAAATAGGCATTTAAAGAATTCATAGAACACCTTCTGAAAAAGACCCTAAAATAAAAACTCCAAGGAATATTGTGGCTAAATTTCAGAACTATCAGATTAAAGAAAAAATATTAGAAGCAGCCAGAAAAAAAAAAAAAAAAAAACAATTCAAATACTGAGGTGCCCCAATAAGGATCACCCAAGATCTAGTTGCCTCCACATTAAAGGATCAAAGAGCCTGGAATCTTATAGATTCACTATAATCATCCTTGTCTCTGCAAACAACCTATTTCAACTTTTCATCAGATGAGAAGGTGTAGGGATTATATCATTTATACTCATTGGATGGTGATTTGGATGAACCAATACAAATACTGCCGCCCTACAAGCCATCCTTTATAACCGAATTGGGGATATTGGCTTTATACTATTGATAGCATGACAAAGGCATGAACTTGGAATACAGCCAAGAATAAACTACCCAGCTAAGCTTAGCATTTTCTTCCAGAGAAGAAGATGGATATTTAATGAAACAGATGACTTCTATGTATTTCTAAGGGAAAAACCAGAACTAAAAAACAAAAAACAAAAAACAAATTGATCTCCAACCACAGGACTCAAGAGAAGCAGAAAAGGTAAAAACTCTTGAGAATTGTATTTCTCTTGGGGATATACAAAAAGACTACATGTATAATTTGATTTTACTAATATAAATGAATACTAATTTACTAATAAAAAAGAGCAGTAGAAATGGAAAAGAGATAATGTCAGAAAAGGGAGAAAGGGGGGATAAAAAGAGGGAAACTACATCCCATGAACAGGCAAAGGAAACTTATCATATTGGAGGGAATTTAGAGAGGAGGAGGAACATTGTGTGAATCTTACTCTCATTAGAGTTGTGTCAAAGAGAAAATAATTGACATACTTGCTTTACAGAAAATATTCTCACCTCATTAAAAAGGGGGAGAGAAAAAGGGAAAAGGAAAAGAGTAATAAGGGAAGGCTAAAAGAAAGGGGAAGAGATTCAAAGGGAGGAGGGAGGGATCCTGAAAAGGGTGAGCTGCATGATACAAGTGGGGCACATAAGTTTAGAACTGGGAAAGGGGGTTGGGGGGGCAAGTAAAAGAAAAGCATAATCTGGGGATAACAAGATGGTAAGAAATACAGAATTAGTCATTTTAACCATAAATGTGAATGGGATGAACTCTCCCATAAAGCAGAGGTGGATAGCAGACTGGATCAAAAGTCAGAACCCTACAATATGTTGTTTATAGGAAACACATTTAAAGCAGGGAGATACATACAGAGTAAAGGTAAAATGATGGAGCAGAATCTATTATGCTTCAAGTGAAGTCAAAAAAGCAGGGGTAGCCATCCTTATCTTAGATCAAGCAAAAGCAAAAATTGATCTAATTTAAAGAGATAAGGAAGGAAACTATATCTTGCTAAAGGGTACTATAGACAATGAAGCAATATCAATATTAAACATATATGCACCAAGTGGTATAGCAAAGGAGAAGTTAAGAGAGTTATGAGAAGAAATTAACAGCAAAACTCTAATGGGGGAGATCTCAATCTTGCACTCTCAGAATTAGATAAATCAAATCACAAAACAAATAAGAAAGAAATTAAAGTGGTAAATAGAATATTAGAAAAATTAGGTATGATAGATCTCTGGAGAAAACTGAATGGTGACAGAACGGAGTATAGTTTCTTCTCAGCAGTTCATGGAACCTACACAAAAATTGACCATGTATTAGGACATAAAGACCTCAAAATTAAATGCAGGAAGGCAGAAATAGTAAATGTTTTCTTTTCAGATCACAATACAATAAAAACCACATTCAACAAAAAGTTAGGGGTACATAGACAAAAAAGTAATTAGAAACTAAATAATCTCATCTTACAGAAGGATTGGGTGAAAAAGCAAATTATAGACACAATTAATAATTTTACTTAAGATAATGACAATGAAACATCATACCAAAATGGATGCAAAATGGATGCAGTCAAAGTGGTATTAAGAGGAAATTTCATATCCTTAGAGGCTTACTTGAATAAAATAGAGAAAGAGAAGATCAATGAATTGGGCTTGCAACTAAAAAAGCTAGAAAAACACCAAATTAAAATCCCCCAATCAAATACTAAATTTGAAATTCTAAAATTAAAAGGAGAAATTAATAATATGGAAAGTAAAAAACAAACTATTGAACTAATAAATAAAACTATGAGTTGATTTTATGAAAAAAAAAAAACAAAATAGATAAGCCTTTGGTAAATGTGATTAGAAAAAGGAGGGAGGAAAATCAAATTAGTAGTCTTAAAAATGAAAAGGGAGAACTTTCCACCAATGAAGAGGAAATTAGAGAATTAACACGGAGTTACTTTGCCCAATTTTATGCCAATAAATTTGATAACCTAAGTGAAATGGATGACTACCTTCAAAAATATAGTTTTCCCAGATTAACAGAGGAGGAAATAAATTGCTTGAATAGTCCCATTTCAAAAAAAAGAAATAGACCAAGCTATTAATCAACTCCCTAAGAAAAAATTCCCAGGACTAAATGGATTTACATGTGAATTCTATCAAACATTTAAAGAACAATTAGCCCCAATGCTATATAAACTATTTGATAAAATAGGCAATGAAAAAGCCCTACCAAATTCCTTTTATGACACAGACATGGTACTGATACCTAAACCAGGTAAGTTGAAAACAGAGAAAGAAAATTATAGACCAATCTCCCTAATAAATATTGATGCTAAAATCTTAAATAAGATATTAGCAAAAAGAGTATAGAAAATCATATCCAGGATAATACACCATGATCAAGTAGGATTTATACCAGGAATGCAGGGCTGGTTCAATGTTAGGAAAACTATCAGTATAATTGGCCATATTAATAACCCAAATAACAAAAATCATATGATCATATCAATAGATGTGGGAAAAGCATTTGATACAATCCAACATCTATTCCTATTAAAAGCACTTGAGAATATAGGAATAAAGGGACTTTTCCTTAAAATAATCAGCAGCATCTATTTAAAACCATCAGTCAACATCATATGTAATGGGGACAAACTTCATCCATTCCCAATAAGATCAGGAGTGAAACAAGGTTGTCTACTATCACAGTTACTATTCAATAATGTATTAGAAATGCTAGCTTTGACAATAAGAGTTGAGAAAGAGAATAAAGGAATAAGAATAGGCAATGAAGAAACCAAATTATCACTCTTTGCTGATGATATGATGGTATATTTAGAGAACCCCAGAGATTCTACTAAAAAGTTATTAGAAATAATTCACAACTTTAGCAAACTTGCAGGATACAAATAAATACACATAAGTCATCAGCATTCTTATATATCACTAACAAAATCCAACAGTCAGAGTTACAAAAGAAATTCCATTTAAAGTAACCACCGATAGTATAAAATACTTAGAAATCTATCTGCCAAGGGAAAATCAGAAACGTTATGAGCAAAACTACAAATTATTTTCTACACAAATTGTCTGATCTTACCAATTGGAAAAAAATATTAAATGCTCTTGGATAGGGTGAGCAAATATAATAAAGATGACAATACTACCTAAACTATAAGAAATCAAGCCATTTACCAATTGATAAATGGTCAAATGATATGAACAGACAATTCTCAAAGAACTTAATCAGAGAAATACAAATAAAGACAACTCTGAAATACCACTACTTAATTGTCAGACTGACTAGAATGACGCGGAAAGATAATGTGGAATGTTGGAGGGGATGTGGGAAAACAGGAAAACAGGGACAATAATACATTGTTGGTGGAATTGTGAATACATCCAATCATTCTGGAGAACAATTTGGAATTATGCTCAAAAAGTTATCAAACTTGACAATATTACCTAAACTAATCTATTTATTTAGCGCTATACCAATCAGAGTCCCAAAAAACTATTTTAATGACCTAGAAAAAATCACAACAAAATTCATATGGAAAAACCAAAGGTCAAGAATTTCAAGGGAATTAATGGAAAAAAAATCAAATGAAGGTGGCATAACTGTACCAGATCTAAAACTATATTATAGAGCAGCAGTTACCAAAACCATTTGGTATTGGCTAAGGAATAGATTAGTTGATCAGTGGAATAGGTTAGGTTCAAGGGATAAAACAGTCAACAAATATAGCAACCTAGTCTTTGACAAACCCAAAGACCCCAGCTTTTGGGATAAGAACTTACTGTTTGATAAAAATTGCTGGGAAAATTGGAAACTAATATGGCAGAAACTAGGCATTGATCCACACTTAACACCATACACCAAGATAAGGTCAAAATGGGTTCATGACCTAGGCATAGAGAATGAAATTATTAATAAATTAGAGAACACAGGATAGTTTACCTCTCAGACCTGTGGAAGTGGAAGGACTTTATGACCAAAGAAGAACTAGAGATCATTACTGATCACAAAATAGAAAATTTCGATTATACCAACCTGAAAAGTTTTTTTACAAACAAAACTAATGCAGACAAGATTAGAAGGGAAGCAATAAACTGGGAAAATATTTTTACAGTCAAAGGTTCTGATAAAGGCCTCATTTCCAAAATATATAGAGAATTAACTCTAATTTATAAAAAATCGAGCCATTCTCCAATTGAAAAATGGTCAAAGGATATGAACAGACAATTCTCAGTTGAAGAAATTGAAACTATTTCTAGTCATATGAAAAGATGCTCCAAGTCATTATTAATCAGAGAAATGCAAATTAAGACAACTCTAAGATACCTCTATACACCTGTCAGATTGGCTAAGATGACGGGAAAAAATAATGATGATTGTTGGAGGGGATGCGGGAAAACTGGGACATTGATGCGTTGTTGGTGGAGTTGTGAACAAATCCAACCATTTTGGAGAGTAGTTTGGAACTATGCTCAAAAAGTTATCAAACTGTGCATACCCTTTGATCCAGCAGTGTTATTACTGGGCTTATATCCCAAAGAGATCATAAAGAAGGGAAAGGGACCTGTATGTGCATGAATGTTTGTGGCAGCCCTCTTTGTAGTTGCTAGAAACTGGAAACTGAATGGATGCCAATCAGTTGGAGAATGGCTGAATAAATTGTGTTATATGAATATTATGGAATATTATTTTTCTGTAAGAAATGACCAACAGGATGATTTCAGAAAGGACTAGAGAGACTTACACGAACTGATGCTGAGTGAAATGAGCAGGACCAGGAGATCATTACATACTTCAACAACAATACTATATGATGACCAGTTCTGATGGACCTGGCCATTCTCAGCAAGGAGATCAACCAAATCATTTCTAATGGAGCAGTAATGAACTGAACCAGCTACGCCCAGAGAAAGAACTCTGGGTGATGACTAAAAAGCATTACATTGAACTCCCAATCCCTATATTTATGCCTGCCTGCATTTTTGATTTCCTTCACAAGCTAATTGTACAATATTTCAGAGTCCGATTCTTTTTGTACAGCAAAATAACGGTTTGGTCATGTATACTTATTGTGTATCTAATTGATATTTTAATATATTTAACATCTACTGGCCATCCTGCCATCTGGGGGAGGGGATGGGGGGTAAGAGGTGAAAAATTGGAACAAGAGGTTTGGAAATTGTTAATGCTGTAAAGTTACCCATGCATATAACCTGTAAATAAAAGGCTATTAAATAAATAAAAAAATTAAATTAAATTAAAAACAAAAAGTTATCAAACTGTGCATACCCTTTGATCCAGCAGTGTTACTACTGGGCTTATATCCCAAAGAGATCATAAAGAAGGGAAAGGGACCTGTATGTGCACGAATGTTTGTGGCAGCCCTCTTTGTAGTGGCTAGAAACTGGAATCTGAATGGATGCCAATCAGTTGGAGAATGGCTGAATAAATTTTGGTATATGAATATTATGGAATATTATTTTTCTGTAAGAAATGACCAACAGGATGACTTCAGAAAGGCCTAGAGAGACTTACACGAACTGATGCTGAGTGAAATGAGCAGGACCAGGAGATCATTATATACTTCAACAACAATACTATATGATGACCAGTTCTGATGGACCTGGCCATCCTCAGCAAGGAGATCAACCAAATCATTTCCAATGGAGCAGTAATGAACTGAACCAGCTACGCCCAGAGAAAGAACTCTGGGTGATGACTAAAAACCATTACATTGAACTCCCAGTCCCTATATTTATGTCCACCTGCATTTTTGATTTCCTTCACAAGCTAATTGTACAATATTTCAGAGTCTGATTCTTTTTGTACAGCAAAATAACGGTTTGGTCATGTATACTTATTGTGTATCTAATTGATATTTTAATATATTTAACATCTACTGGTCATCCTGCCATGTTGGGGAGGGGGTGGGGGGTAAGAGGTGAAAAATTGGAACAAGAGGTTTGGCAATGGTTAATGCTGTAAAGTTACCCATGCATATAACCTGTAAATAAAAGGCTATTAAATAAATAAAAAATTAAATTAAATTAAAAACAAAAAGTTATCAAACTGTGCATACCCTTTGATCCAGCAGTGTTACTACTGGGCTTATATCCCAAAGAGATACTAAAGAAGGGAAAGGGACCTGTATGTGCAAGAATGTTTGTTGCAGCCCTCTTTGTAGTGGCCATTAACTGGAAACTGAGGAGATGCCTATAAATTGGCAAATGGCTGAATAAATTGTTGTATATGAATATTATGGAATATTATTTATCGGTAAGAAATTACTAACCATATGATTTCAGAAAGGCCTGGAGAGACTTACACGAACTGATGCTGAGTGAAATGGGAAGGGCCAGGAGATCATTATATACTTCAACAACAATACTATATGATGATCAATTCTGATGGACCTGGCCATCTTCAGCAATGAGATAAACTAAATCAGTTCCAATGCAGCAGTAATAGCCTGAAGTAGCTACACCCAGTGAAAGAATGCTGGGAGATGACTAAGAACCATTATATTGAATTCCCAATCCCTATATTTTTGCCTGACTGCATTTTGGATTTCCTTCACAGGCTAATTGTACAATATTTCAGAGTCCGATTCTTTTTGTACAGCAAAATAACAGTTTGGTCATGTGTACTTATTTTGTATTTAATTTATACTTTAATATATTTAACATGTATTGGTCATCCTGTCATCTAGGTTAGGGGGTGGGGGAAAGGAGGAGAAAAATTGGAACAAAAGGTTTGGCAGTGTCAATGCCAACTGGGCAATTGGCAATGGGTAAAATTACCCATACATATATAACTTGTAAGTAAAAATCTATTAAAAATTAAAAAAAAAACAATATGTGAGCCATTCTTCTAGTAAGATTCTGATTCCTCTTCTCATTCAATTTATTCTAATGATATCAAGATTGATGATCTTCAGTCATTTAATATATCATTTCACTGGTTATTTGTCAAATTTGTGGCATTTAGTACATTTTATGATTAATCTACTGTATATGAGCATTTCCAAATTCCTGTGATTAGTAGCATCTTCTTTCTTTTCTTTTACAATTGTGGGTCTAGTGCCATGGAAGAAGAACACAGATATTTGAGGTTTTCTATTTAATCAATTTTTTTGTTTCCTTGATTGACATAGCTAAAGTTTTCACATCTAATGTACGACCATTGGCAATGGAACTAACTAACTTTGTCTTCAGACAGCAGTTTTTAATTCCTGTGATTAGTAGCATCTTCTTTCTTTTCTTTTACAATTGTGGGTCTAGTGCCATGGAAGAAGAACACAGATATTTGAGGTTTTCTATTTAATCAATTTTTTTGTTTCCTTGATTGACATAGCTAAAGTTTTCACATCTTATATACGACCATTGGCAATGGAACTAACTAACTTTGTCTTCAGACAGCAGTTTCAATTACTCACCAGGATCATGTTTCTTTCTTTCTTTTAGGGTAAAATATCTTCATATTATGTTTGGCAAAGACCCCATAAACTCAGGCTCACCTAAATATCACAGAAAGGACTCTGTCTTTAATTTATATTTTGAAATAATTTTATAACAATCTGATTTGCTTAGCCAAAGTATTATCCTTGATCTTGACACATAATGTAGGAAATGCAAACAGCAGTAATAATTAAAATTAAATATAATTTTGAAAATATTATTTTTTCTCTATAAATTAGAATATCCTAAAGTTTTACTTTTTAGAATAATCTGAATCACTTTATCACTTTATGCTATCCTAAAAACTGATGTTTTGTTTAATTGTTTTTTGCAATTTCATTGCTGTTCAACATTTTGTTTAGCCTTTTAAAATGATCATTTTAATAAAGAATGAATTTCATTTAAAAAAAGAACCTGGGCTAAATGAAAATCAAATTTTGTTAGGACCTACTTCTAATGGTCACTTAGTTACATGTAGCTACTTTTGATTGGGCCAACCTATATTTTATAACTCGTTTTTATTTAAAGGAGACATATTAGGTGAGGCAAACATTATCTACTATCAGATTTTAATAAATAATAACAATTATTTATGAAGCACTTTTATGTTTAAAAATTAGACTTGATGTACTATACCATTTGATCTTCATGATAGCCCTGTGACATAGGTGTTATTATTATCCACATTTTATAGACTAGTAAACTGAGAGTTCTGATTGCTTGTATTTTGATTTAACTTGAGTATCTGAATTTTGGACTATTTGTCTGTCCTAATTTCCTATTCCTGTAGGAGCTAATTCCAGCATTTCTGACTTTGCTTCTCTTAGAGTCAGCATTCATATGCAGGCTTGTCTCTGACCTAGCAATGATTAATAACTTAGATTCTAAGACTTCCACACTGAGCAAATAATATAAAACATGACAATATTATCGTAATATGAGAAATGATGAGCAGGCAGATTTCAGAAAAAATTCTGGAAAGACTCACATGAACTAATGCTTAATGAAGTTAAAAGAATCAGGATAATATTGTCCACAATAACAGCAACATTGTGTGATGATCAGCTTTGGTAGACTTAGCTCTTCTCAGTAAAACAATAATACAAAAAAATTCTGAAAGATTCATGATGGAAAACAATCTCCATATCCAGAGAAAGAACTGTGGAGTCTGAATACAGAACAAAGCACACGATTTTCATTTTTTGGGGGGTATAATGGAAGAGGTTTGTGGTTTTCCCTTTTGCTTTAGTATTTTTTCACCATGTGATTAATGTAGAAATATGTTTATGTGAATGCCTATGTGTAACTTCTATCAGATTACTTGACATCCTAGGGAGAGGGAATAAGAGGAAGAAAGAAAACATTTGAAAGTGAAAACATTATAAAGAATAAGTAGAAAACTATCTTTACATATAATTGGAAAAAAATAAAATACTATTTACAAAAAAGAACAAAAAACAAATTGTCCTTTCTCTAGTTAAAGAATTAAGTTTGCCCTTTAAATGATCATTAGGGGGGGCGGAGCCAAGATGGCGGAGAAGACACACGCAACTTTCTAAGCTCTTCTCTTACCCTCTTTATCAATATTATATCGAGCCTCAAAATAGTCTTGCTGCCAATTGTAAAGATAAGAAGTAGAACAACCACCGAAAGAAAATCTGCAGTCCGCCAAAAAAGGTTGGTTCGGGGCCAGGGGGAGATCCGAGACAGAGAGAAAAGGTTCCGAGAGAGTCTCAAACAGGGTGAAACACAGTTAAAAAGCCCCCCAACCCGCAGTAAGGGCTTCCCTTGGGGATTTGGATCCTGCACAGAGGAGGGGCAGCCCGGTTAGCCTCAATCTGTGCAGGGGGAGCTCGGGGCCTGAGCTTTTCCAGGCCGATTTGCATCAGGCAGAATGCTGGGCAGGTTTGCGGGTCTGGGGGTCTGTGGTCTGCAGTCAGTTCAAACTACAGTCCCACAAGAGGTCCCGGCCTGGGGCAAGGACACTTTCACCCCCTTTCGCGGGCAACGCTAATCCACCAGCCCACTAAGCAGTTTGATAGCTCGGCCAGTGCTGAACCACCTCCGTCAGGGAAGGGGAAAACTCTAAACACCCCATACCCCGGAGCGGAAATCGGTTTAAATCTTTCCCTGTTGCAGAGGGCTGGTAACCCTGCCTGGAGACCTACCCCTAAAGGCTTTAAACAGAATAAAAAGATGAAAAGAATGATCACAGCTTTTGCAGAAAAGAGCAGGTCACAAACCTGAAGAACCTCAAACAGAAACATGCATCAGACTGTCCTCCTTTACATAATGTTTAGAAGAGACCATTAAAAGTCCAAAAGAGTTAGAAGATAAATGGGAAAGGAAAGAAGTTTAAAGAGGCAAAACCCCTGAAATACAATTGAAAAAGTAAAAATCTCAGGAAAGTAAGAATTTAATTGGAAAAAATAAAGAATTCCTAGAAAGTAGGATTTGGAATTGAAAAGACAAAGAACTCAAAGAAAGTAGGATCCGTAATTGAAAAGACAAAGAACACCAAGAAAGAGATCGGAATTAAAGAAAACCCAATTAAAAAAAAAAAATTAGGAAATGGAAAAAAAATTCCACAGACCAAACAAAATTTAAAAACCAATTGACATAAAGAAAGAAAAAAAGCTAATGAAGAAAATAAATTTTAAAATTAGAATGAACAAAAAAACTAATGATTCATTGAAAGCAAGAATCAGTCAAAACAAAAAAAAATGACAAATGGAAAAAACCTGAATTATCTACTTGCAAAAAATGAGATTTTAAAAATAGATTAGGAGAATAACTGAGGATTATTGGACTTTTGAAACTATGATGAAAAAAAGAGCCAGATACTATTTACGAAAAAAAAGGAACTGCCCAGATGTAATAGAATCAGAAGGAAAATAGGCATTGAAAGAATTCAGAAAATTCGAAGAAACCCAAATAAAACCCCAAGGAATATTGTAAAAATTTCAGAACTATCAGATTAAGGAAAAAATTTTACAAGCAGCCAAAAAAAAAAATTTAAATACCGAGGTGAACAATAAGGTTGACCCAAGATCTCGTCTACAAAAGGAAAGAAGGGTAATATGATATTCGAAAGGCACAAGAACTTGGGATGCAGCCAATAAACTACCAGCTAATGAGCATTTTCTTCCAGGGAAGAAGATGGAATTTAAGAAACAAATGAATTCCATTTGTTTCTGAAGAAAACCAGAATTAAACAAAAATTTGATCTCCAAGAATAGAACTCAAGAGATGCAGAAAAGGTAAAATAACTTTGAAATTGTATTTATGTTGTGGATATACAAAAAAAAAATTAAAATTTGATTTATGATATAAAAAAGGGAAGTAGATAGGAAAAGGGATGATGGCAGAATAAGGTGGGAAGGAGGGAAAAAAGAGGCCAATCCCACAAAGGGGCTAAGGAAATTATCATTCTGGGGGAATTTAGAGAGGGGAGGAAATTTGGTAATTCCCTTCATCAGAGTTCTCAAAGAAAAATAATTGAATTTTTTAGAAAATTCTCTCCTCATTAACAAAGGGGAGAGGAAAAGGAAAAGAAAAAGGAAAAGGAAGGAAGGGGAAGACCCAAAGGGGGGAGGGAGGGATTATAAAGGGAAAGTATCGGGATACAAGAGGATAAGTTTAAAAGGGGGAAAGAGGTTGGGGGAGGTAAAATAAGTAAAGCACAATCTGGGGTTAAGGATGGCAGAAAACAGATTTAGAATTTAAACATAAATGGAATGGGATGAATTCCATAAAGAGGAGGAGAACGATAAAAGTCAGAACCCCAAATATGTTGTTTACAAAAAACACATTTAAAAAGGGATACATATGAAAGGAAAGGTTGGAAAAATCTATTATGCTTCAGGTGAAGTCAAAAAGGGGTAGCCATCCTTATCTCAGATCAAGCAAAGTAAAATTGATCTAATTAAAGGTAAGAAGAAACACATCCTGCTAAAGGGAGATAAACAACGAAGCAAATCAATATTAAACAATATACCAATGGTAGGCACTCAGCTTTCCTAAAGGAAAGTTAAGAGAAAGGGCAAAGAAAAATAACAAAACTGTAATAGAAGGAACCCAACCTTTTCTAAATTAAGACAAACAAAAACCACAAAACAAATAAGAAAGAAATTAAAGAAAAATAGGAAAGAAAAATTGAAAGGGGTCTTTGGAAAATTGAATGGAGATAGAAGGGAATATACTTTCCTCAGCAGTTCGGAACCTATTAAAAATTGACCATATATTGGACATAAAGACATCAAATTAAATGCAAGAAAGCAGAAATAGTAAAGCTTTTTCAGATCAATGAATAAAAACTAAATTCAAAAAATATTAGGGGAAATAGACCCAAAAGTAATTGAAAATAAACAACCATCTTAAAGAAGATTGGGGAGGCAGCAAATTATAGATACAATTAATAATTTCCTAAGAAATGAAATGATGAGACATCATACCAAAATTTGTGGGATGCAGCCAAAGGTAAAAGAGGGAATTTTATATCCAGAGGTTATTGAATAAAACAGAGAAAGAAAGATTAATGAATTGGGCTTCAACTAAAAACAAAAAAGACCAAATTAAAACCCCCAATCAAATACTAAATTGGAAATTTTAAATTAAAAAGAAATTAAAAATATTGAAAGTAAAAATTTAGAACAATTAATAAAACTAAGAGTTGGTTCTATGAAAAGCCAATAAAATAGATAAGCCTTTGAAATCTGATTAGAAAGGAGGGAGGAAAAAAATTAGTAGTCTTAAATGAAAAGGGAGAACTTTCCACCAAGGAAGAGGAAATTAGAGAAAAATAAGGAGTTATTTGTCAATTTAGCCAATAAATTTGATAACCAATGAAATGGATACTCCTCCAAAATATAACTTCCAGACTAAAGAGGAGGAAGAATTTTGAATAGTCCCATTTCAGAAAAAAAAAAGAACAGGCAATTAAACAACTCCCAAGAAAAAACCCCAGGACCAGATGGTTATTGAATTTTACCAAACATTTAAAAGAACAATTGGCCCCAATGCTATATAAATTTTTGATAAAATAGGGAATGAAGGTCCACCAAATTTTCTATGACCAAACATTATGATATAAACCAGGAGGCGAAACAGAAAAGAAATTAAGACCAATCTCCCTAATGAATATTGATGCAAAATCTTAAATAAGATATTAGCAAAAGACTACGAAAATCATCTCCAAGATAATACCCTATGATCAAGTAGGATTTATACCAGGAATGGGGCTGGTTCAATATTAGGAAAATAATATAATTGGCCATTTAATAATCAAAAAAAAACCATATGATCATCTCAATAGATGCAGAAAAAGCATTTAATAAAAATCCAACATCCATTCCTATTAAAAACACTTGAGGTATAGGAAAATGGACTTTTCCTTAAAATAATCAGACTATTTAAAACCACTAAGCATCATATTAATGGAGACAAACGCAAATTCCAATAAGATCTGGGAAACAAGGTTGCCCACTTCACCACTATTTAATTTTATTAGAAACCATATAGCAATAAGAGCTGGAAAAGTTAAAGGAATAAGAATGGAATAGGAAGCCAAATTATCACTCTTTGCCGATGACAGATGGTATTTAGAACCCCAAATTCCAAAAAGTTATTAGAAATAACCCAAACTTTTGAAAGTTGCTGGATAAAATAAACCCCATAAGTCATCAATTCTTTATATCACTAAAAAATCCAACAGTCAGAGTTACAAAAGAAATTCCATTTAAAGTAACAATGATAATTAAAATATTTAGGAATCTATCTTAAAGGAAAATCAGAAACTTTAAAAAATTACAGACCATTTTACAAAAAAAGTCTGATCTAAACAATTGAAAATATTAAATTCGATAGGGAGCAAAATAATAAAGATGAAAATTACCAAACAAATTATTTATTTAGCTTTAAAGACTCAAAAACATTTTAATGACCCGAAAAAAAAAAAAGTTCATATGGAAAAACAAAAGGTCAAAATTTAAGGAATTAAGAAAAAATCAAATGATTGGCTTATGTACCAGATCTAAAATTATATTATAGAGCAGCAGTTACAAAACATTTGGATTGGCTAAGGGAATAGATTAGTTGATCGTGGAAAGATTAGGTTCAAGGACAAAACAGTCAACAAAATAAAACCTAGTTTTGGAAACCCAAAGATCCCAGCTTTTTGGGATAAGAACTTACTGTTTGATAAAAATTGTAAAATTGGAAATAATATGGCAGAAACTAGGCATTGATCCATATTTGCCCAACCAAGATAATAAAATGGGTTCATGACCTAGAAAAGAATAAATTATTAATAAATTAGAGGCATAGGAAGTTTATCTCAGACCTGGAAGGGAAGGTCTTATGACCAAAGCAGAACTGAGATCATTACTGATCCAAAATAGAAAATTTTGATTATACCAAACTGAAAGGTTTTTGTAAAAACAAAACTAATGGACAAGATTAGAAGGAAGCAATAAACTGGGAAAATATTTTAAGTCAAAGTTTTGATAAAGGCCTCATTTCCAAAATATATAAGAATTAACCTAATTTATAAAAATAAGCCATTCTCCAATTGAAAATGGTCAAAGGAATGAAAGACAAACTCAGTGAAGAAATTGAAACAGTTATATGAAAGATGTCCAAGCAATTAACGAAAGAAATTAAGACAACCTAAGATACCAACACCTGTCAGATTTAAGATGACGGGAAAAAATGATGATTGTTGAGGGCGGGAAAACTGGGACATGGATGCATTTTGGAGTTTGGAATGGGTCCAACCATTTTTGGGAGAGTTGGAACTATGCTCAAAAGTTATCAAACTTGTACCCTTTGATCCACAGTGTTAATACTGGGATTATATCCCAAAGAGATTATAAAGAAGGAAAGGGACCTTATGTGCACGAAGTTTGTGGCAGCCCTTTTTGTAGTGGTGAAACTGAAACTGAATGGACCACATTGGAGAATTGAAAAATTGTGGTATATGAAAATTATGGAATAATGTTCTGTAAAAATGACCAAAGGATGATTTCAGGGCCTGAGAGACTTTACACGAACTTTGCGAGTGAAATGAGCAGGACCAGGAGATCATTATATACTTCAACAACAATCTTAGATGATGACCAGTTCTGATGGATCAGGCCATCCTCAGCAACGAGATCAACCAAATCATTTCTAATGGAGCAGTAATGAACTGAGCTAGCTATGCCCAGAAAAATAACTCTGGGAGATGACTAAAAACCATTACATTAAATTCTCAATCCCTATATTTATGCACACCTGCATTTTTGATTTCCTTCACAAGCTAATTGTACAATATTTCAGAGTCTGATTCTTTTTGTACAGCAAAATAACGTTTTGGTCATGTATACTTATTGTGTATCTAAGTTATATTTTAATATATTTAACATCTACTGGTCATCCTGCCATCTAGGGGAGGGGGTGGGGGGGGGGGTAAGAGGTGAAAAATTGGAACAAGAGGTTTGGCTATTGTTAATGCTGTAAAGTTACCCATGTATAAATCCTGTAAATAAAAGGCTATTAAATAAAAAAAAATAAATAAAAAAAATAAAAAAAAAATAAATGATCATTAGGGTTTGGACACCATACTTATTTATACTCTTAATATATTTAACATGTATTGGTCATCCTGCCATCTAGGGGAGGAGGTGGGGAGAAGGAGGGGAAAAATTGGAACAAAAGGTTTGGCAATTGTCAATGCTGTAAAATTACCCATGCATGTAACTTGTAAATAAAAAGCTATTAAAATTTTTAAAAATGCTCATTAGAACTGTCACTCCTGATAAACTCATGTCTTACACTCTAAATATTCTACCTATTTAGACATCATAGTTCATTTTTTTTCAGATTTGACCTCTCCCCTCTCTAGACATGAAATATCTTTCCCTTTCTGTCTATTCTGTTCTAATTCTACTTCTTTGCATTTGACTTAAAATATGCCACCTTCTTACTATTTAGTTGACCTCCTAATTATATACCTTCCTAGTTAGTTATGTCCTTCTGCCATATTGTAACAATCTTCCTTTCTCTTAACACAGGATATCCATATGGATTTCTAAACTATCAGTTTTGACTTTTGAATATTGGATATTCCTTAAATTTCATCTTGCCTACATAGATCTCTGACTTCCTGTCTATAATGATCCTCGATGATTAAAAGTCACCACAACACTATTTATGGCTCTGTGTTCACTTAAGAAGACATGTCCCCTTTTCTCCCTAAAACCTGGCATGTAAGAATGACTTTACTAATTTAATGCGTAGTGGACCAGTCAGTTCAAAGAAGTTCCTCAACCTATTAGTCTGATGTATAAACTTTTATTATATAGCATACCTTGATATTATCCAACAAAATCTGTAAAAATGATCTTTTCACAAAATAACAGTTTGGATATGTATACAATATTGTGTTTAACTTATACTTTAACATATTTAACATGTATTGGTCAACCTGCCATTTGGGGGAAGGGGTGGGGGGGAAGGAGGGGAAAAGTTGCAAGAAAAGGTTTTGCAGTTGTCAATGATGAAAAATTACCCATGCATATATCTTGTAAATAAAAAGCTATAAAAAAAAATTCTTTTCTACTCACTGTTTTCTTTTTCTTATTTCCACTAATATATATTCTACCAATCATAGTAAAAAACAAAACAAAACAAAACAAAACAAAAAACAACATCAATAAAAGCCATATCCATGGTTTGGTTTCCTTAATGTTTTTCTTTCCTAAATGTTTACAGGATTTAATATCAAAAGATTATAAGTGCTATAATTCAAAGGCTCATTGAAATCATGATTATTCTCTGGACAATGCTACCACTGCCCTTTGAAAGTTTAGATTTACCTTATTTCTCATTTCTTTTTATGCTTCTCCCTTAAAAAAAAATTAATCCTCCTGAAGTAGGTGAGGATATGTTAAAGAGCTGATATCATAGTAAAAAAGAGAAATCAGAAGCAAGAAAAGATGGGAGAGCTAGATAACAATTGAACCTTTACTACCTTTTAAAAGAAATGGATAGATAACAGGTGCTTTCAATCAATAAAAAATAAATTATATTGTGGAGAAATGTTTATAGACAATATAATGTTAAATTATATGGGATGAGTTTTATAAAGTAATTGTGTTTTAAATTTGGGTGAGTTTCTTTCATGTAATGTAGTTTTCGTGGTTAATTGAGGTATGTGACATATGTACACCTGTGTGAACATGAAGACATGGTCCTTTGAAAGAAAGCACCCACGTGATTGACATTGACTTTGAAAAATTACAGGAACTGCACAACCAGGTTTTGTTCTATTCACTGAATATCACTTATAGTGCTGCCATCAATTTTTCCTGATTTTTTTAGAAGAGAGAAAAGTAAAAATTGCACTTACCTTATAGAAAATGTTACCTAATTCTCTGGATAGTAATAGCATTACCCTTTTCATTATACCAAAAAAAAAAATCTACATTAGCAAATATAAAAATTTTAAATTGCTAATGCCATGATTTTTGAAGTTAGCATACAAGATAAATAATTTGAAAAAACAGTTGTGAATTAATGCTCTCATGTTTGATGACTGCTTGTTATATTATAATTGAAAATCATTTAATGAACAACTTTCTTGTATTAATGATTACTATTATACATTAATGATTAGATAAATAATTCAAAATCAAGAATCCTAAGATTTTTGACATAGAATTAGAAGGAATCTCAAGAATGAGTTAGGGGATATTAACACAAATTATGAATCTCACTCATAACATCCTTATGTTGACCTGAAATCTTGTACTATGTAATGTCCACTCATTGTTCCTATTTTGGCCTTCTAGACCAAGTAGGCTAAGTCTAATCCTCTGTCCATATGATAGACTTTGAATATTTTAAGACCATGATGTCTCTAAAATATTTTATTTTTCAAGAATAAATATTTCCATGTACCTTGTACAAATTTGCTGTGGCATGTTTGTCAGAACCCATCCTCACCTCTCACCCCTACCTTCACTTTTCTAATTTTTCAATGTGCCTTTGAAAATATTATATCTGGAACTAGACACATCTGCAGATGTAGTCTGATCAGGATAGAGTTACATAACTTCAATTTCCCTTTCACCAGGGCATTATATTTTTATGAATGTATCCTAAGTTTTCATTAATTTTTTAGCTGTTCTACTGAAATATTGCATTTCCAGTATCTTAAAATCATTGTGCCTTTTCCCGTGAAATTCTTTCTAGCCATGTTTTCCTAATACCACCCTCTGCTTATATAGAACTAGATAATGAAAACACATAGCCTCTGTGTGTGTGCATGTGATTCCTGAAGCTCTCTCACCTTCATCCAGTGTACTATGCCATTCTCTGTGTGTTGTCTTATGATAATAAAATTTGGAGCTGAAACTGTACTTCAAGGCAAGTTAATCAATAAATAAAACTTTATTAAGTACTTAGTATGTTCCAGGTAGATGTTACACTAAGCTCATGAGATACAAAAAGTTAAGGAACTTACATTCTAATGAAATAGATAATATATTTATAAAGATGTAGATTAATATGCATACAATAAATGGGAGGTAAAATTAAAGTACAAGGCACCCGAATCTGGATTTTAATCAAGCATTTTCACTTTACAAATGTAGAAACAGTTTTGGAGATGAGGAAACAAAGTGGAAGAGGTCTTCTGACAATATATGCTTTCTATCATAGCATGCTGTCTGGCACATTGTCTTAGATATGATTTATTTTACAGTATTTCTCCATCTCTTTCTCTTTTTCTCTTTCTAGACATCTTTCTATTTTACATCTTCCTAGTTTTTATAAGGGCTTTAGGGAATTCTGAAAGATGGAATTTTATTATATTTGACTCAATAAGGTCAGAATTTACATTTGTATGTGTGTGTGTATTGTGGGGTATTGGCTATTAACAAGCCTGAACCAAGCCATAGATAAACTGTGCTTACTTTTTGTTAATCTCAGATTCAACCTAATTTATGGGGGTAGAAAATTCAAAAATTCAATTCACTTCAACAAACTTTTATTGCTCATTTGCTGTATTCACAAGAAAATGCTAAAGGATAGATTTTTAAAGATAAAAATGGAAAAACAACAGGTTTTTGCCTCAAGGCCCTCAAGGCCTTTTTATATTCCCTCAAGGAATTTATATTCCATTCAGATTAAAGAAGTTTTCACTAGAGCTGTATGCTGGCCATTAATATTGTAGACATTTCCAAGAAATTTTAGATGTTGTAGAAGCATAAGCTGATCAATAAGTTGAAATTCAAGAGAGTTAATTAAGAAATATATTATTCTTGGATTCACACACACACAAAAAAATACTCCATACCCATTACTGGGTAGAACGAAGAGACTTTGAAGCCATGCTCTTGAAAAGACCACATGTTCGTATTGGATTATAAACTTTTAATTGGGTTTTACATGAAACTAGGGAGTTCCCTAGTATCAACAGAGGGAAAAATTTCCAAGCATGGGGGACAGTCACAGAGAATGTCCAGATCAAAAATAGAGTTTCTTGTTTGTGGAGAACCAAGAAACTAGTGTGAATGGATGGAATTGTAAATATTGGAGGATAAGATTACAAGCCTGGAAAGGCAGGAAAGGTCTAATTTATGAAGATTTTGGGTTTTGTATTTGATACAAGAAGCAATAGAAAGCCATTTGAGTTTATTGATTAGGATGTGAAATGATCAGATTTGCATTTTAGGAAAATCAATTTATTGCCTGAATGGAAGATGGATTGAAATGGGGAGAAACATGAGGCCAAAGGAATCACCAGCAGGTCTTTGCAATAGTCAAATTGTAAGGTAATCATGGCTTCCATTAAAGTAGTGGTGGCAGTTTCACAGGAGAGAATGCTTTTTCTCATGGTTATTACTATGATATTTTAATTTGATTTCTACTGAGGACATAGAAGATACTGAATATTGTGTTGATAGCAGGACATACCAGGAGATTAAAAAATGCCTGAGAACAACTTGCAATTAAACATTATTTATGTAAATACTAAAAAATAAACAAACAGATTTAGAAACAAACCAATGAAAAAATCACTGATAAGCAGATATATGAATAAATACATTAAATAATAAATACATAAACAAAAATTTGTCTCAACAATTTCCACCATTCACACATACCCTTGAGGTCTGTGAATTCTTTTGATTGGTAATTCATTTACTACATTCAGAAAGTTTGAATTATTCTCTTCTATTATTTTTCTCATTGTGACTTAAATGTTTTACATGTTATTTTCTTCTTGGAGATCTTTGATTCTTCTACTTTCTATCTATCCTGCTTTTACATCAGTATATTTTGTTTATGTAATTAGTACATATTTTTGATGTTATTTTAAAAATAATTCTTTTCTTCTAGTTTGTTCTTTACTTCTGTGTATTTGCATCAAAACTGTCTTTTGTGAACAATATTATAGTACTGTGTAGTATCTTCCATCCTGATGTCTTATCTCATTTCTTTCCTTCTGTTTCTTAGTTCTCTGGCCTGGCACTTGTAGTTCAGAAAACTGCTTTGCAGGTGCCATAGAGTTGTGAACCCTGGCTACCTCTCCTATTCCAGGTAAACCTCTGCAGCCTGTAGCCAGGATGTCTACCACACTGGACATGGCAGAAGAAACTATGGTAAGTGGAGAAGGTTTTATTAGAGGCCTGTGTGGATTTTGAGTCTACTATTACAAACTTACTTCTAGTGTCATTGGAGTTAGACAAAAGTGCTTAGTGAACTCAAGCTTAGTGAGTCTCACTTCATGCATTTTGTTTTTGTTTCATTTTTGTTTATATGTTTATTTTTCAACTTCTTTTGGATTCTATGTTCTTAGATCAAGAAGAGAGATTAAGTTATTTCCTTTATGGCACATAACACATATTTTGGAGAAGTTTTAGAGATCGTGGGGGGACTAAATAAAAATGCTTCATTTCTATCTGGTTTTTCATATCCATACATCATTCTAAATTGGATATAGTTTGAGATCATAAAGAGCATAGGTGAGGTGCCCCCCCAACTAAAAAAACACAGAAATAATAAAAGATGTATCATCACTAGGCATATTTCTAAAAAAAGATCAACAAAAGAACTAATAAACATATATACACACAAATATTTATAACAAGTCTTTTATTGGTGGCAAACAATTGAAATCTGGAAGAAGAATGGAGTTGGGGGAGAAATATCTGTTTGATGTGATTTAAAGAACAATTCTTAACACAATTATGAGATTAAGGTTCAGGCACCGATAAGGCTCCAAATGTTGGGGTTCAGTCTTGTGAAGAGTTAATGATGGTCATTCTCTTTGGCAAAAAGTAGGTTTGGTAAACCAGGAATGGTAAACATGAAATAGAGCTGGGAAAGTAAGGCAAAAAGAATTTTTAATAATTAACAATGGAAAGGACAAGTTCCCTTAGGAGAACTCACAATTAACCAAGAGAAAGGCAACACTTCATGAAGCTGGAGTATGTCATTAGTTGACAGGCTAAATCCATAGAACAGTTTAGCACCCTAAAAGAGTTAGTTAGCTATAAGAAGAAGAAAGATGCCATGGCTCATGGGGAAGGGGTGAAGGAGAAGACACCATGAGTCAGAGGGCCAACGTGCTATAATGTCAAAAGGGATTTAGTAAAGATGTCCTGTGCCATTTATAGGGGAAATTTAATCTTAGGGATTTGACATAATTCAGAGTTCTGGCTGGACCAGCAAGGTGGGGCTACACAGGACCTCCACAGAAGAAAGTAGTATAAGATTGAACTGATCCCCATCAGTTTCCTTTCTGCTTGCCTCAGGTAGTAATTTTATCAGTCTTTTAGTCTTTCTCTGCCAACCCTACCTAGTAACCCCAAATCTCATCACTTTGACTACTGGCTAACCAAGTTATGATTTATGAATATAAACTAGGGACTTTATTTCCCATTGGGTGTAACACTATGCAGATAAGCATGAACACACATGCATATAGGTAGTGCAGTGGATGGAGTGTAGGGTAAGGAGTGAGACAGACGTTTTGAGTCCAAATATGGCTTTAGACGCTTACTTACTGTCTGACTCTGGTCAAATCACTTCACCCTGTTTGCCTCAGTCTTACCTATAGAATGAGCTGGAGAAAGAAATGGCAAACTATTCTAGCATCTTTGCCAAGAAAAAACCCAAGTAGGATAAGAAAGAAAATAACTAAAAAATGACTCAACAACAACACAATTTAAAGAATATACAATATGAGGGTGAGTAGAGAAAAAATGAGAAGTGGGATCAAGCTTCTTGGAGAAGTTAAGTTTGGAGCAGTGTTTTGAAAGAAAAAATGAAGCCCAACTTTTGGAGATCAGGAGGGAGAACATTCTAGGCATGGGAGACAGCTAGGAAAAAGCTTCACAATTAAGAGATGTGATTTTCTGTGTGAAAATCATCAAGAATACTGGAAAGGTAGAAAGGGGACAGGTTTGGAAAGTAAAAAGGAGAATGTTAAATGTGAGCTGGGACATATAGAAGACCATTGGAATTTTATTGAATGCCATAGTCAGACCTTGCTTTAGGAAGATTGCTATGTCTGGAAATCAGTCAAAGGTTTATGACAATAGCATTGGATTGATGCTTGTGTGAGAAGATGGAGAAAGTCATATACAATAGATAATTTCTAAGTATTTTTGTATTGTGTTAAAAAAAAACTACTTTCAATATTAAAAACCAAACCAAACCAATCCAAAATACTGAGGACATAAATAAAGACTAGAAGGAGAGAGAAGCTAAAAAAAAAATGAGGGTTTTTTTATTTTGCTTTTTAGATAAAGTTCTCCTTCCAGTGAAATAATATGTAGAAATATGTAGAAACAATGAAACAGGATTAATTCTGGCCTGTGATAATTACCATGAAATTACATGCAGCTTTACATTAACCCTAATGTGAGGTGCTTCACAGTGGAACACAAGGGTTCACAAATAGAGTAATCTTTTCCAAGCTGGGACAATGGGGAATGCTTAGTCATGCCAATGAGATCTCCCTGGAGAGTAGCAGGAAGCTCTTGCCTGTTGTGAAATATAAAAATTACTGACTAAAAGGTTCTTTGCCATCAATGAATGCTATTAATATTGTGGTATCTACTAAAGGCATTTTAATGAGCTTTTAGGATTCTTTAAATAATGAATAGACCTCTTCATTTAAAAAACAATTCTTTATATGTGGATAGAAGAGAGTTACCTTTATCTTGTCCATAATTTCAGGTTAACCTTATTAAATCTTTATATTGAAACAAAGAGAAATTCATGCTTCTTATGCCCTAGGAAGGCTCTCTGTCTCTGCCTCTGTCTCTCTTTCTTTCTTTGCCTGTCTCTATCTGTCTGTTTTTTCCTTTGTAATTAACACCTTCAAAAATAATCCTAAATTGATACAATCTATGTTCACAATCTGTGACAAGAATAATTTAGGAAAAGAAAATCTTCCTTTGAGATCAAGAAGAGCCCTTGCAATGCTTCAAATTGTTCATGGGAATGAAGAGATTGTTCAGAACTCCATTTCAGTCCAAGAACGTTCTGAGTAAATAAGTCTAGGCTATTCAGAAACTGAATGCTTCTAAATTTTATCCCCTTCTTACACTGACCCTTTTAAGACCCCTTTTTACTGGATCATAGCTGGCAAGAATTCTTAATTGGTTTTTAGAGATGAACTGGCAAGATGTGAGAAGAGGAATATTAAGACAGGTAAGAAGAAAGGAGGCAAGGTAAAGAAAGGAGGGCTTATGTTGGAACAGCTTAACAAAAGCATGATCTCCATATGCATAGTGAAATATTGCATGGAAAACACTTGGAAGCTTTTCCATCCAGGAATAGCTGTTTTAAATGGTACACTTTAAAGAAAATTCAAAATTTGTCTCTGTGTGCAGTTATCAAATTTGAATGTTAGTCATTCCCTTTATTTCCATTTAAGAATAGGTTACAGGATTCTTTCTCTCCTTTCTTGTTTTGCCATGATGAACATGTACATACATTTTATGTGTCAGATGATATCACAAAGTGCTGATACCCTTCTTACCAAATTTATGTCCCTTGAGAACAAAACATGAAGGAAGATTGAAAGTTGGTATTTGATTTGCTATACTGCATGTATTTAATACTTAAAGTTTACAATAGGGAAGGTATAAGATAGTTGATACCAAATTGCCAAGGCATAATATCCATTATTTCATTATCTAATCCAAAGAAAATGAGGCACAAAATGAAATATACTACAAGGCAAGAAACAATTAGAATGAAACGAATTACTAATTGCAAGCTATTGTTTTGCTTATCTCCAAGTCCCAGTATTTTATAAAGACCTAAATAATGGTTGTCACTCAAATTTAAATGTATTGTTAATAAATTTTCTAAAAGCTTGCTTTTTCATACATCTCTTCTGTGTTATTAATGCAAAAAAATGCTGTTCTACTCCTTAAAGTGTGCAAATATTATAAATTGATTCTGAGAGCACTTTTGATGAAGCAGACTTTACATTAATTTATCACAGCGTCTCAATCAGACAGTTAAAGGCAATGATCAGGCATAAATAATTTTTTTGGAGTTATATTCAAAATAGGGTAGGAGAATACTGCATTATCTGGAGAGTTAGCTGTGGAGTCCAGAGGTATAGGATCAGACCTAGTCTTTGACATATAGTTTCATTATAACTTTCCTTAAGGGAGTTACATTTTTAGTTGCCCAGCCAATTGTCTTTAGGACACTAAGTTGGAGAACAATTTCTGGTTTGTCTTGCTAGGGGAGGTTTCTTTCTTGGCTGTTTGCCATACCTATGATATAGTAGATCTGAACACATATAACATGCAAAAATGAAAGATTAAATAGACAGGTAAGATGATAATAATACCTGACACACAGTAGTTGATTAAAAAGCATTTGGTGATTAAAAATAATACTTACTGATTGACCACATTAAATGGGACTTAGTAGCATAATTGATGAAGTGCTTCATGTCAGAAAGATGTGAATTTATATCTTTCCTCAAAACTTAATAACTTTCTTATCATTGGAAAACCACTTGATAACTTCACTCTTAAGTCTCAGTTTGGGTAGTTTAAAACTTCATTAACATTTTTATCCATCCTTTCAAGGGGTGTAGGTCATTGTATTTTAGTACTATTCAGATCTAGAAGATGTGCATAGTTGAGCAAAGGTTTTGATCTTTTCAGGAGTCAGTTACCCTTTCACAACTTTTCCAAGATATAAAAGGAAAGATCACAGTCTGATTGAAAGGAAATGCCAAGATGAAAAGACAACTGTTCTTCCTTTCATGTGCTTCTAGGAACAGGAAGAGAAAAAAATAGTTAAATTGTACTAGGAAAATAAATTCATCCATTAAAAATCATTTGGAAACTTAAAAGGGATAACCAATTACTAATAATAAACAGGGGCCTGCTAAGCACATTCATTCAAATTTTGACACAATGTTAGAAGCAAAGAACTAATTTGCCACCTATCTAGTGCAAATCTCTGACTGAGTTTTCCTTGATGATGGATCAATTGGCCTCAACCGGTTCGAAATGGTGTGACAATATCTTTCAAAATGAAATTGGACAAGCCATTTCTGTCTTCAATGAGTGTGAAATATACTACAAATATATGTAATATGGGAAAATGGAAAGTCTTCAGGATTTGCAATCAGAGGACATAGATCTGAGCCCACATATTCTACTTTATACATGTGTGACATTGGATAATAAGCTAGTCAACAAATATTTGATAAACTAAATTCTTAAAAAAGAAAGTTAAAAGGAAAAGAATTCATTCCTCCAGGTTACATTTAAATGATGGAGGAAGTATCTATATAAACAAATATATACAAATTATGTTCAGAGTAGGGAAAAGGCAATCTTATATTGAGACATCAGTAGCTGGATTGCCTATGAAAGGCCTCTTGCAGAAGGTGATGTTTAAGCTGAGTCTTCAAGGAAATCAATGATTCTGAGAGTAAAGAGGGAGGGCTTTCCAGACACAGAAGACATTTAGAAAGAATGGATAAGTATTTTAATCAAATATGGCTGGGCTAAACATAAGTAGCGAGAGAAGACAGTGTAAGAAGACTAGTAAGGCAGGAAAGTACTCAGTTATGAAGACCATTGAATACCATAGAAATTCATATTTCAGCACTGAGGTAACAGGGTACCACTGGAATTTATTGAAGAAATGACTGACATGAGAAGACTAGTATTTTAGGATATTCTCTTTAGTGACTGTATGCAGAATAGTTTGGATTGAGAGACTTAAACCAGGGAAAAAGTCTTCATAATAAACTAGGTGAAAAGCTTTGGGTAGCTGTGAAAAACTGATTATTTTGCATATCCATATCTATCTATCTGCTTGTCTGTTTGTCTATCAATCTATCTAACTGTCTGTCTTGCCATTTAAACTCTCAAGATTTCAGCTTGCTCATTTGTCAAATGATTTCTTTTTTTTCTGTTTTTTTAAGTTGCTGATACTTATACTTTTTTATTATTTTTAATCCAGTGAAGAATTGTTTGATTATTATTATTATTATTATTTCTTTTTTTTTTGTTTAATAGCCTTTTATTTACACGTTATATGCATGGGTAACTTTACAGCATTAACAATTGCCAAACCTCTTGTTCCAATTTTTTAACCTCTTACCCCCCACGCCTTCCCCCAGATGGCAGGATGACCAGTAGATGTTAAATATATTAAAATATAAATTAGATAAACAATAAGTATACATGACGAAACCGTTATTTTGCTGTACAAAAAATCAGACTCTGAAATTTTACAATTAGCTTGTGAAGGAAATCAAAAATGCAGGTGGGCATAAATATAGGGATTGGGAATTCAATGTTGGTTTTGTCATCACCCAGGTTCTTTTCTGGGCTAGTTTTATTCCCATTTGCTCCATTGGAAATGTTTGGTTTCTCCTTTGAATGGGTCCATCAGAACTGGTCATCATATTTTTTGAAGTATATAATGATCTCCTGGTCCTGCTCATTTCCTCAGCAACTTATTAAGTCTCCCGGCCTTTCAAAATCATCCTGTTGGTCATTTATTACAGAAAAATAATATTCCATAATTTCATATACCACAATTTATTCACCATTCTCCAATTGATGGGCATCCATTCAGTTTCAGTTTCACCACTACAAAAGGGCTGCCAAAATCTTGTGCACATGGGTCCCTTTCCCTTCTTTACAATCTCTTTGGGATATAAGCCCAATATAACACTTGGACAAAGGGTACAAGTTTGATAACTTTTGGATAGTTCCAAACGACTCTCCAGAATGGTTGGATTCGTTCACAACTCCACCAACAATGCATCAATGTCCCAGTTTTCCTGCATCCTCTAACAATCATCATTATTTTTCCGTCATCTTGAATCGCAGGTGTGTAGGTATCTTAGGTTGCTTAATTTGCATTTCTTGATTAATAATAAGTTGGACATCTTTTCATATATCTAGGAATAGTTTCAATTTCTTCATCTGAAAATTGTTGTTCATATCCGTTTTCAATTGGAGAATGGCATTTTTATAAATTGAGTTAATTTCTATATATTTTGGAAATGAGGCCTTTATCAGAACCTTGGACTTAAAAAATATTTTGATTTATTCTTCCCTTCAATCTTGTCTGCATTAGTTTTTTTTAAAAAACTTTTCAGTTTGGTATAATCAATTTTTTTTTGGGGGGATCGTAAACTCAGTTCTTTTTGGTCATAAAGTCCCCCTTCCACAGGTCTGAGGGTAAACTTCCTGTGTTCCTCTAATTTTTAAAATTTTCTTCTTTTCCTAGGTCAAGAACCCATTTTGCCTTATCTTGTTGTATGGGTGAAGTGTGGATCAATGCCTGTTTCGCCATATTGTTTCCCAATTTTCCAAGCAATTTTATCAAACAGTAAGTTCTTATCCCAAAAGCTGGGGTCTTTGGGTTTGAAAACTAGGTTCTATATTTGTTGACTGTTTCATCCCAAACCTAACCTATTCCACTGATCAACTAAATTTCCTTAGCCAATCCAAATGGTTTTGGTAACTGCTGCTCTATAATATAATTTAGATTGGTACAGCTTTAAAACCTTCATTTGATTTTTTTTCATTAATTCCCTTGAAATTCTTGACCTTTTGTTTTTCCATATGAATTTTGTTTGATATTTTCAGGTCATTAAAATAGTTTTTGGGAGTCTATTGGTATGTGCTAAAAAACAGTTAGTTTAATTAATATTGTCAGTTTATTATATTTGCTTGCCCTATCCAAGGCATTTTTTTTCCCATTGGTTAGATCAGACTTAATTTTGGAAAAGTGGTCTAAATTTTGCTCATAAAGTTTCTCATTTTCCTTGGCAGATGATTCTAAATATTTTATATTATCAGTAGTTTTTAAATGGAATTTCTTTTGTAACTCTGACTGTTGGTTTTTTAGTGAAATATAAGAATGCTGATGACTTATGTGGGTTTATTTTATAAAGCAACTTTGTAAAGTTGTGGATTATTTCTAATAACTTTTTTAGAATTCTAGGGTTCCTAAGTATACCATCATGTCATCGGCAAAGAGTGATAATTTGGTTTTCATTGCCTATTCTTTATTCCTTTAATCTCTTTTCAGCTCTTATTGTAAAGCTATGTTTCAATACAATATTAAATAGTAACGGTGATAGTGGGCCTTGTTTCCTCCAGATCTTATTGGGAATGGTTGCAGTTTGTCTCTATTACAATGATGCTTACTGATGGTTTAAATAGATGTTGATTATTTTAAGGAAAGTCCATTTATTCCTATACCTCAAGTGTTTTTTAATAGGAATGGATGTTGGATTTTAAAATGTTTTTTCATCTATTAGATGATCATAGGTTTTTTTAATTTGGTTATTACTGGAATTATATTGATAGTTTTCCCAATATTGAACCATCATTCCTGGTATAAATCCTACTTGATCATGTGTATTATCTTGGAGATGATTTTCGTGTCTTTTTTAATATCTTATTTAAGATTTTAATCAATATTCATTAGGGAGATTGGTCATAATTTTCTTTCTTTTTTTTCACCTCTTTATATCAGTACCATGTCTGTGTCATAGAAGAATTTGGTAGGACTCCTTCATTCCTATTTTATCAAATAATTTATATAGTTGGCCAATTGTTCTTTTTAAATGTTTTAAAATTCATTAAATCCATCTTTTGGGGATTTTGTCTTGGGAGTTGTTTAATTGCTTTTCTTTTCTTTTTTTCTGAAATGGGACTATTCAACAATTTTCCCTCCCTGTTAGTCTGGAAGTCTATTTTTTAGGTATACCATTTTTTAGGTTATCAAATTTATTGGCATAAAGTTGAGCAAAATAACTTCTTATTATTTTCAATTTCCTCTTCCTTGGTGGAAAGTTCTCCTTTTCATTTTTAAGACATAATTTCATTTTCCTCCTCCTTTTTCTAATCAATTTACCAAAAAGGCTTTCTATTTTATTGGCTTTTCCATAGAACCAACTCTGAGTTTTTTAATTAGTTCAATGTTTTTTTTACTTTAATTTTTTTTCTCCTTTTAATTTTAAATTTCCAATTTAGTATTTGATTGGGGGGTTTTAATTTTGGTCTTTTAGTTTTTAGTTGCAAGCCCAATTTTTTCTTTTCTTTCTCTTTTATTCAAGTAAGCCTCAAGGATATAAAAAATCCCTCATTACCCTTTGGCTGCATCCCACAAATTTTGGATGATGTCTCATCATTGTTCATTATCTTAATTGAAATTATTGTTGTATCTATAATTTGCTGCTTCAAATCATTCTTTAAAGATGAGATTGTTTGTTTCCAATTACCTTTTGGTCTATTTCCCCTAACTTTTGTTGAATGTAGTTTTTTATTGCCATGATCGAAAAGGCATTTACTATTTTGCTTTCTTGCATTTAATTTTAGGTCTTTATGTCCTAATATATGTCAATTTTGAATAGGTTCCATGAACTGTAGGGAAAAATTATATTCCTTTCTATCTCCATTAATTTTCTCCAAAGATCCAAATACCTAATTTTTCTTATTCCAGTTACTTTAATTTCTTTCTTATTTGTTTTGTGGTTTGGTTTGTCTAATTCTGAGGTCAAGGTTGAGATCTCCTATTACAGTTTTGTTGTCTATTTCTTCACAACCTTTAATTCTCCTTTGGAAGTTGGATGCCATACCATGGGATATATGTTTAATATTGATTTGCTTCGTTTTTTATGCGCCCTTTGCAGGATGTAGTTTCCTTCCCTTATCTCTTTTAATTGATCAATTTTACTTTTGCTTGATCAGATGGATGGCTACCCCTCTTTTTGCTTCACCGAAGATAAAGATTTTGCTCCAGCCTTTTACCTTTACTCTATATGTATCTCCCTTCTTTAAATTTGTTTCTTGTAAACAACATATTGTAGGTTTCTGACTTTTGATCCAGTCTGCTATCTGCCTCCTCTTTATAGGGGAGTTCATCCCATTCACATTTATGGTTAGAATTACTAAATCTGTATTTCCTGCCATCCTAATAACCCCAGATTATTCTTTCCTTATTCTTGCCTCCCAACCCTCTTTCCCCTTTTAAACATTACCCCTTGTATCAGATTTTATCCTCTTTATAATCCCCTCCCCTGAGTCCTCTTTATAAGCCCTCCCTCCCCTTTGAGTCGTTCCCCTTCCTTCCTTATTACTCTTTACTTTTCTTTTCCTCCCCGTTTTTAATAGGCGAGAGAAATTTTCTAAAACAAATGTCAATTATTTTTCTTTACTTCGAGAGAGTAGATTCACCAAATTTTTCCCTCTTAAGTTCCCCAGATATGATAAGTTTCCTTTGCCTCTTTGTGGGATGGGTTTCCCTTTTTTATCCCCTCCTTCCCACCTTATTCTGCTTTCCCTTCCATATGTACTTCCTTTTTATGTTATATCGAAAATCAAATTATACATTATTTTTTTGTATATCCACAACAGAAAAAATTTCAAGAGTTATTTTTACCTTTTCTGCATCTTGATTTCAGGTTGAGATCAAATTTTGTTTAGTTCTGGTTTTTTTCTTCAGAAACAAATGGAATTCATTTTTTTCATTAAATTCCATCTTTTCCTGGAAGAAAATGCTCAGCTTAGCTGGGTAGTTTATTCTTTGCATTCAAGTTCTTGTCCTTTGGAATATCATATTCCAGGCCCTTCTTTCCTTTAATGTAGAGGCAGCCAGATCTTGGGTGATCCTTATTGTGGACCTCGGTATTTAAATGATTATTTTTTTGGCTGCTTGTAAAATTTTTTTCCTTAATCTGAAGCAAAAGCCACAATATTCCTGGGGGTTTTTTATTTTAGGGTTTCTTTCGAAGGTGTTGATGAATTCTTTCAATGCCTTTTTACCTTCTGTTCTAACACTGGGCAGTTCCTTTTTGATGATTTCTTGTAAAATAGTATCTAGGTCTTTTTTCATAAAGTTTTGGAAAGTCCAATAATTCAGATTATCTCCCGATCTATTTTCCAAGTCTGTCGTTTTGGGTAGATAATTCATGGTTTTTTCCAGTTTTTTTTTTTTTTTTGCTTAACTAATTTTTGTGTCTCAATGAATCATTAGTTTCTATTTTTCATTTAATTTTTAAAGAATTATTTTCTTTATTAGCTTTTTTTACCTTTTCTGTTTATGTCCAATTGAGTTTTTAAATTATTGTTTTGGTTTGGAATTTTTTTCCATTTCACTAATTTTTTTTAGTGAATTATTTTCTTTTCCAATTCTTAGATCCCTTTTTGGAGTGTTCTTTTTGTCTTTTCCAATTCCTCCTACTTTTTGTGAGTTCTTTTTCTTTTCCAATTAAAATCCTATTTCTGTAATTTTTATTTTTTCCAATTCACAGTTCTTACTTTCCTAAGATTTTTTTATTTTTCCAACACCAATTTTGTTTCCCCACTTCCTGGGAATTTTTAACCTTCAATTGATTTCAGGAAGTTGTTGCCTTTTAAGGTTTCCTTTCCTTTCCCCATTTATTTCTAATTCTTTGGACTTTTAATGGTCTCTTCTTGAGGCATCATGTAAAGGAGGACAGTCTGATGTTTTTGTGTTTGGGTCTCTTAGGTTTGGACCTGCTCTTTTTCTGCTAAGAAGCTGTTGATCGTTCTTTTCATCTTTTTAATTCATGTTTTAAAGCCTTTGGGTATGCCTCCAGGCAAGGGGTTACCAGCCCTCTGCCGAGCAGGGAGACATAAACCAATTTCTGGCCGAGGTTTGGGGGCTCTGGTGAGAGTTTTCCCTTCCCCAACAGGAAGGGGGCGCACTTAAGCTTGGGTGCCCAGGGGGCTGTGGGTTAGCGAGCCCTTGGTAGAGACTAAGGGGAAAGTGTCACTGCCCCAGGCCGGATCATCTTGTGGGACTGGAGTTTGCAAACCGGACCCAGGACCACCCCAACTCTGCCCAGCCCTGCCTGTGCAACGGCCCTGGGAAAGTCAGGCCCCAAAAGGCCCACCTGCAAGTTGAGGTCCGGGCTGTGTCCTCCCGCAGGATCACACCTGCCCAAGGGAAAAGCCCCAATGGGGGTTGGGGTGCGTGCTTGTGCTGAGATCTGTGCTTTCCTTTCGGTTTTGGCTCTCCCGAACCTAATTTCTCCCACGTGATCACCCCCTGGCCCCGGAACCAACCTTTTTTGGCGAAAGGGCAGATTTTTCCCAGCTGGTGAGTTGTTCTCTTTTATCTTTACAATTGTGCAGTCAAGACTATTTTTGTGGTCGATATAATTTGATAAAGAGGGTAAGAAGAGTTTAGAAAGTCGAGGTGCCTTCCCCCATCTTGACGCCCGGAGGGTTTTACTTTGATCCAGTCTGCTCTCTCCTCCTTTTTGGGGAGTTCATCCCATTCACATTTAGGTTGAATTACTAAATCTGTTTTCCTGCCATCCTAATAACCCCAGATTATGCTTTTTCTTGCCTCCCCAACCCCTTTTTTTGAACTTTGTACCCCACTTGTATCACAATGTTCCCTCCTTAATTTCCCACCCCCTTGAATCTTTTTCCCTTCCTTCCCTTTTTCTTTTTCTTTTGCCCTTTTCCTCCCCCTTTTTAATTGAGGGGAATTTTTTCAAAACAAATGTCAATTATTTTTTTTTGAGCCAACCTGATGAGATAAGATTCACAAAAGTTGCTCCCCTCAAATTCCTTCAGTATGATAAAGTTTTTTCCCTTTGGGATGTGGTTTCCCTTTTTTATCCCTCCTTCCCACCTTTATTCTGCCATCATCCCTTTTCCATATTACTTCCCTTTTTTGTTATATCAGTAAAATCAAATTTACATGTTTCTTTTTGTATATCCCAACAAAATACAACCAAGAGTTATTTTACCTTTTCCATCTCTTGGTTCTATGGTTGGAGATCAAACTTTTTTGTTTGTTTGTTTTTTTTCCTTAGAAACAAATGGAATTATTTGTTTCATTAAATGTCCATCTTCTGAAGAAAATGCTCATTATTGGGTAGTTCTTCTGGCTGCATCCCAAGTTCTTTTGGCTTTCAGAATATAAATTTAGGCCTTTCAACCTTTAATGTGGAGGCAGCCAGATCTTGGGTGATCCTTATTGTGGCACCTCGGTATTTAAATTTTTTTTTTTTTTTTTTTTTTTTTTTTTTTTTTTTTTTTTTTTTTTTGGCTGCTTGTAAAATTTTTTTCCTTAATCTGATAGTTCTGAAATTTGGCCACAATATTCCTTGGGGTTTTATTTTAGGGTTTTTCAGAAGGTGTTCGAATTCTTTCAATCCTATTTTCCTTTGATTCTATTACTTTGGGCAGTTCTCTTTGTGATTTCTTGTAAAATATTTTCAGCTCTTTTTTCATCATAGTTTTCAGAAGTCCAATAACCTCAGATTATTCTCCTAGATCTATTTTCAAGTCTGTCGTTTTAAGTAGATAATTCATGGTTTTTCCAGTTTTATTTTTTTTGTTTTGCTTGACTGTTCTGCTGTCTCAATGAATCATTAGTTTCTTTTGTTCAGTTCTAATTTTTAAAAATTTTTTCTTATTGCTTTTTTTTTTTCTTTCTGTTATGTCCAATTGGGTTTTTAAATGTATTGTTTTTTGGTCCGTGAATTTTTTTCCCATTTCACTAATTTTTTTTAGTGAATTATTTCTTTTCAATTGATCTACTTTCGAGTTCTTTGTTTTTCCAATTCACAAACCTACTTTCTTGTAAGTTCTTTGCTTTCCAATTCCAAAATCCTACTTTCTAGTGAATTCTTTATTTTTCCAATTCACAGTTCTTATTTCCTAAGATTTTTATTTTTCCAACACCAATTTTGTTTCCTGCACTTCCGGGAATTTTTTAACTTTTTCCAATTGTATTTCAGGGGTTGTTGCTCTTGTAAGGCTTTCTTTCCTTTCCCCATTTATCTTCTAACCTCTTTGGACTTTTAATGGTTCTTCTATGATATCATCATGTAAAGAGGACAGTCTGCATGTTTGTATTTGCTGTCCTTCAGTTTTGCTGACCTGCTCTTTTTCTGCATAGAAGCTGTTGATTGTTCTTTTCATCTTTTTTATTTATGTTTAAAGCCTTTGGGATGCCTCCTAGGTGGGGGTTACCAGCCCTCTAGAACCAGAGATGAAACTGGTTTCCGCCCAAGGTGGCAGTGCCTGAGTGAGAGTTTTCCCTTCCCCAACAGGAGATGGATTCAGCACTGGCAGAGCTATCAAAGTGCCCAGTAGGTTAGAGACGTTGGGGCAGAGACAAGGGGAAGTGTCCTGCCCCAGGCCAGAGCCTTGTGGGGCTATTGGTTTGGTTTGACCAAAACATGATTCTACAGGAACGCCCAGTGGTTCTCTGTAACATCTCTGCCCCAACGTTTTCCCCAACAAATGGGTCTGGAAAGCCTATGGCCCCAACGGCCCCCACTGGCAGATTAGAGGGGCTAACCCTGGGTTGTGCCCCTCCCCTGCAGGTTCCAACCCCCAAGGAAAGTCCCAACGCGGGTTGGGGTGTGAGCGGCGAGATCGGCCACTTTCGGTTTGAGGCTCTCCTAGGAACCTAATTTCTCTCCCAGTTTATGCTGATTTCCCCCCTGGCCCCGGAACAAACCTTTTTTGGCGAGAGTGCAGATTTTCCTCAGTTGGTGAGTTGTTATACTTCTTATCTTTAGGAATTGTAACAGTCAAGACTATTTTTGAGGACTCGATATAATATTGATAAAGAGGGTAAGAGAAGAGCTTAGAAAGTTATGTGTGACTTCTCCGCCATCTTGGCTCCTGTCAAATGATTTCTAAAGTCTCTTGAGCTAGAAACATATGACCAGTATACATTTTTCATGAAAATGAATTTACATACAGAAAAACATAAACCTTCATGGGTTCCAACTTTTGGATCAGAAATGAAACAGTACATAAGCCATAGTGTGGAGGTAGGAGAGGCAAAATATTGGGAATTCATTCCCTTATTACTCCTTCACATTTTTAATATATTCAACTCCTGGGGTCATGGGGTCTCGAGTCCAAAACTGTTTCTGTACTTATTAATTTCAGTGAAATTGATGGTTCTTCCTGTACTTTTGTTATCAGTATCTTGATTTATAAAAATATTGTCTTTATAACATTTTTCAAATATGCCTGTGGACTCAGAAGGTGGCAGGAATGAATTTATAGTAGATGACAAATCTTCACGTACACATAAGAGGCTAGTAAGAATCTCTATCTTTCTCTGTTGACTCAATACTATGCACTGGCTTCAGTCTGGCCAGTCTGTTCATTGAATGAATCATAGCAAAAGGGAAATGTAGAGGCATGTAGGAAATCCTTTTTAAAATCCTATTGTTTGGCAGAAGACTTTACTACAAAATTCATATGATGAAAGTTGAGATTCCAGCATCTTGGCTGTATTATATAAAATCCACAGTATACTTTACATGTTTGTTCCCCATGGGTGGGACTCACCTGGAGGTACACAAACACAGGCTAAATAAATGCAAGACTGAGAAGGTTAGAAGAAAAGTCTGTCTTTATGAAAGATAATTTCTTTTGAGCTTGGGAGTGGGAGAAACTTCTCCCCTTGAATACAATCTGATCCCACAAGGAAAGGGGATATCAATTTTCCAATGCCCTATAAAGAACTATTTCCAGAATACAAACAGAAGGATGCTCTAGGAAGCATTGCTTTTTTCCAATATAAGTTTTGGGCTGTTGTCCAATGAAAGGATTTGTGTAGAAATATTGATGAATAAGGATTTTTGATTTGGATTCAGTGTGGGGTATAGCTAATAATATGTTTTCATTTTTTTTATAGATCACAAAACTCTAGATTTAGAAATGAAATGTACTTCAAAGATCATCTAATCCAACCCTTTCATACAATCAATGACAGAATTGAGGTAAAAAAAGGTTAAATGATTTCCTCTAATTTCACTTGCTAGCAAATATTTGAAATAGCTTTTGAATTCAAGTCTGCCTGACTCTATATCCCTATTTTCTATCATGCTGCCTCCCACGACTTTGCTGATACACCCTCTTTAAATTGTCAGTAGCAAATGAGCCACATGGTCAAAGAAAAACAAAAAGGCTGGTCAAATCTTACCAGAAATTCCACATTTTCTATTTAATGAAGAGACACATATAAAAACAATTTAAATTTAAATCATGGAGTTTTCTCCACTATGTTTCCAAAGTATCTAGAATAGACCATAGTAATCCTACTTACCAACTAAAAGCAGGAATCATACACATAGTAGGCATTTTAGAAATCCTTACTTAATTGAATGAAGTACCATTTTTCTCAATATTAAGTAGAAGTAAATACTTCTAAAAATAAAATGGGGGAAATAGCAAGTAGGAAAGAGAAAGGTCAGGAAACAAATAACTTCACAGTATATTTTGAGGTTGTATTTTATTATTTTGAGCTACCTTGTTAGATTTAATGTAAATGTATTTAAAACAAACCGTACATAATGGAAATTCAAATGTAAAGATCCTTCCTGTTCTTTATATATTGAAATGATAGTAGTTTTTAATATTTTTCTTTTTTAAATGTATCAATTATTTCTATTAAACATTCTTTTCTTTTTAAAATTTGAGTTTTAGATTATTTTTTCTCTATCCCATTCCTCTTCCACCCACCAGAAAGGCAAACAATATGATGTAGATTATACTTGTGAAATTATGATATTGACTACAACAGAAAAGAAAAGAGAGGGAAAAAAATGAGAAAGAGAAAAGAGGGGGGAAAAAGCATATTAAAAAAGTTTTACTGTGCCAAGCTTAAGGCCTTGAGCTGTGTGTGTGTGTGTATGTGTGTGTGTGTGTGTGTCTGTGTGTGTGTGTGTGTTGCTATTTCCAGAGCTAGTTTGTGAATCTGAAAATTTTAGGTGTTTCCAAGGTAGTGCTCTCCTGAAAGGGATGTAGTTACTGTTCTCCTTGTCTACACTCTGATCTTTACTAAGGATGGGTTCTTGATTCTCCATAGCCTGAAGTATTACTGCCCATTTTCTCCCTAGAAATGACTCAGAACTGCTCATGAGGAATTAAATTTCCAATAAGCCACACCTGTACTGCCAGCAAAGTGTTTCCTGTAATCTGTTTTTGACTCATCATCTTACCCTTTTACAATCTCTGGGCTGAAAGGTCTTAAAGCTGCTGTTGCTATCATGACTATCTCCAAGGCTCATCTCTAGTGCTCCTGACCCCTCAGACCTTTGCCCACTTTGATGATATAGATTTCTCCTACCAACCTCTTGAGTTTTCTCCTTACCTTTTGTTGCTGCAACTCCAAAATTTGATTTGAGGCACACTTTTAAAGTTTTTTGGAGGGGAATGTTGGGTGAATTCAGCTAATTGCACTTGCATTTGCATTTAGTATAGGAGAAGTTGATAAAAGAAAAAAGACTTAATGACTCACTAATGGTTATAGAGACAGTAAGAGCAATAAAAGAATTCTCTGTTTTCCTTTGAACCTAATTAACTGAATAATTGAATAAAAGTCTGAAAGAAGAGAGCATTATATAAGTAGGACAGGATCTAATTCAAACAAAGACCTCTAATTCATCAAAGATCTTTAAGCAATGAGAGAAAATTTATTCTGCTTAAACACCTACAATGTCATTCTTTATTGTTGTTCTTCCTTCTTTAAATGAAGAGGTGATATAGTCTAGTAGGTTGGACTTGAATTTAGGAAGATCTGTGGTCCAATGACCTGGGAGAGATGTGTAATTATTACCTGTGAGCTTGTGTGAATAAATCCATTAATCTCAGTAAATTATAGTTCCCTCATCTGTAAAATGGGAATTTAGGATGAACTCCTTACTTCACAGAGTTAGTAGAAAACTCCAATTAAAGAATGTAGAAATGAAAATGATTATTTCATTTGATCCTTTAAAATACCCTTGAAGTCAGGTGCTATTATTATTACTATTTTAAAGATAGAAAAATTGAGACAAAAAGTCATTAAATTATTTACCCACTCTTATACAGCTTGTGATTCCCTGAAGGTCAGCTTCAACACAGGTCTTCCTAAGTTTAGGCCAGTACACTATCCACTGACACACCTAGATATCCCTAAAACTTTCTAGATGAGATCTTTCCTATTCTCCAACAAGAAAGAGAGTGTGGCAATATCATTCTTCTATTGCCCTTCTTGAGAACTGATTTTCTTTTAGAATATAAATTGGGTATTACAAAAAGGAAAATATTATTTAAAGAATGGTCAGAGCATTTATTTACACTATGGAGTCATCTTGTTCTTCTCTTTCCCTGTTTTGTGTATTTCAATGAAAAAAATGAACTACTGATAACAAAAGGATACTAAAAAATTATTTCACCATCAAAAGTACTACATACATGATGACAGTTATCTAACCTGACCTCATTCACTTAGTATCAATATTATTTCAACCAAGTTACTTAAACTCTGTCTCAATTTCCTCATCTGTAAAAAGGGAGAATTACTAATACCCCTTCAGGTTGTGATAAAGCTCAAATGAGATAATAATTTCAAAGAGTTTATTATAGTGCCTGACACATAGTAAACATATGTAAATGTTAGTTATTATAACTTTGTGGTCATACTAAAGGGAAAGCTGCATTTTGAGATTAAAAAGCCCTCACCCTTCACAAAGGCTTCTTGGAACTGCAGCTTGAAATATAATACTTTTTCTAATCTATTTCCCAGAATTCTTTTGAGATATAGATTGGATTTGTGAATTTTTAAATATAATAATAAAATTATAACAATGATAGCATTTGTAGAATGATTTAATATTTGCCAAATGCTTTACAATTAATATCTAATTTTATCCTCATTCATACCTTTGGGATTAGTTGCAATTATAATTCCCTTTGACCAGGGGCATCACAGTTATTAATTGTTATTGCAGATGCCCCTATAATGAAATGCATGGTTTATTATTTTGGAAGCAGATCTATATCATATTGGTAAGAGAAAAACATGACTTATGTCTGGTATTCTAGATTTTCTGTAAGTTACCTTCATGAGCTACAGTATTCCATTCAAATGGCCTAGTGGCATAAGTACCGTTACAGTTATAAAACACTTCTCAAAGTCACTGGAACACTTCTCAGATCATTGGAAGGATACCAAATGCTCATCGATGGAATATGCTGATATTATTCAAATGATAATGCTATTTAAGTTAATTGGAAGATTTAACTATATCCCCACAAAAATCAAGGGGATTTCATAAAGAGATTTATAGAATTTGTTTAGAGGAAATAAAGATCTACAATCTTGAGAGAAATAATAAAAAAAAATGTAGGAATAGAAAGTCCAATAGTTCATAACTCATATTAACCACAAAAGGTTAATTATCATTTAGTGCTGCCTAAAATTTTAAATACATTAATAGGCCTAGGTAGATTAAAAAAATAAACAGTAATAAGTGAATTTAATAATCTAATATTTTTAAAAATGTGAGAACATAAATTACTTGGAGAAAGAACTCATCGTTTAAGAGTAACTGCTGGGAAAAATTACATGCAGGCTAGCAGAAATTAGGCTTAGAATAATAATTTATGCCATATGTTCCATTAAGCTTAAAATTGTGATGTGCCCTGAATATTATTACGTCATTTAAAAAATATTGGAAGAGGACTAGAACTTATAAAACTTTTAGTAGGGTGAGAATTGTCATGCAAAACAAAAAGGAAGTTCTGATAATAAAAGATTATAAAAGATAAAATAGAAATAGAAATAAGAATTTATTATTACACTAGATGCTGGTGATAAAAGGAGAAAAATGATAAAATTATCTGTACAATTTGTACATGCATATTAAAATAAAACTATATACACAATTATAGAATAATTCTTTAGGATAATAATAGGATGAGGAATAAGATAATTTGGGGGAGAATAGAAAATGTTTCATGTCAGATGGTGCTTGAGGGGTTAAGGAGTTGATATGGGGTTGAATTTGGAAGGAAACAAAGAATTATAAAAGGTAGAGGCAAGAAGAAAATACATTCTAGGTGTTACCTAGATCAGGATCCTTAAACTTTTCCCACTCATGATCCCTTTTAGACAGAAAAAAAATTTATGTGACCCTAAGTGTATAAATATATGGAATAGGTACACAAATAAAATATTTATTGATGAGAAGTCATACTTTTCCAACTCCAGGTATATGACTCAATTTGAAGTTGTAAATAATTATTCAAAAATCTTTTGGACAGCTAGTCCACAAAGAGAGAAACAAAGGATGTAAGGAACAACAAAAAAGAGAGTAGGGTTACCCCACAAAGTTGGAAAGGTAATTTAGGAGCAGTTTATGGAGAACATTAAAGTCAGATTGAGAATACTACAGGGATTTCAAAGATAATCAGAAGACATGAATAAGTATAACACATGGGATTTTACCTACTTAGACTTGCACTGTAAGAAAATTATTTTGGTGACTCTATAAAGAAAGATCTAGAGTGAGGGAAGAACAGAAAACAGAGACCAATTAGAAGTTTATTGGAACAGTCCAGGTGAGAGGTGGTGAGGGTCTAAATTAGAATAGTTACCATATGAGTAGAATAAAAGAGACAGATGGGAGAGATGATATGACGGTAGAAATGATCAACTTTGGCGAGTAATCAGATATATGATATGAGGGAAATCTAGCAGATGAAGATAATACTAAAGTTTTTAACCCTGAATGACTGAAAAGATGTCAACACCCCTTGAGAGAAATAGGAAATAAAGAATAGTAATATTGTGAGGAAAGCACAATGAGTTTTGCTTTGGCAAGATAAAATAGTTTGAAAATTAAAAAAAAAAATTTCTTTAACAAAATCAGTGTGACAAGGATAAGAAGAGAAGCTCTGCATTGGGAAAAGATGTTTGTGTCATATATTTTTGTTAAACAGAAATGGGATGTAAAGAAATTATTTTAAAAACATTTTAAAAGATTTATTTTTAATAGTCACATAAAAGATTGTTCCTAATTATTAATAATGAGATGTACAAAGAAAAAATTCTGGAGGTTCCACTTTATATTCAGCAAATTGAAAAAGATGACAAAAGATTGATGTTATGAGTATTTAACGGACTGCAGAATGATGATATTTTGCTGGTAGAGATGTAAAATAACCCAACTAAAATGAATATCAATTGGTAATTTTGCCTTTAAAAATGACCAAAATACTCTATATTTCAGAGACCTCTCTATTAGCTATATATTCCTAGAATGTAAAAAATGATAAAAGGACCCTATGTGCAAATAAAATGTTGTAGCACAACATTCTTAACAAAGAACTGGAAATAAAATAGATGCCCACCAAATGGGGAAAAATGTGTACACAAATTGTGATAAATGAGTGGAATAGAAGGGAAAATACAGAAATGAAGAGAAGCAGAAGCAAGCAAATATATTCATTCAAAGTGAAATAAGTAGAACAAAAGGAATTAATATTCACAAAGATTACAATAATTCAAATGAAAACAATAAAAAGTACATTATTTAAATATAATGACCAAGAGTGGTTCCAAAGAAAGGATGAGAAAATGTATCTTTTTTTCCTTCTTTGAAGATTTGGGGAATTATAAGTAAGAAACTTTGCCCTATATTGTCAGATTCATTTGATGTGCTTATTAGTTTAGCTGAACTGCTTTTTCCTTTTCTCCTATTTATTTTTTGTTACAAGGGGCAGTTCTCTGGGTGATGAAAGTGGAAAGATGCATATTGAAGTGAGGATAATATGAAAAAAAATCAGGGTATTATTTTTACTCTTATCCTGGAACATAAAATTCTGATTACCTAAAAATGGTGACATGAATTTGTCTCTCATGTGACTTCTAATTTTTTTTTTGAGTTCTTCAGTAAATTCTCTCTGGAAAGGGAGTCATTTCATGTTACTCTTTGGGGTTGAAGCTTTTGTTACTTCAGTGTCTTCCTCTGAAGTTGAACCCATAGTTCCCATAATATGTTTCTATGTTGGGTTTCTTTCTTATTTGGTAGCTCTTTTTATTTAATCAGAGGTATTAGTGTAAGCACCTCTAATCTCTCTGACCTGGAACCCCAAATCAAGAGCTTCACCCTACTTCAAGTGCTCCCAGGCAGCAGCGTCGCTACTGACTCTGCACCCACCACTGGTTCCTTCTTACCCAGGGCCCCCCTCTTCTGCATCTTAGCAACAGAGCTGGGCCTGGCATTCCTAATCAGCTGAAGTCTATCCAGTCTTTCCAGACCTAGATCCCAACTTGACAAACCATTTGGGAAGTAAAAGTTTCTGTGGTTGTTGCAAAGGTTCCAGCTACACATGGGCTCCCCACTTGGTATTTCTGAGGGGCTAATCAGGAGGTGTTTGCCCTTCACATGGGTTACTCCAAGCAGTGGGTCTTTCTCTGGATCTTTTCCAATTTTTGTTTAGATTTGCTCAGATAATATAAAGAAGACCCCTGTTCTACCCCAAGTCTTCTTCACAAAGTCAATTTCTATGAGACACATATTTGTTCTTTTTGGGAAGGAAATCTGGAGAGCTTGAAATTTACCAACTTACTCTGCCATCTTCCCAGAATGTTCCCCCCAGGATGGATATCTTTTTTAAAATAAAAGGAAACAAAGACAAAAATGAAAACAAATAAGTACAATGAAAAATCCAAAATAGAAAACAAAGTAAAAGACATGTTTTTACATTAGAAAACAATCTAGAACTATGTGTAATTACATACAAAAAAAGTCACAGAACAGAATTATCAAATTGGCACTAGATGATATAATAGATGAGTCAGAACATAATGGAAACATTTGGAATAGTAAGTATTAATGTATTTTGAAGTAAAATTTGGTTTAACTTAGTGTAATGTGGCCATGTCCAGGCAATTCTCAGATACCCCAAGAGGATTTGTCTGAGCAGACCATGGTCTCTTCAGATGGAGCCACTCTTTGGTCTTCATCATGTGATTAGACAAAGGCACTTTTTATTTTTTATTTTTTTTTGCAATTATGAAAGCCTAAGTTAACCAGTTTTTACTAGTTTTAACCTTTGTGCTTGTTGTTTGGCAAATACTTCATGAATAACCCATCATTATTATAAACAGGTCGTGTCATCTTCTGTTCATTCAAATTCCTCAGCTCAAGATATGTAGAATATACTTCAATGACAAATTTAAGCATTCTGAGCAATATCTTCCAAGAGGAAAAAATTCAGTGGCAAACTAGCCTAAATATGCAAAGAAAAAAAAGTTATTGCCTGACACTTTCTAACCATTTTTCTTAATAGATCTACTTGGAAAGCAAAGCTTTTATATGGTGCTGTAAAAACAAAATATAACTAAATTTATTGAAACTGGGCCATTCACAGTCTGCAAAATCATTGATTGGAAAACTATGTCACTCAGTATCTGTTTCAGTCCACTGTTAGAAGTTACTGAATGGCCTGCTGGGAATAGCAATTCCTATAAATAAAGGGCTCATCACTCATGTGTGTATGCTCAGGATGTTGGCAGTGGCAGGATGGATATTGCTAATAACAATAGCATTTTTATATTGGCATAGAGCTCTACTTATTACACATATAAAAGTCTGTGTCAAAATGTTCTTAAATTTATGGCACCCCAGATAAAAGATGAACTGATGTTTATTTTCATGCTATATATAAGAAAAAAATCTTCTAAAGAAGTTTACTATTAAAAATATTTATAGGGAGGATGTTTAACTGAACAAGTTATTTTTATTCCTTAAGCCTCCATGGCAGGAACTATTCAAGTGATAGTGCTGCATTCATGTAATAATATCATTATAAATTATTCCTGTCTATTTATCAGGATTACAAGAGCATTGATTTAGAACTAGAAGGGGCCTTAGCCTTTACCTAGTTATAAAATAAGAGATTTAGCATTGTAAAACTATGGAGACTGTGTAATCCAGCCCATTTATTTCAAAGATGAGAAAATATGCCCAGAGTGTTAAGTGACATGCCAAAGTCACACAAATAGTAAGTGGCAAAGCCAAGATCAGAAGCCAAGTATTCTGATTCCCAATTTAATTCACTTTTCTATACACAATTCTATTTTCCCAGTGGATATATGAGAGTACCTTTAATTATTCATAATTTTTATCTCCTAATTTGAACTATAACTACAGTTTATAGGATGATTATATGATTTCCATATTTTAAACATTTATAGTTATTTCCCCCCTAATTGTTCATAATTTAGAAGTGACTTTTTCTCTACCTTTCAGGAATTATAATCATCAACACTAGTGTCATCATGATACCTATTTAATTATTTCTTCAACAGTAATTTTGAGAGACTTGCCATTTTCAAAATATTATACTCTCAATATTAGGAGCAGGCAACTATCCCCACTTTATCTACAAAGGAAGTGGATAATGAAAAGCAAGAGCATGGTGGCTATGTGATTCCCTTACAGCAATGACATAGAGTAGTGTCAGCTTTCATACCCTGAGCTAGAATAATATGATCATAAATCAAGACCTGTAGTTCAATTCCAACATTTTAACAATTTAGCAAATGGAAGGTTAAATGATTTGAATTCACTGTCCCTAAACATTAAAACGGAGAACAAAGATTTTTATTTAGGTCCTTTCATGCTCAGTTCAGTGTTCATTCTACTACACTTTCAGGGGAAAGGAAGCAACAAGGGATACACATTTAAGTAGAGTTCTTATCAGGCAATGATTACTTCATTATCCTCCAGTTAAGCCATTTGTTAAAGTCAAGTGAAGTAAGGAATTGAGAATGGCAACATGAACTTGATTTTTTATCCCCATGATGAGGTAATTCCTATAAGTTTTCATTAGTTTCTCAAAAAGAATACTTCTAGGAACATGTGAACCAAATAACATATCCTTATAGTGCTGAAAATGTGTCCTTCCTTTCCATTCTTTTGTATTAATATTGTTTCTATGGAACCTGCCAGTTGGAGTCTGAGATCTGGGAGAATTCTTTCATTGCTTTACCTCTGAGGAAGAAGGGGTCATTTTCTACAACTCATTTTATGTATTTGAGGAAAATTTCAAGAGTGTATTGATTATTTTAAATTAAATTAAATTTTTAAAAGATCTATCTTCCTCACCTTCTGCCCTCCCAAATTGGGAAAGCAAAGAAAAATAAAACTGCGATTACATGCATATATAGTCAAGCAAAAAATAAATTCTCAAATGTATGTCCCAAATGAATGTCTCAATCTGCACTGAGTTCATCATTGCCCATTATGTCTTTATTAAGAAATGAGCATCCTGTTTCATTATGATCTCTAAGGAATAGTGGTTGGCCCTAGTGATGATCAGTGTTCCCAAATATTTCTAAGTATTTAAATCATTTTAATTATTGTATAAATTGTTTTCATGTTTTTGTTCACTTTCCTCTGCATATTTCCAGGTTTCTCTGAAACCATTCCCTTTATTATTTCTTAGATCACAATAGGATTCCATTTTCTTCAAATACATTGAATCAAACATTTCCCAATTGATGTGCATCTCCTTGGTACCTTTCGGAATAGATAAGAAATTAACATTCCTACTGACTGAATTTTTTTGCCTTTTACCCAAGAGTACAACACTTTGTAGCCATGCTATGGACTTGTGGAGCTAAGGGGAAAAGAGAGTATCCTCACCAATATACTAGGCATGCTAAAAAAAAAAAAAAAAAAAAAAAAAAAAGAAAAAAAAAATCATACGGTTTTCATTAGGTTTCCATATCTCCATAGTAAGATCAATGTCCTTAGCTAATCTCTTTCAATTCAGTTTCCAAGTCAATCATTCAACAAAATTGTATCTTAATCCTTTACCTACATGTCTTCATTGCCCTAATACTAGTTTCCAAGGAACTCCTCTATTTTGATTTGTCTCCTACTTTTTTGCTTGCTCCTTCAATATTTCCTCTGGCAGAATTTCTTCTTCCTCTGCTCTTTTTCCTGTCTTATTTTTGCTTTCTCCTTTACATCCTATAAATTTATTTCAATGGGGAGTTGGTCCAGACCTCTCTCTAGAATAATAGATTTTACACTAGCTTTAAATATTCATTTGTCCAAATTTATGTGGCACTTTTATAAAAACAGCAAAAGCAATTTTGAATTTAACACTATGACACATATAAACAGTGCTTGACTAGCAAACTAATTGCCTTCTTTTTCTTGTTTAGAATTCAGGTCCCTTTAATATGGAAAGAATAGCATTCCTTATATTGTATATACAACTCAGGGACCTGGAAAGATTGCTTCATTTATTCCATTTGCTAAAACTGCATCCTCATGAATTGTTTGAAAAATGGGATAATTATTATATTTCTTCAGTAATTATCCGGAGATATCATGAGCTGTAACTCCTGAAATCTCAAGGGGACAAGTAGAGATGATCTGGCTGTTCACATAAGATGAGAAGCTTCTTTAGAGAACATTGATTTGTGAGTAAAACAAGTAAAGCCAGTGGCAAGTTGCTCAAGTGCAAAAAAGTGTGAATATTATACTGGGAGCACAACATGAGCCTTGTGAACAAATGATTATAACATCTTCAGAGGACAATGAAGAGAGTGGCTTCATGTAAGCAGACGATTTATATTGTGGAAAAGTTGGAAATAAGATTTAAAAAAGGGGCCAGATTGAGGACGGCCTTTTATGTTATGCAAATAAGATTATTCTTGACTTCATAAGCTTTGAGAAACTTAAAACCTTTCTCTAGGAATAAACTGTTTCCCTATTGATCTCAAAATTTTAATGAACTTATCACTATGTAGCCATCACAGATATGACATGCGTTCACAAGATCAATTACAATAAACATGTGATTAAGTTTTTTTGTTGAGTATGAAGGGTCAGTGTGTATCTTCTGACAAAGAGAACAAGGGTAATTTCTTCGGGTTCCACTTTTATGGTCTCTATGCTCCTGACACAAATAGGGAATTTTTTTTAACCTCCAATAGATTTCATCTCCTTCAAAAGTGACATTTTTGTATATTTTACTCTTTTTATTTATATTTCTAGCCAGAGACTAGGACCCCTCTTGAAATATGGTGACATGCCAGAAAACTGCAGATCCAAGAAGTGCTGTCCTACTTCCAGTTTGCTCATGCAGGATAAAGGACATTTTGCCTCATATAGTAAATTGGAGAAGAGACTATTAATTCTGTAGCTTTATGACAGCACCTTTTGCCTTGCCAACAAAGTCTTCATAAATGTGCCCCAGGGCCTGGAAGAAGATAGACAGGTATTGATTTTTCCAAACAATAGTAAGACACTTATGTCCTTGACCTCTATTTCCACTTTGAAATCATCTCTCTCTCTCTCTCTCTCTCTCTCTCTCTCTCTCTCTCTCTCTCTCTCTCTCTCTCTCTCTCTCTCCTCTTTCTATTTCTTTCTTTATCTGTTTCTCTCTTTCTCAGGTCTCTCTTTTTTTCCCTTTCTCTTGGTTTCTCTGACTCTCTATCTCTTACCTTTCTTTCTAAAGCTGTCTTTCTATGTCTCTTTCTCTCTATTTCTGTCTGTCTCTCTTTGTCTTTGTCACTGTGACTCTCTGTCTTTGTCTATGTTTCTCTTTCTCATACATATACCTACAGACACACAGACACACACACCCTACAAAGACAGACACACAAGAAGAAAAGCACTGATCTTCAAATATGATCAAAGTTTTCTATGAACCATATCATTAATTAACAATATAAGAAACAGATCACCTTAGAAAGCTGAAAATATCACTGTTTTCTGATAGTCTATTTCTTATAAGTCCCAGACCAAGTCTTTCCAGTGGTTTTAATCATAAATCAATGGCCTTTTCTTCCTACTGTTTTATAAGAACACTCATCTTTGAACTTGCTATACTTATAACAGCAGTTAAAGGGATTATGTTGGCAGATCTATGATGGAAAACTTTTTTTTTCCTTAGAAATAGATGGACATTTTTAAACTGTTTTGAAAGCCATTACAAAACTTACCCTCCAAGTAGCTGAGAAACATCTTCAAGAAATTCTTAATACAGCAAAAATAAATATTGTTTTTTGTAGTAAAAAGCAAATGTTATTTTGACTTTGTAAAAAATCTAATTAAAAGGGAATAAAGTTTCTATTTTAACAACTCAAGTCCAAATCAATCCAAACAAAATGTTTAAAGCAAAAGCGATCAAATAAATAAATGGCAAAATATGGATTATGGGAAGCTAAAATTTGTACTGCAGAAAAATATGACAGGCTATCAGAAGTATTTTTGTTCTTATTTCTGAAGTAGATGGTAAATAAATAAATATGCCTACCAAATCCATTTTATGATCATGCCTCAAGAGAGTAATTCCTGATATGTACTCAAGATTAGAACATCTGAAAGAATAGCAAGATTTTTCCAGGAAAGCAATGATAGATAGACATAGTAGATAATCAACCCAACAATCATTTATTGCATGTCTATTTTGTACCAGGCATGGTGCTATGGGAAAGGGCTACAAAGACCAATATTAAACAATTTATGTTTCCAAAGAGCTTCAAGCATGCACATGTGTAGATTAAAAAAAAAAAAGAGAGAGAGAAAAATAAATGAGATAATTTTTTTTTAAAGGATAGTACTAGCAGCTGTGGGAATTAAGAAATTAGTTCAGTTTGAAGTAACTCTTGCAGGAAAGTAGAGAGAGACTTGAAAATGGTGCTATATAAGTGTGGGATAAAGATAGTTAAAAAAAAAAAAGCATGCAGTCTAACAATGGCATGTCCTGTAGGAGAAACAGGAAGGAAACTAGTTTGGCTAGAAAATAGAGTGCATGCAAATAGAATTGAAATGTATACAAAGCTGGAAAGTTAAGATTGTACCATTTTTTAAAATATACATTGCTTTGTGAATCATGTTGAAAAATCAGAGCAAAAGGGAAAAACCATGGAAGAGATTAAAAAATAAACAGAAAAAAAGAAGTGAACACATGTGTTGATTTACATTCAGTCTCTTTAGTTCTTTTTTCTGGATGCAGATGACATTTTCTGTCCAAAGTCTATTAGGATTGATTTGAATCACTGAACCATTGAGAAGAACCAAGTGTTTCATAGTTGAATATCACATATTCTTGCTGTTATTGTGTATAATATATTTTTTGCACTGCTTGTTTCTCTCAGCATCAGTTCATGTAAATCTTTCCAGGCCTTTCTATAATCAATTTGTTCATCATTTTTTATATAGAACAATAATATTTCATTATCTTCATATACCACAACTTGTTCAATCAATCCCTCATTGATGAGCATCTACTTGTTTTCTAATTCTTTGCTACTACAAAAAGAGCTGATACAAACATTTTTGTACATGTGGGTCCTTTTCCCTCCTTTATGATTTCCTTGCAATGCAGAACCAGTAATAGCACTTCTGGGTCAAAAGGTTAGCACAGTTTTATAGCCCTTTGGGCATTGTTCCAGAATGCTCTCCAGAGTGGTTAGATCATATTACAACTCCACCAACAATGAATTAGTGTCCTAATTTTCCCATATCCTCTCCAACATGTATGATTATATTTTCCTGTCATCTTAGCCAATCTGATAGGTATGAAGTAGTTCCTCAGAGTTGTTTTAATTTGCATTTCTCTACTAAATAGTGATTTAGAGCATTTTTCATATAAATATACATGGCTTTAATTTTTTCATCTTAAAATTGTTTGTTCATAGCCTTTGACCATTTATCATTTGAGGAATGACTTGTATTATTATAAATTTGACACAGTTCTTTATATATTTTAGAAATGAGACCTTTATCAGAAATGCTGAACAAACAAAACCATCAGAAACAAGATTAAAAGGGAAGGACAAAGCTAGGGAAAAGCAGAAACAAGATTAAAAGGGAAAGACCTAGCTTTGTCCTTCCCTTTTAATCTTGTTTCTGCTGGTTTTGTTTGTTCAAAACTTTTTACTTTTTATTATTTTATTTTTAGTGTAATACAAACTTTTTTCTATTTTTATTACAACTTTTTATTTTCAAAATATATGCATGGATAATTTTTCAACTTTGACCCTTGCAAAACCTTGTGTTACAAATATTTCTCTCCCTCCCAACCCTTTCCCTAAATGGCAAGTAATTGAATATATGTTAAACATGTTAAAATATATGTTAAATCCAATATATGTATGCATATTTAAACAATTACCATGCTACACAAGAAAAATCATATCAAAAATGAAAAAAATGACAAAGAAAAAATGCAAACAAACAATGAAAAGAATGAAAATGGTATGTTGTGATCCACACTCAGTTCCTACAGTCCTCTATCTGAGTGTAGATGATTCTCTTCATCACAAGACCATTGGAACTAGTATCAATCATCTCATTGTTGAAGAGTCAAATCTGTCAGAATTGATATTCATATAATCTTGTTGTTGCTGTGTACAATGATCCTAGTTCTCCTCATTTCACTTAGCATTAGTTCATGTCAATCTTTCCAGACCTCTCTGAAATCATCCTGCTGATCATTTCTTATAGAACAATAATATTCCATAACATTCATATGCCATAAATAATTCAGTCATTTTCCGAGTGATGGACATCCAGTTTCCAGTTTCTTGCCACTACAAAAAGGGCTGCAATGAACATTGTTGTGCAAAAATTGTTTAATTTAATGTAATCAAAGTTGTCCATTTTGCCTTTTATAATGTTCTCTAGTTCTTCTTTGGTCATAATTTTCTCCCTTCTCCAAAAGAGTCTGATAAGTAAATTATCCCCCCAACCCCGTTTTCCTAATTTATTTATGATATAATCCTTTATGCCCAAATCATGTATCCATTTCAATCTTATTTTCATATGGGGTGTGAGATGTAGGTCTATGTCAAGTTTCTGACATATTATTTTCCAATTTTCTCAGCAATCTTTGTCAAATAGTGAGTTCTTATTTCAGAAACTAGAGTTTAGGGGTTTATCAATTACTAGATTGCTGTAGTCCTTGACTATTGTATCATGAGTACTATATTTTAAAGAATATCAGGTGCCAAATTTAATCCTAGAGACAACAAACAGTCTCTTAAGCTTGAATAGGGTGTGACAGGGTCAAATTTGACCTTTAATAAAATCACTTTAGTAGTAAGGAAGATAAATTGGAGGATATAGATTTTGGAAGCAAGAAGAACAATTTAGGAAATATTTGTTAAGCTGGCTTACCATATGCACATTTTGGAAGTATATTTGTGATTCATGTATAAAGGTTAGTTAGATTATGGCATATATTCTCAAATGCAATGCTTTTCTGTGTTTCTTGTGGATGTATTTGGCCTGCTGACATGTAATTTAGTGTAAAAAGTAATGGCTTTTGATTTTCACAATCTGGATGTGACTGTCTGTTCTACAGCTTAGTAACAGGGTGACATTGAACAATTTACACAACTTTTGGGACCTTAGTTTCTTTATACATAAAACACTTTTAGTTGGATTATTCTTTCTCTAATGATCCTTAAGGATTTAAGTTTTATGAACTATAGATTAACATTCATATTTCTGTTGTAGTGCTCCTGTTTCCTATTATGGATCTTTCCATCCAGATCACTAGCCCCTTGATATAAAGCCATGCTATTTGGTGAGAACTTACTAAATTTACCTGACTCCAGCCACAATATCATGCTGTCTTTTCTTTAATGCTAGTTTTATTTCTCTCTAGCCATGAAATCTCTCCCCCAATTCCTTCTCCAATCTAAGAATAATACTTAATCTATCATATCTTCTGGAAAGAATACATCTTAAGATTGCCTATGGCTCTATTCATCATCACTGTTCAAACTACCTTGACCTTTACTTCTTCAATACACTGTGCCCTTTAGTACAATGTAAGCTGTTTGAGAGCAAGACCTATCTTTCTTTTATATTTTTGTCTACAACACTCTATACTGTATAAGTTCTTAAAAATAATTTTTCAATAATCATTTATGGGATAATTTTTGCTTGCTTAAGTAGTATACAGACATATATACATATATATTTTTCAAATACTCAACACATGATTTCACGTTTAAAGCATGTCTCTTGAAATTTCCTCTTATCAATCCAGATCGATAATTCTTATTGAACTTTTAGTTTTTATATTTTCTATAATGCTGAGAGGTTGAGGGCTTTGCTCAGGGTCACACAGCCAATATGTGTCAGAGGCTGAATGTGTTCCCAGGTATTCCAAATTCCAAGACAGTCCTCTTTCCATAATACCAGATTGCTTCTCATGAAGTAAACATTTTAAAGCTAAAATAAAAGAAATTTTAATCAAGAAATGGGTAAGAATTTTAGTAACTAATTCCATTTCTTGTGGGAGAATGACCAAAAAAGAAAGAAAGAAAGAGAAAGGCAAGAAAAAAGTAATAGTGCAGACATTTAGCTACTACTTACTTCTTTCAATCCAATCATGGCTGCTACAATTTTGTTTTGTTTTTGTTTTTCTAAATTACTCCCAAAGAATTCCTGTTCTTCTTTGAGATTCACTGTGGTTGTGCTAGAGGCACATTTAAACAGAAAGTCATTTACTTCATGGTTGCATAAAGATATCGAGTTCAGATAGATTTGATATGTCAATAGAAGAAGGCTGTACTGAATGCAAAATCAAGTTACCCCCTTCCCTGTTGGGACTTCAACATCTGCTTCTGTGTAGATTGATTAGAGCAAGGCAGGTCATCAAAGGCCCTTTGTCTGTGTTTGACTGGGTGAAACAGCTGACAAGTGGCCATCAGATTACCACAGTGGGGCAGCTGCTGTGATAGGTGTTTGACAGCTGACTTCATTAGAGTTCCTTAGATGCATGCAGAAATGGATTTGTCCTTTAATTGAGGTGGACCAGCAAGCAGCCTAGAGAAGAATGGGAATTAAAGTGGTTGGAAATTGATAAAGTATCCCAAAAGAAGGACAGGTGACTCTTCTTGTATGAAATTACAGAGTACATTGGTATACATTTGCACAAATATGGTTGGTACCTTGTATGTCTTTATATGATTTTATTTTTGAGGATAATTGGCATTTTTGATTAGAATGATTAAAGATGTTATTTATTAATAGAAGTTATCTATTTAAAAAGTTGATTATTAAATGGGGCTCTTTTTCATTAGCAGATAAAGCTCATGTTGGAAACTCACTAATTCACCAGATTTTTTATGGTAATTCCTCAGATTTTTTATGGTACTTTGAACCTCTCATTAGCATTTACTTTGTAGCTAAGCCATGTATCAAAATGAGTTATTCTTGCAATTTAACTACAAGACTCTTGAGGGAAGAGAATAATAGGTATTTAAAAAAAAAAGAATATGCATTAAAATTTGTGTATCTTGTCTTTCACCATATTACACATATATTATTCAGTCATTTTTCAGTTGTGTCCAACTGAAACTCACTAGGGTTTGTGACCTCAGTAGGATTTTATTGGCAGAGATCCTGAAGTAGTTTGCCATTTTTTTTCCAGCTCATTTTTACAAATGAGGAAATGTGACAAACCTTATTAAGAGACTTGTCCATGGTCATACAACTAGTATTATCTAAGGTCAGATTTCAACTCAGGAAGATACTGAATCTAGACTCAGTACTCTATGGCGCCACCTAACTGCTTCAATTATGTACATGAAAGGGATTTAATAAGTATTTCTCAAATTGAATCATAAAGAAGAGTGATGAGACACAATCAGCTTTTGAAACAACAGTATTGAGGGAGAGAGGAAGGTTATAAATAGGAGGCAAAAGAGGGTTGTAGTATTTCATGCTATGCCAGAAGGCTTTCCTGGAAGAGAAGAGGTTAGAGTTCACTAAATTAGATAGTTCATATTAAATTTCATCTTTCATAAGCAATCAGTACAGGAACTTATGCTAATATTTTTGAGTGATGTTCAGATGCTAAAAATGATTAAGGCATTTGAATTTGATAAAATACACTTCACAACAATGCATTATATCACATTAATTCAAAGATAATCCAAAAATCCAAAAATTGACTAGTATGATAGTATTATGCTACATATTTGACTTTTGGGAAAAATAATTTTTTAATCAAGGCATCAAAATTAAAATAAAAAATGCTCCTGTCAATTTTCTCCATTGCTTTATCCTATTTATGTTGAAGATGGAATTTTATATAAAATAACCAATAAAATTTCACACATAAAATAATTTTTTTAAAGCATTTGCTTTGGCTATTAGAAAATTTTGCAGATCTTTACTACCATCTACTTTACTTAAAATGGTGAAAACTCAATTTTTCAAACTGGTATTGGGATAACTAGGTAAACCAACAAATACTTTATTTTACTCTATCTTTATATTCATTTCCAGGCATATGCTGATAAATGTTTAAAAACTGGCTACATGACATGTCCTTAAATTTTAATATCCATTATTCATATTTTCTCCATTATATTAAGTTTAAAAAGTCAATAAAAATAAATCAAGCACTGATTTTTAGCATTTGTTGATTTCTGAGGCATAAGTGCTCACAAGAAAATTGAATAATCAACTCTCCCAAACTATTTTTATATAGATCTATCACACTTCTATTACTTTTCCATCAAATTATTAAAAATGATCTATTATATAAAGTAAATGATTCATTTTAAAATGACCATTCTTTTTACCTACCTTTTTCTAAATTTACAGTAATTTTAAAGAGCAAATGACCAATGGCTGGCAGCCAAAAGAAAAGTAAGAGATCTAGGCAATTAATTGAATGCATAATCAGCTGATCAGTAACTGAGAACTATCTATATTAAGGCCTAGTTTCAAGTCAGAATTAGAAAAGAAATTAAATGTCATCTAATTTAATTATTTTCTTTTACAGATTAGGAAACTGAGGCTCAGGAAGGTCAAATGATTGGCTCAGGGTCAGACAGAAAATTGGTTGGAAACCTAGACCTTTTAATTCTGATTCAATCTTTTTTTTTCACAATATCATGCTGAATTCATAATGAAAGATTTAAACTGGAACAGACTTTTTAGATTATGCAGTCCTACCTCATTTTAGCGAAGAGGAAGAAGAAATAGCAATGCTATGTAATTTGCCTAGTTCATTTAGTTAGCAAATGACAAAATTCAGTTTTAATTTCTAGTGTTTTGACTCCAAAATCTAAAGTTCTTTTCATTGTACCTTGCTTCCTTTCAATTTTCTTTGATAGTAGTTGTAAAATTTGATGCCAAGGAGAAAGAGAAAGACAGAGACAGAGACAAAGCGAGAGACAGAAACAGAGACAGAAAAAGATACAGAGAGGAGATAGAGAGATAAAGAGATGAAGAAATAAAGAAAAAAAGTTAGACAGACAAAAACAGACAGAGAAACACAAAGAGAAACTAATAGAATGAAATATATATATATTGTCCTTTTAAAATATCTTGATATATTCTTGTTTCTCATGCATTTGTTAGACCAATCAATATGACAATGAATAGATCACTACATTTGGATTGAGTAATCCTCAGTAATGGCATATACCACGTCCATATCTCTGAGAAATGCTATGGTATAAAAAGCTGTTATTCAGGTCGGTGCAGTGCATTTACAGTAAAATGAGTTTATGTGATGCCTTTTGTTTGGTATAATGAACTGACATGATATAAATGGAATAAACCCTGAGAGGTAAATGTGGCTCACCCAGTGGTTTGTACTAATGTCACAAAAACCAACAGTGACATAAACACTGCAATTACATAATGATGACTGACCAAAGGAAAACTAGGGTGTGGGAAAACACTGATGCTAGCTTCATTTTGAGGAGAGTTATAATATTTAACTAAACATATCAGTGTCTCTAAGCAGTGTCTGAGTCAGACCTGCCTAAAACAAAAACCAATATGAAAACCACAATCATAATATTTATTTATGATTCCTTTGGAATTACAATGTAGGAGTTGGAAGGGACCTTAGAGATCATATAAGGTCACACCAATCACTGTCATGTAATAGAGAAATCATTGTAATTAGCAATAGAAAAATTGGGTCTAGTTCTTTGTTATACCACTTTTCACCTTTGTGATGTTTAAATAAATTATTTAATTTCTCTGGGACATCTTGTCCTCAGTTTTAAGATAACGGATGTTAATGCATTTGTGGTACCTGCAAGGTGAAGAAAACATTTTATGAACTGAAAAATAATTTCTAAATTTGAACTTTTATCTAGCTTAATCATTTTATTTTCCATATGAAGATGGTGAAGTCTGATAAAATTAAGTGATTTGTCCAAAGTCAAAGATAATTAATGCCCACTTCCTTTAGAAAGTACAAACTATTACTTGGCTTCACAAGGCAACTTGATAAGCTTAAATTCTCCTATGGATTTTGTTACAAATCAATATATTGTCTCATTACACATTACTTCCATTTGATATTATTAATATAAAGTAATCACATGGGTACCATTTATTTATGTGAGATTATTCTCAAAATACTAATTATATTAATATGGGAAGAAAAAGGACAAAGAGAGAGACACAGGCAGAGACAGCAAGTTTTTACAGAGTGAAACAGAAAAACAGAGACAAAGAGATAGAAAAAGACAGAAAATGAAGTGCTGTAAACTGACTATAGTATTTTTTTTCCTCCAGGTCAGATTGTATCTTTGCTATAAAATAGTCTACTAATTGGCATCTTTTAGTCTTCTCTCTCCAAAGGATCCTTCACATAGTTTGCTAAAGTAATCTTCCTAATTCATGGAACTATCAAAAAGCTCTCATATGTTTTGGAGTCCAGCTAAGCTAAACTAAACTGGGGATTCTTTGATGTTCCCCTGCCCTGTCCATGCCTTCAAACAGGACATTCTCCTCTGTCTGAAACACACTTTATACTCATTTCCACCTCTTAGAATCTTTCTTTGCTTTCAAAGTCTAACTCAGGCACTACTTCTTCAGTGACATCTTTGATCCTTCATTTGAAAGTAATTTTCTTCCCCCATCAAATTTTCCCAAGAGCACTTCCTGGCTCTTTTTTCCCCCTTAACATATTCTATCTCATGTCATGTTTATTAATATGCAAGTCTTATTTTTCATGTTAGATTTTAAATTAATTCATGGAAGGAACTGTGGCTATCATCATTGTATCCTTAGTGCCAAGCATAGAACTTTGTATATAAATGGGGTTTTAGTAAATGTTTGTGGTTGTTATTATATTGCACATTCTTAGAGGGTTAGCAAAGATGAAATGAGCAGTATTTTGAAATTAGACTAGATTCTAGGATGCCTTAATGCCTTTCATATTTACTTATGGAATCCAAGATGACCCAGGATTTTGAGAGTACTCAAATTCTAAGATTGCTTAGTATATGAACTCATTCTTATCCTCAAGTTATCTAATTTCATAAAGGCCAAATAAAACAGATCTCAATTCAGGATTCAGTTGGCTGAGTTGACCATAGTCATCTCCATTCCCTATAAGTAGAAGAGCTTCTGAATATTGTTTCTGCAGCTAGGTTCTGTCAGGGTAACCTCGACTGAAGTTGATGGTGCTGACCCAGTTTGCTTACTGTACATGGAGCCAACAGCAACAAGACATTGGGATAATTGGGAATCTAATTCAAGTTTTTATATATTCCTTGTTCATATATATCTATATTTCTATATGTCTGTATTTATTTCTCTCTCTCCCTCTCTCTCCCCTCTTCTCTTCTCTCTCTCTCTCTCTCTCTCTCTCTCTCTCTCTCTCTCTCTCTCTCTGTCTTTCTCTCTCTCTCTCTCTCTCTCTCTCTTCTCTTTCTCTCTCTCTCTCTCTCTCTCTCTCAAAGTAGTGAAAAATATTTCTAATACTTTGACAGATCCCTGATCTCATTGGGGAAAAAAAGTGTACCCTTCACCTGTACAGATTATATTTTCCTCCTGTCCTTCCTGCACCTGCCACAATGCATCACCAACTTTCCTAGAATATTATTTCACACAAAATTAACAACAAATATAAGCCCAAGGTTTCATGAGACCAAGGGATAACAATTTCTGATTTCTTAGGTCAGGGCTATTTTCTGAGTTTTAGTCATTAAAGGTGACTATCATGAGCTGTGTCTTATCTTTCCCACCCCAACTTAATAAAATCATTAACTGAACCAGACAATAATGGCTCATAAAATGGTTCAGTTTTGGGAATATGCAAATATAAGGCTCTCCATTTTTGTTTAGTATTGGGCAGTGGTTTTTTGACATGAGATTTGACTTTTTTTTTTTTTAGCCTGCTTTGACAAATTCTATTTTCTTTTTATTATTTTTTTCCTTTTTCCTTTTTTTTTTTTTTTTTTTTACTATTAAAGCTTTTTATTTACAAAGCATACACATGGGTAATTTTTCCAACATTGACCGTTGCATAACCTTTTATTCTAAATTTTCCCCTTCTTCTCCCCACCTCCTCTCTTAGCTGGTAGGTAGTCCAAATCATCTTAAATATGTTGAAGTACATGTTAGATTCAATATATGTATACATATTTATACAGCTATCTTGTTGCACAAGAAAAATGAGATCAAGAAGGAAGAAAAAGAAAAACTGAGAAAGAAAACAAAATGCAAGCAAATAACAGAGAGTGAGAATGCTATGTTTTAGTCCACACTCTGTTCCCACGGTTCTCTCTCTGGGTGTAGATGGCTCTCTTCACCACTGAAAAGTGAAGCTGATTTGAGATTTAGCCTTTTTTGAGCAATTCCCACTATTTGAGGTTACTCCAGCACCTTTTGATCCAAGTATTTAATTTTAAAAATTTTTTATTAATGTTTATGTTTTCCAATTGTCAAGAAAGATGGAAAGATCATGTGTGTGTATATATCTGTCCCTTTATCATCTTTTTTTTTTTTTTTTATTTAATAGGGACTGGGAATTCAATGTAATGGTTTTTAGTCATCTCCCAGAGTTCTTTTTCTGGGTATAGTTAGTTCAGTTCATTACTGCTCCATTAGAAATGATTTGGTTGATCTGGTTGCTGAGGATGGCCTGATCCATCAGGACTAGTCATCATCTAGTATTGTTGTTGAAGTATATAATGATCTCCTGGTCCTGCTCATTTCACTTAGCATCAGTTCGTGTAAGTCTCTCCAGGCCTTTCTGAAATCATCCTGTTGGTCATTTCTTACAGAACAGTAATATTCCATAATTTTCATATACCACAATTTATTCAGCCATTCTCCAACTGATGGACATCCATTCAGTTTCCATTTTCTAGCCACTACAAAAAGGGCTGCCACAAACATTCGTGCACATACAGGTCCCTTTCCCTTCTTTATAATCTCTTTGGGATATAATCCCAGTAGTAACACTGCTGGATCAAAGTGTAGGCACAGTTTGATAACTTTTTGAGCATAGTTCCAAACTACTCTCCAAAATGGTTGGATTCGTTCACAACTCCACCAACAATGAATCAATGTCCCAGTTTTCCCACATCCCTCAACAATCATCATTATTTTTCCTGTCATCTTAGCCAATCTGACAGGTGTGTAGTGGTATCTTAGAGTTGTCTTAATTTGCATTTCTCTGATTAATAATGACTTGGAGCATCTTTTCATATGACTAGAAATAGTTTCAATTTCTTCATCTGAGAATTGTCTGTTCATATCCTTTGACCATTTTTCAATTGGAGAATGGCTTGATTTTTATAAATTAGAGTTAATTCTCTATATATTTTGGAAATGAGGCCTTTATCAGAACCTTTGACTGTAAAAATATTTTCCCAGTTTATTGCTTCCCTTCTAATCTTGTCTGCATTAGTTTTGTTTGTACAAAAACTTTTCAGTTTGGTATAATCGAAATTTTCTATTTTGTGATCAGTAATGATCTCTAGTTCTGCTTTGGTCATAAAACCTTCCCTTCCACAGGTCTGAGAGGTAAACTATCCTATGTTCCTCTAATTTATTAATAATTTCATTCTTTATGCCTAGGTCATGAACCCATTTTGACCTTATCTTGGTGTACGGCGTTAAGTATGGATCAATGCCTAGTTTCTGCCATATTAGTTTCCAATTTTCCCAGCAATTTTTATCAAACAGTAAGTTCTTATCCCAAAAGCTGGGATCTTTGGGTTTTCAAAGACTAGGTTGCTATATTTGTTGACTGTTTTATCCCTTGAACCTAATCTATTCCACTGATCAACTAATCTATTCCTTAGCCAATACCAAATAGTTTTGGTAACTGCTGCTCTATAGTATAGTTTTAGATCTGGTACAGCTAAGCCACCATCATTTGATTTTTTTCATTAATTCCTTGAAATTCTTGACCTTTTGTTTTTCCATATGAACTTTGTTGTTATTTTTTCTAGGTCATTAAAATAGTTTTTTGGGAGTCTGATTGGTATAGCGCTAAATAAATAGATTAGTTTAGGTAATATTGTCATCTTTATTATATTTGCTCGCCCTATCCAAGAGCATTTAATATTTTCCAATTGGTTAGATCAGACTTAATTTGTGTGAAAAGTGGTCTGTAATTTTGCTCATAAAGTTTCTGATTTTCCCTTGGCAGATAGATTCCTAAATATTTTATATTATCAGTAGTTACTTTAAATGGAATTCTCTTTGTAACTCTGACTGTTGGATTTTGTTAGTGATATATAAGAATGCTGATGACTTATGTGGGTTTATTTATAACCAGCAACTTTGCTAAAGTTGTGGATTATTTCTAATAACTTTTTAGCAGAATCTCTGGGGTTCTCTAAGTATACCATCATGTCATCGGCAAAGAGTGATAATTTGGCTTCCTCATTGCCTATTCTTATTCCTTTAATCTCTTTCTCAGCTCTTATTGCTATAGCTAGCATTTCTAATACAATATTAAATAGTAACGGTGATAGTGGGCAACCTTGTTTCACTCCAGATCTTATTGGGAATGGTTGCAGTTTGTCTCCATTACATATGATGCTTACTGATGGTTTTAAATAGATGCTGCTGATTATTTTAAGGAAAAGTCCATTTATTCCTATACTCTCAAGTGTTTTTAATAGGAATGGATGTTGGATTTTATCAAATGCTTTTTCTGCATCTATTGAGATGATCATATGGTTTTTGTTAATTTGGTTATTGACATGGCCAATTATATTGATAGTTTTCCTAATATTGAACCAGCCCTGCATTCCTGGTATAAATCCTACTTGATCATAGTGTATTATCTTGGAGATGATTTTCGTAGTCTTTTGCTAATATCTTATTTAAGATTTTAGCATCAATATTCATTAGGGAGATTGGTCTATAATTTTCTTTCTCTGTTTTCAGCCTACCTGGTTTAGGTATCAGTACCATGTCTGTGTCATAGAAGGAATTTGGTAGGACTCCTTCATTCCCTATTTTATCAAATAATTTATATAACATTGGGGCCAATTGTTCTTTAAATGTTTGGTAAAATTCACATGTAAATCCATCTGGTCCTGGGGATTTTTCTTAGGGAGTTGTTTAATTGCCTGTTCTATTTCTTTTTCTAAATGGGACTATTCAAGCAATTTACTTCTTCCTCTGTTAGTCTGGGAAGTCTGTATTTTTGGAGGTAGTCATCCATTTCACTTAGGTTATCAAATTTATTGGCATAAAGTTGAGCAAAATAACTCCTTATTATTTCTCTAATTTCCTCTTCATTGGTGGAAAGTTCTCCTTTCATTTTTAAGACTACTAATTTCATTTTCCTCCCTCCTTTTTCTAATCAGATTTACCAAAGGCTTATCTATTTTATTGGCTTTTTCATAGAACCAACTTTTAGTTTTATTAATTAGTTCAATAGTTTTTTTACTTTCAATATTTTTAATTTCTCCTTTTAATTTTAGAATTTCCAATTTAGTATTTGATTGGGGTTTTTAATTTGGTCTTTTTTTAGTTTTTTTAGTTGCAAGCCCAATTCATTAATCTTTTCTTTCTCTGTTTTATTCAAGTAAGCCTCTAAGGATATAAAATTCCCTCTTATTACCGCTTTGGCTGCATCCCACAAATTTTGGTATGATGTCTCATCATTGTCATTATCTTGAGTGAAATTATTAATTGTATCTATAATTTGCTGCTTCACCCAATCATTCTTTAAGATGAGATTGTTTAGTTTCCAATTACTTTTGGTCTATTTCCCTAACTTTTGTTGAATGTAGTTTTATTGCATCATGATCTGAAAAGAAAGCATTTACTATTTCTGCTTTCTTGCATTTAATTTTGAGGTCTTTATGTCCTAATATATGGTCAATTTTTGAATAGGTTCCATGAACTGCTGAGAAGAAAGTATATTCCCTTCTATCTCCATTCAATTTTCTCCAAAGATCCAACATACCTAATTTTTCTAATGTTCTATTTACTTCTTTAATTTCTTTCTTATTTGTTTTGTGGTTTGATTTGTCTAATTTTGAGAGTGCAAGGTTGAGATCTCCTACTATTACAGTTTTGTTGTCTATTTCTTCTTGCAACTCTCTTAACTTCTCCTTTAGGAAGTTGAGTGCCATACCACTTGGTGCATATATGTTTAATATTGATATTGCTTCTGTTGTTTATGCTACCCTTTAGCAGGATGTAGTTACCTTCCTTATCTCTTTTAATTAGATCAATTTTACTTTTGCTTGATCTGAGATAAGGATGGCTACCCTGCTTTTTGACTTCACCTGAAGCATAATAGATTTTGCTCCAGCCTTTTACTTTTTACTCTATATGCATCCCCTGCTTTAAATGTGTTTCTTGTAAACAACATATTGTAGGGTTCTGACTTTTGATCCAGTCTGCTATCTGCCTCCTCTTTATGGGGAGTTCATCCCATTTACATTTACGGTTAGAATTACTAAATCTGTATTTCCTGCCATCCTAATAACCCCAGATTGTGCTTTTACTTATTCTTGCCTCCCCAACCCTCTTTCCCCTTTTAAACTTATGTACCCCTCTTGTATCACGATACTTATCCTCTTTATAATCCCTCCCCCCCCTTTGAGTCTTTCCCCTTCCTTCCCTTTATTACTCTTTTCTTTTCCCTTTTCCTCTCCCGCTTTTTAATGAGGCGAGAGAAATTTTCTCTAAAACAAATGTCAATTATTTTTTCTTTGAGCTAACTCTGATGAGAGTAAGATTCACACAATGTTCCTCCCCTCTCAAATTCCCTCAGATATGATAAGTTTCCTTAGCCTCTTTGTGGGATGTGGTTCCCCTCTTTTATCCCTCCTTCCCACCTTATTCTGCCATCATCCCTTTTCCATATCTACTTCCCTTTTTTATGTTATATCAGTACAATCAAATTATACATGTATTCTTTTTGTATATCCACAACATAAATACAATTCTCAAGAGTTATTTTTACCTTTTCTGCATCTCTTGAGTTCTATTCTTGGAGATCAAATTTTTTGTTTAGTTCTGGTTTTTTCTTCAGAAACAAATGGAATTCATTTGTTTCATTAAATGTCCATCTTCTTCCCTGGAAGAAAAATGCTCAGCTTAGCTGGGTAGTTTATTCTTGGCTGCATCTCAAGTTCTTGTGCCTTTCGGAATATCATATTCCAGGCCCTTCTTTCCTTTAATGTAGAGGCAGCCAGATCTTGGGTGATCCTTATTGTGGCACCTCGGTATTTAAATGGTTTTTTTGGCTGCTTGTAAAATTTTTTCCTTAATCTGATAGTTCTGAAATTTAGCCACAATATTCCTTGGGGTTTTTATTTTAGGGTTTCTTTCAGAAGGTGTTCGATGAATTCTTTCAATGCCTATTTTACCTTCTGATTCTATTACATCTGGGCAGTTCTCTTTGATGATTTCTTGTAAAATAGTATCTAGGCTCTTTTTTCATCATAATTTTCCGAGAGTCCAATAATCCTCAGATTATCTCTCCTAGATCTATTTTCCAAGTCTGTCGTTTTGCAAGTAGATAATTCGTGGTTTTTCCAGTTTGTCATTTTTTTGTTTTTGCTTGACTGATTCTTGCTGTCTCAATGAATCATTAGTTTCAATTTGTTCAGTTCTAATTTTTAAAGAATTATTTTCTTCAATAGCTTTTTTTACTTCTTTCTGTATATGTCCAATTGAGTTTTTGAATGTATTGATTTGGTCTGTGGAATTTTTTTCCATTTCACTAATTTTTTTTTTTAGTGAATTATTTTCTTTTTCCAATTCACAGATCCTACTTTCTTGCGTGTTCTTTGTCTTTTCCAAATCACAAATCCTACTTTGTAGTGAATTCTTTACTTTTTCCAATTCGTATTTCAGGAAGTTGTTGCTCTCTTGTAAGGCTTCTCTTTCCTTTCCCCATTTATCTTCTAACTCTCTTTGAGACTTTTAATGGCCTCTTCTATGAGAGCATTATGTAAAGGAGGACAGTCTGATGCATTTTTGCTGTTTGAGGTCTCTTCAGGTTTGCTGACCCGCTCTTTTTCTGCATAGAAGCTGTCGATTGTTCTTTTCATCTTTTATTCATGTTTTAAAGCCTTTAGGGTAGGTCTCCTAGGCAAGGGGTTACCAGCTTCCTCTGCAGAATAGGAGAGATGTAAACCGATTTCCGGCTCCAAGGTATGGGAGTGCTCTGTGTGAGAGTTTTCCCTTCCCCCAACAGGAGGTGGATTCAGCACTGGCCGAGCTATCAAACAGCTTAGTAGGGCTGAGTGGATTATGGATTGCCCTCGGCTAGAGACTAAGTGGTGAAAGTGTCACCGCCCAGGCCGGAGCCTCTTGTGGGACTGTGAGTATTAGCAGCTGAGCGCAGACTGCAGAACGCAGACAGCCACAAACTCTGCCCAGGGTCTCTGCCTGATGCAAATCGCCCTGGAAAAAAGCTCTATGGCCCCAAGCCGAGCTCCCCTGCGCAGATTGGAGGCTAACCTGGCTCGTCCTCCTGCCGTGTAGGATCACAACTGCCCCAAGGAAAAGCCCCTTACTGCGGGTTGGGGCTGCGCTTGTGCTGAGATCTGTGCCTTCACCCTCGGTTTGAGACCTCCTCGAACCCAATTTCTCTCCCAGTCTGCGCCTGATCTCCCCTGGCCCCGGAACCAACCTTTTTTGGCGAGACTGCAGATTTTTTTCGGCTGGTGAGTTGTTCTACTTCTTATCTTTACGAATTGTAGCAGTCAAGACTATTTTTGAGGCTTGATATATTATTGATAAAGAGGGTAAGAGAAGAGCTTAGAAAGACGCGTGTGTCTTCTCCGCCATCTTGGCTCCGCCCCCCCCCCCCTTTATCATCTAAATGTCTAAAGCTGTTCTGTGTGATGGAATAAACTCAAAACAAATAGAATGCCCATAAATCAGAAAATAGTTGCATAAATTATGCTTTATTGATATAATATAATGCTATTGTGTTAAAGAAAAAAAGAAAAATACTATTTTAAAGTGTCATTAAAATACTGTCATTAAAATACTGATATGAACTAATATAATATGAAGTATCTAGAACTAGTCAATGCTTTCTAATCTATAGAAGATTTGTACATGTGTGGTCTGTGTGTGGATGTGTGCCCCTCTTTCTGTATGTTTAAAACAATCATATAATCATATTCATTAATAATAATAATTAATATGGTTAGTTTCCTTGTTGTTAGAAAATAAGTCAAAGAATCTGACTAGACTTCTATTAACATCACTACTCAATTACATATTCACAGGGACTGTCCTATTAAGAAAAAGAAAATAACATTAGAGGAGAGGGATGGGCAATTCAGGGCTAAAACAAGTTCAGAAAAACAATAAAATGAATTTATCTGAGGCTGATGTGGTTGTATTCTGAGAAAGAGACACACAGAGAGAAACAGAAAGAGCAAGAGAGACAGACAGAAACAAACAGAAAGAGACAGCCTGAGAGAGAGAGAGAGAGTGAGACTGAGACAGAGAGACAGACATAAACAGAGGGAGACACACAGAGAGACAGAGAGAGACAGAGAGATACAGAGACAGAGAGAGACAGAAAGATTTAGGCCACAGAAACAGGAACACACACACACACACAGAAAGAGAAAGAACGAATGATAGAGAGACAGACAAAGAGAGAGACAGAGATACAGAGACAGACAGAAAGAGAGAGAGACAGAGATAGAGAGAAACAGAGAGACAGAGACAGAGAGAGATAGAAAAATTTAGACTACAGAAAAGAAACACACACAGAGAAAGAGCAAGTGAGAGAGAGAGAGACAAAGAGAGAGACAGAGACAGAGACAGAGAAAGAAAGAGACAGAGACAGACAGATAGATATTTGAGTACAGAAATGAATTATATTTTTCCCAGAATCAGCTGATAACTCACTTTTTTCTATTTTTCTATGATTGTAAAGATTTATGATTAATTTGATCCTGTTGAGATGTTATATAGTCCCTATTTGTGCTTCATATTGTCAATCTTATTTGATAGTGAACAAAGTATGCCATGTTCTGATTTGATGTAAATAATATCCTAGTAGGGAGCAACAAGGTGCCATGGTAAATAGAGTACTGTCCTGAAGTCAAAAAGACATTCCCTTTTTGAATTCAAATCTGGCATCAGACACTTACTACCTATGTGATTTTGGTCACGTTACTTTATTCTGTTACCTCAGTTTCCTCATCTCTAAAATGAGCAAGAGAAGGTAATGATAAACTACTCCAGTACCTTTGCCAAGAAAATCCCAAATGAAGTCATTAAAAGTTGAAAATGACTGAAAAATAACTTAATGATAACAACAATTTTGGGAGAGTAAAAAAGGGCTGGAGCCATATGACCCAAAATCTTGGTCATTAGCACATTATTGAAAGTTTTATTGAAGGCAAAGGGAAGTAAAGAGAGAAATATGTCATGTACTTCCCAAATCTAATACTGGTGAAGTCCCATGAAGAAGAATCTCAGTTCTATGCACTTCCATACCTAGAGAATCTGTTAGAATTATTGGAATGGTTCTCAGTAAATCCTCTGAAGCCCTGAGTTATATCAAGACGTTAAATGATAGGCCTGATTTCCAGGGCAGGGCATCTCCTAGTGATATGAGTAGAGACTGGAGACTTTTAGATATGTAAGGCATTTATGGGAATTATTCTGTTAAGTAACTTCCCAAGCTCTCCATTACATTTGCTCAGTATTTCTTTTTACAATAACTTCCATGGGTTGTTCTTATTTCCTTAATATAAAAAGATCATACCAGGATGTCACTGTCAGTAAAATTTTTATTTCTTTCATTTTTTTTTCTCTCCTCCCTTCCAGTAGTGTCCAATTTTTCATCAGTAATCTAATCAAATTCTTGTACTCCGTCATTTTTATAAAAAAACTTTTAAGATAAATAGTTGGCTTTAGTCATCTTATGACCAAAGAAAGAGTGAAAATTGTATCGTTGGTTATTGTACAGTTGCATCTGACTAATCACTATCCCATTTGAGGTTATCTTGGCAAATACACTGGAATAATTGGCCATTTTCTAATCCAGTTTATTTTATATATGAGGAACTGAGACAACCTAGATTAAATGACATTGCCAGGGTCATACAATTAGTAAGCATCTGAGAGCAAATCTGAACTCAGGAAGGTGAGTCTTCCTAACTAGAGGACTGGCATACTATCTACTTTGCCACATAACTACGCTATATACATTAATGAAAATTGTTTAAGTTCAATAGATAAATGGGGGAATTAACATTTGTGGTGGTATATGAACTATTTAAAGTGACGTGCATTGAAACCTGTATTCATTATATCATGTATCTAAAAGAGTAGGCTGATGCAAAAGATGGATTTGAGGTAAGTAGGGTGAGTAATACATTGAATATCAGAGAGCATATCTATACTGGCAAAAAGAAAACTGTTCCTACCTATGAACAATATACTTCTCCTGCTGACAGCATTCATTTATTTGCTATTAAGACAACATATGAATCAATGTCCCAGTTTTCCTGCATCCCCTCCAACATTCCGCATTATTTTTTCCTGTCATCTTAGCCAATCTGACAGGTGTGTAGTGGTATCTCAGATTTGTCTTAGTTTGCATTTCTCTGATCAATAGGGATTTGGAACACTCTTTCATATGAGTGGAAATAGTTTAAATTTCATTATCTGAAAATTTCCTGTTCATATCCTTTGACAATCAATTGGAGAATGGCTTTATTTCTTATAAATTAGAGTCAATTTTCTATATATTTCACAAATGAGACCTTTATCAAAACCTTTAACTGTAAAAATGTTTTCCCAGTTTGTTGCTTCCCTTCTAATTTTGTTTGCATTAGTTTTGTTTGTACAAAGGCTTTTTAATTTGATGTAATCAAAATTTTCTATTTTGTGATCAATAATGATCTCTAGTTCTTCTTTGGTCACAAATTCCTTCCTCTTCCACAAGTTTGACAGGTAAACTATCCTATGTTCCTCTAATTTATTTATGATCTCATTCTTTATGCCTAAATCATGGATCCATTTTGATCTTATGTTGGTGTACGGTGTTAAGTGTGGGTCCATGCCAAATTTCTGTCCTACTAATTTCCAGTTTTCCCAGCAGTTTTTGTCAAATAATGAATTATTATCCCAAAAGTTGGCATCTTCAGATTTGTCAAACATTAGATAGCTATAGTTATTGACTATTTCATGTAAACCTAACCTATTCCACTGATCAACTAATCTATTTCTTAGCCAATACCAAATGGTTTTGGTGACTGCTGCTTTATACTATAGTTTTAGATCAGGTACAGCTAGGCCACTTTGATTTGTTTTTTTTTTTGTTGTTGTTTTTTTACAGCTATTGATTCATTGTTGGTGGAGTTGTGAATGAATCTAACCATTCTGGAGAGCAATCTGGAATTATACCCCAAAAGTTATCAAACTGTGCATACCCTTTGATCCAGCAGTGCTACTACTGGGCTTGTATACCAAAGAGATACTAAAGAAGGGAAAGGGCCCATTTTATGCGCCAAAATGTTTATGGTGGCCCTATTTGTAGTGGCTAGAAACTGGAAAATGAATGGATGCCCATCAATTGGAGAATGGTTGGGTAAAATGTGGTATATGAATGTTAGGAAATATTATTGTTCTGTAAGAAATGACCAGCAGGATGAATACAGAGAGGATTGGAGAGACTTACATGAACTAATACTAAGTGAAATGAGCAGAACCTGGAGATTATTATATACTTCAACAATGATATTATATAAGGTTGTATTCTGATGGAAGTGGTTATCTTCAACAAAGAGAAGATATAACTCAGTTCCAGGTGATCAATGATGGACAGAAGCAGCTACACCCAAAGAAAGAACACTAGGAAATGAATGTAAACTGTTTGCATTTTTATTTTTCTTCTCAGGTTAATTTTACCTTCTGAATCCAATTCTTCCTGTATAAGAAGAGAACTGTTCGGTTCTGCACACATATATTGTGTCCAGGATATAGTATAACATATTTAACATGTATAAGACTGCTTGCCATCTAGGAGAAAGGGTGGAGGGAGGGAAGGAAAAAGTCAGAACAGAAGTGAGTGGAAAGGATAATGTAAAAAATTACCCAGGCATATGTTCTGTCAATAAAAAGTTACAATAAAAAAAAAAAAACAAAGATACATTTAATATTTTCCCTATGTAGACAGGTAAAAGCTTAATTTTTTGAATCCCTCATTTTTTCTTTTATATTTATCTTTTCATTCTTCTCTTGTACTTGAAAGTCAAATTTACAATTCAGTCATGGTCTTTTTGTCAAGAATACTTGAAATTCTTCTATTTCATTAAATATCAATTTTTCCCTTAAAAAAAGACAATATATGAAATGAGATCTCACAAAAGGGCTGGTGGATAATGAAGCTAACTTCAATTATGGCTTCCTGTATCCATGATTTCTATTTTTTAAGTCCTGATGAAAATTTCCTAGAGTTAAATTTTCTATAAAATTGCATTCCCTATTTATTGCTTTGTTTTAAAATCCTTAACTCTTTAATTTATAGGCAGTCAGATATGCAAGAACCTAATGGATTTCAGTTGACTTTTTAATATTTCATGATGCCAAGTAATAAAGGCAGCATGTATAAGTAAAGTTTCACTTGCATATATAAAAAGGTTTTCTTTGCTTTGTAAAGGTAAAGTATGGATAACAGAGTCTGTCCTACTTGTCTGATAGGATCAGGCTATTAAGTATGTTCTACACCTAAAAGACTAATATCCTAGATGCTAAAAATTTAGGAAATTTGATTGAACTGGTTAAGAATTTACTCCAAGGGTAATGGCCAAGAGTAGACATCTTGATTTGAGCTCTCCCTGACGTCCCTCAGATCAATACCAGATCAAGCCTCTGAACTGATTTTGGAGTGACAGAAGACACAAATATTTAGAGTGTAACAAATTTACAGCAGAAGATATGTTGGAAGAATTTCATAAAAGGTCTGTTTCAATCAGGCATAGGGGAGGCAGCAAAGCCCAGGCGCAAAGCAGGGACTCAAAGTAATGTGGCAATGTCCATGGAATCTACTGGGACAAATCTACAGCCATGTTGGAGCTGTGAGACTCACAACTCAAATACAAAAAAAAACAAATAGTGAGCCTCTGATCCCCAGAATAATACGGGACCTGGACATGTCCATGCAGCACTGTAAATTAGTCAGCATTGACCCAGCACAACCACTGCCACTGGTGGAGGAAGTTTGGGCCAATCTCCCTTTTGCTCTAAGAGCAGATTTCAACCTTTTAAAAAATGAGCAAAAAAACAAAAAGAACTCTGGCCATGGATAGTTTTTATGGAGAAAGAGAAGAAAGAACAGACCTGAAACCCTGGGGATACTAATATCAAATCACCTATTGAAGAAGCCCCCAAAGGTTATATGGGTTGGTTCCTCTTTCACAAATCTGTCTTGGAGGAATTAAAAATGGATCTTAAAAGATAATTAGAAGAAAAATGAAGAAAGAACATAACATTGCAAGAAAATTTGGGAAAAGGAATATAGAAATTATCTGAAGAAAAACCTTACAAAATAGACCTAGTAAAATGGAAAAAATATAACTCTTTACAAAACAGATTTGACAAAATGGAAAAAGAAAACAACAGAACAACAGAATTTGTGAAATGAAAAAAAATCTATTGAATAAAACAACTCATTGAAAAATTAATTTGGCTAAAAACAAAAGTAGCTTAAAAAGGCAACTGAAGAAAATAATTCACTGAAAATTAGAATTGAATAAATGGAAATGAATCACTCAATGAGACATCAAGAATGAAACAAAACCAAAAAAATGAAAACAAATAGAAGAAAATGTAAACTATATCAATGGAAAAAAAAAAAAAACAAGTGACTTAGAAAATAGATCTAGGGGAGACAATCAAAGAATTATTGGACTTCCTGAAAACCATGATGAAAAAACAGCCTAGACATGATCTTTCAGGAAATTTTCAAGGAAAACTGTTCTGATATTCAAGAACCAGAGGGTAAAATAGCCATTGAGAGAATTCACTGATCCTTCTCATTGTTGAGAAGAACAATATCCATCAGATATATGTATATCATTTATATATATCATATATATCATTTAATCGTATAATCTTGCCATTGCTGTATACAATGAAATCCTGGTTCTGTTCTTTTTGCTTAGGATCATCTTTAAGGAAATTATTAAGGAAAACTACCCTGATGTCCTAGAACCAGAGCGTAAAGTAGCCTTTGCAAAAATTCACCAATCACCTCCTGAAAGAGATGTCAAAATGAAAACTCCAAGGAATATAGTAGGTAAATTTCAGAATTATCAGATGAAGGAAAAAATATTGCAAGCAGCCAGAAAGAAACAATTCAGATACCAAGGAACCAAAATCTGGATTATCCAGGACCTAGAAACTTCCACCTTAAAGGATCAAAGTTCCTGTAATCTGATATTCTAAAAGGCAAAGGAATCAACTATTCAGTTAAATTGAACATCATCTTTCGGGGAAGAAAATGGACATTCAATGATACAGGTGAATTTCATTTATTTCTGATGACAAGACCAGAGCTGAACAAAAAATGTGATCTCCAAATACAGAACTCATGAGAACCATAAAAAGGTGAAAAAAGAAAGAACTCTTGAGTACTATATTTCTATTTTGGGTATACTTAGAGAGTGTGGGTATATTTGATTTTATGGTAATAATATGAAAAAGAAACTAGAGATAGAAAGGGGTTTGTACTGGAAAAAGAGAAAAATGGAGATAAAATGAAAGAAATTATATTTCATGAAGAGGCAAAAAAGACCTATTATAATGGAGGGAAAAGTAAGGGAATGACCATTGTGCATATCTTATTCTCATCAGATTTGTCTCAAAGAGAGACTATCAGAAATATTTGGTTTCACATAGAAACTTGTCTCACCTTATAGGGAAGTGGGAGGGGAAAGATGGAAAGAAAGGGGAAGGCTAGGAGAAGGCAAAATAGAAGTAGTAGGGGAAAGGTATAAGAAAGGTGGAGGGGCTCTATAGGGGGAGGCCTAGTTGACGAAGGTGGTAATTAGAAGCAAAATACTGGGGAAGAGGGAAGGGGGAAAGGAAAGAGAAAAACATTACTTGGGGTAAATAAGAAGGCAAGAAATACAGAATCTATTATTATAACTGTGAATGTCAATGGGATGAGCTCTCCCATAAAACAGAAAAGGACAGCAAACTGAATTAAAAGCCAGAATCCTATAATATGTTGTGAAAATAATATTTTGAGATAATATTTGTAAAGCTCTTACCAAAGTGTCTTTTTTATGCTAAATATTATGTAAATATGAGGTATTTTTTGAAAATTCAAACTATGAATTTGCCCATTTTGCCGTTTATGAAATTGTAAAAAAATTGACTCATACTTCGCTATCTTGAGTTTAGTTCTGACAAACATTAAGTTATACATTGATATAAATTGAATGTTATTTTCTTTCTTCCTTTATTTTGTTAAAGGTTTTTAATTGTCAAAAGATATGCACGGATAATTTTTCAACATTAATCCTTGACCAAATTTGTGTTCTAATTTTTTCTCCCTTCCCTCCATCTCTTGCCTTAGGTAGTAAGTAATCTAATATACATTAACCATGGTAAAATATATGTTAAATCCAATATATGAATACATATTTATATAATTATCTTGCTGTACAAGAAAAATCAAATTGAAAGGACAATAAAATGTAAGCAAACAACAACAAAGAGAATGAAAATGTTATGTTGTGATCCATACTCCGTTCCCACAGTCCTCTTGCTATATCTAGATGTCTCTCTTCATCACAAAATCATTGAAACTGGTTTGAATCATCTCATTGTTGAATAGAGCCACTTCCATCATAATTGATTATCATTATCTTGTTTGTTACTGTGTATAATGATCTCTTGGTTTTGCTCATTTCACCTAGCATCAGTTCATGCAAGTCTCTCCAGGCCTCTCTGTAATCATGCTCCTGTGTATCTTATTTTCAATCAAGAATACTTTTCATTTTTATTTTTCTTATTAGTTAACCTGAAAGGTGTGAGGTGTTGTCTCAGAGTTGTTTTAATATGTATGTCTATAATTATTAGTCATTTATAGAAGATTTTCTTAAACTGTGCATTGCATACCTAAATGTGAGGGTTCTGAATTGTGATTTATTATCAATAAACGCTTGAATTATATACCTGTTTTATATATGTATATACCCAGAATTATCACAAATTTTATCAAGCCAAAAAGGGTTGTGAGTGGAAAAGTTTATGATGCTTTGGATTAGTGTACTTTTTCCATATAATTATATAGATAGCTTTGACTTCTTATTCTGAAAGCTATCTGTTCATATCCTTTAACCATTTAAAAATTAGAAAATAATTCATACTTACAAGTTTAACTTGTTCTCTATGTATTTGAGAAATGAAGCTTTTATCAGATAGCTTTGCTGTAATAATTTCTCTCCCTGCTCCGCTTATTCCCCCGTTCCCCCCTCCCAATTTCTTGCCTTGCTTCTAATCTTGACTGCACTAGTTTTGTTGATACAAAAACTTTCAAGCTAATATAATCAAAATTATAAATATTATGCCCCATTATGTTGTTTGTTCTAAACATTTTTTTCTTTATCCATATTCAAACAGGTAAAATATTTCATGCAGCCCTCTTTTGTGGGGTCATTTTTTAAGTCATCTACACATTTTGACCTTGGATATTTGCAGTTATTAAACACTAGATTACTATGGTTATTTACTATTGTGTATTTGTATACCCAAACCTATCTCATTGATTAATCACACTATTTCTTACTCAAAACTAGGTGTTGTTGTTGTTGTTGTTGTTGTTGTTTCTAATAGCACAGCCTTTAAGAACTATACTTAAATGTTCTGGGTCACTTACATGTTCTGATAAGAAATTGGAATAATTTTTTTTTTATTTAATAGCCTTTTATTTAGAGGGTATATGTATGGGTAACTTTACAGCATTAACAATTGCCAAACCTCTTGTTCCAATTTTTCACCTCTTAGCCCCCACCCCCTCCCCCATATGGCAGGATGACCAGTAGATGTAAAATATGTTAAAATATAAATTAGATACACAATAAGTATACATGACCAAACTGTTATTTTGCTGTACAAAAAGAATCAGACCCTGAAATATTGTACAATTAGCTTGTGAAGGAAATAAAAAATGCAGGTAGGCATTAATATAGGGATTGGGTAGTCATCTCCCAGAGTTCTTTCTCTGGGTGTAGCTGGTTCAGTTCATTACTGCTCCATTGGAGATGATTTGGTTGATCTCATTGCTGAGGATGGCCAGGTCCATCAAAACTCGTCATCATATAGTATTGTTGTTGAAGTATATAATAATCTCCTGGTCCTGCTCATTTCACGCATCATCAGTTCGTGTAAGTCTCTCCAGGGCTTTCTGAAATCATCCTGTTGGTAATTTCTTACAGAAAAATAATATTCCATAATATTCATATACCACAATTTATTCAGCCATTCTCCAACTGATGGGCATCCACTCAGTTTCCAGTTTCTAGCCACTACAAAGAGGGCTGCCACAAACATTTGTGCACATACAGGTCCCTTTCCCTTCTTTACAATCTCTTTGGGATATAAGCCCAGTAGTAACACTGCTGGATCAAAGGGTATGCACAGTTTGATAACTTTTAGAGCATAGTTCCAAATTGCTCTCCAGAATGGTTGGATTCCTTCACAACTCCACCAACAATGGATCAATGTCCCAGTTTTCCCGCATCCCCTCCAACAGTCATCATTATTTTTTCCTGTCATCATAGCCAACCTGACAGGTGTGTAGTGGTATCTTAGAGTTATCTTAATTTGCATTTCTCTGATTAATAATGACTTGGAGCATCTTTTCATGTGACTAGAAATAGTTTCAATTTCTTCATCTGAGAATTGTCTGTTCATATCCTTTGACCATTTTTCAAATGGAGAATGGCTTGATTTTTTATAAATTAGAGTTAATTTTCTATATATTTTGGAAATGAGGCCTTTATCAGAAACTTTGACTGTAAAAATATTTTCCCAATTTATTGCTTCCCTTCTAATCTTGTCTGCATTAGTTTTATTTGTACAAAACTTTTCAGTTTGGTATAGTTGAAATTTTCTATTTTGTGATCAGTAATGATCTCTAGGTCTTCTTTGGTCATAAATTCCTTCCCCTTCCACAGGTCTGAGAGGTAAACTATCCTATATTCCTCTAATTTATTAATAATTTCATTCTTTATGCCTAGGTCATGAACCCATTTTGACCTTATCTTGGTGTACAGTGTTAAGTGTGGATCAATGCCTAGTTTCTGCCATATTAGTTTCCAATTTTCCAAGTAATTTTTGTCAAACAGTAACTTCTTATCCCAAAAGCTGGGGTTTTTGGGTTTGTCAAACACTAGGTTGCTATAGTTGTTGACTGTTTTGATCCTTGAACCTAACCTATTCCACTGATCAACTAATCTATTACTTAGCCAATACCAAATGGTTTTGGTAACTGCTGCTCTATAATATAATTTTAGATCTGGTCCAGCTAAGCCACCTTCATTTGATTTTTTTTTTTTCATTAATTCCCTTGAAATTCTTGACATTTTGTTTTTCCATATGAATTTTATTGTTATTTTTTCTAGGTCATTAAAATAGTTTTTGGGGAGTCTGATTGGTATAGCTCTAAATAAATAGATTAGTTTAGGTAATATTGTCATCTTTATTATATTTGGTTGCCCTATCCAAGAGCATTTAATATTTTTCCAATTGGTTAGATCAGACTTAATTTGTGTGAAAAGTGGTCTGTAATTTTGCTCATGAAGTTCTTGATTTTCCCTTAGCAGATAGATTTCTAAATATTTTATATTATCGGTAGTTATTTTAAATGGAATTTTTCTTTGTAACTCTGACTGTTGGATTTTGTTAGTGATATATAAGAATGATGATGACTTATGTGGGTTTATTTTATAACCAGCAATTTTGCTTAAGTTGTGGATTATTTCTAATAACTTTTTAGCAGAATCTCTGGGGTTCTCTAAGTATACCATCATATCGTCGGCAAAGAGTGATAAGTTGGTTTCCTCATTGCCTATTCTTATTCCTTTAATCTCTTTCTCTGCTCTTATTGCCAAAGCTAGCGTTTCTAATACAATATTAAATAGTAACGGTGATAGTGGGCAACCTTGTTTCACTCCAGATCTTATTGGGAATGGTTGCAGTTTATCTCCATTACACATGATGCTTACTGATGGTTTTAAATAGATGCTGCTGATTATTTTAAGGAAAAGTCCATTTATTCCTATACTCTCAAGTGTTTTTAATGGGAATGGATGTTGGATTTTGTCAAATACTTTTTCTGCATCTATTGAGATGATCATATGGTTTTTGTTAATTTGGTTATTAATTTGGCCAATTATATTGATAGTTTTCCTAATATTGAACCAGCCCTGAATTCCTGTTATAAATCCTACTTGATCATAGTGTATTATCTTGGAGATGATTTTCTGTAGTCTTTTTGCTAATATCTTATTTAAGATTTTAGCATCAATATTCATTAGGGAGATTGGTCTATAATTTTCTTTCTCTATTTTCAACATACCTGGTTTAGGTATCAGTACCATGTCCGTGTCATAGAAAAATTTGGTAGGATTCCTTCATTCCCTCTTTTATCAAATAATTTATATAGCATTGGGGCCAATTGTTCTTTAAATGTTTGGTAGAATTCACATGTAAATACATCTGGTCCTGGGGATTTTTTCTTAGGGAGTTGTTTAATTGCCTGTTCTATTTCTTTTTCTGAAATGGGACCAATCAAGCAATTTACTTCCTCTTCTGTTACTCTTGGAAGTCTATATTTTTGGAGGTAGTCATCCATTTCACTTAGGTTATCAAATTTATTGGCATAAAGTTGAGCAAAATAACTCCATATTATTTCTCTAATTTCCTCTTCATTGGTGGAAAGTTCTCCCTTTTCATTTTTAAGACTACTAATTTCATTTTCCTCCCTCCTTTTTCTAATCAGATTTACCAAAGGCTTATCTATTTTATTGGCTTTTTCATAGAACCAACTCTTAGTTTTATTAATTAGTTCAATAGTTTTTTTTACTTTCAATATTTTTAATTTCTCCTTTTAATTTTAGAATTTCAAATTTAGTATTTGATTGGGGGTTTTTAATTTGGTCTTTTTTTTTGAGTTTTTTTAGTTGCAAGCCCAATTCATTAATCTTTTCTTTCTCTGTTTTATTCAAGTAAGCCTCTAAGGATATAAAATTCCTTCTTATTACCGCTTTGGTTGCATCTCACAAATTTTGGTATGAAGTCTAATCATTGTTATTATCTTGCGTGAAATTATTAATTGTATCTATAATTTGCTGCTTCACCCAATCATTCTTTAAGATGAGATTGTTTAGTTTCCAATTACTTTTTAGTCTATTTACCCCTAACTTTTTGTTGAATGTAGTTTTTATTGCATCATGATCTGAAAAGAAATAATTTACTATTTCTGCTTTCTTGCATTTAATTTTGAGGTCTTTATATCCTAATATATGGCCAATTATTGAATAGGTTCCATGAACTGCTGAGAAGAAAGTATATTCCTTTCTATCTCCATTCAATTTTCTCCAAAGATCTAACATATCTCATTTTACTAATATTCTATTTACTTCTTTAATTTCTTTCTTATTTGTTTTGTGGTTTGATTTGTCTAATTCTGAGAGTGCAAGGTTGAGATCTCCCACTATTACAGTTTTATTGTCTATTTCTTCTTGCAACTCTCTTAACTTCTCCTTTAGGCAGTTGGATGCCATACCAGTTGGTGCACATATGTTTAATATTGATATCGCTTCCTTGTTTATGCTACCCTTTAGCAGGATGTAGTTTCCTTCCTTATCTCTTTTAATTAGATCAATTTTTGCTTTTGCTTGATCTGAGATAAAGATGGCTACCCTGCTTTTTTGACTTGACCTGAAGCATAATAGATTTTGCTCCAGTCTTTTACCTTTACTCGAAATGTATCTCCCTGCTTTAAATGTGTTTCTTGGAAACAACATATTGTAGGGTTCTGACTTTTGATCCAGGCTGCTATCTGCCTCCTCTTTATGGGGGAGTTCATCCCATTCACATTTACGGTTAGAATTACTAATTCTGTATTTCTTGCCATCCTAATAACCCCAGTTTATGTTTTACTTTTTCTTGCATCCCCCAACCCTCTTTCCCCTTTTTGCACTTATGTACCCCACTTGTATCATGATGCTTACCCTCTTTAGAATCCCTCCCTCCCCTCCTTTGAATCTTTTCCCCTTCCTTCCCTTATTACTCTTTTTCTTTCCCCTTTTCCTCTCCCCCTTTTTAATGAGGTGAGAGAGAATTTTCTCTAAAACAAATGTCAATTATTTTCTCTTTGATCCAACTTCGATGAGAGTAAAATTCACACAACGTTCCTCCCCCTCTCTAAATTCCCTCAGATATGATAAGTTTCCTTTGCCTCTTTGTGGGATGTGGTTTCCCTCTTTTTATCCCTTCTTCCCACCTTATTTTGCCATCATCACTTTTCCATATCTACTTCCCTTTTTTATGTTATATCAGTAAAATCAAATTGTACATGTATTCTTTTTGTACATCTACAACAGAAATACAAGTCTCAAGAGTTCTTTTTACCTTTTCTGCATCTCTTGAGTCCTATGGTTGGAGATCAAATTTTTTGTTTAGTTCTGGTTTTTTCCTTAGAAACAAATGGAATTCATTTGTTTCATTAAAGGTCCATCTTCTTCCCTGGAAGAAAATGCTTAGCTTAGCTGGGTAGTTTATTCTTGTCTGCATTCAAAGTTCTTTTGCCTTTCGGAATATCAGATTCCAGGCCCTTCGATCCTTTAATGTGGAGGCAGCCAGACCTTGGGTGATCCTTATTGTGGCACCTCAGTATTTAAATTGTTTTTTTTTTTTTTTTTTTGGCTGCTTGTAAAATTTTTTCCTTAATCTGATAGTTCTGAAATTTGGCCACAATATTCCTTCGGGTTTTTATTTTAAGGTCTCTTTCAGAAGGTGTTCGATGAATTCTTTCAATGCCTATTTTACCTTCTGATTCTATTACTTCTGGGCAGTTCTCTTTGATGATTTCTTGTAAAATAGTGTCTAGGCTCTTTTTTTCATCGTAATTTTCAGAAAGTCTAATAATCCTCAGATTATCTCTCCTAGATCTATTTTCCAAGTCTGTCATTTTTGCAAGTAGATAATTCATGGTTTTTTCCAGTTTGTCATTTTTTTGTTTTTGCTTGACTGATTCTTGCTGTCTCAATGAATCATTAGTTTCTATTTATTCAGTTGTAATTTTTAAAGAATTATTTTCTTCATTAGCTTTTTTTATTTCTTTCTGTATATGTCCAATTGAGTTTTTAAATGAATTGTTTTGATCTATGGAATTTTTTTCCATTTCATTAATTTTTTTAGTGAATTATTTTCTTTTTCCAATTCACAGATCCTACTTTTTTGTGAGTTCTTTGTCTTTTCCAATTCACAAATCCTTCTTTCTAGTGAATTCTTTATTTTTTCCAATTCACAATTCTTACTTTCCTGAGATTTTTTTACTTATTCCAATTTGTATTTCAGGAAGTTGTTGCTCTCTTGTAAAGCTTCTCTTTTCTTTTCCCATTTATATTCTAACTCTCTTTTGAGACTTTTAATGGTCTCTTCTATGAGAGCATCATGTAAAAGAGGACAGTCTGGTGCATGTTTGCTATTAGTGTCTTCAGGTTTGCTGACCTGCTCTTTTTCTGCATAGAAGCTGTAAATAGTTCTTTTCATCTTTTTATTCATGTTTTAAAGCCTTTAGGGTATGCCTCTTAGGCAAGGGGGTTACCAGCTTCCTCTGCAGAACAGGAGAGATGTAAACTGGTTTCTGGCTGTGAGGTATGGGAGTGCTCTGAGTGAGAGTTTTCCTTCCCCCAACAGGAGGTGGATTCAGCACTGGAGGAGCTATGGAAGTGTCCATTTGGGCTGTGTGGGTTAGAGATTGCCCTAGGCTAGAGACTATGGGATGAAAGTGTCATTTCCCCAGGCCAGAGCCTCTTGCTGGGCTGTGGGTTAATATTAGCAGCTGACCGCAAACTTCCGATTCTACTGGAATTCTGCCCGGCAGTCTCTGCCCCAAAGTCTCTGCCTGATAAATCGGCCTTGCGAAAGCTCTATGGCCCCAAGCCGAGTCCCCCACTGTACAGATTAGAGGCTAACCTGGGCTGTACCCTCCTGCTGTGCAGGTTCGCAACTGCCCCAAGGAAAAGCCCCATACTGCGGGTTGGGGCTGCAAGCTTGTGCTGAGATCTGTGCTTTCACTTTCGGTTTGAGGCTCTCCTTGGAACCTAATTTCTCTCCCAGTCTAAACTGATCTCCCCCCTAGCCCCAGAACAAACCTTTTTTGGTGAGACTGCAGATTTTCCTTGGCTGGTGAGTTGTTATACTTTTTATCTTTATGAATTGTAGCAGTTAAGACTATTTTTGAGGCTCAATATAATATTGATAAAAAGGGTAAGAGAAGAGCTTACTTAGAAAGTCAGGTGTGCCTTCTCAGCCATCTTGGGTCCTCCCCTCCTGGAATAAAAATTTAATGACAGTTGAGGAAGTTTCCGGTTTTTTTTTAAAAAATAAGGTCATTAATTATACAATGAAAGTGAATATTATGTTAAAGATGCTAATATAGAAAAGGTTACATCATGCTAGGTATGACAAAAAAGGAATAAGGTGAAAAAAGGTTGGTAGATCTAATTAAATAACTGGATTTTGTCCTGTGTTCTCTGTTTTATGAAGTATCCCTTTACTTGTACTAAAAGGTACAAGTAATGAAACAACTTTTTGTCTGTCTTTCAGGAGAAAGAGAACTTAGCACACAGAGTAATAAAGATTTGGGAAAACCTGGAAACTAAAAGAAGAAAGAAGAGTTATAATTTTAATCAAGTAATACGATTTCTGTTTGTTTCTGACAGAGGGCAAGACAACAATGTGCTAATTGCTAATTAATGGCAGCTGAGGAGATTGGATCATCTTGTCAGAATACTTTGGAAGCCTTCTAAATAAATTAAGCTTCAGGGCCTTATGCAATACAAGTTTCAATACAGTCAATAGCATTAAAATTGGAAGTTTTGTTTATCATTTAGATACAAGTTAGTAAAAAGAAGTATTGTAAAGCAGACAAAAGTTTATACATCTCACTTTAAGCAGCAAAGGAGGATAAAGAGAATTCTTCCCCAGAGAAAATGTGTCACATTTATGTTTCTGTAAGTATCTAAGAGCATGTAGACCTATATAAAGGGAAGTCAAAGGGCTAGAGAAACACATCTCTGGTTTCCAAATTATCAAGTATTAGAATTTGTTTCTCAAACCAACTGAAAAATTACTCAAAATAGGAAGTTACAAAGAAATAGAGGGAAATCTAACCCACAAAGAGGGTCCAAGTTATTAAAATGTGAGGCACAGAAGTGGAAGGGGGAATGTACTACTAAGTATGAATTCTTTCATATAGGATAGAGTTTTCAATCATCTCAAGAACTCAAAGAAAGATGATAATAATCCATAGGTACTATTATGTTAGAGATCATAAGCAATAAGTAATAGAGATCACTTCATTAAGGGATCTTGGAGGGCTTCTGGACTTCAAAACTTCCAACCCCATGTCTACACCTTTAAAAAACTTGTATCTTAGATCCCTTAAAAAATTTTCAGTGAACTCTATTGTCTCCTAAAACCATCATCCCATGTACTTTTATTGACTTAAAAAATACTTGTAAAAACACCCTATGCTTGCTGCCTCTAGTTTCCCACTTAACACTTATTTCTCAGTATGTCATCACTTTTTCTCTAAGGTCTCAAAATAAGTCTGCTGATCTTAATTTTTTGACCTTCCCAAACATTTGATGCTTTCAACTACCATATTTCCCTAAATACCTTTTCCTTTACTGGCTTCTGAATTCATGTTATGCTTCTTCTTATCAGAATATTCGTTCACAATCTTATTTGCTGTATACTCATCCTCAAATTCCAAAACATAATTGTTCTCCAAGGTTCTAATATGGGTTTCTGTCTCTACACGCCTTTCATGATGTCAACTTCTTCCACATGTTCAATTATCATACATGTATAAATGACTATTGAACACATACTTTGCGTGTATTGTTGCTTTCAAAGAGAACCAAGTGGCATTCACATGAGTTTAGCTACAAAGAACAGAACAGATACAGGTCCTGTGTGTTTAAACTCATTTTTGCAGAATAAATCAAACTGTATTGCATCCTTAGCTCCAGTGCTTTTGGAATGTATTAGTCCATTCCTTCTTCCTTTTTCTAGTAAGGGTAGAATACTCTTGAATTATTTGAAGATTCTTTCCTTTCTATTTGTATGTCTTTCTCCTGATGGTTTGCACATTTGTAATTTCTAAATTAAGTTGTTAAATGATTCATTTTGTGCCTCAGACTTTAGAGTTTGTTTTTTTTTCTCAAGTGAAATCTGTGAATTTTCAACTAGGATTATATTTTCTATATTGAGGTGGTCTGGGAAGTTCTCCTTTATTATTTTCTTCATTATGATTTAAGTTTTTTGCTTTTCTAAGAGGCAAATGTTTCATAAATTAACTCTACTCATTTACACTTTTCAAGATCCAATTTTCTTTGAATGTTCTTGTTTTTTGCTACTTTTTTCTAAATTGTATTTCACATCTGTATATTTACATTCTCTATCCCTTTTGCATTTCTTTATTGAGGATTAACCTTACCAATTCATTTTTTCCCATTCTACCCATTATTTTTGCTATGAGAAATATAAATTTTGTCTCATAATTTTCATTTGTTTTTTCACCAACTCAAGAATAGCATATTTTAGTTTTATGTCCTCAAAAGTCTTATGTCCCTCTGTGCCATCAAGTGTTGGATAATTTTTGTTCTTTTTTACTCTAGGATGACTTGACCCATTTATATTTGAAGATCACATTTCCTTCTGTTGTCACTGTTTTTCTTGTTGATTTATCTGTTTACGTTCAAGATCTTTGAGATTTCCTCTTCCTGAAATCTTTGGAATTTTAATCATTTTTTTTCAACCTTCCCTCTACCTCCCTATTACTCACTTTCTTTCTCCCTCCTCTTTGATTGTGATTTATTGGGGGCTGAATCTCCAACCATATCACCAGCCTCTCACACTGGGAAATTCACCATACACCAAATAGATCTTTGCCCCTAAATGATTTCTGGATCATCACAAATGATTTCAGCTAAATTCTATGTTTTTCCCACAACTTTGGTAGAGTGCTACATAGCTCCTTATATGGACTGTGTCCTGCCCTAGTGATCTGTCCCATATCTTCTCTTATTAATTTCTCTGCTCTGCTGCAAGTACTTCCGAATCTGATTTTCATGTCACCAGCAGAACTTATTATCCTTGATATCTCACCTAGTCAGAACGTTATTGTACTGATGCTTCCAAGTTTAAGCCCCCATCAGGTTTATGCTCACTGAAACTTGAACCATCTTCTCCAGGATTAAGCTAGAATCTCTTGAAAACTGGAAAGAGAGAACAGGATGCAGGGGTAGGTTTTGATGTAAACCTCTGTGGTTCCCTTTACTCTCTGCTACAGTGGCCTCAGTTCCAGTAGTGCAGAAGTAAGGGGTGAATTGCTGAGTGACCTCGTGGATTTTTAAAAAAATTTTCTTTTGGATTCCCAGTGTCTATATCATTTAAATAGCTGAATTTACATCAACTTTGATACTTAATTTCTGTTTTGATGAGATATGAGAAGTTGTATTGATCAGAGGAAATTTTTAGCACACCATCTTGTTGCTCATTTTATCCAAAAAATCATTCTTGCATCTTTCAAAAATGCTACCATCCATCTAGTCACAAAAAATAAGAATCATACTGCACTCCCACTGGGTTATTAAATAAATATATTATTTATTTGTAATATTCTTTTCTTTTTAAATTTTGAGTTCCAAATTCTTGCTCTCTTCCAAATACTTCCCTATGCAATAAGGCAAGCAATATGGTATAAATTATACATATGAAATTATGCAAAATGTATTTCCATATTATCCATATTTCTTTTTTATAGCTTTTTATTTACAAGATATATGCATGGGTAATTTCTTAGCATTGACGCTTGCAAAACCTTCTGTTCCAATGTTTCCCCTCCTTCCCCTCAACCCCACCCCCCCAGATGGTAGGTAGTCCCATACAGGTTAAATATGTTAAACAATATGTTAAACACAATACACATACACACACACACACATGCACACATCCATACAGTTATTTTGCTGCACAAGAAAAATCAGACTTAGAAATAAGTTAAAAATAGCTTAAGAAAGAAATAAAAAATGCAGACAAAGGGTGTAGCTGGTTTTCTTCATTATTGAACAAATGGAGGCTTGATTCATCTCATTGTTGAAGAGAGCCATGTCCATCAGAATTGATCATCATATAGTATTGTTGTTGAAGAATATAATGAGCTCCTTATTCTACTCATTTCACTCAGCATCAGTTCATGTAAGTTTCTGCAGGCCTTTCTGAAGTCATCCTGCTGATCATTTCTTACAGGACGATAATATTCCATAACATTCATATACCACAATTTGTTCAGCCATTCTCCAATTGATGGGTATCTACTCAGTTTCCAGTTTCTAGCCACTACAAAAAGGGCTGTTATAAACATTTTTGCACATACAGGTCCCTTTCCCTTCCTTAAGATCTCTTTGGGATATAAGCCCAGTAGAAACACTGCTGGATCAAAGGGTATGCACAGTTTGATAACTTTTTGAGCATTGTTCCAAAATACTCTCCAGAATGGCTGAATTCATTCACAATTCCACCAGCAATGTTTCAGTGTCCAAGTTTTCCCACATCCCCTCCAGTCTGTCAATTTTTCCTGTCAGCCTGTCAATCTGAGAGGTGTGTAGGGGTATCTCAGAGTTGTCTTAATTTGTATTTCTCTGATTAATAATTACTTAGAATATCTTTTCATATGGCTAAAAATAGTTTCCATTTCTTCATTCAAAAATTGTTCATATCCTTTGACCATTGATCAACTGGAGAATGGCTTGATTTCTTATAAATTACAGTCAATTCTCTAGGTGTTTTGGAAATGAGGCTTTTATCAGAACCTTTGACTGTAAAAATGTTTTCCGAGTTTATTCTTTCCCTACTAATCTTGTCTGCATTACTTTTGTTTGTACAAAAGCTTTTCAGTTTGATATAATCAAAATTTTCTATTTGGTGAACAACAGTGATCTCCAGTTCTTTTTTGGTCACAAATTCCTTCCTCCTCCACAGATCTGAGAAATAAACTATCCTATGTTCTTCTAATTTATTTATAATCTTATTCTTCATGCCTAGATCATGAACCCATTTTGACCTTATCGTGATGTATAGTGTTAAGTGTGGGTCAATGTCTAGTTTCTGACATCCTAATTTCCAATTTCCCCAGCATTTTTTGTCAAACAGTGAAGTCTTATCCCGAAAGGGATAAGACTTTGGGTTTGTCAAACAATAGATTATAGTTATTGACTCTATTGTCCTGTGAAACTAACCTATTCCACTGATCAACTAGTCTATTTCTTAGCCAATACCAAATGGTTTTGGTAACCGCTGCTTTATAATATAGTTTTAGATCTGGTATAGCTAGGTCACCTTCATTTGACTTTTTTCCCCATAAGTTCCCTTGAAAGTCTTGAAATTTTGTTCCTCCAGATGAATTTTGTTGTTATTTTTTAGGTCATTAAAATAATTTTTTGAGAATGTGATTGGTATAGCACTAAAAAAATAGATTAATTTAGGTAGCATTGTCATCTTTATTATATTTGCTCGACCTATCCAAGAGCACTTAATATTTTTCCAATTGGTTAGATCTGACTTTATTTGTGTGGAAGTTATTTTGTAGTTTTGCTCATATTTCCTGACTTTCCCTTGGCAGTTACTTTAAATGACATTTCTCTTTATATCTCTAGTTGTTGGATTTGGTTAGTGATATATAAGAATCCTCATGATTTATGTAGGTTTATTTTGTATCCTGCAACTTTGCTAATGTTGTGGATTATTTTTAGTAGCTTTTTAGTAGAATCTCTGGAATTCTCTAAGTATACCATCATATCATCTGCAAAAAGTGATAACTTGGTTGCCTCTTTACCTACTCTAATTTCTTTAATCTTTTTTCTTAACTCTTATTGCCAAAGTTAGTATTTCTAATACAATATTGAATAATAATGTTGATAGTGGGCAACCTTGTTTCACTCCTATTCTTATTGGGAATGTTTGTAGTTTATCCCCATCACATACGATGCTTACTGATGGTTTTAAATAGATGCTACTGACTTTTTTTAAGGAAAAGTTCATTTATTACTCTACTCTCAAGTGTTTTTAAAAAGAAAGTTGGATTTTATCAAATGCTTTTTCTGCATTTATTGAGATGATCATATGGTTTTTGTTAATTTGGTTATTGATATAGTCAATTATGCTAATAGTTTTCCTAATATTGAACCAGCCCTGAATTCCTGGTATGAATCCAACTTGGTAATGGTGTATTATCCTAGGGATGATTTTCTGTAATTTTTATGCTAATATTTTATTTAACATTTTTCCATCAATATTCATTAGGGAGATTAGTCTATAATTTTCTTTCTCTGTTTTCAACCTACTTGATTTAGCTATTAGTATTGTCGCTGTCATAAAAGGAATTTGGTAGGAGTCCTTCATTCCCTATTTTTTCAAATAGTTTATATAATATTGGAGTTAATTGTTCTTTAAATTTTTGGCAGAATTCACATGTAAATCCATCTGGTCCTGGGCATTTTTTTCTTAGGGAGTTGATTAATAGTTTGTTCTATTTCTTTTACTAAAATGGACTATGTAAGCAATTTACTTCCTCCTCTATTAATCTAGGCAGCTTATATTTTTGGAGATAGTCATCCAATTCACTTAGGTTATCAAATTTATTGTCATAAAGTTGGGCATAGTAAATCCTAATTATTGCTTTAATTTCCTCTTCATTGGTGGAAAGTTCTCCTTTTCATTTTTATGACGAACAATTTGATTTTCCTCTTTTCTTTTTCAAATCAAATTCACCAAAGATTTATCTATTTTGTTGTTTTTTCATAAAATCAACTCTTGGTTTGTTTATTAATTCAATAGTTTTTTTTAACTTTCATTTTTATTAATTTCACCTTTTAATTTTAGAATTTTAAGTTTAGTATTTGATTGGGGGTTTTTAATTTGTTCTTTTTCTAGCTTTTTAAGTTGCAAGCCTAATTAATTGATCTTCTCTTTCTCTATTTTATTCAAGTAAGCCTCTAGAGATATAAAATTTCTCCTTATTACCACTTTGGCTGCATCCCACAAATTTTAATATGTTGTCTCATTGTTATCATTCTCTTGGGTGAGATTATTAATTGTGTCTATGATTTGCTGTTTCACCCATTCATTCTTTAGGATGAGATTATTTAGTTTCAAATTATTTTTGGTCTATTTATCCCTTGCTTTTTGTTGAATGCATTTACTATTTCTGTCTTTCTGCATTTAATTTTGAGCTCTTTATTTCCAAATATATGGTCAATTTTTCTATAATTTCAATGAACTGCTGAGAAGAAAGTGTACTCCTTTCTGTCTCCAATCAATTTTCTCCAAAGATCATACCTATCTTTTCTAACACTCTATTTACCTCTTTAACTTCTTTCTTATTTGTTTTGTGGTTTGATTTATCTAGTTCTGAGAGTTGAAGGTTGAGATCTCCCACTATTACAGTTTTTCTATCTATTTCTTCTTGCAACTCTCTTAACTTCTCTTTTAGGAATTTAGTTGTGATAATACTTGATGTGAATATGTTTATTATTGATATTGCTTCATTGTCTATGCTACTCTTTAGCAAGATATAGTCTCCTTCCTTATCTCTTTTAATTAGATCAATTTTTGCTTTTGATTGATCTGAGATAAGGATGGCTACCCCTGCTTTTTGTTTTTTTTTACTTCACCTGAAGCATAATAGATTCTTCTTCAGCCTTTTATCTTTAGTCTTTATGTATCACCCTGCTTTAAATGTGTTTCTTGTAAACAACATATTGTAGGATTATGACTTTTGATCCAGTCTGCTATCCACTTCTGCTTTATGAGAGAGTTCATCCTATTCACATTTATAGTTAAAACTACTAATTCTGTATTTCCTGCCATCTTATTATCCCCAGATTTTACTTTTCTTTTTCAGTCTCCCTTACCCCCTCCTCAGTATTAAAATTAAGGGCACCACTTACTTCACACAGCTCTCCCTCTTTAGAATCCTTCCCATTTCTTTTGAGTCCCTCCCCCTTTCTTATACCTTTTTCTTATTTTTTTCTGTATTCCCTTCTATTTACCCTTCTCTTTCCTCCCTTTTCTTCTTCCATTTATTAATGAGGTGAGAGAAGTTTCTCTGTAAACCAAATATATCTAATATTTTCTCTTTGAGCCAAATCTGATGAGTGTAAGATTCACACAATGCTCCTCCCCCTCCCTTAATTCCCTCAGATATGATGGGTTCCCTTTGCCTCTCCATGAGATTCAATTTACCTCTTTTTACCTCCACTTTTTCCTTTTTCTGATACAATCCAATCCCCTTTCCACTTCTCATTCCCTTTGTTATATCATAACAGTAAAATCAAATTATATACATACTCTTTATGTATGCCCTGTTTCATCAAATGTCCATCTTTTTCCCTGTAAGAAAATCCTCAGTTTATCTGGGTAGTTTATTCTTGCTTGCATTCCAAGTTCTTTTTGCTTTTGGAATATCAGGTTCCAGGTCCCTTGATCCTTTAATGTAGAAGCTGCTAGATCCTAAGTGATCCTTATTGTGGCTTCTTGTTATTTGAATTATTCTTTTTTTTCCCTGGATGTTCGTAATATTTTTTCCTTAGTCTGATAGTTCTGAAATTTAGCCAAAATATTCTTTGGAGTTTTTATTTTGAGGTCTCTTTTAGAAGGTGTTTGATGAATTCTTTCAATGGCTATTTTACCTTCTGATTCTATTACACCTGGGCAGTTCTCTTTGATGATTTCCTGAAAACTAGTGTCCAGGCTCTTTTTTTCATCATGGTTCCCAGGGAGCCCAATAATGCTTAGATTATCTCTCCTAGATCTGTTGTCCAGTTCTGTTGTTTTTCCAAGTAGATATTTAACATTTTTTCTATCTTTTCATTTTTTTTTTTTTTTTGGTTTTGCTTGAGTGATTCTTGATGTCTCAATTAATCATTCATTTCCATTCGTAAAGATTCGATTTTTAATGACTTATTTTCTTCATAACTTTTTTCTTCTTTTTCTATATGTCCAATTGAGTTTTTAAATGAGTTGTTTTGCTCTATCAGATTTTTTTTTTTACATTTCACTAAATTTTTTTACTGAGTTATTTTCTTTTTCCAATTCACAAATCCTACTTTCCTGGAAGTTCTTTATCTTTTCCAATTCACAAATTCTGTTTCCCTGAGAGTTCTTTACCTTTTCCAATTCACATTTCAGAAAGTTGTTTTCTTTTTCCACTTTATCAAATCTTTCTTTTAATGAGTTATTTGCCTTTTCCATACTCTCTTATAGAGCTTCTCTTTCCTTTCCCTATTTTTCTTCTAGGTCGTTTTGAAGATATTTTATAATTTATTCTAGAAGAGCCTTATGTGATGGGGATCAGGTTACAACCCCCTTTAGGGTTTTGTCTGTAGACAGTCTACTATTAGTCTCCTTGGGGCTGAAAACCTGCTGTCTTTCTGTATAGAAGCTATCTATAGTTAGAACTTGGTTTGCTTTTTTACTCATTAAAAAAAAAAAAACCTTGGGGTCTGCCTTCAGGACAAGGAGGTTCCTTCCTCTACAGACCAGGGATAGATGGACAATAATTATCCTGTAAACAGGCTGTGGAAGTGTGCCTGCCCTGGGAAGAGCCCCACTTTGTTATGCAACTACACTGTGATTGTGCTGAGTCACTTCTGGTGCTGGGTGAGTGTAGTCAGGTCCTGTTAAATTCTGGCGTTTTTTGGAGTGAACTCTTCCTTTGGCATTTGTGTAACTTCTCTGCTGATCTACTGCTTTGCAACCAAAGCAGAGTAGCCAACCTGTTGTAGAGTCCTCCCTGCAAATTCTCCACCCTGGAGACTGAAACCCATCCCTGGTCCGCTCAGTGTGCTAGCCTCTGGATCTGATACCCTGCCATCACTAGCCTGCTCTCACTGATCAGGACAAAACTTTTCTGGTGATTTTCCAGATTATCTTTTGCTGGTAATTTGTTGTACTCCCAAGATTTGTGGATTCTACCAGTCAAGCACTATTTTAGAGGCTGAATTTGGTAATCAGTAGTGAGGGTAGAAGGGAGCTCAGGATGAAGAATGTGCCCTCTCTGCCATCTTGGCTCCCCCCCCATATTATCCATAGTTCAAAAAAAAAGAAAAAGAAAGTGAGAAAATTATATTGTAATTTGCATTCAGACTTTATTAGTTCTTTCTCTGTAGGTCCATATCATCTTTTTTTTCAACAAGAGTCCTTAGGAATTGTCTTGGAGCACTGTATTGATCAGAATAGTTATGTCTTTCACACTTGATCATTACTATGACATTGCTATTATATGCACAATGATCTCCCAGTTCTTTTCACTTCACTTTTCATTACTTCATATAGAACTGTCTTTTTTTTTTTCTTCTGAAACCATCCCCATCCATCATCATTACTTATAGAACAATAGTGTTCTATTTGTTCAGTCATTCTCCAATTGGTGAACCTTGGATTTCCAATTCTTTGGAACCACAGATATATATATATATATATATATATATATATATATATATATATATACCTATATCTATATCTATATCTATCTATCTATACCTATATAGAGATAGTTAGATATAGATATAGATGTATGAGAGTTTATTTTATTAATCTCTTTAGGATACAGATCTACCAGTAGTAACTATTGCTGGATCAGAGGTCACAGCTATATTACCCTTTGGCCTAGTTCCAAATTGTTCTTCAGAATAACTGAACCAGTTCACTACTCCATCAACACTTCATTAATGTACCAATTTTTTTGTCATTCTCTCCAGAATTTGTCATTTTTGATAGATATGCGGTGGTATCTCAGCATTGTTTTAATTTGCATTTATCAATAATGATTTAGAGCATTTTTTTCACATGACAATAGATAACTCTGATTTTTTCTGGAAAATGCCTTTCATACCCTTTGACCTTTTATCAATTGGGGAATTGCTCTTATTTTTACAAATCTGCCTCTATTCTTTCTCTGTCTCTCTGCCTCTCTCTGTCTCTCTGTCTCTCTGGCTCACAATTTGGGGTGTAGCATGTGTTTAAGGAAGACTAGTGTTTCTGTTTTGAAAACTAATAAGCCTTTTACAGGGCTACATTCCACCTTTGGTATCTACTTGATCCACCTCTCACTTGTGGTTCCAAGAAGCTGTTACATGCACAATGGCCCACCCAAGCAAATCATTTAGGCTAAAGGACTAAACCAGCTTGAAGTAACCAAAAGATCTCAAACCCTTCAGTGAGTAGTAGGGGAATTTCTATTCTAAATATGCAAAAACTTATCTTGATGGAATGAGCAGAACAATGTGTTCCAATGGTCACAAAGGCAGATGAAACAGGTGTTGTGGAGTGCTTAGATCTTGGTCAGACAACAAAGACACCAAAGTCATCCACTGCATCTTGAGTTATCACCAGTTATCTTGACTCTGTCCTGTCACTGGATAATGATGCTTTAGAAGAGAGAGTGAGGCTGATAACTGAACAATTCTGAGTCATTTAAATACAGTTTACACAGGAATCAAAAGACATCACCATACCATTTTACCATTTCTATCCTCAAAGCCCTGTGATGATAGGTGGATAAAGAAGCAGCAGGTGTGGATACACTGGGAGAAGTAGTCACAACCCAGACCATAAGTCATCTTCTCCCCGGAAGCAGCAGTGGAATTTGGCAGCTCTCTGGATGTCTGAACAGTTTTTTTAGGATTGTAGTGCTCACTACTAAATGTGAGGAAGGTGCTAGAAAAGGTATCCTAAAAATTGTCTGCTTATTCAAACTTGACCCTGCTGTGGCAGGCAGGAATTCCATCCTATGGTTGGAACACTAACAAATGTACAAAAAATTCTGAAAAGTTGATTTGTTCACCACTGGTATGTGGAATGTACCAATATATTGCAGACAACACAAAATCCATTAGATTTGAAAGAAAAACCATTCTTGTTGAGAGAAAATTCAACAGGTATCAACAAGTATAGTAGTCATTCATGAAACATTGCTAGCAAATGAAGGCCAACTTACAGAAGTAGGAGCTGGATACACATTTTTCTGGAGTGGTCTCAATGAAAGGGAGTACCATGAAATTGGTGTAGGTTTTACAATCAAAACAAATCTAGTAAACAAAGCAAGTTCACATGCCTTTCAAAAGGAGTAAATAACAGGCTCATGACAATATAATTTCCAATTGCAGGAAAATACCATGTCACCATCATCAGTGTCTATGACCCCACAATGACAAACTCTCATGGGACCATTGGTAAGTCACTTAACTTCTCTGTATCTTATTGTCTTCTAATTAAGCATTTTCTTTCTATTTAAATTAGATTCAGTAACTTCTAAGATATCTTCCAGTTCTAAATCTATGATCTTTTGATATTATGAAGGTATTTCAGTAGGCAATGGGGGAGAAAAAGAACTGAGATAATCTTGTCCAGTTATTTTGTTTTCTTATAATCTCATTTAAGAACAAAGAACATCAAAAAACAAACAAACAAACAAAAAACTCAGGAAGAATGAATGGTTTACAAATCCATCTGATTATCTCTTTCAAATACCAGCTGTCTTAACTGAACTTTTTTTTTTTTTTTTTTTTGGCAGATGGTGGATTACAATCTATTTATGAATAGATTTCATAATGAATTCTTTAGATATTTGTGTTGTTGATTAAAATGAAAATCCTTAGAGAGCAGAAAAGAGTAGAACAAAATTGTCATTCTGTAATCAAGGTTTCAGAATTAGACTTATATTCTTATCCAGACTAGTCATTTTCAATGGGGACATGTTGACATAGACATAGAGAGGAGCTCCTATCATTAATGGGCGAGAGAGAAAGAGAGACAAAAACAGAGACAAAAAGACAGAGAGAGGCAAATAGAAAAACAGAGACAAAGAGAGAAACAAAGACAGACCCAGAGACAGAGACTAAAAGAGTGACAGATATAGATAGACAGACACAAAGAGACAGATAGAGGTAGAAAAAATGTGGAAGCAGAGACAGAGAAGCAGGCATGCACATACAGAGAGAGAGAGAGAGAAAGAGAGAGAGAGAAAGAAAGAGAGAGGGAGAGAGAGAGAAAGAGAAAGAAAAAGAGAGAGAGAGGGAGGGGGAAGGAGAGAGGGAGAGAGAGAGAGCGAAGAAGAAGAAGAAGAAGAAGAAGAAGAAGAGAGGGAGGGAGGGGGAAGGAGAGAGGGAAAAAAGGAGGGAAGGAAGGAGGGAGGGAAGGAGAGAGGGAAAAAGGGAGGGAAGGAAAGAGTAAGGGATGGAAAGAGAGAGAGAAAAGGAGGAAGAGAAAAATAGAATACTACACATTAATATCTTCTGAAATTTGTGTGAGAAATCTCTAATTTTCACAAAACATACCATAGAAAGAAAAGATAGGGTTTTTTTTAAGGTATAGGTGATATGTTATAAATTGGTTGATATGCAGGAGTGTGCTGGTAAATGCTTAATAATTGGCTCTCTAAAAAAGTACAAAATCACAATTTTTAGTTTAAGGTAAAGTTAACTTTTTCATTACTTCCCTAAGTCTAACAATTAACAAAAAATAATAAATACAATCCTGATTTGTAGCATTAACACATTTCTGAGTTGCAAATGCTTGTGCTGAAAATTTAACAATCGACATAGAAACTGATTTGATCTGTCTTATAGCACATCCTTACTTTTATTTAAAGGAATCTCAGAATGATTCCTAACAGAAATTGAGTCTTCCAGTACCATATTGTCCCTATGGGGCAGTGGGATGAATTAGTTATACGATGTTCCTGTTATTTGCCAGATAAATTGACTTATTGGATGGAGTTATTTAAAATTGCCCACTTAAATGTAGGAGTATGTCTATCAAATGTGATGTTTTTAGGTTTGATGTAATTGATGTTGAGCTATCCCTTCTGCCAAAAACTAGCTAACATCTAAATTCTTATGACCACTACTAATCAGAAGCAATAAAATCATGATATCATTTTGGAATAATATATTTGCCTACTCCTTTGTTAGACACAGAGGACATATATCCAATTCTCTTAATGACTACACATTTTTTAAAACTAGAAAATAAGGGGGGAAATGTAGGTTGGGAAAAAGAACTGTGTGACAGAATTTCAAATGTGATTTCATACACAGAAAATTTCTACTAACTTCGATTTTAACATTATCATAACAGTGAAAGCTACTAAAAATAGACTGACATCTCCAGTGATGTACAGTTTGGTCAATTAATGGCTTCTCTCTACTAAGTCAAAGGCTAGTGATAGATTGATGAATACTGCAAAGAGCCTCAAGTTCTTCTTAACTGTTTTCTCAATGAAATGGAACAAGGCATAACAGTGATCAGTGGTGGAATAATTGTGCATGAAACATGCTTATTGCTCATGCAAAGTTATTAGCTTGGAAAACCTGGTTACTGCTGGGATTTGGAAACTGTGGAGTAAAGTTATTTTAATAATTTCAGATCACTCCTTTGGAAAATCTTACCTTTTTTGCTCCATTTGTCAAGGAAATATTATTCTGCATGCATTGGGAGCCTAAATAAGCAGGAAAATATTTCTTGAAATGATAGGTACCTACTAATATTGTTAATTATTTTTCTGTTCTACTTAAGAGAATTTAAAAGATAATCATGACCTCCTTGTAAGTGGTTTCCTTATATCACTCTTAGATATGGAATACATTGGATAGATCACCAATCTGATCTGTATTATTTATTTATTGTTTATTTGTAGGATATATGTCCTGCTATCTGTGAAAGAAAGTGACTTAAAAAAAACCATAATTTGGGAGCAATGGAAGCAAACTATAAACTCTTATTAAATCAGTTTAAATTCTTGGAAAATGAGCTTTCTTCTTAACAACTTCTATTAATGAATGCTTTTTATTATAAAATCATAAATAGAGAGTCATCAGGCACTTCAAAGTTTTCTATTGTAATGCTTTGGTTTAAATTATAAACTGGATACTGAGGCAAGAGGGATTAAATGACTTACCCCATATCGTTCAGTAAGAATATGTGGTACAAATTAAACCTAGTGCCTGTCTTTCCCATGTATCATGTTGTTATTTTTCTTTTCAACGAAGAATTACACTCATTACTCATTATATAGTTGAGCTGGCCCTGAGTTCTTGGAAGCTTTGCCAACTGAGCACAATATCTAGAAGGTCATCCCAAGATGGAGAGGCTTTCAGCATAATTCCAGTGGTAGACTGTATCTCTATTGTCAGAAAATTTAAGCTTTGAAAGGTTGGATACCAGATAATTAGTTTATATGATCACAGAAATTCTTAAAAGAGATTACTAAATTAAAGAAGTGTTATAGTTCATAAAAATGGAAGGTATGGTCCTACTGTTAAATAGATATTATAGAAATGTAGAAGTTATTCCTCTAATGATTAGACTTACACATCCAAAGCATTATACAATTTATCATACTCTTTTTTGTGCATTATCTCATTTAATTCTCACCTCTAAGATAGATATTCTCTGCACTTACAAAAAAAGAAAGTGAGATATAAAAAAAAAAGTTAAATTATCTAACTGAAGAAATGATAGTGTCAGGATTTCAAGTCCAGTGTAGTGTGCCACTACTCTATACCTTCTCTCTTTCCTAGAATAAACTTTGTTTAAAGTACTTAACTTAAAATAAAAAAGTTCTGACCATGTTTGAATGCAGTTCAGTTCTGAAAGAATGAGACTTTTTTCTCCCCTCCCCCCAAATATAGATGGATATTACAAGAAAATTAGAAGAACAAGGAATGTATAATTTATCAGATCATGAGTAAGCAAGAGATGGAGAGACAAGTTAGGAATAAATGGATACTTTTGATTACATCAAATTGAAATATTTTCATGTAAACAAAATAAATGTAACCAAGAACAAAAGGTTTAAGATAATGGTCTCAGATTCTTCCACAATTAAATGAGGTATAATGTTTTCTAGCTTAATCTGTTATGACCACACAGCCATACTGTAGGTGCCAATGAATATTCATGAATATTCAATTTAATCATTTAGTAAATGTGTAGTATGTGCAAGGCATAGTTTTGGATATTAAAGATATAAAAGTAAAACCTTCATTCTTAATGAATTTTCAGTCTTATAGTTGGAAATGTCCATATCTAGACTCCTGCAGAATCACTTATGTCCAAGTTGTGGATCCTATTCACGGGTTTGATATATTGGTTTACCATAGTTTATTGTAAAAATTTCAGTATGAACATTTGTATTTCAAAAATTGACTTACAATCCCAATCAGAATTTGTTTTGCTAATTATCTATGATTATGTAGGATTAATAAAATGATGGGAAAATGTTAATAATCTACATTAATCTAAAATATCTATTGCATACATTTTCTTTTTATGGAGAGGTGGTTGTTAAATAATTATCAGCACATCCCAGCACCCAAATAAATCTCCTTGTTAACTATAGTATGTTATAGGGATTGCTGATTATGTAATCAAAAATAAGCAAACAACAAAAGAAATATCTTTGAAAAGGTTGGTTATGTTTGATGAACCAGGAGGCACTCCATGTGTTTTGCTTCTTGAAGTCAGATATTCACTTAGTTTTGATTCTGAGTCTAGTGATTTAACATGAAGGAGGAACAATTAATTGCTTGCCCTAGTTGAAGAAGATTTACAGATTTCATTAGTTGTTAATTACCCCCTGAGCTATAAGAAGATAATCAAACCATTCTCCTGATAGTGATAATCAATGAAATAGGCATAGCTAGGAAAGTGGTCACTGCTTATGTGAAATTGAACCAAGAAATGGTTATTCATTATATTCAAAGAACAGGGATAAAATAAGAAAGAGAAAGGAGGAGAAAATGTTACAAGCAAATGACAAATGATCTCTTTAGAGGTGCAATGATTAAGTGTTTAACAACCAGTTCTTCCAAAATGCAGGGTACATTTTTAAGTTTCATTGAAGATAACATTTTTTCCACCACTTTCTTAATTCTAGACAATTGGCAAAACAGTAAAACAAGATTTGCTTTGTAGTTTACCAATTGCTGAGATAGAAATGCTTACACTGAAAATTTAACAATTTATTTGTGAAAAAACAGTTAGAGATGACTCCAGCACACTCTTTCAAGTTCTGAGGCAGCTGTGAGAAAATGCAACCTGTGGGTGCGTTTAGATATGGATCCTTGCCAAAGTGGGGCGGGGAGCTAGTTGGGGAGATAGTAGAAAGCAGATGTGTCAAATTTTTGGCCTCCTTGCAAAAATTCTCAGCAGAACCAGATTAAAATGTAATTGGAAAATAGTTGATAAAATAAATAAAAATATAATATAACACAGATAAGTTATCAATATGACTCCTGCAGGGATCCATTTCTGTTTGTTTTTGACACCACTACTGTAAACTGTATTATAAAACCTAGTGCCCTACCCACAGAGGTATTCAGAATTTGTGAAGCAATGAGGAGAGAACATTATCCAACTATTTGAATGATAGTTATGAGTCCCTATTAGTGTCTGCCTGTGAAAAGAGAAAATTAGGAAATTATGTGTCAAAAGGCAAAATACTAAATGACCTGGAGATTAGATAATGACTGATAGCAATCGACATAGAGTATTCTTAAAACTCCCTTAAAGTCTTCAGAAAACTACACATATACTTCCAAAGCAGTTACATGTGTGTGTATATGTGCATATATATATGAATGTATGTGAGTGGATCTATATAATGTCTACCAGAATGTACACTGGAAGCAATTCTCTTATCATATTAGAAAGATTAGCTGTGTGTGCACGTGCAGGAGAGCATTATATAACTTTAAATTGTATGGTAGTATCATTTACTCATTTGAAAGTAAATAGATAAGAAGATTTCCTTAGGGAAGAGTATATAAACTAATTACTTATTTCTTAGGTAAAGCAAAAATTGATAGTAGAGTTGATACATAAATAAGCTTTCCTGGAACACATCAAAGAAAAGCCATTCACGCAGGTGCCCTAGACTGGATATATAGGAAATTCAGTGATTAGTTCCTTGATGTGGGCCCAAGAACCTTAATTCCATGAGGGGTTGGAGGCCTAAGCTCCAGATTAGGAGAAAATTTTCTGGAAGATAAATGGAGGAATTGATCAAAAGGGGTCAGACAGAGTACCCAGTTTCAATGGGGAAGCTATTTGGGGCTGCTCCGGGTTCCTAATTTCATTATGAGTTATGCTTATTGGTGCTGGCAGTTTAATTCCTGAAATTGAACTTTGATAGGGTAAGGTTACCGGACACTACTTAAGAACCCCTGTGAACAAGTGATACCTTAGTCCACAATCTTTGGATGGGAAGAAAAGAATATCAATGTTCCAAGTAAATCTCAAGGGTGGGGAAAAGGAATTTCATATTCTTTTGGCTCAATTGAATAGGCATAGGAAGCCATACCTTTGAATAGTACTTGCAAAGAGATCTCAGCAGAGTCATCAACCTGAAGAAGGGTTGACATGCTTTTTTATTTTCTATTCTATATTATCTCCATATGTTATTGATATAATTCTGTTTTTAATCACTTTCACTTCCAAGAGAAGTAAAGCAAGATAAATACATAATGGTAAATTAATTTTTAAATTTAAAATACACAAATTAATGAATAGATAAATAAATAGATGAAGGGAAAGTCTACTAACCTAATCAACATATAAACAAAATCTGACAGTATATTCAGTGTTCAACACCTTATAGTCCCTCAACTCTTCAAAAAATACTTATGTGAGAGATTTTGGATATAGAAATGAATGTTCTTGGCAAATGGTTGAATGTGTGAAATGAGAGAATAAAAAAAATTAGTTTTTAGGTACCTTATGGTTATAGTTCTGTGATATTAAGAGAATCACAGTGCTATCAGCAGAGCTAAAAAGTCCGTGATGCTGGAAAAGATGATAAATCAGTTTTTGAAGTGGTGAATTTGGGTAAAGGAACTATATAGAGACAGATTTATCTATAATATGGGGATTATAATGAAAAGAATTACATGGAAAGAAATGAAAAGGTGTTAATATTTCACATACCTTTATCACCTAACAAAAAGAAAAAATAAATAAGTTAAGAAATACTTCACCAAAAAAAAAATCTTTGTTTTCTTTTATTTGAATTCATTGAATTAGAAAATCATGGTGGGTGAGGGGATCTAAAATAAAGGTACTAAAGTTACCTATGATAATATCCAGCTGCCAGGCCCAGATGAATTTTTTCAATTAATTAATCAATCAATAAGTGTATATTAAGCATCTATGTTTGAGTCGTTGTTCGAAATCAAAAATGGGGAAAGTCCAGCCCCCTGAGCCATTGGGTCTGTCCCTCCCAAGGCAACCTTTTCTAAATGCCTCATCATCTTAGGGGATGATGAACTGAAAACTGGATACAGCAACTTTCTGCTGGTACGAGTCTTTAAATTGATAATTTTGTATGGCTTACAAATGATATTTATAAATATCCAAATACCTGTTGGCAGAAAGAAATGTTTTCTACCCTGTTCTAGATGATGGGATACAAGAACAAGAAAAACCTTTCCAGCTTAGCTGCCCTAAAGCAGCTTACGTACATTCTGATAAGAAAAAAAATGGACACATACAGGTAATAATATATAAAAATAAATACAAGGCAATTTGGAAGGTGAAGGTAGGTAGAGCTGCTGTCAAGTGGGAAGGGATCAGGAAAATTTAATGAAGAGTTGGCCCTAGAATTGAGCTTTGAAGAAAGCCAAGATTTGAAGAAGAGGAGGTGAAAGGTTTTATGCTAAATCTTTCTGACATCCAGTGTAAGAACACTGTTACAGGAATGTGGTTTGTACCTACAGTACCTACAGTACCTACAGTAAGTAGGTAAGTAAGGTTGGCTAAAGCGTAGAGTATGTGAAGGGGAAGAGTGTGTCATAAGTTTGGGAAGAGAAGCTGGATCCAGATGGTTAAATACTCACAAATTACAAAATATTCATAGCTGCAGGTTTTATGGAGCAAAACAACTAGAAATCAACAGGTGTCCATTTATAAGAGAAAGAATGAATAAATTGTATGTGAATATGAAAAAAATATTTTGCTATAAGAATAATGTGTATTAGGGATTCAGAGAAACATAGAAATGCTTTTATTGACCAATATAGAGTGAAATAATCAGAATCAGCAAAACAAGAATAATGGCAGAAATGTAAATAATGACAAAATAAAACCTCAAACTGTGTAACTATAAGAGACAATAGGATGCAGAATATGGGTTTTGCTTTCAGATGTGATCACTCTGACTGTTGAGTCTGCTTAATCAAGTTGGTTGGTGGTTTGGATGGGATGAAAAGATATATACTCAGAAATAACTATAGTGAAAAGATTTGCTAAACAAGTAGAGGGAAAAGGACCAGAAGGAAGAGGAGGAGAAGCAAGAAAAGGAGAAGAATATCATCATCTCCAGGCTATGTTGAAAGGCATGATAACCAGGTCTAGTAATCTAATTGTCTCCCTGTACTTTGATCTAATATTCTACAACTGAAGTGTTTCATTTGATGCTATGCATAATATTTTTAGGAAAGACTATTAATGAGCTAGAAAGTTCTGCAGAAGATAACTAGAATGTTGAAAAGCTTTGAGATCATACCACATGAGCATGGTTCAATGAATGGGAAATGTTTGGAGTTGGAGAAGGGAAGGAAGAAAATGTAAGGGGAGATATGATACTTGTGTGTAAATGTTTGAAAGGCTGTCACATGAAAGAGGGAATACATTTGATCAAACTGGTCCATTTTTGCTTTGTGGGTTACATTTCAGTTTTTTTTTTTATTTGAAAACTCAAATAAAGATTTATTTGGAGGCTCCCATAAGGAAATTACTACAAACCATTAAAAGTGGCAGCAGCATCAAGAGGTACAGACTTTATGGAAAAAATACTGATAAAAAATTGAACATGTTGGGATCCAAGGCTATAACCACATTAGAGTTCAAAGATGCATATCATTTGTAGAGACAAAAATGAAGGCAGTGTTGGGGGGAAGGACTTAGGGTATACCATTTTAAACTCTTGTGGATTTATATGAATTTATAAATAAATGCTGATATTTGCCTGTATCTTGTCTTTTTCCACGCTTCCTCAATATCTTAAAAATTAAATTTAAATGCTTCTCATTTAGATTTAGAAAAAAAGCAATTAGTTTCTTTGAATTTAGAAGTCATACAACAATATTCTCATATTCTAAAGTAGTACATTTTTTTTTCTATAAGAACAAATGTGGGTTATGGTTTAAAGTTGATATGAAAGGACTTGCAAAAAATTAGAGCTGCTTTCAAAAATATGAGATGGGCTGCCTCAAGAGGTACTGAGTGTCTACTTACGATAGGCTTTTCAGAATAATCTGGATTTCTACTTTTTGGATATGTTGTACAAGAGACTTTTATTCTGTTAGCGTTTGGAGGAGTTGGTCATTGAGGTCCCTTCCAAATTAGAGATGATTGCTTGTGTAATTTCCAAAATGCTTTGTGTATTCTCGATAGACATTATTTGCTTCCTGAGAGAAATCTCTCCATAATTCCTGGATTTGTGTTTCCATTTCAGAAGACTTAACATGGTCTGATTAACATGACCCCCACCCCCTGTTGAATTTTTTTTTTTGCATTTTTGCTATTATTTAACATACACTTAAAGCCAAGCTCTGATTCAGTTTTTAGGGTAGCATGTTTTCACCATGTTTAGATCTACAAGACATATATCATCTCCTTCTCTCTCCACATACTGGTGTTATTTGTGCAGATTATTCCTTTCCAGATACTACTGAAGAAATGTTATTTCAAAGTGAATATACCTCTGCATGGGGGATTCTTATGTTATAATGAAGAAATCACCGAGTTAGGAAAGAGCTTTTAACTTCAAGAATAGGCAACGCCCACTCCATTTCTTTACTGCCTCTACTTTGTAGTGTTAATTCAATTTAAGATATTTTTTCTTCCTGAGTAGAATGTTTTGAACACTACTGAGTGCAAATTACACCCTTATTCAGTGGCACAGTGCCAACCACATAATCTTAATCTCCTAGATAATAACCTTTGAGATCTGGTACACAAGGATTTAATCTTAAATTTCCAAATTCTACTTGACATTTTCTCAAAGTCCTTTCTTCTTGCTTTCCACTGTCATGGACTCAAATGCCCCAGTAGAGTTGTTCAGCATCTCTTTTCAAGAATAGTTATCTTTATTTTTATTTTTTTTTGGTGTTTCCCAACTTTATTTTTTTAATTAATAGCTTTTTATTTACAAGTTATATGCATGGGTAATTTTACAGCATTGACAATTGCCAAACCTTTTGTTCCAATTTTTCCCCTTCTTCCCCCACCCCCTCCCCTAGATGGCAGGATGACCACTAGATGTTAAATATATTAAAGTATAAATTAGACACACAATAAGTATACATGACCAAACCGTTATTTTGCTGTACAAAAAGAATCAAACTCTGAAATATTGTACAATTAACCTGTGAAGGAAATCCAAAATGCAGGCAGGCAAAAATATAGGGATTGGGAATTCAATGTAATGGTTCTTAGTCATCTCCGAGAGTTCTTTTCCTGGGTGTAGCTGGTTCAGTTCATTACTGCTCTATTGGGACTGATTTGTTTCATCTCATTGCTGAGGATGGCCAGGTCCATCAGAATTGATCATCATATAGTATTGTTCTTGAAGTATACAATGATCTCCTGGCCCTGCTTGTTTCACTCAGCATCAGTTCATGTAGGTCTCTCCAGGCCTTTCTGAAGTCATCCTGTTGGTCATTTCTTACCGAACAATAATATTCCATAACATTCATATGCTACAATTTATTCAGCCATTCTCCAATTGATGGGCATCTACTCAGTTTTCAGTTTCTGGCCACTACAAAGAGGTCTGCCACAAACATTCTTACACATACAGGTCCCTTTCCCTTCTTTATGATCTCTTTGGGGTATAAGCCCAGTAGTACCACTGCTGGATCAAAGGGTATGCACAGTTTGATAACTTTTTGAGCATAGTTTCAAATTGCTCTCCAGAATGGTTGGATGTATTCACAATTCCACCAACAATGTATCAGTGTCCCTGTTTTCCCACATCCCCTCCAACATTCCGCATTATCTTTCCCTGTCATTCTAGCCAGTCTGACAGGTGTGTAGTGGTATCTCAAAGTTGTTTTATTTTGCATTTCTCTGATTAATAATGACTTGGGGCATTTTTTTTTTCATATGGCTAGAAATAGTTTCAATTTCTTCATCTGAGAATTGTCTCTTCATATCCTTTGACCATTTATCAATTGGAGAATGGCTTGATTTTTTAATAAATTAGGGTCAATTAAGAGTAGTTATCTTTAAAGATTCATTAAGGACCTGGGATTTTATCAATATATGGGTTCCCTCCAGCAACAGATTGCAGCACAGTCCTAATTTTGTACATATGGCTCAGAGAGTTACCTGAAGATCAGAGAGGTTACATGATCTCCACAGTCACACAGCTTTTAAGTGAGATGAGTTCATGTTTTCCTTACTCCTAGTATGGCACTCTATCTATTCCATAGAACTGCCTTACACCTAGTACATAATAGCCACTTCATAAATTGGACTTAGGAGAAAGAGAAGAGTGCATTAAGTACAGACAGCAGAAAGAGTGAAATGACTTCAAGAGTAGAAAGGATAGTGAATTTAGATTCATTTGAGGTGCATCAAACTCTGCCTCTGTTACTTATTCTATATGTGATCACAGAAAAGTCTCAGGGACTCATTTTACTCTTCTGTAAAATTAGTAGTGTTAAGATAACTGACTTCTAAAGTGTCTTCCAGCTCTAGAGCTGAGATCCATTTGAAATGTACTTTACCAGTTCTACCAGAAAATATATCACATAGAGTAATATATGAATGGCAAAGAACAACTGATGTCCTTTTTTTTTTTCTTTTAGTCCTTTAAAAATACTGTTCTGCATCCCCACTACTGGTAATTACAAGAGCTTTGCATTTAGACAGGTGGGGAAAACAATAGCCATTGTAAACTATAATGAATTCTGGCTAGGGACATTACTTTGAATAGGCCAGTGCTTCATATTATGTCAGAACAATCTGTACTTTCATAAAAGGACCCCAAAGGGAAAGAGCCGATTAAGTGCATCTGGCATGATGTTGGAATCCTCCCATCACATTCAGGCAGGTTACATAGAGTGGGTTTACTCTAGGTTGTCTTGCTAAATCTTATTGGCACCTTTAAAATGACATTTCTTTAATCTCCTAAAATTTTATATAGGGTGAGGGAAGATGCAAAAGGTAAGGAAGAATTAACTATTGACAATAACACCGATATAATGAGATGCTTGAAAGGAAAGATCATTGTTTAGTACTTACATAAGTACTTACTTATAAATCATGGGGTCTATGGAGTGCTTGGGGAGGACTAGCACCTCTGATGTGAGGGGTTACTATACCTCCTTTAAGGCTTCTTATTTATCTTTGGTTTCTATTTGTCACCCAACTCTTTACCTATGGCTCCAAGGAACTGTAGCATATATAGGGAAGCCACCTGGTAAAACCACTGGGACAGAAGGCCTAAAAAATTGAGGGAAACTAACAGGACTCAGGTAAGGGAAAGGCAGCATATTTCAAGGTATAATATGTTTCTGGAAGAGTCCCTAAAAATTCTTAATTTAATTTAACATTTGTTAAGTATCTTGTGCCTCCACCCTGCCCTTGAGGTGTTTACATTCTACTTGAGAAGTTGCAACAGTATTTACAAAGAAAAATAAATATAAATAATCTGAGGAGGGAAAGGACTAACAGCTGAGAGCAGCACCCAAGTTGAATTTACTTAAAGACAATGATGCTTCAAATCCTTCGGAGTGAGGAGAGTCTGTTTTGGGTTCTAAGCCTGAGAAAAGGTTTTTGCAGATGTATAGAATCAAGTAATGGAATATAGAATTCAGAAAACATAGCATCACCATGGGAGGAATACAAAATTAGGCTAGATACATAATAGAAATCCGATTATAAGCTCTATATAAATTTTTATCTTATAGATAAAGAAACCAAGATTTTTAACTGAGGAATTGACCCAATTGTAGCTGTGCCTTAGGAAGATTATTTCTCAGATGTATAAGGGATTTATTGGAGAGAGGAGAGTTTGGAGATAAAGAAAACATTTAGGCTTTTATAAATAATTAAATAGTTAGATGATAAGAACCTGAATATGAGTGATTTCTGAATGAATGGAGAAAAGCAGTGATGCAAAAGACATGTAGTTATGTTAGAAGGGACCTGTGAAGATAGCATAGAAAATTGGATATAGAGAATGAGAGAAAGGAAAAGCCGAGGATAATACTAAAGTTACAGATCTGGGTGAATGGGAGATTAATTGTGACCCCAGAAAAATAAAGATGATTAGAGGAGATGGGAGAGAGAAAATGATTTTCTTTTAATATGTCAATTTTGTGATGCTATTGGTATATCTAGGTGGAGATTTAGGTGAGTAATAAAGGCTGGCTCTGTAGATTTAGAAGTCATCTGGCTAGAGATGATATTAGAATCATGAAAGCTTATAAGGGAGAGAATATAAAATAAAAAGAAAGCCCAAGACAAGACTTTAAGGAGCACTCATATATAGGATGAAAGAGATAATAATAATCAAGAAAAGGCAACTTAGAAGGATATGAAACAAATCAGGATGTAGTATTATCATAAAAGACAAGGAAATAGAGCGTAACCTTGCAGAAGATTGTTGACACTAGAACTGAAAACTGATTTTAGATAAAGAAGAATGAATTCTGAGGGAAAGTCACTGGATTAAGGTGAGCAACATCATAGCAGATTGTTCATTGTGGAGGCTAATGATTTGGAATCAAATCCTGTTTCTAATATTGACTTCCTGTGTGACCCTTAACTAATGTTTTTTTTTTTTTTTTTTTTTTCACGTGTAAAATGAGAAATTTGGGTTAAAAGGCTTCTGAAGTTTCTTTTAGCTCTCTATGTACTGTGTGATTATATAATGCTCTTAAGGAATCATTAGTAACCTTGAGGAAAGTGAGGAAAGTCAAAGGGAATAAGCATTTATAAGCATCTGTTGTATGTCAGGGATTGTATTAAGGACGTTTTCCAAAGATTATTTCATTTGACCCTCACACAACACTGCAAAGTAGGTATTATTATTAATATTTCTATTTTATAAGTAAAGAAACTGAGGCAGTCAGCTGTCAAGGGACTTGTCCAGGGTCACACAGATAATAAGTATCTGAGGGCACATTTGAACTCAGATTTTCTTGATTACATTACCAAACTTCTATCCATTGCAACACCAATTATATTGGCATTGCAAACTATTTTCAAGGGCCTGAAATAGCCAAAAAGACTATTTTTCCAAGAGTTTGGCAATGAAATCAAAGGGAATTGTAAGAGATTTGTTGGCATATTTTTTCACTTTTAAGGATAGGTGAAATCTGAACATGTTTACAAGTAGGTAAGTAAGTTATTGTCCAGTGAAAATGACAAAGAGGGAAGAAAAGGAGAAAACATGTGGAAAATATGGTAGAGTATGAGTTGCAAGGCACAAGTAAAAGACATGCTTACCAAGGAAGAGACTTTTCTTTTCCTTTAAAATAAGAGTAAATTTTTAAAAATGAATGAAAATGTAAGGAGAAAAGTTGAGATAAAGAAAAGGAACAAAAAGGAATATCATGAAAGTCTCAGTTTTCTTAGTAAAATAGAAGAGTCTAATTGTGAAAAAGGAGTAGACATGAACTTGGAAGAGTCCTTATAGACACTAATTTGAATGAATCATGGACCTTTCATCTCAAGACCTTTAGAAATTGTAGGAATCAAAAGAGCAGAAATTTTCTACACCTGAGAAGTCACTTCATAGGTGCAATATAAAGTCACACTCTTATAACAACTTAACAATAAATTGTGGAACATAAGCCAAAAATGGTTGGACAGATAATTAGCCTAGGTATATAAAAATTCAGAACAAATGAATCATCAGCTCAAAAATATCATATTCACAAGTCACAAGCATAAAAGTGTTTGTGCCCAAAAGGGGTTTCTCACAATTCATGGCAGACTGTCATCTTCCATTAACAGTAAAGTTAGGCCAAAGAAGCTGTAAAATTAACAAGAAACTAAATTATGGGCCTTTGAGCAAAAGTTTCAAAGACTCCCTTGCTCTTTTTTACCCAAAAGTAAACCTATCTCCAGAAGAGAAAGGCCACCTCCTTTTGTAACATTCTCCTCCATCTCAGAAATAAGAACATTGCTAATATTTAGCTGTATTAATATTTATATTTTTCCCTGAAAACTTTCTTTGCTTTTACTTAACTTTTTATTTTGTAGGAACTGGTGGTTGTGATCCAAAATAACAGTAACTAAAAGTCAAAATCATTTCTGTGTCTTTGTGTCTTTGTGTGTCTGTGTGTTTCTATGCAAATAATAACCACTGTATTTTCACAGAGTTAAGAGTAGATCTTAGCAGGGAGCAAAAGTGAAAAGAGTGAGACAATCTGCCCTGCAAATTTTTTATCAGCTGTTGTGGAAACGATAGCTCTTGTTTAAAGATGGCTTCCATATCACTATAACACATGGCTTACCAAATTGGATTTCAAAATGGATATAGCCATCTGGGCTCGATATGGTACAATCGATCAAGACAACATATAAAAAACTCACATTGGACAGATTTCTTCCTAACCGCTGGGAAAAGTAAATGCTACTTTGACCTAAAGGAGAATCAGGCATTTGTATCTACATGGAAGCAAAGTTATCACCTTACAAGAAAGAATCCTGGATATGAAGTCAGAAGGACTGGGCTTGAATCTCAGCTCTGATGTTTATATCAAATACACAATATTGTTTGACAACTGATTGATTAAAAAATGGAATAAAAATGAAAAATAAACGGGATAACCCCTCTGCATTTCAGTTTTGCTTCTTGACTATTCTTTTGATATTTAGACTATGCTGCTTGACAAATTACTCTGATATTCCCTTCAGTACTTGAGGTTTTTTCATCCTGATACAGTACTCCATTTTGCTAGTTTTCTGTTCCTAATGGAGAGTTCATCTTGGGCTTCTCCATTTTGTAGAGCCAGCTAGATAGCACAATGGATACAGCCCTGGGCCTGGAGAAAGACCTAAATTTAAACTTAGCTCAGATATTTACTAAGTTTGTGAATCTGAACAAATCACTTAACCTCTATTTGCCTCAGTTTATTCATTTGTAAAATGAGGGTAATGACAATATTAAACTCCAAGGTTTATTATAGGGATCAGCTGAGGTAATAATGATAATGTGCTTAGCATAATACCTGGCACATACTTATGTATAAATATTAATTATTATTAGTGAGAGCCAGTCAGGCCAACTTTTATTCTCTTTTTGTCTTTGCTTCTGATGTCAGTGAATATAACACTGTGCTTCCACACAGATACCTTATTCTCCACATATTTTTAGCTCCCTTTTCTATGTTGTCTTACAATTAGAATGTTACTTCCTGGAGAACAGAGTCTGGCTTTTCACTTATATTTATATCCTCAACTTAACACACCACCAGCTACATAGTAATTACTTAATACATGCTTTATTGCTTTGTCTTTCTTAATTTTTAAAGTGGATATAAAACCAATCTCAAATAAAAAGGACCCCATATTTTGGGACTATATTAATATGGTTGATGGTTAGATGTTACTAGAGATACAGCTAACAGATGTGGAGAGATATCAGGAATAAAGAATATACGCTAATTTGCTGGCAGTCATAATGGTGCTGATTCTGAAAAGACTGTTGTAGAAAATCAAAGAGGAAAGGGAATATATATGTAGGTGAAAAATGTTGATGTTTTTGAGAGCTGGGAAGCCAGTTACTTGTAATTTGTGGCAGAGGATAAGGTTTGGAAATATACAGAAGGAGAAGGGTGAAGGAGGAGGAAAGAGGAGGAAAGAGAGGGGGAGACAAAGAGGAGAGAAAGGAAGAGTTAAAGAGAGAGAAATGAAATGACAGGGGAGAGGGAAGAAAGAAGAAGGCAAAAAGAGGGAGGGAGAGAAGATGAATAAAGAGAGAAAGAAAGAGGGGGAGAGAAGAAAAGAAATAGGGAGGAGGAGGAGGAAGAGGAGCAAAACAAGAACAAGAGGAAGAAGAACAACAACAACAAAAGCAACAAGAACAAGAAGAACAAGAAAGAGGGAGAAGATATTTCACTTGTATTGTTGGAATGCTATTGGTTTCCAAGATTGCATCAAAGCGAAGGTTATTAATCTTCTAGATATCTTAAGAATGTGATCAGGGTAATATTAAATAGAGCCAATGTTTGTGTGGCATCCTAATAAGCAAACAATTCTAAACATCATACCTGACTCACAGGGCATTTATTAGGAAATCACTTGGCAACTTTAAAATGTTATATCAATATCAGTTATTGTTATTATTGTCATGATTGCATAATATTATAATTGGATAGACTTTAATAGTCTTTGAATACAATCACTTTCTTTTGCAGATGAGGAAATTTAGAGAGTTTATATAACTTGTTTGTCTATTTTACTAAGTTTTTATCAGACACTAATTTTTGTTCTTGTCCAATTCTGCATGATGCCATTTTTGGATTTCTTGGCAAAGATATTGAAATGGTTTGCTATCTCCTTTGCCATTTCCTTCTCCAGGTCACTTTACAGATGAGGAAACTGAGGTAGAGAGTTAAGTGACTTTTCCAAGGTCACACCACCCATCTGCCCCACTAGAGACCACAATAAAGTATAAAAACCTAGTAAAGTGGAGAAGTAAGTTATATAAGTTCTTTGGGCCCCATTTCTTCATCTTATCAGAGCCTACTATGAAATATGGAATAATAGGTAGTACAGGGGATAGAGTTAGTGGTCTGGAGTTAGAAAGACTTAAATTCTAATCTGGCCTCATATACTTATTAGCTGTGTGACTCTGAGCCAGTCACTTTAACTCTGTTTGCCTCAGTTTTTTCATTTGTAAAATGATCTGGAAAAAGAAATGACAAGTCATTCCAAGACAACCCAAAATGTGGTGATAAAAAGTTGGAATAGACTGAACAATATCAATAATACTATGGAATATATATGTATGTATGGGTACTTTCTAAAAAGGTTCTATAATCTTGTAAGTTTGAGAACTCTCTCCATGGTTCAGATCACACCTATTTTAGGCTGCTCACTTTATGCCGGTTTATCATGTCCTTCCATAAATCCAAAGTAAAAGATGCATCAAATAAACGAGAGGCTTTCATCATTGCTTCTTCCTGTTATGAAGAGAGTGAGTGCCTCTGCTGGGTCTTGCCCTTGCCACATGATCAGCCCACGTTTTCCTTCTATGAGATAATTAATTACATGATGAGATCTTTCATTCTTCTTGTTTTGTGTTCCTCTTGGGTTATACATTGTAGATGAAACCACCTGTCGGGTGCCTCTGCATTGCTCTCTATGTAATATTCATTTTTAATTCTTGCATTCTGTTTCTCTTCACCATGAAGCAACACAGGCAGAATGTTGATATTAAATAAGAGAGTTTTGGTTTTCATGGGAAACATGCTCATTGAACAAGATTTTTAATTTCCCAAAGGCTACCCAGCCTACACTACATATACCTCCTGTTCAGCTGTGAGCTCAACAGGTTGCACCTGGACTGACTGTCTAAATATTCATATTGAGAGATACAATCCATAGTTTATCCTGGATGTATTATTTTATTTAGGGCTAAATATATTCTTCATCCATTTGGTCTTTCCAGTCAAGCCTAACTCTTCTGAGTGGTTACGTATCTCTACAGGATAGTCAGAAATGTTCCAGAACTGATGCAACCATCAAAGGTCATTTGCAAATGGGAATAAATGCATACATATGTGTGTATGAGTGTGTGTGTATATGGTGTGTATATATATATATACATACACACACACATATATATATTCAAATATATATATACTCTTCTGTACACACTAGCATATATAGTTTTATTTATACATGTATACATATGTGCATATATACGTACATACTACTATGCATATATAGACAGTAATAGATATATGCACACACTAGTACACATATATAGATTGAAATATATTTACACTAATATACATATAAAATCATTATATATATATACTTAGTATACATATATAGATAGTTATAGATATACATATACACACAGTAGTATTGATAGCTATGTATATGTATATACACATACACATATGTATACATATACACTAGTATACATTCATAGTAATATATATATACATATACAAACTAATACACATATATAGATGATAAACCATATATATATATATATATATATATATATATATATATATACACTAGTACACATATATAGATTAAAATATATTTACACTAATATACATATAAAATCATTATATATATACTTAGTATACATATATAGATAGTTATAGATATACATATACACACACTAGTATAGATAGGTATATATATGTAGATACACATATACATATGTATACATATACACTGGTATACATTCATAGTAATATATATATATATATATATATATATATATACATACATATACAAACTAATACACATATATAGATGATAAACCATATATATACACACACTAGTATACATATATAGTAATATATATATACACAGAGACAAACTAATACACATATATAGATAATAAACCATATATACACACACTCATATACATGTATAGTTATATGCATGCATACACACGTGTACATATATATGTATATACATAATATATATATAATACTATCTAGCCACCTAGGAAAATCTTGAACCAAATTCTCCCCCAGGCACCTAGTAACTATGTAAATCTGTGCAAATCATTTGACTGTTATCTATTTCAGTTTTCTCAACAGTGAAATGGGGATAATAATAGCATCTACCAACCAAATAAGTTGCATAATAATATTTGTCAAACTCTTTGAAAACCTTAAAACCATTCTATAAATGCAGGTTATTATACTGTTGGTAGTGTTTGCTATTGCTGCTTATTGTTTTCTTAGATCAATGAAATAAAGTAGGTTTTTTCTTTTTAGCATTTACAGAACCAGATTGAAGTTGGAATGAATGAAGTGTTAAAGTAGCTAGATGGATCAGACTCATTGAGATCTTCAAATAGCCAAAAAAAAAAAAAAAATAGATAAGAAAGAAAAAAAATAGTCAATGGAAGAAAAATTTAGCATATAATGATAATTAGAAATGAAGTGATAAGAAAAGTCTTGAGAACATTATATCTTGGTTTCTTTGAATATTACTATTAGTCTCCATTATTTTTTTTTTTTTCTGAACATACCGGAAAAAGTGGAATTTCCATTTTTGAGACAAGTTAAATGAAATAAAATGTTGTGATTAGGTTAATGTTCCTGTGATGAGGTCCATCATGTTGATTCTTAGTAAAAGGATGTTAAGACAACTCATTCAAATAAAATGACTTGCTTCAGGGGGTGAAAGTAGGGGCAGAACCTAAAAGGTTCTCTAGGAGAATCTCTAGGAGAAAGGGCTTATTTTGAAATGAAGGAATTAAGAAAGATAAAATGGAGAAGGTGGTACTTGAGCAAACTTTTGAAAGTGAAGAAGAATGCTAAAAGTCATAAATGGAATGGAGGAAACCCGATTCTGATAGAAAACAAATGAAGAAAAGAACTAAATTTTAATAAAGAAAGAAAATAATGAAGAATCATGAAGTAATCCACTTTGTTAAGAGTGGTATTAGCTAGCATTTATATAGCATTTTAAATTTTGCAAAGTAACTTATAAATGTTACCTTATTTTATCCTTATAATACACTGAAGATGAAAGTGGTATTATCATCTTCAGTTTCTCTATGGGGAACCTGAGTCTCAGAGAGGTTAAATTACTTTTTCAAAATTGCTTAGTAAATGTCTAAAAACACAGCTTCCTGATTCCAAATCTAATCCGCCATCCACTGCAGCATATAACTGGCTATAGAATACATACAGCATTATACCAAAATTAAGCATGGAAAGGTTACTTGGAACCATATTGTAGAGGACGTTAAAGGATAGGATATGAAGGGCATTTTATTGGGTAAACAATGCCCATCATGACCTTCAATGAAACTTATTTTATTGAACAGTTGTCCAAAGCAATGAAAAATAATTTGCTTAAAGGTACAGCATGCTTAAAAGTAAAGGTACATGCTCAAAGGTACAGAGTCAGTGGTGCAATTTGAACCCATATTGCACTAAATCCAAGGCCATCTCTACCCATTATGCAACAATACCTTATGGTGTCAGGGGTAGAATTTACTAAATTTGGTAAGTATCATTATATGAAAATAACAGAAGGGGAAAAGGTTAGTAATAACTAAATGATAGTATCAATAGCATGAAAAGGAACTTTAAAAAAGAAGAAAGTTTTGGAAGGGACACAAGTTCTGCTTGGAACATAATGAATTTACCATAATAATGAGATATATGAATGGACATGTCCAACAATGGTTGGATATGCACGACTAGAATACATGAAGAGGGGTGGGTCTAGAAATATAGGTTTTGAAGTCACATGTAGAAAGAGGATAATTGATGTCATAGATATAGATGATATTGCTCTGGGAGAAAGTATATTGGAAAAAGAGAATTTAGAGGAAGTAACAGGCTTTTGGGTCAAAGAACGCTAGAAAGAAAAAGGTTGATTGTAATATCTAAGAGGAAACACAAGGAGAACTGGCCTATGCTGGTAAAAGTATGGTAGCAATAAATTTTCCTCAAGTGTATCAATTGTGGAGTTAATAGTCAATATTCTTATAAAGTCAAGTTTAACACATACTATAATTTGCTTCATTTTTGTAGAGAATTGGAAGTTTGCTATGACAACTGTTAGGGAACACAAGATTATAAAGCATACTCCACAAAAGATAGTACATGAGCTATCTGAGATTATAGTCTACTAATTCACTAGCTGCATGTAGTCAGTCATTTTTATTGTAGCCATTTGGAAACCTTCCTTTCTTCTGATTTTTAGTGTCACATTCATGCATATAGATGAAATAAACATATTACCAATATAATGGACCAATAATGCAATATTACAGACAGTTTGAAAGATTTATGAATCCACAGAAATGTAAACATCTTCTTCCATACAGTGGCAGAATTTGCAATAGAAATGTATACTATTTATAAGTGGAAGATTCTACAGATGTGGAGAAATAGAAATATTCTAATTTTCAAAACTGGAAGAGTCCATATTTGTAACTTTATAAGCCAGAAAGCTTGAATTCAATTCATGGGAAAGTTCTAATAAACCTCCAAAAACAAATGAGGTCAGAAAGGGCTTCTGTGTTCATCAAAAACAGGTCACACCATATGTAATCTCATTTCCTTTCCCCCCCCTTTTTTTGGGGGGGGTAGTATTAATATGGTAGAAAATTAGAGAAAAGCTTTAACTAGCCTGCAATTTAGGAAATAATTTTACAAAATGACTCATATTGTCCTTGAGAATGAAGTTAAGGATGGAGAGGTTGTTGTGTTGGATGGCTAAAAAACTAGACTATTCAATAAAACTTCAGTGGATTCAAAATTATACCTGTTTCTGACTATACCATTGTAAGTGTCAAATGAAGTACCCAAGAATCATGTAGTTAACCTTATGTGGATAATTTTTGTCAAGGAATGAAGGGCTAAATGAAAATCTCATCAAATTTGCAAGTGATTGAAAAAGAATAGAGAAAAGAACACAAATTTATTAAATGCCTGCTATGTGCCAAGCACTGTGATAATCTTTTTACAAATATTATAATATTTGATTATAATAATACCTTATAAGGGAAGCTATTGTTATATTCATTTTATAGTTGAGGAAATTGAATCAAATAAAAACTTGGCTAGGGTCACATAGCTAGTTTTTCTGATCTCTGGACAAGCACTTTATATTTTGTGCCATCTATTTGCCTAGTCAGCTTCTGAAATGGCATTTTTCAGATGACGTATAGGTGGAGTACAGGTGAGGATTCAACTATGTTCTCTCCACAATGTCCTGTAAACAACTTTGAAGTAATACCTCAAATAAAATTTTGGAAAGAGAGAGCCAAGGAAAGGTCATAAGTAGACATTTTTCCAGCCTGACAATTTAGGATGTTAAAAGGAGACCCCTACTATTGCAGAAGTACCAGCAGTAAACCTGTAAGGCATTTGGGACATCAATAGCAACAACTATCCAGAGATAGCAAGGAAATCACCCAGTAGTTCAGAAAGAGATTATGAGAACCCTTTGCTGTCACTGAGTACAACTAGTATTGATTGGCAATTCTATTGACCATAAGCACTTTTAGGTAGCAGTTCAAGGGCAAAGATTTTTTGATCACTTGTCATCAATCACAAGGCCAACAGATGCTGTGGTTCACAGTTTCAGGGTGAAAAAGAACATTAGTACTTGTGGCTACAAGGGAACAGGTGCCCTTCCCGGGAATAGAACAGATTACAAAGCAGGGTAGCAGTGTCCACATCTCTCCCAGAATAACAACATTCTGAAAGCATCCAAAATTAGGTCTTTAAAAAACAGCACAAAAAATCTTAAAGCTTTCTCACCCTCAGGTGAGCAGTGTCCAACTTTAACATGAAATTCAAAGTGAAGAAATACCTGGAAAAATGAGCAAATAATGACAATAACAAAAGAACTTGACAAAATGCTACTATGGCAGCAGGGAATACCAAGACATAAACTTAGAAGAAAATATTCTTGTAAAAGCAGCTACAAACAAATGCTAATTCAACCTAAGGCCAACAAGCATTCTGGAAGAATGGAAATAAAGTGATGGGTGATAGAGGAAAAATTTGGAAAAGAAATGATAGTGAAAGAAATTATGAAAAGAATTAATGGCTTGATAAAATATGCACAAAAAACGTGAAGAAAGTAACACATTAAAATATAGGTGGACTTATATACCTGTCAGATTGGCTAAGATGACAGGAAAAAATAATGATGATTGTTGGAGGGGATGAGGGAAAACTGGGTCATTGATGCATTGTTGGTAGAGTTGTGAACAAATCCAACCATTCTGGAGAGTAGTTTGGAACTATGATCAAAAAGTTATCAAACTGTGCATACCCTTTGATCCAGCAGTATTACTACTGGGCTTATATCCCAAAGAGATACTAAAGAAGGGAAAGGGACCTGTATGTGCACGAATGTTTGTGGCAGCCCTTTTTGTAGTGACTAGAAACTGGAAACTGAATGGATGCCCATCAGTTGGAGAAAGGCTAAATAAATTGTGGTATATGAATATTATGGAATATTATTGTTCTCTAAGAAATGACCAATAGGATGATTTCAGAAAGTCCTGAAGAGACTTACACGAACTGATGCTGAGTGAAATGAGCAGGACCAAGAGATCATTATATACTTCAACAACAATACTATATGATGACCAGTTCTGATGCACCTGGCCATCCTCAGCAATGAGATCAACCAAATTACTTCCAATGGAGCAGTAATGAACTGAACCAGCTACGCCCAGAGAAAGAACTCTGGGTGAAGACTAAAAACAATTATATTGAATTCCCCATCCCTATATTTATGCCCACCTGCATTTTTGATTTCTTTCACAAGCTAATTGTACAATATTTCAGAGTCTAATTCTTTTGTACAGCAAAATATCGGTTTGGTCATGTAAAAAAAATATAAGTGGACTAAGGGTAAAAGAGGCACAAAAATTCACTGAAAAAAAAGACTAAATGGTAAAAAGATAGTACAAAGAATCACTGAAGAAAAGTAATATTTAAAAAGCAGAACTGGCCATGTAAAAAATAGGTATGGAAACTGATTATAAAGAAATTCTTTCTTTAAAATTAGAATTAAGCAAATAAAAAGTAATGATGCTATGAGACTTCAAGAAACAATAAAGCAAGGTCAAGAAAATAAAAAAAAAAATAGAAGAAAAGTGAAAAAAAACAACTATGGAAAATAGATTGAAGAGAGAGAATTTAAGAATTATTGAACTACCTGGAAGCCCAGACTTCATATTTCAAAAAACATATATGTATCTTTTTTTCCTTTTTTTGATTTTTAAAGCTTTTTATTTCCAAAAGATATGCATAGATAATTTCACAATACTGACCTTTGCATAGCTATGCAGATTTTCTCCTCCTTCCCTCCATCCCCTCCTTTAGATGGCAAACAATCCAATATATGTTAAACTTATTAAAATATATATGTAGAAACATATTTGTATAATTCTCTTGCTGTACAAGAGAAATCAGATCAAAAAAAGAAAGTAAATGAATTTAAAAAAATCAAAATGCAAGCAAACAACAACAAAAAGAATGAGAATGTTATGTTGTGATCCACATTCAGTTCTCACAGTCCTCTCTCTGGGCATAGATGGTTCTCTTCATCACAAGATGAGTAGAACTAACATCAATCATTTCATTGTTGGAAAGAGTCCCATTCATCCCCCAGAATAGACTGATGTATAATATTGGTGTTGCTGTGTACAATGATCTCCTGGTTCTGCTCACTTCAGTTAATATCAATTGATGTAAGTTTCTCTAGGCCTCTCTAAAATCATCCTTCTGATCATTTCTTATGAAAAAACAATATTTCATAACATTCATATACCATAACATATTCAATCATTCTCTAAATGATGGGTATTCACTAAGTTTCCAGTTACTTGCCATTAGGAAAAGAGCTGCCACAAACATTTTTGCACATGTGGGGCCTTTTCCTTCCTTTAAGATCTCTTTGGGATATAAATCCAGTAGAAACACTGCTGGATCAAAGGATAAGCACAATTTGATAATGTTTTGAACACAGTTCCAAATTGCTCTCCAGAATGGCTGGATCTGTTCAAAGTTCCACCAGCAATGTATTAGTGTCCTAGTTTTCCAGCATCTCCAACATTTGTCATTATCTTTTCTTGTCATCTTATCCAATATGAGAGGTGTGTAGTGGTACCTTAGATTTGTCTTAATTTGCATTTCTCTGATCAACAGTGTTTTAGAGAACCTTCTCATATTAGAAATAATTTTAATTTCTTCATCTGGAAATTTTCTGCTTATATACTTTTACCATTTATCAATTGGAGAATGGCTTGAATTCTTATGAATTTGAGTCAATTCTCTATATAGTTTAGAAAATGAGGCATTTCTAAGAATGTAAAATATTTCCCCAGTTTATTGCTTAATATATATATATATATATATATATATATATATATATATATATAATATTTATCTTGCAACTTTGCTGAAGTTGTGAATTGTTTTTAGTTTTTTAATTGATTCTCTAGGGTTCTCTAAGTATACCATCATATCATCTGGAAAGAGTGATAATTTTTATTTCCTCATGACCTATCCTAATTCCTTTAATCTATTTTTCTTCTCTTATTCCCAAAGCTAACATTTATAATACAATATTGAATAGTAATGGTGATAGTGGGCAGCCTTGTTTCACTCCTGATCTTAATTGGAAATGGTTCTAGTTTGTCCCCATTACATATGATGCTTGCTGATGGTTTTAGATAGATGCCACTGATCATTTTACCGATAATTTCCTTAAAATGAAAAAGTCCTTAAAGATCTGAAAAACATGCATTTACTATTTCTGCTTTTCTGTATTTGATTTTGAGGTTTTAATGCCCTAATATATGGTCAATTTTGTATAGGTTCCATGAATCACTGAGAAAAAAAGTAAACTCCTTTCTGTCTCCATTCAATTTTCTCCAAAGATCTATCATATCTAATTTTTCTAACATTTTGTTTACCTCCTTAATTTCTTTCTTATTTATTTTGGGTTTTAAGTTATCTTTCTGAGAGAGCAAAGTTGAAATCCTCCATTAGTATAGTTTTGCTGTCTATTTCTTCTTGCATCTCTATTAACTTCTCTAGGAATTTGGATGCTATATTACTTGGTGCATATATGTTTAGTATTGATACTGTTTCATTATTTATGATACCCTTTAATAAAATATAATTTCCTTCCTTTTTTTCTTTTAATTAGATCTATAGTTTTACTTGATCTGAGATCAGGATTGTTACCGCTGTTTTTTTGTTTTGTTTTGTTTGTTTATTTGTTTGTTTTCCCTTCACCTGAAGCATAATACATTCTGGCTCAAGCCCTTTATCTTCATTCTATATGTATCACTATGCTTTAAATGTCTTTCTTATAAACAGCATATTGTAGGATTCTAGCTGTTAATCCAGTCTATTATCCACTTCCACTTTATGGGAGAGTTCCTCCCATTCCCATTCACAGTTAAATTTGCTAATTCTGTATTTTCTGCCATCTTATTTATCCCGAGTTATACTTTTTCATTTCCCCCTTCCCTCCTTCCCAGTAATTTGCTCCCGATCACCACCTCCCTCAAACAGCCCTCCTCCTTTAGAGCCCTTCCCCCTTTTTTACTCCTTTCCCCTAATACTTCTGTTTCCCCTTCTATTAGTCTTTCCCTTTCTTTTTCCCTCCCACTTCCCTATAGGGTGAGACAAGTTTTTCTATGAAACCAAATCTGTCTGATATTCTCTCTTTGAGCCAAATCTGATGAGAGTAAGATTCAGACAATGTTTATCCCTCTCCTTTCTTTCCCTCTTTTATATAATAGGTCTTCTTTGCCTCTTTGTGAGATACAATTTTTCTTATTTTGCCTCCTTTTTCCTCTTTTTCTCATATGATCCCCTTTCTATGTCTAGTTTATTTTTCACATCATCATAATGAAATCAAATTATACCTGTACTCTCTAAATATACCCATAACAGAAATATAGTTGTCAATAATTTTTCCCCCCTTTTACATTTTTATGTTTTGTTTTTTTTTGAGTTCTGTGTTTGGAAATCAAAAATTTTTTGTTCAGTTCTGGTTTTTTCAATAGAAATTGGTGATATTCATGTATATTATTAAATTTCTATTTTCTTACCTGAAAGATAATGCTATATATTAAGGGAGGGAAAGGGACCCACATGTGCAAAAATATTTATGGTAGCCCTTTTTGTAGTGGCAAGAAACTGGAAACCAAATGGATGCCCATCAATTGGAGAATGGTGGGATAAATTATGGTATATGAATGTTATGGAATATTACTGTTCTGTAAGAAACAACCATTAGGATGACTTCAGAGAGGCCTGGAGAGACTTACATGAAATGATGCTAAGTGAAATGAGAAAAACCAGGATATCATTATACATGGCAACAACAAAATTATATGATGATCAATTCTGATGGACGTGGCTCTCTTCAACAATGACAAGATTCAAACCACCAGTTCCAATTGTTCAATAATGAAGAGCACTATCTACACCCAGAAAGAGGACTATGGGAACTGAATGTGAACCATAGCATTTTCACTATTTCTATTGTTATTTGCTTGCATTTTGTTTTCTTTCTCAGTTTTTTTTCCTTCTTGATCCTCCTATTTTTTCTTTTGCAGCAAAACAACTGAATAAATATGTATACATATATTGGACTTAACATATATATTAACATATCTAACATGTTTTGGACTACCTGATATCCAGGGAAGGTGGTAGAGGTAAGGAGCGGAACATTTAGAACAAAAGGTTTTGCAAGGGTCAGTGTTAAAAAATCACCCATGCATATGTTTTGTAAATAAAAAAGAAAAGAAATATAATGCTCATTTTAACTGGATATCTTATTCTTGGCTGCAATCCAAGGTCCTTTGCCTTTCAGAATATAAGATTCCAGGCCCTCCTATTCTTTAAGGTGGAAGTTGCTAGGTCCTAGGTAATCCTAATTGTGGCTCCTCAGTATTTAAATTGTTTCTTTTGCAATATCTTTTCCTTGGTGTGATAGTTCTGAATTTTGGCCACAACATTCCTTGGGTACTTAATTTTGGAATCTTTTTAGTAGGTGATTGATGAATTTTTCCAAAGGTTATTTTACCTTCTGATTCTAAGATATCAGGGCAGTTTTCCTTTATGATTTCCTGTAAGTTAATGTCTAGGTTATTTTTTTTTCCAGGAAGTCCTTTAATTTTTAGATTGTCTCTCCTAGATCTATTTTCCAAGTCAGTTGTTGTTCTTAGGAGGTATTCATATTTTCTTCTATTTTTCATTTTTTTTAAAAAAATTGTTTTATTGCTTCTTGAAGTTTTATTGAGTCATTCACTTGCATTTGTTCAATTCTAAATTTTAGTGTATTATTTTCTTCAGTTACCTTTTTTTTTTTGCTACTTTTGCATTTGGCCAATTTAATCATCTTGTTCATTGCATTTTTTCCATTTCACAAATTTTGTTTTTCAATGAATTGGTATTTTTTTCATAGGTATTTTGTAGAGCATTATATGCTTTTTCTATTCCTTCTTGCAATGATCTCATTTCCTTTATCCATTTTTCTTTTAACTCTCTTTTAATATCCTTTATGCAATCTTCCAAGAAAGCTTTGTGAAATGGCAACCAGCACATATCTCCCTTTGGGGCTTCATGTGGAGTTGCTTTGTCTCTAAGAACCTCAGGATTTGAGATCTGTTCTCACTCCCCATAAAAGCTGTCTATGGTGAAAGTTCTTTTTGATTTTTTAACTCATTTTTTAAAGGCTTGAAGTCTGCTCAATGCAAAGGAGCTGACAGATGATTAGATATTTCCTTGGGCAGTTATGCTGTTTGTCTTCCAGTGCTGGGTAATCAGGCTAGACTCTGTGTTCTTCCCTGCCTCAGTAGTTTACAATTTGCCTATTATAGCAAACATGCTAAGCCACCTCCTTGCAACTAGGACAGAGTAACCTAAGAGACTCACAGAAGATTCCCAGGTGCATGGAAGTTACAATGCTCTGACTCCCCACTCCAGCTTCTTACCCCAGTCTCCCTCTTTTGTGGTCAGGGCTTGACTGACTCTTCCCCTGCCTGTTTGAAACAGATCTGCTCTAAAGTTCTTCCAAGCTGTCTTCTTCTGGGAATATGCTATGGGTTCTTTTGACTCCAAAACCAGTTTGGAGGCTTAATCTGTTGTTGGTTGGAGAGAAGGTCAGAGGAGGTCACAGAAAATAGTGTCTGCTCTCTGCCATCTTGGCTCTCCTCCCTCAAGAAATATCAAAGAATACTTCCCTAATACATTAGTTCAGTAGGTAAAATACAAATTGAAAGAATATACTTCATTTTTATATACTACATATAAAACCCAGCAGGAAGAAATAAAAAGAGAAATTCCATTTAAAATAATGACAAGGTAAAATACTTAGAAGTCAACCTGCCAAAATAAATTTAGGGACTATATGGATACAGTTACAAAGTACTTTTCACAGAAATAAAGACAGATCCAAATAATTAGATAAATATTTATTGTTCATGGGGAAGCTGAGTCAATATAATAAAAAATAACAATTCTGTCTAAGTTTATTTACTTATTGGAGCCTATGTCAACTAAAGTTCTCTCTCTCTCTCTCTCTCTATATATATATATATATATATATATATATATATATATATACACATACACATGCACCTCCCATTTAAATATATATATATATACATATATATATATATATATATATATATATATGTATTAATAAAGCTAGAAAATAGTAACAACTTTCATCTGGAAGATCAGCAGTTTAAGAATAACAACAAAACTGATTTTTAACAATGTGAAGGAAAATAACTGAACAATTTCAGATTTCAGACTATATTGCAAAATGGTATATAGAGTGTCCACAGTGCCAGAGTCAAGAAGACTCATCTTCCTGAGTCCAAACTTGACCTCAGACATTTACTAGTTTACTAGTTCAAACTTGACCTCATACATTTACTAAGTATGTGAACCAAGGCAAGTTATTCAATCCTGTTTGCCACAGTAATGTAAAATGCACTGTAACCATGAACATGTAAGATGAACTGAAGAAGTAAATGGCAAGAAAACCTCAAGTAGGGTCACAAAGAGCCAGTCATGACTGAAAATAAATTTAAAAAATATATAGAAACAAAGTGGGACTAGTTTAAATAATAGATTGGTAGATCACAGAAATTAGGTTCCCAATACAGAGTAAAAAAGATCATAGTAATCTAGTGTTTTATAAACATAAAGAACCAAGTTTTTGGGTCAAAAACTCAGTATTTGAAAAATAAAAATTTTTGTAAAACCAGAAAGCAAATTATATATACACATCATATACCAAGATATAGTTAAAGTGTATCAATTACTTAGATAATAAGAGGGTATAAGAAGTAAACTACAAGAATGAAAAAAAAAGTACTTGTCAGATCCATATATAGGTAAGAGTCTGTGACCAAAGAAGTGATAGTGAGCATTACAAGATGAAAAAAAAATGTATAATTTTAATTGTGTGAAATTAGTCTCTCCTGCCCCTTCTTATTTTCTTTTTCTTTTTCTTTCTTTCTTTCTTTCTTTCTTTCTTTCTTTCTTTCTTTCTTTCTTTCTTTCTTTCTTTCTTTCTACAAATACAATTGAACTAGGGAAAAAAATTTTTTATTGCAAGCATTTCTCATATATAAGGGATTAGTCAAATGTATAGAAATAAGAGCCATTCTCTAGTTGATAAATGATCAAAAAATATAAACAGCCAGTTTTTAGAAGAAATTAAAGCTATCAATAGTCACAAAACTGTTTTATATCAATGTTTTACAGTAATAAAGGTAAGATTACAACCATGAATAACTTACCTAGTCAGACTGAGTATGATACTTCAGGGAAAAGAATAATGACTACTAAAATAACTCTGAGATACCACCTCATACCTATCAAATTAGCTAACTTGTCAGAAATGAAAAATTACAAATGTTGCAGGCAATATGGAAAAATTGGGACACCAGTGCTCCATTGGTGTCATTGTGAAGTAGTCCAATCATTCTGGAGAAATATATGTTTACATGTACAAAATACCTTTACATATAAAAATATTTATCTCTATTTGTAGTGGCAAAAAATTGGAAATCAAGGGGCTATCAAGCAATTAATGGCAGAACAAGACATGATATATGATTGTGATAGAATACAATTATGCTAAGACAAACTTACTTAAACTGTGGATTGCAATCCCATAAAGGATTGTATAACTGAAAATAGGGTCACAAAAATTGGTAACAGTAAAAGAAATAAAAAATTCCACCAAGATTTAATTATTTAAGTAAAAATAAATACATCCATCTCATTAGTATGCACATTTTGTTTGTGTTTTCATTTTCAACGTGGCTAAGACAGAAATATATTTTGTTTGATTTCATGTATATTGTTGATATCAAATTGCTTGCTTGTTAACCTATGTTGGAGAAATGATAGTGGGGAAATGTAACCCAAAGTTATAAGAAAAAAATTATTAAAATGTTTGCAAGTTATTGGGAAATATTCAAATAAATAAATAGATATCTAGATAAATAGATAAAGAAAGAAATGAAATGAAAAGAAAAAATAAAGAAAGAAACCATAGTAATCAGTAATCATAACTGTGAATGTGAATGAGATGAGCTCAGATTAGAAAACATAATCCATCAATATATTGTATACAAGAGTCATACTTGAAACAGAAAGATACACAAAGCTTAAAAAAATCAAAAAAAGTTGATGCAGAATACATTATATTTCAATGGATGTAAAAAATACAGGACAATCATGATCTCAGACAAAACAAAACAAAAATAGACCCAATTAGACAAATAATCAGGTAAGTTACATTTGGGGAATAGACCAATGTACAATTTACCAAGGGAAGGTCAAAATGGATACATCATCATAAGAAAGAAATCACAAAAAAATCCTAAGAACATGGAACATGTTGCTTTTCAGACTGATGAATAGGTGAGCAATTGTGAATAAATAAGAGATAAAGAGCATTGTGAAAAGTAAAATGAATAATTTTAATCTTTTAAATTACATTATTTTTATACAAAGAAAACAAATGTAGCCAAATCAGAAGGAAAGCAGAAAGCTGGGGGATTTTTTTTTTAATAGACACTTTCTCTGATAAAATCCTTATTTCTTAAGTACATAAAGAACTTTGTCATATGTGTAAGAATGCAAGTTATACCCTAATTCATAAAAGATCAAAGGATATAAAGTTTTCTGATGAACTCAAAATAATTTATAGTCATATAAAATAATTTAAACCATTATTGATTACAGAAATGCAAATGAAAACAACCTTGAGAGAACATTTTATACCTGTTCAATTAGCTAAAGTGATAGAAGGCAAATGTTAGTATGTGGAAAAATTGGGACCTTAATTCATTCTTGGCAGACGTGTGAAATGATCCAATCATTTTAAAAAGAGATTTGGAATTTTGTCCAAATAATACCACTATTACGTCTGGTGACAAAGATGATTTGGGAAAAGGGAAAAGAATCTATATTCTAGAGTATGCTATATTTCTAGAATATTTATAGGAGCTTTCTTTGTAGTGGCAAAAAGTTGGAAATTATGGGGGTGACCATCAATTTTGTATTTGTTCATGATGGAATATTACTCTGTTATAGGAATTGATGAGCTTAATGATTTTAGAAAACCATGGGAGAAACCTTCATAAAATAATAATGAAATGAGCAGAACCAAGAGAACATTTATATTGTTTTAGTAACAACTATGAGCAACCAAATCTTTCTGACTCCTATAAATACCTAAATTAACTGCCGTTTGAAATAAGAAAAAGAACTAATACATAGAGCAAGTTGTACATAATGGATCTATAATTTCAGGTGCAGTACTCTGTATTTCTATTCCACTTTGTTATGGAAATGCTTGTTTTATTCTTAAGTTCAGAATAAAATTAATAAATTTTAAAATAGACCTAATTAAAGAAATAGTCTGAAAAACTACATTTTAATAAAAATATTATAGAAAAGGAAAATATAAAAATAGGAAATCTATTTGAAATGACAAATGTTCAAGAGAATGCAGAAAAATAGGTAGATTAATGAATTGTTGAGAATGTAGTGAAGTAGTCCAACCATTAGAAGAATAATTGTAGCTATGCCCTAAAGGGTATAAAATGGTGTATAACCTTTGAGCCACCAATACCCTTTATTAGGTTTCTATTCTTAAGATATCAAATAGAAAGGGAAAGGACTATGTATTAAAACAATTTATGGCAGCTATTTTTGTAGTGGAAAAAATTGAAAACTGAGGGGGTGCCCATCAATTGGAGAATAGTTGAACAAGTTATAACATATGGTTATGATATAGTACTATTGTGTAAAAATGATAGGGGATTTCAGGGAGGAAAAAAACATGGGAAGACCAATATGAACTGATGCAAAGAGAAGTGAGAAGATCATGGATCATAATAACAGCATTTTAGGATAATCAACTGAAAGATTTGGCTACTCTGGTCAATGCTATGATCTAAGAAAATTCCAAGTAATTCCAAGTACAAATTATCTCTATCCAGAGAGATAATTAGTAAACTCTAAGTGCAAATTAAAGTACATTTTCTTACCTTTTCTCCCTTTTCTTGCACTGTGGCTAACATGGAAATATAGTTATCTCTTCTACATTATGATTGTCCCTATCACAACTTCCATATATCACACATCAGCATAAGAAATTAAATGGAAATTTATGGAAGCCACAGATAATACATAAAGGCCAGCAGATGATACAGAAAAAGGTGAGATAATAATTGTAAAGCACTTAGCATGGAATCTTGCATGTTGTAAATGTTTTATAATAGTTAGTAGTAGTAGTGATAGTAATAGTAGTAATACTAGTAATATGAACTCTCTGGTAGTCTGATAAAACCTGTTCATTATTTCACATAAACAAGTTTGCATAAATTTAGATAGTTAGACAGATGGATAGATAGATATAGATTATATACATATATTCATGGAAATGCGTATATACACGCATATACATATATATTTTTGTGAATTATATATTTATATATTTCATGATTGAAGAAAATGTTGAATTCTAATTAGAGGTTGGTGAAGTTAGAGATTTGTTATTTTCTCCTCTAAATTTGTGGACCTCTTGGGTGTCCATGGATTCCAGGTTAAAAATCTTTTTTTCAGAATTATAGGGTTATAATAATAAAGTTTACTTTAAAAAAGCAATATAATTTTAATTCATGGTTGGATTATATATTGAGAAACATTGTTCTAGATTAGAAGAAGGGAAGGTTTAGCTAAGAAAAATTCTGTCCTCGTCAAAAAATATCTGTTATCTTGAGCTCAGTTTAGGGAGCTACATTTTGTAAGGCTATTAATAAGTTGGAGAATGTCAGTGAAATGTGACCAAAATAATCAAGAGACTTTAAGCCATATCACTAGCAGCTAGATGAAATGATGGATAGAGTATTCGGCCTTGAGACAGGAAAACAAATATTCCTGAGTTCAAATCTGACCATATTGGTCTCCAGAATAGTGGAATCAATTCACAACTCCACCAACAATGTATCAGTGTCCCAGTTTTCCCACATTCCCTCCAACATTCATCAGTATCTTTTCCTGTCATTTTAGCCAATCTGAAAGGTATGTAGTGGTACCTCAGAGTTGCGTTAATTTGCATTTCTCTGACCAATAGGGATTTTTAAAAAAAAAAATATGTGACTAGAAATGGTTTTAATTATTTCATCTAAAAATTGTTTCTATCCTTTGACCATTCATCAATTGGAGAATGGCTTGTATTCTTATAAATTTGAATCAATTCTCTATTTATTTTAGAAATGAGGCCTTTTGTCTTCAAGTATTTGGACATGTATTTTGAGGAAGAGGTAATAGTCTTGCTCTTGGTTGCAGAAGATAGACTTAAGAACAATGGATGGAAGTTGAAAATAAACATATTTGAGCTTGATATGAGGAAATGTAACCCAGGTTTCAAATCTCAAGTGTTTGGACAAAACTATCTTTGGAGAGAATGAGATTTATATGACTTTCCTGCATAAGGAGGAGAGTTTGGAAGATAAGAGGGATACTTCTTTCCAGTTTTTAGCAAGGGTACACACTTTTCCAGTCCTGTTTAGGGTAGAAATTCAAGAAGAGAGACAATAGGCTTTGATAGACAGATATGTAGAGGAAAAACAACTCTCCAATATATCCCTAATTTCCAATTTGTCTTCCTAGATATTTTAAGAAATTTCCTGAGAGATTAAGAAATTTAATCTCTCTATCTCTGTTTCTGTCTCTGTCTCTGTCTCTGTCTGTCTGACTCTCTTACAAATAGCTCTGTCCCAGAGGAAGAGTTTCAGATGTTTGTTTGTTGTTATAAAAAAAAATAGCTTTATTTGTTCTTTACCATATGTGATATACTTTATATAACAAGTATTTTGTGGGAAAAGGCATAAACCTCAAAATATGATTTTGGGACATTTTTTAAAGGAGATATTGACTGAACTCAATAAAACAAAACCAAAAAAAAAAAAATTCCCTTACGTTAGCAATATTTAGATCAGAGGCAGCAAATGAATAAATGTATAAATGGTATCCTCTATATGTCAAACACCATGCTAAATGCTTTGCAAATATTATCTAAGCAGGCATTAAGTACTTGCTCAAGATTATATAGCTGGTAAATGTCTGAGATAAAATTTGAACTCAACTCTTTGTGACACCAAGCTACTACTGCATTCTATTACACCACCGAGCGATTCCTAGTAGGTAGAGATAATTCTAGTCTAGTCCTTCCACTCTGAGAAATCAATATTAACAGCTTCATGATCCCTTCTGATGTGCTCCAGGTAGAAATCAAATTCCTCCTTGGAAAGAAGTAAGCAAGATTGCTGAAATATCCATCAACACCTGTGAGCCTTGTTGCTACATGGAAATGCATATTACATACATGAGCAATACACACACATATACACATATTAATTTCTAACAATTAGAGCTTTTAAAAATGGAATGTATAAAATTGGAAAGGGATGGGATCCCTTATATAGAGAGACTTGAATAATTACATATTGGGTATAAGACACAAGTAAAAGGAAAATATTCTGAGAGATTATGAAATTCCAACTTTGAGGTTTTGTACTTTTCCGATGTCCTGGATAAATGTTGAACAATACGATGTATTAAATTTCTCCTTTTGTGAACATCAATAAATAACAAAAGAAACTGAATTACTCCTCACAAATTCATATAGAGGTAAATGGAAGTTAATCTAATTTTACTTGTCTTGTACTGCCTAATATTTTGCTGGCTTTAATCCAATGAATAGTTGCTGATGATTAAAACCATAATATCAAATATTTGGCACTGTGCATATTTAACCACCCACCAAATATCAATTGATACAAATTTAGCCAGAGATGAATAAAATGTTAATTTTCAAGGGACAATGATGAATTAATTGTATTGTAGTCAGTCCTCAGGTGATAATGCTTCTCCTGAAATTATCTTTGTTGGGGTAAGGCTTATAATACCCAGTTTAGATAACAAAGGTTATTTAACTGAGTTTCTGGAGCCTAAAGCAGCCTTTATCAGCTTATGTAAGAAATATATATGTTTAACAGAAATTTCATTATGAACACTTTGAAGAAAATAAAATCCAACATATTTCCAAGTGAGTATTTGAAAAGTAACAAATGTTGATTAAATTGTTTCTTCTGTGGTACTTGAGTCATTTTCCCATTTGATTTCTTGGACATAAATTAGCCAGGGGCATCAAGGGTTGGTAATAGTATTTTATTTTTCCAAATACATGCAAAGATAGTTTTCAGCATTCACATTTGAAAAACCTTGTGCTTCAAATTTTTTTCTTCCTCCTCCCCCTCACCCAAAACAGCAAGCAATAGAATATAGGTTAAACATGTACAATTCTTCTAAACATATTTCCATATTCATCATGCTGCCCAAGAAAAAATCAAATGAAAAGAGGGAGGGGGGGAGGGAAACACGAGAAAGAAAAAAAAAAGCAAATAAGCAACAACAACAACAAAAAGTGAAAATGCTTTGCTTTGATCCATATTCAGTATCCATAGTTCTCTCTGTAGATGCTAATGACTTTTCATCCCAAGTCTATTGGAATTGCTTTGAATACCTAATTGTCAAAAAGAGCCAAGTCCATCACAGTTGATCACATAATCTTGTTACTGTGTACAATGTTCTCTTGGTTCTACTCACTTCATTTTAGCAACAGTTCACGTAAGTCTTTTCAGGCTTTTCTTGAAATCAGCCTGCTGATAATTTCTTTTAGAATAATAAATATATTCCATTGAATTTATATTCCTTAAATTATTCAGCCATTCCACAACTACTGGGCATTCACTCACTTTCTAATTCCTTGCCACTACAAAAATAAGGGGCTGCTAGAAATATTTTTGTTACATGTGGGTCTTTTTCCCTCTCATAAAATCTATTTTTTTAAACAATGGCTAGCTCAAACTTTTCCAATTCTTTTAGGCTGGTAAAATGTTTTAAATATATTCTCATTTATCTTTTATACCCTTCTATAGGTCAGTACTATTGTTATATACATACTATATATAGATGATGATGACATTGAGGCTCAGAATGGTGGATTTGCCTGATTTCATCTAATAAATGACTGAGATGGGATTTGAACACGAGTAGTTCTCTGACCACAAGCTCAGCACTCTATTTCTTACAAGTATGTCTATTGCCACAAGCAATTAAATTTTATTTTTCTTTTTTCATGATTTTTAGGACTTAATGACTGTTCAAGACAGGTAATCATCCATAATGGTTAGAAAGCAGATCTCAGAGTTAGAAGGACCTGGGTTCAATTCAAGCTTCTCACATATGTTGGCTCTGTGACTGAACCAATTACTCTCTCATTGCCTCAGGCAGCTCTCTGAGACTGCTGTTCATTTCCATCAATTGATATCCTTGGACTGAAACCCATTAAAGGAATTGGTCCAATAAACCTAGAAGATCAGCAAAAGAGAAATGAACTAGAGATCTAAGTGTTGCTGAACTGAGTACATATTTGTGCAGGTACAAACTACAGTGAAATGGTTCAATTTTTTTGTCATTCTATCATTTAGCAAGCATTGTTATATTTCCTTATTCTGTTTTTTTTTTCATTTTTTGATATTTGCTTATTTTTATTGTCTTTCCTATTTAAAATCTAAGCTTCTTAGAGGCAAGAATTTTTTTTTTAAATTTTTATCCCTAGAAGCAAGTTCTTGGCACAGAGTAAGTATTCTTCCTTGTTTTATTTTATTGATTAATTAATTCATTAACTCTTGTTAATTAGTTTAGATCACTTGGGAAAAGGGACTGTATCCTATTTTGGGAGCATACATAATTATTTGATAGGATTATCTTTTAGGTATCTTAGAGTCAAGGTGCCTTATTGTCAAGTAACAGGAGATTGTGGGGGATAGATAAAGTGATGGGAGAACTTGTTTAATAAGTAAGTTCAGTCATGAATAAATCATTCAGGGATGTGTGGGAAGGAGGTGGGCAGTACCTTTCAAAAACCTGTTCCTTATCTTCCATGGGAGAGAGTCCTAACCTCTGTCACCATGGCTCTATCATGTCAAAGCACTTTGCAGGGGTGACAGCTGACAAGGCAACAACTAATAGAGAAGTGCAGATTTTTTTAAAAAGTGTAAGGATTTTTTCCTTTCTCACTTCTAGAATAAGTATTCCATCCTTCAAAAACCTGCTCCTTAGCAAAGGTGAAAAACATATAATCAGGACACAGTTCCTAATTAACTTCCTAATTATATCAGTGGTCTAAACTCAAATAGAAAGGGATTGGGAATCACTAAACTCATGTATTATTAATTCTTGCAGGCCACATATTGACTTATTTAATTTGTTAAATATTTCCCAATTATGTTTTAAACTGATTTGTGTCATCCTTGGGATTTTGTAATTTTGTAAATCAGTTAGTAAGTCAGTTTGTAAATTTTGTAAATCAGTTTGACACAACTGATTTTCAGAATCCAATTGAAAATAAGGTAGACTTTGATAGGATCATGGTATCTAAGTTGGAAATGACCACAGGAATCATGTAGTCCAACCAACACATTTTACAGAAGGGGTAACTATGATAATGAACATAAAAGTAAAGGGACTTGCCAAATACAGGGGCTGATATCAAGTATGATGATGAGGATGCTGAAATGTTTAATTTCACTTACAGCCAGCTTCCCTGATAGATTCTCAGAATTACTGATTTATTAGTATGAAAGTAAAAATTGATTCTAATCCCAGGTTATTAAACTCCAGTTTATTGATGTAACATAAGAAATCTTATTTGGAACATTTAGTTCTCTGTCGTTCTGATCTGTTTGAGTCAACAAACTACAGCCTCAGAAGCTTCTAAGTTAGAAGCATGTCATTGCTGTTGTATTTTGAAAGTCCTAGTTTTAAGAAGTAAAAACCTAGGCTTCTTAGGTCATTGAGCCCTAGAGTAGCACGTTTAAAGGAGAACTTAGAAATAGTTAAACTTTCCATACTAAACTTGTATACTAGATTAGAATTTCCATGTTGTCTATGAACTTGAAAGGAATGATACATTTTCCTGCAAAGAATGTCAGTCATTGAAGAAAGTAGAATTTGGTGTCCAGTTGGTATAATGCAGTATTTCCCCCCTTTCTGACTTTTTAAGTCAAAATACAATTTATTCTCAAATAGTAATAAAGTAACAAATAAAACTAATTCTGACCAGGGCTCTGTCCAACTCCACATGCAAGGAATCAAGCCTGCCAACTTCACCATAAGTCATCTATGATTCAGACTTTAGAAGATCAGAGTTGAAAATAGACAAACAGGTCTCAGTTAATTTGAAGTAAAGAAATTTAGGAGCAAATCTGCCTGATTAGATTGAGTCAGCCTAAAGAAACTGAAGTCTGAAGATCTGAAATGCAATTTTTTGGGGTCTTTCTACATATCTAAACACACACTTGTCCTTTTTGGAAATACTGTGAGTACAATATTTCTCTTCCCCAGAGGCAAGCCCAAATAGAGGCATATAAAGGATTTCTTGGGTATTCTTTTGGATTTAATGTGTGTCATCAGACAAAAATCCCTTTTGTCCTTTCTGTGATTACAATACATTCAGCATGCTGGTACTGCCAGAACTTTGAGGCCTAACTGAGGATGGTAAGGGAAGAGCCCTGACTTATGGGGCTATGACAATTTTCTTTTCCATCCATTGTTCTTTTCCAAGCAAATCAAGGATTGGATGTAAACATTATGCTTAGGAAGATTAGGTCCTAGATATGGTCACCTGCTTCCTGACAATGTAAACTGTAGGATCTTAAATTACCCAGAACCAGGAGAGGGAAAACCATGAAGTAGGTAGAGTTTTCTTCTCTTAGACCTTCCTTCCTACATCTTTTATTGAACTCCCTCCTAATTTTTTTTTTAGCATTCTGTACACCATGCATCATTATTCCCACTCAGTATCCTTATGTTGGCATCTACCTGCTAGCAACTTTCCTCCTATTTTATTTCTTACCCAGAATTGTTCTCCTAAATTATTTCTCTGTTCTCTTTAGAATTCCAATTGATTCAGTGATATTATTGATATGTTAAAGTAAAAGCAATGTGATAAAAGTCGTTTATACTATGGTCAGAATGACATCATTTCAGGATTTAAAAAAATTAAGATAATTTCATTAAACACATTTCTAATTATTGGCATTATTAACATTGAGACAAAATGAGCCAACGACCACCTTCAGTATCTGAGATGCTTTGAATAGAAAAGTCTTCTCAGAACCTTCAGAATCATACCAGGTTGTAAGCCATCATGCAAAGGGAACCCTTCCTAGTAGGTTGTCAATTCCAGGGGAAAAAAAAGCAAAGAAACAAACAAAAAAACAACATGAAACCTCACACAAACAAAAAATACAAGGCAGCATTGTGTAATAAAATGAAGCCTTTGCTTAAATCAGAAGACTTGTGTATTAATTCTAACCTAATTAATAATTCATTAGGTGCTTGGGGGAAAATCATATTTTTGGACCTCAGTGAATTGCTGGATTAGTTCACCTCCTGGATTCCTTTTAACTCCCAGCATTTCTTGCATAAAGGCTTGTGCATAGTAGGGATTTAGTAAATATTCATTAAATTGAATTTAATGAAAAGCATAATTTTTTTTGTTGTCATCAGTTCTTCCTTGTTGTTTATTCTTTTCCATCATGTTGAACTCCTACAGATCCCACAGAGGGTTTTCTTAGCAACATTTTGGAATGGTTTTGCCATCTCCAACTAATTTTTCAAATGAGGAATATATGGGAAATGAGCAAATGAGGAACTGAGGCAAACAGGGTTAAGTGATTTGCCTAGGGTCACAGAGCTAGTTTGAAGCCTGACATGAACTCATGAGGATGAACCTTCCTGGCTTCATATATGTCATTCTATCCACTCTATCCACCTAACTGTCCCTAGAATTATTATACCATATTGCTATACTTACTAGATTTTATAAATATATATTACATTACTTCATATAGGATACCTAGTTTGAGACTAAGCATCAGTCTTTGTTATGGAAATTCCAATAGATACACACAAGCACACACACATAAACACAGAGAAACAGAGACAGAGAGAAAAAGAGACAGAGGCAGTGACAGAGACAGAGTGTCAGAGACAAAGAGAGAGACAGAGAGTGTATGTATGTGTGTTAGAGACATTTATTCTATGACAAAGGTTGTATGCATATATAATGTGAAAAATGGTATAATTTTTAGAAGATTGCATATTGAGCTATTTATTTCTTTTTTCTTATTTCTCCCATATATTCTGACCACTACTTCTTTTAAATGTACACATATGTTCTTTTATTGTCTGTCCTTTTCTATCCATATATAACTATATGTGCATTTGGGTATATATCTACATACAATTAGCACTGATAATGGGGGGAGGGTCCTTACTAGAAACACCCTTTACCAATAAAATCATAATAGGAATTAGGTATTATCTACTAATGATTGAACTATAACTATAATTAAATATTATAATCTATCTGCACATTTAATAATATAAAGTATTAGTTTAATAATATACAATAATAATATAATATTTATACAATCTAAATCAGAAGTTTCATTAATGTAGGGCACTCCTATTTAGGAAGGACTTCATCTCACACACAGGGGCAGATTGGTAGCTGTTCTACAATTTAGCCTCTAGAATTGCCTGGAGCATTGAGCAGTCAAGAGAATTATCCAAATTTACATAGCCAGTCTGTGTCAGGGTTTGGACATTAACTCAGGTCATCCTGATTTCAGGGGCAGCCATTTTATCCTTTACATACAATGTTGCCTCTCATGTTTATGTATTAACAATATTTCTTATAATCTTTGTCTACAAAAGTCAAAGTAAGAAAAAACCTGAGGCAGTTCAGATTGCTTGCATTTATCAAAGATGCTTCCCAAAATTCCAACTATTAAAGCCATCACCTCTAAAGTCATAAGTGACATGGCCTGAAATCACTGAATAGCACTTTTCTGGCTATACTGACCAGCAAGGGCTGTTTCAGCACTACAATAACTGTTGACATCAAAGATTATTTTAAAATTATTACTGCTTTGTTGTATTTTGAATTATTATACATTTAATTGTTCCATTTATGCATGTACAAGTCAACATGCATCATAAGAGAGGTTTCAAAAGCTGTTGCTTCATTTAGCTGTCTCTTATTTTTTTGTTCTTTTAAATAACATAAAAGTCCTGAAAGAGTTGTCAGCATCACAAAAATAATGATTGGGTAACTATTTTTATGTCTTCCTTAAAATATAATTTTAAAAGCAGAAAAATCTATTATATTCAAATCAAAGACCCTACCATACCAGCAATAAAAAAGAGTCCTATCTCTTATTCCCTCATATTCACTTCCCTTCTCTGGATGATAGCCCCCTCCTTTTCTCTGGGGATTGGACACTTCAGTATCACTAAGTGCCAATTGTCAATCTGAACATCCCCCTTTATCATAAAAACCAAGATGTCCTTGGTTTTCTGGCATTTGTGTCAGGCCCCTAAACATTTGTTTCATCTTTTGTATTTGAATATAAATTCTGGTTAAAAAAAAGCCCTTCAGATATTACAATAAAAACACACAGGAGGGGAAAAAAAAAGACCCATCTCCATTGAGCTTAACAATCAGCAGGGCCCAAATTACCTCTTATTAGCATTTATTTTACAAAAGAGGCAGGGTATAATTTGGTGATAGATTCAAATTTGGAGAGGAACTATAATCAGCCTCCTGAAGTGCTCTGCCTGAAGTACATGGCTGCTATTTTTTGTAATTATATTTCTTCTCCCCCCTCCTTGTCTATGTAGTCTTTCACTCCTATCTCCCATGCTTCTCTCTCCCTCCCCCTTCATCTCCTTCCTTCTGTACCCCCCACTCTCCTCCTCCCTCCCCTTTTCTCTCCTTTTCTCTCTCTTGGGCTCTTTGAATAATGCAGTTGCTTTCAATAGCCCAGGCAGTCCTGAAGATTAGGGAGCCTGTTTGTGAAGAGGGGGCCAGCTGAATAGGAGCAGGAGGCCCCACTCCCCTGGAAAACAAGGCTCTGGGAACTAGGCCAACTGTGAAGAGCATGTGCTGCAAGTAACTGAATAGGCAAGCAGCAGGCCAGCCCATATGTCAGACTGTGCCACAAAGACTCCTCTGCACATCTACCATGACAAACAGGATTACCGAAGACAATTAATCTGGCACGTTTTATCAAAATCAAGCACTGACCCCCAACCTCTCCCCTCAGTGTGCAGCAGATGCCACGCTCCAATTCAATAGAGCTCAAGTGTTTCCTTTCTCACTTCTGAAAGGAATCCAAGGCCTGAATAGGACTGGCGTGGACTAATTGCCACCACTGTCTGATGGTGACAGTCCTAATCAAATAAGATGAGCTCACCTTTTCTCTATGTTTTAATGGAGAAACTGTCCACAGCTTCCTGTCAGCTGCAGAGAAAAAAGAAATGCATCAATTTTACTTTCGTCTCCTCGTCTGGAGAAAGTCATTGGTTGGGAGAAAACGAGATGGAGCCACTTGGTCAGTTCTGGGCACCGTGTTTTCAATAGGTTGTTGACAAAAAGAGGAGTATCTAGAGAAAGATGGGTGCATGAGATAGTAAGGGGAGGGGAGTTGGAGACAGGCAAAAAGGCATTTTGGAAAGAATTGAGGATGTTTAGCTTGAAGAAGAGTCAGGGGAGACACTATAAACTGTCTTCAATGAAATGAATGATTGTCATGTGGAAGAAAGATTAAACTTGTCCCACTTGACCCTAGAAGTTCAAATTTAAGAAGTAATGGGTCAAAGTTTTTAAGAAGAGAATTTTAGCTAGATAGAAAAAAGAAATTAAACAAAACAAAACAAAAACTTCCTAACAATTTAAGCAAAAAAAAAAAAAAAAGTTGAATAAACTGCTGTAATAGGCAATGCTTTTCCTCACTACTGATGCTCATTAAGCTGACATTCCTACAAATATTTAAAAGTATAGTGCTGTACCTTGTAACACACCTTTAAAAAGCATCCACTGTTTAATACAACTCCTTTGGCCAGAAGGTTGCAGGAAGGTATTCTATTCAGGTCACATTTTAATTAGATGAACTGTGGGTATCTTTGAGATTCTGTGATTATTTATTCTCTGAATGTTTGTGGCTCATCCTAGCAAGTAAAATAAGCAAAGGCTTGAGATTTTTCTTGCTTAACATGGATTATCTGAGCTCTCCTTTGGATATTTAATTTTGGAGCAAGGTTGCGGAGATTGGAAGGAAAGACATAAAAAAAAAGCAGTACTATCTCAAACTAACATTTTCTGATTTCATTTAATTATTAAGGTAATGTATTAAGGTAAATGTAGACATTCTCTTAAATGTCTAGTTCTGGGTTTATAAGAACTTTATTCAAACCTGGGACCTTCTCATAAAACATACATTGGAACTTTCCACTCAACCTCTCTCCTGAGAAACATGGAATTTAGCTCTTGCCCAATGACTAGTGAATTTTATGAGGAAATCAGGATAAAATTTGTGTCTAGGATTACAGTTATAGGTGAAGGATATTGAAATGCTAAGCAAGTTCTCAGACTAATCACTAGAGAACAGACTATTTTGTCCCATAGAAAGAAATAATACAACCAAAATGATCAGAAAAACCATCAATACAAAAGATAATTCACTTTAATTCTCCAGTAAGTTCCACTTTCCCCCAGAACCCACTAGTCTTCCATACTTATATTACTTCCCTGATTTGGAAATTTTCATTTGAAGCTGATAGAGAAGAAAATTTACTTCTAATCAGAACTGCACAGTCCTCCTAATACAGGACAATTGTAGAGCACAAGGTCAAGGTTCACGCTTATCTTTATCATTGTACATTTTCTTATTGCTCTTTCAGATGTAGGGACAAGTTTCTGTTCTTCATCCTTCTCAAGAACTGGTTTCAAGAAGTCTGGTACATCTTTTCCATTTTTCTCCATCTGGCCACATCCAAGACATTTTGTTACTCTGGCCTTTCTTCCAATTACTGGCATCTCTTTTTTATTTTTTAAATATTTTAATTAATTTATTTTAATACACAATGCTTTATGAATCACATTGGGAGAGAAAAATCAAAACAAAAAGGAAAAGCCCTGGGAGTGATTAAAAAAAAAACCAGAAAAAAGAACATAGCGTATGTTGACTTATATTCTGTCTCTTTACTTCTCTTTCTGGATGCAAAAGGCAGTTTCTGCCCAAAGTATATTGAGATTGCTTTGGATCACTGAAACACTGAAAAAAAGCAAATCTTTCATAGTTGATCATCACTCATTCTTGCTGTTATCGTGTACAATGTATTCCTGATTTTGATTGTTTTTCTCAGCATCAGTTCATGTAAATCTTCCCAAGCCTTTCTAAAAATCAGCTTGTTTATCATTTTTATATAATAATAATATTCCATTACCTTCATATACCACAGATTTTTCATCCATTCCCCAACTGATGGGCATATATTCATTTTCCAATCCTTTGTTACCACAAAAGAGCTGCAACAAACATTTTTGTACACATGGGTCCTTTTCCTTCCTTTATGATTTCCTTGGGATACAGACCCAGTAATGGCACTGCTAAGTCAAAGAATATGCACAGTTTTAGAGACCTTTAAGCATAGGTCCATATCGTTCTCCTGAAGCAATTGATTCATTTCACAACTCCACTAATAATGCATTAGTGTCCGAATTTTCCCACATCCCCTCCAACATTTATCATTATCTTTTCCTGTCATCTTAACCAATCCCAAAGGTTTGAGATGCTACCTCAGAGTTGTTTGAATTTGCATTTCTCTAATCAAAAGTGATTTAGAGCATTTTTAGGGGACTATAGTTGGTTTGAATTTAATCATCTGAAAATTGCACAATTCTTTATATATTTTAGCAATGAGACCTTTATCAGGAGCTCTAGTTGTAAAGATTTTTCCCCAGCTTTGTACTTCCTTTTAAATTTTGTTTCTTTGTTCCTTTTGTTTGTTCAAAAACTTTTAAAGTAATCAAAGCTGTCCATTTTGCCTTGCATAATGTTCTCTACTTTTTTTTTTTTTTTTGGTCCTAAATTTCTTTCCTTTCCAAAGATCTGATAGGTAATTTATCTTACTCTTCTAATTTGTTTATGGTACCATCCTTTATGCCCAACTCATGTACCCATTTTGACCTTATTTTTGTATCGGGAGTGAGATGTAGGTCTATGCCAAGTTTCTAACATGGTATTTTCCAGTTTTCCCAGCAATTTTTGCTAAATAGTAAGTTCTTATTCCAGAAGGTGGAGTTTGGGGGATTATCAAATACTAGATTACTACAGACCTTGATTATTGTGTTGGGTGTCTAATCTATTCCACTGATCCACCACTCTATTCCTTAGCCAGGACCAAGTAGTTTTCATGACTACTTCTTTATAATAGTTTTAGATTTGTTATTGCTAAGCTACCACTTTTATATTTTTTCCATTAATTCCCTTGATATTCTTGAACTTTTGTTCTTCCAAATGAATTTTGTTATTTTTTCTGTTTTGTAAAATCATTTTTTGTCAGTTTGATTTGTATGGGACTGAAAAAGTAAATCAATTTAGGCAGAATTGTCATTTTAATTATATTAGCTCAGCCTAACCATGAGCAATTGATATTTTTCCCATTGGTATAGATCTGACTTTATTTGTGTGAGAAGTGTATTGTAATTGTGCCTATATATTTCTTGGGTTTGTCTTGGTAGGTAGACGCTCAAATAGTTTATTTTGTACATTTTATTTTAAATGAAATTTATAACCATTAAAATGGTTATTTTAAATGGAATTTTGCTTTCTATATTATGCTGATGGGCTTTTTCAGTAATATATAGAAAGAAATGCTGTGGGTTTATTTTATATCCTGCAATTTTGCTAAAGATGTTAATTGTTGTCAGTAGGTTTGGGAGCCTAGAAAAGCATCTACCACTGTTTCCCTGTTCCTTCTGTCCATGAAACTAAGACTTTACCTGGATCTTTATTTAGATATAAAGACTTCATTAATCAGGGTTCTGAGCATATCAATCTGTGCCATATATGCTCAGCTTTTTTGATACTATGTACATGCTCTCAGAACCACACCTCTCTCCCCTTCAACTCATGTCTAGCATCTTGGTCTATCTCTGACAAATATACCTATTTCCTTTGGTAGGAAAGAGTACAAAGATATTGGTGTTTCTACTAGGCTTGATCCAAACACTCATCCCCAGTAACTAGCCCAATGATGTTCACAAAATGAGATCTTCAACAGAACAATAATACTTCATCCTTTAACCTCAGTAAGTTGATCAGGTCACTCATTCATACTCTATCATGAGAATATCCTTGACCATCACATTATTATATATGAAGATATCTTCAAGCTGGTCTTGGTTGTATTCTTTGTAATAGCACATTTTAACACTTATTGTGTCAAATGTTCTCTGATGGGATACAATTAACATAAACTTCAGGTTTGTTGGAGACTCATACTGTTTCTATAGATAAATTGGCACCTCTAGTTTTTTTTTTTAGAAGAAACTTTCTTTTTCTGTTTTCAGCCAAAGATTATAATAGTGTTGATAGTAAAACACATAAGCTGGTATACCAGAAGAAGCAGTACAAAGTTTCTTGACATTTCATTCTTCCCACTTGAAATGCCTTAAGAGAGGAAGGAGGGAAAGATGGATAATCCTAATTCCCAAGGTAACAATAATCTCCCATTCCTCACATGCTTATGTATTTGAATTAAATGTGCCTTTTGCCTCTCCTTCCTCTGTTTTGTTTTACACTTTCCTTAGTATATATTATATCAATCCAGTAAGCACCTAGGAGAGGGAATATGCTATTTTTCTTCTTTGTGTCTAGAAAACATAATTGAAGAGGAAGCAGACAACCAGTTGCATTATTATCAGGAAATGTGAATCAGTGAAATCAATGAAGTTTCTAGCTGTAGATCTTAAAGGGAAAGGGCTCATAGTAAAGTATATTGGAATGAGTACCAATCTGTGAGAGTCTGCCTTCTAGTTCCAATCTTTGCTATTTACAAACTTTATGACTAAGATATTTAATTATGATATTCAGTTTTTCAACTGAGTAAATTCAGTCTTATATATGCAGCTATGAAGCACAGTGGAGAGAGCAGTGGACCTGGAGTTGGAAAAACTTGAGTTCAAATCCACCTTCAGAATTTTCCTACTTCTGTGACTTTGGGCCATATAATTACACTGAGAAATAAAATACTGTCATTACCAAGATGGGCCTAGCTTTTGAGGGTTACTTTGTTTCATTCAAAGGACTGTACAATTTTGTCAAAGTAAAACAGTATGCTCTCTGCCTTATCATTAATTCTGGGCCCAACTCAGTGTCCATTTGCAGTATCTGTCTAAAGTATTTAAATATGCATAAATTATAATTAATTGCTTACTATGTTGCTGGTACTGTGCCCAGTGTTGGAGAAATAAATAAAAGTAAGACGATTTCTAATCTAAAGGAGCTTATGCTCTAATATGGCAAGACAACACAGATTTGGAACAGTGGCCAGGAAATAGTGTTTTGATCCAGAAAGATACAAAGGTATTGACTGGAACTTTAGGGTAATTGTCTGATTCTGTTCTTAGAACTGCAATTGGAAAGAGAGAAGGATATCTCTGTGCTGGCAGATCATGAAATAGGAAGATGAGTAAGATTCTAAGCTGGATATTGGATGCTTACTAAGGAAGTCCAGAATCCTAAAGAAGGAGTTTAGAACACAGGAGCACAGCAACTTGATGAGGCTGGCAAGCTATTATATTTTTCTTTTTCTTTTTTTAAATAGTATTTTATTTTCTCACAATTACATGTCAAGACAATTTATAGCATTCATATTAAAATATTTTTGAGTTCCAAGTTTTCTTTCCTCTTCCAAAAATGATTGGCAATTTGATAAAAATACATGTACTATCATGTAATACATATTGCCCTATTGATCCCAGTTGGAAAGAAGAAATAGATTGAGAGGATAAAAGCCACAAAAACAAATAAGGTAAATGAAAAAAAATGCTTTGCTCTGCATTCAGAGGCCATCAGTTATTTCCCTGGATGTGGATAGCATTTTTCTTCATGAGTTTTTTGTACTTGTCTTGGGTAATTGTGTTGCTGAAAAGACTAAATCATTCACAAGTCATTATCACACAATATTACTGATACTGTGTATAATTTTTTCCTGCTTCTACTCATTTCATTTTGTATCAGTTCTGATAAGTCTTTTCAAGTTTTTCTGAAATCTGTTCATCATTTCTTGTTTCACAATAATATTACATTACATTCATATACTTGATTGTTCATCTATTCCCCAATTGATGAACATCCTTTCAATTTTCAATATTTTATTACTACAAAAAGGACTGGTATAAATATGTTTGTACATGTAGGTATTATGATCTATTTTGAAAATATTTATATTTTTCAATGAATCCTACATAATTCAGTATTTTCATGAGAAAAGCCTTGTTGAAGAAAAATCAAAATAGCAGTGTCTTCAATAAAACATTTTATTAAAAAAATAGTAACAAAAAAGAACTAAAATATTTGTATTCTTCACACCTTTCAATCAATTTTGTGATAGCAAATATGTGGCCTATTACAGAAGACCATTTCCTATATAGCCTGACATTCTATAACTCCAGTAAGGATATTCTTCATGTATATATAAATAATCTTAATAAAATTTTACATACAATCATCTTTTATGATTAAATTTTGTGAATAAAAATAGGATTTTTTTTTTATTTCCAAGCCTCTAGTAGCTTTTTCTCCCTCAGATTCTTTGACAAACAATTGTTCAAAACTCTTAAAAACTGTTTTGACCCCACCATGTTAATCTTTTGGGTATATTAGTTATACTCTACCTGCTTTACATGCATGTTTTAGCTATTTACATTTTTTCTAGAAATATATTATGGCTTGATTCTTAAAAATTCTTAAAATCTTTGTGGGCTGGCTTCAATGTTCTTGGCAGTGAAAAGGTATTCTAGATTTTTTGGTTCTTTTCATGCCTTTTCCCCCTTGATTGATTCTCTTTATGAGATGATATTTTATTAGGTGATATGATATTCAACTATCTGTACCCATAAGATTTTTAAAATGAGATTATACTTGAAATCATTTATTTCTTTTTCATGTCATTTGGATTGACAAGTTGGACAAATGATTTTTTTCTAACATAGACGTTAGGTTCTCTTACTTTCCTTGTTACGGTAATTGTTTTGTGTTTTTAAAATTTCTTTATGAAATAATATAGGGCTGATCTTTTCTTCATTCAGGTTCTCTCTTTTTTTAAGTTTTCAGTAACTCATTCAAAGAAACCCTAATTAAACTTGTTTGAATTGCATATATCTCTTTTTGGTCCCTTTTTAAAACATTGTATCAAACTTTTATTTAGTTATATGAAAGCAGCTGATTCAGTAATGACTACTATATCAATATCACATTATTTTGTTACTGTTACTATATAATCATCTTAAATGTCTGTGATGTTATTTGTTCTTCACATGTTCAATGTATTCTGATTCTTTTCCCAAAGAAATTTTTTTCAAAATATATTAGTATATAGGTCATAAGTTTTTAACTTTTTTATTCCTTATTTAAAACCTATATTTTCCACCATATTTTTATGTCATTACCTACTTATACTGTAGGGAACAATTTTCAATAAGGACATAAAATACTCTGGCTTTCTCTTTATATTAAGGTCCATTTTACATATTTGCAATTATATTCAGTATGGACTGTCTTTGTTCACCTTCAGTCTTTGATCCTGCATCTATCTTCTATTTCAAGAATCTCAGCTATTGAATTGTTTTTTTTTTTTTAAATAGCCTTTTATTTACAGGTTATATGCATGGGTAACTTTACAGCATTAACAATTGCCAAACCTCTTGTTCCAATTTTTCACCTCTTACCCTCCCACCCCCTTCCCTAGATGGCAGGATGACCAGTAGATGTTAAATACATTAAAATATAAATTAGATACACAATAAGTATACATGACCAAAACGTTATTTTGCTGTACAAAAAGAATCGGACTTTGAAATATTGTACAATTTCAGCTATTGAATTGTAAGAATTTTTCATATCCAGACTGGCCCAATCAAAGTGTATTGCTCCATTCTCATCTTTATGCCATGTAATCTTATGTGTATATTTGTTGGTTGTGGCAATTGGGATTAAGTGGCTTACCCAGGGTCACATAGCCAGGAAGTGTTAAGTGGTCTGAGGTCAGATTTGAACTCAGGTCCTCCTGACTTCAAGGCTAGTGCTCTATCTTCTATACCAATTAGCTGCTCCACTTAATATGTAGTCTTTAAGTTGATCAGTTGTTTGTAAACATACAACATCTTCTAGAAATAACATCAAAAAAGGTTAAATTATAGGATATTGGGATGCTAAAGTAGGGAATCAAAAGATAATTATAATAATGGACAAATTTGGGCTTTGAATACAAAATGAGTAGGGAAGGGATAAATAGGTTTTTTTCAAAATAACCTGCTATTCATAAGACGCTGCTTTTAAACAATGCAAAAGGTTACTACACACAAACATCACCAGATATTCAATATTGAAATGAGAATGATTATATACTTTGCAGCCCAAAGTGGAAAATTTTACTCTACAGAGCCTTCTAAATGCCCACCTGGAGCTGACTTTGGATCAGATCATGAGCTTATAAAATGAAGACTTAAATTGAAGAAAGTGGGGAAAACCATCAGAGCATATAGGTAGGAGCTAAATAGCATCCCTTATGAATATGAAATTGAGTGGCAAACAGATTTAATGGATCATGTATGGTAGATACAATGCCTAAAGGACTATGGATAGAAATTCACAGCATTGTAAAGAGGGAAGCAAAAAAAATTCCGAAGAAAAGCAGAGCAAAAAACAAAGCAGCTGCCTTATGAGACTTTACAAATAACGTGAAAAGAAGAAAAACAGAAGAGAAAGGAGAAAGGGAAAGATATCTTCAACTGAATTGAGTATAAAGAATGGAAAGGACAGATAAGAATAAGATTCTTTTTTTATTATAGCTTTTTATTTACAAGATATATGCATGGGTAATTTTTCAATGTTTACAATTGCAAAACCCTTTGTTCCAATTTTTCCTCTCCTTCCCTCCACCCTCACCCCAGATGGCAGGTTGACCAATACATGTTAAACATGTTAAAATGTAAGTTAAATACAATATATGTATACATGTCCATACAGTTATTTTGCTGTTCAAAAAGACTTAGACTTTGAAATACTGTACAATTAACCTGTGAAGGAAATAAAAAATGCAGGTGGACAAAAATAGAGGGATTGGGAATTCTATGTAGTGGTTCATAGTTATCTCCCAGAGTTCTTTCGCTGGGTATAACTTATTTGGTTGTTGAAGAGAGCCACATCCATCAGAATTGGTCATCATATAGTATTGTTGTTGAAGTATATAATGATCTCCTGGTCCTGTTCATTTCACTCAGCATGTAAGTCTTGTTCAAGTTCATGTAAGTCTTTCCAGGATTTCTAAAATCATCCAGTTGGTCATTTCTTACAGAACAGTAATATTCCATAGTAAAGAATAAGATTCTTAAATAAGCAATGCAAAGAAATAAAAAAATTCCAATAAACTAAGGCAAGAGTTCTATTTGAGATACTGAGTGATATCTTTTTTTTTAATTATAACTTTTTATTTGCAAAACATATGCATGGGTAATTTTTCAACATTTACCCTTGCAAAAACTTTTGTTTCAAATTTCCCTCTCCTTCCCCCCAATCCCTCCACTAAATGGCAGGTAATCCAATACATGTTAAATATGTTAAAATATATGTTAAATCCAATATATGTATACATATTTATACAGTTATCTTGCTGCACAAGAAAAATCAGATCTAGAAAGAAAGAAAAAACCTGAGAAAGAAAACAAAAAATGCAAGCAAACAATAACAGAAAGAGTTAAAATGATATGTTGTGATCCACACTCATTTCTCATAGTCCTCTCTCTAGGTGCAGATGACTCTTTTCATTACTGAACAATAGGAACTGGCTTGAATCATCTCAGTATTGTCTTGTTGCTGCTGTGTATAATGATCTCCTGGTTCTGCTCATTTCACGCAGCATCAGTTCCTGTAAGTCTCTCCAAGCCTCTCTGAAATCATCCTGCTGGTCATTTCTTATAGAACAATAATATTCCATAATATTCATATACCACAATTTATTCAACCATTCTCCAATTGATGGGCATCCATTCAGTTTCCAGTTTCTAGCCACTACAAAGAGGGTTGCCACAAACATTCTTGCACATTCAGGTCCCTTTCCCTCCTTTAATATCTCTTTGGGATATAAGCCCAGTAGTAACACTGATGGGTTAAAAGGTATGCACAGTTTGATAACATTTTGAGCATAGTTCTAAATTGCTCTCCAGACTTGTTGGATACATTCACAGTTTTCAGTGTCCCAATTTTCCCACATCACCTCCAACATTTATCCTTGTCTTTTCCTGTCATCTTAGCCAATCTGAGAGGTGTGTAGTGGTATCTGAGAGTTGTCTTAATTTTCATTTTTCTGATTAATAGTAATTTGGAGCATCTTTTCACGTGGCCAGAAATAGGATAACTAGTAATATCAAAAGAAAGTTCCATGCCAAAAAAACTGTGCATGAAAATTGATAGATTTAACAGTAGCAGAGGAAATTAAGAAAAAGTGATAAGAATCCACAAAAGAACTAGATAAAAATATCTTAATAACACCAATAACTATAAAAAAATTATTAATGTAGAATTAGGGATCATGGAAAAAGAAGTGAAGTGGGCCATAAGAAGCATTGTTAACAGGAAGGTTAGTGGAGGTGATGGAATTCCAGCTGAGCTATTCAAAACCTTAAAAGATGATGTACTCAATAGGCAGTGAAATTTGGAAAACATAATAGTGGCCACTGGATTGAAAAAGATCAGTTTATGTCCTAAATCTAAAAAAGGGCATTGACCAGAAATGTTCAGATTATTAAACAATTATGCTTATTTCACTTGCCAACAACTTTATGCTGAAGTTTCAGCAAACTAGATTGAAGCAGTATGTGAATTTAGAATTATCAGAAGAGTAGGATATTTTTTGAAGAGGCAGAAGAACTAGTCATCAAATCATCAAATTTTGTGGATTATGGAGAAAGTAAGGAACCTACACGGAAACATGTACTGCTTTACTTACTACATTAAATCTTTTGACTGTGTAAAACACAAAAAATGTTGCAAGTCCTCAAAGAATTAAAAGTATCAGATCATCTTACTTGACTCTTGGATGCAGATCAAGAAGCAAGAGTTAGAACCAAATGCAGAACAATGGACTGAATGAAGATTGGTAAAGGAGTACAACAAGGCTATACATTGTCACCATATTTATCTAACTTATATGCAGAGTAAATTATGTAAAATTCCAGGTTGGATGGATCAAAAGTCTTGTAAGTCTACTTATCATTCCCATGAATTCCCAAATGAAAATGCTTTTTTTCTGAACATTACTCTAATTCCATTTTAAGAATGTCCATTTCCTTTGATACAAAGGATTTCCCCCCTATTCATTTATCAAGTGCAATTTCTAGAATTTGTATAAGGCTCAACATTTCCTCCCAATGACTTTCCTCTTTTACCTCAGTCTCAGGCTCAGAAGTAATACAGTTTCTTTCCCCATTACATTGATTTTATTAATCCTACTAAGTTGGTGTCCAAATACCCAAATTCAGCTTAATTGTTGGAACAGTCCCTACATCAACTATTCAGTTAATGCTGAGCTGAAATGTGAAGATTGTTTTTCAAGGTACCAATGCTTGACTGGCTTCATAATCCCAGCATAGGCTCTATTTCCAGACTATATCATTCCTGGACCTTGGGTTATTGTTTTCCTGTCATTTTGAAACTTTATAGGTTTGTAGTACAAATTTATTTTATCTAATAGGAAAAAAAAAACAAAAGAAATTGTCAGACAAAAAGAATGAGGCACATATCTGTATGCAAGTCCCTAAAGCTTCTCTCTTTCTAATATTACCTCTCAATGGATGCTGTCCAGCAGTGGACAGTCAGCCAAAAAGAAGTCAAATTAATATAAAAAAGTAATTCTGTGTACTTAAAAATATATTGATGACTTTTCTATCAGTTTATTGGTGCCCAACAATAACCTTTTCCTCAACCCACAGAAGTCCTTGTAACAGACATGCACATAAAGATACAATCAAAGCAAATTGTTTGCCTAATTCTGCTCTTTTTGTTCTGGTTTTGTTCATATGAGTTTATTCATTAATTTTTGTACACACACACATACACACACATATATGTGTGTGTGTATATATATATATATATATATATATATATATATATAATTTGCACACACACACACATTTATATTTTTCCCTGATTTTCTGGACCTTTTATATCACTGAATTAGATGCTAAAAATAATATCTATTATAACACTTTGCTTTGTTATATATGAGGATATAGCTCTAAGAGAATAATTATTTGGTTAGATACCAGTTCTCTCACTCAAAATCCAGTGTTCAAATTCTGCAGTGATTCCTTTATGCTTCTCAAAAACAAGTACAAAAGTCTACACCTAACATTTAAAACTTCACATCTATCTTTTTTCAAACTAATGTCATAATATGCCTTTATAGGCATGCTATTTTGAAGATAAACTACCCAAGTTGTTTGTTGCTCTCTGTATTTATTTTCCTTCATCCCAGTATTTTCTTTTCTATTTTCTGCCCTCTGTGATGGAAACCTATTCTTCTTTCACCTCGATACCATGACTCAACTTAAGTAGTATACTCTCAAATAAGCCCTTGCCTGATTGCCACACTTAATAGTGTTCCTTTCTTAGTAAAATTATTCTTTTTAATCATGTATGAGCATCTGTGTGTCTGTGTGGCATGTCTCTTCTATCTTACTAGATTATATAATCTCCTTGAATACAAGTACTATTTCATGTAGTTTTTTTTTTGTGTCCCTAGTATCTACCTTGTACATTGTAGGTGCTTAATGTTTGTAGATTTGAATAGATTTGTCAATCTTCCTACTCATTATGTAATGCTCTCTCACAAATTTCAGGTATTTCCAGAGATACCAAATTGAACTTTTATAATTAAGGACACAATACAAGCTGTAAATATCTTAACAAAACATTATTTCAAAATAGATGAGATATAGGGATTTTAGTTACCTAGACAAAAAAATTCTTTGAAGAAGAATCATACTCCTTTTGAAAATTAAGAATGACTTAAAATTATTTTTACCATTAGTAAAAACAAAATTACTCCTTGGTTGACATATAGTTTCACCCATAAAACTTTGACATTGTGATAATAGAAAACTTAACAACATTTGCTATTCTGTATTTTTCCCTTCCAGTGTTAAAAGGAATCATAGTGACTGTTTTATAGGCTTCCATGACAGTTAAGGAATATTCTCCCAGTGTAAAGGAACAGCTGGTATATGATTATTTTGGGCTTAAAACAAATCACCAAAATCAAGGGATATTTTTAATATTCTACTAGGCTGACACCTGTCTTAAGGGCAATTTCATTGACTCTGTTCTAATTTTCAGGAATACTAACTTAAAGTGCTACTACATAGAAAAAATTCTTGTCAAAAATATGAGATTTGAAATAAATGTACAATATAAATATACAAAGCTTACCAAATATCATTGATAATTATAATAGCAGACTATAATTATTCCTTTATGAAAAAGACAAAAAACACAATAAATGCTCAAAATGTGAGTATACTCACAGGTGCATTATGTTCTTAAGCAATAAATGTCTACTTGCCATATAATGAACTGAATATTTTTGGATGCTGGAACTATTTTCTATTTCTTTCTTATTATTTTTCCCTCTTTTTTGAGACATGTGATACTTGTGGTTCACTGATGTACTCACTTAGCACTACATGAAACTTCTTGCTTCAAAGATATATCTCAAATAGGGCTAGGGTCCTTCGAAATTGATGAGGATATTGAGTTGAAAAAAATATCAAGATCTTCAGAGCAGATGGTGATCTCAAAGATCATCTAGTCTATCACTCAGCCTTAATTACTTTTATAAATGAAAGGACTAAGACTTAAAGGACAAAGATCTGAGAATGAGTGCACTAGAATTCAGATTTCTGGTCTCTCCACTTCATATGCTTTCCATCAAACCATTCTTAGATAATAATGTCTGATCAAGGACCTAGGTCCTTGCTTCCTAGATAGACAAGTGGACGATAGAATACTGCTTGAGTGAATCTCTATGTTCTTGGATTGTTTTTTGAGGTCATAGAAACACAGTAACTATAATTGTAAAAGGTACTTGTAATAGAAAACAAAAATTAAAACTGAAAGTTTAGAAATATATGATGGAATATAAGTTGGGGGGGTTACTTATTTCTAATGGTCACCATCTTTATGAACTATATTATCATTTCAGTGAAATGATCTTCCTCCCTTTTTTGTTTTTTTTTTAACTTTCTCTTACTTTTTCTTCCTTCTTTCCTTCCTTCCTTCCTTCCTTATTTCCTTATTTACTTTGTACCTTTCTTCTTCTTTCCTTGTTTCATTTCTTCCTTATTTCCTTCCTCCTTCTTTTCCTTCCTTAATTCTTCCCTTCCTTCCTTCTTTCTCTTCTTTCTTTAATTTCCTTTTTCTTCCTTCCTGCCTTCTCTTCTTTCTTTCCTTTCCTTTTAATTTTTCATTACTTTCTTTCTTTCTTTTTCTCTCTCTTTCTTTCTTTCTGTCTGTCTTTCTATTCATTTACTTATTTGCTCCTCATATATTTATTTTTGTATTTATATATTTGTCAGTTTGTCTGTTTATTTGTTCTTTGGATGTTTTGGGCTTTGCCCCTATGAGATCATTAGGAAATTGTACTAATGTTCAAGTGTTGCCCCACTTAATGGCAAAAATTCCAGTGGAGGATAGTAGTGCAGCCTTTTTTGAATACAGAAAACCTTCTAATAACCTGCTATCATTTGAACAATAAAATATTCCTTTCCCCCTTTTTATCTGCCATCTTTTAAATCTTTAAATGGTTATAACACCCAGTGAACACCAAGATAAACTGCTGTTCATATAATTCACTGTCAAAAACATTGCGCATACTTTAATAGGATGGCAGTAGTAATGGTCTTTTCGAGTGCTGCTGTACAAAAGCTGAGCTATCAAGATTTTTTGGCAGGCTTTGCCTTTAAGTTGTCATGTTATATACTGCTAAAGTGCAATTCAGGATCCTGTATAAATCAACTAAGGAGCCTCAGGGAGCTTGAGGAGTAGGCCACAATAGCAGCACAAAGCCTAACTAAAAACTAAAACAAAACAAAACAATGTTTTACCACTGTCCAGTATATTAGACACATACACATCCATATATACACACGTTATTCCTATGATCATTGAGTTGTCATTTGACTTCTTGACATAAAAAAAGATTATTTAGTTTCGCCTACTCAAACAGAGGCAGGTTTGAAATTTTATACTAATATGCCTTATAGGGAATGAAAATAAGCAGGGGAAAAGAAACCAAGGATGGTCTAAAAATTTCTAGAGAGGACTTTTAGACAGATTTGTATAGGATTTTGCTCATTTTTCTTTCTCTGCAGAACATCTCTGTATAAGTAGTAAAATCACTCACAAAAATCAGTTTCAAAAGGTCAGGAGACAATAAATTGCTTGCCTCTAAGAAAACATGCTGTGTCTTAGTGAATTTAAGAAACTGAAGAACTGGATTCTAATCTTTGTTCTTTTCCTAACTAGCAGCTTTTTGGGTAAATTGCTCAATTCCCAGAGGTGGATTCTCCTAGCTCTAAAATTCTATTTTGCTTCATATCATGAGTATAATTTATCTTCCTGTATAAATGCTTTTTGTGATTGTTGAAGTAGTATATTATTATTGTTATGATTGTTTTTATAGAAACATTTTGCCATTCAATTGTTTTCCAGTCATGTCCACATCTTTGTGATTTCATTAGGTGTTTTCTTGGCAAATGTAGTAGAGTAGTTTGCCATTTCCTTCACCTGCTCATTTTGAAGATGGGGAAAATAAAGCAATCAAGGTTAAATGACTTGCCTGAGTCACATAGATAATAAGGCCAGATTTAAATTCAGGTTAATGAGTTTTCCTGATTCTAAGCCCAACACTGTATCACTGTGCCACCTTATTGTCTTCCTATCAAAATTATTCCACTTTAAAATTGATTGTACATATTATGATACATGCCCTAATTTAGGAGAACATAAACCCTTTGAAGACAAGAATAATTTTGTTTCATTAATGTTTCCTCAGTGCAAGACTTACTTATATTACCTACTTTTAATGATTTTATCATAGAAAAGTTATTTTATTCTTATGGACACATATGTTACTTTTCTCAAGGCTACCTGGTAAGGAGAAAATATATGGGAATGAGGAAAAAAATTCCTTCAGTTTAAACCATTAACCAAATCAGTACAAATAAAATCTGAGCACTTCATAGTAAAGCCCTACTACTTGACTCTGTATTGTTGCTTGATGTAGCACAAATCCATTAACTCTTCATCTATTAGAGTGATTCTGTTGAAACTAATTTAGCCTGAATTTGACATATATGATCTAGAATGCAATTATCACACTCACTTTATGAAAGAATGTCCTTCACATCAGAAAAAAAGCAAAATTTAGTAAAATTGATTCATTTGACACCTGGAAAGAAAAGGAGATGTTTCTTTTGTGTTGGTACTTTTGTGTTGTGCCTGAAATTTCATGTCTGGGACTTGCTAAATAATGCCACATTTTCTATTCCTTCCAAGGTATCTTATTTTTTTATATCCTTACCACACACGTTAGAAATAAAACTTCATGCGTGACTTCTAATATCATTACAATCTTTGTGAAAGTTCATTCCATCATAGCAGATGCATTTTAATTGCCACTTCTTCTTGTAGAACTCTACAGCCCTAGTTTTATAGCTTCAAATTAAACCTTTTGTTATTAATGGCAAGATCTGTCAGTGCTCTAATAAGTTAAATATGAAAAAAGAAATTTGTTGTTTTAAGATGTGCAAATTAGAAGGTAGAAAAAATGGCTTTGTAGAGAAAAATGCTGGTTTTCTCACCATTTCTGCTGTTTACAAGGGGGAGGGGGAAGATGCCTGAGTCTTCCCCATTCCTCCCTTTACTTTATGGCTTCCAGTCATCTTTTTCATTCTCTTAACTTAAAAGACCAACCTTTAAACATGGATTAAAGATTGAAATTGAGACCTGTATCTGAAGAAAATTTTACTCTCTTTTCCTTAGTGTTTATTATGGAGGGATAAGTTAGATTATATCCGGAAAGGTGCAAATAAAATACTTATATTTCAAGATCTCATCAATTCTTCAGTGAATATTTATTTAATAACTACATTCCCAAATCCTTGTCCTAAATCCTAGGATTTATTCAATGTTGCCCTCAATGAGCTTACAATTTTGTGATGCACTTAAGACTCTCCTTCAGTCTCCTTGATATGAAACTTTCATAATGATTAATCAGTATCATGTTGTTATTTTAGTTTTTTAATGTTTACATCCAAATTGTCCTTCTACCTCATTCCTGACTCAGGAAAGCACAATAATTATCTTCATAACTGATGCTTCAAACTATAAAATTAGTAAAAAATCTGCTTCATATTCAAAATTCATTTAAATGACAGCAATCAAGAACAGCTGTAAATGAAGCTTTACGTAAGTTTCAGTTAGAAATCCCTAACTTCCAAGCCTGAGTCATTAGAAATAACTGCATATAACATTTGACCAGTTATCATGGACTCAAGGATGAAGAAGAAGAAAAAGAAGAAGAAGAAGAAGAAGAAGAAGAAGAAGAAGGAGGAGGAGGAGGAGGAGGAGGAGGAGGAGGAGGAGGAGGAGGAGGAGGAGGAGGAGGAGGAGGAGGAGGAGGAGGAGGAGGAGGAGGAGAAGAAGAAGAAGGAGAAGAAGAAGAAGGAGAAGGAGAAGATGAAGAAGAAGAAGAAGAAGAAGAAGAAGAAGAAGAGGAGAAAATGTTTCAAGTCAACAATTGTTCCTTTTACATATCAAAGAACTCTGATTTTATTGACAGAGATATTCCCTGCAAAAATGAAGACAACTGTTCTTTTCCCTTTTAGATACTTACTAGTTATGGTGACTGAAAAAGATCATCATAGGGTGACTAATGTGCTGATGTTGAGCTTTTCCAAATTTAGCTAATGTGGATCTTGGATGAAAAACTTTTATTTGAAATCTTCAAACTTGGTAGTGTCAAATTCTGAAATAAAACAAATGGTGAGTTGAGGAATAAAGAACTTTTAAATGAGATAACAGGCTACCATCTGCCTGCCACCCTGATGGATATCCCATGGATGCAAATAATAATGGACTTCCCAACCAAAGAGACCCATGATAACATTTTTGCGGTTTTAGGAGGCTAGTAAGAGTAAGGAAGGGAGGAGGTAATGGAAGTAAGAAATTCTGGGTGCAAAAACCTGGATGGGGATCCCAAACACCCTCATCAATCCCAAAAAAGGAGAATCACTTCATTCTGTCTGTTTCAGACCATGAATATATATATATAAATATATATATATATATTATATATTATATATATATTTAAATTTAATAGCCTTTTATTTACAGGTTATATGCATGGGTAACTATACAGCATTAACAATTGCCAAACCTCTTGTTCAATTTTTTCACCTCTTCCCCCCACCCCTCCCCAGATGGGGATGACCAGTAGATTTAAATATTTAAAATATAAATTAGATACCATACATGAAAACCTTTTTTGCTGTCAAAAGAATCAGACTCTGAAATATTGTGCAATTACTTTTGAAAAATCAAAAATGCAGGTGGGCATAAATAAAAGGGGTTGAATTCAATTAATGGTTCTTGTTCTCAAAGGTTCTTTCCCTGGGTGTAGCTGGTTCATTCATTACTGCTCTTTGGAACTATTTGTTTCATCTCATTCTGGGATGGCCAGGTCCATCAAGTATCATCATATAATTTGTTTTAAGTATAAATTGATCTCCTTGCCTGCTTGTTTCACTCAGCATCGTTCATGTAGGAAATTTTCAAGCCCTTTTTTCCTTCCAAAAATTTCCATCAAATCTCATTTTTGCCATTCTAATTGACATCTATTTTTTATTTCGCCCCTCAAAGGGCTGCCACAAACTTCGCACATACAGGTCCCCCTTCTTTTAGCCTCTTTGGGATATGCCCAGTAGTAAACCTGGATCAAAGGGGTATACAGTTTGATAACTTTTTGACTGTTAAATCTCTCAAAAGGTTGGATTCGTTAACTCCAAACAGTATCATGCCCAGTTTTCCCACCCCTCCAACAATCATCAGTATTTTTCTTGTCATCTTAAATTAAAATGTAATGTGGTATCTTATTGTCTTAATTTGTTTCTCATTAATAATGACTTGGGCATCTTTTCATATGACAGAAATGTTTCAATTTCTTCATCTGAGTTGTCTTTCCTTACCGACCATTTTTCAATTGGAGAATGGCGATTTTTATAAATTAGAGTTAATTCTCTATATATTTTAAATGGGCCTTTATCAGAACCGGACTGTAAAATATTTTCCCAGTTTATTCTTCCCTTCAATCTTTCTGCATTAGTTTTGTTTTGTCAAAAACTTTTCAGTTTGTATAATCAAATTTTCATTTTTGTGATCAGTAATGATCTCTAGTTCTGCTTCTAAAGATTCCCTTCCCACATCTGGAGGTAAACTATCCTGTGTTCCTCTAATTTATTAATAATTTCATTCTTTATCCTGGTCATGAACCCATTTGCCCTTATCTTGGTTCGCTTAAGTATGGATCAATTTAGTTTCCCATATTTTTCCAATTTTCCCACAATTTTATCAAACAGTAAAGTTCTTATCCCAAAGCTGGGATCTTTGGGTTTGTCAAAAAGGTTGCTATATTTGACTGTTTTCCCTTGAACCCAATCATTCCATGATCAACTAATCTATTCCTTGCCTACCAAAATAGTTTTGTTGCTCTTATAATATAATTTTAGATCCTTTTAAGCTAAAACCATCATTTGATTTTTTTTTCATTAATTCCTTGAAATTCTTGACCTTTTGTTTTCCTTAACTTTTTTGTCATTTTTCTAGGTCCCATTAAAATAGTTTTTGGTCATTGGTATGCCTAAATAAATAGATTATTTAGGTAATTTTATCTTTTTATATTTTCCCCTTCCAAAATTTAATATTTTCAATTGGTTTGATCAGTTAATTTGTGTGAAAAGTGGTTGTATTTTGCTCAAAAGTTTCATTTTCCCTTGGCAGATAGATTCTAAATTTTTTTATTTCAGTAGTTACTTTAAATGAATTTCTCTTTGTAACTCGCTGTTGGTTTTATTAGTGATATAAAGAATGTGTTTATGTGGGTTTGTTTTAACCAGGAACTTTCTAAATTGGGGTTATTTCTAATAACTTTTAGAGAATCTCCTGGGGTTCTCTAAGTATACCATCATGTCTCGGCAAAAGTGTAATTTGGCTTCCTCATTGCCTATTCTTTTCCTTTAATCTCTTTCTCACTCTTTTGCTGCAGCAAAATAATCAAAATTAAATAGTAAGGTGTACTAAAATTTTCCCCGATCTTTGGGGAATGGTTGGTTTGTCTCCATTACATTATTCTGATGTTTTAAATAGATGCTGCGAATTTTTTAGGAAAAGTCCATTTATTCCTATACTCTCAATGTTTTTTAAAGGAATGGTGGGTTTTATCAAATTTTTCCATCTATTGAATGATTTTTTTGTTTTTGGTTTTTGGCCAATTATATTGATAGTTTTCCTAATATTGACCAGCCCTGCCTTTATAAATCCTCTTGATCATGTGTATTTCTTGGGTATTTTCTTAGTCTTTTTGCTTTCTTTTTAAGTTTTAGCATCAATTTTTGGGGAGATTTGTTTTTTCTTTCTCTGTTTCAGCCACTGGTTTATATCATTACCATTTTGTCTAGAAAATTTGATGGACTCCTTCATTCCCTATTTTTCAAATAATTTATATGATTGGGGGTGGGTTTTTTTTGGTAAGAATTCATTAAATCCATCTGGTCCTGGGATTTTTTTGGGGTTGTTTTTGCCTGTTCTTTTCTTTTTTCTGAAATGGGATATTAACTTTTTTCTTTATCTGGGAATCTTATTTTTGGGGGTAGTCATCCATTTCCATGGTTATAAAATTTTTGGCATAAAAGTTGAGAAAAAATTTATTATTTTTTTTCCTCTTCATTGGTTGTTTCTCCCTTTTTTTTGTTAATTTTTTTCCTCCCTCCTTTCAATCAGATTTCCCAAAAGGATTATTTTATTGGCTTTTCATGAACCAACTCTTATTTTATTAATTAGTTTCAATCTTTTTTTTCTTTCTTTTTAATTTCTCCTTTTAATTTTAAATTTCCAATTTAATTTGTTGGGGTTTTTTTTTGGTCTTTTTTTTTTAGGGCCCAATTCTTAATCTTTCTTTCTTGTTTTATTCAAGTAAGCCTCGGTTAAAATTCCCTTATTACCCTTTGGCCCCCAAAATTTTTTTCATCATTGTCATTATTTTAAAATTATTAATTGTATCTATAATTTCTCTTCACCCAATCTTCTTTAAGAAATTTTTTTTAATTTTTTTCATTTCCCCAACTTTTTTGTTGAATTGTTTTTTTCATTTGAAAAAATTTCTTTTCTGCTTTTTGTTTTATTTAAAGGTCTTTTGAATAGGTCAATTTTAATCAAGGGAAAAATATTCCCTTCATCTCCATTTTTTCTCCCAAAAAAAAATTTTTTAATTTTTTTTTTTATTTTTTCTTTTTTTTTTTTTGGTTTTTTTTTTTTGAGGGCAATTATTTTTAAAATTTTTGTTTTTTTCTTCTTTAACTCTCTTAATTTCCTTTAATTAGTGCATAATTTATATATGTTTTTTATTCCCTTTGATTCCCTTTCAATTTTTTTTTTTTTTTTTGTCATTTTTTTATTTTCAAAATTAAATTTTGTCCCTAGCTTAATTTTTCCCCTTTTTTTTAATGTTTTCCCTTTAAATTTGTGCTTTACCAATTTGTTTTTTAAAATTCTCCTCCTTCTTTTAAATTACCCATTCAATTTCGTTAAATTACAATCTGTTTTCCCTTTCCTCCCAAAAATCTTTTTACTTATTTCCCTTTCAACCCTCTTTTCCCCTCAAAATTTTCCCCTTTTCCCTTTATCCTCTTTTTTCCCTCCCTCCCCGGGTTTTTTCCCCCCTTTTTTCTCTTTTCTTTTCCTTTTTCCTTCCCCGTTTTAGGGCAAATTTCCTAAAAAAATTCAATTATTTTTTCTTTTAACCCTCTTGGGAGTGTTCCCTTTTTTCCCCCTTCCAAATTCCCTCAGAATTAAATTTCTTCCCCTTTTTTGGGATTTTTTTTTATCCCTTTCCCCACCTTTTCGCCTCTCCTTTTTAATACCCCTTTTTATGTTTTATGAAATAAATATCATGTTTTTTTTTTACCATTGAAATCAATTCCAAAGAGTTATTTTCCTTTTCCTGTTTTGGTTTTTCTTTGGAAAAATTTTTTTTTAATTCTTTTTCTTCAAAATTTAATTCATTTGCATTTTCCCTTTTTCCTGGAAAAAAATCTCCTTGGGGTTTTTATTTTTGGCCCTTCCAAGTTCTTTTTCCTTTTTGGTTTATAATTCAGGTTTTTCCAAATTTGAAAAGGGGTTTTATTCTTTGTCATCATTATTTAAATGGTTTTCTGTTTTAAAATTTTTCCTTAATTTAAAGTTTTTGTTTTTTATTCCTTGGGGTTTTTTATTTTGGGTTTCTTTAGATTTCAATAATTTTTAATGCCCCTTCATTCAAATCCATTTCTTTGTTTTCTTTAAATTAACTGGTCTTTTTTTCATTTTGGTCCAATTCCTCGTTACTTCAGATCTATTTTCCAATCTTTTTTAATTTCCTGTTTTTATTTTTTTTTTTTTTGGATTTTTTGCTTCTAACCCTTTTTCCATTTATTTTTAATTTTTTAAAATTATTTTTCTTCATTGCTTTTTAAACCCTTTCTTTAATGCAATTGGTTTTTTGAAGTTTTTTGGTCGGTTTTTTTCCATTTAAATTTTTTATGTTTTTTCTTTTTAATTCAAGTTGCTTTTTGGGTTTTTTTTCCAACGGGTCCCACTTTCCTTGCAGGGTTTTTAATTTCCATTTCCTAGTGAATTTTTTTTTCAACCAAATTTTACTTTCCGAGTTTTTATTTTTAATTATTTTGGGGGTTGTTGCCTTTGTAAAGGTTCTCCCCCATTTTTAAATTTTTTGGTTTTTTGGGCTCCAAAACCCCAAAAACAGTCTTGCATTTTTTTGGGGCTCTTCAGGGCTGCCGCTCCTGCAAAGGCACTTCTTTTCTCTTTTTTCAGTTTTAAAGCCTTTGGGGGCCGGGCAGGGGTTGCTTCCCTGGGCGGAAGTGTCCTTTCCCTCGTTGGGATCTCTGGGAATTTTTCCCTTCCCCCCCGGGGGACACCTTGGACTTCAAATTTTGGGCCCATGGGTTACTTCTTTGGTGCAGGGGTAAATTTGCCCCGGGAATTTGTGGGAGGGGGGGGGCCGGCCCCCGGGAAACCGCCCAGTTTTCTCCCAAGCTCCCTAAAATCTTCCTGGGGGCTATGCCTTGGAGGTAACCCGGGGGCCCTTGCTTTTGGGTCACAACTCTAAGGGCCGACTGCTTGGGGGCTTAATTGTCTTTAATCTTTTTTCATGTTTAGCTTCCCGGGTTAATTTCCTCCCCCCCGGGTTCCCCCTCCCGGCCAACCGGAGATAGTTTTTTCGGGGATGGGGTTGTTCTATTTTATTTTCTTTCCAAGTTTTTTAGGCGTATAAATTTATAAGGGGTAAGGAAAGGTTAGAAAGGGAGTGTCTTCCCCTTCTTGTGCCCCTTTTGTCCTTTTGTACTTCCTTTTCCTTTCAATTTCCCTTTTTTCTTTTAAGGTCTCTTCTTGGGGTTGAAAAACAGTGGTGTTTTTTTGCTGTCCCAAAGGGTTTCTGCCTGCCTTTTCTGCTGACGAATTGCAACTTTTTTTGTTTTAAAGGGCCTGGGTTTCCTTTCCGGGGTTTTCCCCCTTGGAACAAATTCCGGTTTCTGGCCAGAGGATTTTTGGGGTTTCCCTTCCCCCAACAGGGGTGGATTGCACTGGCAGGCTAAAAGCCCAGTGGGCTGTGTGGGTTGGATTGCCCTGGCTAGAGACAGGGTGAAAGTGTCACTGTCCCGGGCGGGAGCCTCTTGTGGGGGCTGTGGGTTAGTTGAAGATAAAACCAAATTCTGGGAATTCTGCCGGCAGTCTTGCTCAACGTCTCTAAAGTCTCTGCCTGACAATGGGCCCTGGAAACTCTTGGGCAAGCTGGGCCCTGCCTGTGCAGTTAAAGGGTAACCTGGGCTGGCCCTCCCCGTGATTCCCACTGCCCAAGAAAAGCCCTGTCTTGGGTTGGGGCTGTAGGGGTATGGGATCTGTGCTTTCCTTTCGGTTTGGGCTCTCCCCTTGGAACCTAATTTCTCTCCCAGTCTATGCTGATCCCCCCACCGGAAAAACTTTTTGGGGGTTGCAGATTTTCTTTGCTGGTGGTTGTTCTTTATCTTTAATTTGATAAGACTTTTTGAGGCTCGATATAATATTGATAAAGAGGGTAAGAGAAGAGCTTAGAAAGTCCCATGTGCCTTCTCCGCCATCTTGGCTCCACCCCAAGACCACCTAATTTTATAGGAAATAGCTTCAGCTCATATTTTGGCATCTTTCCTTTTGCTATTGTTTCCTTTTCTACCTGGAAAATCATTCTCCCAACTGGATGTTAGAAGCAATTTCCCCAATCTATATGAGGAATTAATCCACTCTGATATGTAACTCTAGTCTTAAGGGTGAGGTTTCATCATTGTTTGTTAAGTATAGTTTCTACTGGAGCAAATAGATGGTACAGTGGCTAGAGAACTGACCTGAAGTCAGGAGGACCTATCTTACTATATCTCAGATGAAGCCACAAATTCGCCACATCCTAGTTGCTATTCCTTTTAAATACATAGCAAAGTTATCATGTACAAATCGTGATTAGTTTTGTATAGATCAGAAAGGTCCTTGCCCTTGGTTTAAATTTGAAAATGTTATCTGTGATGTTTCTTATAAAACAAAACTAATCATTGTATAACAAATACATGTTGTTTTTTTTTTTCTCCCTTACCCCTTCCCCCATCTCAGAGATAGCTACCATTAAATATAAGTGGGCATATATATATATATATATATGCAAAATTATTCTATGTGTGTATACATACATATATATATATATATATATATATGTATATATCTATATCTATATAGATATATACATATATATATATATATATATCTCAATTCTTTCTCTGGATACAGATACCATCTGTAGATGTGTCTTTTACAATTAATTTAGACATTTATACTAGTCAATATGACTTAGATGCTCAAAGTCATTCTTAAAACAATATTGCTATTGCTGTACGCAGTATTCTCTTGGTTCTGCTCTTTTCACTTTTCTATTTCATATATTTCGATCACTGAGCTCATCATTTCTTATAGCACAGTAGTATACTATTAGAATCATACAATGCAACTTGTTCAGCAATTCCCCAATTGATGGGCATTCTTGTAATTTCCAGATCCTTGGTACCACAAGGATATGGTACCAAAACTTTAGTTCTTTCCCTTTTTTCCACAATTGTCTTTGGAATCACATCACATTTAGTTATGTAATCTGACCAACCTGCCATCTGAACTTATGCAATGATAATATTGTGTTCTTGTGTCACCAATAATAACCCTTTCTACTTTTGTTTGGCACAATAATAAAATCAATACTAGCATTGTTCTTTGGTCTATTCACCTACATATGTTGAATCCCCTTATTCAAATATGGTTTCTTTTCAGGCAAGGATGATCCCTTGTTTGTGTTGGTATACTGAATACTTAACATATAATTGCATTGGTATCCTCAATAGTTACTACAGTTCTTATTATACAGTATGCACTAAATAAATTTTGTTTTATTTATTCATTTTTTTTCATAAAGTTATAATCAATAGCATTTCATAAAGATAATTTTCTAAGGCAAAGATGTGTTATAATATTATCAAATCATGTCACAAATTATGTCACATATTTCATTACTTTATGTTTTTTCACACTATATTAAGTTACATGATGTATTGTATTATATTATATTTATCATATATATTGTATATTTTTATTCTATGTTATATAATAGAAAATCATATTTAAATATTATTTTCTGTAATATAATACTATTAAGCATGTTATTTATCCATGTTTATAATTATATTATGTTAATATATATATAATACCGCATGATAATATATGATATGATGTAAGTAATTGTAATGGTACTCTCATATGAGTGAAATATTAAGAGATCAAGAGGAAGATGCTTCTATATTTATAGAAGGTTTTAAAAGAGTCTGGTCAAAAATCTTTTGTTGGATGAAGAAATGTGATTGCTTGCTCTGTCCCACAATCCAGAATCTTATAGATCACAGACCTTTCCAAGTAGCACAGTATTATTTGGCCAAGAAAATTGAGATTATATTTTTCATTTGGCCATAGTTTATCATTTATTGAAAATTTAGACTGTGTAGTTATTATTCTGATAGTCTACTGCATACAATTTTGATCCAATGTTGAGAATGAATAGCATGTTGTTGACAGAACTTAATTCTAAGTTTCTTGGAAAAGATGATATATGGAAGAAAATTAATTGCCCATATGAAAATCTATGTTTTATTATACACATGTGTGTGTTTGTATATTATGCTATATATGCTTTTATTTTTTATTTGTAAATATTTATTTTCTCTCCCTCATCTTTCTTCTAAAAATAAAGAAAAATGAAAACAATTGACAAATAAAATATTAGGTATTAAGTATTAAAGAGCAAGCCTTAAGAAATAATGAATACTGCATTGGAATTTATATTGAGCCTTAAATTTTTAATTTTTTTTAATTAAGCATTTCTTAAGCTTCCATCATTATCAAGAATTGTAGTGACAACAACAATAATAACATTTTTATAGTGTGTTAAAGTTTCCAAACTGCTTTATAAATATTATCTCATTTTTTCCTTACTAAAATTCTGTGAGGTGCATATTTTTACTATCAATCCCTATTTGATAAATAAAAAAGGAAGTGAGATTTTAAATTACTTATCCCAGGACACACAATTTGTGATTATCTGAGACTGGATTTGAACATACTTATTCCAATTCCAGTGTTCTATCCATTATGCCATTTAGCTGTTTGATAAAGAAAAGAATAAAATAAGATATGACATCTGACTTTCAAAGCATGTAAACTAGTTAAGGAAAAATGCTTAACCCATGGAAAACTGTCAAAAATAATTTAAAAATAAGATAGCATACAGTCTAGTGTCAAATTGTGTGATATAAAAAATATATAGTGTTATAAGACAAGAAAAAGGAGTCAATATAAATTGTAGTAGTTGAGAAAATCTTCTGGAACTTAAGGAGTTGGGGAACTGAATTTGATTTAAAAGGCTAGGAAAGTTTATAATACATAGAGAGAAAGGAAGAGAACATTCCAGGCAAGGGGAAGAATATGAATCAAATTTATAGTTAGGGATAAGCATGTCCTATTCTAATTCAATAATAACAAAATTTTCCTTTTGGAAAGGAATAAGGAAGAGTTGGGTTGGGAGAGGATAACATCTTTTAAATGTATGCTACTCCTGCTAATTTTTTAAAATCAATCATAGACAATAATATATGCATCTCTATCTCTGAGCAATGTTATCTACTAAAGCCTTAATCTGATGTCTCTCCATAGCATGGATGTAACGTTGTATTTTTGAAAACCATACCAATGAGACCATCTAAGTCCTAGAAAGTTTTATCAAAAAGCAAGACCTAATGAAGACCTAATGATGGATTGTGTACACATTATGAGAACTTTCAGTCATAGCAACTCTCAAGAGTATATCTATTAAAAGTACAGAGTGTAGTGGAGATGTGTTTTGCTTTGGAAGATGGAAGTACCCATTTCCACAAAAATATAGATCTTCAATGTTTTGAAGTAAATTAAATTAAATTAAATCACAATTTAATTGGTATGCAGAAATAGCATATCACCTTTCTTGAACTTACTAGCAGAAACATGTCCTTAGGAACATGGTTCTGTAGAGAATCTCTCATTTTCCAAGATAATTATTTATATCCTTATTTTCCTCTCTACCCTTTTTTTTGAGGGGGGTAGAGATGGGATTATTTTATGACATAAAATCTCTTAGTTGGAAGGGACTTCAAAGACTTTATGGTACAACCCATAAATGAACACATCTGAAGAATCCTTGATAAATGATCCAATCTCTTCTTAGACCTCTATAAATAAGAAACTGCCAATTTCCCAAGACAAAGAATTCACCTCTCAAATAGCTTTAATTTATCAGTAATTTTTCTTGTTATGAAACTTAAATCTGCCCTTCTGAAATATTTAATAACAGTCATCTATTTTACTGATATTTACTGTCTATTAGAGAAAACATCCAGAGTTCTTCAAAATAATTTTTTTGTGACATGACTTTTGTCATTGTTATTTTTACCATTGTGGTTGTTATCTTTCGAAAGTGGCCAGTTTGTCATTGTCCCTCTTTAAGTGTGGTGCAGAGAAAAAGAGCATAATTTTATTGTGTTTTGACCAACGCAAATAATTACTACATTCATTCTACACACTATGCTTCTATGAAGAACACTAAATTTGAATTAATCTGTCATTTTTTGCCTTGTTTTGCATTTTGGCAGGACTGCTATTTGTATTGTTGATTCTTATTGAGGTTGTAGCTCACTGAAACGTTTAGTTCTTTGTCATATGAGCTGTGACATTACCATTTCTGTCCCATTGTTTACTCGTATAATTGATTTTTTAAAAAGCCAATTGGTGAATGTTATATTTACGCCTATTAGCTTTCATTATATTAGATTTTTTTATAGTCTGTGGACATCTATTTGGATCCTGATTCTGTATTCCATCGTGCTCAATATCCTTCCCAGTTTCATGTCATTTTGAAACTTTATAAAACATTGAATCTTCAGTACTTGAGGTCCCCTGGGCAAGGGTTTTTCATAACATATGTAAACAAAACAAAAATAAAAAAAACAGTGATGAGTTTTGCAGAATTTACTAGCAAAAGGTTCTGACCTATCAAAAAAGAAATAAGTAGATTTTATTAAAAATAATAATAAATATAATGTTGTATCCCACTGCCATTTGAATGTAAGGCTTTTATGAAGATTTTCCAGCTATTTATTTAAAGACATTTTGATATATCTAATGCCCTTTGTGAACAGTATATTCTATTCCACTTTTTGAGTATTTACTAATTTGTAATTATTCTTATTACATGTTTTAAAAATGCAGCACATGACAATGCTATAGATTGATTACTTGGGGCTATTCCACTAGATGACTATAGCACTTCTGAGGTAATCTAACTCTACTATCTTCTGCTCCATCAAGATAGCATGGAAGATTATGTCAAATTTATTGCTAGCATTCTGGCAATTGAGGAGATGATATAATAGAAATAAATTAGGAATTCGATGACATGAATTTATTTGCTCACTCTGCTGCTTGCAACCATATGATGCTGTCTATGCCTCTTGGTCTTTAGGTCTCAATTTCCTTACTTACAATATAAGAGATTTGACTTCTAATGTTCCTTCAATTTCCAGAACTATGAATTTATTATTATCCAAAAACTGTTGAAGAACTGAATTCAAATATGCTTACTAACTACTTAAACCTAGATAAGTCACATAATATCTGTCTTCCTCAGTTTCCTCAACTTTAAAATAAAAATAGCAATAGCAACTAGCTTACAAGGTTGTTACCTGGATCAAAATATTTAAATACTTATATACTGTCAGGCACATTTGTAGGTGCTCAATAAACTTGTTCTTTTCCCTTCCCCTTTTAGAAAAGTAAATAAGATTAGTTTGATACCAGACTTGATGCTTACTTTCCATGTCCTCACAAACCACGCTTTTAATATTTCAATATAATATGGTTTCCAGAATCAGTCAAATTTTCCAGCCTATAGTTTAATTTAAGCATTGTTGTCTCTTTTATTGAAAATCATCTTGGATAATATTCCCCTGTCTCCAGACTACATAAAGATTTTCCTAAAGATTATGATCCATGTAGTGCATATGACTGTTGCCTGAGGACAAACCAAGCTAAGTTCAGAGTGTTTAATCAAGAGAAATATTAGCCAGAGGGTGAATTTGTGTGTATTTGTGCATATATTTGTGTGTGTGTGTACACATGCACACATATAGCCACAGCAACTCATTTAATTTCACTTTGCTGGGAATGCAAATACAAATGAAACAGGAATATTTTGAAATTACAAGAAGTATTCCAATGGTTTAGAATAAAAGGAAAATAACATGCGATGATTTTCTTTTTCCTATAGATTACTGATTGAAAGTTTGGCACTTTATTAGTTGCTTCTGCCTCATCCCTTAGTTGGCTTAAACCTGCTGCAATGATTTACTTCTCAAACAACCAAAACAAAATAAACTCTTTTTTTGGTAAAGTTATGATGAAAGCAGAAAGTCACTTAAAAACATCAATGGGTCATTGTTTATGGGCTCTTCTCATGCACAAATGACTGCTTATCAGTATTAGGTCTTTCAGGCTCTAACAAAATTGGCAAGCTGTGGGAGGTGAGATTGCTTATTGAACAGTAAGCCATGATCTGCTTAGCTCAGCAGACACATGGTAAATGGCCTGTGGTGCAGTTGTACCTGCAACAGGGTGATAAAGCTAGGCTTGAGACAGGTTCCAGTTAGCAGTCAAAGAGCACAAATTGCAGGGAACATCTAATAGGAGATGACTTGATATAGCTGTTGACTAACTCCCCTGTTTTTGAGTCCTTCCTCTCTTTACTGAAAATGAAGGAAAATGACCATCCCCAATTAAATAGCATTCCTTTTAATACAAATTTTTAAAAATAAAAATCGCATTATCTCTGTGCTATCAATTGAAAGCTAGTTTTAAAAAAGGATAGGGTAGATTTCACTATTAAATCCTTATATCCCTGTTTGAGAAACATACAAAAATGTGAATATTTCCTTTAAACCAAGATGCAATCTAATTATGATGTAAAACCTGAAGAGAGTTTTTTTTTTTTTTTATGTTTTGGTTTCAAATGGTCTCTCACATTTAATGCATTTTTCAATATTCTCTTAGCATTCACATACTTACTACTTTCATAGGACTTACCTCCTTAGAATAAGATGCTTTGAGTTCCCTGTAGAGTCTTTCCACAGTAGCATCCATCACTTTGATGCTATTTGGATTTCCATATCTGGTACTCTTCCTAATCTCCAAGAAAGAAAAGTTGGAATTAAAAGATAATTTTGACAATTTCCTTTTATTGAGGGAAAGTGAGCTAAACTGGAAAAACATACTATAGTGGGGATAAAAGAGACAAACTTACCTAGAAGTAAAATCTAGTGTATATTCCTGATTATAACACTAACCAATAGTTGTTTCAGAATGATTATTTCATTTTGTTTTTATTTGTTTTATATAGAACAAGTCATTACAATTTAGTTGATCCCTTTTTTTATAATGGTAATATGATGAGAATGGATTAGAATACCTTGACAGTTCCTTCTGGATAGTTAGGTGGCACAGTGATAAGATTACTGTGTTTGAAATCAGGAAAATTCATTTTCATGAGTTTAAATCTTGTCTCAGACAATAAATATGTGAAGCTCTCAGTTAACCCTGTTTGCTCAGTTTTCTCATCTATAAAATGAATTGGACAAGGAAATGGTAAAACACTCCACTATATTTGCCAAGAAAATCCCAAAAGGAGCTCAAAGAATCAGACATGAGTGAACAATTGAAATGATTCCTTCCAACATTGTAATTTTAAACCTATTCTTAACTTTCCAAATCTGTTTTTTTTTCTATTTCCTAGAAACATGGCAGTGACCACCAATGAGGCTTAGAAAACTGACCACTTAGTGTGTCTCCATTTTAGATATTTTTTTTAGCACATAGCTTACTGTAAATAAATCATGATGAGTATTTCATACTGTTCATTTCATATTTCAATGAATATACCTAGCCGCAAAAAAATGTGAAGTTTTTCTAACTTATTTTTAGACTTATACATAATACTTAGAACATTTCATTATTTTTTCATTCTCAGATAAATGATATCTTGACTTTTTAATGACCTGGCACAGTTCAGAACTCAGAACTCTATTTGGTTGCTCTTGGAGGAGTGTTTCTCAAGGAGCTGAAGGTATTGATGAAAATATATTTTTAAATAATTTGGACTGTGACTATATGTCGATCCTTTAAACATTCACAAGAGAAAAATAAACCTACCTAAAAACAAGGCTGCTGCTTTAGATAATAACAAATGTAGGATTTAAAAATGGGCATTCAAGGAATAAACACCTCAGAGAAAAAAAGAGCAAGAGCAGCTGTCAAAAATAATCACCCTCTTTACAAGCCAGGATTGAGAAATAAAGTTGTCTGTTTCTGTTATCTTTGCCAAGCAATGGCAAGAGTACAGGGATAGAGAAATGAACAGGGGATATAAAGGAAAAAAATTGCCAATAATTTAAATATCCTGATAGCAAAGTATATTACTTTTTCTATACTTAGATATATGAGGGCCATTCCAGAACCAGATTTCTACAAAATCAAATAGAAACGATTTATTGTGTCTCTTAAGCATTTTATTCTTCCTAGAATTCATGCATATTCTCAGCACTTGCATCTGTCCCTTTGTCCTAACTGAAATTGAGTTTCATTTTGCCTCCCATTTCTGCATTGAAATACTATCAATAATCAGTGTGGTGAAAATCTGACTTAAAAAAAAATCTCTGACATCTTGAAAGAAAACAGAACAGTAGCCTTATATATATTTGTGCTTTGCTGGCCATGAGTTTGATTTCCGATGAAAAGCCTGCCTTGTAAACACTGGAAATAAATCCCAAACTTTAGTAGCACAAATCATGACACCTGTGAATAATCTTTTTGAGATATGACCAATATGATTATGCTAAATTGAATTTTTAAAGACCAACTTATCAGTTTTGGTTTCCTCATTTGTAAAAATGAGGAAAATATAGTGCCTAACTCAGAGTGTTGTGAAAATTAAATGAGATAATATAGGTAAAGAACTTTGCAAATTTTAAATTGTTATATTCATGCTAGTTGTTTTGTCTATATGTGGTAACTCTGTTTGGAAGCCACGAGATAAAAATAGAAATCATTCACCCTTGACAAGCAGAGTCTATATGATCCAATACAGTTATTTTTCCACACAGTTATATTTTCTACCTGTCACTCTTGTCCTGAAATTTGTGTCATGTCTTAAGCTCTTAAAAGCAAATCTCTGACTTTCCTCACAAGATTCTTCTCATTAATGACTCATAGTGTACTATAAAAAATGATTGAAATCACATATAATGATTAGTCACAAGTATATAACAATCAATTAATAAAATTGGAAGAAATTCTACAAACACAGATGAATTTTTCAGCCTCAAAACCATTCTTTTGATATTCTCAGTAACCCCAGGGGAGAATAATCACCATTAGTTTGCATAATCTACTTTAACACCTGCTCATTGGATTATTATTTAGTAAAATCAATTAAATCATATCAATACCTCAATTAAAAAATCATCAAAATTAAATCAATATATAATTTCATATTAAATGCCTTCAGTGCAAAAGTGGGGTAGAAAAACAAATAAGAGTGAGGAGGGATGTGTGTTGGTAAGAACAGTTCAGATTTTTAAGTTGTTGCACAAACAAAAGCAATGTAACCAAAATTAAAGGAAAAGGAGGAAACTATGGAAAACTTCATAGCAAGTTTCTCTGATAAAAGTCTAATTTGTCATATATGTAGATAGCTGAACTTAATTTGTTAAAAAAATAAAGATCCAGACTGTCAACCACTTACATAGAATTCCCAATCCCTCTATTTTTGTCCGCCTGCATTTTTGATTTCCTTCACAGGCTAATTGTACACTATTTCAAAGTCTGACTCTTTTTATACAGCAAAATAACTGTTTGGACATGTTACATATATTGTATTTAACTTATACCTTAACATATTTAACAGATATTCATCAACTTGCCATCTGGGGGAAGGGGTGAGGGGAAGAAGGGAAAAAGTTGGAACAAAAGGATTTGCAACTGTCAATGCTGAAAAATTACCTATGCATATATCTTGTAAATAAAAAGCTAGTTACTTAACCCTAATTGCCTCACCAAAAAAAATTCTTTGATCTATCTATTTTCTTATGTTTGAACTGTGGGATTATTTCAAAAATTTAATTAATTCTGTAATTTTATTTTCAGCTCTGAATTCTTTCCTTTCCACCCATCCCCCATCAAGTATAAAGGAAAGAAATACAATATCCATTATACATATGATGTCATGTAAACCATTTCCACATAAGCAATGTTACAAAAGAAAAGTGAAGTAAAATGAAAATGAAATGTAATATGCTTCAATTTATACATATCTAGGAAGTGTTAAGTGTCTGAGGACAGATTTGAACTCAGTTCCTCCTGACTTAAGGGCTGGTGCTATATCCACTGAGCCACTTAATTGCCACAGATCAAAGAATTTCAAACTACATAAAAGCATGAATATTTTCTTGTGATATTTTCTTGAAGGAGGGTAAAAAGGAAATGCCTATATATAAAGAAAGCCACTATATTTTAGAAAAAAAAGGAACAGATAGATTTTATATTTTAGAACTCATTTTAAATCAGTTGTGTATACAAAGACCAACAACTTACTAATACAAAATCCCAAATCAATATCATTAGGAATTAAAAAAATTAAAATGGGGATACAAAACAAATATTTGAGGCTTTTGCAGTCTTATTTATTTGTACAAACTGTGAATACAACAAGAGATCAGATAATGGATAAAAGAGTAGATACTCACAAGCATCACCATTTCCTAGGGTTGATTAACTTTTATAAGTAAGTCAGCAAAATGAAAAGGCCAAATTCCTATCAACTAACTCAACCAGCAAACATTTGATAACTTTGTCAATGGCAACAACAGCTTAAATATGAATTCAACATTTCTCTCTTTTAATTTTGAGGAGGATATTACAAAATCATGAAAAATAATATGTATAAAATAGGATAAAAAAAGGATTAAAAAAATTGGCAGAAAGGTAGCAAGAAAACTAAATCAAATCACCTGGAGATTTAAAAATGAAACAGGAAGGGAAATAAACAAATGGATTTTTTTTTAAAAATCTGAATATATTTCCTTAAAAAAATTTTTTTTCAATCAATGAGAGTGGGGGTAACATATTAGGGTTCCAGCATATTTTAATGTGCTGCATGAAGAAATAAAATAATACTAAAGATGAACAAAGCAAAAGCTTAAAACAAAAATAAAGGGGAGGCATCTAGACTAGATAAACATATATGGAGGAAGTTAGTGCTAGAAGAAACAAAATTTGGATTTTTGGGAAACAATTGCTAAATGGTTAAAGGTTATAAATAGATAATTTTTAGGTGAAGAAATTATGGCAATTTCTAGTTCTTTGAAAAACTGCTCTAAATCATTATTGATTAGAGAAATGCAACTTGAAACAACTCTGAGGTACCACATCACATCTCTTAGATTATCTAAGATGACAGGAAAAGATAATGATAAATGTTGAAGAGGATATAGGAAAACTAGTGCACTAACTCATTTTTGGTGAAGTTGTGAAATAATCCAAACATTCTGGAGAGCAATTTTTATCCCAAAGAGATTATAAAAAAGGGAAAAGAAATCCCATGTGCAAAAACATTTTTAGAAGTCCTTTTTGTGGAGGCAAATAAATGTAAATTGAGTGAATGCTCATCATTTGGGGAATGGATGAATAACTTATGGCATATTAATGTAATGGATATCATTTTTTAAGAAATGATGAGCATGTTGATTTCAGAAGACTTACATGAACTGATATTGAATGAAATGAGCTGAAGCAAGAGCACATTCTATACAGAAACTATTAGATTATGTGAAGATCAACTGCAATAGACTTGGCTCTTCTCAGCAATGTAGTTTCAAGTCAATTCCAATAGACTTGAGATGCAAAATGCCATCCCCATTGAAAGACAGAACTATGGAGACTGAATATGGATCAAAACATAGGGTATATTTTAACTTTTTTTGTTTGTTTTTCTTTCTCTTTTTTTTCCTTTTTTGGTCTGATTTTTCTTGTACAACTTGACAGATTTATTTTTAGAATAATTGCACATATTTAACCTATATCAGATTACTTGCTTTCTTGGTGAGGAGAGAGGTAAGAGAGAGAAGAAGAAAAATTGGGAACACAAAGTCTAACAGAAATGAATGTTGAAAACTATATTTACATATATTTAAAATACTATTAAAATTTACAAAAAGAGAAATATGCTGGAAAAGTAAGCAAACAGTCAGAAGACAACAACTTGAAAATAGCTTTAATCTCAAAGACAAATACTAACTGAATCCATTGCCAACAAGAATTTTAGAAGAATTAAAATATGAGTTGAGTAGTAGAAAAAAGTTTGGAAAAAATAAATTAGAGTGATGAATGAAAGCTAAAAAGACAATTAACAGCTTGATAAAAAAGGTATTTAGAATACTGGAGAAAATAACACTTTAAGTAACAGAATTGGAATAATGGTAAAAAAGCACAAAAATTCATTGATGAAAAGAGCTCCTTAAAATGAGACATTTGACCAGATTAAAAAATGAGTTACAAAACCTCACTGAGAAAATAATATTTTAAAAATTAGAACTACTGGGCACCTGAAAGTTAATGACTTTAACAGACATCAAGAAACAATAAAACAAAATTTTAAAATTAAAAAAAAAACCAAAATTTGAAATGTTTCACCTGGAAAAACAACAACTGATTTGTACAATAGCTGTAAGAGAAGCAATTTAAGAATTATTAAATTATTTGAAAGCCATGATCAAAGAAATAGTCTAGCCATAATATTTCAAGAAATCATCAATGAAACCTGCCTTGATCGCTTAGATTCATAGGATAAATAGAAATCAAAAGACTCTAACATTCATATTCTGAAAAATATCCTAAAATGAAGATTCCCAGCAACAGTATAATCCAAATTTGAGAACACCCTTTTCAAAGAGATAATTGAATAACCAAAAACAAAGAAATTACATTTATCCTAAATCATTTATCCTGAAAACTTTAGTTTAATCCTATAGGAGAAAATACATATTTAATGTAATAGGGACTTTCAATCATTCTTGATGAAAGCAAAGCTAAATGTTTAAAATATTCATACACAAAACTGAAGAGAAGCATAAAAAGGTTAAAAATGAAAGAATAATTATGAGTCTCAAAAAGGTTAAACTTTTACATTTCTGTATGGGAAAATAATCCATATAACTCCTAAAAACTTTTTTTATTATTAAAGCAATTGGAAAGATTCCATATATACAGAACCCAGGAGAATAAGTCAGTTATGTTGGGATTATTTTTTTTAAATGTGACTAAAAAAGAATACCCAAGGAGAAAGGGGGAAGGAGGTGTTAGAATGGGAATTTTTTTTCTCACATGAAAGAGCCCAAGTAAATACTTTTACAGTGGAGGGGGAAAAGGGGTGATAAGAAATATGTGCATTTCACTTAGAATTTGTTCAAATAGAAAAGATATAAAACAGGATGATATAAAGTTATCAATAGAAATCTATCTTGTTCAATAGGGAAATAGGAGAGAAAAGGATAAGAAAAGTGGAAAGGATAAAAAAAGGGAGGACAGATTAAAGGAGGCTGTGGTGAGATGCAAAATACTTTTTAGGAGGGATAAATAGAGAAGGAGAGAGGGAAAGAGAGACACACAGACAGAGTCAGAGACAGAGAAGAATAAATAAGAAAACTGAGTGGAGGGAATATTCAATTAGTAGTCAAAACTGTGAATGAGATGAGCTAACTCATAAAATGAAAAACAGAAAAAAAATAAAATAGAAACTAGAATCCAAAAATATGTTGCTTACAAGAAACACACTTGAAACAGAAAATCACACACATTTAAACTAAAAAGATAGATCAAATCTAATAGACTTCTACTGAACAAAGAAAAGGCAGGAAAAGCAGTCAGGATCTCCTACAAAGCAAAAGAAAAATAGACTTACTAATTCAAGGAGAGAATCTGAGAAACTACATTTTAATTAAAGATACAATGGAAAATGATGTAATAAGAAAAATTTTATAGTTTTTTTCTGAAAAAATCCTCATTTTTCAAATATATATGAAGGATACAATAACAACAAATTCATAAAAAATAATTGCTAATTAGTATAAAATAATTACTAATCAAGGAAGGATCAAAGAATATAAATAAGTAGTTTTCAGAAGAAGAAATGAAAGCTATTTTAAAATTTTATAAATTATATAATTATTAATTAAAAAACCAAAAATTAAAATGTTTTTGATACCACCTCATAGCTATCAAAAATGAAAAATTTGAGGGGATGAAAAAAATAAGCATACTAATGAAGTATTGGTGAAATAGCATGCCAGTCCAACACTTTTGATGAAAAATTTAGATAAATAGAACAGTAGAATAGTTCTAAATAGAACTAAAGGCTAATAAAAATGTGTACACTCTTTGACCTAGCAAAACCACTACTAGAAAAGACAAAGCCAAGATAACTGAATAAAGGCAGGAACTTGCCTAAGCTCTCCCTGAAACCCTTCCAAATCCCTTCAAATAATGACTTTAAACAAATTAAAGAGCACCAGAACCCACAGAAAGTCAGAGTGAAAAGTTATTGAACCCAAGACAACTTAGAAGTTTAGAAGACAGGATCTGTTTCACTATGGTGAGAATGGGGCACTGCAGGTTGAGGCAACATAGCTCCTGGTTACAGCAAACCAGGAACTGGCCTTGGAGTGACAAATTTAGAAGAAGCAGTGACAATTTCCAAGTCTCTAAGTCTACAAATGCACATGTGAGAGTAGAACACACTCTTAACAGTCTTTATCAGCATGGTCTGGGCACCAGCAAAACAAGGCTGGACTTAGAAGCCAATGGACAGGCAGCAACAGCTCTTGATGAAAACTGCCCACAAATGGTAAGGTGTTTGAACAATTTGTAAGAAGACTGCAAGGGTCTCTTTGCTAAAACTGATGTAAGGATATGCTTCTTTGCCTGTACCTAAATCCAGGTCACTCCTGAGAGCAGTCCCTGGATAAGGAGCGCACTAACACAACCAATCTTGTATCCATGGTGGGATGGCAACTATTCCTACAATTCTAGCGCAGAAGAGAGTGGTAAAAGAAACACATACAAAAATATTGAAGTAAATAACACCTTATAGAACAGACTGAGCAAAATGGAAAAGGATGTGCAAAAGCAAATGAGAGGAAAGGTGCCTTAAATAGCAGACAGCCACATGTGGAAAATGGCACAAAAATTCACTGGAGAAAATAACTCTTTAAAAATAAAAGTGGAAAAGGATATATAAAAGCTCAATGAAGAAAATAATTCCATAAAAATAAAATTGATGGAAACTAATGACTTTCTTAGCAATCAAGATACAATAAAATAAAACAACAAAACAATGAAAAACTAGAAGACAGTATGGAAATAACAGCAATATTGTAAAATAATTAGTTCTGAATGTCATAACTATTCTCACCAATACAATAACCTAAGACAAATTTGAGGAACTTATGAAAAATGCTATCCATATCCAGAGAAAGAACCGATGGTTTTTGAATAAAAATTTAACCTTTTACTTTTCAAAATTTTTGTTTAGGTTTCTTTTTTCTTTCTTTTTTTCTTTCTTTTTCTTTCTTTCTTTTTTCTCTTTCTTTCTTTTCTTCTTTCTTTCTTTCTTTCTTTCTTGCTTTCTTCTTTCTTTGTTATCTTTCTTTCTTTCTTTAATCTATATTTTCTTTCCCAACATGACTATTGTGGAAATAGTATGTATAACTACACATGTATAACTTACATTGAATTGTTTGCATTCCAATAGATAGGTGGGGAGGGAGGAGGGAAAAGAATCGGAACTCAAAGTTTTAAAAATAACTTTTAAAGATTGTTTTTAATAAGAATCAAATAAAAAGAAAAATCACCTTTTGACCAGTTTTTAAACCTTTTTACCATCTGTAGGTTAAAATCTCCAGAAGTAGAAGCTGCTGTTGATTCAATGACTCTTAATGTTTTCTTCTGGTTTGTATGCCTAGGGCTTTGCTGATGTGGCCTAGAATATGCTCCACACTCACCCTGGTATGACCTACTTTTTCTGCTGACCTTCTCAGTTGTCTTTGGCTTAATAATTATTTTTTCCCATCTTTTAGTGGGTTCTGCTGCTCCAGAAATTGTTTTTTGGGGAGTATTTAAAGGTTTTTTTTTTTTGAGGGGGGAAGGGGAGTTAGATGCTTATAGATTCCTGAAGAATCACTTCAATTTCTTTGCCATGTTGCCTTTGCCTCTTCATGTTAGTTATTTAAATATTATTTCCTTTTCTTTCCAAATTCCAAGACAGTTAACAACCATTTAAAAAGATATTGGATAACCTACTCATTGAATAATTTGCTCATTTTTAGCATCACTATCCTAAGGACTAATTATTTATTTTACAAACACTGAAATAATTTATTTGAATATAGTATTCTTGCATAATACTGGTAAAATCAGTTTCTCTTTTGACCTTTATGAAAACATTTTTATGTTCCCCAAATTCCCTACCTCTAAATAAATAAAATGAAAAATTTATATTCAGCATGTTACTCTTTGTTTTATTCCCTCCTGCTTTAGGGATCTTACCCAGTCTTATATCCCCCATTAACACATCTGCATGACTAATAAATCATTATCTTAATTCATTACCTCTCAGTTAAACTTCCATACTACATGCTCAACTGCTAAAAAGATGCTTCTGACAGGATGAATGTATCATTTCTAATTTAAATGTAATATAGCTCAATTCTAACATATTTTTTGTTCTCATAACATCTCTTCCTCTTTTTATCCATTCATCTTCCCCATTGTCATTGTTGTTCAGCCTTCATTTTCAAAGAGAAACAATGCTATCATAAGGTAATGGGTGATGCCTTGATTTGCAAGTGAATTCAATTTCAGGGAGGTATGGGTTATTCAAAGTTGTCAGCTTCACATTTTTCCTAAGTCATTGAAGTCCCATGGCAAGACAAAAATCAAGACATCTAGTGATGACCCATAATATAATGAATGACCTTATTTTTTTTTATAATTGACCAAGCTCTAAGTACTCCATAGTGCCTGTTTACCTGCCTTCATGGCCATTGGAACTGAGAAGCTTCATCATGCATGGTGGTCACAGATGAGCTACACCAGGATGAGTATAGGTAATAGGTATCAAACCATCAGTGAATTAGAAGGATGGTTACTCCAAGCCTGTGAAGACTTCTTCCACACAAAATAGATGGTTAAAATTTGTTTTCCCAATTATACAGAATCAAATTATTAAAGTTTAATGCTGTCTTCTAAAATTCCCTACAGTTCTTTCCACATATTCTTTATGTATCACTGAAGTAGCCACACACTCTTCACTTGTATTTAACAATGTCATTCATTTCTTTCCATTTCCAGTGATAGCCAATTAATACAAGATATTTCATTCCTAATAAATTCTAGTATCTTCATGTCACTTCTGCTTAAAAACATTAATTTTGTTTCCTATTTAAAAAGTCAGAATCATCTGCTTAATATTCCAGTTTCTACACAATTTTATCCAACAATTTTGAAGAAATATTCCTCTTATGCATAAATCTCTTGTTGAGCTTCTATAAGCACAATCAATATTCCATAATTAAAACATATCTTTATCATTCTGGTCCTGTTACATTTAGATTGAAGCCTTTCTTTTCCTCTAAAATATCTTTTAAGCTTAATCTACAATCTCACCTATGTCACAAAACCTTCATTGATTACCTTAAGGAGGAGAAATTCTCCCTCCTATGAATTATTATATGAATAATTATTTGGTGAATCTATTAGTGTCTTTGAATTATACAGTGTTTTGTTTCAAGGCATTCATTTCTATTTCTTGAGAAATTGATAAGATTATAAAATGGAAATTATATGTTTTAATCATACACCATAACAAATATTTCCTTATTCCTATTCAAAGAAAAGATAAAATCATATGAAAAATAAATTTCTTGATGAATGAATTGGTTGATTCTTCAAGTGATGCTTATCAGATGCACCATTTTAGATTGTTGATTATTTGTTAGTAACATTCATTCAAATGTCACTATAAAATATTAAAAACAAGTTAAATTGCCAGAGGGGGAGAGTTATATTTCATTTCCACTTGATTTAAACTAACATCAATAAATATTTCCTGAGAGAAAACCGTGATACTAGTCTTGGACTCTGGCTTGCACTGAGGTCCAGGACTGATACTTAATAGCTGTGTGATTTTGAATAAGTCACTATCATCTTAGTTTTAACAAGTTCAAAATGAGAACAATAATAGTACTTAACCCATGAAATTTAGTGTAAAGTGCTTATGGGCATCGAATTAGCTTATAACTGTGAGTTGCTGTTGTTCATTTTGAATAGAATCCTGTCTTCTATCATTGAGGTAATAGGGGCTGCTCAGAAAAGAAATATGTAGTAGTATTAAAGAATCAAGAATTAGAAAATATTTTTTCAAGACATACCAAATAGACTTAAATGATGGAAGTGAAGTATATAAAATGAAGTCAGAAACTTTGAAAAATGGGCTTATTTATAGATTATTAGAGATAACTGATTCATAAGAATTCAGTCATGGGGTTTCAAGAAAGGAACTCTGAAGGTAGAGAAAGCTTTTGCTTTAATGAACCTTGTTCTTGGCTTCAAAATAGCATCCAGTAATTTTCTGCTCAGAAGAAATGATGGGGTGATTCTTATACTAAAATAATTAGTGTCTCTCCCCAGAATTAAATAAAACCACACAAAAAAGTTGAGACCATATTGAAAACAAAGTACAGTATGATATCAATTTTTAGACATACTGCTAATATGAGTAACATATCAGCAGGTTCTGCCAATATATTACTAATGCTCTTTCTGCAATCCAACAGACTGGATTTTACTAAAGCAATCTCATCTGGACTTACATCAATATATATTCATAGGATGAATTTGAAATGTCAAAAGATAATGCTAGGTAAGGATTCCTTAAATAAATATGGTAATGTTATTACAGTATTTCTCTCTACTGCACCATTCCCTTCTTTGTATTGAGCTATTGCTTATTTTTATATGTTTTCTGATGGCATGCACTGTGTAATTAGAATACAAGGAATAAATTGATTAGTCATATTGTGGAACATGTTGTAGAATTGCATATAATTTATTAAGGATGAGAGTCAATATTACATACACACACACACACATATATATATATATATATATATATTATTGAAGGACTTATGAATTAACCATTTGATTTGAAATAACAATCAATGTACCAAATAAAGTCTTTTTAAAATCAGCAACTTAGCATTTCCCTTTTAGCTGGTTGTCTTTTGATTCTTTGATAATTTTTGAAGTAGGATGACTAAATCAGTAAGCTTACTAGTATTTTAATGCCTCAAATATATGCACCTTCCCTGGAATAATCAGTCCCCTTCTTGTTACTCCAAATGAATTGATCAAAACTCTTAGATTTTCTTTAAGAACTATTCTAGATGCAAATTTATATCACCATGAAGCTCACCTCTCAATGAGTGTCTGTGAACTTAATTAGCTCAACTTTCAGACCATAAACCTACAAATCGTCATCCAGATATAGTTAAACACTTTACAATTTTGTAGAATTTGCCAATGTTTATGTTCCATTGGCATGGTCTTCTAGAACCCAAAATCATCTCCATGCTATGATGACATAGCAAACCAAGACTTTCATGGGGGCAAAAACCTAAAGTAGGAAATGCATGTTAAAACCCAGTTGTAGTCCAGGTCAATAAGCCAAAAGAAAATAAAGAAGAAATGGCCATATGGTTATTTAAGTCAGAGATATGTGGGGAGAGAATGAAGTTTTCACTTTATAGAACCATTGCTTTTATTTATTTGTAAATTTTGTTTTCCTTCTCTTGAGTGAAGTTTGCATATGCCCATTCCAAATCTTTGCTTCTTCCATATTTATTTATCATGTTATGGCACTTATCAGTAACATTGTAAGCAAATTGAAATTCATTTATACCACAATTCATTAGCTTTATTAAATTTATGTAAACTGATCTTTCTTGGTTCCTTTTGAATGAAGTATGGTTCTATTTATTTTTATTACTTCTAGCTATTCTTGATCAAACCCATAAATTGGTTTTTGTGTTGAATAACTGTAATTACAACACCTTACTTGATACACATATTCAGAAATTCTACTCTTGTAGTAATGGCGAAATCAGAATGATTTTGAAAGTCTCACACTCTCCAGTTTTTGTAGCTCAAATCTGTTGCTTTAACTATAAAAGAAAACCCAAACAGATACCTTCAAGCTCTTTTTGTAAGACAATAAATGGGTCTTGATCTAAATCATTTCGGAATGTGTTGGTGGAAGGGGAAAAGAAGGAGATGACAAAGGGTAGAAAGTAACAAAGTAGAGATACCAAAATAATTATATATGTGTCAATTCCATTCTTTGCTATTAAAGACTCACCTATTTTTGCCTATGAAAAGTTCATTTAAAGCTGTCTCTCTCTAGCAATATGAAAAAAACAAAACACCATTCATTCAATAATATAATACACATCTACTATGTTTTCAAATTTCCCTCTTTTGTGGGTTTGGAGATTGTCAGCTCTATAATTAGGAATAACAAAGAAGAAGGGAATATAAATGGGGCATAAATTACACAATCTCACTGGAATCAGGAGAGAAAAATGCTCATATGTAAAGCAACTAGACCTCTGTCTGAGTATTAAAATATACTGTCAAGTAGAGGCTACAGTGTATGGTACTTTACCTTAAACAAGATGCTGGACAAATTCTCCTTTTCAATTCATTTAGTTTATGAAGATGGCTTCATCTTGAAAAAGTCTTTTTTGTACAATTAAATATAAAATTGAGACAGCTAGGTGGTGCAGTGGATAGAGCACCAGCTCTGAAATCAGGAAGATCTGAGTTCAAATCAGGCCTCAGACAGTTAAAACTCCATAGCTCTGTGACTCTGGGCAAGTCATTTAAGCCCAACTGCCTAAACAAAATAAATAAATAAAATAAAATAAAATAAAATAAAATCATTGTTACTTCAAAGAGCTTTTTTAAAGCTTTTATATTTTCAAAACTTATACATAGAAAATTTCCAACATTCACCTTTACAAAACCTTGTGTTCCATTTTTTTCCGTCCTTTCCCATCATTTCATATCCTCAACTGCAAGTAATCTAGTATGGGCAATTCTTCCATACATATTTCCAATTTTAACAGTACACAAAAAAATTCATACCAAAAAGGAAAAAAAAGATAAAGAAAACAATGCAAGCAAAAAGCAGTAAAAAGATGAAATACTATGTTGTGATCCATACTCAGACCCCACAGTCCTCTCTCTGGGTGCAGATGGCTCTCTTCATGAGAAGATCATTGGATCTGGCCGGAATCAACTCATTGTTGCCACATCGATCATAATTGATTATCATATAATTTTGTTATTGCTTTGTACAATGTCTTCTTAATTCTACTCAATTCACTTAGGTTCAGTTCATGGCTTTCCAGGCCTTTCTGAAATCATCTTCCTGATTGTTTCTTAGAGAACAATAACATTCTATTACAGTCATATACCATAACTTATTCAGCCATTCTCCAATTGATGGGCATCCATTCAATTTCCAGTTCCTTGCCACTACAGAAAGATTCCTATGAACATTTTACATAGATAGGTCTTTTCTCATTTTTATGATCACTTTGGGACACAGGCCCAGTACAGACACTGCTGGATCAAATGCCATCAACAGTTTGATAGCCTATTAGGCACAAGTCCAATTTGCTCTCCAGAATGGTTGGATCAGTTCACAACTTGATCAACAATGTATTAGTGTCCTAGTTTTCCCATATCTTCTCCAACATTCATCATTACATTTTCTGTCATCTTGGCCAATCTTAGAGGTATATAGTGGTAGCTTAGAGTTGTTTTCATTTGCATTTCTATGAACAATAATGATTTAAAGTGTTTTTCATATAACAGTAAATGGTTTTGATTTCTTCATCTGAAAATTGTCTGGTCATATACTTTGATCATTTATCAGTTGGAGAGTAGCTTGAATTATAAACTTGAGTCAATTCTCTATATATTTTAGAAATGAGACATTTATCAGCACCATGTCTGTATTCTAAAAGGAATTTGGTAGGACTCATCCTTTCCCTATTTTTCCAAATAGTTTGCATGATATCAGAAATCATTCTTTAGTAGAATTCACATGTAAATACATCTTTCCTTGGAAATTTTTTTTCTTAGGGAGTTGATTAATAGCTTATTCAATTTCCTTTTCTAAAATGGGGCTATTTAAGTAATTTATTTCCTCCTCTATTATTCCAGGCAATCTAAATTTTTCTAAATATTCATCCATTTCACTTAGATTACCAGATTTATTGGTATATACTTAAATAAAATAATTCCTAACTATTGCTCTAATTTTCTCTTCATTGTTGGAAAATTTTCCCTTTTCATTTTGGATACTAACATTTTGATTTTCTTCTTTATTTTTTCTTATCAAGTTAAGTCAAAGTTTTATCTATTTTGTTGTTTTTTTCATAAAACCATTTTTTGTTTTATTTATTTATTTATTAGTTATTATTATTATTATTTTGCTAAGGAAATTCACGTTAAGTTACTTCCCCAGGGTCCCATAGTTAAGAAGTGTTAAGTGTCTGAGTTCAGATTTGAACTCAGATCCTCCTGACTTCAGGGCTGGTGCTCTGTCCAGTGCACCAACTAGTTGCCCAGGTTTTTTTTATTAATTCAACAATTTTCTTACTTTCAATTTTATTAATCAATCCTTTTATTTTCAGAATTTCAAATTTGGTATTTAGTTGGGGGGGGGAATTTGTTCTTTTTCTAGTTTTTTAAGTTGTAAGCCCAATTCATTGATTTTCTCTTTCTCTGTTTTGTGCAAGTAAACATCTAGTGATAAAAAACTTCCCCAAAGACCTGCTTTGCCTATATCCTATAAATTTTGGTATGTTGTTTCATTATTTTCTTGGGTGAAAATATTATATCTGTATATCTGTGATATATTTTTTCATCCTCTCATTCTAGAATTAGATTGTTTAGTTTTCAATTAATTCTGTTCTATTTTCCCTGGCTTTTTATTACATGCAATTTTTCTTGCAGATGATTTCAAAAAGATGCATTTACTATTTCTGTCTATTTGCATTTGATTTTGAAGTTTTTATGCCCTAATACATGGTCAATTTTTTGTAGCTTCCATGAACCACTGAAAAAAAGCATATTCTTTTCTATTTCCATTTAATTTTCTCCAAAGGTTTATCATACATAACTTCTCTAAAATTCTATTTACCTCCTTAACTTCTTTCTTATTTATTTTGTGTTTTGACTTATTTAGTTCTAATAGAGCAAAATCAAAATTCACTACTACTACAGTTTCTTTTCTTTTTTTTGTACCTCTTCTTGTAGCTCTTAACATCTCTAGCAATCTAGATGCACTTGGCATGTGTATGTTTAGTATTGATATTGCTTCATTATCTATAATACCCTTTTGCAGGATGTTGTTTCCTTCCTTATCTCTTTTGCTTAATCTGAGATCAGGATCATGGTGCATTCTTTTCTTACTTCAGCCTTCAGCTAAAGCATAGTAGATTCTGTTCTAGCAGAATTTTACTTTTACTCTGTGTTTATCACTCTGCTTTAAATGTATTGTAAACAGCATATTGTAGGTTTCTGGTTTTTAATCCATTCTGCTATCAATTTCTGTTTTATGAGAGAGTTCATCCCATTCCCATTCACAGTTTAAATTGAAACCTCTATTTCCTGCCATCTTATTTCCCCCAAGTTATGATTTTCTCTTTCCTTTACCTCTTCCCCTCTTCCCCAGTGTTTTGACTGACCACCATCTCCCTCAAAAAGCCTTCCCCTTTTATAGCCCCTGTCCATATTTGCAATTTCTTTTCAAAATATCTAGTTCAATTCACAGTTTTGTCATTGATGAAATACAGTACCTCTATTCCCACAGCTGCTCTGATATTTGGCATTTTCCCATCTGATAGGTGTAAGATAGAAACTCAAACTTGATTCAATTTATATTTCTATACTCATTGATCATCTAATGCATTTTATATGATGTTCACAATTTAGTTTTTCTTCCTTTATAACTTGTTTATAACCTTTGACCATTTATTCATTGGGAAATGGCTCTTAAATAAAAACATTCTTTCCTCTTCTAATTTGCTTATGATATGATTTTTCCATCATCTTTATGTTTTCACTGATGTTTATCTTGATGAACTTGAAGAGATGATCTAAATGTAACTTCTTACAAGCTGGTATTCCATTTTCCCATTAGTTTTTTTTTTTTTTATGGGTTTTTCCTCCATCATTTTAAATATTTTACTTTATCTGAACACTGTGTTCAAACTTCATTTCTTTCTATATATTCGGGACATAATGTATTCCAATGATCAGCTGCTTATTTTTTAAAATCGATATCAAATTTTTTAAATGATCATTATTTTGTAGTGAAATTTGTGATCTGGTACTAATATACTCTCTTTCATTTTTTTCTTTTATTTGTTTTTGTTCATTCTTAATATTTTGCCTCATTTCAAAAAATATATAGCAAAATTTGAGTCAAATTTAAAAGAATATAAATCATTTATTAATTGATAAATGGTCAAAGAATATAAACGGACAATTTTCAGATGATGAAATTTAAGCAATTTTTAGTCCTATGAAAAAAATGCTCTAAACCATTATTCATGGATGCTCATTATTTGAGGAATAGCTAAATAAATTATGGTATATGAAGGTAATGGAAGATTATAGTTCTATAAGAAATGATAGGCAGGCTGATTTCAGAAAAGTCTGGAAAAACCTATATGAACTGATTCTTGGTGAAATGAGCAGAAACACGAAAGTATTATACATATTAACATATTTGAATGTGTTGATCATCTGCCATGGACTTGACTTTTCTCAACAATGCTGTTATTCAAGAAAATTCTTACAGACTTAAGATAGACAATGCCAGTCACATCCAGAGAACTATGGAGACTGAATGTAAATAAAAGCATAGTATTTTCACTTCTTTGTCTGTCTGTTTTCTTTCTTTTGGTATTTTTATTTTTTTTCCTTTTGGTATAATTTGTCTGGTACAACATGACAAATATGGAAATATGCTTAAAAGAATTGAATTTATTTAACCTATAGTAGAATGTTTGCTGCCTTTGGTAGAGTAAGGGAGGGAGAAAGATATCTTTAAAATGCAAAGTTTTACCAAAAAAGGTATGTTGAAAACTATCTTTTTTGTGTACTGGGAAAATAAAATTCTATTTTTAAAAAGTGATGTTTATCCTTGTGTTTTTCCATTCAGATTTTGTCTTTTCTACCTCTGAGGTTTAGTATTTATTTGTTTTAGTAGATGCTGCAATGATTAAATGATTTGAGGTAAATAATATACATTTTGTAATATATTTATAATATAACATATAAATAATATAAAAACAAACATGGTAAATAAAAGTAAGGCAAATAATAAGGTAAATAAATAATTTAAGACAAATTATTATATTTTTTATTATATGGTTTCTATCTACCTAATTTAAGACAAATTATTATATTTTTTTATTATATGGTTTCTATCTACCTATGATCAATCAATGTTTTTCTAATTATTTATATCTATCTTTATATCTATCAAAGGTTTTTATGCTTATATTAGCATACTGTTGGTGAATTTAGGTAAATAAACCAATATATATTTTTGAAATGTTTATAGGTATTTTGAAAAAGATACTATTAGGTTCTACCAGGCTATGTTTTGTGATTTCCTCCAGCTCTATTCACCAGTATATGAATAGGATCAAAGTAGAAAGATTTTGGGAATATTTCAGGGTTGGAGCTTGGTAGTGAATTTTAATGAAAATTGAGGCATTAATGAAAATTTACTCATTGACTAATAAATTAATAACAAATTTAATTACAAAAGACAAAGGGCCCTTTACTGATTATATTGAGGAATAACTTATTGCTGAACTACAAGTTTGACACAATAGGCTTTGAAATCTGACTATGATTCTGAAATTAAAGGACACTAGATATCATAAAACTATATAGAAATTTATAGTTATATAATAAAAAAAATTTGGGGATTAAAATTCAGGGTATCTGATTTCTGGTCTAGCCTTCTGATATTAACCATTTACATAATGTTTGGTAAGAATGAGACTTAGATTTGTAAAATGAAGTCATTTCATCTTTTTCTAGATTATATTTCTAGATTGGGCTAAATTTTCTTTCCCTCATCAGAAGAGAATTTTTCAAATATTGAAGTCATTGTTTAGTCAAGCATGAATTGTAGACAATTAAATCACAGAAAACCCATTCAATTTGCTGTCCTATGGAGTTTAACTGATTCAGAGGACCATCCAAACTTGTTCAGTTAGTCATATGACTGAAGACTTTGTTTTCATTAGTTTAGAATACATATTGCATCTACTTAATTATGCCTACTTTATACAATTACCTCACTTTCACTTAGTCTTCAGGGAATACATTCATAATATTTAGGAATCATTCAATTTTTTTAAGGTTGAAGGTTTCTTTAATGATATATTTGCATTATTTTCTAAGGGGGTAATTGGATAAAAGAACATTTTGAGGTTGAGAAAGAAGTTATTAATCAAAAGCCAAGGAATAAAGCAATTCATTGACATTAAATAGCAGAAAGAGTAAAATACTCAGTAGCACATATTTAAAACAGTAAGAAAGCATCATATATAATGGGGATAAACTGGATCCATTTCCAACAAAATCAGGAGTGAAACAAGGCTGCTCACTATCACCATTACTATTCAACATTGTATTAGAAATGCTCGCTTCAGCAATAAGAGATGAGAAAGAAATTAAAGGAATTAGAGTAGGTAATGAGGAAACCAAATTATCACTTTGCAGATGATATGATGGTATACTTAGAGAACCTCAGAGATTCTATTAAAAAGCTATTAGAAATAATCCACAACTTTAGCAAAGCTGCAAGATACAAAATAAATTCACATAAATCATCAGCATTCTTATGTCACTAACAAAATCCAAAAGCAAGAATACAAAGAAAAATTCCATTTACAATAACTGTCAGTAGTATAAAATATTTGGGAATCTATCTGCCAAGGTAAAGTCAGGAACTACATAAGCAAAACTACAAAACACTTTCCACATAATAAAGTCAGATCTAAACAATTGGGGTCCAGTGAATATAATGAAGATTACAATACTACAGAAACTAATCTATTTATTTAGTGCTATACAATCAGATTCCCAAGAAATTATTTTAATGACCTAGAAGAAATAATAACAAAATTCATCTAGAAGAACAAAAGGTCAAGAATTTTAAGGGAAGTAATGAAAAAAAAATGAAATGAAGGTGACCTAGCTCTACCTGATCTAAAACTATATTATCAAGCAGCAGTCACCAAAACCATTTGGTATTGGCTAAGGAATAGACTAGTTGATAAGTGGAATAAATTAGGTTCACAGTACAAAAGAGTAATAACTACACTAATCCACTAATCTAGTGTTTGACAAATCCAAAGACCCCAGCTTTGAATTCATTATTTGAAAAAAATTGCTGCGATAATTGGAAATTAGTATGGCAAAAACTAGGCATTGACCCATATTTAACACTATAGATCAAGATAAGATCAAAATGGGTCCATGCTCTAGGCATAAAGAATGAGATTATAAATAAATTAGAAGAACATAGAGTAGTTTACCTCTCAGACCTGTGGAGGAAGAAGGAATTTGCAAACAAAGAGATGATTATTGATCACATAATAGAAAATTTTGATTATATTAAGTTAAAAAGATTTTGTACAAATAAAACTAATGCAGACATGATTAGAAGGGAAGCAATACATGGGGAAACATTTTTACAGTGAAAGATTTTGTGAAGGCCTCATCTTCAAAATATATAGAGAATTGACTCTAATTTATAAGAAATCAAGACATTTTAGAATTGATAAATGGTCAAAGCATATAAACAGACAATTTTCAGATGAAGAAATTGAAACTATTTTTAGTCATATGAAAAAGGTGTTCTAAATTATTATTGATCAGAGAAATTCAAATTAAGACAACTCTGAGATACTACTATACACCTGTCAGATTGGCTAAGATGACAGGAAAAAATAATGCTGAGTCTTGGAGGGGATGTGGGAAAACTGGGATAATGATGCGTTGTTGGTGGAATTGTGAATGGATCCAACCATTCTGGAGAGCAATTTGGAATTATATTCCAAAAGTTATCAAATTGTGCATACCCTTTGACCCAGCCATCTTATTACGGGGCTTATATCCCAAAAAAGATATTAAAGAAGAGAAGGGGACCTGTATGAGCAAAACTATTTGTGGCAGCCCTTTTCATGGTGGCTAGAAATTGGAAATTGAATGGATGCTCCTCAATTGGAGAATGTCTGAATAAATTATGGTATATGAATGTTATGGAATATTATTGTTGTATAAGAAATGACTAGCAGGATGAATATAGGAAGCCTTGCAGAGACATACATGAACTGATAATGAGTAAAATGAGCAGAACCAGGACATCATTATATACTTCAACAACCATACTATATATATGAGGATCAATTCTGATGGACATGGCTCTCTTCAACAATGAGTGGATCCAGTTCAGTTCCAAGTGATTTGTAGTGAACAGAACCAACTACATCCAGAAAAAGAACACTGAGAAATGAGTATGGACCACAACAGAACATTGCCACTCTCTGTTATTGTTGCTTACATTTTTGGTTTTTCTTCTCAGGTTATTTTTATCCTCTTTCTAAATCCCATCTTTCTTGTGCAAAAAGGTAACTATATCAATATGTATACATATATTGTAATTAACATATACTTTAACATATTTAACATGAATGGGACTACCTGCCATCTGGGGGAAGTGGTGGAGGGACGGAGGGGAAAAGTTGAAACAGAAGTTTTTGCAAGAGTCAATGTTGAAAAATTACCCATGCATATATTTGTATATAAAAGCTTTAATAATAAATAAACAAACAAAAATAAATAAATAAATATAGCAGGAGGACAATTGCAAATAGAATGTATGGTAACTTTGATTTGGATTATTTCTCATGCTCTTCATGTGCAGTAGGAGTTATGTTAAATATTAAGTAATGATGTCTGACTTCTTACAAATTAGAAGCATAGTTATTACCAAAACAGTCAAATTAAAAGCAAAAGGCATAATTTAAAACTAAACTTGTGACACACTGAAACACCTAGCCCCCATTTGAGTTGTATAAAGATCTATAGAATTTTTTAAAATCATCTTATAGAGCATTACAAAATTATTCCCAACTTCAAAAAATATAGAAAAAGTATATTCTTATCACACAAAATAATTCTGGTACATTTGAAATGAAATTTTATGTTATTTGTTAAGCCTTCTGTTATTGTGTTCCATTAGTTTTAGGCAATGAAAAATATCATTTGAAAGATTTTTTTTCCCGTAAGTACTCTGTAATAATTTTTTTTAGAAAGAATAAACACTCACTACTGTAAAACCATATAAGAATAGCTCAACTAGATTATCATGTAAGATCCTTCCAACTTTAATTCTAGCTAGGTTTCTAAGTCTGAAAAACTTGAAATTTTGCTATGGTACATTTGGAATTAAAACAAATTCTTGATAGATTTTTAAATGTGTATATGAATGACTTGGAGTAATTCAGTCCCAATTTCTGTTTAAAATTTTGTATTTCATTTATAGACAAAATAAGCATTCCTATACTATTGAAAAGATGATTGTACATGAAACCACAAATCTACTATGTACAACTTGCTATTCCTTTCAACTACACATCAAAACTATCATGTTAAGTTTCTCTCCCTTTTCCTTTTATCCCTCTCCTTGACTTCTTAAGAGCAAATGATTCCTCAATTTTTCTTCATTAGGCTGTACTGAAGCCCCCTATAAACTGCTACTAAGAATGAAATGATTATTAAAGACTGGACCCTCAGTTTTACTAGGATTGCCTTAATTCCTGTGGAATGTACACTTAAAATTGCATGCACTAGTTTCTTAATTCTTCCATAATGTTTGATGGGCCCAAATACCGTACAGCAAAGAATAATCCTGTGAAGCAATAAAATAGTGAGCAAATTAATTTTAAAGATATGAAATACCTTCAAATAATTCCTAACAGCAAGTTGTTTAAATATATTGTTCTTTTTTTCTTTATTATTTTTCTATTTATACCTTATTTTTCTATAGTAACTGAAAACTCCTATTTGTATTTTATTTTCCTTTAGGGATTTCCCAAACATTTTGTATTCCTTTTTTACCTTGTCATTGGCCCCTCCAACCCTTTTCATATCATAAAATGAGGAAAACACTAATTTACTTAAAATATTTATTCTCTTGTAAGATGTGTAAATATTAAAAACAAAAGCTGACATAGGTCTGATTTCATTGAAAATAAGAGCCCATATCTACAAAATAATAAAGATAAATAATTTTGTTATTTTGTGTGACCCAAAGAGCACATATTTAAAATTTATTCTACTTTATAACATTGCATTTTTATAAAAAGTGATTTTTTTAAAGTCGCATTAATACATAAATTAATAAAAATTCAAATTTATAATTATCCAAAAGAAAAAAAAGTTTTACATTTTTTTGATGTCTGAAGGGTATTTGCACATTATTTGACATGTTTATTATAGGAAATATTACCCAATTGCTAATTTTCCTAGCCCAATTAACTAACTAAATTGTATTTTTAACTGGTTTACCTTGGAAGCTAATTTTCCATTAATACGGATAGAAGAGTGAAAATGCAAGGTTTTTGCCTCCATGCTGTAAATACATAAAAAAGATCTTGAGCTTCCAATAATCGCACAGGCCAATTGAAATCTAATACACCAGTATATAGATTTTTGGGGTTAAAAAAGTCTTTTTAAATGAGAGAGGTTTTGACATGCAGCAGAAGGGTATTACAGAGTGATTGAAAAGTAAAGTTTATAAACAAATTATGGGCACTTAAGGACTTGAAAGTAATTGATTAATAGACCAACCTTCATCAAATTTCCTGCTAATGTTAAATGAATGATTTTTGTCTACATCATCCTATCATATTTTTTAAAAAAAAGCCAATATCCTCAGACATGTAAGAATTTAGCAGGTTCTAGCTTAATGAAAAAATTCAGCTAATATTCACCATGTTCCCATGAGATAAAGAGCATGAAAGTTTTATTGTCCTTATTTTAAAGATTGGAAAATAGCACAGGTAACTTGAGTGTGTAAGTAACCCCAGTACTATTAATTCACCAATATCAGTAGAATTACTTCATCATTTGGGTTTTTATAGTTACAACTTTCTATAGACAGAAAGACTGCTGCTGCTATTGCTTCTCCTCCTTCTTACTCTTCTGCATTCTCCTTCTCTTTTTCCTTCTCTTCTTTATTAATAAAATTATAGTCACTGTCATAATTTCTCATAGGTATTTGTCACTAAAAGGGCCTCATACATTCATTATCTTATGTGATCAATAATTTTCAAATTATAAATTTCTGCTCAGATTTCTGTAGAATAGATGGAAATAAATTTCTACTCCATTAAATGCTACATATAGGACTAGTAAACACAAATAAACACCACATATCTTAAATCCCTTATATACGTCAATATCCTAGTGTCTGGAAGTTAGCCATCACTGCCATTAATTATTACATAGTTACTCAAGTGCTACGTTAGGATAATGTGGGTATCTGTGTGAATAAACGCACACACATATATATATATATATGTTAGAACATATAAATATATATTATTATATAATAATATATATGTAAATATATGTTAGAATATACAAATATAATAAATACATGTATATGTACATATATGCATTTTAGTATTCACAAGGTTCCCTCAATATTTCTTTGTGGGGATCTTTTCATGTATTTTTAAAAATGCCAGTTTCTTTTGAATAGCTGTGAGAATGGGCAAAATGCTTCATGGCATTGCCTGGGGATTTGAAATCCATTCAGTTTTTATCTTTTGCTGCAGTACACACACAGTTTTATATCTAGCATCAAACGAGTAATATTCAGCATTGTCCTTCTCTTCTTTTATTTTCTATTTCCCTCAGGATATTTCCTTCACTGTTGAGAAATTGAGGTTGTAGGGCATATGCTAAGGAAACTGTTTAGTTCCTACTTGTTCCTTTCCATTGCCTCTGGTTATTGCCACCAGGTGATTAGTGAAAATGTAAGAAATGCAAGCATTTAGATGTCCTTCAGACTTGAAATTACACTTAGAAAACTAAACACTACTTCACTTGCAGATTTAAAAAAATACTTATTCATAATGATAAAACATACTGACTTAAAAAATTTTAAGAATCTAGTATTTTATCCATTTGGGTACAGGCTTCACTAATGCCTGCACAATATAAATATTGCATTATCTTTTCACATTAAAAAATCACCTGTCAGTTAACATACTGGAGATGTCTCTTTCCAAATTTAACTCCTTAAAGTAAAGATATTATTCATCACTGAATGTGAACTCAAACATTTTTAGCCTGGTAAGAGCTTCAAAAGTTTATTCAAGCCTGGGGTAGCGTTTGAGGCACATAGTAATCATGCCACAATAAATGGAATATGAATTTAGTGAGAGAAAAACTGTCAATACATTTTTGGGGAGAGTGGTAAGTAGAGTAGAGAATGATGATGATGAAACAGAACTGGTAAGGTATTTCTTTTACTAATGTGAATTTGCACCCTCTCTGCAACTAAAAGTTTCCTGGGAAACTAGGAAGTTAAGAGATTAGGTTAGGCCAATATGTATTAAAAAATGACTCCAGGATCAGCTATTTACCTACTTCATTGTGTAAAAATAAAATTTTACACAAACACATAAATGATCTCAATATTTTGATGGGCCCAAGAGATCATTGACATGGCTGCTTCCTCCACTTTAGTCAGAGGTAACTCATACAATCTTTTTTCTTAAGTTTTTTTTGAATGTACCTTTTTAAATTTTTATTTTCCCCAGTTATATGTAAAAAAACATTTTTGGTTGTACATGTACATTCTTTTTCTTTTTTTTACATATTTCCTTATGAATCATATTTGGGGAGAGAAATCAGAACAAAGGGGGAAACCACAAAAGAGAAAAGAAAACAGAAGAAAAAGAAAAAATAAGTGAACATAGCATGGGTTGACATATTCAATCTCCACAGTTCTCTCTGGATTTGGATGGTGTTTTCCATCCAAAGAATATTGGGATTGCTTTGAAATCAAGTGTGTCATAGTTGATCATTGTACAATGTTTCTGCTGCTATGTACAATGTTTTCCTGTTTCTGCTTGTTTTGCTTAGCATAAGTTCATGTAAATCTTGGCAGGCCATTCTAAATCAGCCTGTTCATTTTTTATAGAACAATAGTCCTTATGTTGAGTTTTTGAGACTTTTGCTAGATAAGCAGAAGTTTTTCTCCAGGTAATTGATAAGCCACAAATTCATAAACCATGTCAACCATAAAAGTGTTATAAACCATATCTTGTCAAAATAGAGCAAAGGGGAAATTTGCCCATCAACTGGGCATTGGCTGAAAACAATTATGGTAAATGAATGTAATGGAATATTATTGTTCTGTAAGAAATGATGAGCAGGATGATTACAGAAAAACTTGGAAAGATTTACATGAAGTTGTTGTGCCACAATTTCCTTTTATTGTTCTGACTCAGTTTCCTTAAATTGTTTTGCCTCAGTTTCCCCAAATTATTCTGCCTCAGTTTCCCTTAATTGTTCTGCTTTAATTCCCCTGGTTTCAACCCCTCTTTCCTGCTCATTAGGACTGAGATAATTAGGGCTGTGGAGATCTGGCCATTCTGGCATTCCAAAAGAGTCCTAAAACTCCAGATGTCCTATCTTAGTTACCCAATTGGCATCCTTTACCTCTGTTTCTCCAGACTTCCTATCTCTAGTTGACTACCTCCTTTGCTCCCAATTTATCAGTATTTATGGTCCTTACCTCCCAACCTGTCAGAACCAGATTTATGGTGCATTCCTGAAAATTCCCACTTACCAGTGTTCAGGCTCCATCTTTGCCTTTGTGTCTCCTGATTGCTAGAGCCATATAAAAATCAATGGCATCTCATATTCTCTGAGAAGGAAGTCCAATTCAGCCCTAGGAACAAAATAGATTCTTCTCTGCCTCCCAGACAATCTCTCCTTCTCAGAAATTCAAATAAAATATTAAAAACTCTCTAATCTCTATCTTGCCTCATTTTCTCTGGCATTACAAAGTTATGATGAGTGAAATGAACAGAACAAAGAAAACATTGTACATAGTAACAACTGTGATGGACTTGTTCTTTATGCATAGACCAAGAATTTAATGCCATACTGTTATTATTAATTACTAATGTGCTAAATTCATCTTCTCTAATTCCTTTTTGACCCCAGAGAAAGTTCACTTCTATGTTGCTCTGTTTGTTTTTCTGAAACAATTGCTCATCCCCTTCTTATTATACAGCACGTTAGATTCTACCTTGACTGTATTTCAATTATTTCTCATGGTTTTCCTCACTCAGATTTTTATTAAGTGAATGATTCAACATGACCTACCATTATTTTAAATGAGCCAAATTGTTTCTCAATATATCTGAAATAGACTACAGTTAAAATTAACCAATGTTTTTCACATCTGCACTGATAGCCAACAGAAAACTATGGAGAAAAAATCTTTAAGTCAAAATCGTGTTAGATGTGGGTATACCTTCATCTTATCTAGTTATAATATTCTATGATCTTGATACTTAGGATGCTATTCAAGAATTTGATTTGTTTGAAATTGGTTCAAGCAAAATTTAAAGAAAGGCAACAACCTTAAAAGCAACAAATATAAGATTAATAATAAGAGCAAATGTTCAGTGTTAATGGGTTTATCTACTTTAGTCTTCTAAGTACCTACAAAATAATAGGTAAGCCATAAAATGTGAAAAAATATTAATAATAACATATGTGCAACTGAAATAGTTGCATTACTTGAATAATTAGGATTTAAAGACAACTTGAATGGAAATGCATTTGGATTAAAACAATAAAAGACACATTCCATTACAACAATCATTGTTATAATGAAAATCTTTGAATATTATAAATAGCAAAGCTATTTTAAATTACAGTTTTCATATTCCCACCTGATTATAGTAAATTTCCTGATTTCTCCATTTCTATTTATGATACCATCAAAATCATGGCCACCAAAGCCACAGAAATTGAAAATATGAAACATTCTTTAACATTAAAACACAATAAGTTGCCTATTCCTTTTTATTCTACTTTCATATCCCTAACATTTCCCTTATTAAACACTTTCCCTGGACATTCTTCTACATGTGTGATCTCTCCCAATAAAGAATATAAGTTCTTTCAGCTCTGAGGTACCACCACAAAATCTCTCAGATTGGCTAAAATTACAGGAAAAGATAATGATGAATATGGGAGGGAATGTGGGAAAAGTGGGACACTAATTCATTGTTGATGGATTTGTAAATTGATCCAACCATTCTGCAGCACAATCAGGAACTATGGCCAAAGGGCTATCAAACTGTGCATATCCTTTGATTAAGCCACAAAGAGATCACAAAAAAGGGAAAAATGTTGGTAGCAGCCCTTTTTTTTTATAGGGGCAAGGCATTGGAAACTGAATGCATGTGAATTAGTTGGAGAATGGCTGAATAAGTTATCATATATAAACATTATAGAATATTATTGTTCTATAAGAAATGGTTAGCATGATGATTTCAGAAAGGCCTGGAGAGACTTACATGAACTCATGGTAAGTGAATTGAGTAGAATCAAGAAAACACTGCACACAGCAACAAGAAGATTATACTCATGATGAATTCTGGTGGATGTGGCTCTTTTCAACAATGAGGTAATTCAGGGTAGTCCCAATGGTTTTGTGATGGAGAGAGCCATCTCCATCCAGAGAGAGGATTGTAAGGACTGAGTTTAAATTACAACATAGTATTTAAACGTTCTTTTATTATTGTTTGCTTGCATTTTTTCTTATTTTTTTCCTTTTTGATATGATTTTTTGTGCACCATAATTTTGGAAACAGCTATAGAAGAATTGTACATATTTAACACATATTGAATTACTTGCTTTCTATGGAAAAGGCTGAGTGAAAGGAATGAGGGGAAAAAATGGAATGCAAGGTTTTATAAGGGTAAATGTTGAAAATGAGCTCTGCATATGTTTTGAAAATAAAAAGCTTTAAAAAAAAGAATGTAAGCACTTTGAAGTAACAATGATCTTTTTTTGGCAGTTGTTTCCCTAGTGATTAGCACACTGCCTGATACACAGTAAGTCATTCAACACTAAATACTATTTATACAAAATTAAAAACATATTGAAGATACTAACTTGAAGCAGTTTAAGAAATTCTATTAAGTAGAAATACATGCAAATCATACTATTTTTTAAATAATTTTAAATAAATAATATAAATATTATATATTATAAATATATACTATATAAATAATATTAATAAATAATAATTTATAAATAAATACATTAATTGAATGTTTAGCATTTAATGTTTTGAATATAGTAGATACTTATTAAATGATTGTTCCCTTTTCTCCTCGTTAAAGCTTGAATAAATTGACTTGAAGTTTTTTTTTTTTTAATCTGCCTCAATTTTTTTTAGCACCCTGTATTTATTTTGATGGGGAGGGAAATAAAGGACTGGCTCTATGATTTTATCACTTTCTGTTAAGGAAATTGCCTCTAACACTAAAGATCAGTAGTTATTCTTCAATTTTAAAATTTTAAAATTTTCCCAGTGTAAACTTTTAAAAATATATTCTTTGCAATATTTAAAAATATTTCTTTCAACTTTCCATGCATGTTTTCTTCCATATATCTTGATAAATTTATTGTATATCCATTGTATCATATTCTACAGCATCCTTCAATTTGCAGAGGTAGTAGCTCACATAATTCTGCTTGGAATATCCTGTCTTTACTTAGCACTAGAGTTTCACACTCCAAGACTATTGGGGTGATTTTCAGGTAGTTGTCAGACAACCTTCAAGAAATTAATTAATTGTGCCCATCTTGGTCATTTTGGTCCCAATCTACTAGTCTATTTAACTATCTCCACATATGGAGTTGTTAACTGCTCAAATAATGGCTGGCAATTTTGTATTTTGATCAACTTTTGGTGGTTGCCTAGTTTTATTTATAATACAACATACAAAAAATGAACCATTAATCTATGTGGCACTGACCTGGAACTATGTAAATAGAATTTTTGTTGTTGCGTTTCTCTAATTTTCTGTAAGTATTAATATAAGGCCAGTACTATGTAGAGGAGATCCTGATCAAATTAAGCTACAGAGAATCAGTAACTACTAATAAAAATTGTCTTGAAGCTGCTATATAGATCAGTGTCTGAGATACTCTTCTTTTATATAAGAATAAAGGAGCCAGCTGGGGAAGGAGAGAAAAATTCCTAAAGTCTAGGGCTAACTGCCTCACCAGACTACAACATTGGTATTGAAGACAGGAAGACCTAAAGATGAATTCTGTCTCAATCAGTTATTAGTTGTGTAATTTTATTTTTTCCATTTACTATAATATTTTACTTTATCCCACTGAACCTCAATTCCTTCATCTGTTAAATAGAGATTAGCATTATAAAGGTCAAATAAGACCAAATTATCTTCAAAATGCTATATATATATATATATATATTATTATTATTATTATGTCAATCCTTTGCTTAGGATTTCTAAAACTAGACATTTTTAATGGTCACCTGTTAAAACATAATGTCCAAAATACTTGGTCTGTATATATATATATATATATATATATATATATATATATATATATCACATTTCTACCAGAGTGGATTGATTATTATTATTGGAACAAAAGACTCTTTCCTCCATTTAAGCCTTTGCTGACATCATTCCTTATGCTCCAATAGCTTTTCCATGCCTCTACTCTTCAAAATTGTATCCAAATTTCAAGGCTCAATTCAGATAATACCTCCCCCATGAAGTCTTAAATAATTCTTGTTAGCTAGAAGTATTTTCTCCATACTTTATTTACTTGTAGAACTTCACTCCTCTGCTGTTCTTACAATATTCTATTGTGTGCTATACATACAGCTTAGCAAGATATGATACATTCTTGTTCTTTGTATCTGGCAAAACATCTAACACATTTGACTGAACATAGTTTGTTCTCAGTAAATTATTATTGAATTCATTAGTAAAAGAAGTAGAATAAGATTATAAGTATAAGTAATTCATTATATATTATAATTATATTATGCATATTATAATTATAATACATAATAATTAATTGATTTGGAAATTTTATTATAAAATGTAAATGATTTTTTTTGAGGGAGGTATCTTCCTAAGCTTGGTAGTAGAGTGGCTAACTCATTGACTGTTGAGGCCATTGTTAATTGGCAGGGAATTTTATATCATCAACCATGAATTTGGTTATATTTTTTCTCATAGCTTTAAATAATTCAAAACAAAACAAAAAAGTCTATATTAGCATCTACTGATTTTTCTCCATACTTTATAGATTTTTTTGTCATTTTGTTTATCCTCATAGATGGTTCTCAGAACAATGTCTTTCTTTAATGGTGTTCTAAAAGATCTGATTGCATGGCTACAAAACATTTCAAGTTCCTCATACTATATGGAAATGCACCTGGGAGAAAAGACTGCTGTGGGCGACAAGCAAGTCATGTGTCCTAAATTCTACAAAGGAAAGTTAAGCTCAGAAATAAAGCATCTCCCTGGAAAGCCATTACCTGCATTCATTCTCTTCTTCTTTGCACTTTCCCCTATAAAGGAAACACACACACACACACACACACACACACACACACACACACACATATCCCAAAGATCCCCAAAGAAATTAGAAATATTTTCAAAGTAACACCATATATTCCCTTTTAAAATAATACTTTAAGTATTCACATGATATAAATTTGCTGTCAGTATAATATAAAAATAATAAAACCACTGACAAGGACATATCAAGAATGACTTCACTTTTAAGCAAATTCTTTTTGATAATTTGTTAAAAAGTAACAACCTGAGAAATAGAATAAATTAATAATAGAATAGAATAGAATAATAGAAATATAAATTTTCAGTCCTTGTATTAAATAAAAATCAGCCTATCCACAATTCATTTCTCCCCAAAATAGAACATAATTTAATTATATATAAATTATACAAATACCTATAAACACATGTTTATCTATAAAACAGAATGATATCATATACATTTTTAACTTTAACCAAATTTAACTACAAATTCTAGGTAAAAAGTAAAATGAAAGATAAAAGAGAAGGATATGGGGAAAGAAGAGTGTTTTCTTTTTCTAATAGTACAACTTCACTCATCAATCTCACTCTTTGAGTGTAATTGAGTAAATGGCTCCAGAGTGAAGGTGAGATGAGAGACAAAAATCCTCTCTACCCTCAGACTCACATGCCATGTATTTCTCATAGTATTAACATTTTGTTCTATTCCATGTTTACAAAATTCATATCCACAGATATTTCATTCATTCTACCAGCTTAGGCTGATACAATTGGGTATTGTTAGGTGATTTCCTACAATTCCTGATCAGTTTATATTTCTCTACTGTGTTGACCCTGATTTCCTTGTATCATTTCTTGCACTCATCCACAATGAATATGTATGTATTTATGCATATATGTTTACATTTGTATGTATACACATACATGCTATATACATGCTCATATATTTATCTATGCATATATGTGGGAAAATATAAAAGATTATACATATTATACATCTTCATATAGGAACTCTTTAATACAAAATCTCTATAAGTTTATGCCTGAAAAAATCAGTGTGGCCTAAGGCTTGAAACAACATGTAGAATTGGTGTTATGTGTATATATGTAATCTTGTTGATATATTACTTTCTGACATTTTCTTTTTGCTTGTTGCCTAGAGGTTTCCAGCTCATTACTGTTATTAAAATATATTCATATAAGAAAAATCCTTCTCTATCTTTCTGTTGTTTCTCATAGTGTTTCCTCCAATATTTCCATATATCCTAGATTTTCTACTTTGTGTTGGTAATGAATGATATAATAATAATAGAGTGTAAACCTTATTGTAATTCATTTTGCATGAATATCATTTTTCTGTATTTGAAAGTGCACAAAGAATACTAATCACTGAACTGGATGTATTTAATCTCTCTGTCATAAAGAAGCACCTTTATTTGCATATGCATGGTTTTCAATAATATTTGCATAAAGAGAAAGTCAGACATTTTGATTACTAGTAATCTTTTCGCTACTTATAAGGATTTTGTGCTTGTACGATGATTTTCCCCCAACCTTAATTAAATTTTTCTGTCGTGCTAAGTTTTTTTTCATTCTTTTCATCTTAGAAATATTCCAAAAATAGGAAAATGTTTCTCAAGGAGGTAAACTAGCAATGAGATGTTAGGAAAGATTGAACCCAAACTGTCAGTGTATTTTAATGAATTCTCCAAAGGGTAGCATGGAATGGTCAAAGTGATTAGGGTAAACTTGGAAAAGGGAGTTCATAAATTAAACAAATCACATTATTTAGATATTGGAGATCAACTTGTCAGAGACCTTCTTTTTACAAATGGGGAAACTGAGACCCAAGGAAATGAAGGAACTTATTTAATATTATAAAAATAATGCTCCCAAATATGAAAATAGGTTTTTCTTCTATAATATTTACTAAGTATAATAAGAATAATTAATAACTCATATAACACCCCATTTCATCCTCATAACAACCTTGGTAGAAAAAAGAAAAACAAAGAGAGATTAAGTGACTTGTTCAGAATCACATAGCAAGTAGGAACCTAACACAAAATTTGAATTCAAGCATTACTGATTTCTAGACTAGCACTCTACAACTACCTAGAGAGTTACTGGTTCTGATGTCTGGGAATAGGCAACACAATATTAATACCTTTGTTATAACAAGACCTTTAATTTTCTAAAGTCAGTTACGATGTCCCCTTTAATAAGTCTAAGAACTATTTTATTTTAGTTGAATTTTTTATTGTTCTTTCTAAGTTTATTTTTTCTTGAATTATTTTTGCCTCACATTTAACCTGAGATCAAAATAGGTGTAAACTTGAGAGACCATTTGAGACCATTTTCTTGCAAAGAAGGCTATGAAAAATGCTTTGTTTCTCCCATTGCATTGAGATGGAAACTAAGCAGAAGCCAGAAATTATGATTGATTTTCATTGGTTTCTCCTGTAGTTCACTAATAACAAGAGTTATTATAAATTTAATCAGAATTACAAATACTACCTTGGGTCTGCTTTATCCAACTAAGCCTATGTCATTAAGGCCTTCTTCCTTCTGCTTTGGATTTGGCAGAGTCCTCTTTGGGCCTCTTCTTACTTCCATGCCTTTTATTCTTCAAATTACTGCTTTGGGAAGAATTAGATAAGGTGTGCAATCTTTGTAGGAGGCAACTTTAAAAAATAGAATTCATCCAAGTTAAACATTGACTAATTAATCACCTTATATTAAAAAATGTCCATTACTATTGTGATTGGCTATTTAAGAAGAAAAAATCAATAATACTAATTTCTCTTATATTCTTCTCAAAATTGTAAATACTTGATAAGTTTTGCCACATATTTCATACTGGAAGAAGTAATTACGAGCAAACAGAAGTTCAGAGTGATTTTTTAAAATAAAGATGGTGCTCTAGAGATCAACACTAATAATAATAGCTAATACTAATAGTTAACATATTTATACAGCACATTAAGGCTTACAAAGCATTTTGTATGTATTATCTTGTAGATAGCACTAAGAATTTGAATTATACTAAAATTCTTCAAAGCATGTGAACAATTATTTTCTCATACCATCCTGAGTTTAGTTAGGCAGATAGTTTCATTCCCATCATACAAAATAGAGTACTTATAGCCCAACTTAGCACAACCATTTTAGGGGAGAAGGCAATCATACAATCCCAGGTCTTAGACTATCAAGCACAGTGTACTTTCTATGAAACTGCCTCAAAAAATTTCTACTCCCCTCCTTCCATACTCCTCTCTTTCTCTCTTTCTGTCTCTGTTTCTCTGTCATATGCATGTGCCCATGTACACACATACACACACACACATACACACAATTTAATTTTCATTCCAAAACTCATTGATTGTGAGCTTGGCCAATTCATTCCACCACCTTAAGATTCAGATTCTTTCTCAACAAAATGGTGGAAATAATATTTACAGTATATACTTCATAGAGTTGTTATAGAGAAAAAGAGACCATTGTACTGTGCAGAGAGCACTATGGAAATTTGACTTCCTTTTTAATTGTGCTGAATTTGACACAGCTAATATTTCCAGGAAAAATGTTAGTTATCAGAATATATGGGAAAAAAAAGATATGTACATTTTTCTAATGGTGAAGTAATAAGAGGGAAGATCTTCAAATTTTCTTGGCATGCAAGGATAATAGTTGGCTTTGATTACAAAAATACAGTCTGCTTCTTCTTATTTAAAATATAATTAAGCCCCAGAATAGAAAGGAAGAGGAGGAAACATGATGAACTTTGCTACAGCAGCATTTGATTAAAAAAAAAAAAAAACTTTTGTTGAAATATTACTGTCATAGAATGTTTTTTTGTTTTGAAAAATGTTTGGACATATCTAAGATAGAAATGTCTTATCTTTATTTATTTTCTTTATTCATTTCTATTGAAATTTAGAAGGAGCTACAAACTTTTCTACAGGTTTACCATAAAGATTTTCATAATTGGTAAAAGCTTATAATTATTCTGGGATCCATTAGAAATTTTTTAAAGGTTTAGAGTTCAGCCTGAGCCTTGTAAAAGAATGAAGTAATAGTGGAAGTTCAGAGAATTAGTGGAAAATATCTTATCTACCTTGATAATCAATTGTTTTTCAAGATGTATCCTCAGTTATGACTTTTAAGTAAATTATGTTTTCACATATTACAACTTGATTTTATGAGCTCTATTCTGATTTTTGAGAGATCAAAATTTCCACACTTGTGGTGCTTTTTAAAGTTTTTCTTTGTTGTTGTTTTTGCTTTGTTTTAAATATAATGTAGAAGTATAGTATAGTCTAGTATAGAATAATAGTAGTATAGATAATAGTATAGTATAGGGATTACATATCTAAACTCACACTTATATTAGAAAATCACATCTAGAGAGGGCAGCTTGGTACATCTAACATCTCAGGAATCCAGGATTATTCCTGGAGATTTGGCTACTTTTTCAAAAATAAATTTAATTTATTTGATATCTTTTATAGTAAAGAACTTAATCCTGAATCCCTCTATTCTTTGCCCAAAGAATTATTCCTTGTAACAAACAATTAGACATAAGATGAGGTGAAAATTAGGAAAAATCATCAAAATTGAATAATACTTCAAAAGAATATCAAAATATATGTAATGCTCTTGAGGCTTGCCCTGTAACACCTGGGCTAGCTTTTTCTGGAGTCTGGAGTCTGAGCTCGAGCTCAAGCACACACACACACACACACACACACACACACACACACACACACACACACCCATTTGAGGCTCTCTATCCAGATCTGCTTATTTCGAGTCCTCAGCCCTTATATACCTTAATACAATTATATCACTACAGAACACTGAGCATGTGTCAACTGTAGAACCATAATGTAATGGTTCACCATACAAAGTATTAAGTATAAGTAAACTAGAGAATCATTATCTCATCAATCATACTGAGTAAACACCCTGTTGTAAGTATCCTTATTTCAAGTATACTTTTCCAGAGTTCTGGTCCTCTACAAGTCCTGCTTTCTTTTGTTTGAAAACACAGGTGGTAATTCCCTCCCTGACTTCTCAGGAAGGGAGGTGAAAACAACAAAGGGAAATGGAGAGTTAAACCAGAGATTGTTAGTAGGTTTCCTCTGGGTTGAAAGGTCTTACTTGAAATAGGTATACATAAATCCATCCGCATGAGAGCTATTACACAAGCACATAGTAATATAACACAGGCTAATAGTGATGTAACAAACAATATGAATCAACATGAGGAATTATACATGTCCATAACTCCTAGAAGGATAGTATATAAATATAATATTCACACATATACCTCCTTCAGCAGCCAACAGATAATCCAAAACCAATATATTGTCCATTACTTTATGTGTCAGGGAATCCAATGATTCCTACAGATTTTGAAGTCCTACAACAATCTCATCATATGTCAGAGAAGCCAATGATTCCTGCAGATTTTGAAGTTCTGCAGGAGTCTCATTGACAAATTTTAATGTTTATGAGTTAATTGCCATAACTGCCATGCTCTTTCAATGGTGGGCACAGTCAGCGATCAGAACCATCTGAGGCTTCTTGGATCTTCTCCTTTGTTTCAAGGGTATTCTCTGGCCCTCTCCCCAATACACAAGATGAATACAGCTTGTTGAGACACATCTGATTCCTTCTCCATCTCTAGAGATACAAGCAAACCCACTCCCCTTAGCAGTTAACTTATCTGTTCCCTTCCATTCACCACTTTCTGAATCTCTCCACATCACCTGGCAATTATGTGCTTGAAAGTTTACCCACTCTGTCACACTTTCTCCTTGATGAAGGACTGCTTCAAGGACTGAAGAGATGGGTGCCTCTTTTGTAGCAAAAACTGATATTTCCAAGGTTTTTTGAGTGACTCGTTCAACCACATTGGATAAAGCCAGTTCAACCACTCTCAAAGCCTCTTGAGCTGCTTTTATAAGGTGGTGTGGTGAGTTTAAAGCACTGTCTGCTCTTTAAATGTCAACTCTATTCTTCCCAACTGTAATCTCTTTCCCCCATCAGATTGCTTCTCAACTGATTGAACATGCCAGAGTATTGAACTTCTAAAAACTCTCTGTAACCTTGGCTGCTATCATGTCCCAAGTATTTTTTGCCTGGGGCCCTGGAGTTGAGCCATTTTCCTGAGTCAATCTACATTGTGATGCCCAATGGAAGCCTCTGTTGCATTTTGGATATTGGGTTTTGGGTCTTGTTGTCACCTTGTCTTCTCACTCTATATGCCAATATTGAGCTTTCGGATGCCCTACTTTACCACATTGAAAGCATTGACAAGTCTCTTTGGAAATCCTTTGCCCAGAGGACCCAGTCTTCCCAACTGCATCATATCTTTGTTATAAAAGGTATTTGTGCCCACTGTGGCACAGCATCTTATGATCTCCTCTAAAGGAGCATCCTTCTGTAGTCCTAGTATAATACTTCTACAAATGTCATTAGCATTTTCTCTAGCAAGGTGTCTTATAATTTCTGTTACTTCATTTTCACCAATAGTTTGTATGACAGTTGTGTGCAGACGTCCCACAAATACAGCAAAGGGTTCATTTGGAGCTTGAGCTATTTTTGCGGAGGCTTTCTCTCTATCTTGTCTTCCTGGGAGGATATCCCATGCTTTGATAGCAGCAGAAGCAATTTGCTTATATGCTATCAAAGGGTAATTAATCTGCTCTAAAGTGTCTGCATAAGGACCTAAACCTGCTACTTGATCAAAGGTGACTGGTCTATTAACTCCAGGTTACCTATTTCATTGGGCTTATATTCTACAGAGTTCACAATACTCAGAATGCAACAAGAAATTTAGTCCAGGTTCTAAACATGTCTTTGCTATAAATTTCCAATCACTAGGGGTTAAGATTTCATAATCCAAATTCTATAATACCATCTTAACATAAGATGATGTAGACCCATAAGGAGTTCAAGCTTTTTTTAGATCTTTGATAATTTCCAGATTTAAAGGAGTGTATCTTCTTCTTTCTTGACCTGAAGTGGCAAACGCTTCAATCGCAGGCTATCCTTCTATTTTCAAATCAGATGTATCCTCTCCTTCCTCTTTAGCTTTAACTAGTGCCTTTTGTAATCATATTATAGGGAGTGAACAAAGTTCCTTCATGGGTGGTGCTAATGGTGTCACTGCCCCTCCCACTCCTCCTCCTTCTTCCACCAACAAAAGCAAAATTCGGGGGGAGGGGAGGAGATGGGAAATACCTTAAGGGTGCCTGCTGAGAAGAACCACACTCCTTATTTCATCAGCACTGTACTTAACTCCTTTCTTATCTACTTCTTCATGCTTTTCAGTTGCTTTGTCATACCATCCCCCTCCTGCTCTTTCTCTCCACACTTCCTTGTCTGGCTGTCCACATAAAAATTTTTCCTTAATTTGAAATTTGTGGGATTCCTTGAAGCCAATTGTATTATGTTGTATATATGGAATTATTATGTTGTATATATGGAATGTTTCCTCAGGAATTGAATCAGGACCCTTAGCTTCATAATATTCAATTAGTTGCTTTCCCACTAGTTTCCACATATCTAGCTCTAATTTTTCTTCCTTAGAGAACCAAGGAGATGTGCACTCTAATATATTTAAGAGTCCAGTGATCTGCTTCCAAATTACCAACAAACCTTCTTTTTTATTAACCTAACTATGCATTCTACACACTTACTTAGATGTGTGTGTGCGTGTGGGGGGGGGGAGAGACTCTTTTCTTAGTATTTGCCCTATTTCAGTTGAAAAACAGAAGTGACTAGTTTAGCCCCTACCATAGTTTCCTGCTTGTCTGTTTTTGTACTCGCCCTATTTCTTGATCACAGGGACTTCTCCACTGCGTTTATGATCACATCAGTCAAACTGCTGAGTGTAGGTCCTTATGTCTAGAGCCTCAAAATGCAGTGTTCTGCTTTCAGTACCCCACATTGGGCTCCAAAATGTAATGTCCAAGCTAGCTTTCTCTGAAGTCTGGAATCTGAGCTTGAGCTCAAGCACACATACACAGTTGAGTCTCTCTGGAGTCTGCTTATTTTAAGTCCTCTCAGTCCTTATATACCTTTGTACAATTATATCACTACAGCACACTGAACATGTGTCAACTGCAGAACCATTACATCACCATACTAAGTACTAAGTATATGTAAACTAGAGAATCATTATCTCATCAATCACACTGAGTAAACACCCTATTATAAGTATCCTTGTTTCAAGTATACTTTTTGAGAGTTCTGGACTTCTATACTGCCTATGATTGTAAAGTAGTTAGGATGGGAAAGTAAAAGTATATTCTCATATTTCTTCTTTAAGGGCATGATTTTTTTTAAATTTTGGTACATGCATTGTTTTATGATTGTTGTTCTTCCTTCTTGCATTTTAATGGTAATTATGTATATTGTTCTCTTGAATTCTGTTAAATTCCTTTGTCTTCAGTTCAAATAAGCTTTTCTATGTTTGTCTCTATTCATTATATTCATCATTCCATAGACCATACTGATATTCTATTCCATTCACATTTTAAAATTTCTTTAGATTTCTCTAATAAATTGGAATCCTTTTTTAACAGTTCTTTCCTACAACAAGAAAAAATGTTGCTATGCATATTTTGAGTATATGATTAAGATTTCTTTTAACATATTGGCTTGTACCTGATTACTATGCATTATCCCCAATTTCAATTACTCAGCACAAATTAATAGCCCCTAAATATTAGTAATTAGAATCCATTATCATTTAAACCAATTAACCCATTTTAATATCCCACCTTTAATTCAACCAATTGATGTCAATTTGCTTTTACAAAGGGATATTTGGTGAAATGATATATCAAGGACAAAAGGACCCAAATGTCACCTTGAAATGAGGGTACTCTTTCCCCTCTATCATCTCTATCATTACCTCTATTACCTCTGACATATAATATCTATTGATATTTGGGGAATTAGACATTAAAGTTTTTCAATATAATTAAAATTAATTTTGACCTCATGATAACCATGAAAGATTATAAAAAAACATACTTTAAAAAAACTCTTTATATCAATGAACTTATAGGTCCAAATTCCAAGACTCTAAAATGTGTATAACACTCCCAAACAAATAGACATATGTACATACACTTTTTATCTTATTTGCCATTTATACTATTGAATTTATCTGGAAAATAAACAAGATCCTAAGTAATACCAAGATAGCCACCACTCCCCTTTGCACAAAAACATCAATAGCATAAAAGATAACAGTTTTGGAAACATATCAATGTATATAATATATTGCATTTTCCTAGATGTCCTTCTTGAAGTCATCCTGATAGAACTATTTTTTGTCAGAAATATTGCCCATTCATGACTATTCTTCATCTCTGCTTTCACAGAACTCTTTTGGTGTGAAAAATAATTAATTTGAACTGTACTCTATTTCAATTAGTATTAATTAATTTGACATGATTCCACAGGATAAATTCTGTATATTAGGCTCCAGAAATATGAGCTGCAGATAGTAAAATGACGTACTTAATTATAGGAAAAAGACTAGTGGCCCTCCATATTTGTTTTTTTTTTTTCTTGTCATGGTGACCAAGTCCGATGTGGCAGAGGTCACTGAACTATATAGGAAATCCTCCAATTTATTTTTGTACTTCCAGACCACTATCTCTTGTCCAGCATGAACAAGTAACCATCTTATGATCATTTAGTCAGTGAAAATGCCCCATGTGTCATTGCTGCTAATAACGATGATCCCTCAAGGAGAAGATCTATCACCTAAAGAGATTTTGTATTTTGGTACTTCTTTGCATATTTGAATATCACAATAAAAAATTTGGGCATTTCAGATCCCAAGGAAGATCTGAGATCCACTTTATTAGGGGACACCGTGGACCCTATAAGAAAGTACCATTGGCTTAGATTTCTGCCTCAGTCTCCTTTTTAGTAGGTTAGACAATTTTATTCCCCACGCTGGATCCCTCTGCCATTTAGCAAATTCATCAAGGAAATATCTTTTAAAAATCAGCAAGTCACATCTATCAAGACAATTATTTTGAACTCATTTCTTTTCTTTATCCAAGTAAGATTAAGCTCTTCCAATAATCACCAACGATTCAAGGAAAAGGAGCAATGTAAAGAAATATAGGCTACACAGTCCAAATGTTCATATTACTAGTTTAGGGAGCGCTAAATGTCAAATCTTCCTTTCCAAATACAGATCAATAACTCATTTAAAAAGTTTGTTCTTAGGGAATTTCAAGGAGAAACTGACAAGGTTATTTTATTTGTGGAACTTGTATGTAAAAGAGGCAAAACTTGTCTTAGACTTCCTTCCCTCCAGGGTTAATTTTCTAACCTCTGTGCACCTTATACCTGCTTATAATTTTTCCTAATCTGTATTTTTCTTCCATATTCTGTACTCGAACAAACTCATATTGCTCTGTGGAGAATTCAACAGGACAGTGGATGATTGATGGGATGTAATGAAACTGAACTTATTCTTACAATCATCTCTGGTAATATGACTAGACATAATTCACATAAAATTCTTGTGGATCACAATATCCACAATATCTTTTGCTATATTTTCTTCATGACATAAGGTGTTGATCTCAGAAGGTAAAAGAAAAATTTGAAGAGATTTGGGATAATTCTTGACTTGCAGTTGCCACTTTCCCTCAACTTAAGAATTATTTGGTATGTTTTGAAGTGGTCAAGAAGACATCAAATTGAAAGATAAGATACCTTGTATTTATTGTACTATTGAAATCATTTTCCCCCTCATTGCTTTGTCACTATCCCTAGAATTGAAATGATCAAACAAAAAACTTTTTCAAAAGAAAATTATTTAAATCATAACTTTTGCAAATTTATTTACCTATGGAGGGATATTTTAGAGATGATACTTAGTATTTACTTGTATAGATGTTATAGTCTTTGTGTTAGTTTCATATTTTCTGGTTTATCCTTGTAGTGATCCTGTGAAGACAGATAACGTATAGATCAGTGGTTCCCAAACTTTTGTTCTCAGTATCTTCATGTTGTTAAAAAAAACTATTGAGGATCTGTTCAAAGAGTTTTTGTTCACATGGGTTATATTTATAGCTATTTACTATCTTAGAAATAAAAAAATAAATTTGAATTTGTAGACCCTCTGAAAGGGTTTCAGAGACACCAACAATTTTTTGGACTACACTTTGAGGACCACTGTCATAGATTATATAGTAAAATCCTTGAGGCTAGGGCCTATGTCTTATTCATTTTTATATCTGCCCTTGTACTTGTTTCTTTTTTTAAATTGACCTGAGATTTCACTATCATAAGAAGCTCCAAGTGAAGAATTCCCTCTATAACTGCATATGGGTACTCCTTATTGCAACTTGTAGAATTATTTCTTATCCTGAAACAATTGCTTAAACTGAATCTTAGTCATGAAACATAACCTCTATGTTGACTTTATGGCAGAGGTAAAGTAAAAAAAAAAAACAGAGAATGATAAAAGAAAATATTATCTCTACCTGAAGATATCAAGGAAGACTTTGCAGAATGAAGTTATCACATAAACTGAGCCTTTAAAGAAAGGGAAAATATGATAGAGATTTGATGGGCTTTAGGGATGTGATGCACAAATAGATGGCCAGGGAAAAGGTTTGAAACAGGATTGAAGGATGATAACTAAGTAGTCCAGTTTGACTTATGTAGGGGAGAAATCTGAAATGACCCTTCAAATATAGATTAAGAAGCACCCTTGTTTGTCTTTTATTGTTGTTTATCCTTCGTTCTGGAAGGAGACCATGGCATCAGGAAGGTGACACTACAACTTGCAAGTAAATTGGATTTAATTAAGAGAAGGCTGTGTAAAATTCCCAGTCTCATTCTTCCCCAGAGCAATCTGGGTCCAGTGGCAACACATATATCAGGATGATAGAAGATGGCCCCAAATATCATGGGAGATCTTTGTTTTTTTAAGCAAAGATCTTTCTCTGGTCTCAGTCTATTCAGTGATTGAGGCTAGGTGAGAAATGAGACAAAGAATAATCTCTTTTACCTAGGAAGAAAAAATCAAATTGAGAGGCAAAAACCCTCAGGGATTCTGGCAAAAACAGAAATGAATGGTATTTTTACTCACATTGAGCCATCAGAACCCAAATCCCAACTAAATGAGGTTGGCCAGAGACCTATTCTTTGTCAATCAATGAAAGTCAAATGTGTTGGGTTTAAGGCATGGTTCTTAAAAAAGAGAAAGCTATATTATATGTTAGCCAACTTAATATTGTTTTAGATGCATATCCATGTATGTGCAAATTTATCTGTATGTGCATATGTGTATGTGAGATTATGTAGACGTAACTATATGTATGTGTGTACGCAAATGTATATGTAGGTGTGTGAGTGTGCAGGTGTGCATATATATATTTATATATGTATGTATACATATATAAGTGTGTGAATATACATATTTATAAATATATCTGTGCTTAATTGTAGCCTTCTTGGGGAAGTTGTAGGGGTGAATGAAAGTCAAAAGTACATAATAGAGAGCAAAAGAATAGCCTACAAGGAAGCAAAGAAAAGATCAGTCAGAAATACAAAATATTTTATTATTATATATGCTTTCTTGAAATGGAAATTTGCTGTTGCATATTTTGAATTCTCCCTGATATTCTTCTGAGGATAGGAATAATTTGTTTTTATTTTTGCTTTTTTTTGTCATTTATTTTCTATTTTTTTCCTTATTTTGTTTTTAGTTTCAATTAAATAAATATTTTTAAGTAAGAAACATAGCCTGTAAACCCCAAGATATCTTCTGAGGTTACAAGCAATCAAAAATTATATTCCTTTAGACAGAGCACTTGTGTGATTGCCTCTATGTAAAGTAGGAGAAGGAGACAAGGGAAAAGAGGAGTGGATGGAAGGAATGAAGGAAGAAAGAATGAAGGAAAGAAAGAAGGAAGGAAGGATTCAACACTCAACTACCTATACATTTTATGCCAGGGTCCTTTAATTCTTTCTTTGCCAAGTTATAGTATTAAAGTGAGTTTCTTTTAGGTACAAAGAACATTTGGGAAGGGTATGGGAGCAATATTATTAGGAAAAATAATATTGGGAATTAAGTCTGAAATGGATAAAGCAAAGAGCAGAGGCTAGTGCTTTCTCACCCAATTGTCATTATTATTTCAATATCCTATCTGTTTAAGAGAAGAGAAACAGAGCACAAGTGAAAGGAGGGAGAAAATTCTGGTTCTCAAAGCAAGCCTCAAAGTCAGTAAAGAGAAAATGTAATTTCCAAACAATCTACAGCAAGGCATGTTGGTTAGATTAATTTTGTTTAGAGGAAAATTGAGCTAAATAAAAACTCATCTGTTTACTTTAGAAGCACTATGCCATTTGATAGTGTTTTGTACAAACAAGCTGGTAGTTCTCATCTTTATTGACTGTTAGTAAACAATTTATAGATCTGATCTATTACTATAGCAGTAGGAGAGCTTTAAATGGGTCTAGCTAAAGCCATTATCAATGAAATACTTTGCATATTAGTGACAATCTCCATGCTCCCCTCTTCCCTAGAAAGGTGCTTACACACAGTGTCTGTCACTTGAGGGGACAAACTGCTTCATAAAAATACTTCTCCATTGCTCTCTTCACAGAACAGCTTTCACATCAGATGCTGGAAGCAAAGGTATTCTGGAAAGAACACTGAATTCAGACTCAGTATACATTATTGTCAGTACTGCTATTAACTCCTGGTATGAATTTGGGCAAACCACCTCAACAAATCTGACAATCAGCTTCCTCGTCCATAAAAGAAAATAAAAGTACTCCACAATTCTATGGAACTAGCATTATTCTTTTTTATGTCATAGCTTTTTATTTACAAGATATATGCATGGGCATTTTTCATTTTGCAAAACCTTTTGTTCCAACTTTTCTCCTCCTTTTCCCTACGCCTTCCCCCAGATGGCAGGTTGACCAATACATGTTAAATATGTTCAAGTATAAGTTAAATATAATATATGTATATATGTCCAAACAGTTATTTTGCTGTACAAAAAGAATTGGACTTTGAAATAGTGTACAATTAGCCTGTGAGGAAAATCAAAAATGCAGGCAGACAAAAATAGAGGGATTGGGAATTCTATGTAGTGGTTCATAGTCATCTCCCAGAGTTCTTTCCCTGGGTGTAGCTGGTTCATTTCATTACTGCTCTATTGGAACTGATTTGGTTCATTTCATTGTTGAAGAGGGCCACGTCCATCAGAATTGATTATCATATAGTATTGTTGTTGAAGTATATAATGATCTTCTGGTCCTGCTCATTTCACTCAACATCAGTTCATGTAAGTAAAACAGGTTAGGAATTATCTAGTCTGAATCATCTATTTTGAAAAGGGGAAACTGAGGCAAAAAGAGGGGAAGTTATATGGCTACAGTAATACTAGTAAGGGGCAGAGTTTAGACTGAAAACCAGTGGTGTTTTTTTTTAATCTCAAATCTATTGCATTATTCTCAAAATTCTATTTTGTCTCATTTTTCTTATTGTTTTAACTTTTAAAAAGTTATTGAAAGACAAGCTGGAATAGTATAATAAAGAATTTGGAATCAGAAATACTCTTGATTCTTCAACTTTTTTATAGGTTTGAAATTGGACAAATTACTTAACTTTGCAGTTTCTCTTCCTATAAAGTAGACCAGATAAAGTCTCTTCTAGTTTTAAGTCACTGAAATCATGTCTTTCTGATTATATAATAGATAATAGTCTCTGACTACTATAATATAAAACAAAAGGTTAGGTGGACTTTTGTGCAGGTGACTTATGAAAAGATATACAGGAGTCACTCAGTATAGATAGACATTATTTGATTATATTCTACATTGTTGGAGTGACTCATTGAATAGACTACAAATAAATGGGAATATTAGAATTATATTTACCTACATAAAGTGTAAGCCATATGAAAAGAGATTTTCTTCAATATTTCTCTATACCTTCAGTACCTAACATAATATCTTATATCTATAACAGGTGCTTAATAAATACTCATTACATGATTGATCAAGTGAATAAAGACATGGATTTCTAACTTTGATACACTGCTTTTAAGAAGCAGATTTTGTTGTTCAACCATTTTTCATTCATATCAGACTCTTTAGGGTAATATTTGAAATTTCCTTGACAAAAATAATTGCATCATTTGCATGCCCTTCTTCGGATCATTTTACAGATGAAGAAACTGAGATAAACAGGGTTAAGTGACTTTTTCTGAGGCATATCAGAGTAATCCCTGATTTGGTGTATTGTTAGCACAGCAAAAGATTAGTCACTTCTCTGTTGCTATGTTGATTTGGATTCTCTCTGCTCCTTCTGATTTTTTCCCCTTTACTTTTCTGGAACCCAGTTCTGTCTTTAGATTGCTGTGTACTAAAATCGATATATTCCAAGACTCCCTCTTAGCTTGCTTTCTCTGCTGATATGATGGTCCATCTCTTTCACCCAACTATTTTGATAATATTCCTTTTCAGCCAACTACTGATTACTATCTCTATTGCTAATTCTCAAGAGTCAGTTACTTCTGGTGATTATGAATTCAAAACTATCTTTATTCTAAAGGGTGTGTCTTTCAGGTGTTTGAAGAAAACTACAAATCTATGGAGCAACTCAGCCACAAAATAATTTCCTCCGGTGCTTTTTTTATTTTATTGTCTGTTCTCAGGGTCCGGGATTTACCAACTAAGCAGAGAGTTCAGATTAAGTACATCCTCAGGTGCTTCATGCATCATGGGTTTAAGATATCCTTAAGAGGAAGATTTCTTTGCAAAATAAGAGTATTTTTAAGATATGCACACACATCGATATTGGTTTTGGCATCAAGGGACTCTTGACTTTATTTTGTCAGCCACATTTCCTCTCTGAACAGAGGCAGCATACAACAATTGGATGAACAATGCTACAATAAACTCTCAGGGGGACATTCTTGAGGCTGAGCCGGTATGAGATCACATTATAAGTGTGTGGCTTGACCAGGCTTTTATTTCAGTAAGTGATCTCATTCATTTAGAACACTAATCATTTTACAAAGGAAACAGCATCACTTCCAAAATTGCAGCCAAAGGGGAAAAATAAATAAACAAACAAATATATGATCTTGTAAAGGTCCCCGTGTGTTTCTGCACTGGAAATTTCTATTTCTGTTTCAGCAGATTCAATGTACATTCTGAGATTACTAGTGAGAGTTATAAAAGAAGTCAATTTAATGGAAACAAATCACATTCCAGACTATAAAGCTTACTTACCTGTTTTTCTCTTTATTTTGCTTGATGTGGAGATAACTACCTTTTTCCTCTTGAAGTCCTTCTTTAAGAGGCTCATAAAACTTCCATTGCCACAACTTCCTTATTAAAAAATCTGTGATAAAAAAAAAAGCATAGGAATCATCTCAGGGGCTTGGACAAGAGGATGCCCAGACTTTTAGATGAAGAATGAACAATACACAGTAAATCTGAATGACCCTGGAGATTAGTGTGACTAAGTAGATACAATTCATAACCACACTTCTGTAATATGGCCTCTTATGTGGTAGTTCCTTCGGGAAATTTCTTCATATCCCAAAGGGTTTAAGTCTAACTCTTATTACACGTAATATATCACAATGTAACAGCAGCAGTAGTTGTAGCAGCAGCATTTTTAGGTTTACAAACTGATTTTCAAATCTTAAAACTTTTCTTCTTCTCACAAAAATTCTGGGAGGTATATTTTAATATTACCTCAATTTCCCAGATGAGGAAATTTGGCCAGGCAGAGGTTAAGTATTTTGCCCAGGTCACAAATTAGAAAGTTTCTTAGGCCAGATTTAAATTACAGGTGTTCTATGAATTGAACGACCCATCTGCCCTACTTCAGAAACACCTCCTAAGTGAAGCCTTTCCTGATGTCTAAAAGGCAGTGTGCATAAGACACTAAGACACTAGACCCTGGGGCCAGGAAGACTTGGATTCAAATTCTGCTTCAGATACTTGTTAGTTGTGTTACAATAGACAGGTCTCTTCATTTTCTTGTGCCACATTTTCTTTTTTCTGTATAATGAAAATTATCATAGAAACTGTTACAGGAGGATAAAAGGGGCAAAAAAGTATTAAATGAAAGTTGCATTTCTATTTCCCCAACCACTAATCTTCCCAGAGCCTTGTATTTGATTTGATTTGTATATATATATATATATATATATATACACACATATGTTTTTCTCCTCTCAATAGAAATAAGTTGCTCCGAGCTAAGGCTGCCTCATTTTTGTCTCCTAATGCCCAGCAAAGTGCCTAGAACACAGTAGACATTTAATAAATTATTGTTGATTGATTGCTCTGGTACATTCTTTAAATGTTCAGAGAAATGACATAATTTCAATCAGAAATAATGTAGTTGGGAAATAAATGCAGTTGCTGAATTTGCCTAATTATTTTTATTAAGTACATCAGAGACAAATTGATATTAGTTCAGAGAAAGGATATACTTTAAACAAAACCCCCCAAAAAGTTTCTTAGTATAAAAAAGGAGACAATAAAATATCTCTTTATGATTTAATTTTTTATAGTACTCCTTCCTCACGAACAAGACTGAAAAAGAGATAAACACCTCAAAAATAATTAATACTCTCTATTGCAGTGTTTTCCAAATTACAGAGTGTTTTCCTCACAAGTCTATGAGGTAGATAATCTCTTTCTATGTGGTATTTGATAATGGATGGAATGGTAGTGAGTCAGGAAGCCCTGAGTTCAAATCCCATTTAATTGTAAGTAACCCTGCAATTGTGACCTTGGACAAACTACTAATTTCTTTCACTCTCAACTTCTCTTATATTATTGTTCAGTCATTTTTCAGTTGTGTCTGACTCTTTGTAATTTCCCTCGGCAATCTCTTGGCAAGAATAATGGAGTGGCTTACCATTTCCTTCTCTAGCTCTTTGGCTGTTAAGTGACTAGGCCATATATGAACTCAGGAAGATGAGTGAGCTTTCTAACTCCAGGGAAACACTATCCACATCAACTCAGTTAACCTTCTTATGGAAAAAACATAATAACTGTTGTTGAGAGGATCAAAAAAGATATGATGTGTGAAATACAAAATCAGTGTTAGAATTTATTATTGTGAGTCAAGAATTGAAATCCCCAGAAAATGAAAAATTAAATAATTCATAAAAATTAATCAAGCAGAACTTTTTTGTTTAATTGGAGCTTCAAGACACTTCAGAGATGTGTCAGGATACCCCAAAGTTAAGGCAGAAGAATATAGGAGAAGGTGCTATCACTAGCAATGGCTTCTCCAGTCTCCCCTACTTTCTTAGAAGCCAGTAGCTTTGTTCTTGGTTTAACTGTCTGTTTTGTAGGAATGGCTGGAGATGAGGAAAAATTCATTTTTTGTGTTATGCCAGTTTCCTTTAATTGTTCTGCCTGTTTCCCTGATTTGTTCTCTCTCAATTTCCCTAAATTGTTCTACTTCAGTTTCCCTGAATTGTTCTGCCTCTATGGCAACCCCCCTTCCTGATCATTAGAACTGATATAAATTAGGATATAACTACCCCTGACCATTAGCATTCTGTGAATTGTAGAAAAGTTATTTAGAGATAAGTATATCTTCTATTTTAGATATCCTGGCTCTTAGGTTCTCCTAAGTTATCAGAATTTGTGATCCTCACTCCCAACCTGTCAGAAGCAAATTTATGGTTCGTTCCTGAAAAGTTCCTGCTCACCAGTAGTCTCCACCCTCTGCTTTGTTCCCCTGATCACTAGAGCCCTATAAAAATCCTTGGAATTCTTCACTCATTGCTGGATACTTTGAGACTTATTCAGCCCTGGGGGCAACATGGATTCTGTTTTGCCCCCAGCACAATCTCTCCCTCTCAAATAAAATATTAAAAACTCTTTAATCTCTATCTTGCCTCAGTTTCTCCAGCATTACATTTGGAGACAGCTCTGCCTGAACCTGGAAATACAGACTCATCTATTCTCAGTATTTCTTCTTGCAATGGACCAAGTAAGAGTAGTATGTAGTAATCACAGCCCTCACTGAGTGGAAGGAAGGTGAACCTTTTGAGAAAGTGGCTGAATTTCCCTTCACAGTTCTGTTAATCTTGAAGGATTAGGTTTTCTAACACTATGATTTAGGAGTGCCTATCATGGAGATATCATCAGCTTTTGGTACTTAAATCTCATCAAGACTCAATAACCTTTGCCCTTCTGAAGAAAGAACCAGAAATCTCATCCCAAAGGCCATATTTAAAGAGTCCCCAGAAGCATAGCCAAATCTTTCTATGCATGTTCAGATAATCTATCTGAACACACAGATGTAAGATAATTTTGCTTTACCTTCTTCCCTCCCCACATCCAGTGTATTTCTTTATTCCTCTTTTTTGTTGTTTTTTGAAAATCATCACAACTTTACAGAACCATTCCCAAGCCTTTCTGTATAATTAGACTTTCTCTGTGATTCTGAAGATGACAGGTTCAGAAGTGACACACATATCAATTTAGCAATAAGCAGATTTATCTATGTCTTGTCCCTTATTATTGTTAATTTGTGTTTATCTTTTTATGTTGCTCTTAATCCCTGTGTTTGAACTTCAAAGATTCTTTGCAGCTCTGCTTTTTCCATCAGGTATGCTTAGAAGGCATCTATTCCATTAAATATTCATTTTTTTCACTATATGATTCACTTGGTTATTTGGGGATTAAGTTATTCTTGGTAACTAAAGACTATCTTGTACCTTTTGAATATTGTATTACAAACTGTCCATTTTATGGTAGTGACTCCTAATTTGTCTGTGATTCTTACTATTTTCTTCAGTAATAAAGTCTTTTCTGGCTGCTTAAAACATTTTGGAGTTTTTTAATTTTAATTAAATTAATTAATTAATTAATTAATAATTTAATTTAATTCTAAATTTTTGGCAAAAGCTTTCTTTGGACTTCCCATTTTGTCATTTTTTTTTGTTTCTATGTCCACTTTACTCTCTATTTGTAACAGAACTGGGCTAGCATCTTTTGTTTTCTCATACCATTCTTATCCCCCTTCCCCCAATCTATTTTCCAGGTTACTGGGTGTTATTGTTAGATACCTTACCTTTTATTCAATTGTTTTTGTTAGATATCTTACATTTTATTCTATTATATTTTGACTTTATTGTCTCATGAAGTCGTTAGATTCCATTTCTTCCATTCTGATATTTATAAACTTTGTTATTTAAATAAGATTTTGTGCCTCTTGTTCTGAATCATTAATTTCCTTTCTAATTTTTCCTCTTTATTTCTAATATCTTTTTAAATTTTATTTCTTTTGCAATTTCCTTTCATTTATTAAAAAAATCCTTTTACTTTATTTCTTCCAAGATTTTCAGAAGAATTTGTGATTTGTGTATATTCTGTTTTTCTTATATGAGTCTTGGATAAATTTCCTTCTGTTTTTGTTTTTGTTGTTGTTGTTTTGAGTGTTCCTTTACAGCATGATAGCTTTTTATGGTAGGTTGTTATTGTATATGTATGTATATATTTGCTTATTTTTCCTGGCTTCAGACTTAATATTAGGACTAGGCTTTGTGATTAAGGATCTAGGGAAGGTCTGGGTTATTCTTATTTTGGGGAAGTATTAAGTGACTTGCTATTCCAACATCTCAAGGACAATTCAACCTTACATAGTAAGGAAGATACTGCAAATTATCTACTCACTATGATGGAGATTATTGTATAAAAATAATGCACATACACACACACAAATGGAGAATGAAGAAGGAAAAAAAAAACTTTTTTTTTTATTTCTATGACCAGTCATTTTTATTTTATTTTATTTTTATAATAGTTTTTAATTCTTTAAAATACATGCACAGATACTTTTCAACATTCACCCTCACAAAACTTTGTGTTCTAAATATTTCTACCTCCCTCTTCCCCTTCTCCTCCCCTAGACAGCAAGTAATCAAATATAGGTTAAATATATGAAATTATTTTAAACATACTTCCACATTTCTCATGTTACAAAGAAAAATTAGATCAAAAGGAGAAAAAATAAGAAAAAAAAAACAAGCAAGCAAACAACAACATCAACAACAAAGGTGAAAATACTATGTTATGATTCCCATTGAGTCCTCTCTCTGGATGCAGATAGCTTTACATCACAAGGGTATTGGAATTGCCCTGAATTACCTCATTGTTAAAGAGAGTTAAGTCTGTCACAATTGATCATCACATAATCTTATTGTTGCTGTGTACAAAGTTTTCTAAAACAACATATTTTTAATGGTAAAAGTTGCATTTTATTTGAACTTTGAAGTTTTGATCCTGTCTGTTCTTGACAGTATCTTTGTTCAGAGAGCAAATAAAAAAGTCAATCTCAGTTTGGGTAATGGTAAAATGAATCCTAACCTTTATAAAGTTAGGGCTTATTTCTTTAATTGGTTATTTTTTTTCAAAGCCATATTAATTTTTCTTCTCTTATTTCCCCAAGGAAATAAGTCCTTGTTAGTCATAAAAATGATGCCAAGTAACAAATTGCACCATCCCTCTTCCTGTGATCTAAAAACCCACAGTCAGTTCCCAAATTTTTACACAACACTTCCCTTAAAACATCACAAAGATTGTTGGAATGGAGGAAGTGAGGTGAATCCTGAATACAAAAAGAAGCACAGTCTGGGAGAAGACCAAACAGAGTAGTATAAGGAACAAAGGGATGATAAAATTGAATTTATTTGAAAAAAATTGAAAAGGAAAATGACATATGAGGACATTAAATGAAGATGCATGGCTTCCATGGGGCTCTGGAACAGGGCGTGGTATCAACCATAAAAAAAAAAAAAAATCCATGTAGACCTTCCCTAATAAAGCATAGAAATCCTCTATTTGGAAACATTATCTACACTCTGTAGGATTTTTCCCCTTTATTTGCAGGTGACATTTTATCCCAGAAAATTGGTAAATAGCAGATGTTTGTACTGTATTTGCCAGCAGGTTGATGCTCCCCTGCAAACTGCTTTTAGCCAAAGCAGCCTTTGGGATTCTATTAAAATGCTACACTAGAGTTTATTTTTTATTTTTTGCTGTGACTGTGATTCAAGTTTGACTTGAGGTCCAAAGTCAAATATATTTGCTGGTTTCAGTGAGGTCTCTTATAGAAAGGAATCTACATGGAATTCAGTGTCAGTTCAAGAAAAACCTTGGCCAAAGTTTTCATGATGAATGAAATACAACAGCCTCAAGTCCCTCTAGGTCGAGCTGGAGGGTAGTACTTAGAGAAATGTATTTAGTGACAGATCGAATAGGGCAGCAATACATGTTATTTTCAAGTATATTGAAAAATAACCAGAGATGTGGGAATCAGCACAATATACGTCCTGACCTTGAACTAGTTAGGGTTGAAAGGAAGCATTGGGTTGAATATTCATCAAAGCACACAACAAAATAGCGCTGCTTTTGTCAAACCAGAAAATTCTCATTAGTGGAAACAATCTGGGTAGAGAAAACAAGACAGGCTAAGGTCCTAGTGAGATTTAATTAAAAGTTGGTATAAAATGGGATTTCAGAAACTAAAAAATTTTAAACCATCTTGGTTTGATATAGTAGTTCTTCTAGGATCTCATTAGCCTTGGTATCCTCCTTCTTAGTATAGATAATAACCTATCCACATTTTTTCACCTTGTCTAATTCTTTGTACTTTCTATAACTGTTCCATGGAAGATCTGTTCAGTGTGAGACGGCCTTCTTCTGACTTTTTAAATATTTCATTGGACTACTTCTATCTATTATTCCTTAATCTCACTAAATCACCAGTTTATCTCTTTGTCCATCACCTGTCCTTAATGTCATTTATATTACTTACATAAAATTCCTCCTTTGGGAATATCCAACAGACTACCAACATTTCTCACTCTATGGTCCTTTGAAATGCCTGAGATTAGTAGTCTTCTGAGATTGGGGTGTCCCATGACTGCCAGCCAAATGGCTAGAACAATTCTGGTACAATATTAGTTAGTTATTATGATCAGGTATTGCTCTAGGTTCATCTTAGTCTACTGGTACTGACATTGATAGTATATTCTTTACAAGATGTATGTTCCATATTGCTACACTAATGAAGCCCTTTTTTCTAGCACCAAATTATGCCTTGTTGTGTATTTTTGTCCTATCTTGATTAATTATCTAACTGATACCAAAAAGATGGCTTATTAATGAAAAGATTCACTTTAATTTAACCTTTATAACGGCAACCAGGGGAGGAAGGGAAAGAAAGACAGATAGATGGACAGACAGATATAGAGACAAAGGGAGACCATAGAGACAGAAACAGAGAAATCCAGAAAGACAGAGACTAAAATAGAGAAACAGAAATAGAAACAGAGAAACAGAGAGAGATAGAGATAGAGACTAGAGGGTGGGAACTAGAAACAAAGGAACCAGAAGAGATTACAATGAGATTTAGATTCATTTTCCTAGAGGGAGCAGTCATGTATGTTAACATGGGCCCTGATGTATTCCAGAGATGGTATCAGAGATTGGCAGCAGAGATAAAAATGTAAAGAGTTCATGGTTAAGATGAAAGCTATAGGGATGGGATTTGGAAACACTGTAGTGGCAATGTGAAAGTTATAGGCATTCTTAGATTCAACTGAGTTGTTGGACTAAGCAAAAATGGGATCCAAGGAGCATCCAGAACAACTGCTAATACAAGTGCAAACAAATAAAATAAATAGTCCGTGAAAAGCTCCTATAAATACAAACCATGTTTTAAAACCAAAGCTATGAATTTATGTGAAACAGGATCAATGAAGGCTTCTCAAATAAATTCTTTGGTTCATGAATAAATGAAAAATTAGTTAAGTGTTTACTATGTGCCAATCACTGCTCTAAGTGCTAGGCATACAACTGTAAATAAGCAAGAACTTACCTTTTAATGAAAAAAAAAAAAAGCATGTAGAGGGAACTAATGGAGGATGATTGAAACTTTTGCCTGGTTCTATGGTTTGAAAAGTGGTATTAACAGTTTCAGACAACATAAGGGAAATTTCCAGATATTAGGATGCCAGGGTTTCAGGGCTAAAGTCTAAATTTCAGTGATATGGAGCTGAAAAGATTAACCAAAGTGTAAGAGGCATAGTTTGGAATGATTATCATTTGGTTTTCCTTATAGAAACAAGAGAATTGATCTCATGCCTTAGACTTCATGACAAAATGAAAATATCCCTCAAATATGATGTAATCACTAAGGAATTTTTTTAAATGAATATAGGACTAAATGAATTTGACCATAAAAGCCTTTGCAAAACCTTTGAATGACTTAAATCATATCCCATTAAGTATAACAGAGAAATCCCCTTATCTCTCCAGTAGGTTCCCATAGACCTTTACAGTATTCCACACTAACTTGGGAAAGCATGAATATTTTTCTCCCCTAGGGAATCAAATACAAACTCCCTTTTGTTATGCAATTTAGTACAATTTAGCAAACCTTCTAGGCACTGTGCACAGGTTTTATTCCATCAACAAAATGAAATCACAAATACTCTAGACTGTTTTCAATTTTGTCTTTATATCTCAGAGATCAGCACAATGCCTAGTGTATATTAGGAAGTTAATAAATAAATTGTGAATGAATGAAGAAAAAATGCTAGATTTTGAAAATAGAAAAACAAGAACAACAACAAAAATATTCCTGTCCTCAAGGTTCTTATTTTCTCCTGATAAAACCAAATGTATGTAAAATTAGGTAAATAACAAAGCATATATAAACAGATAGCTAGGTGACTCAGCGGATAGAACACTAGGCCTGGAGTCAAGAAGACTTGAATATTGAATTCCAATCCAACCCTAGATACTTACTAGCTTTATGATCATGGTCATAGGATCACCTATGTCTTCCTTAGACTCTATTTCTGTAAAATGGGGATAAAATACCTGTATCTCAAAATTATTATGGGGATCAAATGAGATGATGTATGTGAAATGCTTTGAAAATATTATTTTTGAATGATTTCTAAAGGTAGAGAATTCTAACAATTGGGGGATCAAGTATTGCCTTCTTATGAATTTTGACTCATCTATTAGTTACTGTGGTATTGCCCCTTGCTTTTCCACTGTTTCTTTGTTGATCAAAGATATTCTTACCAGTTAACTTTGCTTCAGGTTATTGTCATCTCTGCAGACTACGTGGTTCTTGGAGAGGTCACAGGAAAGTCCTGTTCTCCTTCCTACAGGAACTCAATTCAAGTGTTTTTGTGACCACTCTTTGTTCTTGGATCTCTTGCTTCTTTAGGTCTACTTTAAAAAGATGAACTCAGGTATGAACAAGGTGAATGAACAACCATAATTTTGAATCCAAGTGTCATAGGCCTTAAAGTGTTCTAAACTATTTTTCATATCTCAGAAGGATATACTCTTCTGCCTATTGTTTCCATAACTTCTATTCTTCCTTAGTAATTTCTTATTGCTGTGCCTTCCATGTCATTTATAGAGAGTTTATCTTTATATATTTTATACCTACTAGTTGTCTATAAAATGAAAATTAACAATCACTATATATCCTAATGTAATATTCATACCTCATTATTGAGTATAGTTTATCTGTCAAAAATATCAAAATTAAGATTATATTTCTATCATGTATAGATTGAAGAAATTCAATAAATGACATTATGTTTGATCTTTACATGTTAAAAAATTGACAACATAATGTATTTCCTTTTTATTTTTCCACTTACCAAAACCACATTAATCCCTCAGCTAGCATTATTCTTTATATCCCTTAATTACCCCCCTCCATCAATATAGAATCAGTGACTATTATACAGGACAATGTAATTAGGAGATACAACTTGTAATGGACAATCTAACTATGGACAGGTGCATATTAGCATGCATGCACAACACATGATCATGCATGCATGCATAAATATATGTAGCTATAACTATAGATCTGCATATGTTTGGACATATGTATGTGTATGTAAACTTATATGATCTATACACACATATATATTGCATGTTTGGATAGATATCAAATAAGTAATAAATTCCTTATCTTCCCACCATGAATATCTCTAGAGTCCATTGTAGTACTTGTAATACTAATTTGGCAGATTCTTGGGGATAAAATGCTTTGCAGATGTATACATTGACATTGATGCAAAAAAAGAGATAAGCCTTTGTTTTAGAGAGAAATTACATACATTATTTTTGATATGCATAAATTTGTGAACTATACAACTTTTTGAATGTAATACTTCCTACATTCCTCCCTTTCAATTGTGACACCAGATAATAGTCTGTAAGCAGAGTTTCTATAAGACTTATTCCCTGAGAGACAAAAATCTATAGGATATGTTTTCAAATTCACATTCTAGTCTGGATAGCAGGCATTCTTTATCCACCTTTTTTCCCCCTGCATGCATATATAAGTCAAACTCCTTTGAGTGATTATTTATCCCATTAGGAAGATTTGCAACATTACAGATTATCTTGTTAACATGACAATACTTTTTTTTTTTCCTGAAAAGAACATCATTCTTCCATTTAGACTCTAATCTATGCATTTTATATGACAGAGGCAATCATCTTTAGTGAGAATATCTTCATAACTGAACTCCTTATCTTTCTCTCTATACTGACCTCCCAGTTTCTCATGCTAGAAACTTAACAGTCATCCTGGACTTCTCATAATCTCCCATCCCTTATATCTTCTCTTCATTTCTTATCTGGCTGTACTTTTTGGGAATTTTTCTAATTGATTTTTTCACTATGCCCCTTTCTCCTTCCCATTGCTTCATTTCAATTTCCTTTTGAGTGTTGACTTTTCCTATTAGATTATAAATTCCTTGAGGGGAGAAACTATGTTTGTTTTTTGATGTTTGTATCCCTAGAACTTAGCACAATTAACTAACATATCATTGGAACTGAATAAATTTTTGATTTATTGATATATACCTTGTTTGATTTGGATAACCAAAACATTATTGGAAAAAGTAATTTTGATTATTATATGTTTCTAAGAATTACTTATGATTTGGATCTATACATGGGATATGCTTAGTTGCAGGAGATCCTTTAGCTTGAATTTTGCCCTGTGAAATTAAAAGCACACGGTTAACACAATAGGATTTTATATTCTATACACATTCCAGTTAATTGTGTGACTTTAAAGAAAACATCTGCTAGAGAGTATAATTTGATAAAATAAGTTCCTAGCATCATGATAATTTTTAATTTATTTGCATGTTATTTCATAAAATTTCATAAAATTCATAAAAAGTGAATATGCAAATATTTCTTGTAAAATATGCAGAATAAATATGCAAAATGTTTTCTTGAATTTGTTTTTTCAGCTGTAATAACTTGATTCCACACATCCACATACCCCTGACACTAAAAGCTTCTGATAGACTCTTTTCTTTCATATATGTCAAAAATAACCCATTAACATGGTCCAAAATTGTACCTCTCTTTGGTGTATATTGAACCTAATCCATTGATCTGTTCTTTTTTTTTCTTTGGAGCCATGTCTAGCACATAGCAATTTGGGAACTTGATAATCTAATACAAATATAGTGACTCTTGCATCAGTGCTGGAGAGAATAGTTTATTATAACAATCTTGACAAACTGCTTCTCTTTTGTTTTATATCTGACCAGTTACATTCTTAAATTACAATCAACTTAATTGTCTCTCCTGACAAGATTTCTTCTTTCTTCATGAAAAAAAAAAAAAAAAAACTTGCTTTTTCTTCCTCCACTTCTCATTACTTTAGAAAATCATGGAGGAGGCGGAGCCAAGATGGTGGAGAAGGCACACACGAATTTCTAAGCTCCTCTCATTCCCCTCATAACCAACTATTTAATTCATCTTCAAAAATAGCTCTTCACTGCTTAAATTCATGAAGATTAGAAGCACTATAACTTACCAGCCAGAAGTCAATCTGGAAGATCGCCAGGAAAGGTTTGTCCTGAAGGGCCAGGAACAGACTAGCACAGGCAGGGAGAGACTAGGCTCCTGAGCAGACCAGGGGTGGGGGTGATCTCTGTGGCTAGAGAAGTTATAGAGACAACTCTGGTATAGGCTAACTGCTCTGCCTTGATTATAAAGCAGTAAACTGGCAGAGAAATTAAAGCCTAAAACAGAGGGTACTCTAAAAAATGCCAGAACCTAACAAGATCAGGCTGAAACCACTCAAACCCAGAAGTGACTCAGGCAGATTGTAACACAGCCCTGCAGCTACATCCTGCAGTTTGGGGCTTTTGTGGGGGCAGTTACAAACCCGAACAGCAGGGGAGCCGCAGCCTAGGCAGCCTCTAATCAGCACAGTGGGGGGCTCAGCCTGGGGCAATAGAACTTCCCCAGCAGACTGTGCTTCCCTGGGCAGAGACATATCCAGTCCCTGCAGGGCCATTCACTGCTCAGCTGCTAATACCCACAGCCCCAAGGCAGGATTTGGCTTGGGGTAGTGAAATTCTCACTGCTCAATGTCTAGCCCCAGGGCAGTCATTATCTCACACAGCACTGGCACTTTCCTAGCTTGGCCCTGCAGGCCTAAGTTACTTCCAGGTGGGGATGTCTTTCTCAGAGCCCTCCAGTACCTCACTGCTTTTTGCAGCCGGCTAGCAGGACAGTTACCCGTCCCTACACTATTCACTGCTCTGCAGAGAAAGCTGGTAACCTCTTGGCCTTGAAGGCAGACCCTACAGACTTTAACAAAATGAGTAAAAAAATTCAAAGGACGATTGATAGTTTCTATTTGGAAAGAGAATAGCGTTTCAACCCTGAAGAGACTAATAGCAGACATTCTCCAGACAATTGTTGGTCCCCAATACAAAAAGGTTCTCCTAGAAGAGATTATTAAAAACCTTAAAAGAGAACTAGAAGAAAAATGGGGAAAAGGAAAGAGAAGTTATGCAAGAGAGTACAGAAAAGACATATAACTCACTAAAAGAAAAATTTGATAAAGTGGAAAAAGAAAGCAACTTCCTGAAATGTGAATTGGAAAAGGTAAAAAACTCCAAAGAAGTGCAGAGAAACAGAATTTGTGAATTAGAAAAAGAAAATAACTCATTAAAAAAAAATTAGTGAAGTGGAAAAAAAAATTCCAGAGAACAAAACAACTCATTTAAAAACTCAATCGGACATACACAAAAAGAAGTTAAAAAAGCTAATGAAGAAAATAACTCACTAAAAATCAATTAGAACTGAACAAATAAAAATGACTGATTCGTTGAAACAGGAGGAATCAGTCAAGCAAAACCAAAAAAATGAAAGATTGGAAAAAAATGTCAAATATTTACTTGGAAAAACAACAGACCTGGAAAATAGATCTAGGAGAGATAACCTGAGGATCATCAGACTACCCGAAAATTGTGATGAAAAAAAGAGCCTAGATACTATTTTACAAGAAATCATCAAAGAGAACTGACAAGAAGTAATAGAACTGGAAGGTAACATAGGCGTTGAAAGAATCCATCAAACACCTTCTGAAAAAGACCCAAAAATAAAGACTCTGAGGAATATTGTGGCCAAACTTCAGAATTTTCAGACTAAAGAAAAAATTTTACAAGCAGCCAGGAAAAAACAGTTCAAAATAACAAGGTGCTACAATAAGGGTCACACAAGATTTGGCTGCCTCAAAATTAAAAGATCGAAGGGCCTGGAATTTGATATTCCAAAAAGCAAAAGAACTTGGAATGCAGCCAAGAATAAACTACTCAGCTAAGCTGAGCATTTTTTTCCATGGAAGAAGATAGACATTTAATGAAACAGAGGAATTCCATCTGTTTCTAAGGAAAAAAAACAGACTTAAACAAAAAATTTGATCTCCAACAACAGGATGCAAGAGAAGTAGAAAAAGGTAAAAGGAACTCTTGAGAACTGTATTTCTGTTGTAGATATACATAAAAACCACATGTATAATTTGATTCTACTGATATAGCATAAAAAAGGGAAGTAAAAATGGAAAGGGGATAGTGTTAGAAAAAGGGAAAAGGGGTTATAAAAAGAGGGAAACTACATGTGACAATGAGTCAGAGGAAACCTATCATATCTGAGGGAACTTAGAGAAGGGGAGGAACATTGTGCAAATCTTACTCTTATCAGAGTTGGCTCAAAGAGGAAATAAGTGACATATTTGTTTTACAGAGAATCTTCTCTCACCTCATTAAAAAGTGGGAGAGGAAAATGAAAAAGGAAAAAGAGTAATAAGGGAAGGGTACAAGAAAGGGGAAGGGATTCAAAGGGAGGAGGAAGGGATACCAAAAAGGGAGATCTGGGTGACACAAGTGGGACCAATAAGTTTAATACTAGGGAAGGGGGGAAGGAGGGCAAGAAAAAGAAAAGAATAATCTGTGGATATTAGGATGGCAGGAAATACAGAATTAGTAATTGTAACCGTAAATATGAATAGGATGAACTCTCCCATAAAGAGGAGGCAGATAGCAGACTGGATCAAAAGTCAGAACCCTACAATATGTTGTTTACAGGAAACACATTTAAAACAGGGAGATACATACAGAGTAAAGGTAAAAGGATGGAGCAGAATCTATTATGCTTCAGGTGAAGTCAAAAAAGCAGGGGTAGCCATCCTTATCTCAAATCAAGCAAAAGCAAAAATTGATCTAATTAAAAGAGATAAGGAAGGAAGTTATATCTTGCTAAAGGGTACTATAGACAATGAAGCAATATCAGTATTAAACATATATGCACCCAAGTAGTATAGCATCTAACTTTTTAAAAAAGAAGTTAAGAGAGGTGCGAGAAGAAATAGACAGACAGCAAAACTATAATAGTGGGAGATCTCAATCTTGCACTCTCAGATTTAGATAAATCAAATGACAAAACAAATAAGAAAGAAATTAAAGAGGTAAATAGAAAATTAGAAAAAATTAGATATGACAGATCTCTGGAGAAAACTGAATGTTGACAGAAAGGAGTATACTTTCTTCTCAGCAATGGAACCTACACAAAAATTGACCATATATTAGGACATAAAGACCTCAAAATTAAATGCAGAAAGGCAGAAATAGAAAATGCTTTCTTTTCAGATCACAATGCAAAAAAAACTACATTCAACAAAAAGTTAGGTGTAAATAAACCAAAAAGTAATTGGAAACTAAATAATCTCATCTTAAAGAATGATTGGGTGAAACAGCAAAATATAGACACAATTAATAATTTCACGCAAGATAATGACAATGGTGAGATATCATAACAAAATTTGTGGGATGCAGCCAAAGTGGTAATAAGGGGAAATTTTATATCCTTAATGGCTTACTTGAATAAAATAGAGAAAGAGAAGGTCAATCAATTGGGCCTGCAACTTAAAAAGCTAGAAAAAGACCAAATTAAAAACCCCCAATGAATTACTAAACTTGAAATTCTTAAATTAAAAGGAGAAATTAATAATATTGAAAGTAAAAAAACTATTGAACTAATAAATAAAACTAAGAGTTGGTTTTTATGAAAAAAAAAGCAATAAAATTGACAAACCTGATTAGAATCTGATTAGAAAAAGGAGAGAGGAAAATCAAATTAATAGTCTTAAAAATGAAAAAAAGGGAGAACTTTCCACCAATGAAGAAGAACTTAAAGAAATAATAAGGGGTTACTTTGCCCAACTTTATGCCAATAAATTTGATAATCTAAGTGAAATGGATGACTACCTCCAAAAATATAGGCTTCCCAGATTATCAGAGGAGAAAGTAAATTGCTTAAATAGTCCCGTTTCAGAAAAAGAAATAGAACAAGCTATTAATCAACTCCCTAAAAAAAAAATCCCCAGGAGCAGATGGTTTTTTAACATGTGCATTCTACCAAACATTCAAAGAACAATTAGTCCCAATGCTTTATAAACTATTTGAAAAAATAGGAAATGAAAGAATCCTACTAAATTCCTTTTATGACAGACATGGTACTGATACCTAAACCAGGTTAAAAACAGAGGGAAAAAAAGTATAGATCAATCTCCCTAATGAATATTGATGCTAAAATCTTAAATAAAATATTAGCAAAAAGACTACAGAAAATTATCCCCAGGATAATACACCATGATCAAGTAGGGTTTATACCAGGAATGCAGGGTTCAATATTAGGAAAACTATCAGTATAATTGGCCATATTAATAACCAAGGTAACAAAAACCATATGATCATCTCAATAGAGGCAGAAAAACCATTTGATAAAATCCAAAATCCATTCCTATTAAAAACACTTGAGAGTATAGGAATAAATGGACTTTTCCTTAAAATAATCAGTAGCATCTATTTAAAATCAGCAGTAAGCATCATATGCAATGGGGACAAACTGTGACGATTCCCAATAAGATCAGGAGTGAAAAAAGGTTGCCCACTATCACCATTACTATTTAATATTGTATTAGAAATCCTAACTTTGGCAATAAGAGTTGAGAAAGAGATTAAAGGAATAAGAATATACAATGAGAAAACCAAATTATCACTCTTTGCTGATGATATGATTTTTTTTCATTTGATTTTTTTTCATTAATTCCCTTGAAATTCATAACCTTTTTTTCCATATAAACTTTGTTGTTATTTTTCTAGGTCATCAAAATAGTTTTTTGGGGAGCCTTGATTGGTATAGCGCTAAATGAATAGATCAGTTGAGGTGGTATTGTCATCTTTATTATATTTGCTTGCCCAATCCAAGAGCATTTAATATTTTTCCAATTGGTTAGATCAGACTCAATTTGTGTGGAAAGTGTTTTGTAGTTTTGCCTCATAAAGTTTATATTTTTCCTTGTCAGGTAGATTCCTAAATCTTTTATACTATCAGTAGTTACTTTAAATGAAATTTCTCTTTGTAACTCTAAATGTTGGATTTTGTTAGTGAGATATAAGAATGTTGATGTCAGGCCTGGAGAGACTTACACGAACTGATGCTAAGTGAAATGAGCAGGACCAGGAGATCATTATATACTTCAACAACAATACTAGATGATGACTAGTCCTGATGGATCAGGCCATCCTCAGCAACAAGATCAACCAAATCATTTCTAATGGAGCAGTAATGAACTGAACTAACTATACCCAGAAAAAGAACTCTGGGAGATGACTAAAAACCATTACATTGAATTCCCAATCCCTATATTTATGCACACCTGCATTTTTGATTTCCTTCACAAGCTAATTGTACAATATTTCAGAGTCTGATTCTTTTTGTACAGCAAAATAACGTTTTGGTCATGTATACTTATTGTGTATCTAATTTATATTTTAATATATTTAACATCTACTGGTCATCCTGCCATCTAGGGGAGGGGGTGGGGGGGTAAGAGGTGAAAAATTGGAACAAGAGGTTTGGCAATTGTTAATGCTGTAAAGTTACCCATGTATATATCCTGTAAATTAAAGGCTATTAAATAAAAATAAAAAAAAAATAAAAAAAAAAAAAAAAAAAGAATGTTGATGTCTTATGTGGGTTTATTTTGTATCCTACAATTTTGCTAAAGGTGTGGATTATTTCTAATAGCTTTTTAGTAGAATCGCTGGGGTTCTCTAAGGATACCACCATATCAGCAAAGAGTGATAATTTGGTTTCCTCATTACCTACTCTAATTCCTTTACTCTCTTTCTCATTGCCAAGGTAGCATTTCTAATACAATATTGAATAATAATGGTGATAGTGGGCAACCTTGTTTCACTCCTGATCTTATTGGGAATGATTTCATTTATCCCCTTTATATATGATGCTTACTGATGGTTTTAAATACATGCTACTGATTATTTTAAGGAAAAGTCCATTTATTCCTATACTCTCAAGTGTTTTTAATAGGAATGGATGTTGGATTTTATCAAATGCTTTTTCTGCCTCTATTGAGATGATCATATGATTTTTGTTAATTTGGTTATTAATACGGCCAATTATACTGATAGCTTTCCTAATATTGAACCAGCCCTTCATTCCTGGTATAAATCCTACTTGATCATGGTGTATTATCCTGGATTTTCTGTAGTCTTTTTGCTAATATCTTATTTAAGATTTTAGCATTAATATTCATTAGGGAGATTAGTCTATAATTTTCTTTCTCTGTTTTCAACCTACCTAATTTTGGTATCAGTAACATGTCTGTCATAAAAGGAATTTGGTAGGACTCCTTCATTCCCTATTTTTTCAAATAGTTTATATAGCATTGGGGATAATCGTTTTTTAAATGTTTGGTAGAATTCACATGTAAATCCATCTGGTTCAGGGAATTTTTTCTTAGGGAGTTGATTAATAGCTTGTTCTATTTCTTTTTCTGAAATGGGACTATTTAAGCAATTTACTTCCTCCTCTGTTAATCTGGAAGCCTATATTTTTGGAGGTAGTCATCCACTTCACTTTGGTTATCATATTTATTGGCATAAAGTTGGACAAAGTAAGTCCTTATTGTTTCTCTAATTTCCTCTTCATTGGTGAAAAGTTCTCCCTTTTCATTTTTAAGACAACTAATTTGATTTTGCTCTCTCCTTTTTCTAATCAAATTTACCAAAGATTTATCTATTTTATTGTTTTTTTCATAAAACCAATGCTTAGTTTTATTTATTAGTTCAATAATTTTTTTTACTTGCAATATTATAAATTTCTCCTTTTAAATTTAGAATTTCAAGTTTAGCATTTGATTGGGAGTTTCTAGCTTTCTAAGTTGCAAGCTCAATTCATTGATCTTTTCTTTCTCTATTTTATTCAAGTAAACCTCTAAGGATATAAAATTTCCTCTTATTACTGTTTTGGCTGCATCCCACAAATATTGGTATGCTGTGTCTTTGGTGTCATTTTCTTGAGTGAAATTATTAATTGTGTTTATAATTTGCTGTTTCACCCAATCATTCTTTAAGATGAGATTATTTAGTTTCCAATTATTTTTTTTGGCTTATTTCTCCCTAACTTTTTGTTGAGTGTAGTTTTTATTGCATTGTGATCTGAAAAGAAAGATTTACTATTTCTGCCTTACCGCATTCAATTTTGAGGTTTTTACATCCTAACATATGGTCAATTTTTGTATAGGTTCAATGAATTGCTGAGAAGAAAGTATATTCCTTTCTGTTTCTATTCAGTTTTTTCCAAAAATCTATCATACTTAATTTTTCTAATACTCTATTTATCTTTTTAATTTATTTCTTATTTGTTTTGTGGTTTGATTTATCTAATTCTGGAAAGTGCAAGGTTTACTTCTCCCACTATTACAGTTTTGCTGTCTAATTCCTCTGGCAACTCTCTTAACTTCTCCTTTAGGAAGTTAGATGCTATACCTCTTGGTGCATATATGCTTAGTATTGATAATGCTTCATTGTGTATGCTACCATTTAGCAAGATATAGTTTCCTTCCTTATCTCTTTTAATTAGATCAATTTTTTTTCTTTTGCTTGATCTGAGATAAGGATGTCTACTCCTGCTTTTTTGAGTTCCCCTGAAGCATAATAGATACTGTTCCAGCCACTTTACTCTGTATGTATCTTACTGCTTTAAATGTGTTTCTTGTAAACAACATATTATCAGGTTTTGACTTTTGTTCCAGTCTTCTGTCTGCCTCTGCTTAATGGTAGAGTTCATCTCATTCACATTTATGGTTAAATTTTCTAATTCTGTATTTCCTGCCATCCTAATATCAACAGACTATGCTCTTATTTTTCTTCCCCTTCCAACCCTCTTCCCCAGTTTTAAACATATGGGCCCCACTTGTATCACACTGCTCACCCTCTTTAGGATCCCTCCCTCCCCCCTTTGAATATCTTCCCCTTTCTTGTACCCTTTCCTTATTACTTTTTTCATTTTTCTGTTTCCTCTCCCCCTTTTTAATGAGGTGAGAAAAGATTCTTTGTAAAACAAAAATGTCCATTATTTTCTCTCTGAGCCAACTCTGATGAGAGTAAGATTCACACAATGTTCTTCCCCCTCTCTAAATTCCCTCAGATATAATAGGTTTCCTTTGCCCCTTTATTGGATGTAGTTTCCTTCTTTTTATCCCCCCTTTCCCCTTATTCTGCCACTATACCCTTTCCATTTCCACTTCCCCTTTTTATGTTATATTTGTAAAATCAAATTATACATGTAGTCTTTATGTATATCCACAACAGAAATACAGTTCTCAACAGTTCCTTTTACCTTTTTCTGCTTCTCTTGAATCCTATGTTTGGAGATCAAATTTTTTGTATACTTCTGGTTTTTTTCCTTAGAAACACGTGGAATTCATCTGTTTCATTAAATGTCTATCTTCTTCCTTGGAAGAAAATGCTTAGCTTGACTGGGCAGTTTATTCTTGGCTGCATTCCAAGTTCTTTTGCCTTTCGGAATATCAGATTCCAGGCCCTTAAATCCTTTAATGTGCAGGCAGCTAGATCTTGGGTGATCCTTATTGTGGTTTCTTGCTATTTGAATTGCTTTTTTTTTTTCTGGCTGCTTATAATATTTTTCCTTTATCTGATATTGGCCACAATATTCTTTGGAGTTTTTATTTTAGGGTCTTTTTAAGAAGGTGTTCGATGAATTGTTTAAATGCCTATTTTACATTCTGATTCTATTACATCTGGACAGTTCTCTTTGATGATTTCCTGTAAAATAGTATCTATGCTCTTTTTTTCATCATAATTTTCGGGAAGTCCAATATCCTCAGATTCTCTCTCCTAGATCTACTTTCCAGGTCTGTCGTTTTTCCAAATAGATATTTAATGCTTTTTTCTAAGTTTTAATTTTTTATTTTGGTTTTGCTTGACTGATTCTTGATGTCTCAATGAATCATTGATTTCTATTTGTTCAGTTCTGATTTTTAGTGAGTTATTTTCTTCACTAGCTTTTTTTAACTTCTTTTTGTATATGTCCAATTTACTTCTTAAAAGAGTTGTTTTGCTCTATGGAATTTTTTTCCATTAATTAATTTTTTTAGTGAGTTATTTTCTTTTTCCCATTCACAAATTTTCCTTTCTTGAGAATTCTTTATCTTTTCTAATTGACAAATCCTACTTTCCTGGGATTTTTTTTTTACCTTTTCCAATTCACAAATTCTGTTTCTCTGCATTTCTTGGGAATTCTTTACCTTTTCCAATTCACATTTCAGGAAGTTGTTGATTTCTTGCATAGCTTCTCTTTCCTTTTCCCATTTTTCTTCTAACTCTTTTATGACATTTAATGGTCTCTTCTAGGAGAGCGTTATGTGATGGGGGCCAGGTAACATTCTCCTTTGGGATACTGTCTGAAGACTGTTTGCTATTAGTCTCCTTGTGGTTGCAAACCTGCTCTCTTTTGGTATAGAAGCTATCTTTTTTATTTTTTTAATCATTTTTAAAACCTGTAGGGTCTGCTTTCAGGGTAAAGAGGTTACCAACTTCCTCTGCAAAGCAGGGATAGGTATAAACGGGCTCTAAAGAACAGCGAGATACAGGAGTGCTCTGGGAAAACGTCCCCCCTCCCCCACCACCACCACTGAAAGTGATTCGGACCTGGTTAGCTCTGGTCATGCTGGGGAAATGCACAGTGAAGAACCCTGCTATGCAGATTAAGGACTGTCCTGAGGCTAGATACTGAGCAGTGAAAGTGTCACTACCCCAGGCCAAAGCCCACCATGGGGCTGTGAGTATTAACTGCTGACCAGTGAATAGCCCTGCATGGACCCAAGGAAGCACACTCCCGCTGTGGAAGTTCTATTACCCCAGGCTGAGCCCCACACTGTACAGATTAGAGACTGCCCCAGGCTGTACACCCCTGCTGTGCAGATTTGTAACTGCCCTGAGCAAGACCCGTACTACAGAATGTGGCTGCTGAGCTGTGTTATGGTCTGTGCTGAATCCCTCACTTCCAATTTGGGTGGGTATAGCCAGATCCTGTTAGGTTCTGGCGTTTTTTAGGGTATTTTTTACCTTTGGCTTTAATTCCTCTACTGATCTGCTCTTTTGCAATCAAGGCCGAACAGTCAGCCTATGCCAGCGTCGCTTCTGTAATTTTCTAACCACAAGATGGTCCCTACTCCTTTTTCTATCCCTGCCTCCAATGGTCTTTTCCCAACCCGCAGGACAAACTGTTCCTGGTGATCTTCCAGATTATCTTTGGCTGGTAAGTTGTCATATTTCTAATCTTCGTGGGTTTTACCAGTCAAGCGCTATTTTTGAGGCTGATTTTAATAATTAGTCTTGAGGTTATGAGAGAAGCTTAGAAAGTGGCATTTACCCTCTCTTCCATTTTGGCTCCATCCCTTTTCACTTTTAAGACTAACAATTTGATTTTCCTCTTTCCTTTTTTTAATCAAATTTACTAAGGGTTTGTCTATTTTGTTGGTTTTTTCATAGAACCAACTCTTAATTTTATTAATTAATTCAATAGTTTTTTTACTTCCAATTTTATTAATTTCTCCTTTTATTTTTAGAATTTAAAGTTTAGTGTCTGACTGGGGGTTTTTAATTTGTTCCTTTTCTAGCATTTTTAGTTGGAGGCCCAATTCGTTGACTTTCTCTTTCTCAATTTTATTCAAGTAGGCCTGTAGAGATATAAAATTATGCCTTATTACTGCTTTGGCTAGATCCCACACATTTTGGTATGATGCCTCATTATTGTCATTTTCTGGGGTGAAGTTATTAATTATGTCTATGATTTCCTGTTTCATCCACTCATTCTTTAGTATGAAATTATTTAGTTTCCAATTATTTTGTTGGTCTATTTTCCCCTGGCTTTTTGTTGAATGTAATTTTCATTGCATTTGTAGTCTGAAAAGGATGCATTTACTGTTTCTGCCTTACTGCATTTGAATTTGAGGTTTTTATGTCCTAATATATGATCAATTTTTGTATAGGTTCCATGAACTGCTGAGAAGAAAGTGTACTCCTGTCTGTCTCCATTTAGTTTTCTCCAGAGATCTATCATATCTAACTTTTCTAGTATTCCATTTACCTCTTTGACTTCTATGATGGCCATGTATTTTAAAATCTGCTGGAGTCAGGAATTCAGGTTAAGGGAAAATCTTCAGTTTTTATTCTCAGTAGAGGTGAAGAAAGTACGGAAGTGAAGAGGGATCGGAGGTGAAGGGGGGATTGTGATAGCAATGTGTGTAGCTGAATCAAGGAGCACGTGCATTCAGAAGCCAGCCAGCCTTCTCTTCTGCTCTTCTCTCTGCCCCTCTGCCTCCACCCACCAAAATTGTCATTTCCTATACAACACATCAAGGTTTGCACAAAGAGTGGGTGGGGGCCATTCTTTCTCCAAGCATATATATTAAGAGAGTATGGTCCAATTACTATTTTGCCTCACGTGCTTGGGACCTCAGTGCATCAACTCAAGCTTCAGCCCATTACAGACTTCTTTCTCTTTTATTTTGCGGTTTGAATTATCTAATTCTGAGAGTGCAAGGTTGAGATCTCCCCACTATTATAGTTTTGCTATCTATTTCTTCTTGCAGTTCTCTTAATTTCTCTTTTAAGAATTTAAATGCTACACCACTTGGTGCATATATGTTTACTATTGATACCCTTTAGCAAGATATAGTGCCCTTCCTTTTCTCTTTTAATTAGATCAATTTTTGCTTTTGCTTGATCTGAGATCAGAATGGCTACCCCTGCTTTTTTGACTTCACCTGAAGCATAGTTGGTTCTGCTCCAACCTTTTACTTTTACTCTGTATGTATCGTTCTACTTCAAGTGTGTTTCCTGTAAACAACATATTGTAGTATTCTGGCTTTAAATCCAGTCTGCTAACTGCTTCCTCTTTATGGGGTAGTTTACCCCATTCAAATTTATGGTTAAAATTATCAATTCTGTATTACTTGCCATCTTGTTTACCCCTGCTATGCCTTTCTCCTTTCCTTCTCCCTTAGCACCCTCCCTAGTATTAAACTGAGCACCATCTGCTTCTCACAGTCCCCCTTTTTAGTATTCTTCCCTCCATCTTAGAGTTCTTCCCACTATCTTACACACTTTTTCTCACAATTTCTGTATTCCCTTCCACTTAATTTACTGCTTCCCTTTTCACTTTTCCCCTCCCACTTTTCAATGAGGTGGGAGAAGTTTCATCATAAATCAAATATGTCTAATATTTTTCTCTTTAAGCCAATTCTTATGGCAGTAAGATACACACTATGTTCATCCCCCTCCATTCTTACTCTCAGATATAATAGGTTTCCTTTGCCTCTTCATGAGTTGTAGTACCCCCACTTTACCCTTTTCTGGGTACAATTCCCTTTTCACCTCTAGTTTCTAGAACAAAGTATACATGTGTTCTTTACATATCTTTGTAGCAGAAATATAGTTCTCAAAATTTCTTTTTACCTTTTCAGTTTCTCTTGAGTTCTAGATTTGGAGATGAAACTTTTTATTTAGTTCTGATTTTTTCATGAAAAATAGAAGAAATTCACTTATTTTGTTGAATGTCCATCTTCTCTGGAAAACCAATGTTCATTTTGATTGGGTAAGTTATTTTTGGCTGCATACCAAGTTCCTCAGCCTTTTGGAATATCATATTCCAGGCCCTTGTTTAGCATTTTCAAAATTTATCAGTTTTCAGTGACAGATCTAAGATGTGACCACCTCAGAGAATAACCAAAGGAAAGTAAAGATGGAGGCCATGAGAACTGATAAAGTTAATAAAATTAAAAGACTGGATATTATAAGGGATATGAATATTAATATTAATGTCACCAAAAAGATTGTAAGCAAAGATTATGAGTAAAAAGATGAAAATTATATAAATCATGCTCAAAGCAATGAACAGCCATGAAGGAAAAGAACTAATAATGAAACAATAAAGTGTGATAAAATCATCTGTTGAATTAACTCTCTAAAAAGGACTTTTATGATTTCCTTCTAATTGACTGCAAATTCATTTTGATCTTTCTTTTTGATTTCATTTAAAATAGGAGTTTCAACATTGATATCATTTAATAGTATATACCCAATTTTTGACCACTACACTGAACATTTAGCACTTGGACATTTGAAATGTTTTGTTTTTCCTGTTAATATTTTAATTCCCCTTTTATCAGGTAGTGAACAACCATTTTTAAATTCCTAGTACATGAAAGACATTTTAAGGAACACTAGAAATATGAAAAAGGGACAAAAAGAAAGTAAACAGAAATAATCCCACCTTTCTTAAAGTACATAGTTTAATGAGGGAGATAATATGCAGACTCTTATGTATGAGCAAGATATATATATATATATATATATATATATATATATATATATATAATAAATTGGACATAATGGAAAGAGTTAAAGCATTAAGGGATATCAGGAAAGATTTTTTTTCCACAAAAATTGGGTTTTTGATCTAATTTGAAGAAAGCAAGGGAATCCAGGCAGCCAGAGATGGTGTTGGGGGGAAGAACATCCTAGATATCAGATGAGCTGGTAAAAATGACCAGAGCTGAAAGTTGGAGTGTTTTATTCCAGGAACAGTGAGGAAAGTAATGTTAGTGTACCAAAGATTACAAAGGACTTTGAATGACAAACAATTTTATATTTAATCCTGCTAGCAAGATGGAATAATTCAATTCATTGCCCTTGCTACTCTATTGCTAGCAATGAAAAAGCAGAAAAAAGTCACATAAGACAAAATACATAATACAAATAATTGTTATGAGTTTTATGGCCAAATAATTCATTAACTGGTGACTAGCCCAATCAGTGATGTCATCCTGTATTTTTTATCCAGTTTGATCCTCAAAAAGTACATCATGCATTCCATTAATCTTGCTAAATGAATATTTGATTAATAGTTTTTTAATTGAAAGTTTGTTGAACTAGTGTGGTGAAGAAAGGAATAGAGAGAATAGGGGAAGGGGCAAGAGATCAACTGGGAATAGAATTTTTAAAAATCTTAGGAATTGATTAGATATGAGAATTGAGGGAAATATGAGGTTGAGATTTTGAGCATGGGGACTTCAAAAGATTATAGTATAAATCAATAATTTGATTGGTATCAAGAGAAATATAGAAATCAAATGGCACTTAAACAAAGATCTTCCTTATCTAAGAAGCTCTCACCAAGTCATACCAGCTCTTACAATAGCAGCACAATCATCATGTTTATTAATAAGGAAACTGAATCTCAAAGACAATGTCATTTGTTAAAGAACATGTAGCTAATACTTATAATTATTAGGATTGAACAACAAAGTGACAAAATAGATAATTATGAAATGTCTACTGCATGTGGAAAGAAGCTGGAAACTGAGTGGATGCCCATCAATTGGAGAATGGTTGAATAAATTACGGTATATGAATATTATGGAATATTATTGTTCCATAAGAAATGACCAACAGGATGATTTCAGAGAGGCCTGGAGAGATTTACATGTACTGATGCTAAGTGAAATGAGCAGAACCAGGAGATCTTTATACAAGGCAACAACAAGACTATACGATGATTAATTCTAATGAATGTGGCTCTCTTCAAAAATGAGATGATTCAAACCAGTTCCACTTGTTCAGTGATGAAGAGAGCCATCTACACCCAAAGAGAACCATGGGAATAGTGTAGAACACAACATAGCATTCTCACTTTCTCTGTTGATGTTTGCTTGCATTCTGTTTTCTTTCCCAGTTTTTTTTTTTCTTCTTGATCCGATTTTTCTTGTGCAGCAAGATAACTATATAACTATATAACTATATATATATATTATAGATTTTCCCCTCCTTCTCCCCATCCTATATATATATATAGGATATATATATATAGGATGGGGAGAAGGAGGGGAAAATCTAGAACAGAAGGCTTTGCAAGCGTCAATGTTGAAAAATTAACCATGCATATGTTTTATAAATAAAAAGCTTTAATAAAAACAATAAATAATAAAGAGAAAAAAAAAAAGAAATGTCTACTACATGCCAGACACTCCCTTTTATTTGGTCAAATCAGCCCCCTTTGTAATATACTCAAAGCTTTTCATCGCTTTTTTGTATTTGAATTTTTCCAACTACTGAATACAAATTTATCTGTCCATACTTGGCTAATTAATTAAAATGACACATTTTTGAGATGTAAACATGAAAGGTACAAACTATCCATTTCTGTCCTCAATCTTTAAGATTAATTTTAAAAAATGATTTTTTCCATATATAGTAGCAAACACCACTCCCATTCCACAACTCTGTTTCTTCTGTGTACATTTTAAATAATAATCCCCTTATTTATAGTTCATTCCTTTTTTTATTTATCCTTTATACAGTTTCAAAAGTATTATTTTTCAGTTCATGGCTGAATAAATAATGTCCTTCCTCATAAAATTGAAGTGATTTCCTATTGCCATTAGGATGAAATATAAAGTCTTTAGTGTGTTAATTAAGGCCTTTCATTTTCTCTCTTATGTATTGTTTCATCTTTTATAACACTCTTCATATACATTATGTTCCATCAAATGAAACTGCTTAATTTTACTTTAATTTTTTTTCCTGGAGTAACTTATCTGAATCTCTCTTATGACTTTATTAAATTCTACATTGTGTTACACATAACTGTGTTCACATTGTATTTCTAGTTTATCTAAGTGACTATAAACTCCTTGAGTATAGGAACTATCATTATTATTATAAGCTACTTTCACAACTATTCCTAAAACTCAATATTTTCAGCTTCTGTATGAAAAAGATAATAATTATATACTTTGTTTAAGTCATGTATTTTTGTTTTGGCATATAGTAGTAAATATATTAAAAGTTTGTCAAATGAGATCAAATCACTCTGAACCTAACAAGTAGTCAACTCTTTGGTACTTCTTCTATACTTTGGCTTCTGATTATGTTATATATTACTGCTTTAACAATTAATATTTCTGATTATCTCATACCCTAAAGTTAGAGTGGGATGTAGGTATTTAACAATGGGAAGTTAGTTTCCCAGAAAGTTGGCTACCATATTTCCACTCAGGTTTCTAGAGATAGTCCAGAGAATTTGGAATTAGTTTTGTAAAGCTGTGAGTCTTCATTTTTGTTCTTCCTCTCATCTGTCCAACATGGTTATTGCTTTATATCAATTAGTTAGATTTAATTAGCATTTAGAAAGTAATATTTACTGAGATAGTGTAGAAGGAACCATGACTATAAAATAACCCCTTATTGCTTACTCCAGGAGAAAAATATGCTCAGGTATTGATAAAATATGTGGAAAAGTTACTACTTCTCAATTTTTGGTTGTGGGATGACCAGTCACTTCATCCATAGAGTACTTATAAAGATTCCCTTAGTCATTGGAAGCTTTCTGATGGGCATCTTGTAGTCTTAAAATTGTTTTCCCCTAGAGTGTCTAATTTGGTTGCAGAACCTAATAAATACATGGAGTCAACAATTCTGTGGAAACTGCTAAGATCAGAATTTTCAAAATAGTATGATCCTTTGAAATTTATAAGGACTTTTTTGTACTTAAGATGTAGAGGAGGAAGAGAATAAAGTTGGGCTTTTCTTCTCTCATCCATAGTGATTTCTTCTCAGAGAAGGGACTCTCCCCTCTTCTTCTAGAACTTTAAATCTCTTATCTTACTGGATTTACACAAACCACTCTTAAGTTATGAAGTCCCTTAACCAAAACAAACTGAAGGAACTACATCTTCCTGCCTCAACTAGTGTAGAGAGGGAAGATTTTCAGACATTCTACATAGTTGTTGAATAATCTGGATACATTCTGTTACTTTATGTGTTAGGTATCCCTCTTAGGTCTGTGTCATCTCTATTGCATTCAGTGACCACTATAACCTCTGTCATCAATCAAATCAATCCATTTTCTCTTGTACAATATTTCTAAGCAGCTCTTAAAATCTCTGCTTTTCAGGTATGATTCCTTGCCTTATCCTTGAAAGTTCATCTTTAACAACATATTTATTAACATAATTTTAAGATATTTTTAAACCCACATATGCATGCAATAGGTAGGTGTATCAGCCAGAAAGGGCCATGATATGCATGCATTTGAGAGAAGTAGCTTTTCTTTATAGGGTTCTTTACTTGTGAATTAATTCAGTTCTAGAAAATTTATAACCAGTAACACCCATTCTTGGGATATGAGATTCTATGCATATTTGTTTTAATTTTAATCTTGCCCTATTCTGTTTCTCATAAATAAAAATATTGTAGGTCAAATCAAATGAACTGTAATAACATAATTGAAGTAATTACATTCTTGTCTCTGAAATTCAATGAAGGTTAAGTGACTCACCTCATAGTATCCACTAAGTAAACATAAAGCAAAATAGCACCTTATTTAAATGAATATTGCATTTAAGGGTCAGTTATATGGTTGACCCATGAGATCACAAATTTGTCTTTTTCCTATATGTTCTATTTAGCTAACAATTTGACAGATTATATCCAAAGAGTTAGAACTGGCAATGTCAATTGTTGATTTGAAAATGAGATAGGTTGTATTGCCATCATGGTTTAAGAAGGGGCTTTGTTAAAATATCAGGGATTAACACTTGTTAAATAATTCATAGAGTTTAGGTGGTGGATAGAGAGGTAGGAATCATGGTCAAAATGATTGGCAAGGGTTGAAGGTAAAGAGAGAGTTGGTTTTAGGGTCAATCCAATAGGAAAACTGAGACTAGGTCAATTAGTTAACATCAAGACAGAAGGAGACAATGATGTAGAAGCTGAGGACAGGAGATGAGATAACACCAGAGAAGGCCCTAGTTGATGTTTAATCTAACAGAATTTCACAACTGTCTGTGTTAGGCAGCAGGACATTTAGATCTTAATTGGTTTTGGCCTTTCTGTTAACATCTTTATCATCATCTTTGCAAACTACATTCTCATCTGTTCCCACATCTCTATCTCAGCAGCTTTGAAGCTTTCTTTATTATCTATTAAATTTATATATTTGCTTATTTATAATTTCTATAATGCTCAAGTACCCTATGTGATTTATGAAATACAAAAAATAAAAGTGAAGGAGGATTATCTAAAGACAAAATAATATTTTATCTTATAGTCCTGGGGTCAAAAAAGCTATCAAAATGTAAAAAACATTCTTAGCTAGCAATATGTACAGAAACAGTTGGGTAGAATTTGCCATGTGGGTCCTATTTTTCTGGCCTCTAAGTGTCATTTGGGAGCAAAGGAGAAAAATGGTCAAACATATGCTTTAGGATCAGACTTTGGAAATGGGATTGGAGAAGGAAAACATTAAAGCAGTGGTGTCAATTAGAAAGCTATTGCAAGAGATGATGGAATCTGAATTAGAGTAGTGAATAGATGAGTAGAGAGAAAGAGAAAGATGTGAAAGACCTTGTGGATGTCTTAAGGACATATTTGACAATAAATAAGCAACTTAGGTGAGGAAGAGTGAAGTTTGAAGATGACATAAAGGTTATAAACCTAATTAGAAGTTTTCTTGGACAGTAATAGGAAATTTCACAAGAGGAAGATGTTTCAAGGGAAAGAGAACATAATGATATCATCATAATTACAACTTATCCATGTCCTATATTCTGTCCCAGTCAAGATGAAAATCAGGATAGAGTTCTCACACACTGGCTATTTACTAGATGCATGGAACCTGCAAACAAATAAAAACTTATTACATTATGAGTAGTGATCTAAGGAAGAGGGAATAAGTATTCATATGGAGAAGTTTGTGAAATTTTCTCACCCACTGCTAGGGATACCAAAGTAGAATTTTAGTTTGAAATTGTGAATGATCAACATCTGGCTGAGGGGGAAAAGGGAGAAAATAACCATTAATATAACACATTCTAAGAGGTACTAACTTGGGCAATACAACTAGTAAGATTCTAACTCAAGTTTTCCTGACCCCAGGGCCATTGATCTATTCACTTGGCCATTTAGGTGCTTCAGGTGAAAGTAGGTAAGGAGCTTCAGGGGAGATAGTGTAGCTTGGGGGAAAGAAGAATGAATTGAAATTGGGTATAAAGGTATGTGGAATTGTATGGGAGGTGAATATCACAATGGACTTTTTATTTAATATATTTTATTTTCCTCAATTTTATTTTAAAATAGTTTTCAACATTCATCTTTTTTTTTGGGGGGGAAGCTCCTTACAACCCTCTTTATTTTTTTATTTTAAAGTTTTTTTTTAATGTTCAAAACATAGGCATAGATAGATTTCAACAGTCATCTTTGCAAAACCTTGTGTTCCATTTTTTTTTCTCCCTCTCTTCCCCTAACCTTAGATGGTAAACAATCTGACATGTGCATCAACATTTATCTTTGTAACATTTGGGGATCTAAATTTTTCTCCCTCCTTTCCTTCCTTTTTCCCTCCCCAGGATAGCAAGCAATTTTATAAAGGTTATACATACACAATTCTGTTAACTGTAATTCCCATTAATCATGTTATGAAAGAAGACTCAGAACAAAAGGGAAAAACAAAAAACAAAAGCAAAAAACAACCCCAAAAAGTGAAAATCTGCATTCAGACTCCATGGTTTTTTCGCTGTACATGGTTAGCATTTTCCATCATGAATTGCTTGGAATTGTTTTGGATCATGGCATTGCTGAGAAGAGGTAAGTCAATATAGTTGATTATTGTATAATTTGTTGTTTCTGTGTACAATTTTCTCCTAGTTTTGCTTACTTCACTTACTATCACTTCATATACATGTTTCCACTTATTTATGAAATCTACCTGCTCATTATTTCTTATAGAACATTATTCCATTACATTCATAGACCACAGTTTGTTCAGAAATTCTGCAAGTGATGGGCCTCCTTTCAATTTACAATTCCTTGTTGATACAAATATTTTTGTATATGTGAGTCATTTTCTCTTTTAATAACTTCTTTGGGATACAGCCCTAATAGTAACATCTTATTGGATCAAAGAGTATTCATAGTTTTATAGCTCTTTGTATGTAGTTTCAAATTTCATAGCTAGATTAGTTCACAACTCCACCAATAGTGCATTAGTGTTCAATCATCCTACATTTCTCCAATTTTTATAATTTTCCTTTTGTCATATTGGCCAATATGATAGATGTAATGTGGTATCTCAGAATCGTTTTATTTTTATTTCTCTAATCAATAGTGATTTATAGAATTTTTAGATGTGAGTATTGAATCTTTAATTTCTTCATGTGAATACTTCCTGTCATATCCTTTGACCATTTATCAAGACAACTGACTTTTATGAAGAAGGTAAACTTAACTTGAACTGATTGATCACACACAGGCTATGAACCTGCCTTAGTATGCCTTAACAACTCTGTGCAATATCCATATTAGAAAACCAGATTGTCTATTCTGGGGAGATTTTGAGCTCCCTTGGACTGGATGGGAGATGATTTCTCTGAGTCCCAGATTCTTCTTTGTCAGATTTGCCTCCATAGGCAACGTTCTCACCACTGGCATTTCTAGTGGAGGCTTGAGATCCTGAGAAGAAAGAACTTAAAAGGAAGGGGGGAAAAGAAAGGGGAAAAAAAGGTGGGCAGAAAGATTAAAATTAGGGAAACTATTTCTGGCTCAGCTGTCTCAGAATCAAAATGTTGTTGGCATTTCAATATCATGCATAGTTTAAACTATAGAAAACTACATCAATATATAGCTCAAATGTCAGCCAGAATAGGACTAATTGAGTTCAGTCCCAGGAGTAAGAATGGTATGGCTTGATTTTTATGCTCAGTAAGTAATTTGTAATAAAAGCGACTGAGTGGCAAATACATAAGGCTAAATAATTTGAGAGATCAGTCATTGAAGGGTATCAGTATAAGAAGATTGTAGATAAAATGTGTCAAATTATCTGAAAGTTTAAAGACTCACTTTCCTTATCTCAAAAATTAAAGAACAGAACTAGATGACAAACTTGGCAGTGTTGCTTAGTGGTAAAAGGAACTGACCTTACAACCCAGAAGACCTGGCTTGATTTAAATGTTGCCTATGAAAAACATTAGCTTTTCTCTCAGAAATTTCCTGTGAATTTAAGTTAACAGACAAGTTCTGGATCTGCCTAACAAAGAGAATTTCCACACTAGGAGTTGACTACCTTGTTGAACTGATAGATCCAGATTAACTTTTCCTCTCCCATCCTACCATCCCACAAAGAAGAATAAACTAATGCCTCAGGTTCCTTCTAAATCTGATGGTCTAAAGTTCCAGGAACCACACTCTACATACAGCTGAGAATAGACATCCCACTACTTTAACACATTGAAATGCCTCCCATTCCCTTTCTTAGTACAGATACTACCAAAGCAGCAAAAAACAATTGTTAGATTTTTAAGAAGTTCAAGGAGACTCTTTGCTCAGAAACATATTTTAATAGGTAGAAAATATTAAAGCCAAGCCTCAAGAACCATTCACTTATTAAACAAATACTTCTGGGAAACTTTTTTTCTCTTGCTCTTATCCCTTATTTATTTTTCAGAAACTCAGCTTAATAATGGAGTTTACCAGGAAGTTAATAAAATAGAAAGCCACAGAAGCATTTCTTACTATGAAGTTTTAAATCAAATAATTGCTCACATTTTCAGCAAACTCTTACTATCACTATAGGAAAAGACTGACCCAAGGCAAACATTTACATACTAAGAATTGTTAGCCAAGAAAGGATTTATTCAGGCAATCAAAATCTTCCATTAATACTTCTTCCCAACAAAGAGATTTCTTCCAATCAGGAGCCTGTCTCAGAACAGAAATGATATCAGAACTGACTTTTTTTTCATTGAAGTTCCAATTAATGAATCTTCCCTCTACCAAACTTCCATAGTTATATTCTTCTAAAGGTTTTTATTGTGTTAATAGTACATCAGAATCAGAGTAATATTTAAAAAGCAAAAGCAAAATAAAACAACAAAAAAATAATGGTTTGGTTTTTTTTCTGTTTCCTATGCACTCCAAACTCTTAAAATTTTTCTGTGAGCTTACTATATATTAATGAATCTTTGCTAAATGTTTATTTCTTTTTTAAAAAAGTAATGTTTGTTTACACACAAACACACATGCATTTCCATTCACAAAGAAGCATAGGACCAAAGCATTTCTTCATTTATAAATAAGAAAGATTTTTCCCATATTTATTTTTAGTTCATAGAATAAAACAAACATTTCCATAACATAGTATAATAAAGAAAAGATCGCACATGAAACTGCATATCTATTAGGTATAACATGTTATTCCTATAACAAAATTATCATGTAAATTTTCCCTCTCTCCACCATAGAGATGATTACCTTTAGATACAAATAGGTATGTATATGTAAAATTAGTCTCTATATACTTTTTATTTACCAGTTATTTCTCTGGATTCAGACAGTGTCTTTCTTCATATGTTCTTTATAGTTAATTTGAATATTTACAATAGTTAAAATGACTTATTTGCATAAAATCACTTTTTAAAAACAATTATTACTGTTACCCCATACAACGTTATCTTGGTTCTAATAATTTTGTTTTCCATTTAAAAAAAACATAGAATGAAACCTAGGTTTTATTAATTTGGGAGTGATATTTCCTGACCACCTTTGTACCTTCTGGAAGCATCAGAGCACGAAAAATTATTGGATGGATCCAGAAACTGGAAATAATCTACAAAGCATTGTCTTTTCCCTTGCCTTACAGGGAGTGCCTTGGATAGGACCAGAGCAGATAGGAGAAGAGAGAGCAATCATAAAATCAAAGTTGAGAGGGTTGGAAAGGTAGAGAAGTTATTTGGGAGATTATCCAATCTCTTATGTCAGAATCCTTTTTATAACATGCCAACCAGATGATCACAGGGTTAGTTAGAAATCTCATCAAAGGGAACTAATATTATTGTGTCTGTTGTTAGACAGCTTTAATCGTTAGAAAGATTTTACTAAAATCTCTCTCCCTGTTATAATTATAATGGTGCTTGTTCTAGCTCCCACAGGATAAAACATTTAACAAGCCTTCAAATATCTGAAGATCAATTATACCATTCCTAATTTTTTTACTTTAATTTCTACAACAATTTCTCACATGATATGACACTTCTAGTAGCCTCATCTACCTTGGGATCTGCTCCTAATTTTATTATTCATTTTACAAGTCTATGCATATTCCTATACATGTACATATATTCACACCTGTGTGTTCAGATACATACTTATGTGCATATATACATGGATACTTAAATTGAGCACCCACAATGATCAAAACCCAAACTGAGTCAGACTCTTCATGTGTGGCTTTACCAGCACAAAGTATAATGAGTCTTTTACCTCCAGAAATCTGGATCCTCACTCTATGGAGTTGAAGATTTTATTACTTTATTTTAGCAACAGCATTATACTATTTACTTAGGAGACCGATCAGGAAAAGCTCTCACTCCAAAGAGTGGGAGCTCTATTCCATATAAGCTGTTATTAAGTCAGGGCTCCCACAGTGTAAGTGCAAAATTTTACATCTATCCTTATAACATTTTTCTTGTTGGTTTCATCTCTGTTGTATCAAAATAATTTTCAAGTCTTGACTCTCTTATGGATCATATTAGCTATCTCCTGCAACTTGGTGACATTTTAAAAACTGATGAGCATGCCATTTGTGTTTTTATCCAAATCATTGACTTTAAAAGGTAGGCAATAGTGGGACAAGGCATAGCCCTGTGGCATAGCAATACATACCTTTCTCTATTGCTCTATTAAGTAAAATATCTGTTTATTCAACTGTGAATTCAATGGATGCTATTGTACCCTAGAACACATTTCTACATCTTGCAGGAAATCATGTCACTTTGTTAAATGTCTTGCTAAAATCAAGAAATATTTTATCTATGCCATTATCTTTGCCTATCAGTCATATAACCTCATTTTAAGAAGGAAATAAGGTTCTTTGGTTTTCCTTCTTATTAAAGAACTCATGTTGAATCTGAGTTATCAAGATATTCTTTCTAAATTTATACCCATCTGTTAAACAAACAATTTTACCATTTGAATGAAGATTGATGTAAAGATTTGTCTTGTGTAGGTTGCTACTCTTTTGAAAATTTGTTTAACACATATTTTTTTCAGATTCTTTTTATACATGTTCAGTTATCCATGATTTCTCAAAGATTGTCAACAATAATGACTTTCATATTATTTCTTTTTCCCTTGTCTCTTTAGTCTCTCTTTGTTTCTTTCTTTGTCTGTCACTCTCTGTTTCTCTCATAATGTGAAATCTTCATAATATGAATTTAACATCTCTAATCAAAGAATCTCTTAATAATTTTGGTTATGGGGACCATGGCCTTTATGGGACCAAGTCTAAGAGAAAATGTTTTAGAAAATTCTTTGAAGACAAAACTACTTATGGCTATGTGACACAGTATAGCCATTGACTTTTGATGGATAACAACCTAAAGAACACTGGTAGCTCAAAATATTAGATGACATTCTTCCTGAAGACATATAGACCAAATGAAAATAAGAACCCAGAAACCCCCAGCAGAGGATGTCACCCAAGCAACCAGATCCTCTAGAACTGCAAGACTTTATCACAAACAGATCTAAACTACCTAGATTGTTCTTCTTTCTGACAATCTGTCAACACAGCAATCTCTGAAGAATAAGCCAGTTTTTGACTGCTAGTCCAGAAACCTGGCCTAACTTGCTTTTATAAGGTAAATACAGACAAGATCAGAGGCTAAAATAAGTTAGTGGTCTCATCAGCATTATTGACTAAAACTACTATTTGTCTGTCTCAAAAACCAATGATCTTGACTTCCTGATTGTGTTACTCTCTCACACACTTTTCATTTTTCTTTTTATGAAGCTTATTTTGTTGTGAAATTTGACTCATATTTTTCTGTTTTGGTTCTAAATCTAAAAATATTCTTTGTATCTTCATTTTTCAAAAGAGCTAGTTGGATTGAAGTTACTTCCTGATGTCAGTTTCTAATTCTATGATGATATTATTTTATCATAATTAATTATAGACTCATTCATCATCTTCTTCAAGGAAATATCTCAAAAGCCAAAAAATATGTTCTGTCAAAATAATAAATATACTGTATCTTAGCAGTAATAGACATTCATGTAACATTAAATGGCATTAATTATATGGCTTTTGTTTTTACTCTCAGTGACTTGAGAGGATGCCAGCCTGAGGAGGTCTAGAAGCTCTGGGATTGTCTTCCACAGAGGAATGGTGGCTACTTGGAAGCAGAAACACAGTTAAATCTTTATCTGGAAGGGAAAAAAATACAAGAAAAAATGAGAGCAGCATCTCTCTCTCTAGCTATCTATCTCTTTGTCTTTGTCTCTCTCTGTCTCTATTTCTCTTTGTCTCTGTTTCTCTCTCTTTGTCTCTATCTGTTGTGTTCTTTTTCCAAAACACAGCCAGGTGATAAAAAGTTCACATCTTTTATTGTGTCCTTCAATATAGCCCAGTTAGCTCAGAGGTCTATCTCTCTGCCTGGTTCCAAGAGCTCCCTCCCAATGTCTCCAAATCCAAAGGTTTGTCCTTCCAACTCCAGCCAGCACCAAAGTAGAAGATGCAATGAATCTCTTGCCTCGAAGATAGGGCTTGTGGGCTTCCTCCCAGAGTGCTCCTCTCCGACCCTAGTCAATGTTCCCAAGAAAAACTCTCTCAAGCTGTAAGAGCTTCCTGTATATATAGGATCTCCCAAAGGTTAACTCCTCCTTCAGGAGAGAGAAAGATTCTGGGTTATCTCTCAGAGTGCTCTCTGGCCCTAAGGGAGGTGTAAATTCGGATATCTCATACTAAGCCATACTAAGCCCTGAAATCTCCTAAATGTGTGAACTCCATTGAATACTTAGATACTTATGAGCTCTCTAAAGATGTGAACACAAGCATCATTTCTATCAGTTGTACTTAGTACCTTGTTTCAAGTTCCGGCCCAAAATATCTCCTTCTAAGATCAAATCAATCATATTGAACCATGCCAAATTAGATAATTATTGTCTCTATCAACTCCAATGGCTTAACAGTTTGTAAAGATTCCAACATCTATCATTCATGTTTAGCATTTAAAAAGAGTAAGCCTGCTTTCTTTCTGTATGAAGTGCCACTTTTAACCAGTTACTTCTTTCTTCCTTGAGGGAATGGAGTTGAAATGATTGAAATTATTCTTTACCAAATTCCAAATCAGTTTTAAATTACTCTTTTTAATTTAATTAATTTAAGCTTTCCTTCCTTCCTCCTTCCCTCTTTACTCCTTTCCTCTTTCCTTCCTTACTTGTTTTCTCTTTCTTCCTTCCTTCTTTCGTTCCCTTCTTCCTTGCTTCCCTCCTTCCTTCCTTCCTTTTCTTCTTTCTTCTATGGGAAAACTGTCTCTGTTAGTACACAGCTATATTTGTTCTCCAGTTGTTCAGCATTATGCAAGTAATAGAATTAGGACTCCAGGATTCTCTTCCTCTAAAGCTTAGTCTATCAACTATACATATTGACTAATGAGCCCAGTTTTGGGGCATTTTTAAAGATTAATAATTCATCAAGGACAAGTTCACCTGGAAGCAGAGCATGATTACTTCATGTAAATATTGACTACATAGTCTCCTCTCATTTAAATAAGAAATATTTATTTCCTTAGTCAAATCTTCTTTGGAGTATCTTTAATCAGTGTGTTTAGTAAGAAGGAAGAAAGGTCCTCTAATATTTTACTTTGAGTAAAGAATTACCAGCCATGCAATCCATGAAAGATGGTAGCAGATGTTACCTGTATATCACTCACTTTGGAATGCTCAAAGGTTAAGGTTCACTTCTCAAGGGCAAGGATATTTTCAATGATATAATTCAGTTCAGCTGCTGTATCATTTGTCTTAGTTCATTCAGTGCTTCATCCTGCTTGAACACAATTTCTAAAGATGTTCAGTTTTCATCATGCTAATAGATCAAGCAAGAAACATACACTGAAATGATGAAATATGTTATTGGGACTTAATTGAATAGTAAATCATAAGTAAACAAAATTGGCCATCTTTTTTAAGAATCAGAATCTCTTTCCTTACAATAATTCCAATATTCATATCTTAATATGTAGAGGAATTTATACTAATAATTACCATTCTTCCTTATCTATGGGCAAAACCCATCTTTTATATACCCATCTCCTAGAAATGATCTGAAAATTTTCTAAAAAGCAAACTTGAGTCCAGATATATTAGAAAATGTCATCCAATTACCACTGAAATTACTTCTTTACAACCTTCTACAATAACAATTTCTAATAGTAGTTCAGCTACATACTACAAGATGGTATCAGTGTCAAAAGAGAAAAAGGAGACATTATGAAAGATATTATCAATTTAGAAACAACAAAACTTGGAGTGTGCATGTGTATGTATGTATTGCATGCAGTGAAAAGATAAAGTGAAAGAGTTCTCCAATTGAGCTCAACCAAGAGTGAGATTCCTGATCATTACCAAGGTAAAATCTCTGGTAGAATCTATTGTAGAAATAGTTACAGGATGGAAATAGTTAGCATCTTTTATATCTTCCTACAGTCTTTTCCTTCAGTAACATTAAATGGGATTGACTTCTTCCAGCCACACTGTTAAAACCTGAAGCCAGAAATGGCTAAAATAACTTATTTAAAGTCCTAAAGAAGACTGATAAAGGCTCTGCCCATCACTGACCTCTACAATGGGACAGGAGAATGCCGGATGGGACTGGCACACCTAAAAGGCCTTCTGACTTGATTTCACTTGTCTTTAGGAACTTATGGTAAAATATCCATACTTTTAAGAATTTAGCATCAGATATACATCTGAAAAAGATAAACATCAGAAAAAGAGGAAGAACTCTAGACAATTTGTTCATATCATGCCCTACTTTCTAATTTTAATAACTGATTTTCATGGTTCTTTAAGCACACATGATCCTTTTGAACAACTGCTAAGTCTTTTTATTTCTCCCTCTGCTTGTATTATATTTTATAAGGCATTATATTATTGTATTATATTACCATCCACAGCAAGATTAGTTTACATTTCTAAAGCATTGTGAAGCTTATTAAGGACTTCTCCCCAAACTCTTGAGAAATGCATATTACAAGTTCCATTGTTTTCTTCTTTCAGGTAACTGAGGCTCAGAAAGTCCCAATGCTGTGTACATGTTCCTGTGGATAATAGATGTTGAAGAAAACTAGAATGTAGTTCTTTAGACTCAATGTTTGAAGATCATTCCACTATAGCACATTACATTAAATTTTATAAGTTTTCCACAGTCAATAATTCAACACATTAATTCCCTGTTGTCATGGGCTAAGTAAAATGATGTTTATATAGAAGTGAATATTTATAAAACAAGAGGAAACAATCCCAGACCTTTACAAACTATTCTTTTTCTTAAAGAAAAAGACAGTGGGAAGCATCACTGGCAATGGTATTTGTGCCATTGATTTCCCAGAATATAATTATGGAAAAAGAGCAGAAGATTTAGGTTCAGATAACCTCAGGCCAAATCCTAGGTCTACTGCTTAATACCAGTGGGATTTAATGAGTCACTTCACCACCATGAACCTCAATTTTCTACCAAATGAGGTTGTTGGGTTTCATGATTTCTAAAGTTCCTTCCAGCTTTGAATCTGCAATCCTATAAATTATTTCCCAAGCTTATCCAATACTGTATTAAATTTCTACAATATTCTGAGCTGAATCACAAACATAAAACTATAATTCAAAATTTAAAGCTTTAAACCTCATTAATGCTCCACCTCTTCCTTCCTTCCCCTTCTCTTTAGAGGGATCTGTCACATTATATGTTTGTAACTAACAGATGACTAAAATGATAGGTAAATGGCTTTATTTTAAACTAGTGTCCCTTTCTAGAGGCAACCATATAATATTCTCAGAGATATCAAATTGAATTTACTGTATTGGCATATTAGAATATCATTGTGTTTGCCTTTGACAGAAATTTTAATGGCAACAAAAATATTACAACTAGTTTTGTCCATTTGTCAGTCTTATGATAACACATTTTCCTTTAGTTCTGGCTGTAATATTATGTTCATATTGTTGAATATGAGCATAACTATCTTGTCTAAGAACATTACAGGGAATTTGGAAGGATAATGGTGCAAGAGTGGGAGAAAAATGGTTAGATGATTTAAACAGCCAGGATCTGCAGAATTTCAGATTATAGAAATGTCTCAGTATCTCATTATAACTATAGCCTTTCTTTTCATGGGAGATATTTTTAAGACACATTATAATAGTTTGGGTTTAAAATTTGTTGGCATATAAATTTGCAGTTCAAAAAAAAATACTTGATAAATAGTGACAACTCTGCTTATTTAGGATTTCTTTATATGCTAAATCTGATTCTATCTATATACCAAGCTATGAAATAGACAAAGGGACTTTGTACATGCTCATATAAGCAGCATCTCTTTTTTTAAAATGGAGAAGTTGCCAGATTTCTGATTTTTTTCATAGTATTTATTATATTTGGGATAAGGAAGTAGTCACTGGGGTACATCAGTCATGGAGGATGGAAATGATAGGTTGTAAATAAAGTAATCATTACAACATCTCAATACTATTACTCTTTCAGATTCAAAGGAAGATCTGCAGAGGATTCTCTTCTTTTACTTCTTCCTCATTCCCTCAGGAATGTTCCTTGCTTCTTGAAAACAGAAGTATTTTTTATACTCTATTTATGTACACACATACATACACACACACACACACATACACACACACACACAAAGAGAAACAGAATAATGTTGTTCTAGAAAACATACCACAAAGGACCAATACTAGGTAAAATTTACATGATATGTCAGGAAAATAATAAAAAAACTTGGGCCAGTTTTACATGTAGTCAGAATAGGCAGTTACCCATTTGATGTGATTATTGAAATGACAAGAAAACTCTTCCCCTCTTGAAACTCCTAAATAACATCCAAAATTTCTTAAAGAAAATCAAATATTTTGTCCCAAAATTAGAGGATAAATATTGCTTACATTCATATGGTGCTTTGTGATTGGGAATAAATGTTAAACAGTATTCAAAATTATAAATCTAGAATAAAATCTTAGGGATCTTTTTTAACCTAAACCCCATCCTAGTCACATTCAGAGATATGGAATAGACACAGAAACTTTGTACAATGCTGCTGTGGCAGTACCTCTTTAGGAAAATTAAGAAATTATCAGGTTTCCCACATTTTTTCTCAGATTATTATTCTTACTATAAGGAGATAAATACTGTGGTAAGCTTTAGTAAGTGAATTTAAAATATTATTGAAAGTTTAATGAATAAATTCTATCATTTCTGTGTGTGAGAAGGAAACAGAGATGGGAAAGAGTGTTGAGAAAAGAAAGAGAGAGAGCAAAGCAATCAAAGTATACTTAACTAATCTCATGATGAGGAAGAGAAAATGTGAATTGACTTTATCCAGGGTCATACAGCCAGTATCTAAGATTGGCTTTGAATTCAATACTCCTGATTCTAAGGCTGATACTCTAGCCACTTCACCACCTACGTTTTACTCTAAGTATAACTACTACTATATCTACTATATAACTATATCTACTATAACTTAAACAAAAATAAAGACTGAAATCCTCTAATTTTCAAGGAACACAGTACTTCTGATCAGGTGGGATGGTGATGAAAGAATTTGTAGACATTGCAAGCACCAAACAACACAAGGATTGAAATTAACACTTCCCTCCAAAAAATTATATTTAACAGTCAACATTTGACTGATTTATCAGCTGTCAGTGCAGTTAGATTATGAATGCATTAAAGTTAATATTAAAATTTAAAATAAATAATAAGGAACAATAACAAAAATGTTATAGAATTAAGATAATTTAATTCTGAATTGGTCAGACTATTACAAATTAATGCTAAATTAACAATAGAAATAGAAATATATACATCAATAACAACTAAAATAATTTCATCTAGAATTTAAACCAATTTACATTCATTAAAATAACCGAAAGGTCAAAAGAACTTAGAATGCATTAGTCAAAAAACATTTGATGAAAGAGACAAAGATAGACAGAGAGAGACATACATACAGACAGAGAGCACACAAATCTTCACCATTTTATAATAAATACAAACTTATTTGTTTCTGCATCATATGCAGAAGATGATGGAACATTAACATCAATATTATCTCATAAATCTGGGAATACTGGAAGGCTAAAACATTATAAATAAAACTAGGCAATATAACGAATTAATCAAAATCATTCTAAGGCATATGTAATTAAGTGAACCAATGAATAGAGCAATGGGCCTGAAGTCAAGAAGACCTAGATTTAAATCTAAAATATACTTACTGTGACCCTTACCAAGTCACTTAATCTCTGTATGCCTGAAGGTTCCAAGACTTCAAAATGGATACAGTAATAGCTACTTCCCAGGTTGTTGTGAGAATCAAATGAGCATAATTTAAAGCTCTTAGCACAGTACCTGGCAAGTAGTAAACACGTGATAATTTCCTTCCTTCTTAAGAGCACGGACAGATAAAAATAGAAATTATAAAAATAAAACATGTGAAAAATATTTGGAAAATTATTAGATTTTTTTCTATTAAGAAGAGTGGAACCAGTCTACATAAATGCTAAAATCAGTCTTTGAGATACTTTTTGAAGAAGGAAAAAATGCATTAAAGAGAATAAATAAGAGGAAAGCAATCATATTTTACTGTTCTGTAACCAATGCAATTGTCAGAAAATTGAGAAACTATTTTTTAAAAATATGTAAAGGAGGCAAAGATACCGAAGATGTGGGGAAAATGTCCATTATTTGCTACTGATAAAAAGTAAAGTTAATCTAAAGAATATCAACTATACTGAACCATATAGTATGGGTGCAGGCATTAATAGGGAACAAATCATCATTCAAAATTATATTCAAAATGGGGCACTCATTTACCAACTCACAGTTGACTAAAGGATATAAAAATATAAGATACAGTTTTGTTTATTATTTGATCAACAACAACAAAAAAATCCTTCAGAAAACCAAAACATTGCTTTATAAGTCCTTTCATTCCCAACAAAGGTCAATATTATATAAGATTACTTACAAAATTTAAAAACCAGAATAGTCTTCTTCAATTAACTTTTGATAATAAATATTTGTCGGGTATATATGTCAAAGATGGATTCTCGGCAGATGGCAAAGTTTTTCAAAAGCTCCTATTTATGAGCAATATTGCATTGATTGCATCAAGTCCCAGGACTATTTAATGTCTGCTGAAAGAAATGTGAAATCAGTTAAAAACGGTAGCATGTCCATCAACATTAGAAAATCAAATGAATAAAAAGTGTCTTTTGTCTGTATTTTAATAGACATCTGAATGAATGCCTCAAAGGACTTAACAGTGTATATATCCATGGGTGTGTATAAACATAGACATACATATGCATACATTTCTTGGACAGATAGTATAGATAGACACCAAGTTTAAAAAGAGTAAAGAGGTCTGTATTGCTTTCAGAAAATTGCAAAAGACGTTTTAGTGACTCCAAGTTCCCTATAATAATGAAAAAAATTATCTTTTTGTTACTAGGTCAGTGAGACCTGGAACATCATAGCTTCTGAAGTCCTAGGATGAACTTCAACACTGAGAGGAAAATTGAAAAGTACATGATAATTGGTAGACATGGGTACTTCAACATTTAAGCAATAAGTAACTATCAATAACATGAGTGAAAGATGACATCAGATAATTGGAGGAAAGAGAAGATGAATTGTCACATAGAAAAGTGAACAATAACAGATTGTTAATCAGACTGTGGCATTCATAACCTGGCAAGGTGAGGACAAAGCAATTAAGGGTTCCAGAATATTGGGTGGAACTCTTTTAATAAACTTATAAGACAAATGGAAAATAATTTCATAAGACTGGCAGGCATAGGTAGGTTGTCATCTATGACACTGCGATCACAGATCTTCTTGAGTAATTATGGTGGTAGTGTAGATAAAGTGTTGGGCTTAGAAATGGATTCAAATACTTTCATTGAATGTGTATCTCCTTTTCTCTCTGTCTCCTTTATTCATAAAGAGTTTGATTTAGTTTTGGGGGAGAAACTCCACTCTTTGACTTGTTAAGGCTAACAAATTACAAATCCTTCATATAACCCTTTAGAATGTGCTTTGGTGGAGTTGTGAATGGGTCCAGCCATTCTAGAGAACAATTTGTAACCATGTTCAAAAAGTTATCAAACTATGCATAGGCCCAATAGAAACACTGCTGATTCAAAGGGTATGCATAGTTTGATAACTTGGACCCATTCACAACTCCACCAACAATGTATCAGTGTCCCAATTTTCCCACATCTCCTTCAACATTTTTCCTTGTCTTTTCCTGTCAGAGACTCAATTTAAAAAAAAAATATATATATATATATATATATATATATATATATATAAAATAACATTTATTTTAATTTCTTCACACCTTTAAGGAAAAGGGTTTTTTGTTTACTTTTTATTATAAACCTTAAAGCATAATATAAAGGGATATATGAAGGATCTGTAGAAAAAAACTCAAATGAAGGTAGCCTAGCTGTACCAGATCTAAAATTATATTATAAAGTCTCAGTTACCAAAACCATTTGGTATTGGCTAAGAAATAGACTAGTTGATCAGTGGAATTGGTTAGGTTCAAAGTACGAAACAATAATAACTTTAGAAATCTAATGTTTGACAAACCCAAAGACCCCAGCTTTTGGGATAAGAATGCACTGTTTGACAAAAATTGCAGGGAAAATTGGAAACTAGTATGGCAGCAACTAGGCATTGACCCACACTTAACACCATACACCAAGATAAGATCAAAATGGGTTCATAACCTAGGAATACAGAATGAGATTATAAATAAATTAGAAGAACAAAGGATAGTTTATCTCTCACACCTGTGGAAGAGGAAGGAATTTATGACCAAAGAAGAACTAGAGATCATTATTGATCACAAAATAGAAAATTTTGATTATATAAAATTGAAAAGTTTTTGTACAAACAAAACTAATGCAGACAAGATTAGAAGGGAAACAATAAACTGGGAAAACATTTTTACAGTCAAAGGTTCTGATAAAGGCCTCATTTCCAAAATATATAGAGAATCGATTCTAATTTATAAGAAATCAAGCCATTCTCCAATTGATAGTCAAAGAATATGAACAGACAATTCTCAGATGAAGAAATTGAAATTATTTCTAGTCATATGAAAAGATGCTCCAAGTCATTATTAATCAAAGAAATGCAAATTAAGACAACTCTGAGATACCACTATACACCTGTCAGATTGGCTAGAATGACAGGGAAAGCTAATGCGGTATGTTGGAGGGCATGTGGGAAAACAGGGACACTGATACATTGTTGGTGGAACTGTGAATACATCCAGCTATTCTGGAGAGCAATTTGGAACTATGCTCAAAAAGTTATCAAACTGTGCATACCCTTTGATCCAGCAGTGTTTCTACTGGGCTTATATCCCAAAGAGATCTTAAAGAAGGGAAAAGAACCTGTATGTGCCAAAATGTTTGTGGTAGCTCTTTTTGTAGTGGCCAGAAACTGGAAAATGAGTGGATGTCCATCAATTGGAGAATGGCTGAATAAATTGTGGTATGTGAATATTATGGAATATTATTGCTCTGCAAGAAATGACCAACAGGATAATTTTAGAAAGGCCTGGAGTGACTTACATGAACTGATATTGAGTGAAATGAGTAGGACCAGGAGATCATTATATACTTCAACAACAATACTATATGATGATCAATTCTGATGGACCTGGCCATCTTCAGCAATGAGATGAATCAAATCAGTTCCAATAGGGCAGTAATGAATTGAACCAGCTACACCCAGCGAAAGAACTCTGGGAGATGACCATGACATATAATTCCCAGTCCCTCTATTTTTGTCTGCCTGCATTTCCTTCACAGGATAATTGTACACTATTTCAAAGTCCAATTCTTTTTTATACAGCAAAATAACTGTTTGGACTTATATTGTATTTAATTTATACTTTAACATATTTAACATGTATTGGTCAACCTGCCATCTGGGGGAGAGGGTGGAGGAAAAGAGGGGAAAAAATTGAACAAAAGATTTGGCAATTGTTAATGCTGTAAAATTACCCATGCATATAACTTGTAAATAAAAAGTATAATTCAAAAAAGAAAGAAAGAACTCATCTTTCCATAATTTTTAGGTTTACAACATCATTATACTTTGAAATAACTGTTCAAGGAAGATAGTAAAAGAAGTATTGTCTTATTTAGACACAAGAAAACTGAGGTTTTCCTTGAGATCACATGATCAAAAAATAGCAGAGATGTACTAATATGAATGTTTATGTTTCTGAGTTACAGTACTTTTTTCAGCAATTACAACAACGTATTTTGAATCACATTTAAAATGTTGAGAGAAAAGGGATTGGTCCCTTTAAGAAATTTTATATTAACAGAATGCCAGATTGTAAAAATAACAATAGAAAAAACCACACTGGAACTTAGAAGTAATTCATTAGACAATTAGTACTGATAAAGATGTGAGGAAAAAATTAATTAAGTACCTGGTATCAGCATTGAGTTATCTTGGTCCTAAAGAAAGCATAAACAGATTTTATGGAATAATGAGAGACTTAAATGAAGATGTTTTTGCCATATTTTTTTCTTCTGTTTAACATATAAAAGGGACAGTAGTAGTTAGCCACTGTACAGGCAAAAGTAGTAGGTAACAGGGAGCAGCTTTTTATTCAGGGAAGCCAAGACTTGATTAAGTAGTTATTGAACTAATTGAATTTATTAGAAGGCAATTATCAAAGTTAGATGATTTTATTCATTCATTCAAACATTTATCATATAAACATTATTATATGCCTGTATTTACATATAGAAATTTTAGTGAACAGTTAACATTTTCAATGTAGTTTTACTAAAATTTGTTATATGAGAAAAACATTAGTGAACATGAGATTGTGTATTGTTATGCATGTTTGAGTTACTCTGAGAACAATCTGTGTACTAACTAACTATAAACTGTAACAATCATTCTCATGCTGATGGACACCAGAATTGCACTCCTACCTTCTAGGGGAATTAATGAGCTTTCCTTTATTTCTACTTAGAAATTAAATTATTTCTAGAGTAGGAAATGTAAGACCATATATGGAATCTGCTCATTTGCAAATAAGTATAGCTATTTTTGAAGGGACTGATATTAATTCTCATTTAAATAATCACTTAGAACCATTCAAAACCTACCACAATTTCAAAACTCTATTGTGAACTCTGATAATTGTGCAAATGCCAGAGTTGGGAAGAACCTTAAAGGACATCTAAATTAATCTGTACCTATATATTTCTACAAAATACTAAGTAGGTGGTCCCAACCTAAGCATAATAAGCTACATAAGGAACCTATTCAAAGACAGTTTAAGATATGTGGTTTTCAAAATACTTTGGAAAGTCATGGAACCTAAATTCTACTTTGAGTCAAATTGTTATTCTATTCAGTCCATGTCAAAACCATAGGATATAAGAAAAGTGCATTGGCTAGTCTGAAAACCTTGTTTCAAATTCTGAATCTAATATTTCCTAACAACTTCATGTAAGTCCTTTAACCTCCCTCTTCCTTGTTTAACACTTCTCTAAAAGGGGATTGGACTAGAAAGATTCTATTTTTCCTTCCTCTTCAAGATTTATGACTCAGTAAAATAACCATGATGTGAAATGACCTTTTTTTTAGGTCAGTTTTGACCTTACTCACATATTTTGTATTTACATTACATATATTTCCAGGTTATGCCCATTTCATGAGAGGTTATTGCAATAATGTAAAACACCTAAGTAAACTAACAATACAGTGAGCTTATCTGAAAGTACATTCATTATTTTATATCTGTAACACCTCTCACATCTTTTCATATTAACAGAAATTTATTTTCTTCTGTTTCATCACTACTTCACTGAAAAGAAAGGAAAAGGAGGGGAAAGGAAATAATTAATAGTCAAGCAAAGCAAATCTCCCCAGTGGATATTAAAAAAAATCTATTTTCACACTGGAAACATACTACCTATTTGTAATGGACAGCATCTTTCATTATTAGTCCCATTACTCTTGGCCCTCAAAGAAGGCACTTTGAGGTCTAGGCAATTCTAAGGTTTTCTTCTAATTAGATCAAGCCTTTTCCATCATTTTGTATGGAAGACAAATTTTATTTAACTTTGTGGAATACTTCCTCATAGATGAATATCCTAAAATTAAAACCATTTGTTGTGTTTTATTATTACAACTCAGAAGCTAAAAGGAACAAAAACAAAATCCAAGAAAACAGTGCTTCCTAAATGAGAATCCTGTAGCTTTTTGCTCTAATCAGCACATGCACTCCTTGACTGATTTCTGCATCCATCTGTCTCTTATTTTACCAAAATTTATATAATGCTGAATAGTACTAGGACTTACTTAGTGCTTTCATGTAAGTAACAGTCACATCATAGTTTGAGACTTCAAGGGATACTCTTGGATGAACTAATGAGCATCTATCTCCAGTGCAAATGCAAACACGCTCTAAAATCCCCCTTGTCCACAGAAAACACAAACGTCTAGTATGGACAGAAAGGGCTCAGCTCAGATTGAGTTCCCCCATGCAGTAAAAAAAGGAGCCATTATTGCCACATATAAGTGATTTAAGAAGAGACTGTCCACTTTGATAGAAAAAAAGACTTATCTGTCTGGCGATTCAGGAAATGTCAGACTTTCCTGAAAGGTTAATAGTTGATTTTAGGAAGAAGTTAATGTTAAAATAAATGCTAAAGGTTTTTAGGTTGAGATTCTGGAAAGAAGAGAGAACATGGAATAATGAAACAAATATCCCAAACTATGGTCATTTGTGTTTACCATTTATTCAGCAGTACAAGGCAACATCCATGCATAAAGATAAACACAATATTTTTAAGAACTTTTGGAAAAATGTTTTGAATGTGTTATAGGACAATCTAAAAGATTTGTGGTATTCCTCTAATATATTATAGGTGTTCAAATGAAATATTATAATTTACTTATAGTACTTGGGAAACTATGTTTATTATCCTCAAATCACTAGGTAATAGATTAACTACAATAAACTTTACAACAGACTTATTCAAAATGGTCTCATGATCTAATATAAGTAGCACTAGATTCAGAAACAAAATACTTTTCTGCAAACTAGTAAGGAATCTTGAATTAGTTATTTTATACTTCTGAATTCTATTTTCATCATGTATTAAATGAAATGGAGAGTATACTTTTTAGGGCCTCTGATTCTTTCTGACATCCCTGATGCTCTACCCCTACCCTCAAGAAATATATATTTGAATGCTGGGCCTAATACTCTCTAATCAAATCAGGAAAGTCATTTTTTTCATTTGTAAAATTAAGATAACCATCCTTTTTTATTTCTTAAAGAATAAATTGTGTAACCTTTAGAAACTCACTTTACCTTCATGGATTCAGTAGTCTCAAGTGAATAATGAGAAAGTTCACTTTACTAACTATACCAAAGTTGATCCTGAAAAAAAATGACAATTAAAATGTCTTTCTTCTTTTCAGACAAGTAGTGAAGAATACTTTGGCAGAAAATTATTTAAACAAGATTTTTATTTTAGATATTTTTATCTAATTGTTTCCTTTGTTTAAAAAAAGGGTTTAATCTGAATAAGGAAAGGAATATGGAATAAGGAAAAAGAAAATATTGATATAAAGGTGAAGTCATCAATTAAATGCATTAATAATTTGTAAAACCAGATATTTTATATTTCTTGGAAACTCAATATGTCCAAAGTGAAATTCATTATATTCAATCACCCCCCAAAATTCCCTTCAAACTTTGCCATTTCTGAAGTTACATTATTTTTCCATCCACCCAGATTTTTTGTAACATCATTTATAACATCATTAGTGAGTTAATTATACTGATACATAATCTCCATCCTTTGCTTTCACTCAGCCTATACCTTATTTTAGTCTCATCCCCTCTAACCAGAATAATTATATAGCTTCCTTGGCTCAATTTCTCTGCTACAAAATGCTCTTCCACCACCATTCTCCATATACAATTGATAAATTGCCACTTCTAAAACACAGCATGGAACATGGTATTATTCATTCTATACTCAAAAATCTTCAGTAGCTCCCGCTTTCTTCTGCATTAAATGAAAAGTCCTCTTTTTGGCACGTAAAACCCTACATCATCTGGCTTCCAATTAACTTTCAGGTTTCATTTCATATTACTCAGCTTTACAAATCAGTACTCAATTGCATTCAAATTGACCTATGAGCTGTTTTCTATAAACAGAATTTTACCTCCTATCTCTGTCTTTGAATAATTGTCTCCCCCACTTTGATCCACACTTTTTTTTTTTTACATTTATATCTTGGAATCACTAGTTTTCTTACCTGTAATGATTATTTTCTATCTCCTACAGGTCACCTTTCTAATCTCAATCAATAATAATCTCCCTCCTAAAATATGTTGACTTTTGTTTATATTTTACAGTTAATTCTGTGAGAATATACATTCTATCTCCAACCTCTGTTAGTCGAGAGCAACCTTCTTAAGATCAGGGTTGATTTTTTCCTTTCATTTTTAACTTTGTATACCCATTGCCCTGACATACAATGATCAATTAATAAATGATATGAATAAGATTGAACAGATAATCTTGAAGGTCTCTTCTAGTTCTAAGATTCAGTGTTTCTAATTCTGATATCATTATCATTGAAATGCATGTGGAACTACATTCTTTCTAAAAAGCCTTTGGCACACTATCTATGGCACCGGGTCATTTTTCAGACCCACTCTTTAGTAGGTGAGTGAGTTGTCACTATTTTCAGGAAGAATATCTTAGGATATAGGTGACTTTACCAGTTAGAAGTTCCTTCTGTATTTGATTGCTTTTTGTTTGTTTGCTTGTTTTAACTAGACTTACATTTTTGTTGGTGTATGAACTACAGATGAGAAAACTCTACCATTGTAGATAGGTACATACTCTGAAATTTCTACCTTTAAAGAGTAGCTTTGGGCACTGAGAACTTATAACTTGTCCAGTTATCCCATCACTATGTGTCAGTGATGCAACTTGAATAATAAATTAAATTATATTTAAACATAAAAGTCAATTTTTTTCTTATATTGGCTGTTCACTTTTTCCCTGAGGCAATTGGGGTTAAGCAACTTGCCCAGGGTCACACAGCTAGGAAGTGTTAAGTGTTTGACCTAGATTTGAACTCAGTTCTTCCTGGATCAGGGTTGGTGCTCTATCCACTGTATCACCTAGCTGTCCTAAGTGTTCATTCTTAAATATTTTTACACCAAAAATAGTTGCCTGTTTGAGTTTTTGGTAGCAGCATTACAGATTTGGATTTTTACTGACATATCAACAACTTCTTCCTTCTTATATGCTGATTTGTAGTGCTAAGGGACTTTCTTGCCTATAAAATCATATTTTAATATTCTTTTTATAAATTGGAAAATTTAACAAATCAGTCATTCTCTTTAGTCTGATTAGATTGATTTAATTCAGTTTTTTTGAGCTGTCATGGTTTGAACTGCTTTGCCTTTGTAATTCTACTATGAAAGTTTGCATAGTTTTAAGTGATCTCCATCATCATGTCTTTATTAAAGAGATGGCTAGAAAAGAACATGTCTTCATATAAGTGTGTTGTATATCTGAATTGATAATAAGACTTTCATACAGCATGTTTTTTAAAAATCAGTTTTGAATTAAAAAGCAAAACTAACCTTGGGTTCATGAACTATGAGAAGGTTTTTAGGAAGAGTATTCCAGGTTATTTATAGAGGAAAAGTAGAGTTTATTATCACTTTTATTAAATGGGATTTTAAAAATACAGCTTTTAAAAATTAATGTATTTAATATTTCCCCAGTTACATTCAAAACAATTTATTACACTTGCTTTTAGGATTTTTCAGTTCTAGGTTCTCTCCATTATCCCCACTCATAATCAAGAAATCACATGTAAAGTTATGCAAAACATTTCCTACTAAGCGACAGGTTAGGATTCTCCAAGATCCTCCACAAGCTGTGGATCACAGTATCTTAAGGAGTTGCAGAGCAGCCTTTACTGACACAGGTGTTGAAGACTGGGAATGAAATAAATTAGAGGCAGAGGAAAGAGGAGAGAGGTCAGACAATGCAACTGCCTTTCAGTCAGAGAAGTCAGAGAACAACTGCCTCTCAGTCTCCTTGTATCATCCTCTCACAAGAGGAGATCCATTCTGCAGGTCTGGGTCAGATCTCCAGCAGCCACTGTCAGGTGGCTCCTGTGTCACAATAATTTCCATAACAGTCAATTTGTAAAACAAACAAACAAATAAACAAACAAAAAAAACATAAATCTCCTATCTTAATGAAAATAAATATTCTCAAGAAAAATTAAGTGAAAAATAGAGAGATAGAGTAATAGAGAATGTTTCAATCAATATTCAGACTTGATAAGTTCCTTCTCTGGGTATAGATGGGATTTTTCATCATAAGTCCTTAAGAATATCTGTGGATAATTGCTTTACTTAGAATAACAAAGTTATTTGCAGATGATTAACCCAGAACATTGCTATTTCTTTGTATACAGTGCATTTCACTTTGTTCATGGAGGATTTTACAAGTTATTTTTTTCCTGAGAGCATCCTGGTCATAATTTTCCAGAGAACCACAATATTCCATCAGAGAAACTTGCTTTGAATTTTATTTTACAATTACTATTGCTAATAACGGTTTAGATATGTATACTTATTTTGTATTTAATTTACACTTTAATATATTTAACATGTATTGGTCATCCTGCCATCTAGAGGAGGGTATGGGGGGAAGGAGGGGAAAAATTGGAACAAAAGGTTAGCAATTGTCAATGCTGTAAAATTACCCATGCATATAACTTGTAAATAAAAAGCTATTAAAATAAAAAAAAACCAATAATTACTTTTGCTAATTGTATTTCCCACCAATTTTCTCTTTCTCTCTCTCTTTCTCTCTCTCTCTCTCTCTCTCTCTCTCCTTTCACTCTGTCCCTCCTCAAAAGTATTTTGCTAATCCTTCCTCCAATATGCCTTCTCTTTTATCACCCTCCCTCCTTTCCATATTGCATTCCTCTTCTATTTTTCTGCAGTGTAAGATCATCCTCTCCTCTTCCACTGTAAAAGCTTTTTCTTCCCCTCCACTGTAAAAACTTTTTCTTGCCTCTTTTTTATGGCAGATAATTTGCACCATTCCATTTCTCTCTTTCCCTTTATCCCAGTGCATTCCTCTCTCACCCCTAAATTTCATCATTTTAAAAAAGGATATTATTCCTTCATATTCAATTCACACTCATACACTCTATGTATATATACAACTTCTGACTGCCATAACAATGAGTAACAAGTATCATCCTCCCATGTAGGGATGTAAATAGATAAATTTTATTAAGTCCCTTATGATATCACTTTCCTGATTATCCCCTTAAGCTTCTCCAGATGCCTATATTTGAAAATCAAATTTTATATTTAATTCTGATCTTTTTATCAGGAATGCTTGAAAATCCTGTCTCATTGAATGACCACCTTCTTCTCTGAAGTGTTATACTTAGTTTTGCTGGGTAGGTGACTCTTCATTGCAATCCTGGCTCCACTGCTCTTCAGAATATCATATTCCAAGCCCTCCAGTCCTTTAATGCAGAAGTTGCTAAATCTTGTGTTATCCTGACTGTGGCTCCACTATACTTGAATTATTTCTATATGAATCCTTACAATATTTTCTACTTGACCTGGGAGTTCCTGAATTTGGCTATAATATTCCTGGGAATATTTATTTTGGAATCTCTTTCAGAAGATGAGTAGTGGATTTTTAAATTTCTGTTTTACCCTCTGGTTCTAGAATATCAGGACAATTTCCTTGTTAAATTCTTTTTTTATTAAAGCGTTTTTATTTTCAAAACATATTCATGGATAATTTTTCAGCATTAACCCTTGCAAAACCTTGTGTTCCAATTTTTTTCCCTACTTCCCCCGATCATCTCCCCTGGATGGCAAGTAATCAAATACATGCTCAACATGGTAAAATATATGTTAAATCCAATATATGCATACATATTTATACAATTATCTTCTTTCACAAGAAAAATCAAATCATAAAGGAAAATAAAATGAGAGAGAAAATAAAATGCAAGTACACAACAATAAAAAGAATGAAAATGCTATGTTGTGATACACACTCATTTCCCACAGTTCTTTCTGGGGTTCTTTTCATCAAAAGATGATTGGAAGTGGTCTGAATCATCTCGTTGTTGAAAAGAGCCATATCCATCAGAATTGACCATTGTATAATCTTGTTGTTGCCATACACAATGATTTCCTGGTTCTGCTACTTTCACTTAGCATCAGTTTATTTAAATCTCCTCAGGCCTCTCTGAAATCATCCTGCCGATCATTTCATATAGAAATGTAATATTCCATATGTCCATATTTCATATATACATAATTTATTCAGTCATTCTCCATTTGATGGGCATCCATTCAGTTTCAAGTTTCTAGCCACTACAAAAAACGCTGCCACAAACATTTTTTTGCAAATCGGGGTGGGGTCCTTTTCCCTTCTTTAAGATCTCTTTGGGATATAAGCCCAGTAGAAACATTGCTGGACAAAATGGCATGCATACTTTGATAGCCCCTTGAGGATAGTTCCAAATTGTTCTCCAGAATGGTTGGACAAGTTCACAATTCCACCAACAATTCATTAGTGTCCCAGTTTTCCCACATCTCCTCCAACAGTCACATTATCTTTTCCACATTATCTTTTCACATTATAATTCACAATTTAGGGGGGTGGAGCCAAGATGGCAGAGAAGACACACGCGACTTTCTAAGCTCTTCTCTTACCCTCTTTATCAATATTATATCGAGCCTCAAAATACTTGACTGCTCAATTCGTAAAAGATAAGTAGAACAACTCACCGGCCGAAGAAAATCTGCAGTCTCCCAAAAAGGTTGGTTAAGGGCCGGGGAGATCGGCTCAGAAGGGAGAGGGGTGGGTTCGAGGAGAGTTTCAAACCAAGGGTGGGCACAGATCTCAAGCCGGCGGCGCGGCCCCAACCCACCAGTACAGGGGCTTTTCCTTGGGGCAGCTGTGATCCCTGCACCAGGAGGACACAACCAGGTTAACCTCCAATCTGTGCAGTGGGGGCCGGCGGGGCCATAGAAGCTTTCCAGGGGCCGATTTCATTGGGCCAAGACACTGGGGCAAGTTCAGGGGCGGTCTGGGTCTGCGGTCTCGGTCCTGCAGTCTGCAGTCTGCAGTCTGGGTCTGCTGTCAGCTGCTAATAGTCACAGTCCACAAGAGGCTCCCGGCCTGGGGGCAGTGACACTTTCCTTTAAGTCTCTGGCCAAGGGCAATCCTTAACCCCTCAGCCCCTAAAGCAGTTTGTAAGCTCTGCCAGTGCCAGATCCACTTCCGGTTGGGGAAGGGAAAACTCTCACTAGGCACTCCCATACCCTCGGGCCGGAAATCGGTTTACATCTCTCCCCTCTGCAGAGGAAGCTGGTAACCCCTTGCCTAGGAGACCTACCCTAAAACTTTAAAACATGAATAAAAAGATGAAAGAACAATCGACGCCTACAAAAAAACCGGTCAACAAACCTGAAGAGAAACCTCAAACAAAACATGCATCAGACTTCCTCCTTTACCATGATGCTCTCATAGAAAGGCCATTAAAAGTCTCAATAGAGGTTAGAAGATAAATAAGGAAAGAAAAGGAAAGAAAACCTTACAAAGAGAGGCAACAACTTCCTGAAAACAATTGGAAAAATTAAAAATTCCCAGGAAGTCAGAAACAAATTGGTGAATTGGAAAAATAAAATAATCTCAGGAAAGTAAAATTGTGAATTGGAAAAAAATAAAAGGAATTCACTAGAAAGTAGGATCTTGAATTAAGAAAAAGACAAAAGAACTCCACCAAGAAAAGTAGGATCCATGGTTGGAAAAGACAAAAGGAAACTCAAGAAAGTAGGATCTGTGAATTGGAAAAAGAAAATAATTCACTAAAAAAAAAAAATTAGTAAATGGAAAAAAATTCCGGAACCAAAACAATACATTCAAAAAACTCAATTGGACATATAACAGAAAAGGTAAAAAAAAGCTAATGAAGAAAAATAATTCCCAAAAATTAAGAACTGAACAAATAGAAAACTAATAATTCATTGAGACAGCAAGGAATCAGTCAAGCAAAACAAAAAAAATGACAAACTGGGAAAAAAACACAAGGTTATCACTTGCAAAAACGACAGACTTGGAAAATAATTGGAGGAGATAATCTGAAGGTTAATTGGACTTTCTAAAATTATGATGAAAAAAAAAGGCCCTAGATACTATTTTACAAGAAATCATCAAAGAACTACCCAGATGTAATAGAATCAGAAGGTAAAATGGGCATTGAAAAAATTCCCGAACCAACAAAAAACCCAAAATAAAAACCCCAAGGAATATTGTAAAATTTTTAGAACTATCAAATTAAGGAAAAAAATTTTCAAGCAACAAAAAAAATCATTTAAATACCGAGGTCCTGGGGGATCACCCCGAATCTGGCTGCCTCTACATTAAAGGGAAAAGGGGCCTGGAATATGATATTCCGAAAACCAAGAACTTGAGATCAACCGAATAAACTTCCCAGCTAAGCTGAGCATTTTCTTCCAAGGGAAAGATGGACATTTAATAAAACAAATGAATTCCATTTGTTTCTGAAAAAAACCAAGAACTAAACAAAAAATTTGTCTCCAAGTATAGAACTCAAGTGATGCAGAAAAAGGTAAAAATAACTCTTGAAATTGTATTTCTGTTGTGGAATACAAAAAAATACATTATAATTTAATTGTACTGATATAACATAAAAAGGGTAGATATGGAAAAGGGATATTGGAGAATAAAGGTGGGAAGGAGAAGGGAAAAGAAACCAATCCCACAAAGAGGCCGGAAACTTATCATATCTGGGGAATTTAGAGGGGAAACATTGTGGAATCTTACTCTCATCAGGTTAGCTCAAAGAAAAAATAATTGACATTTGTTTTAGAAAAATTCTCTTTGCCCCATTAAAAACGGGGAAAAGGGAAAAAGAAAAAAAGTAATAAAGGGAAGGAAGGGGAAAAGAAGTCAAAGGGGAGGGAGGGATTATAAAATAAGTATCTTGATACAAGGGTACATAAGTTTAAAAGGAAAGGGGGTTGGGGAGGCAAGAATAAGTAAAAAGCACAATCAAGGGTTTTAGGATGGGGAAATACAATTTATAATTTAAAATTCTAAAAATGTAAATGGGATGAACTCCCCATAAAGAGGAAAAATAGCAGACTGGATCCAAAAGTCAGAACCCTACAATATTTTGTTTACAAGAAACACATTTAAAAAGCCCGGGATACATATAGAGTAAAAGGTAAAAGGCTGGGCAAAATCTATTATCTTAGGTGAAGTCAAAAAGCAAGGGGTAGCCATCCTTAGATCAAAAGCAAAAAGTAAAAATTGATCTAATTAAAAAGAGATAAGGAAAGGCTACATCCTGCTAAAAGGGTAAATAAAAAAAAAATGAAAAATATCAATATTAAACATATATCACCAAGTGGTATGGCACTCAACTTCCTAAAGGGAGAATTAAAGAGAGTTGCAAGAAAGAAATAGACAACAAAACTGTAATAGAAGGAGATCTCAACCTTGCATCTCAAATTAGACAAATCAAACCAAAAACAAATAAGAAAAATTAAAAGTAAATAGATTTTAAAATTAAATTATATTTGGATCTTTGGAAAAATTGAATGGAAATAGAAGGAATATACTTTCTTCAGCAGTTCATGGAACCTATTCAAAAATTGGCCATATATTAGGACATTAAAACCTCAAAAATTAAATGCAAAGAAAAGCCGGAAAATAATAAATGCTTTCTTTTCAGATCATAATGCAATAAAACTACATTCAACAAAAGTTAGGGAAATAGACCAAAAAGTAATTTGGAAACTAAACAATCCATCTTAAAGAATGATTGGGTGGGCAAAAATTATAGATACAATTAATAATTTCATAAGATTAATAAATGATGAGACATCATATAAAATTTGTGGGATGCAGCCAAAGCGGTAATAAGAAATTTTATATCCTTAGAAACTTACTTGAATAAAACAGAAAAGAAAAAGATTAATGAATTTGGCTTGCAACCAAAAAAACTAAAAAAGACCCAAATTAAAACCCCAATCAAATACTAAATTGGAAATTCTAAAATTAAAAAGGAGAAATTAAAAATTGAAAGTAAAAAACTATTGAACTAATTAATAAAACTAAAGTTGGTTCTATGAAAAAAGCCAATAAAATAGATAAGCCTTTGGTAAATCTGATTAAAAAAGGGAGGAAAATGAAAATTAATGTCTTAAAAATGAAAAGGAAACTTTACTAATGAAAAATAGGAGAAATAATAAGGGTTATTTTGCTCAACTTTTTATGCCAATAAATTTGATAACCTAATGAAATGGATGAAATAGAACGGGCAATTAAGCAACTCCCTAAAAAAATCCCAGGACCAAGATGGTTTACATGGAATTTTCCAAACATTTAAAGAAAATTTAATGCTATATAAATTATTTGATAAAATAAGGGAATGAAGAGTCCTACCAAATTCCTTCTGTGACCGAACATGGTACTGATACCTAAACCAGCTGGGCTGAAATCAGAGAAAGAAAATTAGAAATCTCCCTTAATAATCTTAATCCTTTAAATAATTTAAAAGACTACGAAAATCATCTCAAGAAAACTATGATCAATCAATTTATACCAAGGAATGCGGGCTGGTTCCAATATTAGGAAAACTATCAATATAATTTGGCCATGGTAATAAATTAACAAAAACCATATAATCATCTCAAATAGATGCAGAAAAAGCATTTATTTAAAATCCAACATCCCATTCCTATTAAAAACATTGGATATAGGAATAAATGGACTTTTCCTTAAAATAATAAAGCATCTATTTAAAACCATCAAAGATCATATGTAATGGAGACAAATCCAACCATTCCCAATAAGATCTCCAGGTGAAACAAAGTTTGCCCCCACTATCACCATTACTATTTAATATTGTATTATTAACACTTAGCAATAAAACTGAGAAAGAATTAAAGGGTAAGAATAAGGCAATGAGGAAAGCCAAATTACCACTCTTTGCCGATGACATGATGTTATATTAGAAACCCGATTCTGCTAAAATTATTAAAGAAATAATCCACAACTTTACAATTTGCCGGTTTATAAAATAAACCCACATAAGTCATCAGCATTCAATATCACTAAACAAAATCCAACAGTCAGAGTTACAAAAGAAATTCCATTTAAAAGTAACTTCTGATAATTATAAAATATTTAGGAATCTATCTGCCAAGGAAAAATCAAAACTTTATAGGCAAAATTACAGACCACTTTTAACAAAATTAAGTCTGATTAAAATTGGAAAAATATTAAAATTCTTGGATAGGGGAGCAAAATATAATAAAGATAAAATATTACCTAAACTAATCTATTTATTTAGCCTGAAATAACTCCCCAAAAAACTATTTTAATGACCTAGAAAAAAAAAACAAAGTTCAATGGAAAAACAAAAGGTCCAAAATTTAGGGAATTTAATGAAAAAAAATCAAATGATGGTGGCTTAGCTGTACCAGATCTAAAATTATATTATAGAAACAGTTCAAAACCTATTTGGTATTGGCTAAGGAATAGATTAATTTGATCAGTGGAATGAAGTAGGTTCAAGGGATAAAACAGTCCAACAAATATAGCAACCTAGTCTTTGACAAACCCAAAAGATCCCAGCTTTTGGGAAATTAAGAACTTACTGTTTGATAAAAATTGCTGGGAAAATTGGAAACTAATATGGCAGAAACTAGGCATTGATCCATACTTAACGCCCTTACACCAAAGATAAGGTCAAAATGGGTTCTTGACCCAAGGCATAAAAATGAAATCATTAATAAATTAGAGGAACATAGGAATAGTTTACATCTCAGACCTGTGGAAGGGGAAGGTCTTTATGACCAAAGCAGAACTAGAATCATTACTGATCACAAAATGAAAATTTTTATACCAAACTGAAAAGTTTTGTACAAACAAAACTAATTCAGACAAGATTAGAAGGAAGCAAAAACTGGGAAAATTTTTTACGGTCAAAGGTTCTGATAAGGCCTCTTTCAAAAATATGAAAATTAACTCTAATTTATAAAAAAATCAAGCCATTCTCCAATTGAAAAAAAGGTCAAAGGATATGAACAGACAAATTCTCAGATGAAAAGAAATTGAAACTATTTCTAGTCATATGAAAAAATGCTCCAAGTCTTATTAATCGGGAAATGCAAATTAAAAGACAACTCTAAGGCCACTACACACCTGTCAGATTGGCTAAGATGACAGGAAAAAATGATTTTGGAGGGGATGTGGGAAAACGGGACATTGATTCATTGTTGGTGGGTTGTAAACAATCCAACCATTTTGGGAAGTAGTTTGGAACTATTAAAAAGTTATCAAACTGTGCATTCCCTTTGATCCTTGTGTTACTAAGTTATATCCAAAAGAATTTAAAAGGGGAAAGGGACCGGGATGTACGAATGTTTTGTGGCAGCCCTTTTGTGGTAAGAAACTGGAAACGAATGGATGTCCATCAGTTGGAGAATGGCTTGAATAATTGTGGTATATGAAAATTATGGAATATTTTTGTTTTTGGGGACCAACAAGGATGAATTTCAAGAAAGGGCCCTGGAGGGACTTACACAACGTGCTGAGTGAAATAGGCAGGACCGGGAGATCATTATTCTTCAACAACAATACTAGATGATGCCAGTTCTGATGGATCAGGCCATCCTCAGCCAACAAGATCCCAAATCATTTCTAATGGAGCATTAATGAACTGAACCAGCTATACCCGAAAAAGAACTCTGGGAGATGACTAAAAACCATTACATTAATTCCCAATCCCTATATTTATACCAACCGCTTTTGATTTCCTTCACAATAATTTTTAAATAATTCAAGAGTCTGATTCTTTTTGTACCAGAAAAAATATTTTAGTCATTATACTTATTATGTATCTAAGTTATATTTTAATATTTAACATCTATGGTCATCCTCCTTTAGGGAGGGGTAAGAAGGTGAAAAAATTGGAACAAGAGGTTTGGTAATTGTTAATGCTGTAAAGTTACCCATGTATATATCCTGTAAATAAAAGGCTATTAAATTAAAAAAAAATAAAAAATAAAAGTAAAGCAAGTCCAAAAAAAAAAAAAAAAAGAGTAAGCATCTCTTCCTATTTGGGTATATGTATTTCTCAGCACCTATCAGAGAGCATGGCAACAAAAGTCTTTAAAATGCTTATTAATTTTTAAGTGAATCTTACAAATTTTTCTTTTTGTATTTAAAATCCAAAATATTAAAAAATTTAAATATAAAAAAAAAAAAAAAGAAATGACCAACAGGATAATTTCAGAAAGGCCTGGAGAGACTTACATGAACTGATGCTGAGTGAAAATGGAGGATCAGGAGGATCATTATATACTTCAACAACAATACTATATGATGACCAGTTCTGATGGATCAGGCCACCCTCAACAACAGATCAACCAAATCATTTTCTAATGGAGCAGTAATGAACTAACTAGCTTTGCCCAGAAAAAAGAACTCTGGGAGATGACTAAAAACCATTACATTGAACTCCCAATCCCTATATTTATGCACACCTGCATTTTGATTTCCTTCACAAGCTAATTGTACAATATTTCCAGAGTCTGATTCTTTTTCTACAACAAAATAACTTTTGGTAAGGTATACTTATTTTTATCTAATTTATATTTTTTCCCAACATCATGGTCATCCCTGCCATCCCTAGGGGGGGGGGCAGTAATAAATTGAAAAAAATTGGAACAAGAGGTTTGGCAATTGTTAATGCTGTAAAGTTACCCATGTATATATCCTGTAAATAAAAGGCTATTAAATAAAAAAAAAATAATAATTCACAACTTAGCCAATTTGAGATATGTGCGGTGCTATTTCAGAGTTGTCTTAATTTTCATTTTTCTGATCAATAGTGTTTTAAAGTATCTTTTCATATGACTAGAAATGGTTTTAATTTCTTCTTCTGAAAATTGTCTGTTCACTTACTTTAACCATTTATCAATTAGAGAATGGCTTGAATTTTTATAAAGTCGAGTCAATTCTCTACATATTTTTAGAAATGAGGCCTTTATCAGAATTTATGAATGTAAAAAATGTTTTCCCAGTTTATTGTTTCCCTTCTAATCTTGTCTGCATTAATTGTGTTAAAAAAAAAAAACTTTTTATCCTAATATGATCAAAATTAAATATTTTGTATTCACTACTGAACTCCAGTTCTTCTTAGCCCACAAATTGCTTCCTTCTCCACAGATTAGAGAGGTAAATTATTTTTTGTTCTTCTAATTTTTGCTTATAATATCACTCTTTATGTCTAAATAATGAACCTATTTTGATCTTATCTTGGTATATGTTGTTAAGTGTGGGTCAATGTCTAGTTTCTGCCATACTAGTTTCTAATTTTCCCAGCATTTTTTTTTCAAATACTGACTTCTTATCCCAAATGCTGGGGTGTTTGGGTTGGTCAGACACTAGATTGCTGTAGTCATTTAGTATTTTTTCTTGTGAACCTAACCTATCCCACTGATCGACTACTATATTACTTAGCTAGTAATAAATGATTTAGATAATCACTGCTTTACAATATAGTTTTAGGTCTAGCACCTATGCCACCTTCATATGCACTTTTTGTTAATTCCCTTGAAATTCTTGACCTTTTGTTCCTCCAGATTAACTTTTATTATTATTTCTTGTAGATCTGCACAATATTTTCTTGGGAGTTGAATGACTATGGCATTGAAAAAGTAGATTAATTTAGGTTGTATTGTCATTTTTATTATATTCACTTGGCCTACCCATGAGCATTTGATATTTTTCCCATTGATTAAATCTGATTTTATTTGTCAAAAGTGTTTTGTAGAGGTATTCACATATTTCCTGACTTTTCCTTAGCAGGTAGACTTCCAAAGATTTTATATTTAAATGGAATTTCTCTTTGTAACTCTTGCTGCTGGACTTTGTTGATAATATATTTAAAAACTGATGATTTATGTGAATTTATTTTGTATCCAGCAACTTTGCTAAAGTTGTGAATTGTTTCTGGTAATTTTTAGTTGATTTTCTAGGGTACTCCAAATTACCATCATATCATCTGCAAAGAGTGATGATTTGATTTCCTCATTACCTATTCTAAGCCCTTTAATTTGTTTTTCTTCTCTTATTGCCAAAACTAACATTCCCAATACAATGCTGAATAATAATGGTGATAATGGGCTACCTTGTTTCACCCCTGATCTTATTGAGAATGGTTTTAGTTTATCCCCATTACCCATACTGCCTGCTGATGGTTTTAAATAGATATGACTGGTCATTTTAAGGGAAATTTCATTTATTCCTATAGTCTCTAGTATTTCTAAGAGGAATGGGTGTTGGATTTTTTAATTTTTTTCTTCACCTATTGCAATAATCATATGATTGTTTTTAGATTCCATGAACCCCTGAGAAAAAAAGTATTTTTATTTCCGTCTTCATTTAATTTTCTCCAAAGGTCTGTCATCCCTAACTTTTCTAGGATTCTATTTACCTTAACTTCTTTCTTGTTTATGTTGTGGTTTGATTTATATAGTTTTGAGAGAGCAAATTTGAGATCCCCACTAATATAGTTTTGCTGTCTAATTCTTGTTGCAGTTCTCTTACCTTCTCCATTAGGAATTTGGATGCTATACCACTTGCATGTATGTTTAGTGTTGATATTATTTCATTATTTATGACATATTTTAGCAAGATATATTTTCCATCCTTATCTCTTTTAATTAGATCAATTTTTGCTTTTGCTTGATCTGAGATCAGGATTGCTACCCCTGCTTTTTTTTTTTTTTTTTTTTTTTTTTTTTACCTCAACTGAAGCATTATAGATTCTACTCAAGCCTTTTACCTTTACTTTACATGAATGATTCTCTTTAAATGAGTTTCTTGTAAACAACATATTGTAGGATTCTGGTTTTTAATCCAGCCTGCTATATGCTTCCATTTTATGGGAGAGTCCATCCCATTCACATGTACTGATAAAATTACTAACTCTGTATTTCCTGTCATCTTGTTTACCCCCAGTTATATTTTTCTGTTCCCTTTTCCCCTCTTCTTCCTCCATAGTATTTTGACATTGACTACTCCATCCCGCAAACAACCCTCCCTTTTGGCAGTCCCTCCCCCTTTTGTATACCTTTCCCCTTCTATATCTGTTTTCCCTTTTATTAGCCTCTCTCCTTCCTTTCCCCCTTCCCCTCCTGCTTCTCTATTGGGTGAATCAAGCTTCTCTATGAAGCTAAATGTGTCTGATACTCTTTCTTTGAGTGAAATTTGATGACAGTAAGATTTGCACAATCTTAGCACATCTGCCTCCCCTCTTTCCCTCAAAGGCAATAGGTACTTTTTGCCTCCTCGTAAGACATATTTTCCCCATTTTAACTCCATTTTCCTCTTCTTTCAGTAGAATCACCTTTCTTCCTCTAGTTTCTTTTTAAATCACCACAATAAAATCAAATTATACCTACCTGCACCCTCTAAGTATACCCATAACAGAGATACAGGTTTCACAAGTTAAACATATCATCTTCCCATATAGGAATATAAGCTTTTTTTACTTTTAAAAGAAAGTTATTTTTCTTCCCTTTGCATCTTTTTATGCTTTTCTTGAGTTCTGTATTTAAAAATTAAAATTTCTATTCATATCTGGTCTTTTCTTCAGAAATAAATGAAATTCACCTGTTTAATTGAATGTCTATCTTTTTCCCTGAAAGATGATGCCCGATTTTGTTGGATAGTTGATTTTTGGCTGCAACTCAAATTCCTTTGCCTTTCAGAATATCAGATTCCAGGGCTTTTGATCTTTTGAAGTGGAAGCTGTTAGGTCCTGGGTAATCCTGATTGCAGTTCCTTGATATTTGAATATTTTCTCCTTGATTTGATAATTCTGAAAAATTAACTATGATATTCCTTGGAGTGTTCATTTAGGGGTCTCTTTCAGCAGGTGAGCAATGAAATCTTTCAATGGCTAATTTACACCCCACATTGTTCTAGGACATCTGTAAAGTTTCCCTTGATCATTTCCTGGAAGATGATGTGTAGGCTCTTTTTTTCATCATGGGTTTTCAGGAAGTCCAACAATTCTTAGATCATCTCTCCTCATTCTATTTTCCAGATCAATTGCTTTTTTCCAATGAAGTTTTTTAGATTTTTCTTCTGTTTTTTTTTTTTTCACTTTTTTGATTTTTGGTTCACTGATTCTTCAAGTTTCATTGAGTTATTCACTTCCATTTGTTCAATTCTAATATTTAGTGAATTATTTTCTTCACTTACCTTTTTTAATCTCCTTTTGCATTTGGCCTAATGTAATGTCTTTTTTGCTGCATTTCTCCCATTTCACAAATTTTGTTTTTCAACAAATTGGCTTCTTTTCAAATCTATTTTTAAGAAGTTATTTGCCTTTTCCATTACAAATATATTTTTACAAGAAGTTTTCTTCAGATAATTTTGTTTTTCCTTTTCCAGACCCTGTTGCAAAGTTGTCATTTCCTTTCCCCATTTTTCTTATAAATCTCTTTTGAGATCCTTTTTGAATTCTTCCAAGTGAGCTTTGGTAATGAGGACCAACTCATATCACTTTTGGGGCTTCATCTTGAGCTGATATGTCTTTAGGAACCTCAGGTTTTGAGGTTTGTTCTTCTCTCTGCATGAAAGCCGTCTATGGTCAGAGTTATTTTTGCTTTTTTTTGCTCATTTTTTAAAGGTTGAGGTCTGTTCTTAAGGCAAAGGTGCGAGAGCCATCTTAGTTTGTTCTGGGATAGGTGTTATTGACTGATTTCCAGGCCTGGGTAATCAGGGCCAGGTCCTGTGTTCTTTCTGGGCTCATTGATTTACAATTTACTTTTTGTGTTTGCTTTTGGGTATCTCCCAGCAAATTTCCTAAATCACCAGTTTGCAATTAGGATGGTGTAGCCTTAGAGTCTTGCAGTGGATTCCCTGGTGCATGAACCACTCAATGCTCTGTTTTCCCCCTAGTTCTTATCCCCGGCTCCTTCTTTTGTGGTCTGGCTTGGCAGCCTCTCCCCCTGCCCAATTGAAACAGACTTTTTTTGAAGTTCTTCCAAAGTATCTTTTTTTCTGAAAATTTGTTGTACTCCAAATATGTGTGGGCTCTGTTATTCCAAAACCAGTGCAAAGGCTTAATCTGCTATTGATTTGAGGGAAGCTAGAAGGAGGTCAAATAGATACATTGGCTCTGCCCTGATGGCCAGGCTCTATTTTTGATCATGACTTTCAAATAATTTTTAAATTAACTCTCCTGGATTTGTTTTCCAGGTCAGATGTTTTTCCAATGAGATAAAGTCACAAAATCATTAAATTCTATTTGCTCAATTCTGTTTTTTTAAGGAATTATTTTCCTCAGTGAGCTTTTGTACCTCCTTTGCCAATTGACCAATTTTGCTTTTTAAGGCATTCTCCTCATTAGTTTTTTGTATTTCCTTTTACACCTCTCTCAATTCTTTCCCTTATTTTTTTCCTTTATCTCTCTTATTTGATTTTCAACGTCCTTTTTGAGCTCTTTCATTGGCCTGAGACCAATTCTAATTTTTCTTTGAAGCTTGGGATATAGGAGTTTTGACTTTTTAATCATCTTCTGAATGTTTGTTTTGATCCTCCTTGTTACCATAATAACTTTCAATGATCAGATTTTTAAAAGTTTTTTTTTTTTTTTTGCTCATATGCTTAGCCTGTTACTCTGGTTTTAACTCTTTGTTAAAGTAGGGCTCTGTTTCCAAGGTGGAGGAAGCACTCAATCAGGCTTTAAGGTTTTGTGTAACTGTTTTCAGAAAACCTTCTAGAAATCTGACCACAGGCACTCTTTTCTGCCCTAGAGCTTTCTAGGTATGTCCCTGGCCCACTGAAATTGCATGATCTAGTGTGCTGGCCTGGGGTTGGATTCAGTTGATCACAGCTATGCTAGGACTGCACACCAGATTTTCTCCACGTTGACACAGACTTTCTCCACAGACCCTTTGTGTCCATCCTGGTATCCCTGGGCTGAGAAATTGAGAATCCTCCAGCATTGTAGCTGATTCAGAGGTCCTGCCTTTCTGACTCTGGAGTCTACACTGGAGTTGGGACCAGGCAGAGCCTCTACTGGAATTGCAGGTTGATTTCTCACTCTGGTTCCATAGAACTTTTCTGCTGAACTTCCAGGTCCTCTTTGGTGTCTCTGGGCTGAGTGGTTTGGAAGCCAGCAGGACTGTGGGTGTTTCAGAGGTCAGGCCAGGCTAGGCTGGGGCTTGGGGCTGCACTGGCATGTTCTGCTACAGAGTTCCCACCCTGATGTCACCTTTTCTGCTGAGATTCTAAGTTTGCCTTTGCTGGAAAAAGTTCTACTCCATCTTTTTGGTTGTTCCGGTGCTCTAAAATTTGTTTAGAATCATTATTTAAAGGAATTTGTAGGAGAGATTAGGCCTTTACTCCACCATATTGGCTCCACCTTAAATAATACATCATGCTAATGACATTATTTTACTTTGAATTTTCCAAAATTCAAAGTTGTAGTGATAGCATTAGATTTGTGGCAGAAATGTGATCTAGAGTGATACCAAACCTAATAATAAGAGTATTTAAGCCACATAGAAGGATCCCTGAGGATCACATATTGACATAACTTTAAATATAATTTTATCTATCCATTAAAAAATTTACTATTTTTATTTTCATCTGGTGGGCAATGGGGAATGTTGCCTACTTACTACATGAATTCCAGTCCGTGTTTTTAACCCTCTGTCTAGAAAATGCAATCCCTTCCTCAATCTTGCTTGTCTATTTATTTACTCAACAAACACTATTTTGTCACTGCAAAGAGTAAAAGGACATTGTTTCTACTTTTATGAGCTTGCATTCTATTTTGAGGTAATGATATAAACACAATAATAAGAAAATACAAAGTAATTTACAGGTAAAGAGGTTAAGATGACTATTGCTACCAGTATTCTTCATGATCTTAAACTATTTGAAAGAGACCTCTTTGAGAACTGCCCATAAGTCTTTTGAATAAGAGATTTTGCCTAGTGGAAAGTACCATGAATAGTAAGCAAAACAAGCAGAACTAGGAATATATTGTATACAATAATAGCAAGAATGTGTGATGATCAACCATGAAAGACTTGTTTTTTTTTTTTGTTTTTTCCGTGGTTCAGTGATCCAAAGCAATCCCAATAGACTTGGGACAAAAAATGCCATCTGCATGAAGAAAAAGAACTAAAGAGACTGAATATAAAGCAACATGTTATGTTCACTTCTAATTTTTTTAAATCTTTCATATGTTTTTCACTTTTGCTCTGATTTTTCTCTCCCAACATGATTCATAAAAATGTATATTAAAATAAATAAATTTACCAAAAGAAAGAAAGTACCATGAATAGAGAATATAGTGAAAGAATATTTCTCTGAGCACAGGATTAAAAAAAAAAAAAAAGATGAAGCCACACAGTGAAAAAATGTTTTCCATTCACCATAAAGAGGAAAGATTGGAAGTCTTGATTCATTTGATGAATGCCCCTAATGAATTTTATGAAATTACAAAGCCAGAACTTTTCTCTGAAGGTGACTCCACTCTGCCAAAATATTTATGTTCTAGCATCCTTCTGAAAGGACACAAAGCACTCCTGAATTGTTTCTCATTGAGGAAGACTATCTTCAACATCTTTGGTGATAAGTCACGGTAGGCAAGCTCCTCTCAGAAGAGTTAAGCTTTTTCTTTGGTCTCTGAAAATGAATGATGAAGTGACTTGGCCACTTTTCTTCCTGTGAGTTCTTTGACTTCCAAATAAAAATACATTAAAGAGGTCAAGAAGGTTTTTTCTCTTCTCCTTGTCACCTCCCAGGAGGAAAAAAGATACTCAACTGTAGGAGAAACATATGACAAGATTGAAAGGATAATTCTGAGGTCATCTTTTATGGATGCCAATTTCTGATTTTCTGTTTCATTTTCTGAGAACAGATCAGCACTTAGAGTTTCTGAGAATGAGTACTCCCATATCTCAAAGTGACCTTGTGAGTAATTCTGGGTTCTAGTAGTCTGAAGAGATTGAGAGTTTCTTTTGAATTTGAGCCATATAATCCCCATCTCTTGGAGGCAGGTTTCATCCATAGGATGTGCTTTGGAGAAGAAAGAAGAGAGGGGGAAGATTGCCAAGTTCTCTGAATATGGAGTACCAAGGTCACTGCATGTAGGGAATGAGGAAGGAGAAGAATTTTCAAGTTGCTCATACAGGGCAGGGTGGATGCAGGAGTATTTATTAAAGAGCTTTTGTAAAGTCTCTAGTCTTTCAGAGGCTGTCTTATTAACTGACAATTTGAATGTATTCTTCAATTTTGGGGGGGATACCTGCCTTGTCTGAGCAAATTGAGAGCTCTCCTTCTTCCTCTCTCCCCCTTATTTTGAGGGAAGTAACTATAATCCTTTACCTAACTCCTTTTCTGTTGTGGTTGAAATAAAGACTATTCTATAGCTAATATTGTTCTTTGAGTGTCTATGAAGGAGTTTGCCCACTATTGCCTACACTTGAAAGAAAACTTGGGTAATGCACAAAACCTATATTTTATTTTAAAAATTTTCCAGAGAATATAGCAGCTTAAAATAGAGATTCAAATCAAAGAATTTTATGTTTTATAATCTGATGAGTTCCCTTGCAAAGGTAGTAGGCATGAAAAAAAGGCCATTATAAAGATATCTATTTCAGATTCTTTCTCTTCATCCTCAGATAAAGCCATGTATCTCATCTCCAAGTAGTTATTTCTTTAATATAGAACATCAGGCCTGAAATGAAGAATCATCTTTAGGAATTCAAATCCAGTCTCAGACATTTCCTAGCTGTGTGACTTGGCAAGTCACTTAATTCTGCTTCATTTTCATCATTCATAAAATGAGTTGGAAAAGAAAATGGCAAATGTCTCTGGCATCTTTGTCAAGAAAACCCCAAAAGGGGTCAGAAAGAGTTGGACACAACTGAAAAATGATTAAACAAATAACAATAGATAACACATCATTTTCTGGATAACGAAATTTAAACTTCTAAGAGTGAACTGTTTTTCCAAGGTCACACAGTTATTAAGTGACAGAGATAGAATCGAGCTTTACTCTTCCACCTCCAAGTTCAGTTCTCTTTATTTAGTCCAATTTAGTTGCAGTATTTTCTTTGTACTTTGGTCTATTGTCATGGACTCTTTTCCTTTGCCATGTAAATCAAAAGAAGCAGAGGAATTGGAGTGTCTCTCTGACACTCAGTCAATTATCTAAGCAATGGAACAAATGCACTACCTTGAAAATGTTTCCTCATTAAAATTCTTGTTTAATTAAATGTTTGAATTTCAGATATTTGGAAAGTTGTTCAAGATTCTTTACAAAGAAAGAAAGAAAGGATCATATAAAAAAGTCTAGCTCTGTGACTTCCTCTACATCAAATGCTGAATGTTAGGAAAATAAATATCTCAGCAATAGAATAATCTTGAAACTCTAGGGAATCACTCTAGTCCTCCATTCTTTGATGCTTTATATCTTCAGACTGAAATGATTATCTAGTTCCTTCATTATTTTTGCAAATTGTGGAAAATCAAATAGTAGTGATATTTATTATCCTTTGTGGCTCATAAAACAGACTCTAAAGAGTAATTCTCAAAATATTTACATCAATGGCAATATCTGTGGACTAATTTAATGCCTTTTGAGGTGAGTACCTTGAAGGGGGTAATGCCTATTTTAATATTTGAACAAATTCATTAAGTCCAACTATCCCCCCTGCCTAGAGGGAAGCAATCTGTGATAAAATGAACATAGCACATTAAAGTTTTCAGATCATGGGGATTCTATTTATTAAACAGTCAGTCCAAGAGTCCAAAAAATGGCACCCTAGAAACCTAAGATCATTAATGTGTTTTCCAGAAGACCTGACACACTGTTCAAGTGACATCTACACCTGCCAGGGTCCTAGTCAAGATAATTAAACTGGGGTGGGAGAAGGGAAGATGTTATCAAAGATCCTTAGTAAACAAATTAAGTTGCTAGGTCAATTTATCTAAAAGTGCCCTAAATGCAGGTCAATATTTCAGTAAGCCAAGAAACAAAAACTTGAAGTGATATATCTGATAGGATGTACATTTCACTTAGTACTTTCATATCCATTTGAAGGCAAATTAAAGTAAGAAATAAAGAATTAAAAATTTTCTAGAGTGCAACTCTTCTCCCACCTAGAGAGAAGCAATCTGTACTAAATCAAAAGAGTGAACATGGCATTCCCCATTATCTCTACCACAGTGAGTATGGGGGGAGAAGAATTTGAAACGATATTTGTAGAAACTTCTGGATCTGATTTTGCAATTAATTTAACAAACTTACATGGATAATCTAATATCCAACATGGGTATGAGAATAGTTATATTTGCAGCACTGTATTTCTGGAAACCTTACTAGAGGGGACAAGATATTGTATAACATGAGTAGAAATAGACATTTTGGATGCTACCAATAAAATTGAGGATGGTCAGCCAAATGGAAAGAGGAAGAATTCTTTTTTTTTCCTTATATGAAAATAAAACTATGTATAGATATCTTATAGTATTAAGAAAATGTATAATTTTACACAGTTAAGAAATACTTTATGTGTATGGATATTTTATATATTAAAAATGTCTAAATTCAAAATTAAAAAGCAAACCTCTATTACATGTTTTAATACTTTTTAAAAGTTTGGATTTTCCATGTGTTCTGAGGTTAGAACTAACTTGATACATTAAAAAATAGGAAACAGTTTAACTTCTCTGTAGGGCAAGAGAATTTATATTTTGGCATACCTCAATCTATTACTTTGCTCTCATGCGACAAATCTGAAATATGAGTTGCTGTAAGTAGTTTAGTGGAGGGAAAAAAATGAATACAGGAATCAGATAACAATTTTCTTAGGGTCTGTTACTTTGTACAACATCAATAAGATTGTGACAATCCACAACCTAATATTAGCATTTTTATGACCCAAATTCTCATTAATAAGCATCTTGCTTTAGGTGTTTCCCCAGACAAATAAGACAGGGACTAGAACAATCAAGTGTGCCCCCAAAATTCAGGTTGGGACAATTGACTGGCACAAAACTACATGTCCTTTTAATTGACAAGAAATTTTCAAACATCACTCACAACTATTCATATTTGGAAGTCAAACTTTTATGTCTTTATTTTTCATAGTGCCACCATCATCTACATAAACTATAAGCTATCATCTTTCATACGCTGAATTGTAAGAAGAATTATAAACCTAGATTCCTCTTTTATTTGGAGTTCATTTGAAAGGTCAAGAATCTCTTAGAACTTAAGTATGTAAATAAATACTGATCCTTACAAAGTGATCTCCCTGGGTTATTATACACTTAATCTAATAATACTAGCATTTATAAAAAAATATTTTTGGAATTCTTTTTCAAAGGACTTTTATGAGTAACTAGCTAAAATCAGCATCCTTACCATCTGTTTTTCAGAAACTTGAAATTACCCATTTTGTTCATATACATTAATTTCCTAGCTTATCCATAAAAGATAAAGGTTTTGCACTACCATGCTATGTATATTTCAAGTGTATGTTACATAGTATATGCCTATCTTTCTCCACATCTCAAACACCCATATTCCACTTTAAAGGTACTCATCTCTATTATTATGCCCTGGGAATTTCTAATTCCATTTTATTTTTTTATTTCTTTTATCACTCTTCAATTTGTACTCTCTAAGACATAGCTCCCTCCTGACACATAGCTTCCATGACCATACCTTTCAGCACTTATATTTCCACTAATATTGTGATTCACTGCGGTAGGAGGGGATATAAAGAGAGGAAGTAGAATACTCCTTGTTCCTCATCTCCATTTCCAAAATATCTCTCTACTATGATGCAGTATTTTCCCCTCTTTTCAGTTTCATTCAGTATTCATAACCCAATCAAGATTCTGTTATAAGAGCTGTCCACTGAACTCAGGACTCTCTCCTTGATTTCTCAAGTACTTCAGTGTCTGGCTCTTAGTATTTTTCTCTTCTTCAACTCCTGCCTTCATACAAGGGTATATATATATATATATATATATTTGCCCCAAAACCACAAACTCAATTTATCAACTTACTCTTTTCACATGACTTTCTTTTCTACTTTACCTTACCTTCACATTATCCATATTATCCATAAGTATTCCACTTCTATATTCACAAATTCTGAAATTCTATTATCTGATCATAATGATCACTTTTTTTCTCCTTTTCCCTTGGCACTTAATCTTATTCCTCATATTCATCATGACCTCCAATCTCTTACTCTTTTGTTTTTTTTTTTCCCTCAACTTGATTCTTTTATGAAACAGTTCAACTCCATAGCTTTCCCTTCTCTTTATGTCCTTTTCCCCTTTTCCCATCTTTTCAATTCTCAGCTTTCAATCACTCCTATTACTCAATGTCTTCACTTCTACTCATATGCTTTTGAGCAAGAGCACTGAAAATCATGAAATGCTACTGACAAGGTATATTATATATTAATTACATAATCTCAAATGAGTCTTCACTGTGGTAAGGCATATACAAATATATGACTTATCTCAGTCTTCACAACAAAAATTCCAAATTTTTTCATGCCTCTTAAATCTCCAAAGGGTTCTCTTTCTTCCCTCTCTGAATTGAGAAAATTGCTCTATATTTCCCTGGGGGGAAAAGCTAATTCTCTAAGAGTCTCCTGTCATTCTTTTCTCCTCATCTACATGCCTTTTTCTACTATGTTTCCTTTCACTCTTTTCCCACATGAGAAGGCAATCCTTCCCTTTTTAAGGGCAAACCCTTTTATATGCCCATATGATCACATTCTCTTACAACTTTTCCAACATATTGTCCTCTCTAAAATCTCCATTCTCTTAGTAATCTTCTCTCTCTCCTTGTCTACTGACTGTTTTTCTAGGGACTACAAACCAACACATTGCTGCCTCATTTTCAAAAAAATGCACATTTCATCTTCCTATGCATGGTAAGAAAAACATATTTCTTTCATGGCTAAACTCTTTGAGATAGCCATCAAAAAAGGTGTTTCCATTTCTTTCCTCTCACTCACATATTAACTCTCTAAATTGTGGCTTCCAACTTTTTCACTCAATGGGAAATGCTGTCTCTAAAGTTATCAGTGTTTTCTTAATTGCTATATCTAATGGCTTATTCCCAATCCTCATCTTTTATTTCTCTACAGGTGTTAAAAATGTCAATTGCCCTTTTCCCCATATCTATTTTAGTTTTTTATGACATTACTCTCACATGGTTCTTTTTTCTGCACAGCTATTCATTCTCAGTCTCCTCTTCTAGATTTTCTATTTAGGTTATAACCACTAACCATGGCTGTCCCCTAAAGGTCTGACATAAATCCCTTTTTACTTATTCCTATACAATTTTGTTTGGTGAAGTCATCAACTCCCAAGGATTTAATAGTCATGTCTATAAAACTGGCTGTTATATCTATTTATCCAGACTTACACTCTCTCCTGACCACCAGTCTCCCATCTCCAACTACCTACTAGCCATCTTGCTCCAAATCTCTCCTAAGTATAGTTTATCTTTCACTCAGTAGTCAAATTAGTTTTCCTAAAGCATTGGTTCCATATCATATCCTTATTCAAAAAAACTCCAGTGGCAACTTCCTGACTTTTGGAACAAATATTATATTTGTTTGACTGTTTGACTTTTAAATCCCATGATAAACTGGTTCCTTTTTATCTTTCAGTCTTATACTGACCTCCTTGTCATTCCTGACATAAGACACTAATTTTACTTACTCTGGACATTTTCACTGGCTATTTTCCACCCTGAATCTCTCTCATACCTCATTGATAACCTTTGTACCTAGAGATAGCACACTGATTGACATATGAGGAGTTTTTTCGGAGACCCTCAGTTTAAAAAGAATGACCTTGCCCAGCTATCTCTTCTAGTCTCACTCAGCTGTACTCAACTTCTTTTCTCCATTGTGTTTCTATGCTGGGGTGCCTTCTTTTTCTTTCTCTACTTTTCAGCTTCCTTTTGCATGTAGTTTTCTTTCATTATATTGTAAGATCCTTGAGGACAGAAACTGTTTTTTCCATATTTCTATTCCCATAAGTTTGTACAATATTTAACACATATTAGGTGCTTTAAAAATGTCTGCTGATTGACTGGACAGCTAAATTGTAGCTTCTACAAGAAAGTCTTTCCTGATTCTTTTTAATGCCAAAGATTTCCCTGTAAGATTATCTCCATTTTATTCCATCTAAGTCTTGTTAATATAGAGTATACATTTAAAAAAAATTCAGTCATATTATTTTCTCATCTTATTGACATATTTTGAATGAAAACATTTGTCAAGAGAGAAATGATCAGATAGAGAATTATCTAAGTAATCTGCTCTGGAAGAAAACCTTACCATTGAGATGGGAACTATAATAAAATCATTTCTGATGCTAAGATTTCATGGTTCTAGGAACACAAATAAAAGAGTATATTGTTGCTGATTTTTTTTAGCTGAAAAATTCAGATTGGTTCTCTTTAGTGATTGAATTTATTAGGCAATTGTTTAATTCTCCATGACAATGTTTTTTTTTTTTTAATTGTGTTATTTGGTTGTTTATTTTTAACAGCCTCCATTTTTCAACCAAAGTATATTAGTTTTTTTTTTTAAGAAGTTAAACTAAAATTTACCTCCCTAATCTCATTCCAATTTGCCCTTGCTATCACAATTCTGTCATCTGACTCAGTGAATAGAGGTATGTTATAGGAAGTATGGGAAGTATAATTATTCCAATAAGATCAATTCCTTCTTAAACCTGCTTAAAGATTTTCAAAGAGAAACAAAACTGATTAGGCTTTTGCTAAACATGGTAAACTTTTACAGTTACCTCAACTGACATTCAAAATAACATGCATCCTTAGTTGTTGTTTTTTTTTAATCCTTCACATACAATATATTTCCAGAGTAGTAATTCAGTCAGAATTTGAAAAGGAAAAAAAACGAAACAAAACAAAACAACAGCAAAAGAGGCAGGTCTTCACTGATTTGATATTATGCTTGAAATTCTCCACACAGTCCTGGCTTTACTTTCAGTGCCTTGTTTTTTCAGTAAATGTGTCAGTGTGTGAGAACAAAATGAGAAGACAGATGGAGCCCCAAATGAAGCATTGTAAGTGCTTCCCCATCCCCCAGCCCTTCCTCTTACTGTAATTAAGTTTTCTGCTGCCTCTTGTGCCTGTCAAGTTTAGGAAAATTTTCTTTTGGTTGGTTTGGCTAAAAACTTTTATTGAAGTTTTTCTAATAACATGTATTACATGTACTAATTGTTTATAGTGTTTAGTCTTTTATAAATGGTATTCTTAATATGGGTTCAAGTCTGGAAACACCACAGTTTTATATCATGGCACAGAAATTATGGACTTAGGTTAAATATTAGAAAATGCTGCTTGGTAGCTTTACCTCTGGGACACTATCTTTGAAAGTCAGAAAATTATCTGGGGTCTTTTTTCCACCCTTAAAACAACACTGCGCCCTCTATAAAAGGAACAAAATGAGGACAACATTTCAGAAGTTTATGACTTGAGTGATTATATAAAAGTCTCTAGCATTTGAGTTAAAAGCAAGAGGAGGAAAAATTCTAAAGAATACCAATAAAAGAATAATTAATAAGAGAAAAAGCTCATTTTCTAGATATTCAATTGTATAAATGAATCAGATTGAGAAAAAATATTATTAATTGTGCACTATGATCAAGATAATGTCTAAGAGACTTGAAGAGTATAAAGATGAATAAAGCACAGTGTAATACCTTAAGGGAGCTTATAATCTAGGACAGAGAAATAAAATATATATAAATCAGGTTCTATTTCATGTCATATATATATATATATATATATATATATATATATACTACATATGTATACATGTATATGTATACATATGTAGATATATATATATATATATATATATATATATATATATATATATGACATGAAATAGAACCTGATTTTAATATAGAAGAATTATAAGCAAAGTGTTATAAGAGATCTGAGGAGAGATGGTATAAGGAAGGCATGTACCATTTAAGCCAGATCTTGAATCATGACCAGGGTTTCATGAAAAAGAGCATTCCATTTAAAAGGGAATCCTGTGAGCAAATCTTTACAGATGGAAAAGTGTGAAGGATGGCTTAAAAAATTCCTAATGCAGGAGCACTTTTTCCTATAACTTGGAATTCAATGGATTAATACAGAAAGGTGGTATTGAAGAAGTAAGCACATAAAAGTTTTATTACTGTCTCCATTTTCTCAATACACCAGGCAGGATAAGTATTTTACAAATTTAAATTTTTAAATATATTTGGCAAACTCTTATTTTCTTACTAGCTCTCAAAATACCTTGGGGTTTTGGGCATAGGTTTGTTTCTTAAGGACCATGTCTTAAACCCTATTTATTCTAGCTCTCATTGATTAGTCCAAAACCAGTCCTGATCTGGTCATTGTTTAGGCCCAAATGACTCAGTGAATTAAATAGTAACTGTTTCTGATTTTGGCCAGAAACCCTGAGGTTCTTCCCTTCTCAAAGTGATTTTTTAAACTGGATAAAACAGGCCATTCTTTGCCTAGCCTTTTTCTTATAGCTTTTTATTGACAGAACATATGCATGGGTAATTTTTCAACACTGTCCCTTTCAATCACTTTGTTCCAGCTTTTCCCTTCCTTCCCTCCAACCCCTCCCCTAGATGGCAGGCAGTCTCATACATATTAAACTTGTTAAAGTATATCTTAAATACAATATATGTGTACATATTTATACAGTTCTCTTATTGCACAAGAAAAATTGGATTTAGAAAGGTTAAAATATCCTGGGAAGCAAAACAAAAATAAAAGTAGTCCACATTCATTTCTCAGTGTTCTTTCTCTGAGTGTAGCTGGTTCTGTTCATTACTGATCAATTGGAATTGAATTGGATCTTCTCATTGATGAAGATATCCACTTCTATCAGAATTGATCCTCGTATAGTATTGTTGTTGAAGTGTATAACAATCTCCTGGTTCTGCTCATTTCACTTACCTTCAGTTCATGTAAGGCTCTCCAAGCCTCTTTGTACTCATCCTCCTGGTCATTTCTTACAGAACAATAATATTCCAAAACATTCATATACCACAACTTATTCAGCCATTCTCCAATTGATGGGCATCCATTCAATTTCCAATTTCTAGCCACTATGAAGAAGGCTGCCACAAACATTTTGTACATGTCGGTCCCTTTCCCTTTTTTAATATCTTTTGGGATATAAGCCCAGTGGTACTACTGCTGGATCAAAGGGTATGCACAGTCTGATAACTTTTTGAGTATAGTTCCAAATTGCTCTCCAGAATAGTTGGATCCATTCACAGTCCACCAACAATGTATCAGTGTCCCAGTTTCTCCACATCCCCTCTAATATCCGTCATTATCTTTTTCTATCATCTTGGTCAATCTGACAGGTGTGTAGTAGTATCTCAGAGTTATCTTAATTTGCATTAAATGATTTGGAACACCCTTTCATATAAGTAGAAATACTTTCAATTTCATCATTTGAAAATTGTCTATTCATATCCTTTGACCATTTATCAAGTGGAGAAGCTTTGCCTAACTTTAATCACTGAATGGGCACTGCCTCACTCAAACTGAGACCTGGGAAAGAACTTACCTTTAAAAGGACAAGGTCTCCCACTGCATTGAGGACCATCTCTAGGCTTCCTAATCTATATCTTGCCCTTTACTCAGATGGCTCTGAAGGCAAGAATGAGGAGGGTGACTTTTTACAGCCCACTTTCACTTACATCCAACTCACTTTCTGAGGTTATGTTCCCCTTAGAGAATGAAGGACAAACAACAAAATAATATCACTCAACAAGGCAGGCAAAGAAATGAATAACCCAAGTTTGCCATGCTGAAATCTTTGAAAATATATCTGGTACAAATCCTTGGAACTCATCCTCCTGAGATTTTACTTTCTCTATTTGAATGAAAATGTCGGTGCATCTGGGTGTACTGCTGATTTTAGTATTCCTCCAGGATCTTTTCTTATCTCCACTGATTTTAAAGAAAGAAGTATCTTTGATTTCCCTTCTATCATTCAACTAGATATATTTAGAACAACTAAACTCCTAAGTATAAAAGAAAGAAAAAAAAAATGAAAAGAGGTACAAATTGACCAAAAAAAAGCCTCAAAGAAAAAAATAAATACATGAAAAAAGTAAAATTGTAATGAGCTGAAACGTGAGTTGATTCCCTGAGGTCCCAAACATGTGAGGCTAAATAGCAATTGGACAATATTCTATTAATATATGCTTGGAGAAAGAATGGCCCACCCACTCTCTTTTGATGTGTTGTATAGGAAATGACATAGAGATGATTTTGGTGGGTACAGAGAGAGACAGAGAGGGTGCTGGTCGGGTTCGTGTCACAACTTCTCTCATTTCCTATCGTCCTCCCCCTTCACCTCCACAAAGAATAAAGATTCAAGATTTTCCCTCAACCTCAATTCCTGACTCCAGCTGATTTTAAAATACATGGTCATCACATTTGGCACCCAAGTGTGGGAACCAAGGACCCTACATTCACTGAAGAAGTCTCCAGTGACTAGGAAATTAGGTGACTATTTTAATAGACAAACAGGGAAGTTACTTTCTTAAGGACTAAACTAGTAACCTTTTCTGGCTGAAATGGGACAGATGTTAGGAAACGATTCTCCTCCACCCCCATCCCTGCCCCCGCCCCGAAGTGGCGTTATAGAAAACATGCTTAAGCTGATAGAAGGACAAGGGCTACTTATAACTTGGCTACAAATAGCTAGACTTCTGAGTACATTAAAAGGCACCTCCCCTTGGTTCTTAGAGGAAGAGCAAATCTCTCTAGATAATTGGAGATTAATAGGACACCAGCTTTCTGACTATTACAATGAAAAAGGTCCTCATTTGATTTCCATCTAGGCATTCTATGTATACAATATAATACAGTTGGCCTTAAAGGATCCTACAAGTAATAGAAAAAAGAAAAGTTCTAGGAATAGCCAGATGAGGAAGCCTGAGGAAAAAGAGGAAGACAATGAACAAATTAATGACCATATCCCCACAGGGCATGGACATTTAAGTGAGGCTCAAAGGTGTGGTGAATTTCCATCACAAAAGGCAGCTTCAACCCCACCTAAGGAGCAGGTAATTGACTCTCCTCCTTCAGGGATGGAGGGAGCAAGGGTAGAGGGGAGGGGGGGGCAGTGACAGCACCAGCACCTCCCCCCCAGCATCCAACCACTCCTATGAGTAGATTGCAAAAGGCATTACTAAAAGCCATGGAAGATGGGAAAGATGTAACTGAGCTCTGACCTTACATTTTTCCTGTGATTCAACAGTTTAACTCTTCAGGTCAAGAAAGTAGAAAATACACTCCTTTTGATATAGAATATAGTGAGCTCTGTAAAATAAAAGCTAACAAAATAGTCAAAATGGAGTTCATACTCCAATCACCTGTGACCTACTATTAGGTATAGGTTCTTATGCAGACGTCATAGTACAGATTAATTACTCCATAGCAGCATATGAGCAAAATGCTGCTAATGCTATCAAAGCATGGGCTTCTCTCCACAATAAAGACAAGAGGGAGGCCTTCACAAAAATAACACAAGAGCCAAATGAACCCTTTGCTGATTTTGTGGGACATTTGCAGACAGCTATCACAAGAACTAATGGTGAAAATGCAGTAACAGACATTTTGATAATGCTTTATCAAATGAATAAAGGATGCTTCTTTAGAGGAGTTCATAAGACGCTGTGCCACAGTGGGCACAAATCCTTTTATAGCCAGTCTATGATGCAGACTTCCCAAGATCCCAACATGGGAAGACAGGGTCCCTTCTGGCATGGGACTTCCAGAGAGACTTGTCAATGCTTTCAGTGTGGTAAAGTAGGTCATCTGAAAGCTCAATGTTGGTATAGAGACAGAATGAGAAAATAGGGTGGGAGAACTAGACCCAATATCCCATGTCCAAAATGAAACAGAGGCTTCCATGGGTCCTCAGAATGTAGACTGATTCAGGGAAATGGGATGGGGGACCCAGCCCCAGAGCCCAAGGCAAAAAATACTTGGGGCATGATGGAAGTTGATGCTACACACAGAACGTGCCTAGAAGTCCAATACCCAGATATGACCAGTCAGCCAGGAAGCACAAAATCCAGGAATATACTGGACAGCAGCTATAACAACTGACCAACCTATGCTCATGATCTATATAAATGGCCTACCATTGGAAGGATTGGTAGACACAGGTACAGATCATACAGTTATTACAGGTTCCAACTGGCCCAGTCACTGGCCAAAGATTAAAGCAGACACCTACATGTCTGGCATAGGAGGATCAATAGCAGCTGAAGTTAGTGCTACCCTTATGAGATGGGCTTTTGAAGGCAAAACAGGAGGTTTTACTCCTTTTACAGTTGAAAAAAATCCCCATCAATCTGTGGGGAAGAGACATTTTACCACAATATGGGTTAAAAATGAGTACTTCAGTTTTTTAGGCAAGGCTGCTGTTGAAGGCCAGTTACCACTTTCACCTGTTCCTATCCAATGGAAAACTGATACATCAGTGTGGATAGAACAGTGGCCCTTAGGTAGCAATAACATTTAGGCCTTATTAGATAAAATACAGGAGCAACTTGACCAAGGACACTTACAACCTTCTCTAAGTCCTTGCAATTCCCCACTATTTGTTGTTAAAAAGAAATCTGGAAAATGGAGGATGTTGATTGATTTAAGAAAGGTAAATGAACAGATGGGAACTATCGGAACTCTTCAGCCTAGACTTCTATCTCCTACTCAATTGCCTAGAGAATGGCCTCTTTGGGTTATAGACGTTAAGGATTGTTTCTATTCTACCCCTCTGTATAAGGAGAATATGAAAAGATTTGCCTTTTCAGTGCCCAGCATTAACTTACCTGAGCCTTGTAAAAGATATGAATTGACAGTTTTGCCACAGGAAATGAAAAACAGCCCTCCTATGTGTCAAATGTATTTTGCTGCTGCTCTTGCTCCAGTAAGAAAAGCATTTCCAAAAGTGATGTTATTCATTATATGGATGATATATTGGGATGTGCACCTGAGGAAGAAATGTTAGAAGCATGTCTACAAAAGACCATAGAAACACTAAAGAATTACAAACTGTACATAGCTCCAGAAAAAATTCAAAGACATGCTCCTTTTCAATATTTAGGATATGAAGTATACCCTAAGGTGCTTACATACAAAAACTGTCCTTAAGAACAGAGAAGCTTAACACCTTAAATTATTTTCAGAAATTTATAGGAGATATCCAATGGATGCGACCAGTGTTAGACTTGACTACCTATCAATTGCAACCGTTATATGATATTTTAAGGGGAGAAAGTGCTTTAAATCCACCACATCAGCTTACAAAAGAAGCTCAAGAGGCTTTGAGAGAAGTTGAACTGGCTTTATCCAATGTGGTTGAAAGAGTCATGCAAAAACCCTTGCAAATATCAGCTTTTGCTATACAAGAGGCACCCACAGCAGTCCTTCATCAAGGAGACAGTGTGATAGAGTGGGTGAACCTCCCAACAGAACCAGAACAAAGCCTTACTCCTTACCCAGTGCTTGTGGCTAGAATTTTATTAAAGGCCATTAAGTGAGCAGTACAACTATTCTGGGACAAGACCTGACAAGATATACACCTTTTATACTAATACACAAATTAATGTGTGCTGTGAGACCATCCCAGAGTGGCAAATTTTATTAGCCATGGCTCCAAATTTTATACATGGGTCTCCATTAAAGATAACCAGACTATTACATAATTAGCAATGGATTCTTAAAGAAAAAGTTTCTAAAGTTCCTCTTAAAGGGCCAACTATCTTTACAGATGCATGCAAGCATAATATTTGTGCTGTATATTCTCATGACTTAACTATAAAGAAAGTAGTCAGAACCCCTTTTCAGTCCATTCAGCAGAATGAATTGTATGCAATCATTCTATTTCTTACTTATTATCTGGGAGATATAAATATATTATCTGATTTGGCCTATTCAGTAGGTGTGGTACAAAGAATTGCCACAGCCCAAATAAAATTTGTAGCCTCTAATATGTATCAGCTCTTTAAGAAATATCAAGAGCAAGTGAGAAAGCATCCAGGTAAGATTTATATTTTGCATGTCCACTCTCATAGTGGACCTCCAGGTCCTATTTTTGATGCTAACTCAAAGGCAGATAGCCTTCTAACTTTCTTGGTCAATACTCCTTTATTCCAAGAAGCCCAGGAATCTCATTCTAAATATCATCAGATTGCTCGAGTTTTATATTTACAATTTGGAATAATAAGAGAGGAAGCTTGGAGCATAGTAAAAGCCTGTACACCTTGCCTTCCTTTACACACTCCTACACTGCCTCCAGGCAAGAACCCTTGTGGTTTGAGACCCAGTGAAATTTGGCAAATGGATGTGACTCATTATAAATCTTTTGATCATCTGTCTTTTATCCAGGTTGTGGTAGACACCTTTTCAGGATTCACTTTTGCAATACCAGCAGCAAAAGAGACAGTCTGAGTGGTCACTGAATTCCTCATACAAGCATTTGCAATTATGTGTTTTCCACAAGCAATAAAAACAGACAATGATCCTGCTTATACTTCTAAACATTTTGCACACTTTTGTGCACCAAGATTTTACACACCACCGGCATACCTTTTAATTCTCAAGGACAGGGAATAGTAGAGAGGAGAAATAGAGACATTAAGATGCTCCTCCAAAAACAAAAGAAAGGGGGAGCCACAAGTAACTCTAGAGAACTTCTAAATCTAGTCCTTTATACTATTAACTTATTGATTTTTGACAAAGATTCACAGGCTCCGGCAGACAGGTTTTATAACCCACCGGAAGGGCAGTGTCCAGTGCAAGCGGCTCCACTATCTTTAGATAATCCCCAGGTGATGTGGAGAGACCCAGAAAACGGTGAATGGAAGAGACTAGATAAGTTAACTGCTTGGGGAAGAGGGTTTGCTTATATCTCTACAGATGGAGAAGGAATCAGATGGGTGCCAATGAACCTTATTTGCCTTGTCCATCACAGAGAGACTGAGCAAACTCCTTTGTTTCAAAGGAGAAGACCCAAGAAATATCAGATGGTTCTGTTGCTGATTTTGCTCACCACTGAAAGAGCATTTGACTCATGAACATCGAAAATTGTTAGATTTCAAAACCCTCAGGAATTACTGGATTCTCTGAGACATAAAACTGTTGTAGGACTTGAAAACCCTCAGGAATCCTTGGATTCTCTGAGACAGGATAAGATTGTTGTAGGACTTGAAAACCTTCAGGAATCATTGGATTCTCTGAGACATAAGATTGTTGTAGGACTGGAAAGCCCTCAGGAATCATTGGATTTTCTGAGAAATTATAAGACTGTTTCAGGACTTCAAAATCTGCTGGAATCGTTGGATTTCCTAACACATAAAAGGACTGTTGCAGGATTTCAAAAACTTAGTGGAGGGGGGAGGGTGGAAATCATTGGATTCCCTGACATGTGAAGCAAAGGACAATAGACTGGTTTTGGATTATCTCTTGGTTGCTGAAGAAGGAGCATGTATGACTGTTGTTTACATACCTTCCTTCTAGGATTTCTGGAAATCTTTTACAACACCATGTTGATTTATATTGTTTGCTATACTGCTACTTGCATGTACAATTCATGTTTGTTGTACCACATTGAGCCTGCACTAACTGTGGGGAGAGTCATCATTAATAGCCTCTGCATTATTGCTATGTGCTTGTGTAATACCTCCCATGCTGATGGGTTTGTGTATAATAAGACCCTTCAGCCCAGAAAGCTGCTAGCAACCCCCACTTCCCTTTGGTGCTTTTCATCTCCCTTTCTGAGATGTCAGGGAGGGTGTGATCATCTCCTTTTTAGTGCTTTCACCTCCTTTCCTGAGAAGTCAGGGATGATGTGATCATCTCCCCTTAGGGCCTCTGACCTCCCTGAGAAGTCAGTGATGTGTTCTAAAACAAAAGAAAGCAGAAGATGTAATGGGCTGAAGCTTGAGGTGATGCACTGAGGCCCCAAGCATGTGAAGCTAAATAGCAATTGGAAGATATTCTATTAATATATTCTTGGAGAAAGAATGCCCCCCCCCCCCACTATCTGCAAGTTTTGGTATGTTGTATAGGAAATGATGTAGAGACGATTTTGGTGGGTGGAGAGAGAGAAGCAGTCAGGTTCGTGCGGTGTCCACTCTCACTTCCTATCACCATCCCCCTTCATCTCTGCAAAGAGTAAAGATTGAGGATTTTCCCTTAACCTGAATGCCTGACTCTGGCTGATTTTAAAATATGCAGGCATCACATAAAATCAATGATTACTTTGCTTTGTCTCATCCAGGATCTCTTTAACTAACATACTCTCTATCTTCCAACACTTAGTACCTAAAGATGACTATGGAAATGACATAAAGAATGCATTAGAAAGGAAAAACAAAAATAGGGAACAATTGGGACCCCATTCCAGTATGCTAAATGAAAAATGTTGCAGTCCAGAGTGGCTTTCTATAAATGGAAAAGATGACATTTAAAGTTAGAAAAAAAATTATAAAGAAAATTCTTTGATAGTGATTAGATATGCAGGGACTAAAAGAAAATAGAGTTGTGAATGCCTTTATATTTTGAACTTGTGTAAATGGTAGAATAATTAGGACAGAAACAGAAACAATGAAGTAGGAGGAAGAATAGTTTAATGGGAAAGATGATGTTTGCTTTCAGATATGTTGACTTTGAAAAACTCTTGAGACATCTAGACAATGAAACAAGAAATGTCAAGAGAGAAATTGAAGCTTCATGCATAGAGTTCGTTAATGGATGTGGTGACTGAATCCAGGGAGATGAATGAAATCTCCAGGAGAGAAAGAACTATGAGAGAAAGTAAGAAGACTAAGGATAGAGGCTCTTGGGGGATAAGAGGAAGAGTTGGGTACATATTGAAAGAATTAAAATTACAAAGGAAATGGAAGAATACTGACAATAGAATACAGTGGTCACTATAGAAAGTGACCCAGAAAATATTAGTGTCATGAAAACCAAGAGAGGAATCAATATCAAGAAGTAGGAGTGGGCTATTCAATAAGGTCTAATGTTTAAGAAAGATCTATGAGTAATGGAACAGGATATAGAAAATGTCAAAACAATTTTCAATTAAAGATCAGTCACATAATGGGAGTTATTAGAATTAAAAATCATGATTTTTTTTTTCTTTAAGGAATAGGGCCTGAAGGCAGAATACCTGAATTCTGATAATGTTTCCAACATTTAGTAATTTGCAACCCTGGATGGGTCAATTACTCCTCCAACTCTTAGATATACTATCTGCAAAATGAAGATCATAATTCCTAATAATATCTCTCTAACAGTGTTCTTGTTAAGAAAATACTTTGTTAACTATAGTGTTATATAAATGGTCATTACTATTATTAGAAAGATTAAAATGGAAAGCAGATTGAAAGGGTTTGAGAAGTTAATGAGTGCTAAGAAAAATAAAAAGACTAAATTATCATCTTTAGAAGATGAATGATGAAAGTGGAAAGAACAATTGATAAAGAATCGGCCAGCAGATCAAGAGAAATTACAACATGTTTTCAACAGAAAGATAGAAGCTCTTACTGAGATAGAAAGAAAATGAGGAAGAGGCACTGATTGTCCTCAGAATTTATCAATTTTCTAATTCTACTTACAAAACTATTAGTTTTATAATTAAAATAATTCAAAAAGAAAAGTCAGCTTTCATAATTTGAGGACAAGAATATGATAAATTTGCAAAGTATCCTGTGATAAGATAATTCCTTTATATGAAAAGGAGAACTTCTTTATTTTTGGATAATAATTCTATTCCTGGAAACATATGGTATGAAAACTCTCTAGACATTTTCTTATGTCCATAAAATCAGATAAAAAGATAAATAATCAGATATTGACACTGGGGTGGCATTTCATCCAAGGTATTCAATGAAATTCATCAAAAGCAAGTATTTATCTGTACCTTATGATTCTTATAAAGAAACTACAAATCCATTTGAAATGACCTATTCAAATATATTTCTTTTCAGAATCTAAATGTTTCTGAGAAAAAAATAGGCATTTCAGGATTTAGTTTTCTTCCAAAAAAGGAAATAATTCAAATCAAACCCATATAAAGAAGGTCTCTTAAACTTGGGAAGAATGTATGAGCTTATGCTGGTTAGAGTTCAATGAAGTGATTTTTTTTTCCTCAGTGATTTGAGATGAGAAGAAAACTTTGTGTGCAGCAGGGGTAGGGGGTAGCTTTGCCTTGCATTTCACTTCATTGGCTGATTCTTGAATACATTTGACTATTATTGATTTGTAATTATTTGTTCTCCCTTTTCTATTTATGTGAAGAGCCTACTTATTTCCAGTATGATCATTTTTTTTTTCTGGCTTCTATGAACAAATAATCTTACTGCAAATTAATGGGCACTAAACTCAAAATTGACTTTTGTTTTCTGTATAGCGAAAAATTCTGTCTTCTGTCATGTACCATAGCCTTGGCCAAACTTTATCTAGTATAACCCAAGACTCTCCAATCACCTGATGATGATATCCACACAGAATTTAAGCCTGGTTAATTAGGAGATATGTAAGTCAGTTGCTATTGACATAGCCCCTTGTCTATATTTCTCAGAGATTCTCAAGAGAAAGGGAGCATGGAAAGGAGCAATTCCAACTACCTTGTCCCAACTTATACCCTCAATGTCTTCCTCTTTTGTAATTCCTTGTCAATTTCAGAAAAATGTAAAATTGCTTTTCAACAAAAGATAGAAACACCTGTCAAACTTAAGAATAAACCTCTACACCCCAGCATTTATAGGACCTTACCAGAAGGATAATAGGGAGATGGAATACAATAAAGGTATTTTTACATCCGTCATGTTGATAGTAACATAAGGTAGATGTGCCAAATATGTTTTCTATTATCTTCATATGAGTGCTTACTGATTAGCTATCATTGTCCCTTTGTGCATCCATGCATATGCCTGTACTTTGTCAATTAGGAAACCACAATGCATACTAATTTCAGTAGGAGGGAAATACTATGAAAGTATGTAGATTAAGCTCCTCTTCATTTATATGCCTAATTCATATTTTCAGTAACTCCTTAATAATTAATATCCCTTCATAGGAATGATTTTATTTTAAAAATATGTATTTTTTTATTTGCAAAGCTGCTATATTTATAATTGTTAGTGATTAATTTATCTGTAGTGCGAAGAAGAAAAATAATTTGGAAACATCTGGAAAATTGCAACATAATGCTTAATAGTTTCTTCCCTATAGAATTTTAATAAAAATTATTGTACTTGACGGATCCCCATATAGTTGAAGCACTAGAATAGTTGGTGTGATATTTTTTAAAGGTTTGCTTTTTCTCTTTGTCTCTGCCTCTGTGTGTTCAATCACTTAATAATTTTAAATGTATTAATGTGTCAGTTATATACTGTGTGGGCTTTGGTTTATAAGTAGCTATAGTTCTACTTTTTATAGAAAAAATTTATATATGGTGTATAATATTATAAACTCAAAGTAATTCATAGGTAAAATGATTACCTTTCAAATCTATCCCCTGTCACTGCAAAAAGTGTGTATTGAATATATATCTAGTTCAAATCAACATGCTCTTTCCCTTGAAATGTGATCCCCTGTTTTTCTCCATACTGCTCATTTGTCACACAATGTTCCACAGAAAGCTCTTTCAGTGATTGGACAAACATCCTTTCATATAGTGGGGGAAAAGACAACAGGGAAAAGTTACTGAAACTCCATTTTCTTTCTTTGTGGTTTTGTTATCTTCTCCTCAATCTTCTCAAAAAGACCACCCCTACTTCCAAAGTTTCTTCAGTTTCTGCCACTAAAGTCCTCTTAGACTCCTCTAGTACCTCCTCAAGCACTAAAACCTCCACACCACTACCATGATTGTTCCCTTGGCCTCCAAAGTTACTTGTCTTAGCCCAGTCCAGAATTATTTTGTTTCTACCCATCTTCATGTTTTCCATGGTTTCTTTCACATCTTTAGCATCTTCTTGTGAATTGAAATTTCTTAAGCTGAATCTTTTGAATGATTTTTGTCTCCCTGTCTGACTATTCTGGTACTCACAGAACATGAAACAGACTGTTCAATGTGTTTTCTCTCATATATTTGGATAGATCCTTAAAGAACAGAGTTTCAGAAAAGGCTCTTTGTTGGTACATAAGCTATCCTCTGTCCCTTTGGCTCCAGCCTTATAACTCTCTTCAATTTTCATATTATTATAAGAATTCTAAACTTTCTCTCCATCTTCCAAAGAGCCAGATTTAATTTAGTTGTTTTGCTTTAAGCTTGCCTTGGTTGTTTTGGACAAGCTGATAGATATCACCTTCTCAAATACTTCCTGCAGGTTCTTTTCTGTGGGGCTGTAAGAAGTGACTCAACTTTTTTTTTTTTAGGCTACTGGCTTGTTTTGTTCCTGTATCAGGAATTGTTTTTCTCTACCTCCCAAATTCTCTTGTTCTTTTCTTTTCTTCTTTATGTAGTCCAGAATGATCATTCAACTATCAATCTCGCTTCTCTGTTTCTCCTCCATGTTTACTTCAGCCTCAATATCAGTGATTTTGACCTCACCTTGAGTTCCTTTATAAATTGGATTCTTGGTAAAGTGTGTCTTTTGATCTTGATCTTTCTTTTTCTCTTTTACTTTTACTATCTTCATTTTAGAGTTGAGAACTTTACAGAAACTGAGTTCCAGAACCTTTTCCATGTCTTCAGCTGGTTCAAATTCCACATAGGCAAACTTCCTGGTGGCATCAATGAAGATGTACAGAACAATAAGATTCTTTTTTTTTGGCAAAGAAGTCCATGATTCTAGATTTTAGCTCAGAGGCAGTTTTGTTAAAGTTCAAATTACCATCAAAGTGATTGAAAAGTTATAGTTCCTTAGCTTCCAATTTCTAATTTTGGGAGTTTCGGTTTGTTATTATAATTGTTGTTCAATTGATTCATTTGTATCTAATTCTTCATGACTTCAATGTATCATACTGTCCATTGAATTTTCTTGCCAAAGATACTGGAGTGACTTGTTATGTCTTTTTTCCAATGAATTAAGGCACATAGAACATAAATCTGTAGGATTATGAAGCTAATATCTGGGGCTGGATGTGAACTTAAGTCTTTCTAATTCAGATCCTGCATTCTTAACTCCTGAGCCAAGTAGTTCATGCACTTTTCTGTTTAACCACGCCCCTCTTGCTCTTTCCTGGTGCTTCTTTGATAGACATTTCGTTCTGCTCTGCTCTTCTTCATCTTGCTCTTCATTTTCATCTTTCTTTTCTTCCTTGGGATCCTTCTCAGGGACAAATTTTACAGAAACAATTATCCTTTAGGTGTAGTATCCATACTTCTTCAGAATCACCTTCATCTTCTTCATCCTTATCACAATCAATTTCTTCTGCTTCCTTTCCCATCTCATCCTTTGAGTCTTGCTTGCCTGGAGCTACTCCCATTTTGTGGCTTTGAGTGGCTTCTTCATTCTCTTCACTTTCACTGGTCTCTCCTTCAGATTGACTACCTTCTTTTTTTTAACATTATTCTAATTTTTTGACCTTTTGGTGGGTCTATTTTATCTGGAATGGGTCTCTTCTTACTTGTTATAACAACAACTTTGGCTAAAATAAAAACTTTCTAGGCAGGGGGCATGATTCTTACCAAGAATCATTATCACTTTCTTGGTGTGTTTGATGTCCACAACAACTGTTTTTGGCTAGGGGTACCTTGTTTGCTGATATAGTCATAACCTTATTATCCTTTTTCTGAGGGACCGCAACTTCTTCTTCGCTGCTTTCTTCTTCATTTTAAGGCATTTCCTCATCCTTGATTGTTAAGAGTTATTGACTTTTGCCAGAGTCACTTTCATTGGCTCACCTTGTTTTTTAATAGCCAAGTTTCACCATTATGGTGACATTTGACTAGGGAGTGAAGAGTACAGATACTATAATGCACTGTTGGTGGGGCAATGAACTTGTCTGATCATTTTGAAAAAGCCAACAGATGTTTTATCTTTGCAGATGTTCCTTTAGAGCAGAGGTTTTAAATACTGTCAAATACATGATCTATTAATCTTAAAAACTCATCTTCAAAATTCCTGAGTAGGGATTAAAATCTCATTAGGAAAATTTAACAAAATAAATAGATGTATAATGAGAAATAGATAATTTTAATTTGTTGTTTTCCAAGTCAATATGTACATCTAGATGACTTTATTCAGTTTCATGGCCCTCTTGAAGCAGCTATCTTGCACTGCCATTCTATAATACTTGCTAAGAAATAGAACTTAAAATGGCTAGAAGACTGGCTAGTAACTTCAAAAACCTTGTGGCATGCTTCAGATTCCCTAAATATAAGGCATTTTTACCTTATGACTACAGAAAAGATAAAACCTAAGTAGAAGCAGTATGTGAATTAAGAGTCATTTTTGCTTTTCATTAAGCTATCTATTGCTCTCCAGGATAAAAGGCATGGGGCTTGTTTTTGATCCAGAACAAAGAATCATAAAGCAAAGTTAACCTTCCTCAGTGCTCACTCTAATGTTCATTATATATGATTACTACAGTACTATGATGACTAACATCATAGTTCTATGATGACATGCAGAAAGAATGAAAATTATACCCAGCCCATTTCTTTTCCCAGAAATGATGACCAATAGTAAAAGGTACTGTTTTGAATCCTTTGTGCTTTGAACTAATGGACACATCAGAGGAGACCTTAACAGTCTGCATAATTTATTCCTTTTAATAGACTAGCTGTTGGCCATTTGCAAGAATCCTCTGTCATACTCAGCTTGTACCTGAGTTGTTAGCTACAAAATCCTGCCAAGCAGTATCTGGAGGAGAAAGGAAGACACAACTGTATGCTTGTGGGTGGCAGCATCTTTTTTTTATGAGCTCATCACCGATTCAAGAAACTGTTTTCCAGCACTCATTTGTAATCCATTCCTGCTTTCAAAGTGTAAGCAACATTTCCTTTCCAATGTTTTTCCCATCTCAAATGGTGCTGTAATTTAGACAATAACATGCCAAGTGCATGATTAATGAAGCTGTGAGCTGAGGATGGGACAGCTGCTAGATCACAAAGAGATGCTTTGTGTGCATGTTATTGCATGTATAAGAAATGACACAAATTGATAATTTGTTAAATTAATTCAATCTCTCTGTGAGTGTTATGGTAACCCACAGTTAGGCAAGGGCACAACTATGGTGATGCACACCCAAATAGGGGTGGCTAAGAGCATCCTCTTGTCTACTCCACCATGCTCTACTTAATTGAGAATATTATCTATCTCTGTAGAGCTGAACATGGAGAAAATGCTTTAAGGAGACACAGTTTATATTTTGGTTTGCTGAAAAGTCCAGTGTCTTCATCCTTTCTCTTTTGACTGATCAGGGATGTTCCTGAATCCAGTGCTCACCTGACTCTCCCTTAAATCAGTCATCCATTCTCTGGAATTCACCTTCCTCGAATCCAACATTGGGCTTCTTCTTAAAGATTTGATTTCTATTGAAGATCCAATAAACTCATTGGTGTTCCATGTGTTGATAACTATTATGTATCATCAATATAATTATTTTTAGTATGAAGGGCAATGAGGCATATTGGATAGAAAGTCAACTTTGGAGTCCAGAAGACTGGGTTCAAGCCTTTCCTCTGATGCATACTAGCCCTGTGATCCTATTTCCTCTCTAAGTACTCAGGGCAATTCTCTTAATACTCTAAGTTGTAAAGTGTTAATCTCCATTGATAAAGGGAATCTCTTTATCTAGTAATCCCTAATACAAATGAAATAATAGATCTAGGCTTCATTTCTATCTTATATCACTTTTTTCTATCTTTTACCACTTTTTGTCATCACAATATTAGATTTCTGAGACAGAAAGGAGATACAAAGACTTATTCCCCCAAGGATTTAGCCTGGCCCCTCTTCTTTTTGTTCTCTCACTTAGCAACCATATCAGTTTACAACTGACTTGATTATAGAATTTTTATGTAAACAATGCTTATATATAAATGTCCTTCTCTAGTCTCTGTCCTGAAGATCAGTTCTATATGACCAACTTGATATTCAGCACTTCCCACTGGATATGTGTAGCCTTCTCAAAATCAACATATTTTACATGGAATAAATTTCCCCCATTAAAATAAACTTCTCTTGTGAACTTCCTTATTATTGTTATTATTATTATTATTATTATTATTATTATTATTATCTTAACACATTTGTAGTTGTCCAGGTTTGCTACCTTGATTTCCTTCTAAACTATTCACTCAAAGTTATTTATTCAATCAGTTAAAAAAGTTTTTACTTTCTGTCTCTGTAACTTGTCTTGGATATGTCTCTTTCTTGCCATTCACAAAAATGATAGCCTATTTCCATACCTCATGACCTCTTTACTAGACTACTGAAATAACCATCTAATTAGCACCCTTGCCTCTCTCCTTGCTCCAGTCCAGTCAGTGAATTAATGGCCATTTACTAACCACTTATAATGGACTAAGCACTGTTTGAGATGCTCATTTTCTTTTTCCAAATCACAAATCCTACCTTCTTGGGAATTCTTTACCTTTTCTAGTTCACAAATTCTGTTTCCCTGCACTTCTTGGGAGTTTTTTACCTTTTCCAATTCACATTTCAGGAAGTTGTTGCTCTTTTCCATAGCTTCTCTTTCCTTTCCCCATTTTTCTTCTAGTTCTCTTTTAAGGTTTTTAATAGTCTCTTCTAGGAGAGCCTTTTGTGTTGGGGACCAAAAATTGTCTGGAGACTGTCTGCTATTAGTCTCCTCGGGGTCGAAAACGTGCTCTCTTTCTGTATAGAAGCTATCTTCCTTTTGATTTTTTTACTCATTTTTTAAAGCCTGTTTTTTAAAGCCCTGAAGGCAGGGCCAGGAGGTTACCACCTTCCTCTACAGAACAGGGATAGGTGTATGGATGGGTAGCTGTCCTGCAAACGTGCTGCAAAGTGCAGGAGGTAAGGGAGTGCTCTGGGAAAGAGTTCCCTATTAAAGGAAACTCAGGCTCAAGTGCCCTTCAAAGAACCCTGCTGTGCGAGTTAACAACTGCCCTGGGGCTAGAAGCTGAGCAGTGAAAGTGTCACTGCACCAAGCCAAAGCATGCCTAGGGTTGTGGGTGTTAGTAGCTGACCAACAAATAGTCCCACAGGAACTGGAAGTGTTCCTGTCCAGGTAATTGTGGTCATGCTGGGAAAGTTCTATTGCTTCAGGCTGAGCCCCCCACTGTTCAGATTAAGGCTGCCCCGGGATGTACCCCCCCATGCTGTGCAGATTTGTTACTGCCTGCAGGATGCAGCTGCACAGCTGTACTGTAGTCTGTGCTGAATCACTTTCGGTTTTGGGTGGTTATAGCCAGTTCTTGTTGAGTTCTGTCATTTTTTAGAGTACCCTCTGTCTTTGGCTTTAAATTCTCTGCTGGTTTACTGTTTTGTAATCAAGGCAGAGCAGTTAGCCTATGGCAGAGTCGTCTCTATAATTTTTCTAGCCACAGAGGTCACTCCCACCCCTGGTATGCTCCAGACACTAGTCTCTCCTATCTCCTTGTCTGTGCTGATTTGTTTTGACTCCTCAGGAAAAACCTGCTCTGGCAATCTTCCAGATTATCTTCGGGTGGTAAGTTGTTATGCTTCTAATCTTCGTGAATTTTAGCAGTCAAGCACTATTTTTGAGGCTGAATTTAATGTTGGTCATGAGGACATGAGAGGAGCTTAGAAAGTTGCCTGTGCCTTCTCCATCATTTGGGTCCACCTCGAATACCATTTGTTTCTAAGGAAAAAAATAGATCTAAACAAAAAATTTGAAATCTAACCATAGGATTCAAGAGAAGCAGAAAAAGGTAAAAGGAACTACTGAGAACTGTATTTCTGCTGTGGATATACATAAAGACCACAGGTACAATTTGATTTTACTGATATAACATAAAAAAGGGAAGGAGAGATGGAAAGGGGATAGTGACAGAAAAAGGGGAAAGGGGCAATATAAAGAGGGAAACTACATCCCACAATGAGGCAAAGGAAATATATCATATCTGAGGGAACTTAGAGAGAGGAAGGAACATTGTATGAATCTTACTCTCATCAGGTTTGGCTCAAACAGAAAATAATTGACATATTTGTTTTACAAAGAATCTTCTCTCACCTGATTTAAAAGTGAGAGAGGAAAAAGGAAAAGGAAAAAGAGCAATAAGGGAAAGGTATAAGATAGGGGAAGAGATTCAAAGGGAGGAGGTAAGGATACAAAAGAGGGAGAGCTGTGTAATGCAAGTGGGGCCCATAAGTTTAATACTAGAGAAGGAGGTAAAGGGGGAAAAGAAAAAGAAAAGCATAATTCGGGGATATTATGATGGCAGGAAATACAGAATTAGTAATTTTAGCCACAAATGTGAATGGGATGAACTTTCCGATTAAGCAGAGGTGGATAGCAGACTGGATCAAAAGTCAGAACCCTACAAAATGTTGTTTACAAGAAAAAAATTTAAAGCAGAGAGATACATACAGAGTAAAGGTAAAAGGCAAGAGCAGAATCAATTATACTTCAGGTGAAGTCAAAAAAGCAGGGGTAGCCATCCTCATCTTAGATCAAGCAAAAGCAAAAATTCATCTAATTAAAAGAGATAAGGAAGGAAACTATATTTGCTAAAGGGTAGCATAGACAATGAAGCAATATCAATACTAAACATATATGCAACAAGTGATATAGCATCTAACTTCTTAATGGAGAAGTTAAGAGAGTTGAAAGAAGAAATAGAGAGCAAAACTATAGTAGTGGGAGATCTCAACCCTTGCACTCCCAGAATTAGATAAATCAAACCACAAAGCAAAGAAGAAAGAAATTAAAGAGGTAAATAGAATATTAGGAAAGTTAAGTATGATAGATCTTTGGAGAAAATTGAATGGTGACATAAAGGGATACACTATCTTCTCAGCAGTTCATAGAACCCATGCAAAAATTGATCATATATTATGACATAAAGACCTCAAAATTAAATGCAGGAAGGCAGAAATAGCAAATGCTTTCTTTACAGATCATGATGCAATAAAAACTACATTCAACAAAAAGTTAGGGGTAAATAGACCAAAAAGTAATTGGAAACTAAATAAGCTCATCTTAAAGAATGATTGGGGACTTGGGCCATCTTGGCCTTCCCCCTTTATGGAATATGATCTGGTCCTCAACACATAAGACTCTCATAGAAGAAATTAAAAAGGCTCTTACAAGAGAGCTAGAAGAAAAATGGGAAAAGAAAAAGGAAGCTTGGCAAGAGAGTCTGGATAAGTCATCCCTCTCATTTAAAGATAGAGCGGATAAAGAAATTAAATCCTTGAAAAACAGAATTAGGGAATTAGAAAAAGAAAAAAGCTCTCTAAAAATAAAATTGGCAAAATGGAAAAAAAAAAATTCCATAGAACGGAACACTCACTTAAAACCTTAATTATACAATTAGCAAAAATATATAAAAAAGTGAGTGAAGAAAATACTTCATTAAAAATCAGAATCGAACAAATGGAATTGAATGACTCCAGGAGATATCAAGTATCAGTCAAGCTAAACCAAAAAAATAAAACAATGGCAAAAATGTCAAATACCTTCTTGGGAAAATAACAGACCTGGAAAATAGATCTAGGAGAGACAATCTGAGAATTATTGAACTCCTTGAAAAATATGATGAAAAAATTAGCCTGGACACTAATTTCCAGGAAATTATCAAAGAGAACTGCCCAGAAGTTATAGAAACAGAGGGTAAAATAGAAATAGAAAGAATTCATCGATCACCTACTGAAAGGGACCCTAAAATCAAAACACTGAGAAATATAGTGGCCAAATTCCAGAACTATCAGATGAAGGAAAAAATACCACAAGCTGCTAGAAAAAAATCAATTCAAATATAGAGGAGCTATAATAAGGATACCCAGGATCTAGCAACATCCACATTAAAGGATCTAATGGCCTGGAATATGATATTCTGAAAGACTAAGAAACTTGGTATGCAGCCAAAAATAACTTGCCCAGCCAAAATAAGCATCTTTTTTTCCAGGAAAGAAGATGGACATTCAATGAAATGTGTGAATTTTATCTATTTTTGATGAAAAAATGGAACTAAACAAAATGTTTGATCTACAAATATAGAACTCAAGACAAACCTAAAAAGGTAAAGAGAATTCTTGGGAATTATATTTCTGCTATAAAGATATATAAAGCACAAATGTACACTTTGTTCTAGAAACTAGAGGTGTAAAGGAAATTGTTCCTGTAAAAGGATAAAGTGGAGAAACTACATATCACAAAGAGGCAAAGGAAACCCATTATATCTGAGAGAAAGAATGGAGGGGGATGAACATAATGTATATCTTACTGGCATCAGAACTGGCTTAAAAAGAAAAATGTTAGACATATTCGATTTATGGTGAAACTTCTCCCACCTCATTGAAAGGTGGAAGGGGAAAAGTGAAAAGGAAAGGAATAAGCTAAGTGCAAGTGAATACAGAAATTGTGAGGAAAAGCAGTAAGATAGGGGGAGGAACTCTAAGGTGGAGGGAGGGATACTAAAAAGTATCACAGCCTGTGAGAAGCAAGTGGTGCTCACAAGTTTAATACTAGAGAGGGTAATAAAGGGGAAGGAAAGGAGAAAAGCATAAGCAGGGGTTAACAAGATGGCAAGTAATAAAGAATTGTTCATTTTAACCATACATTTGAATGGGGTGAACTCCCCCATAAAAAGGAAGCAGTTAGCAGACTGGATTAAAAGAGAAAATACCACAATATATTGTTTACAGGAAACACACTTGAAGCAGGGCATTACATGCAGAGTAAAGGTAAAAAGTTGGAGCAGAATCTACTATACTTCAGATGGAGTCAAAAAAGCAGGGGTAGTCATCCTGATCTCAGATCAAGTATAAGCAAAAAATTGATCTAATTAATAGAGATAAGGAAGGGTACTATATCTTGATAAAGGGTAGCATAGGTAATGAAGCAATATCAATATTAAGTATATATGCACTAAATAGTGTATCATTTAAATTCTTAAAAGAGAAATTAAGGGAGCTGCAAGAAGAAATACACAATAAAACTATAATAGTGGGAGATCTCAACTTTGCATTCTCAGAACTAGATAAATCAAATGACAAAATAAATAAGAAAGAAGTTAAAAGAAGTAAATAGAACACTAGAAAAGTTAAGTATGATAGATCTTTGAAGAAAACTAAATGGAGACAGAAAGGCGTACAATTTCTTCTTAGCAGTCCATGGAACCTATGCAAAAATTGACCATATATTAAGACATGAAGACCTCAAATTCAAGTGCAGAAAGGCAGAAATAGTAAATGCATCCTTTTTCAGATCACAATGCAATGAAAATTACATTCAATAAAAAACCAGGGGGAAATAGAACAAAAAGTAATTGGAAACTAAATAATCTCTTCCTAAAGAATGAATGAATGAAACTGAAAATCATAGACACAATTAATAATTTCACCCAAGAGAATGACACTAATGAGACACCTTGCCAAAATGTGTGGGATGCAGCCAAAGTGGTAATAAGGGGAAATTTTAATATCTCTAGAGGCCTACTTGTATAAAATAAAGAAAGGGAAAATCAATGAAGTAGACTTTCAACTAAAAAAGCTAGGGGGGAAAAAGCAAATTAAGCCCCTCCCAATCAAAAACTAAACTTAAAATTCTAAAAATAAAGGGAGAGATTAATAAAATTGAAAGAAAAAAAACTGTCAAACTAATATATAAAACTAATCGTGGTTTTATGAAAAAAACTAACAAAATAGACAAACCCTTGATAAATTTGATTAGAAAAAGGAAAGCGGAAAATCAAATTATTAGTCTTAAAAATAAAAAGGAAAACTTTCCACTAAAGAAGAGAAAATTAGAGCAATAATCCAAAGTTACTTTGCCCAATTTTATGCCAATAAATTTGATAACTTAAAAGAAATGGATGAATACCTTCAAAATATAGGTTGCCCAGATTAACAGAGAAACAAGTAAATTGGTTAAATAGTCCCATCTTAAAAAAAAAAAAATAGAACAAGCTATTAATCAGTTCCCTAAGGAAAAAATCCCCAGGACTGGAGGGATTTATATGTGAATTCTACCAAACATTTAAAAAATATTTTACTCCAATGCTATATAAACTATTTGAAATAGTCAGTAGCATCTATTTAAAACCATCAGTAAACATCATATGTAATGGTGATAAACTGGAACCATTCTCAATAAAATCAGGAGTGCAACAAGTTTCACCACTATCACCATTACTATTCAATATTGTGTTAGAAATTCTAGCTTCAGCAATAAGAGATGAAAAAGAGATTAATGTAATTAGAATAGGTAATGAGGAAACCAAATAATGACTCTTTGCAGATGATATGATGGTATACTTAGACAAACCCAGAAATTCTACTAAAAAGCTATTGGAAATAATTCACAACTTTAGCAAATTTGCAGGACACAAAATAAATCCACATAAATCCTCAGCATTTTTATACATCACTAACAATATCCAACAGCAATTTCTCTTTCTCATCTTAGCCAATCTGACAGGTGTGTAGTGGTATCTCAGACAGAGTTGTCTTAATTTGCGTTTCTGTGATTAATAGTGATTTGGAACACTCTTTCATATGAGTGGTAATAGTTTCAATTTCATTGTCTGAAAATTGTTTGTTCATATCCTTTGACCATTTGTCAATTGGAGAATGGCTTGGTTTCTTATAAATTAGAGTCAGTTTTCTATATATTTTGGAAATGAGGCCTTTATCAGAACCTTTAACTGTGAAGATGTTTTCCCAGTTTGTTGCTTCCCTTCTAATCTTGTTTGCATAAGTTTTGTTTGTACAGAAACTTTTTAATTTGATGTAATAAAAATTTTCTATTTTGTGATCAATAATAGTCTCTAGTTCGTCTTTGGTCACAAATTTCTTCCTCCTCCACAAGTCTGAGAGATAAACTATCCTATGTTCCTCCAATTTATTTATGATTTCGTTCTTTATGTCTAAATCATGGACCCATTTTGATCTTATCTTGGTATACGGTGTTAAGTGTGGGTCCATGCCTAATTTCTGCCATACTAATTTCCAGTTATCCCTGCAATTTTTGTCAAATAATGAATTCTTATCCCAAAAGTTAGGATCTTTGGCTTTGTCAACAATAGATTGCTAGAGTTGACTATTCTGTCTTGTGAACCTAACCTGTTCCACTGATCAACTAATCTATTTCTTAGCCAGTACCAAATGGTTTTGGTGACTGCTGCTTTATAATACAGTTTTAGATCAGGTACAGCTAGGCCACTTCATTTGATTTTTTTTTCTTTAATTCTTTTGAGATTCTTGACCTTTTATTATTCCATATGAATTTAGTGTTATTTTTTCTAGATCATTAAAATATTTTCGTGGAAGTCTGATTGGTATAGCACTAAATAAATAGATTAGTTTAGGGAGTATTGTCATCTTTATTATATTCGCTCGGCCTATCCAGGAGCACTTAATATTTTTCCAATTATTTAAGTCTGACTTTATTTGTGTGGAAAGTTTTTTGTAATTTTGGTCATATAATTCCTGACTTTCCTTTGGTAGATAGATTCCCAAATATTTTATGCTGTCAACAGTTATTCTGAATGGAATTTCTCTTTGTATCTCTTGCTGTTGGATTTTGTTGATGATGTATAAAAATGCTGAGGATTTATGGGGATTTATTTTATAACCTGCAACTTTGCTAAAGTTATGAATTATTTCTAATAGCTTTTTAGTAGAATCTCTGGGATTCTCTAAGTATACCATCATATCATCTGCAAAGAGTGATAGTTTGGTTTCCTCATTGCCTATTCTGATTCTTTTAATCTCTTTCTCGACTCTTATTGCTGAGGCTAGTGTTTCTAATACAATATTGAATAATAATAGTGACAGTGGGCAACCGTGCTTCAATCCAGATCTTACTGGGAAAAGATCTAATTTTTCCCTATTGCATATGATGCTTACTGATGGTTTTAAATATATGCTCCTGACTATTTTAAGAAAAAGTCCATTTATTCCTATACTCTCGTTTTTTTTTTTTTTTAATTAGGAATGGATGTTGGATTTTATCAAATGCTTTTTCTGCATCAATTGAGATGATCATATGTTTTTTGTTAGTTTGGTTATTGATATGGTCAATTAAGCTAATAGTTTTCCTAATATTGAACCAGCCCAGCATTCCTGCTATAAATCATACTTGGTCATAGTGTATTATCCTGGGATGATTTTCTTAATCTTTTGCTAATTTTTATTAAGATTTTAACATCGATATTCATTAGGGAGATTGGTCTATAATTTTCTTCCTCTGTTTTCAGCCTACCTGGTTTAGGTATCAGGACCATGTCTGTGTCATAGAAAGAATTTGGTAGGACTCCTTCAATCCCTATTTTTTCAAATATTTTATATAACATTAGGTTAATTTTCTTTAAATGTTTGGTAAATTCAATGTAAATCCATCTGGTCCTGGGGACTTTTTCTCAGGGAGCTGGTTAATAGCTTATTCTATTTCTTTTTCTAAGAAGGGACTGTTTAGGATATTTACTTCTTCCTCTGTTAATCTGGGCAAGCTATATTTTTGAAGGTATTCTTCCATTTCATTTAAATTGTCGAATTTATTGCCATAAAAGTTGGGCAAAGTAATTCCTAATTATCTCTAATTTCCTCTTCATTAGTAGTAATTCTCCCTTTTCATTTTAAGACTAACAATTTGATTTTCCTCCTTCCTTTTTTTAATCAGATTTACTAAGGGTTTGTCTATTTTGTTGGTTTTTCATAGAACCAACTCTTAGTTTTATTAATTTATTCAATAGTTTTTACTTTCAATTTTATTGATCTCTCCTTTTATTTTTAATTTCAAAGTTTAGTATTTGACTGGGGTTTTAATTTGTTCCTTTTCTAGCATTTTTAGTAGCAAGCCCAATTTGTTGATCTTCTCTTTCTCTATTTTATGCAAGTAGGCCTCTAGAAATATGAAATTCCCCTTATTACCACTTTGGCTGCATCCCACACATTTTGGTATGATGTCTCATTATTGTCATTTTCTTGGGTGAAGTTATTAATTATGTCGATGATTTGCTGTTTCACCCAATCATTCTTTAATATGAGATAATTTAGTTTCCAATTATTTTTTGGTCTCCTTTCACCCTTTTTTTTGAGTGTAATTTTAATTGCATCATGGTCTGAAAAGGATGCATTTACTATTTCTGCCTTACTGCATTTGAGTTTGAGGTTTTTATGTCCTAATATATGGTCTATTTTTGTATAGGTTCCATGAATCGCTGAAAAGAAAGTGTACTCCTTTCTGTCTCCATTTTGTTTTCTCCAGAGATCTATCTTATCTAACTTTTCTAGTATTCTATTTTCCTCTTTGACTTCTTTCTTATTTATTTTGTGGTTTGATTTATCTAATTCTGAGAGTGCAAGGTAGAGATCTCCCACTATTATAGTTTTGCTGTCTATTTCTTCTTCCAACTCCCTTAATATCTCTTTTAAGAATTTAGATGCTATACCACTTGGTGCATATATGTTTAATATTAATATTGCTTCATTATCTATGCTACACTTTTAGCAAGATATAGTGCCTTCTTTATCTCTTTTAATTAGATCAATTTTGTTTTGCTTGATCTGAGATCAGGATGCCACCCTGTTTTGACTTCACCTGAAGCAAAAGTAGATTTGCTCCAACCTTTTACTTTACTCTGCATGATCCTCTCTTCAGGTGTGTTTCCTGTAAACAACATATTGTAGGATTCTGGCTTTTAATCCATTCTGCTAACCACTTCCTCTTTATGGGGGAGTTTACCCCGTTCACCTTTATGGTTAAAATTTCCAATTCTGTATTACTTGCCATCTTGTTAACCCCTGTTTATGCTTATCTTCCTTCTTTCCCCCTTCCCCCCCTTCCCAGTATTAAACTTGTGAACACCACTTGCTTCTCACAGCCTTCCCTTTTTAGTATCCTTTCTCCCCACCTTAGAGTTCCTCACCCTATCTTACTCCTTTCCCTCACAGTTTCCGTATTTCTTTCTGCTTAGCTTATTCCTTCCCTTTTCACTTTTCCCTTCTCACTTTTCAATGAGATGGGAGAAGTTTCAACATAAATTGAATATGTCTAAATTTTTTTCTCTTAAAGCCAATTCTGATGGCGGTAAAATACCCACTATATTCCCCCTCCATTCTTTCTCTCAGATATAATAGGTTTCCTTTGCCTCTTTGTGAGATGTAGTACCCCCACGTTACCCTTTTTCTGGTACAATGACCTTTCCACCTCTAATTTCTAGAACAAGGTATACTTGTATTATTTATACATTTTTACAGCAGAAATATAGTTCCCAAGATTTCTTTTTACCTTTTTAGGTTTCTCTTGAGTTCTATATTTGTAGATCAAACTTCTTGTTAAGTTCTGGTTTTTTCAACAAAAATAGGTGAAATTCACTTATTTCGTTGAATGAACATCTTCTTCCCTGGAAAAAGATGCTCATTCTGGCTGGGTAAGTTATTTTTGGTTGCATAACGATTTCCTTAGCCTTTCGGAATATCATATTCCAGGCCCTTTGATCTTTAAATGTGGATGATGCTAGATCCTGGGTGATCCTTATTGTGGCTCCTTTATATTTAATTTGGGTTTTTCTAGCCGCTTGGAGTATTTTTTCCTTTGTTTAAGGGTTCTGGCATTTGGCCACTATAGTTCTTGATGTTTTGATTTTAGGATCCCTTTCAGTAGGTGATCAATGAATACTTTCAATGTCTATTTTACCCTCTGTTTCTATGACTTCTGGACAGTTCTCTTTGATAATTTCCTGGAAAATAGTGTCAAGGCTCTTTTTTTCATCATATTTTTCTGGGAGTCCAATAATTCTCAGATTGTCTCTCCTAGACCTATTTTCCAGGTCTGTTGACTGATTCTTCTTGTCTCCTTGAGTCATGCAGTTCCATTTGCTCGATTCTGATTTTCTTTTTTGTTTGTTTGTTTGTCTGTTTTTTTTTAGTTTGTTTGTTTTTGTTTTTTTATTTAATAGCCTTTTATTTACAGGTTATATGTGTGGGTAACTTTACAGCATTAACAATTGCCAAACCTCTTGTTCCAATTTTTCACCTCTTAACCCCCACCCCCTCCCCCAGATGGCAGGATGACCAGTAGATGTTAAATATATTAAAATATAAATTAGATACACAATAAGTATACGTGACCAAACCATTATTTTGCTGTACAAAAAGAATCAGAATCTGAGATATTGTACAATTAGCTTGTGAAGGAAATCAAAAATGCAGGTGGGCATAAATATAGGGATTGGGAATTCAATGTAATGGTTTTAGTCATCTCCCAGAGTTCTTTGTCTGGGCGTAGCTGGTTTAGTTCATTACTGCTCCATTGGAAATGATTTGGTTGATCTCATTGCTGGGGATGGCCAGGTCCATCAGAACTGGTCATCATATATTGTTGTTGAAGTATATAATGACCTCCTGGTCCTGCTCATTTCACTCAGCATCAGTTATTGTAAGTCTCTCCAGGCCTTTCTGAAATCATCCTGTTGGTCATTTCTTACAGAACAATAATATTCCATAATATTCATATACCACAATTTATTCAGGCACTCTCCAACTGATGGGCATCCACTCAGTTTCCAGTTTTCTAGCCACTACAAAGAGGGCTGCCACAAACATTTGTGCACATACAGGTCCCTTTCCCTTCTTTATGATCTCTTTGGGATATAAGCCCAGTAGTAACACTGCTGGATCAAAGGGTATGCACAGTTTGATAACTTTTTGAGAATACTTCCAAACTACTCTCCAGAATGGTTGGATTAGTTCACAACTCCACCAACAATGCATCAATGTCCCAGGTTTCCCGCATCCCCTCCAACAAACATTATTATTTTTTCCTGTCATCTTAGCCAATCTGACAGGTGTGTAGTGGTATCTTAGAGTTGTCTTAATTTGCATTTCTCTGATTAGTAATGACTTGGAGCATCTTTTCATATGACTAGAAATAGTTTCAATTTCTTCATCTGAGAATTGTCTGTTCATATCCTTTGACCATTTTTCAATTGGAGAATGGCTTGATTTTCTATAAATTAGAGTTAATTCTCTATATATTTTGGAAATGAGGCCTTTATCAGAACCTTTGACTGTAAAAATATTTTCCCAGTTTATTGCTTCCCTTCTAATCTTGTCTGCATTAGTTTTGTTTGTACAAAAACTTTTCAGATTGGTATAGTCGAAATTTTCTATTTTGTGATCAGTAATGATCTTTATTTCTTCTTTGGTCATAAATTCCTTTACCTTCCACAGGTCTGAGAGGTAAACTATCCTGTGTTCCTCTAATTTATTAATAATTTCATTCTTTATGCCAAGTCATGAACCCATTTTGATCTTATCCTGATGTATGGTGTTAAGTGTGGATCAATGCCTAGTTTCTGCCATATTAGTTTCCAATTTTCCCAGCAATTTTTGTCAAACAGTAAGTTCTTATCCCAAAAGCTGGGGTCTTTGGGTTTGTCAAAGACTAGGTTGCTATAGTTGTTGACTGTTTTGTCCCTTGAACCTAACCTATTCCATTGATCAACTAATCTATTCCTTATTCAATACCAATTGGTTTTGGTAACTACTGCTCTATAATATAATTTTAGATCTGGTCCAGCTAAGCCACCTTCATTTGATTTTTTTTCATTAATTCCCTTGAAATTCTTGACCTTTTTTTTCCATATGAATTTTGTTGTTATTTTTTCAAAGTCATTAAAATAATTTTTTGGGAGTCTGATTAGTATAGTGCTAAATAAATAGATTAGTTTAGGTAATATTGTCATCTTTATTATATTTCGATTCTGATTTTCAATGAAGTATTTTCTTCATTCACTTTTTTTATATCTTTTTCTACTTGTCCAATTGTGTTGTTTTGTTCTGTGGAATGTTTTTCCATTTCATCAATTTTGTTTTTTAGAGAGCCATTTTCTGTTTCCTGGTCACCAATCCTATTTTTCAAGGATTTGTTTTCTTTATCCATTCTGTCTTTAAATGAGTGGGACAATTTCTCCAGACTCTCTTGCCAAGCCTCCCTCTTCTTTTTCAATCTTTCTTCTAGCTCTCTTGCTAGAGCCTTTTTCATTTCTTCTATTAAATTCATCTGTGCTGAGGAACAAATGATCTCCTCCTGTGGGGATTCACCTGGAGACAGTCTGCTTTTAGTCTCCTCAGGGTTTAGAGTCTGCTCTCTGTCCTTATAAAAGCTGTCAATCGTTAAGGTCCTTTTCAATTTTTTGCTCATTTTGTCAGAGAAGAATCAGAGACAAACTAGCAAAGAAAAAAAGAAAAGAAAACCCAAATGGAATCTGCTTTTTTTGGGGGGAGGGGCTGTGTGGTGTTACTGAGCTTCCTCTACAGACTGCAAGGGCAGCAGCGAGGCACTAGCAGGACTGTGCTGTACCTGTGCTCTGAGACTCTGAGAGTGTGCTGAGACGCTGTGGGGGAGGGGTGGCCAGGTCCTGGGCAACTCCAGCTGTTTGGTGTTGTATTCTTCACTCCCGGTGTTTTTAGCTTCTCTGCCAGGCTACTGACTTGCTTCCAGGCAAAAGTATCCCAGCCTGTAGCAAAGCTCTCCCCACAGAGGCAGCTGAGATCACACTCCAAGTCCCTCAGGTCTGCTCAGCTATGAGCTGCCTGCTGAGCTCTCACTGCTCCTGCCTGCCCTCAGCCTGTGCCTGATCTAAAACCGTACAGCCCTCAAGCAAAAACAGACCTTTCCTGTTGAATCTCAAGGATGTCTTCTCTTGGTAACTATTTGTGGATTTTTTTTTTCAGTCAGGCATTAATTTAGAGGCTTGTAATGAGATGGATTCTGAGAGAAAATTCAGAGCTTACACAGCTGTGTGCTTCCTTGCTGCCATCTTGGCCAGAAGTCCTAGTCTGTCATTTCTTGAAAAAAAAATGGAGTTATATTTTTTTACTTCTTTTCTGAAGTCAGGTTTGGTCAGTGTAGTCTACAAAATTTATTTAAGTTTTATTTAGCTTTGTTTTCTTCTTTCTGTTTTCATAAGCATAGTTTTGTGTTTCTTATTTTCCTGGTTCTGCTTACTTCATTCCATATCAGTTAATTAAAATAGTTTATTGAATTGAGATAAATACTAAGTAAAGTCATTGGTTTTTGAATGAGTGAGTCTTGGCTCAAATTATGGTTTTATTTTGTTGTTGTTTATTTTTGGTTTTGAAGGGTCTTGTTTATCTATGTGACATTGAGTAAGTAACCACTCTAGTTTCTATACTTCAGCAAAGAAAAGAAAATGTTAACTGACTAGACTCAAAAATCTCTTCTGACTTTACATTTATAATTTATATTTCCTGTGATTCTCTGAATTCATTTATTTTACTTTTCTTATGGTGCAGTAATAATCTACAATAGAGTAGGTACTTAATAAGTGTTTAAATCTGAACTTTTATATGTGAAAACCATTCCCAAAGGAATGAACTCCTTAGTTTCAAGTTTTTTGCCAAAAAATGGAAGTTGTAAATATGTTGGGAGTGTATAGGATTTAGTTTTCTGTCTCTTATCTCCTTGTGGTTTATGCAGAGTGATTGGACGCTTAGATATTTTATTCACAAAATTTGCAGAATTCTAAATTGTTTTCAAAATGATTAGATCAATTCATAACTGCACTAGTCTACCACTGTGTTCTTCTATAGCTCTAACAATAGATTTAAGTTCTGCCTTGTATATTCTTGAACAATTTTACTAATATAAGGTGAGACCTCAGAATTGTTTTGATTTCTATTTTTCTTCATACTATTCATTTGGATCACTCTTTCATAAAGTTGTTGAGAGTTTTCAATTCTTTTCTTTTTAAAAACTGCTCATTTGTATCTATTGAACACTTAGTCATTTCGCATGTAATAAAACATTTTTATCAATGAATTCAAAAAAGAAGGCATAAATGTCATGCTTATCACAATTGGAGATAACAAGGTTTAGAAGGAGAGCAAAAATGTCAAATTACTTTTGGAATCTAAATATATACTGACAGGATAAAGCTTTACTCCAATCTAATAAGAAGAAATTTAATGGGCATAAATGTAAAGTCCTATATCAAAGTTTAAAAAAAAGATAAAGAAAGAAAGGAAGGAAGGAAGGAAGAAATCATAGCTATTAGAAGGGGAAAACATGGTCAGTAAGGAGCTGGAAAAATATCTGAGGAACTTAGTCAACTTGTATAGAATAAGCAAAACAAAGCAAAACTAATGTGATTTCCACAACCTGATATTGAGAGGACCAAGGAATCAATCAGTCAGTAAATGTTTATGCAGCTCCTTCTTTGACCCAAGTATCTGTATTCTAAACAGTGGGGATACAAAGAAAGGCAAAATATTGCCTCTGATCTCAAGCAGCACATAATTTACTGGAAGAGACAACATACAGAAGATTATGTGTAGATAAGCCATAAACAGGATAAATTGAAAATATTCAACAAAATAAAGGCAATAGAATTTTTTTTAAAAAGTGAGATAAAATTTTCTATAGAAGGTAAGATCTGCAAAATGATTTGCAGAAAGTCAAGAGACAGAGATAAAGGGGAAGAGAGTTCTAGGAATGGGAGAAGAGCCAGAGAAAAGAAATGGATTATTTTCATATGAAATAAATTATTCTGATGTGTATATAATAGTAGCCATCTCTAGGGTGAGGAATGGAAAGAAAGAAAAAAGGGAATAAAAAATTCACGTGATAACTTTATGATATAGTTAAAAGAAATAAAAAGTTGCCCATAATTTGCAGTTTCATGGCCAATCAGATTTTTATCAGATTATGTTATGAAAATTCTTGTTTCATTTCATAAATTAAAAACAAAATAAATAAATATAAAAGAATAAAGTTATGAGATATAAAAAGAAATGGAATGGAAAAGATGGAATGAATGCTTTGTACAAAGAGTAGCCAGGGGGCTGGATCACTTATATGGAGAATAAAGTATAAGAAAACTAATGATATTATTGTCTTGGATGATCTCTTCCATGCTCTGACTATATCACGAATAATTAAGTAATATGTATCATATATTAAAGAAGACATAGGTAAATTGGATAATGTCCAGATCTGGGCCACTAGGTTAGTAAAGGAACACAATATTATATCCTAATGAAGATTGGTCAAATGAATTAAGGAGCTTATTCAGGAGAAAAATAGACTGGATAGGGATGAATGTGAGGGACATGGTATTTGTCATTCATTGTTTTGTTGGCTACTACATAGAATACATATTAGTCTGCTTTTACTTCACCCCACAGGGCAAAACTATGAGAAAATTGTTTTTTAAATGGTTTGATCCATTCACAACTGCACTAGTCTACCACTGTTCTCCTCTACAATTCTAATAATAAGTTGTGTACACAATTTATATTTTTATTTATGTAGAAGAATTCAACTTGATATGAAGAAAAACTTCGTAACAATTAGAGCTAAAGGAAATTAAGTGCACTGTCTTGGGAAGGAATAGATTGTCTACTCCATACAGAGCATTAAACAAATTTGAATAACAATTTTGGGCTTTTATGATATAGAGGCTTGCATGTATTCGAGAATGTTAGACTAGATTTTGGGTAAAATCTGAAACCATTTTGCAATTTGAAAAATGCTTTAGTTTTATGATTCTGTAAATTTACTTCTGAGCAGAGAGGTGACATGGTACAAAAGAAAGACAATAGATTTTTGAGGGTGGAGGCATGGGTTCACATCTCATTTGTTACTTATTACCTTTGATTCTCTCTTTGTCTCTCTCTGTACATCAGTTTCCTCATTCATAAAAAAATGAAAAGAGTTGGACAAGATGATCTCTAAAATCTTTTTCACTCTAAATTTATACTCTTTTGTGGCACCTGAAAGTGATTTAATGGAGTTAAATTTCTTGCTCAAAATTTGTTTCACTTAATTTGTTCTCAACTTTTCCTTTTGAAAAAAAATCTTTAAAAATTGCCACAGGGCATTAAAAATTTCAAGAAGTGACATAGTATGCTAGAACTATTACTTAGTGATTCTGCATTTTGCAACCTCCACAAAACCTGAGCCAAACTTGCCTTTGCTCAAAATGCTTTAGTATTTTACCATCTAGATTCACTGATTCCATCAAATCAAAAAGAACAACCAATATTAATTATGACAGGAGTCCTACCAGGAGAAATTACTAATTGACTATTAGATTGTTCTTCTATTTCTATGGACTCAAAACTGTAGAATATTCAAAATGTAGAAGAAGATGAGAGAGATAAAAAGATAGCATGTAGTTGCATTGATTTTAATAGGAACCAGATGGCAAATATTACCTTCTATAACTGTGCTTTATACCTTTATAACTAAACTCCTTAGATAACTTGGCAAAGATGGAATACAAAATCAATTTTAAGAAAAAGGAAAGATGATACCTATTGTTGGAAGCTTGAGTAGCATGTTAAATGCAGTTAGTCAGAACATTATGCCCAGCTTTCTACATGGTGATGAATTCCTTACTCATTAAAGTTAACCCTGCTCTGCTCATAAGCTAAAAATAGTACCTGGGGTAATAGAAAAAGCTCTGAAAGCAGCTGGTTTTTACAGTGAATCCCTATCTACTCTGTGTCTCTCTGTTTCTGCTGTCAGTTTCTCTCTGTGTCTCTATCTATTGTTCATCTTCAGATTCTTTTAAGGCAAAAGACAAAAAATATTTTTTTACATCATAGACATTTATAAATTTCTCCAACTTTATGAATTGTCTATTGTAATAAAATAAAAAGTAAAAGTAAAACTATCTACAAGTATATATCACATTTAACTCCACCTCTCTATTAAAAATAAACACAAAACAGAAAACTATTTAAGCAATATTTGTAGTCAAGTAAAACTGATGAAACTTTCCAATAACATGGAACAGAAGCCAAAGCACAACAATATACATCCATTATAGAGTCTTTTGTATTTTTACACTTTTCATTATGGGAGACATATTTATGTATTAACACCTTGTATCCCTGATTAGGTAGATAGCATTCTTATTCCTTTGTGTCTTTAACTTTCCATATAGGAGGAATTCAGCAAATATTAATTAAAAGAAATAATGATTTAGAAATTTAAGCAGGAATGAACTTAGTGGTGAGAAATGGAGACAGCAGATTTTAACCAGCTTGCATCTAAGCTTTTCATGAAAGTGAAAGAAAGAAAAGAACAGAAGAGTGAGAAATAGAAGATCCTATCATATTTTTTCAGATAGCTTGTAAGCAAGGGAGAGGAAAATTGGTACCCTTAATGATCTAACATATGTAGTTACCTTAAAACTGATAAATTTGCTGTTTAACTTCTCTGCTACTGTTCACTGATCTATTTTTCATACCCACTTTGAGAAATAAATTATTGTCTGAATTTAAACATCAATCACATCAGTATTTCCTTCAACTAAGACTTGGAGTTCCCTTCCATATTTCATTTTCCCTTCTTCTTTTCTGCCTTAACAACAACCAAGAAAACTTGTAATCATATATCTCTCACTAGAACTGAGTTAAGTCAAAATGACTACTTGTGAAAGATGTTACAGAAAGTGTTACTATTCAACCTCAGGTTTTACTGAGAGATTCTTGGATTCCACACTGCCCTAAGATTTTGCAATTCTATATTTCTGTGACTTTGGGGAATTCCCTTTGAAACAATTAAGCATAACAGATCAAACCATCCCTTTCCTCACTGTCTTGCTATCTGTTACTCCATCTTTCTGTATCATATCAATGATAATATCAATGAAAGCTTCCAGAAATAGATGAGATATTGGAGTCCAGAAAGGTGGTGCACCTTACAATTGTCAAGACATGGTGATTCCCTGGGAAAATAGATAATATTGACATAAGCTTTTTACAAGACAATACTCAGGGCAGCTCTTGGTGTGAACTAAGAGAGATTGTTAGATTTAAATATACTTTAGAGATCATTCAGCTCAACTTCTCTTTTTCTAACTGAGGAAAATGAGGACAAAGGATATTGTGATCATTATCAAAGGAGATTATGACTATGATTAAAATTCATTTTTCCCAACCCTTGGATCAATATTCTATTTATGGAACATTTATATAGGACTTAATTGTTTATTGAGTTTTTTTTCATAAGTATTCTATGAAATAGATAATAAATAGATAGTAATCTATCACCTTTAATTTAGAGAAATGAGGCTTAGATATATTATGACTTCTCCAATTTCTTCAGTAGTTAAATGATGATTAGAGACAATGTTTCCTATCTCTTGGTTCATCATTCTATCAATCATTCATATTTACATATGTGCTTAAATCTTTGTATCTATGAGACAAGTTTTACAAATACTATTCCCATTTTAGAGGTTCAGGAATTTTAAATTATTTGCCTCTAGTTAAACAGCTAGTTTTATAAACAAGAATTGAGTCAAGATTCTTTGACTTGATTCTCATTATGGTCTCTCTTTTATCCAACTTCTCTTTCATCACTATATGAAAGTTTTATCTGAGTGTGGTCTTGGAGTAAACCTGCCCAGTGAGTAAACCCTAAGTATGACAGCAATAAAGATTTTATAAGCTTCACAAGCCTCTCAAATATTAATAGAGTAAATTCCATTAATTTTATTAATAATTGAGCACATGAATAAAATAGGCCTTGGACTATGTACTGACATTTCAAACAGTATCTGAATTGTTGAAGACAGGCATTTTATCTTGCAATTTGAGTTTTTCATTATACCATAAGTATTACATATTTCAATGTGATATGTAACAGAAGACAGGAAGCTGATTATTTGATTTCATGGAAGCCAGATTTATGTCTGAAATGCTTCCATGTATGACACAGAATTTCTATTATTGTGACCCAATTAGAAATGTGCTGAAATACTCAACAATAATTTGAGGAATCAGTGAACTCAAGGGATCTGTAAGTATTTCATAGCAAAGTTGGTTCTCCCAAAGTTAGTATTTTTCCTCATGATTTCCTCCTAATTTTCTAGGAGTGCTATTTTTTCTTTCTATCAGTTTTTTTTAAACTGCCTTAGGCTAAAACATGGTAAATTCATTGTCAGCCCATTTACAAATTCTCCTCTCTCCCTTCCTGAAAATGTTTGAATTTACTAATCCATTTAGTCAGGAGTTGACTTGAATTTTTTGCTTCCCCCCTCAAACTGAAACTGTAAACTGAAAAATCCAATCCCTTTCCAATCATACTTATTCTTCTGCACAAATTTAAAAATGCTGGTACACATATGCATGTGTGTGCACGCATGCACACACACACACACGCACACACACACATACACATACAGATCTCTTTGACTTTTGTTACAGTCAATGCTCTGCCTCTTGGGACACCCCACCTGTTCTGCCTCTGTGTTAAAACTAGCCATGCATTTAGGACCTATATTGGTCTACAAGCAATTAGCACTTGATCAGAATTGTATTGCATTATGAAAGTATAATGACAACATTCTGGTTTCAGTTAGGGAACCACCTAGTCAGAGCCTATTACGATATTGCTTCAATGGCAAAAATAATTTCTATGCAAGCCCCATAGAGATATGGTAATGACCCTCCCCAGTCAGACTGGCATAACAAATCCGTTTTGTGGGAAGTCTTCAGAGAAGATAATGTTGCAGGTGCCAACATGAACAAATGGCATCCAAATTATATTGCCTCTAAAGAGGTGAAATAGAAAGGCTAAATTGTATTAAAGCAATTCCCTTGTTATTGATACTATGCTACACCTGCTGTGCTAACATTGACTATTAAGATACCCTAGAAATAAGGATTTTAATAAAGATGACATACCTGGTAGAATTAACTATCCCAAGTCAAAATAGCAAATGTTACAGTATGGTGTTAGGTCTGGCACTGAGAGGTAGTAGTGTTTCAGATGCATGCTTCACATAGCATACACAGACAAAGGAAAGAAAGTAGCTTGTTATCCAAAGATGATTGCTATATTCCAGCTTAGGAATGCTACTGAGAGAAGAGTCCTATTTGAAGAAGCAATTGGATTCTATTTTCAAAAAAACATTGTTTTTTTGGATGACGAAGATGAATGGCAGGTATGTATGTCAACAAGGAAATTGAGTAACAAAGTTTAAATTACTTGCTCCTAGATATATAATTAGTGCTGTAACTGAGATATAGATAGAAAGATAATCAAGAGATAAATATATGGATAGATAGATATGTAAGTGTAGATAGATAATTCTTCAATAGATATTAATAAAATTTTGACTATATACACATATATATGTATATGTTTACATGTTAATATATGTATATATGTATACATTTGTGCATATGTGTGTGTTTCTGATCTTCAATTTCCTCATCTCTAAAAATGACAATTATAATATTTGTATTCTTACTTCAATGGAGTGAGGAACCACCCAATTGGATACATATATGTATTCACATATTTACATTTAAGTGTGTACATGCATACAGATATATATTTATAGTACTCAATAGAAGAAATAATTTTAGAAATAATTGTTGCTATTAAGATAAATATGGATATTTTATACATGCATGTGTATAATATGTAGATACACACACAAATATATGTGTGTGTATATATATATATATATATTTATATCTCAGGCAATCCCTCATATGTAACCATATATATTCTGGGAGTCCTTATCCTAAATACCACTACATCTTCTGTCTTTCAAAACTTTAAGAGTACCCCATCCAATTTTCTCTAATGCTATTGGCTTAAAACCTCATTTATGTTTCTCCCCTTTAACAATCACTAGTTTGTAATTGAGAATAATATATATGTTTGTGTTCTATATTATAAATATATCTTTAAACATATATGTATCTGTATAAATAGCCCATTTCCTTGTATATGCTTATATATGTTTATAGGTTCATAAATACATACATATAATATATATTTGGTATTATATATAAAATGATAATTTTAAAAAAATAAATGTTGTATAAACTCTGAGGATCCTTAGCTTAACTTCCATATATATTGACAACTTGTATCCTGACAGAGTTTGTAGCCACATTCCACCTTAAACTTCTAGGGATATTATTAAGGGTCAAGTTGACTTCTCTAATGCTATTGGCTCAAATCCCCATTCCAATCTGTTAATTACAATATCAATCAAAAGTTTCCAATCAATGTGATCTAATTACTGTCAGTAACTATTTCCTCAAATACCAATAATTAAAGTCCCAGTACAGTTTAACATTTTAACATAAATTATCTGTAAGAACAAATAACATTTATTGTTTTAATATCTACCAAAAACATATGTACAAACATATCACATTTCAGCCCCCAAAACTGGAGCATGCACATGCCTTTATCACCTTGTTTTTGGCTGGAGCAGGCTCACACTTCAAGTGATCGCATGCAAACCATATGAAGTACTATATTCACATTAAAAAAAAAAAAAAAAAAAAAACAGAGTTAAGAGAAAAAGTCCCTTTTGTGTGGGACCAGTCTTCCAAGAAACAATAATAACAAGATACAAGAATAGAAAATTTCTCCAAACCTAACAACTTCTCAAATGTATTTGAAAATAGAAATCATGCCAAAGGGATAAACCATATCAATTATTTCCACTAAGACAGCAAAAAAACAAACAAACAAAAAAAAACAAAAAACAACAAAAAAAAAAAAACTTTAATGAGGTTAAAAACCTGATGAATAACATCAGAGAATACTAATCATCAATATCCAATTTACTCTTATCTGATTGGGCTACAAAAGCCAATCTACAGCTTGTGAGAGAATGCAATTCTGTCCTTCTTCCATGTACTTTAGAAAGCCAAAAGGCAGAAGTTCCTTAAATTGGTACTACATTGTGATAACAGTGTATTTTAAAATCAGCCAGAGTCAGGAATTCAGGTTAGGGGAAAATCTTCAATCTTTTATTTTCAGTGGAGATGAAGAAGAATTAGAGGTAGAAGGGGATCAGAGGTACAAGGGAACTAAGTCAAGAAGCTAGCCAGACCAGAAGCCAGGAGACCAGCAGTCACCAGAACTGAACCCAGCCAGCAATCTCTCCCAGTCTCTCTTCCTGTCTCACTGCCTCCACCCACCAAAATTGTCATTTCCTATACAACACATCTGGACTTGCACAGAGAGTGGGTGGGGGCCATTCTTTCTCCAAGCATATATATTAATAAAGTATAGACCAATTACTATTTAGACTCACGTGCTTGGGACCTCAGTGCATCAACTCAAGCCTCAGCCCATTACATCTCCCCCTTTCTTTTGCTTTAGAACACAGGTGGTCATGCCATCCCTGACTCCTCAGGGAGATCAGAGGTCCCAAGAGGAGGTGATCACACCCTCCCTGACTTCTCAGGAAGGGAGATGAAAAGCACCAAAGGCAAGTGGGGGTTGCTAGTGGGTTTCTGGGCTGAAGGGTCTTATTATGTACAAACCCATCAGCATGGGAAGTATTACACAAGTACATAGCAATAACACAGAGGCTATTAGGGATGACCCTCCCCTCAGTCAGTGCAGGCTCAATGTGGTGTAACAAGCATGAATTGTACACGCAAGTAGCAGAATAGCAAACGGTATAAATCAACATGGTGTTGTAAAAGATCACCAGAAGTCCTAGAAGGAGGGTATGTAAACCACAATCACACATACACCTTCTTCAGCAGCCAATAGATAGTCCAAAACCAATCTATTGTCCATTGCTTCACATGTCAGGGAATCCAATGATCCCCCTAAGTTTTTGAAGTCCTGCAAAATTCTTTTTATGTGTTAGGGAATCCAATGATTCCTGAGGGTTTTCAAGTTCTACAACGATCTTATCATGTCTCAGAGAATCCAATGATTCCTGAGGGTTTTGAAGTCCATAAATTTTCGATGTCCATGAGTCAAACACCATAACTGCCATGCTCTTTCAATGGTGAGCACAATCAGCAATGGAACCACTCGATATTTCTTAAGTCTTATCCTTTGTTTCAAGGGTCTGCTCGGTCTCTCTGTGATGGACAAGGCAAATACAGCTCATTGGCATCCATCTGATTCCTTCTCCACCATAGAGATAAAAGCAAACCCTCTTCTGCAAGCAGTTACCCTATGTGGTCCTTTCCATTCATCACTTTCTGGGTCTCCTCACATCACCTGGCAATTATCTAAAGATAGTGGAGCTGCTCACACTGGACACTGCCCTTCCAGTGGGTTATAAAACCTGTCTGCCGAAGCCAGTGCATCTTTGTCAAAAATCAAGAAGTTGATAGTATAAAGGGGGTTAGATTTAGAAGTTCTCTAGGGTTACCTGTGGCTCCCCTTTTCTTTTGTTTTTGGAGGAGCATCTTAATATCTCTGTTTCTCCTCTCTACTATTGCCTGTCCTTGAGGATTAAAAGGTATGCCAGTGGTGTGTAAAATCTTATACTGTGTACAAAATGTTTTGAAGTATAAGCAGGACCATTGTCTGTTTTTATTGCTTGTGGTACACCCATAATGGCAAATGCTTGTGTGAGGAATTCAGTGACCACACTGGCTGTCTCTTTTGCTGCTGGCATTGCAAAAGTGAATCCTGAAGGTGTCTACCACAACGTGGATAAAAGACAGATGACCAAAAGATTTATAATGGGTCACATCCATTTGCCAGATTTCATTGGGTCTCAAACCATGAGGGTTCTTCCCTGGAGGCAGTGTAGAAGGATGGAAAGGAAGGCAAACTGTACAGGTTTTTACTATGCTCCTAGCTTCCTCTCTTGTTATTCCAAATTGTAAACGTAAAGCTCGAGCAGCCTGATGATATTTAGAATGAGATGCCTGGACTTCTTGGAATAAAGGAGTATTGACCAACATAGTTAGAAGTCTATCTAGTGGAAGTCCACTATGGGAGTGGACATGCAAGATATAGATCTTACCTGGATGCTTTCTCACTTGCTCTTGAAGTTTCTTAAAGAGCTGATATATATTAGAGGCTACAAATTTTATTTGGGCTGTGGCAATTCTTTGTACCACACCTACTGAATAGGCCAAATCAGATAATATATTTATGTCTCCTGAATAATAAGTAAGAGCTAGAATGATCGCATACAATTTATTCTGCTGAGTAGACTGAAAAAGAGTTCTGACTACTCTCTTTATAGTTAGATCATGAGAGTACACAGCACAAATATTATGTCTGGATGCAATCGTGAAGATAGTTGCTCCTTTAAGAAGAACTTTAGAAACTTTTTCTTCAAGAATCCATCGCCAATTATGTAGTAGTCTGGTTATCTTTAATGGTGACCCATGTGTAAAATTTGGAGTCATGACTAATAAAATTTGCCACTCTGGGATGGTCTCACAACACACATTATTTTGTGTATTGGTATAAAAGGTGTATATCTTGTCAGGTCTTGTCCCAGATAATTGTACTGCTCGCTTAATGGCCTTTAATAAAATTCTAGTCACAAGCACAGGATAGGGAGTAAGGCTTTGTTCTGGTTGTGCAATGCTGGGAGGTTCACCCACTCTATCACACTGTCTCCTTGATGAAGGACTGCTGTGGGTGCCTCTTATGTGGCAAAACTGGTATTTCCAAGGGTTTTTGAATGACTCTTTCAACCACATTGGATAAAGCCAGCTCAACTTTTCTCAAAGCCTCTTGAGTTTCTTTTGTAAGCTGGTGTGATGAATTTAAAGTACTGTCTCCCATTAAAATGTCATATAATGGTTGTAATTGATAGGTAGTCAAGCCTAACACTGGTCGCATCCATTGGATATCTCCTATCAATTTCTGAAAATCATTCAATGCGTTTAGCTTCTCTGTTCTTAAGGACAGTTTTTGAATTGTAAGCACCTTAGGGTATACTTCATATCCTAAATATTGAGAAGGAGCATGTCTGAATTTTTTCTGGAGTTATATACAATTTGTAATTCCTTAGTGTTTGTATGGTCTTTTGTAGACATGCTTCTAACATTTCTTCCCCAGGTGCACATCCCAATATATCATCCATATAATGTAATAGCATAACTTTTGGAAATGCTTTTCTTACTGGAGCAAGAGCAGCAGCAACATACATTTGACACATAGTAGGACTGTTTTTCATTCCCTGTGGCAAAACTGTCCATTCATATCTTTTATAAGGCTCAGCTAAGTTAACGCTGGGCACTGAAAAGGCAAAACTTTTCATATCCTCCTTATCCAGAGGGATAGAATAGAAACAATCCTTAATATCTATGACCCAAAGAGGCCGTTCTCTAGGCAATTGAGTAGGAGATGGAAGTCCAGGCTGAAGAATTCCCATAGTTTCCATCTGTTCATTCACCTTTCTTAAATCTGTTAACATCCTCCATTTTCCAGATTTCTTTTTTACAACAAATACTGGGGAATTGCAAGGACTTAGAGAAGGTTGTAAGTGGACTTGGTCAAGCTGCTCCTGTACTATATCTAATAATGCCTGAATTTTATTGCTACCTAAGGGCCACTATTCTATCCACACTGGTGTATTTTCCATTGGATAGGAACAGGTGAAAGTGTTGGCAGGCCTTCAACTGCAGCCCTGCTTAAAAAACCAAAGTACTCATTTTTAATCCTAATTGCTGTAAAACATCTCTTCCCATCAATCACAGATTGATGGGGATTTTTTCAACTATAAAAGGAGTAAAAACTCCTGTTTTGCCTTCAAAAGTCCATCTCATAGGGGCAGCCCTGACTTAAGCTGCTATTGATCCTCCTACACCAGACATGTAGGTGTCTGCTTTAATTTTTGGCCAGTGACTGGGGCAATTGGCACCTCTAATGATGTACAATCTGCACCTGTGTCTACCAATCCTTCTAATGGTAGGCCATTTACATAGATCATGAGCATAGGTCAGTCAGTTGTTACACCTGCTGTCCAGTATATTGCTGGATTTTGTGGTCTGGAATTAGAATCAGGGTGACTATAACCAGGTTGCTTATTAGGATTCTGTATGAGTAAACCTGATGCTACTATTTCTCCTGGGTGATAGTCACACATTGTCTGCCTGTATTTATAACTGGGATATTATCTACACATTCCCTAGTTTCCTACATCAATGTGTGGATGGACACTGTTTTGTATGTACAAAAAGGAGGTGAAATGGTCAAGCCTACTGTGCCTGGAGGCAAAGGATCCATAGGCTGGAGAGGAACAGATTTCACCTCTTCAGGGGGTATCTCAGTTGCCCCAGCTTCATACAACTCTATTCTCCCTAATTGTAATCCCTTTCTCCCATTAGGTTGCTTCCTGGCTGATTGATTGTGTAATCCCTTTCTCCCATCATATGGCTTCCTGGCTGATTGGTCATATCTGGGTATTGGACTTCTAGGAACTCTCTGGGTGCACCATTGGCTGCCATCATACCCCAAGTGTTATTTGCCTGGGGCCCTGGGGCTGGGCCCCTCATCCCGTTTCCCTGAACCTGTCTATATTCTGAGGCCCAATGGAAGCCTCTGTTGCATTTTGGACATGGGGTATTGGGTCTTGTTCTCCCACCCTGTTTTCTCACTCTGTCTCTATACCAACATTGAGCTTTCAGATGCCCTACTTTACCACACTGAAAGCATTGACGAATCTCTCTGGAAGTCCCTTGCCAGAAGGGACCCTGTCTTCCCATATTGGGATCTTGGGAAGTCTGCATCATAGCCTGGCTATAAAAGGCATTTTTGACCACTGTGGCACAGTGTCTTATGAACTCCTCTAAAGGAGCATCCTTGTGCAGTCCTAGTATAATTCTTCTGCAAACCTCATTAGCATTTTCCTTAGCAAGTTGCCTTATTAAAACGTCTGTTGATGCATTTTCACCATTAGTTCTTGTGATAGCAGTCTGAAAACGTCCCACAAAGTCAGCAAAGGGTTCATTTGGCCCTTGTGTTATTTTTGTGAAGACCTCACCCTTGTCATCTTTATTGTGAAGCAAAGCCCATGCTTTGATAGCATTAGCAGCAATTTGCTCATATGCTGCTATGGAATAATTAATCTGTACTGTGATGTCTGCATAGGGACCTACAGCTGTTAGTAGATCAGAGGTGATTGCAGCATGAACTGCACTTTGACTATTTTATTGGGCTTGTATCCTACAGAGCTTACTATATTCAGAAAGCCACAAGTAGTTTTGTCTAGGTTCTAGGTATACCCTTGCTATAGAGTTCCAGTCATTAGGAGTCAAGATTTCAAAAGCCAAATTCTGTAATAACATCTTAACATAAGCTGATGTAGCCCCATAAAGAATGCAAGCCTTTTTCAGGTCTTTGAGGATTTCTATGTTAAAAGGAACATATCTTTGACTTTTTTGACCTGAAGAATTAAACTGTTGTATTACAGGAAAAATGTGGGGTTGAATTTTTGCTACATCAATCCCTTCTGCTTTGGCCTTAATTAGTTCCTGTTGCAATCTAGTCATAGGAGTAGTTGGATGCTGGGGGGGAGGTGCTGGTGCTGTCACTGCCCCGACCCCCACTACCCCTCTTCCCTCCATCCCGGAGGGTGGAGTTGATGAAGGAGAGCCATTTACTTGCTCCTCAGGTGAAGCTGCCTCAAATTCACCACGCCCTTGAAGCTCACTTAAGTCTCCATGCCCTGTGGGGATATGGTCATTGATCTCTTCATTGTCTTCCTCCTTAATATCAGGCTTCCCCATCTGGCTACTTTTAGCAGTTTTTTTTTTTTTTTTTTTAATTTCTTCTATTAATTATTGGATTTCTTAGCACTAACTGTTATATAGAATGCCTTGATGGAAATTGAATGAGGACCGTTTTCATAGTAATATATAGACACTGTTGTCCAATCAAAGTCCAATTATCTCTACAGATTTGCTCTTCATCTACGAATCAAGGGGAGGTGTGGTTTAATGTACTCAGAAGTCTAGCTATCTGTTCCCAAGTTATAAGTAGCCCTTGTCCTTCTAACAGCTTAAGCATACTTTCTATAGCACCACTCCTGGGCGGGGTTGAAGGGGTTGGGGGCAGGGATGGGGAATCTTTACCTAGCATCTGTCCCATTTCAGCCAAAAAAAAAAAAAAAAAAATATATATAAATATATATATATATATATATATATATATATATGTATATATGTATATTACTAGTTTAGTTTTTAAGAAAATAAGTTTCCTGTTTGTCTATTAACAATACTCACCCAAGTTCCTGGTCACTGGAGACTTCTTCAGTGAAAGTAGGGTCCTTGGTCCCCACACTTGGGCCCCAAATGTGATGACCGCGTATTTTAAAATCAGCCAGTCAGGAATTCAGGTTAGGGGAAAATTTTCAATCTTTTATTCTCAGTAGAGATGAAGAAGAATCGGAGGTAGAAGGGGATCAGAGGTAAAAGGGAACTGAGTCAAGAAGCTAGCCAGACCAAAAGCCACGAGACCAGCAACAACCAGAACTGAACCCAGCCAGCAATCTCTCCCAGCTTCTCTTCCTGTCTCGCTGCCTCCACCCAGCAAAATCGTCATTTCCTTTACAACACATCAGGACTTATACAGAGAGTGGACAGGGGCCATTCTTTCTCTAATCATATGTATTAATAAATTATAGTCCAATTATTATTTAGCCTCACGTGCTTGGGACCTCAGTGCATCAACTCAAGCCTAAGCCCATTACACTACATCATTGTAGTTTCCTCTTCTACAAAAAAATATTCAGTAAGATAACTGGGTCAAGATATTAATGCATATGGCATTCCACTAGACCTTAGGGAAAAGGTCCAGCACAAAGCTAGCGACAGTTCTTTCTCCTCCTAGCATTCACTGAGAAAACAAGGCCAATGAAATTGGAATTATCTAGAATGTGAGGAGATTGAGTTTTCTCTGACTACTAGCTCCAGGGATATTGAAATCCATTGGAAAGGAAGCAGAAGTAAGTAATGGGAATAATAGGGAGGAGAAAAAGATTGAAATTAATAGGCATCATAGGAGGAAACAAAAACCATTTCCATTAAGGATCTTAAAAATCAGCAGATATGCCAATACGGAAGATTTTAATAAAAATATTAGATAATCAAATTTTGTCATCTATAAATAAGTATTATAAGACCAAAAATTAATCACTACATGATGAAGCACATGTGGATTCTTAAGATACCATGGAAGCACAACAGGATATTTCTGAATGGTTTCAACGAAAAATAAAAAATTGTGAAAGCTGCATTTATGATCTGCAAAACAGAAATACAGAATAGAAAAACTTGAAAAAATAGTGACAAATCTCCCAAAGGAAACAAAAATGAGAAATACTGATAGAGAATAAAAATATATAAAAGTGAAGGATGATCAGAAAGAAAAGAAACAAAAGGGATTAATAATAAAACAAAATATGAACAAAATAGAAGCAAATCATACTGATTAATCTCAAAGAGAGAATGCATAAAGAAAAATTAAATTAAGAATTCTAGGTTTCTCAGAAGAGCATAGCAAATCAAAAGACTATGAACATCATAGCAATTTAAGAAGCAATTAAAAAAAAAAAAAACTACCAAAAGCTTGGATACAGAAAAACAAAGGCAAATAAAAAAAATTATAGATTCCTTTTTAGGATGAAGATTGGAAATGGGCATGAGAGACACACTGACAATTCTAGAGTGTTTAAATTCAATTATTCCAATGATAAAGAAGAAATAGAGTAAAAAAGTGGGTTCAAATATAACAAGATGGAAAAATTGCATAACAAAAGACTATCTTGGACCCACAAGAAACTATAAGATGATATGGAGTAATGTTTTCCAAAGGGTAAAGAACCTCAAGACAAGTGGACATATTCTATAAATATGGACCTATACAGTAATGAAAAAACAAAAATAACCCACACACATACACATGAACAAATATAGCAATCAAAGAAAATACAGATAATAAAATGATTTCCCTCCTCCAAAAGAAAATAAAAGACTATGTTACCCTCCTTTGGGTCAGTCTGCCACAACACTCTTGTCTCTTGATGTCTTTCTCTTTATCTTTCCTCCCCCATGCCACATGTATCTCCTTTGACTCTACTATATGCCCCACAGGGGAGATACCATATGGCATGGTATCTTATAGCTATCTAACACTTTTAAGGAGTTAAGTCCCTTTCAGGATTTAGTCTTGAAGCTAAGGACATGCTCTAATTTCATGGGGTGTTTCCTTTCTACTGGATAATTTTGAATTCCATTGAGAAACTTGTCTTTCATATACTTTCTCTCTCAATTTGATATTTACCATTCCCAGAGTCTATTGTATTGCTTCATTTTGTCTGTTCTATTCCCCTAAGTAAATCTACCTTTTGACCAAAAAATTATCCCTATGAGATTCACAACTACAAGTTGGATACTGTTACATATTCCATGGAATCACTGAAATAACACTTTGGTGTATGAAGTACAAGTATTGTCATTCCCATTTTTCAAATGAAGAATATAGAGGTCAGATAAGTTGAATCACTTCCCCAAAATCAAACTGCTAATAAAATTCAGACCAAAAAATAGGAACACAAATATTTTAATTACAAAATTTTAATTACAAATCCATCATACCATATACATTTCATGCATTACTTAAAAAGGGGAATGGGAGCTTAACATTTCTAAAAGAAGTCAATGCACTTTAAAAATGCCAGAAATCTTATCTAAGTTATTGTAGAAACTCATTTTATGACGAGACGCCTGAGAGTCCTTCTAAATCTAGGATTCTATAATTTGATAAAAGTAACAATCTCATTCCAAATCTTATATTCTCATATGACTAGTAAGAAAAGCATGTGCAAATATAATCAACTGGTCCTTAAAAGAGCAAAGCAGAAACCAAAATTGTGATCAAGTTCCCTTAAGAGTGAGTTTATTTAATTCAATTTAATTATTGGTTGACTACTGTGTAAAAGGAATCTGCTATGCCCTCAGGAAACAAAGATGAAATAGTGTTTCAGATTTGGTAACTCTATCATTATTCTATCATTTGTATCCAGAGAAAATTGGAAACAAAAGCCAGGTTGAAAAGAGCATAGAAATTGTTATCTGTTAATTCTCTTGACATATCCTTAAAATAAGTTTCTTATTATTAAAGTAAAATTCTCTCCTAATGCTTCGGATTCCTCAGATACTTACTGAAATTTGTAGCTATTGAAACTTTAGAAAATCTGTCTTTGTGAGAGGTTTCATATTAACCCAGATCCTCCTGATTTTTCCAAATGTGTTAATACACACTATAAACTAAAGGAATAATAAATAAAGAGAAAAGAGGAAAAGGAACATACAAGAAAATCTTCTTTGAAGAAAATACTTAAAATAAGTTTACCAAAAAGTTTCTAATAAATGTAGAAATATTGTGGGTTAAGAGAATTGTAGGGAAAAAATAGGAGCATAGAATAATTCCATAATAACCAAAAAAAAAAAAAAAACAAGAATTCCAGCAATATTTTTAAAACTTAATGAGAAAAAAAGGAAGAGCTATGAAACTAAAATTGATATCTTATTAATAAGCTCAATAATATAAATAATGGCTTTTGAAAGTAGATAGAAATTATGGACAACTACAAAATAGATATATCAGAACTCAATATCTCAATGAAATAATAATTATGATATATATATATAGGAGTCAATAATTTTTAAAAATGCATACAAATTCTATAATTTAACTTGTAACATATACACATACATTTCTAATTTTGAAAAATGATTTAGAAAACACAGCTTTAACCAATAATCTAAGAACTTGAGAACTCCAGAGAAATATATTGAAATAAAAGCCTAAATTAAAAAAGAAGTGGATGGAAAATTGAAACCAGATTTACAAATCATAGAATTCAGAGCACCCTACTGGAAAATCATCATAGGTTTCACTCAAGCATGTATCTTTTTGAAAATTTCTGGAGATAACAAATGAAAGAGAAATTATTGCTTTATAAAAGAAAGAACTAGTCACAAAATAACCGATTAAGAATTTTCCAGAACTTATCACCATTTCCTAAATATGAAGGAAAACACAAGACTAAGATACTGAAATGCAAAGATATTTATTTGTACTTGAATAATTATTCTACAAAGTTGAGCATAATCTTACAGGGATCAAGGGAACAAACTTTTTTATGACAAACACTTGTTTCTAAAGGGGAAAAAAGCAACAAAATTTAACATTCTTTAGAGTGTAAACATAATTTACAAAAAGACATTTTAGAAAAGTTACAGTCTGAATAGCGAGAAAGGTATAAGTGATGATCAATTCCTTACATGGTTAAAGAAGAAAATAATAATTTCCTTTTAGAAAAGGTAATTCAAAAAATGGTAGAAATTTTGGATATTGTTATTTAAGAGAAAAATGAAGGAAAAACAAAGAAGAAAAACAAAAAAAAATTCTTGGAAATGGGGTTTTGGACATAAAGACTATTAAATTAATGAAAGTAAAGTTAAGCTTCTGATTGAGCCTGATTCTTTTTGTACAGCAAAATAACAGTTTGGTCATGTATACTTATTGTGTATCTAATTTATATTTTAATATATTTAATATCAAATGGTCATCTTGCCATCTGGGGGAGGGAGTGAAGGGAAGGAGGGGAAAAATTGGAACAAGAGGTTTGGCAATTGTCAATGCTGTAAAGTTACCCATACATATAACCTGTAAATAAAAGGCTATTAAAAAAAAATGCATGTAATTGGAGAAAATAATAAAATATATTCAAAAGTAAACAAACAAACAAACAAATAAATAAATAAAAGGAGGCTTCTGATGAACCATTAGATAGTGAATTCCTTTTGCTCCTTTTTCTTAACTCCAGAAATTAATAGAGAGTCTGGAACATATAGGTGACTAATAAATGTTTATTGATTGATTATTGGCTATGTTTTTTTTTAATCTGGTTCAAGTAAAGTTTAAAATTTTAATAGAAATAAAGTAAGCTGAGATAGAGATGGGTGGAGGGGGTGTTTAAGATAGAGAGTATAGCTGGAAAGAGGATTGCTTTAAGCCAAGTGCATTATACATTTTTATAGGTGTATTTAACAAAAAGGGAGGTGAGAGACAAAAAGCAGGAATTTGAATATAGACTGAGAAGAGAAGGTTCTATACAACATAACTATCATAGACGGAATAATGGATAACACACTACAACTAAAGTCAGGAAGATTTAAGTTTGAATCTTGCCTCAGACATATGACTGTGAGACTGTGGGAAAGTCCTACTTTTTTAATCAATAAAATGATGAAGTTTGACTTCTTTGCTACTAAGATCTTTTCCAGTTTTAAATCTATTATCATATGCCCTCTCACTGATTTCTTGCTTTTCTCTTTTCTCCCTCTAAATATGCTTTGGATTTAATGATGACTATTTTGAGAAAACTATAACCATAATAAATTATGTCAATAACAAAAGTCACAAAAATGTTAGTATATTCATAGAAGGAAAAAAAAAAAAGCCCTTTACAAATAGATTCTTCATTTATCTAACAACAAGATGCTCCAAGGTACAGGAAAAGAATTCCTTTAAATGTTAATCATCATTTATGTAAATTCAAGAGCTAGCATTTTTAAATACAGAGAAGCCCTGAAAATCTCCACATCAGATCAATTAAGAAAGAATGCATAATGACTATACTACTATAGGACCTAGTGGTAGAAATGCTAGCTTTACATTTTTTGAAGCAACATATATATGAAATTCCTGCTCTGTGTCAAACATTTTGCAGCAAGCTGGGAATATGAAGATTTCATATATAAGAAAAATAAATTGAAATCATAAGTAGAAATAAAAGACAAAATTATTCCTATTTGCCAATTATATAACAGTTAATTTAAAGTAAATCAATCTATTAAACATTTTAAGCATCTAAGACACAAGGTTAGCTATCTGTGATATGGTTTTAAAAAGCATCAATAATTTCTGCCTTTAAGAAGCTTACAATACAACGAGAAGGAATAATACACACAAAAAGTAGGAAATGAAAATTGGGGGGGGGGGCAAGATCTAAAGGGTAAACAGCATAGAAACACATTCTTAAGAATTGAAACCAACCAGAGCATTAAATGCAGAGATACAATGGACCAATGTCCTGATCTTCTGCCCTCTATAAAGGAAAATACTAGGGAGAATTTGGTGTTTCATCCCCCAGCTCTCCAATGAAAATAAAGAGGGAGCTAAGTGAGATAATATCAACCAAGCCTTCAGTTGTTATCATAGTGTTGAGTTTAGAAGTGATGAGCTGATGCTGGAAGGCATTATTGTTCCATGCAGTTAAAACCAATCAGAAAATCATATTGAAGTGTCCACTTTCAGCTCTTTATAAAAGAAATCATTGAGAGGAGTTTTTTTATTCTACTTTTTAGCCTTCCAGTCACTAAAATAAGAGAATAAGCATTTATTAAGTACTTATGGTATGCCAGAAGCTATGTTATATGTTGTACAAATATTATCTTATTTGAGCCTTACAACATCCTTAAGAAATAGGGGCTATTTAAGATAGAGACAGTAAAAAAAATTCAATCATTTAAAAATTTGATAAATTATTTACACACAGTCCTTCTCTAAAATATATTTAAAGGGGAGGAGGAAGAGTTAAGCATCTGTAATCTTTTATACATGTTTTTTGAGAACCAATCATGTTTGCTATAATAGATAACAATCTACAGGATGTTAAATAAAGTCTCAATAACTTGAAAATAGTTTTATATTTATAAGGACTATGTCAATATAGTAAAAATATATATTGCTCAAATTTACAATTAACAAATTTCAAATATATCTAATTTTATAAAGACACAGTAGAAGTAGAGAAAATAATAACAATGCTAATTTGGACGTATACAAGAGAGGGAGCAGAGACAAGATGAGAATGGGCAGAAAAGTCTATGGGCTCTTATTGGCTTCTCTTATTTCAGCACCAGATCATGTTTCTGAACTGATTTTGGAGTGAAAGAACCAACACGTATTTGGGATGTAACAAATTTTCAGTAGAAGATATTTTGGAAGAACTTTAGAAGAGTTTTGCTTTAATTGGTCAGAGATTGAGGTGGTGAAGTGTAGACATAGTACAGAGATCCACATGCTATGGTAATTTACCAAGAGGCTCTGAGCCAAAATACAGAAGCACTG